>NW_024387523.1:17002285-18278997 GCF_900408965.1 Simochromis diagramma | reverse complement strand
CTGTGAGAAAAGAGTGAGTCATGTTTCTTATAATAGGAGGCTGACATCTTCATCTTTCTGATTTTTCTTTCACTCACACACACAGACGCAAAGTAATATCAACAGAGCTGAACTCTTTGCCTCTTTGACAATGACAACATGTAGGTGTTAATGCTTCAAGACACTGAAGAAAAGAAAGGAGACACACAGACACACACACAGTCCTCTCAAGAGCGCACACACTGATGCACTCGTCTGATGATAGGGCAAGTTAGGTGAGGTCAATGTGCGTTGCTGTGTGCTGATAAGCAAACCTGGGCGTTGACATTAGCCCATCTAAATCTAGACCTCATGTTTATCTCAGCAGACTGAGACCAGTCTAACGCCTGGTGATGGAAACAACAACAAGGTACAAAAATGCACTTTTGGTGAAGTTTGCTCTCTTTTTTTTTAATTTTGTTTGTTTTTTAACAACAAAGCCAGCCATCCCTCTAGTCTCTGCGACATGTGAACATACTGTACAACTGTATACCAGTCATGCATGCAAAGACATTGGTTGTGTAACCGGTCCAAGGTGATGGTGGAGTATTGATTTACAAGGTTTGCGTGCGCGTGTGTACTTGCGTGCACAAAAGTACACATACGCAGATTATGAGGCCAAGGACCTGTTATAATTGCTGCTCCAGACTCCCAGCCTGTGAGACTTGAGATAAACTGGAAGAGGGTGTGGGATCATCAAATCTATGGTTAATAGTAAAATCAGTTTCCTGGTACATTTGATTAAAGTATAGACCAATAGGCTAAATATAAGCACCATTGTTCACATGCAAACTCTTTGATAGTAAAGAGTTCCTGCTTCAGGGTCAAAGACACGCAATTTAACCTCCAACGCAGCTCTGATAAATCCCTGACCCTTATGCTCTACTTTATCTGCATTAATTTTCGTTTTTATGTTCCTGCTGTGCCAGTAAATGACAGTGGTTTTATAACAAACTAATACAGAAATAACAGGAACATTAGAGTGCCAGCAATCCCTCATGCATATAAGAAGTACACTACAACACCATGAGCCTCCTTCAGCTCTGTAACCCGCACTTCCATGTCTCCTCTGTATGTTATTGAAGGTGTATAATAAAGTTCCATCCCTGTAAACTAGCTTCCCTATGCCACGGGAAACACTTCATGCGCCCCTCACACCGGATTCATCAATCTCAGCGGTTTTCTGTGTTAAAGCTGTTAGATGACCACCCTGCCTTTTATCTCTCACATTTTTATTTTTTTCCTACACCCGCATAGGTGCTACTGCCCATATGGGACCAGCCAACTGTCAACATGCCTGCTGGCTGCATCCACAACAACATGACAGTGCGGAGAAGAGCAGCCTGCGCAAACGGCGCACATACGAGAGGCGAGCGGACACGGGCAGCATGCTAAAATGATACCCGAAAGATGCGCAGTGAGGGGAAAGTGCCCCCCAGCTCAAACCCAAAGGAGGCCCAGCTGACTTAACACACCTTTACTACACAAGACCCCCCCTCCTCAAAACACCACCAGCATGCATGCACGCAACTACAGCAGTCCTACTCACCACAGAGGAATCTGAAGCAGCGTCCATTCTGGCACATTTACACCTGCGGGAGCGCGCGGGGCTCCGGACAGTGAGCCGCAAGGTTTTAACGAGACCGCAGTTCAGTGAAAATCCCGGTACCGAGGACAGCACACCGGCCACGGATCATTCCAGCGAGTCCCCGTGTTAATGTGTCACACTGTCAACTCAGGATCTCTCTCTCTCTCCCTCTCCCTCCCCGAGCTTTCAGCTGCGTGAAGTAAACACAGAGGGCAGGCCGACCGAGGGCGTGTGGCTTTCAAAATAAAAGCGTAAAGGAACTAGTGTGGGAAATGTGCGAAAATAGATAAACAAATAATACAGAATTTAAAAAACATATTCAAAAACTGCGGGAAAATAATAATCACTCGGATACATGTATTTAAAATACATTTAATAGTTTCATTAGTTCATTCTCTGACTCTCCCCAGAGATTAATGTGTTTTTTTAAATCCCGTCTCATCTTCCCTGAGTCTGGTTCTGCCTGAGGTTTCTTCCTGTTAAACACTGTCCCTTCCCAAGTCCCTTCTGCAAGGGGGTCGTTTGATTTTAGGGGTTTCTCACTATTATTGTACCTTACAGTATAAAATACCTCGAGGTGGGTGTTGTTGTGGTTTGGCGCCATATAAGTCAATCTGATTTGAATTGAACTTTCTGGATTTGGCACAGTTTGGGGCTCGAGTGTTTGCATGTTTTTCTCGCTATTTTTTTTAATTTAATTTTTTTCCAAATCTTACAAAGTTTGATAATATTTTGTATCTTGTATTTTGTATTTTGTTGTATTTTGTTGCCCTGTATCAGGGCAACTAAACTAGTACATTCACACGGACAAGTCAGCAAACGTGCTTAATCCTTTTGCATTATAGATATGTGACGTACTAAAATGCATGACAACAAAAAATATGTTTTTTTCTTTAAAATTTCACAAAGTATTAAAGAAAAAAAAATGCCATTAACAGAAATCTTTCTTTTTTATTGTCTCCCTTCAGATGTTGAACATTGCCTCCGATTTTTGCTGTTCTAATGGAAATAAAGAGGAAGCCTGACGTAAAATGGAGCTTTACTTTGGTTTTATTTTGAAAGACACTAGAGAGCGTTTCCGGTCTTGTTACGGGTAAATGACGGCTCCATGATCACTGCGCATTGGTACCATTCATCTCTGACGTCAGAACTACGCTCAGAGAAAAGCGTGTTTATCGGGCCCACGATAACAACACTAAATATACTTTATCTCATTTCTTATTAACTGACCTGTTCTCCTGCTCTACAGCCCGGCATTAGTCATTTAACGCTTTCAGGGTGAAATATATCCCGGGATGTTTAATGTGGCTCGGCCCCAAAAAAGAACAAAGGCTCGTTATCATCGTTATTTGTGTTTTAATGATACTGTAAAAACCAGAGCAGCTGTGAATCGGACCTCCGATTGCAGGCCTCCTCCAGTCCTCGGGCGCATTATCTCCGTGTCCCTGCTCTGTGCACCCAACCAGCTGGGAGACGTTCAAGCGCGCTGTTATGTAATATTTACAAGCTCCTCTCTGAGGTTTGAAGAGGAACCTGTTTGGCTGATGACAGCATCTCCCAAAATGGTGGCTTATTTCAGCCAGGACTGGGGAGCTCTATAAAAAAGCTCTTTAAAAATAAAAGTAAGGAATCTGTTTCAAAGAATTGGTGCAAAGCTGCTCTGTGCTTTACCACATAAGTACCATACCAAACATCTCACAGCTAACAGTTATTTAAACAAATGATTTACTGAGCAAAATGACGCACGTCAGCTTTGCATTTAGTGGCTCAGATTTAAACATCTGAAAAACTATCACTTGTTTTTAAGTAAATATGAAGAGACAAAGAGGCTATGCTCCACTACATCAGCCAAGATTAACCAAGACTGCCATCTAGTGGCCAAGTGACAAAATGGTTCTTGGCGCTCGGTTTTTATGTTTGTTTGGTTTTTTTGCCTTACACTCCAACGATCACTTTAGCGACACGTTGAGGCTAAATTAGGAAGCACAAAGTAATTAAAAACGGAAGTATTTATGTTAAATGATTAGTTGACTGTCAGTTGTCATATTAAGTGTGGTTGGATAGGTTAACCTTGATCCCAGGTATAATAGATAGCCTGTAAGTAAGACATATACAGATTAAAGTACACTGGGCAGAAATGACCTTTTGTACATTTATTACTCTTACAGTGATTACACCAGTGTCACTGGAATGTATATAGTTTGTAATACATTGACAGGGATTGTGATGGGCTCCTTATGAGTTACTACACAACTTTGAATATCAAACACTTCATTTCCTGCTTTCTGCTTCATTTTTATGCACCACTGTGTATTACAAGTATGTTCCTGCATCAGCTTAATGTAAAACAAACTTAGGCATTGCTCACAGGTCCATATATATTTGACTGTAACAGTTATAGTCCTGCACATCCTGCATTTTGCTCATGTTAAGTGTTATGACTCCAGCTTGGTTACAGACACAAGCCTGGATATTATAGATCTTTGATCTTTAAAAAAAACATTTTATTTTGAATTCTTAAGTTTACAGTTTGGTTGTTCATTTCAGTACTTTAAGCATTACTGTAAAGGAGGCCATATGCCCAGATGAAATATTTAATTTAAGGTGGTCAGCACAGATATTAGAATTACAAAAAAATAACTTTATGAAAGCAGCCAACTCTGTGTTGTAGACATCCCGTCTCAAAGCTTCAAATAAGCTGTGATTACAAATTTTACCCAATACTTTAAGAACATTTACTCTATTACTTGGCTCTATGTTTTTACATCAGTTACTTTTCTGAGTTCACAGAAGCTTTGGAAACTTTAGGGATAATGTCCTCATATCAAAATTTGGGTTTTGGTATTTCTATGTACCAGCAGCTCAGGTTTAAAGGTCTAAAGCAGTTTCAAACTGAGGATAAAAGAAGAGAAGACAACAGGAGAACAATTGAACAGGACATTTATTTTGTAGAAACTGTTCACTTCTTTGCAGCCTCCTTCTGCAGCTTCTTCACCTCATGCTTGATGATCTTGTTCCTCTGCAAAGGAAAAAAAAAAATAACAGAATGCATTAAAAAAATATTCAGTGACTGCTGGAGGATAAACACTACTGACCTGCACCCTGCTTACTGGCACAATCACTAACTAAATCACTATCCACTAACCTCAGAAGCTCTAACCATGTGTGTTAGTGACAGTGCAGCCTCAAAGAGCATGTTTAACAGGCAGGAAATATCAGAGCTGAGGGTTCCAGTGTTTGAACCTCAGGAATAATCTGAAGCCACTCTGCTTGCTTACTTGGCTCACATATTTGAAGCATTTTGTGTTTTTGCCACACTTACCATTCTCTTGGCCTTCATCACCTTGTAGCGGTCGAAGTCAGACATCTTGGCCTTCTGCAAAGAAATCCAAGAGGCAAGGGTCAGAGAGCGCCTGGGGGTGGTTTGCTTTTTTGTGTGACTGACTAGAATCCATTCAGCTGTGGCAGACGGCCAAACAGGTGAAAGTAAAACACTCAAAGTACCAACACTGAATCTCCATCACAACAACTTCCAGCAGGCTCGAAACCTTTCCCATCACAGGCTCCGGGGTCTAAGAAAGTAAGGGCAGATACTTTCCACAACCCTTCTCAGGCTCACCGAGACATCCTTGATCTGGATCTGAGACTTCATGAACTTTGGTTAAGGTGTGAATACTCTGCTCGCCACATTTTATTCATCGTACTGTCGATTATTTTAAGCATTTGAAGTAATTCCAATCTGCACTGCAGATACTTTGTGTCCTAGTAATGAACCCATTTTATATATGTCGCCATATATATATAATCTTCTGCATTGCTGTGACCAACTAGACTAGAACAATCTGTTACACAGTCACGCAAAAATGAAGTGTACACAGCAATTTTGTTTAAACTTTTGTTTAGTAATGACAGATGACTGAGCAACTGGCTTGACAGATCTGACCTTAACCTCTAAGGTGCACACTAAGTGAGCTACAAGGTAGAGCTGGGCTATATCATACCGTTCACGGTAATACTGGTGTAATTTTGGGAAACCATAGGAAAATGAAATATCACGATAGAATATGGGTAAAATGCGCATGCGCAGTGCCTATGTTTACATGGCGGCGACGCAGAATGAGAAGAGCGAAAGCGGATCGTTGAATGAAACGGATGAACCAGAATTGGTTTGTAAAAATGCTGCAGCTTCAGTGGTGTGGAACTGGTTTGGCTTTCATCCGTCAGATACACAACAAAGCACTATTTTTGGTAGAGCATGCTAGCGGGCCGTTGTTATTACCGTGTTGTTTGGAAAATACGGTACACTTAAAATCAATCCTTTGATTTTTCTGAAAATCGACAGTGCCTCTTATAATCCCGTGTGCCTTATGTATGAATTCTGGTTGTGTTTACTGACCTCGAAACGATTTCATGTCGTACACGGCGCTCAAAAATCTGTCAAATGTTTTAGTGCGACTTTGCTAAGCTACAAAGCCGCACCGCTTGATGGATTGTCGGAGCATTACGGCTATATTAGGCAGGCGCCTCGCGGAGTGATACGTACTGTGCTTCAACATAATATTACCGTATTGTGTGTGTATAACCTCTTTTTAAGTTTTGTGGATATTATACGTGGTTATGCTGAGGATATGTCGGCCAATTTCCACTCGAAATGCCTTTTGGTTAAACTGTCAGCAAGGATTTTGCACTGTTACGTTTTTATATAACTTTAATGCACATAATAAACAGCTGCTTGTTTAAGTGAAAATACAGTGATGGGTGTTTTTGCACTGATAAAGTTGTGGAGTTGTAAAGTATTTTGTCTAGTGTCAATTATATCGTCAGTTATATCGTTATTGCAAATTTTCAAATGTATATCGTGATAAATATTTTTGGTCATATCGCCCTGCTCTACTACAAGGTATCACAACATTGCTGTTAAACCCTCAGAGGCATTTGTGTAATCTTATGTCTTCAGACGTGAACCTTTTGGAAACAGTTCTGTAAGTACCACCCAAAATACTGTGATAGTTTTTCTTTGTATAGTGTATGTGGTATAGCTTCATTTGACTGAAAAAAAGTTGTGTATGAAACTGGTGCTGGCAGACTGGTCTATGTGAACTATGTGGTAACCAGTTCAGTATTTTCTACAGCTATTGATAAGGTGGTGAGCTTCCACCACCAACTGAAGTCATTACCACTGCAAACATCAGAACAGACAAGTACAACAAACAACTGGAATCATATTGCAAAAAAGCAGCATCTTAGACCACACTGGTCACACGTTTAAGGAGATTATGTCTTCACCATCAATAAATCACAAATAATGAAATCACATCTATCAACCCAGCAGACGAACGTTTTCACATCCGCGTCCTACCTTTTTCCCCCTCCAAAACTATTTTGGATTTGCCATTAAAACCATATTAACGACTATTTAATTCAGTGTTTAAGTGTCGACCCTTTCTCCCATAACACTAATTTAAAAACTTTAGAAAGTGAAACACGGCCTTACCTTCTGTCTTGCCTCGATCTTCTGGAACGTACATTTCTCCCAAAAAGCCCAAAGAGCGTTTTAGGCTTTCATAGTCTGATTTAAGCAACCGCAGACTGCTACTAGGTTAGAGCGGCTTTTATTTTGCTTTTCTTACTGTATTTAGTTGATAGGTGTGTCCCCTGACAACACCTGTTTGGAAATGTGTTGTCTTTTAAATTCAGGTGAGTTGGACACACCTAGGCGAGGATCAGTACACAGGAATGTTCTTGGCCTGCAAATTGTGTGTTTTGTGTCGTCGCCATGCTCCTGGTATGCAGGTTCTTGGAAGCGGAATGGCATGCCTCCCCTGCAGGCATTGTTTCGTAACCCAGGGCTGTGAAGCAACACACTGCATGACGAGAGAAGCTTGTGGCAATCGGGGCAGGGGCGTCTGACATAAGCGTATCGGAATTTGAGATGAACTAGTTTAGTTTGTCATCTTGGGCAGGCAAAAGGTGACAGATAGAAAATCAAAATGTAGCCTGTACAGTATCATTCCTGAGCAAATGTGAATCAGCAGAAATAATTGAGTGGCTTGCTAGAGTGACGGAAAATGATGTGGCAGGTGCTTTAATCTTTAATGAAGTTTGTAAAATTGTAAAAAAAAATATTTGGTGATTAGTATAACAGATGGACACCGCTACCGTGAGGTAACCCATTAAAATTTAAAGTCTCTTCTTTGCTTGTTCTGTAATATAAAACTCAATTAACATATTGTTTGAAAAATAATGAAAGTCTCAAAATAAGCATTTTTGCTATAACCATGTTGGGTTTTTTAATTTAGGGATTGGAAGATCTGACTGGGAAACCCAGCCCTCACTAGCTGAGACCTTAGCCAGAGAACATATGTGCAATCCTCCGTTGTGATCATGATTTCCAAAATGAACTTACTGTAGTCCAGTCTCTCATTGGAGTTGCTCGATAAAAACCAAAATGAGATCATTTTAATGATCATTTGGATTTGAATGAGACTCTAAACTAATCAGGAAAAGTGTTTCCACAAGTCAGGGCTCAGGGAGGTTTCCCCCATTGACTGCTGTAGGACCAGAAGTCTTTTTGCAACCACTGGGTTTTCCCCCTGGTGGTTATTAAATGCCACTTTAAGGCACTTCCTTGTTGGCTTTTTAGGCACAATTTCTTACAATATGTAAAAGGAAAAACAAAACAAAGAAATAACCTAATTATAAAAAATAATACAAGTTTTTTGAGCCCTTAAAATAACAGTGCATATGTCCTAGCCTTTTATCCTGCACAGCTGTGTCACTGAGACAGTAAATGCAACTCAGAGTAGGTGTAGTGTTTGTCTGTTGGCCAAAAACTACAGTGAATGTAACATACAAATGTGAGTCAAAACATGATCAAAAGTCAATCTCCAAATATCCTCTCTGAATATAAACTTGTCACTATATTTCCTAATGTACTGTGTTGGGTTCTCCATATTTTATTGCTATTTTCTGTTTTCATTTTTTAAAATTTCATAGCAAATAAAGACACTTAAAAAAAAAATTGATATTATAAATGTAGTTGATTTTGCTGTTTAGTTATACCTTAAAATATGTCAGTCTGTTAGTTTTTTTCTGACTCTGGCAGACAGCAATCCCATAGTCTATAATAGAATATAGAGTTTTGGATAGGATGGGCTGTTGAACACTCATGGTCTCTGCTTGCTGTTCCCTGATGTTACTCTTAGTTCAGAGTTATAATTTATCCAACACTAGTTTATGAACAAATACCTACAAAGCTAATGCTATTGGTTTTAGTTATGCTTTGTTTTGTTTTTTTTGCACAATGAGATGTTGACCATGACAAACCACGACTCTTCAAGTTTTCTCCAAGCACTGTTAAAGATAACTTTACATAACAACTGGACTTTAGACTCTTGGCTCACTCTCTGCAATTCGAGCTATTATTATTATGATACTGTGGCCTTGGTCCAGCTAATGCCAAAGTAATGAGCAGTAATGGTGAGCAAATATTAGTTCATCAGACAGGTTCGTGATCCATTGTTTAGCAGAGTAAGTGACTATTATCATGAGTGGTTGTGTTTTGGTTTCTTGTATCTCTTACTGTTTTCCCCGTTCTCACCCTCAGATCATAGCGAAGTGGGACTGAACTGAGTGGAGCACTCAAAACCCGAAATATTTGCCACAACCAGTTGAGTATCATGCTATCAAATCTACCTCAAGGAGATCAACAGTTAGCCCAGAATTAGCTCAAACACCACCACCACCAACCTCACGTACGTTCAGCCTAATCAGGAGAAGATGAAGGACTGACAGCCGAAGACCGGCAGGTGACAGAAGGCAGCTCCGACCTCCCCATCCGCCAACAGCCATGGCGGGGCTGAAGCGCCATCATGATGGGAAGATTGCAGGGCTGTACGACCTGGACAAGACATTGGGTCGTGGACACTTTGCTGTGGTCAAACTGGCCCGCCATGTATTCACTGGAGAAAAGGTATGCTCGTCCAAGTCTGTATATGCAAGTTCAATCATTTGTTGGCAGTTACTAGATTTCTTCACTTTGGAAAAAAAAGTTTAAAAATACTTTTAAAGATTTTAAAAAAAGATTTTAAGATTTTAAAAAAAGATTTAAAAATACTTTTAAAGACGTCACCCTTGTTCTTAGAAACAGGCATACCACAGAAGGGTGACTGGGAGCACTGATGAGACTAAATATTTCTGATAGTGTGATTCTGTTCTTGGTGGACATCAGAACATCTGTACTAGCTCTACTAAGCACCTCTAAGTGAAGATAATACAGTCTCACTGTTTCTGTGCAAGTGCTTCAACAGCTGCTGACGTTACCAGCGCTGCTATTGTTCTGATCAGTTCTAACTTCTGTCTTTCAGGTTGCGGTGAAGGTGATCGATAAGATGAAGCTGGACCCGGTCGCACGGGGTCACCTTTTTCAGGAGGTGCGATGCATGAAGATGGTGCAACACCCCAACGTGGTACGCCTCTACGAGGTCATCGATACGGCCACAAAGCTCTACCTCATCTTGGAGCTGGGCGACGGAGGAGACATGTATGACTGCATCATGAAACATGAAGGAGGCCTCAGCGAGGAGGTTAGTGGGGCTAATGAAGATGCAGAGGTGTCCTTCATGCAGTCTACCAAACCTTGAGTTACTTCTTTGTTTCTGTACTTGATCTTGGGTACTTGAAGAAAGAACCTTGACACATTAATTTAGTTTATCTGGAGATGGGAAGGGAAGCATTTTTTAAAAGAACAGAATTTGGTTGCATTGGTTTGGTTTATTTCTAGCTAGTATGAAATTGTGAGGAAATATAGTGAAGAATAGTTCAATGGTAGCCAGAAGCATTATATATGCAGATACTTGGAAGTTAATAAATTCTAGACATAAGTAAGCAACAGTGATGCTGAAAGCAATAACACTGTAACTAAAGGAGGGCAAAAGGAGTCTTTATTCCATATTTAGCGGCGAGTTGAACAAAATTCCTTTGCGGATGCAAATTTTGTTTATCACAACATTGCATACAGGCAACATATATTCAATGTGACATGTGAAAGAAAGATGATAATCACATTTGTAATAAATCTTTTATAAAACATATAGTTGTTAATAATCACTGTATGTTTGACACTGGTTGTTCAAAGTTCCCTTCATATTTTCTTACGTGTTTAAGAAGAGATGTGGTCGTGCCTAAAGGAAATAAAAATTCTTCATACAAGCACCTCTAAAACTCACTAACTGCATAATAGTTATGTTGTCTGTTTTATCAGAAAACAAAAGTGTAAAAACAAAGTGTTTGCCATGTTTCTGCAATCGTTGATTAGCTATTCCAGTCTTCTTGCTAAGCTAGCTAGCTACATGTACTTTCTGGCCACTTTAGAAAAACAGGAACAAGTTGCAAACACCACACTAACATTAGCATTCTGTTGGAGTTAAATATTCAAGTTCGAGTCAAATTTTCCCGCTCTAATTCTGCAGATCCTGACTCTTTATCTATTCCAAACTTTTCTCAAGCTAACTCTTGCTAACTTCTTTTTAGTTTGCTGTTTGTTTTCTGGGTTTTGGAGCATTTTTATTGTATTTTTTTACATTTGTCTCTCCTCTTTAAGGTGGCCAAGTGTTACTTTGCCCAAATCGTCCATGCCATCTCCTACTGCCACCGGCTACATGTGGTGCACAGGGACCTGAAGCCTGAAAACGTGGTGTTCTTCGAGAAGCAGGGTGTCGTCAAGCTCACTGACTTCGGGTTCAGCAACCGGTTTCAACCTGGGAAAAAACTAAACACCTCCTGCGGCTCACTGGCCTACTCAGCGCCTGAAATACTGCTGGGGGATGAATACGACGCTCCTGCTGTGGGTAAGTCTGAAGAAGTGACAGAGAGTAGCTGCTGGGGTACATCTGTGGTGATTTATTTTAGTTCCTACAGCTTTAGCTTTACTAAAACAGGACACCGTCTGAGTTGTTAGTGCAGTGTTGTATCAAGCAGCAGCTCACATTCGCATTCAATCACTGTCTCAGCTGTGATAGCTCTGACCAAGCTATATGGCCTGCAATGGTTTGTAAGGAACCTGTAGACCTGCTTGGCACACTGCCGGTATTATCAGGCAGCTGATAGAAGGAGAGGAGCTGTTCAAAGTTCAGAGCATGATAGCATACCTTGAAGCCTGGAAATGAGATGATCCACAGCCCTGCAGTCCTGCACCTGCAGTTTATTTCTGTCTGCAGTTTGCTTTCATTTGCCTCTCTGTGAATAACAAAATCTGATATCAGATCGGGCTGAAATTGGTTTCTCAGCACTCTCTTCTTCTGTAATTGGAGCGCGCACTCACCTCACCATCAGTGTCACCACCACCCCCCCACCCCAACATCGTCTCTCCCATCAATGGTGCTCCCAGTTCTTGCTGCTGAGGCGAAGTTAAGATATTGAATTATATTGTAACGGAAAACAAATCAAACATAATTGTGCAGAGTGAGGGAAAAGAGGGCAAGAGAAAGAAAGGGAAGTAAGAGGGAAACTGACAGAGCGAGAAAAAGGCATCAGGAGTCCCTCTGTCTACCCAGAGGCCTCTCTGTGAGGAGCAGGAGAAAAGCATTTTCTGTTTTTCTGACTGAGTGGATTTGCAGTGGCTATTTTCTTCTCTCTGCCTTCACTGCCTCTCACTCTCTTTTGTGCCAAGCGGCGTCCATATTTTGAAAGCAATAATAGTCTTATTTGACTGCGCGTGTGTGTTTTCGTATGGATGATGTGTGAGTTGCTGAATGTGTGGGGCCTGTCTGAGCACTTGTTAGTGGACATTTTGCGGCGTGTGTGCGTTTGTTCTCTGGACCGTGCATACTGCCTGTGCACTATTGCTCATTCAGCTGAGATGATGATGTTTTGATTGCAGGGATTATCCACCCAGCCGGGATGTAATATTGTGTGATTGTATCAGCAGTGCTGTCTGATGGGCGAACAGGCTAAATGGAGGCCAGCAGTCCTGACGTTCAGGTCTTTGAGGAAACCTGGGCTGGGATTACACTGCTGCCAGGCTACCTGCTGACAGTCTGTAGGGCAACTGAGCTTTTCCGGTGACTTGCCACGTGGCGGTCGCCCCAGTTTGTTGCAGAGATAAGAAGCTGTCCTCGCCTGGCTTTCTCACTTCGGGCCTGCTTGGCATTGGTTTTTGTTTTTTTTCAGGAAGTGCTGAAAATATTTTGAGATTAAACATGAGTCAGTCCTGCAGATTGTGCAGAAGGAGCCAATTTGCAGGAGGCAAACACTCCAAGCTTCAAGCAAACCACACAAAAACTATAATTATTTATAAATGGTGTCACATTGCTTCAAATTTAACTTCTTCATCTCTTAGCTCTCACAGTTTTTCATTAGAGGTTAGTATGCTGTTTATTGTTGCTTGTCACTTAATGAAATATCAGAACATAGTGAAAATGCCCATCAAACCTTACTGCTGTATAAATGTAACTAACAATCACTCTGTATTTAAAATACTTGTTTTTGTCACTCAGTGTAGCGATTTCAGCCTTAAGTTGAAAAATGAATGGGTCATGGCAGACTAGAAGTGAAATTAAAAGGAAAATTGAGACCCAGATATGTGTGCGAAACTGTATTCTTCTATGAAAAACTTAAAATTAAATGATTTTGTTGGACAAATGAGTCCTCTCTGTAAATATTCTTCGGTGTGTGGGCTCCCTCCTTTTTGTCTTCAGTAAATGGAAAGTTAAATATAGATTTCCTCTTCCTCTTCATGAAGCACAACCTGCACCTAAAAAAGAAATAACTTACCTAATAGTGATTATTCTGGGCACATGCATACTTCAAAGCATATCTATCCATAATGACCATACATAAATGGAAATGTTTATTGATTGATTGATTGATTGATTGATTGATTTAGAAAAAGATGTTGTATAAAGATGAGTAGGACAGGATGCTTGAGTTGGCCCACTCAGTGTTCAGGGTTAACCCTGGGACAGGGACTGGTTATCCTGTTGGTTATCATTGTTAAAACGGTGTTCAGGGCAGCAGAAAGGATGTTTACACTGCCAGCTGTCACCAATAAAGAGTCGGCGTTGTTAGCGAGAGAGATGCTGATGTGCGCTGACACGAACAGTGTTATCCAGAGATGTGTGAGCCATCTGGTTTATAAATAAAGTTATCGAGGAAGGAAGTTTGGCCGACCGCTGACGCAAGTAATGAGGGAGCAGGGTCGCGGTTGCTAGGATACGTTGGTTGGGGGTAAGGTGGCAGTGGGGACTGCAGCAGCATTTGCTCCCTCCATCAGCAGTATGAAGCACTCTTTCACTGCCTCAAAGCAATAAATCCTCACCACCCACAGTAAACTGCCACATTTACTCCACCAGATTGAACTCTCCTGCGTATCCTGGCAAACTGGAGTGATATGAAGACGTATCACCAGGGGTCCCGAGCACTGTAAACCCACTTCCAATCTGTTTACCTCCTTTTTTTGGGTCTTCTCAAACTTCCGAGTTAGAAGAGCACAGGTTTTGTTCAGATAGTAATTGTAGCATGCTGTACCATGTGCTGTTCCTTTGAGAAAACCATGGATTGTATATAAAAGATGGACATAGCTACAGCGACATCACCCATTGCTTTTGCACTCCCATTTAAATTTTTTTCATTACTATCTTTTTACGGTTTGCTTTTTTGTCTTTTTTGAGCTAGAAATTGGCATATTTGGGCGCGAGGATTGAGTGCTAGCAAGCTTGTTTAGGACCTAGCTA
Source organism: Simochromis diagramma (assembly GCF_900408965.1). NCBI lineage: Eukaryota > Metazoa > Chordata > Actinopteri > Cichliformes > Cichlidae > Simochromis > Simochromis diagramma. The sequence continues at coordinate 18,264,660 of NW_024387523.1, read as the reverse complement.
CCTGCTATCTAGTCACACAGGAACTCACAAAATGACTGTGCACTGCAAAAGCTGGTTTTATTACATTTATCATCACCACTCTTGTCTAAGTTCTCAGTCATGCAGGTCATGATAGTCTAAGGAACTTGGGAAGAAAACGACTGGACTTCTTTAAGTTTTGTCCAAGAAGCTTCTTCAGTTCTAAAACCAAATGGTGGAGAGTCCCAGGTATTAAAACCCTAGTGGGGGCTGTCCCTTAGGTGGTGGTTGTCCTGCTATTAGTCATGTGTGCCATCACATTAACCAAGGTGTGAAAAAAGGTGTGGGTCTTTACCACAGATCAGCTAGATCAGCTAATGCAAGATGTGAGTGGGGGTTGAGGCACCTGAGAAGGAATTTTAAGACTCCATTGTAGGTGGGAGACAGTTGGTGTTGTAAGCCATGCCCACTGATAAATGATGGTTGTTCACAGTGGTCATAAATAGCCTCCTTTACTCCTCTTTCAAACCATTTGTCTTCTCGGTCAAAAATGGAAAAATTGCATAGCATCTTCGACCTCTGCTAGGATTTAAATACCTGAGACTCTCCACCTTTTGGTTTTAGAACCGAAGAGGTCTCTTGGCTGAGCAGTGAAATGTCTTCAAAACTTAAAGAAGCCTAGCTGCTTTCTTTCCAAGTTCCTTAGGTCACCACTCTTCTAAACACTGATGTAATGCCTAAACACTAATAGTGAAAATTAGCACCTAGCTAGCTAACAAACACAATGAACTAGCTAATGAACAAAGAGTATCTCATAGCTGACAAGGGCCCAAATTTATCTCAGGAAAGTCTAAAAAGTAATCTAAAAGGAGCGAACAGCTTGCAGCTTGTTCCACAGTTGCTAGTGACATAAAATAATTTATTTCAGTTTGAAAACCAGATGCTAACTAGCATCTCTTTAGCTTTCATAATGTGACTTATTTCAAAGTAAAATGGAACATGTTTGTGGGGTTTAATGTAGATGTGGGCAGATCGATCCAAATATCCACAGTATCAATACTGTCGATATTGTACTGATATCATATTGATATCCTATCCTCCAAGTTCAGTATTTGGTTTACCTAATAAATTTGTTTTTTCTGGAAATGAGAAGATGCCTTTTTGTGTTGACTGTCACATCTATTTTACTTAAAACCTATTGATTGCACATTTAAACAACACATGTCGACCCGAAGTGCTTTAAAGACTGCACATTTACATTTCAGGTCCAAAAAAACACAGTTTCAAAATGCATGAAAAGCAGAAATGTGTATTTTGTTGTTTAAACTAATTATTGTAAAAAGTAAAAACCTCAGTAAAATTGCAAATTGATGATGATTCATCTAATCATGACACAATGGTCTCACCTACATAAGCTGACTTTATAAGTTAAAAATATCAGTATCAGTTTTGGTGTTGGCAATACTGGCCCTGTATTTCGTGGGTATCGGATTAATGTCAAAATTTGAAGTGTCGCACACTACTAGTTTAATGGTCAAATGCATTTTATAGATGTTTGACTAAATCATTTTATGGTTAAGAAATGATACAGGTACTAAATTAAACCTGGATTTTGTGTTTTTTACTTAAGTCAATCTTAAGAGCAGACAAAGCTTACTATGAAATTTGCTGAAAATGGGTCAAAACCGTGACTAAGACCGAGTCTGCTTGCTTTTATGTCACAGCCTCTGCTCGCAGTCTGTATATGACAGCAGAATGTGTGTCAGTGGACCATCCTGCTGACCCGAGCAGCAGTGGAAGCCCTGAGCAATAAAGTTGCTCTTTTGAATCAGACCAAGAGAAGCGTTCCATAAAATTAGCATTTGTATGAAGCTTTGAGGGATGAACACGTTAACCCACTTTCCCTGGACGGCGCGTTTGTGTGGAAGCGCGTGCACCAGTGTAAGTGTGAGCATGACGCTGGCGGCAGGCAGCAGCACTGAGCTTCATCCTCGGTTAGACAGATGTGTCCTAAGCTGGCACACATTCATGGAAATGGCTCTGATCGAATATGATTCATGCTTCATTTGAACTTGGGGAAGAGACAGCTCTTGTTTTGTTTGTTTTTTTTGAGGGGGGGGGGTTCTTCTTTATCTAGGTCACTAAGCAGACAGAACATGCGGGCTTCACTTAGTTGATCAGTCATCTTTATTTTCTGGCCTTCTTACAAAAACAACAATTTTTTTTCTGACCGTAATGACTTGTTCAGTATAAACAGACCACATTCTCTCTCTGTGTCTCTGCAGATATCTGGAGTCTGGGCGTGATCCTCTTCATGCTGGTCTGTGGTCAGCCCCCCTTTCAGGAGGCTAATGACAGCGAAACGCTCACTATGATCATGGACTGCAAATACACGGTGCCGTCGCACATCTCCCATGCATGCAGAGAGTAAGTAACAAGCCCACGCACATAGCCGCAAAGATGGACAGAGTACTCTGCAGGTGCTGCATATTTCATGTTTGTAGATGTGTGAAGAAAAGAGAGCAAAGAGAGAGGTGCGGTCTCCCTTCGTTGTCCTGCTTTCACTCAGTGCTGCAGTCAGCTGCTCCACCAGAGATGCAGTGCTGCGTTAAGTGTATCTAATGCACCCTTTAAAATTGGACTTCTATTTTTAACATTGTGAGGGTTTAACGATGAGTCAAAGCAGAGCTGGGCGAAATAGTTGCAGAATACATTTTGAACGGCTGAAGCTTTGCAGACACATACTGTTAGTGAACATGGCTTCATTGGGTCAGGTTGACTTTCACGAAGCACCCCAAATATTGGCACGTAGCCCAGTTTGTGTGATGTTTATTTGAACCCTCATCCAAATCTATTGCCAACGTGGGCCTGATAAAACAGCACTTCTACCTATTTGTTTGGGGGATTTAGCCAGTGGATTTAGTATATCTTGCTAAGCCAGAGTGCAAAAAATAAATAGCTTGTATGCAGACCCAAACAGGGTTCTTTCAATGCCAGTACTGCTATTGTTTGGAGGAGAAACGCGTGCAGTCAGATATTATAAGCGCTAACTTCTAATCAGTCTAGATTAGGTGCATTGATAATTTGCAAGAGAAAACGCATCGCTTCATAATCCTGGCTCGTTTGTTAGCTGTGCGGCTAGCAGCTGAATAGGCAACACCCTGTTCCACTCGTGTGTAGGTGTACAGCATGCACAGTTTGTTGGAAGCTCTGCATGCTGTACACCTACTTGTATTACAGGCCTGGAGGCTTGAACTCGTGCCAGGAGGTTAGCTGTTAGGTTAGCTGATAAAGATTAATAGCCTACTGTTGCTATGAGCTATTTTACACATATAAAAACAATAAGTACTTAGAAAAAGAATAAAGAACCAGACAAATGAGACACCTTAGTTCTGTCCCATCTGTAAGTCTGTTCGGTAACATGGCCAGGTTTGGACAAAACCCTGCAACTGTAATAAATTAAAATTTTCTATTACCATCCATTCTTATTTCATTCGTAACACCAGTTTCTGCCTTTTAAACATTCCTACATCAACGACCAGCTGTTTCTCTGGTGTGTCAGGAGTACTTACCTCCACTGTGATTCCCTCCAGTCTTATAGGCCACATGCTGCAGAGAGACCCCAAGAAGAGAGCGACCCTAGAGCAGATTGAGAGCCATCAGTGGCTTCAAGGTGTCGACCCCTCCCCAGCCACAAAGCTGTCTACTCCTCTGGTGTCCCATCGCAGCTTGTCGGAGGAGGAGCATGGCTCCATCATCCAACGCATGGTGCTCGGGGGCATCGCAGACAGAGACGCCATAACTGAGTATGTGTCCCTCTCTCGTACAATCACACATAAGTAAAAATCAATGCAAAGCTGTTCTATCTTGTGTAATCTCCGAAAATTCGTCATGGTTCACTCGTCCCACTGAAGTGTAATTGAGTGTCTTCAGCAGTTTAATTGGCATTAACAAGCAGCTGGCAGTCAATCCTGAGCTGTCAAATTAAATCTCCACTCCCGTCACTTCCCTTTTTCCACTCACGGGTGGGGTGGGGCGTTGATCTGTGTTCCATATATGCGTGTGCGCGTGCATACTTTTGTGCATTTTGGACCTCAATTTGATTTCTGTCTCCTCCGTCACAGGGCTCTGGAGTCTAACCAGTACAATCACATCACAGCTACCTACTTCCTGCTGGCCGAGAGGATGCTGAGGGAGAGACAAGAGAAGGAGCAACACAGCCAGACACGATCACCCAGCCCCAGCAAGGCCCAATTCAGGTACACACACACCCCAGCGCACATACACAAACATTTCCTGAGACAGACAGAATGCTGCCTCTGCAGTGCTGCGTACTGTCAGTTTACGCAAAACAAGTCTGACAGAGGATGGACAGACGGAGCCCTTTTTTTTTCAGCAGGGATTGAAGGACACACTGAGAATAGAAGAGAGGCTGCAGATCAGCAACACTGTGAGGGATGTGCTACCAGAAATATCCTGCAACAGAACAAAAGCAGCGTCTTTTTATTTTCTCTTCTGAGAGACTGAATCTAACATTGAAGATTTAACTATGAAGTTACACTACACCTCTAAAATAAAGAGAATTTTATATAATTCTGTGAAAATATTAAGTAAATGAGATTAGAAGAAAAAAGTAATATAGATTAAAGAATAATCTCACTGCTTGTTTTGTGGATTCGACATATTTAGCTCTATTGTCTTGCATCACAATTTTAAGGCCAGTCAGAGTTGGAGAGGAGCATCATATTTCCCAAAGTGCCTTCAACCATCTCTCATAACTTCCTAGCAATATAGCACTGAACTTAAATTCAACCACTCCAACAGAATTAAATATTAACAGCATGGCCATTTACCGCTCTTATTCTAATGTAGGATAAATGGAGAAAATAATGTGGCTGTTACCGTTAGAGAAGTAAATAATTCAGCATTTTGAGAAATTTTCTTTGAGTCTCAGAACAAATCAGTGAAGCATAGCTAGCGGCTAGTTAGCTTAGCTTGGTGTAAACTGTTAAAATACGTAAAATAGTGAGTAACACGAGGTGGAAGAGAGTCATTAACAAACACCTGAAGATCAACATTTTATACATGGTATCACTTTTTTACATTTATATGGTTTTAATGCATGCACAGGTTTTAATTAATGCACAGAGCCTGGAGCCAGTTAGCAGATAGCTTTGGTTTGAGATTATAAATATAGAAAATTGCTAACTTTTGATAAATTGGTAGCTTACGGTATATTTGTGTACTTCATATATCTTATATATGCTATAAGGGGGTTTATTAGGAATCTTCAGTGTTTTATTTAGCTTTATATTTTTAGTTATGTTATACAGAACCAGGCTAGCTGCTATAAGTTTTTATGCTAACCTTTCTAGCTGATTACAGCTAGGTATTTACTCTATTTATTTATCAGTTTTTTTGTCTCTCGAAAAAAAAAGTAAATGTCATTTTTTTGCCACCATTGAAATAACTTAAGAATCGTATGTAATTTATTAATTCTCAACATTGTATTTGGCCCTTTGCAGGCAGTCTTGGCCCACCAGAGTGGATGTTCACCAGGATGTCAGCGATGGTTTAGGGGGTCCAGCTATCTCCCACCCTGGAGGGCCGCAGTCCCCTGCCCGTAGTGCTGAGAGCCTCCACAAAGGCCCCAGGCCTAAAACAGCTCTGCTAGATGTCAGCCAGCGGCAGGAAAATCACACTCTAGCATCCAGCCAGCAGCAGCAGGCGCCACAACAAAACCAGGAGAGAGGGCTCAGACCTCTGGCAAAGCCCCACTCCAACCCCCTTAGGTTGGGCTCTCTTTCTTCAGTGGGTCCTGGAAAACCTCGGAGTCCCAGCCTTTTCAGCGTGGAAGAGGATGAGGAAGAAGATGGGGCAGAAGACAAATGTTTGCCCCCCTGTACACTGCCTTCTCAAGTGGTGCTTCGTTGCAAAGCTTCCTCCTCATCGTCGTCTTTGTCCAGTAATCGGCTGACATCTCGTATGAGTGCTCCAATTCTCAACCAGATCCACGAGGAGGATAAGGAGGATGAGGAGGAAGAGGAAGAGAGCAGGGAGTTGCAGGGACTTGGCCCGCCCAAACCCAGCCTCAGCCTCAATCTGAACTCTAGGATACCTTCACCTTCAACACTCATGTCCTCACCTAAAACTGTTGGTGCACTGGCACCAGTTGCCACGTTCACTCCTAGCTCAGACACTAGTGATGATGATACAGAAAGTCACTATAAACCTGACACAGCAAGTCTAGATGAACATGGGGTTGAGAGAGGAGGGAGGAAAGAGGATGGAGAGAAAACTGGGGCAGGACAGGACAGTCCTTCCAACTGTGCCAGTCCTGGATCAGGGTCAGGCCAAGGTAAAGGCACAGCCAAGGCTGCCAGCGGTCTGGTGGAAAGCCTAAAGCTGATGAGCCTGTGCCTAAGCTCTCAGTTCCACAACTTAACGGGGGGAGGAGGGGGAGGTGGCGGAGGTGTTGCTGCTGGCAGTGCCGGCAGTGCTGGTGGAGATGCCCAGGACCGTCCCATGTGGAGAATGTGCATGGGCGGATCCACTGGTAGTTTAGATAAGGTCTCGCTCCTGGGTGGCCCCTCGCCCAGGGGCAACCTGTACCACCAGCCCCCGCTGGGAGACGCACTGGCAGATCCGCTGCTGGAGGGACCCTGCTCGGGCCGATTGAGGCTGGGAGAGCTGGACCTGGCCCGGGAAAACCACAGGAACATGAAGAACCGTGTGCTGCAGATGCCTCTGAGCGACAAGACTCTGTCCGTCAACATTCACCGGAGCCCCAAGGAGGGTCTGCTCTGCACGCCAACCCCACACAGCTGCTGCCAGGTCATCTAGAGCACACCTCCCATGTTCCTCCGCTCATATTCCTGCGACCATTATTATTCTGCTTTCATTTCAGTGATGTCACCACATGAATGCGCATTGTTTTTGCATTTCTATTTCTTCCCTTTTGTTTTGACACACATTAGTGAATAACTGGGAGGTCCAAATGCCAAAAATTGCACATTTAGAGACAATAAGTCTCCACGGAGGACACTGGGTGCAATGCCAAGTATGTGAAGTACTTTCAGCAGATTCAACAAAACACGTAAGGGGGGGAGGTCCTAACCGGCAGGTGTGTTTAAATGATGATACCGAAGGTGCTCACACTTTCACACTCTTAAATACCGTATGCGCACAACATTCACACCGTCAGCACTCTGGTAAGCCGATGAAAGGGAAAGCTGTAGATTTTTTTTAAAGTATCATGTTACATATCATCTTTTTGTTGTGTTTTGATGCTGTTTTTTAATATAATTTTTAAATTATATTTTGGACATTTTATCTTTTTTTTATTTTAATGCTTTGACTGAAAGAGTTAAGTGTTTTCACTGAAACAAGGACCAATACAGGGTGAAAATGATGACGGTGGCACACAATATTTTGTAGTCTTATCACTGTTTTATTTTTCTATCTCGAACATGCTCTATAGAAAAGGAAATGCACACTCGCTCGTCAAGTCTCTGCAGGTGAACGGCAGAGTTTGTACATATGTGAATATACCTAGCAGTACTCTGTACCTGTAGTATTAACGGTAATGTTGTATTGCGGTAGAAACCTGAATACTAGATCCTAACGCACCATTATTCGTCATTCCTACTGGATATCCAAGGTTTTGGTTGAACCCAGAGCTCTAAAGCTGTTTAAAGAGATCAGAAATCTCCACCACCACATAATCAAATTATTAAATGTGCAATGGCAGCTTTTTAAAGTGAAGTGGCCCTGTTTCTATGTCCGGTGGAAGGAAGAAAAATTTAAAACTGGGGCAAACCCAAACCATGTTCATCCCGTAGCTGTCCAGGATCACAGTAGCCACTGTTGTAGCGTATTCCAAGACAACAACAACAACAATCGAGGGGTTTAAATGGAAAACAACAACACCGCCCCTTAAAGTGTCAGCCTGTGTAACTGGATGTGTGACCCACCCCTAGCGGAATATATAACTTGACAGTGCATGTGTTTTTGCTGTAGCAACCTTACTCTTAACCCACTGAGGTCAAGCCACCTATTGTATCTACCTAAGTAACAGATTCAAATGGTCACTTTACTGTAACCTCACAGCAATACCAGCGACTGCAAAATGTACAACAATAATATATGTGCCATAAGATCTGTCTTGAGCATATTGTACTGTATGTATATGATAGAGATCTATTAAAATAAAATGATGTGAATGGAGTCTCATGTCTGTTTCTCGAATGTTGTAAATGTTTTCTCTTTTGCCATCAGTGTATCAGAGGTTTAAAGCACAGGTTCTATATATAATAGCCATGGTGATGTCACCCGTTGGTTAATGAGGTCTAATAGATATTGTCTTTATTGCCTAATGGCAGTTACTATAAACCTGATTCAGCAAGTATGGTTGAATGTAGTTTCTGAAGTAAAGTTTTTAAAATAAGTTGTCTATGCACAGCCAAACAAGCCATGATTTTCAGTCTTTTTCTAATTTTATTGTCATCGACTTTAACATTTAACATGCTAACTGAAGCCTGCAGACTCTGAGCATTGCACTGTGTGATTTTGGGGTGAATTTGCTGGGACATCCACTCGTGGGAAGACTGTGACATTGTGTTAACACACCTGAATGCTCCAGACATGCAAACTGCTAAAACCTCTTTTATGATTATGCTCACACTTGCCGATGATCTGTTAGTCAAGTAAATTTGAGTAGCAGCACCTGGCTAGTAAGGATGGACTTAGTTTTTCAGCAGACTGCATAAAGTCCTGTGAAACATTGTTTCTTTTCACATAATATATGTGAGGATCCACTTGGGTCCATGTGGCAGACATTTTCTCCTCACAGTGAACACAGGGCTCTCTGTGGAGATTTCTTGTGCCCTCCAAATGACTGCAGACTCTTTCAGGCTGACTATCCGGCTTTAATTTTAAATATTAAAAGAATACTACTCATCCATTGTATATATAGCCTCCTGCATTTTCTCAAGCATAATCCCTATCAAATGTACTCTCAGTGGGCCAGTAGAAATAAACACTTGTGTGAAGCAGGACTTGAAACAAAGATTTGACAAAGTCTTGAGCAAAGTGTGTATACGTGCAATCGCAGTCATGCGAACAATAGGGAAATTTTCCACTTGGCCCCTGTACAAGCATCAGCCTCCAATGCTGAACAATGAAGCCAACAAGGTTGTGGCAAAACTGCAGTTCTTCTAATGACCACTTGAGTCTCACTCCAAAAGGGAGACAACCTGTGTTAAAAATGACCAAATAAAGCTTGAAAGCTTGTGTTTACTGCCTGGTATAAAGGCTTGGCTACTGATGAGCCATAAAGTTACATGGATTAAATATGAAATTTTATTTATTTGTTTTATTTCAGTCACTCACTTGGATCTCTCTGCCATGGGGCATTTTAAACGAAATTATCTGACAAATTACATTGCTAGCTTTGTGGTATAGGTGGTATAGCCCGCCCAGGAAGTCTGGGTTTCAGTCAGTCAAATTATTGCATATTTTTTATAAATATTTTGTTTTTTAGGAAAGCTCACTAGCCCTAGGTGATAACTTATCTCGGCCACCCTTTGTCCAAATATGGTCATTTCTGGGTCCCAGAAATAAACATGCCCCCAGCCAGAATGATAAGACTGATGCTTCAAAAATGCAGACTGAAAAAGCCAATGACTGATCTCCATCTTTTAGATACAGTTCATGCTTCTGTACAGCGTTGCTTCTTTTTTTTTAATATAAGAATTGGCGACCTCTGCTGGTCATCAGAAGAATGAATATTTTAGACACTTCTTGATGCATTCTCAATCATCCAGGAAAGTAAATCTCCAAAAGTTGATTCTGTTCATCTGGACGTAGCGTTTTGTGGGAGAAACGTTTCGTCACTCATCCAAGTGACTTCTTCAGTCTCAGCTGACTGCAGGTTTCCCCAATCTTATAAACAGTACATTTGCATAATGACTGAAACCAGCCCACTGAAGGAACAATGGGCTGGGAGCAGTGGTGGTCCTAGCCTGTTTGCCGCCCTGGGCGAACACTCCCTATGTGAAGTTTTGGTCAGTGGTTGTTGATCAATGGTCATGAGAATTTGAATAATTACGATTAAGGAGCTGACCTCCCTGAGCTGAGACTGAAGAAGTCACTTGGATGAGTGACGAAACGTTTCTCCCACAAAGCGCTGCGTCCAGATGAACAGAATCAACTTTTGGAGATTTACTTTCCTGGATGATTGAAAATGCATCAAGAAGTGTCTAAAATATTCATTCTTCTGATGACCAGCAGAGGTCATTTTGGAGATTTTAGACACTTCCATTTCGGCTTTGTGCTCATCTTTTACAATACAGTAAGTATTAAATAACTACTATGCAGCCATGTTGTTTGCTAATTAAGGTCAAAAGATGCGATAAAAATCAATGGTGAATGCACTGTTTGGCCAGCGCTGTGCAAACCATTCAGGAGAGTGGCACAACATCTGAGACTCTTGCTTCACGTAGTACTTATTTTTATGACTTTTGCCTCCAAAGCTGCCAAACCAAGTCGACTGTGGTTTAATCGTTCAGTTTTAGCACGTGTTCCACTTTTCACACATAATTTCTCCAAGGTAGGTGATATAGCCTAAAGTGCCACACCATAGGACGTGCACAATTGATGCGACATGTTTTGTGCTTGTTATCTGATGTCTAGAAACAGAAAGAACAGGGAGTTCTGTCTCTGTGGAAGAGGCTTGATTCATCAGAGTAGGCCTGTGTGCGCTAAAAATTGTCCCATTGTGTTTATTTTCCTGAACGGCCACAACCGCTCCACAAACACAGCAGGGAGTTGTAATCTCTGCAACATCTGGGCTACTGTTCCACATCAGCCAGCTGTGAGGAAATCAGATCAGACCAGATGAGCTTTCGGGTCGATGCGTGAACCCGTGCGACCCACAGGCTCAGACACACAGACACTCATACACTCACGCAGTGATGCCAAGCACAGCAACAGTGACACACGAACAAGCTGCCACAGCAGCCATGTAGGACAACGTACACGCAAATGAACAGGTGACAAAAATGTCATATGGGGTTTTTTTTTAAAAGAGTGAATGGATCGGCGAGGAGAGTGTGCCAGAGTGAGGATGTCACGTGTGCACCGAGGCACGTGCTGGATTCATTCCTATCATCTACCCACATCGTTCTCAGCAGTGAGAGACGTCACTGCCATCTGATTTCTCTCAATATCTTTCTGTATATTCAAACTCTATTAGTTCCTTCACTAGTTTGTTTTAATATACTGAAATCACTAAACATCTAGAATATGATAATCATGATGTAGAGGCCAAACTTGAATGAGTTTTTCAAGAGTATATCGGGGATCAGCCAGGTTGACTTGCTGAGAGGAACTATCTACACTAACAGCAGCAGATAGATTATCTGGTGATAACCTTTACTGTGAGTCTTTGTAATGAGAGTATTCCCCATCCTTGAAGCTGAAATGCTAAACATTTAGAATGGAAAAAAGACTGAAAGGGTCTGCTCCTAATGATGAACAGCATTGCCAGAATACACCCCCCCCCCCCTTTTTTTGTAGCACATTTCTTTCACAGCTCACAGTGTCATTTCTTGGCTGCAGCAAGCATGCTAAGCGCCAACTGTACTTTACCTGCCCAGCACTAAACAGCAGTCAAACTCAGTTAGCCACCAGCTTGTGAACAGTGTTAACTTAGTGGAGCATGCAGCTACTAAAGAGACAGATATTTCTCAACAATACAGAGCTAAAAGGGAGTAGTTATTGAATTTATAACCATCAGATATGGGTCTATAACTGCTGGGGTGTTATAACTGCCTCCACATCTGGGGTGCAATACATCGAGGCGCTTCCAGCTTATTGTTTCATTAGTATTAAAAATACATCATTGCACTTCTAACATGAACTGTAGTTTGAGTGGTGTAATACATCACACAAGCTGACACAGCCAACAGCTCATTCACACCTTCGTATGTTTGTTTCTACACTCTCTTGTTAGCTTTCTGCACATGTGAACACTCAAGAAGTGTCTGAAATGCACACTTTCGGGTTTATTAAGGAGGTTTTACAAATATTTTTGCATTAACAATTTAGGAATTTACAGTTACTGTACACAGTCTCCATTTTCAGAGGCTCAAAATAATTGGACAATTCACCAAAGAGCAGTTTCACAGCCAGCTGAGGCTTGTTCCTTTTTTATTTCATGACAGCGAGACCAGACATAATACCTGAAGTTGATTTTTTATTTTATAGTTTTTTACCATCATTTCACTTATGAAGCTGAAAGACATTTGAGTGCAAATGAGACTGAAAAACCAAAATAAACCCATCAGAAAAAGAGTAAAAACCTTAGTAGAGGCCAAATCAGCAATCTGGCACAATCTCAAAAAGAATGGCCACAAAGCAACATCAAAAGGCCAGAATGACTTAACGAAAGGGCATGATGACAGAATCATTTCCATGGAGAAGAAAAGCAACTTCACAACATCAAGCCAATTCAAGAACACTTTCTAGGACATAGGAGTATGTTAGGAGTGAGGTCATTCACAGCAAGGTACAAACCACTGGTTATACTCGAGAGCAAGAAGCCTGCACTGCAAAAACAACTAAAGAGATTCTCAAGGCAAAGAATTGGGATGTTCTTCAATGGCCAAGTCAATCTCAATCCAACAGCACATCCTTTTCAGTTATTAAATACAAACCCGAAAGCAGAGAGACCCCCAAACAAGCAGCAAATAAAGAGGGGTCGAACAAAGGCCTGGAAGAGCATCTCAAAGAGTAAAACCCAGACATTTGGTGACGTCTGTTAGATCTACACTTCAGGGAGTCATTGCCAGCAAAGGGTTTTCATCTAAATATTATTTTAAAAATCCTTACGTATGTTAGCTTATCAAATTATTTTGTGTCTCTGGAGGACTGTGTATGAAAATGGCTAAACAGTATGTCCATCATAATGTAAATGTTTTGTTAAACACATTGAATTTAAGATGAAAGTCTGCCCTTTGTTGAATGTGATTTTGAACAAAACAATTATGGAGCTAAGTGTGTAAAGTCTTGATTCAAAGCAACAACAAAACACAACAGTCAATTGATTACTAAACGAGTCGTTCGGTATGGGTGTGGCCGTGTGTTTTTACGATGTACGGTCTCTGTGCGGCTTAAGCTGCAGACTGAAAGCTGTATCTGTCAGCGCAACATTTAATCTGACTGTCAGAGGAGCTGAATGGTGAGGCTGAACTCCTGCCACCGAGCTGTCAGCGGAGCGGCTGATAAAACTGCTGCAAGAAACAAAGTCCCTCAGTACACACACATGCACAGACGCACAACGCAGCACACAATTTCTGTGAGCCAGACGGACACCTCTTAGGCTAAGTGCAGCCTGCTGAGACACTGCACTCCTCTGTTATTTTGAAACTTAATTTCTTTGTGACTATTCCCAACCAGCAGCACACACACACACACACACGCACGCACACAGACACGCACACACACAGACACACACACATAGCAGTTAATCTCTGAGTACACACACGCTGTTTTGCCATCTTTTTTTATCTGACATTGAGAGTGATGTGTTTGTGTCTGTGTATATGTGTGTGTGTATACTTGCTCAGCTATCTTTGTGGGGACCAGTTTCAGTTTTCTACAGCACTGAGCAGTGGGATTTAGGTTAGAGTTAAGCCAAAGGTTTGGGCTAGAGAATGCCTTACATGACATAATTTTACAGTCTTATACAGTTAATGTCGTCACAAAACTAACCACGCAAACGTGTTTGTGTGTGTTCATTTGATAAGTGTATTCATAGTTTAGCAGTTTTGTTTGCTCATGTCAACCATGCAAATTCAAGGACTGCCAGGCAGGACAGGCAGGAGGGAGAGCGAGAGGGGAAAATTCAATCTGAATCAATTAAAGGCAAATTTCATTAGCCGTGACAGCATGGAAAAGGGGAAACGGGAGGAAATCGCTACTGAGAAAGAAAACCTATCACAGATATTACACAGAAGGTGCCACAGGCATTCTCGCAATTTAACAACAAATAAACCTGTGAAACTCAAATTTTATGAGCAAGAAACAGAGGCGCAAACAGGATCCAGGAAATTTATGTGGGGGAAGCTACATTGGAAGCAGAGATAAGGCTCTAAGTGTTGGAAGAGCAGTCCAAAGATGCTTAGAGTTGGGTTGACGATGCAGATGTTACTGTTTGCAAGGACATCAGTGGGGATGGCAGACCTCCACTAGAGCCACATCCTGTTGGTTATGAAAGCTGTTTTAATTGATCTTAACTATGACAAAGGCCTGTTGGATGTTACCCAAACCCACAGAGAATTCTCAACCCGAAGGCAGAAATTCTGGCAAGAAAGCCCTTTGTGTCTGAACATAATTAACAATAGTAGCCTGTGGTCTGTTTTCACACATGGTATAAAGAACCTGCAGGGGAATGATAAACACTCATTGTTCAGTTTTAAAGTAGGACTCCACTCATTTTACAAACCCAGGCCAATTTATTAGTCATGGTGAGAACTAAGCTGTGCATAAAACAGATATATAAAGTCTCATGTGCACCAGAGAGTGCAGCTCGTGCTAAGAATCAAGCTATTTTTAAAAATATAAAACTTTATTTTTAGGTATGATGTTTGGAAGCAAATTCATAGACTGTGACGGCTGTAGCCACTCAGGGTTACCTGTTGGTTGTGGACTCATTTGAGGCCTCAAGTTCTGCATTTTGACCATTGCTGCTTTGCAAGTGGATGTGCCATTTAAAGGCTGATCTGATTGAGAAACACCGGAGGACGCTGCATGCAACTGGTAATTGAAAAATTAACCAACTCCAAGGCATGCCCTAAATGATAAATGATAAATGATAACCCTGCCATTTGTTGTAGTTGTTGACTTGCTTTTAGATCTTTATTGAAGACGGAGTGTCTGTGGACAGTGAAGAGACAAACGAGGACAGTGTGACTGAAATATGGTGAAATGATCGCTAAAACTAAAAAAATATAGAAGAGTTCAAAACTGTTTCTTCATCAAAGCATTAATTTAAAGTAAAATTGCATTAAAGAGATTGAAACTTTTCTTGCATCAGTTGACAAGTGCACTATAAACCCTTACATACTATACTATTCATAGCGCATGCCTTCACAGTGTAGCTCCGGTCAAAATCTATGCCAAAGTTTGAACTATAGGTTGATTTACAATGTTTAAATAGTCTGCTTTCTGAGCAGTGGTAGGAAACCTAGCATGTGTGGGATTTTCACATGTGTTTTCCACCCTCATTATAATCTCATGACTTTCCCGACTCCTCTTTAAATATGTGTTTTAATCTCAGTTGGCTCAGCGTAAATAGATTACGTTTTTAAATATATTTGCATTCATATAGTGTTTTTTAGTCTTAGTGGCCTCTCAAATAGCTTTTTACAAGTCAAGGTTTAAACAGTTCATCTGCCTCTCGACCGTGGCACCTTCTGACCTCCACAGAACTGCTTTTCCTCATGTTCACCATACATGATCGCTAGTGTGCTGTTTTACTCTTTCTGTGTTTTGAGATTTCTCCATGATCCTTCAAAGACCATCAAGTGCCTGTTTCCGTGGGAACCTGGGCACATGGGGCGGGAACACAGGCAGTTCACACGACAGTGTCAAAAGTTCCCCTGAACTGTGTCACTACTGTCCAATAGAGCATATCACAGACATGACACATGCAGTTTCACAGTTTCAAGTTTTACTAAAATCACAGTTTTTCTCGTTTTGACCTGTAATTGTGAATAAAATCCAGGACAAATGAATCACACACTGACATGGATGAAATTTGACCTGGAACAGCTGGAACAGCCAAAAGATTTATGTTATTTTTACAGCAATCCAATGTCATAAATGGACACATTTGACCCAAACAGTATGTAAAGGTTAAATGGCTTTGCGGTTGCAATGGTCGATGTTCATAATAAACATGGATTAAACCTGAGCCCAGAGGCCCCACCCACCTACCGCCAATCAGAAGAAAGCTTGTTTGAACCAGGTATCGGGGAAAAATACTCCACTAGAGTCAAAGTATAAAAATATGGAACTGGAATTGGGCATAATCAGTCCCCTTATGCAAGTCAAGGGCATTTTAAAGTGTATATACACGTTTACTTCCCACTGTGTTAGCCATACCTGTTATCTAAGATAAGATAAGATGAGATAACTCTTTATTGTCATTGCGCAGTCATACATAGTACAATAGTACAATGAAATTGGAAAACTGCCCTACGTCGGCACTACATGTAACACGACACGATACGACACATCACAAAGCAACACAAACAACACAACACAGTATAATAACTTAGTAATAAAAAAGAAGAATAAGTGTATTTGTATTGCACACTGTTATTATTGCACATTAATTATTATTGCACCTTGTTATAAATATAAATATTATTATTATTACTGTTTTTACCGTTGTTAACCCCCCCCCAAAAAAGTCCAGGTATAGGTAGCCAGTCAGGTCAGCTATTTGCATTGATCAGGGCCTGTTGTAAAAGCTGTCCTTGAGTCTATTTGTTCGGGACCTCAGCAGCCTGTGTCACGGCTGCTGAGGCGAGCCGTGTGGAGTTGGAAGAAGGACCCAAGATGCAAGCAGTGGATGAGATGCTAATGAGGTTTATTTACAAAGGTGTAGTGGCAAAAAAGCAGTGGGGCATGACAAATAACTGAAGACACCTAAACTGGGGGAACTAAAAATAACAGACCTGGGAGCATACGACAAAGGGATGGGAAGCAGAGAGCCGCAGACGACAAACAGGACACCGTGGAACACAGGGTAACGCAGACTGACACGAAGTAACACAGACGAACCAGCAACAGGCAGGAGAACACACAGGGCTTAAATACACACACCAGTAATCAGGGGATGAGAGACAGGAGGGCAACACAGCTGGGAGGAATCAGAGCTGACGGGACAGGGGAAATGTAAAGTGAACACACTCACATCAGACAGAGACCTTCACAATAAAGCAGGAAACTCAAACACGGGGAACCAAACAAGACACAGAACTAAACAGACAGCTTCACAAACAGACGGGGTGACACCAAAGACAGACAGAGACACAGACGCAGACTCAAAGGCAGACCGAATATAACACATAGAACTCAAACAATAATCATCATCATCATCATAATAAACTAGAAAATGATAACAAACTAAAAGCGCTGGGTCACCGACCCAGGACCATGACAGCCTGAACCTCCTGCCAGATGGCAGCAGCTTAAACACCCGGTGTCCTGGGTGTGTACCGTCCGTAGGATGCTGCGTGCCCTCTTGAGACGGCGAGTGCTGTACAGGTCCTTCAGGGAGGGAAGAGGATGTCCAATGATTTTTTGGGCCATATTGATGACCCTCTGGAGTGCCTTTCTGTGTGCAGTGGTGCAGCTGGAGAACCACACACCGATGCAATATGTCAGCACACTTTCAATAGAGCAGCGGTAGAAGACGGTCAGCAGCTCCTTCTTCAGGTCCATTTTTCTGAGGATTCTCAGAAAGTGGAGACGCTGTTGAGCCTTCTTTAAAACCGCAGAGGTGTTAGAGCTCCATTGGAGGTCTGTGTCTATGTGCACACCCAGAAACTTGAAACTGGAGACCCTTTCCACACACTCCCCGTTGATGCTGACAGGCTGCAGCTCGGACTTCCTCCTTCTGAAGTCAACTACCAGTTCTTTTGTCTTGTTGGTATTGAGGTCCAGGTTGTTATCTACACATCAATCTGACAGCCTCTGAACTTCAGCTCTGTACGCTGTCTCATCTCCCCCAGAGATGAGCCCCACCACGGTGGTATCATCTGCAAACTTGATGACTGTGTTGTCTGGGTGGGAACTAACACAGTCATGTGTGTGCAGAGTGTACAGTAGGGGACTCAGTACACAGCCTTGTGGAGAGCCGGTGTTGAGGCTGAGGGCTGAGGAAAGATGAGGCCCCTCTCTGTACACGGTCTGAGAGGAAGTCTCTGATCCAGCGGCAGGTGGTAGAAGGAAGTCCAATTTCCAGTAGTTTAACTATTAGTCTGTCCGGGAGTATCGTATTGAAAGCAGAGCTAAAGTCAACAAAGAGCAGCCTGGCGTAACGGCCCTGCACTTCCAGGTGAGAGATGGTGGTGTGGAGCGTTGTAGCAATGGCATCTTCAGTTGATCTGTTAGCTCTGTACTGGCGAACTGGAGCGGGTCGAGGTTGGGTGGCAAGCAAGACATGATGTGACGTCGGAGCAGTTTCTCGAAGCACTTCATTATAACAGGTGTTAGAGCAACTGGTCGGTAGTCGTTGAGGCTGCTAATGTTAGTACGCTTTGGCACTGGGACAATTGTGGCTGACTTTAGGCACGGCGGGAGGCAGGACTGGGACAGTGAAGTGTTGAAGATCTTAGTGAAGACCCCAGCCAGCTGGTCTGCACACTCTTTAAGGACCCTTGCGGTTACCCCATCTAATATCTAAAGCCAATGTCAGCATGCCAGCAATTTAGACATGTAGACATGGTCAAGATGACTCCAAAAACCAGTTTTGATTTCACAGGCCTACACTCAATATTATGAGTGTTTATGTTAACTTCTATTTTACTACTTTTCAAAGTTTTATTTTGCCCTTTTCACTGCCTAAGGACACTGTACACCTGCATAGGTTTTTATCTTCTGTGTTAAACACATTGAGTTTGATGAAATGTATATAAATAAAACTGACATTGTCATTGCTAAACATCAAACTGAACATCAGAAAGGGAAAGAAAGAAGACTTTGAACATAGTTTTGTTGTTGATGGCTGATGGGTCGGTCTGAGTATTTCAATAACTGCTGGTCTACTGCAGAAAATATCCAGTGAGCAGCAGTGAAAATACCTTGTGGATGTCAGAGGTGAGGAGAATGGACAGACTGCTTCAAGCTGATTGGAAAGCAGCAGTAACTCAAATAACTTCAAGGTGTGCAGCCTTCCTCTCCTGTCAGCTAAGAACAGGAATCTGAGGCCACATTTCGCACTGGTTCACCAAAATTGGACAACAGAAGATTGGAAAAGCACTGACTGGTCTGACGAGTCTCGAGTTCTGCGGCCACATTTAGAAAGTAGGGTCAGCATTTGAAGTAAATCGCTTGAAATCATGAAGCCATCCCACCCCACATCAAAGGTTCAGGCTGTTAATGGTGGTGTAATGGTGTGGGGGATATTTTATTGGCACACTGTGGGCCCTTTAGTATCAGCTAAGCATCGTTTATAAACCACAGCGTACCCAAGTATTGTGGCTGACCATGTTCTAATGGCTGTTTCCAGCAGGATAACACACCATGTCTGAAAGCTCAGATCATCTCACACTGGTTTACTGAACATGACAGTGAGTTCACTGTACTTAAAGGCCTCCACAGTCACCAGATCTCAATCCTTAGACACATACCTTTGACTTGATGCTACCATTTCAACATGGACCTAAATATTTAAGAAATGTTTCCAGCACCTTGTTGAATCTGTTCTTGAGCTAAAAAGAGAGTCCAACCTGTTAACTGTAGCAAGATGTACCCAAGAAAGCAAACGGTGACCAGTGTATAGCCCTCTGAAGTATGTGATTTGCTGTTATTTATCAGGGTGGGTAAAGAAAGCTTAGCTGTGCTTTAAAATCAAAGTAAACCAGCAGCTGGGACGAGTGTGGAAATCTGCTTGGTGACAGGAAGTAGCTCTGAGTCCAAATTTAGTTCTGCAGGATCAATAGTTTCAGTGAAGAGAGATAAATTACCACCTCTACAGGATTTTATGAATCAGTAGCACTGCTACTTCAGCAGCAGTCCCAGTGATGTCACTGCTGATGATCCTTAATATAAAAAGTTTTAATGCCTCTTTGGATTCCATTCAGTCCTTCTGCGAGATGAAGAGAAGTCATCACATCACCAGCTTTTGTGCCACACGCGTGCAGAGAACAACCATCCAGATGGCAAACTCGGGGCTCTGGCTCTGTTAGTCTTCCCTGAAGCGCTCAGTCAGAATTTAAGTGCTGAGATCATTAAGCTCTGGCGCTTTCCGTGTAACGTGAGAGCCGCGATGTGCTGTGAAGTGCTCTCGCTGCATAAAGGCTGAGAACATTATGGAGTTCTGGGGAAAAAATCAGAGCACCCTTCAGATCTTTGATATTTCAACTCCCTAGACAGACAGATAGAAAGAAAGGAAGGAAGATATTACCTTTTTTTATTCTACACTGATTTCACTCCGCACAATCTTTTCTGTTGTGCAAATGTCTGTCTGGCTGCTACTTCTGTGGCTAAAAATAAACGCCCGGACTGTAAATATCATCAGTCACCGATGGGCTAACTATTATTGTTCGGATTGTTTGGAGGGGAGTGGAGCTGCCTGTGAATGATGCATGCATCTAATTACATTGTTTGATTGCCACATGAAAAATTAACTTAATTGTCTGTCAAAGTGGTGATTGATGCATTTATCTAAGCAGATGTTTTGGACTCCTGGAAAACTGTCTGATGGATTAACTCCACATAAAAAAAAGAAATGTATGCAGAAAAGTGTTCGAGCATTGAGCAAACTTACAGCTGTGCGACCCGGAAATAGTCAGAATAATATGCAACATTACTGCAGTCTTGTAAATAAATGAAACACCAATTTTCCTGATGCTTTGGCAACTCCAGCCTGTGTGTGTTTCTGCTGATTAAAGCGACACCGAGAGCCGATGGCTGGCGGCAGCAGTGGCACAGTGTGCACTTCTGTAGGCGCACACCTTTTATGTGCAGTTATTTCAGGCCCTCAGGCTTTCAATTATATCCAAACCCAGTATGAAAGCTCCTGTCACTTCTCTCACTTGTTTCCCTTTTTTGTAATGAAATGATTTCATGTCCATGTGACTGAGTGGGTGACAGAGAGAGACAGAGACACGATGAGTAAGCCTCCAGGTCTATTAAGCAAGTGAGGACAGTGGTCTGTGCTCATGGTGTGTGTGTGTGTGTGTGTCCTCAAAAAACAGCAGTGCACGTGGAGCCCCTGCTGAACGGTCCTCGCTTCTTTGATGATGAGCCATCCGACGTCTTCAAGAAAAACAAACAACCCATAATCACCCCGTCCAACCACAGCATCGCTTCCTGCAGGTCCACAATCTAAACGACTCCGTCTCTGTGGCTACCCTGTTGCCAGGAGACAGTTCGGGTGGGCCGGGTTGATGTCTTAGTAATGATGGAGACGGGCAGAGCTAACAGAGGGGTTACATCGGTAAAGGCCACGGCGCTCAAAGCTCAGAAATAACATTCAAATAATCTCCTGCTCAGTCTGTGAAGTTACTGAGCAGGGAAATCTTCTTCCCTTTCCCATGCTGAAGGTGAAAGTGCAAACTTTCACCTTCAGCATGCCGCTACAGCATTAAAGTTTTCTTGTAAACAAAACTCAGGCTATACTTTACATTTAGCTTCTAATCAAAGATACAGGGTCACCAAAACAACCCTGACTCATCAGGGCACGGACACCAGACCTCTGTGGGGTGGTAGATGGCGCCTCTGTGAATCATCTTTGCACAACGTCGCTTATGCTTAATAAGATCTGTGGAGTTTGGGGGACATCTTGATTCTTTGTCCTTTATGAATAACAAGCCTTTATGAAGCCGCCTTTTCCATCTGATAAAATATCACCCAAATTAGTGATGCGGAAAACTAGTCAATGCATTTCTTACTTCTAAATTCGATGTGTACTTCCTTGTTATCAGGTCGTCCAAAAAGCTCCCTGAAGAGTGAGGAGTCCTAACAAAGACTTTCTCCTTCTATAAAAAGTCTTGAATAACCAGACATCATTATATCTTAAAGATCTCACAGAACCATATTATCTGAAAATAACTGGTGGTGGCAGGTGGCTGCTCCTCCTTGAGCCTGGTTCTGCTGCAGGTTTCTTCCTGTTAAAAGGGAGTTTTTCCTTTCCACTGTTGCCAAGTGCTTACTCATAGGGCTTTCTCTGTATTATTGTAGGGTCTTTACCTTACAATATAAAGCAGCCTGAGGTGACTGCTGTTGTGACTATTAAATAAATTATAAATAAAACTGAATGATTAATCATGCTTGTATAGACTCAGGCTTCCTGGGGGCTTCCCATGATGCACTAAGCACTTGAACTCCACTCTCGGTGCATTTATATGGTATCCCATCGTCTGCCTATCAAAATGATGACTTTTCTCTCTCATAATTTGTATTTTTTTCTGATCACTGTGCTCTTTTTTTCTTCTTTTCTTTCACTCTCCCATCTTAAAATGGAAATCTTCTTCCCTTCCTTACACTGTAGGATCTGTATGTTTCAATATAAAGCAAGTTGATAAATAAAATCCATAAATTTAGCTCAGTGCAATTTTATTTTACTTTGTGCTGTTTCTCAGTGCATTTCCTGAATACTTCTTAAGGTGCAGCAGGGTGTATTTTCCTGCTGGGGAGAATATCTCTTTGCCATAGCTGGGTCTGTAGCAGTGTTTTGGCAGGTTGTGCATGTAACATCCAAATATATGCCAGGACCTAAAGTTTCCAGGCAAACTGAAATAATCAGTGCTGTTCACTGCGCCTGTCAGTCGTTTTAATGTTGCGGCTGATGTGTGTGTTTTGAATTGTGTAGTGTGTATTTTGATGCAGAAAATTACAAAAGAAGATGAAGCTTGAATTTCTCCAATTTACTGAGTTATACAATAAACAGGGTTAAAAATGGATTTAAATGGAGTGTACAATACGACCGGAAAAAGAGCAAACAAAAGGACAGATAATAGTATTTTTGCACACTCACACATTCACAAATTTAATGTCTCACAGTAACATGTTTCCTTCATGCTGATGGGTCTTTGAACAGAAGTCCTATTTTTAGTCCAGCACTCATCTCTGACCCTATTCTGTCACTGCAGTTGTGACTTAGCAGCAAGCCGAGCGACGTACTGCTCTTAGAGCATCACTGTCCAGGTCTCCTGAGTAGGTCACTCAACTCAATATGCATGTGAGGTTACTTTGTGTGGGATTCGCTGGCACGAGTGTGCAAAACAGAGAGGCGCTGATGCACGCACGCTGTTACTGTGCTGCCACCTGCTGGTCACTTCCCACACAGTCACAGCGGCTCTTCTTAGAAGTGAAAAGGTTTCCTAAAAATCCCATCCAGCCCTTTGCCCCACTTACTTCTCCCTCATATCTCTCACAGAGCGGGTGAGGGGTCAGAAAAGGAACAGTCTGTTTACTTTGTCTAGATCCATACAGAAAACAACTAATTCCCTTGAGATGACATTTCTTCATTTTTTTGATAAGAGTTTCCCAACAAGTTCTAGGAAAAATGTTAGACCCAGCTCCTCTTCCCACAATCTCAAAAACATTTAGCAACAAATGCAACACTGGCTGCATTTCACAATTGTTTACA
This sequence comes from Simochromis diagramma, assembly GCF_900408965.1. Classification (NCBI taxonomy): domain Eukaryota; kingdom Metazoa; phylum Chordata; class Actinopteri; order Cichliformes; family Cichlidae; genus Simochromis; species Simochromis diagramma. Next base: position 18,241,313 of record NW_024387523.1, on the reverse strand, counting down.
AAATTGTTGTATGTGCTTGAGGCAGGATAAATAAACCTGTGGCACCGTCTGACTTCAGACGCCAGGCCTCATGGAGTATTAGACAGATAATGAGGAATCCTCAATCCAGCACTGATGAAGAGTCTTACAGTATAACACTTCTCTGGCTCTCCTGTGTGTTTTCTCACTGCTCTGTTCCTTCCCCTTTCTCCTCCGTCCTGGCGAGAATCTGAAGCACCGTCTGGTTGAAGTCCTCAGGCTGGTCTGCGAAAACATAATGGCCCGCTCCTCTGATCACCTGACAAGCGCACACACAGTGGAGGCGAAATAGTTTTGAGATAAAGGTGCCACCGTTCCACAAGGCGAATAAAAGTAACTTGACATACATTCAGGCAGATTTAGGCAATAAAAATGCTTAAAATCTTGCTTAAAATGTATTTTGAACCTTGTACTAACAAAGTTAAAGGTGCAAAAGGTAAAATAGAGAACTTACTTGGATTTCCACATCTGGCCTGGTTTTCTTGAATGCATATCCAGAGTGGCTGTCAATACTGGACCGGGATCCATAAATGAAAGAAATAGGAATTTCAACCTGGATCTGGCCGATCCTGTCTAGCATGGGCCTCTTAGCCCAGCCGTAGGGAACGGTCATGTTCTTAAAGGCTGTCTCACCACTGAAATGAAAAAATAGAAAAGAAAAATGCACAAGCTCCTAAGATCTTCTGAGAATGGACATATTTGTGCACGGATGGTTTAAAATGTTCGTCACCTCGGAGTCTGGGCATTCAGATGATAGATGTAGTCACACACAGTGTAGTCACTGAACACAGAGGAGTATTTCTGCTTGAAGTCTGACCTGATGGTTTGGACGAGCATCGGGCCTAAAAGAGACGCGCAAAAAAAGAAGGAGATTTAGTTACAGTTCAGACCTTTGAATAGAACAATGGCACCTCAAGCAGACGTTTGATGTTTGGTGCTTCCCGACTCAGAAGGAGCTGGGGGGGGGGGGGGGGGGGGGGGGGGTTGCCATAGAATTAATTAAAGGCATTTAAGGTGCCACTTTTATCCTCATATTTTTTGCTCTTTGACTCTTCCAGAGTAATTACTGCATGATTCACGGTTCAAAGTAATCTATATTTATGTCATTTTGATCAGAGTTCATCCATAAACAGTTTTAGATCCTCTCTCTTTAGCCCAGCTATCTTCTGATTGGCTGCCCCACACAGACAGAATATGTAACAATATATAACGGCAGGTGGGTGGGGCTTCTTGTGAAAGAAGGTATATGTGTATTTAAATTACGATGCCTCCTGTGCAAATTCCTTTAGAGGTTTTCGGGTCGTTCCCAGCCAGAAGACACTGGGATAGACCCAGAACTCGAAAGTTAAGACTATACATCTCATCTGGCCTGGAACTGTCTCAGAATTCCCTGCGAGAATTGGAAAACACTGCTAGCAAAATGAACATCTGGCAATACCTCCGTAGCCTTCTACCAACAGACCTGAGCTTATGTAAGCATAAAGATGGAAGTGCATGGTGGATGGAAGTATTTAAAATACTTACTGTATTTTTTTTAAAGCGTATTGTTTTTATAGGAATTATTTTCTTTCCTGGGGGATTAATTTTGAAATGATGCAAGAACAGTGGTATGGCATGGTTTAGATAACGGGGACATTTTAAGCCAACCCCATCGCTGCTGATAATAATTTGTCACTTAGAAGTTGAAAACATTCAAAATACACAGATGCGTAAGAGAAAAAAATATGTGTTTGTTCAGTGTGTGTTCAATGTGTGTTTGTGTGTGCTAACCTAGAGGTCCAGCCAGTCTGAGACCGGCCAGAGGGTTGAAGGGGCTCATGACGGCGCCAATTGCTCTGATCCACATTGGGATGGAGTTGTGGTTGGGGTTCTCTGGGCGTGCTGGGAATCCCCATGGCTCCACCAGCAGCAGATGCTTTACCCTGCATACACACACATGCAGTTACCTGATCAAATGTACAAACTAAAATGTAGAAATTCAATTAAAACTCCACACATTTACTTCTTTTTTTATATATATGGGCTTGTAGTTTATTTGGCAAGTGGTGCAAAAAAAAAAAAAAAAAAGAAAAAAAGAGAGAGATGGCTAAACTAGAAAACCACCTGGAACTGTGTCTCCACACACACACACACACACACACACGCACACACACACACACACACACACACACACACACCACCTGTGTGGGTATTTCAGCGTGTAGGCTGCAGACAGGTATCCTCCGAGGTTGTGTCCCAGCAGCACCATCTCCTGAAGCCCCACCTTCTCCCTCCACTCCTCCAGGGCTGCCACAAACTGATCCTCGGCCTCCCTGGGGTCGGTGCTGAACTGGGGACGGCTGCTCCTGCCAAAGCCCAGCAGGTCTAGAGCGTAGACCGGTCCACTGCTGGAGAGAGAATCCAGGTTGAGAGCCCAGAGGGCGACACCACCTCCGAAGCCGTGCAGCAGAACCAAAGGAGTGGTGGGCTGGGTTGGGGGCTGTGGGACACACGGGGCTGCTGACTGCTGCTGCTGCGTGGAGAAAGCTAAGGTCCACAGGTAGTTGCCACTCGATATCCGAACATGCTGCCTGGAGAAAGGCCGCTTCACAGCTGCGGCAGACAGAAAAGATTATAGGGCAGGGATAGAGAAACTGTTTTAACTCTGACTTTATGAAACACAAACTACAGATTGGAAACAGCTACATCAGACACACTCACTCTTGAGGATTTTTTCCTCGGCATCTTTTAGTTGAGAAGGAGAGGTGGGACACCAGGAGGGAAGCCAACTTGATATCCAGGAACTGTGACTCAGACAGAAAGGATACACAAAAACATGCATGAAAGACACATAAAGCACGTGCAAACCCAACAATAAACTGACCTTTGGCTATATGATATTTTTGTAATCAGTGCTGCTGGTATGCAGTACTTGACAACAACATGCAATCAATGTCCAGAAAGAAGCCCAAACATGTCTTTGTTCTGTGTATTTTGGGTCACTTATGGTCAAATGCATTCTAAATCAGCACGATTTTAACATTTGGAGGACAAAGGCAGACGCCGATAAGATAGGGTGACCATATTTTGATTTCAAAAACAGAGGACACTTGGCCGAGTCATGAAGAACTTTAATAATACTGTTTGCTTAAAGAAAACTTTGACATATTTAACGATGCCTTCTCTGTGCGGTTAATGAATGGTGAAATAAAAAAAAAAAAAAAAAAGTCATATAGGGTTTTACAACTCAACAAGTGCAAAACGTTTGTTCACCCTAAGATTAAAAGTATTTTTTCTACAATAAAGTTTTGTATAGGAAGTCACTCACACAGCAGCCAGAATTAACAGGAAGATTCGGGCTCGAAAACTTGTTCACTTTTGACGTTTGCCAGCAAGCGGGTGGCCTGTATATTTACACGACACCGTTTTCCTATAGGTTTGGTGTGGATGGATCTATTTTTTTTTTTAAAATCTACCTGTGAATACACTAATGCGGGTTCACACGAAGAGAACAAAGTTGTGTTTGTTGTCACACAAATGAACAGCATTCACGCTGAGAAGAAACAAAACGACAAAAACAACTAGCATGTCCAACGTGAAGAAGAAAGAAAGAAAGAAAGAAACGAAAACAACTCACCTCTGCTCCTTGGCAGGTTGTAGCTCCTCCGCCATCCTTCGCATTGTGTAGCCTGCAGTGAGGGTCTCCTCCCAAGCTTACGAACCTGTTGAAAAACTACGGTCTGTGGTGCTGCGTTCAAGTACATTCGGACGGAAAATAAAAATAGCTGCCTAACATAATAACGACATGCTGCTTAATTAGAATGCTGTACATTTCATAATAAGTTAGAGTTCAGCTATCCCTCCGCTCATTTAATTCTTGGGGTTATTTAATTCTTTGGAGTTGGCATTTTCAGCGCTTCATATTTGTTTTTTCCAACGGTTTTGAAGGTAACATCATGATTTTAACCTCTGTACTCAGGTTGGCTACGTCACCTTCTTGGCTTTGTGTAACTTATATTGTTAATGTGCTTCTTTCGCACAGCATCTCATATAGTTTAATACAACCGAACTAATGAAGGCTATAAAACGCTTAAACCAAGGAAGAAACGTTTTTAAAGAATTGCCAGCGACACTCGGATTTTGTTAGAGCTAGCTTTGGCATGCTAATTAGCACAAGTTGCAAATAATGAGATGCCTGCACGAGAGTGTTTAAACTGTTTACCTTAATTACATACATTTCCAAAAATATGTATTGTTCCCTTAAAAGTTTATACTAATGCCACTTGCATAATATTATAATATTATATAATATTATATTAGGTTGTAAAAAAAATTCTAGAAACAACTGTTTAACCTCCTAGGACCTGGCGTCCACATATGTGGACATCACATTTTGGGTTATTTAGACCAAAATACTCAATTTTGCTCTACAAGGGCCTGATATCCACTTACGAGGACATTATACTGCTACTGTTCTATCAAAAATTTGAACGAATATCCTCATATGTGGCTCTTATTTTTTTTTTATAAAAACAAAATAAGGTTAAAAAAAATATCTGGTAATTCTTTGTTTTTACATTCATCGGGCCCCAATCAGCCCAAATATCAAAGACAAATTAAAAATGCATGCCGTGGGTGAGTTCGGGTCTTAGGAGGTTAAAGCCTGTTTTAAATATTAAGCTATTATCTGCATTATCGCTACTATAACAAAAGTAATCCTGTAAAAAGTAGTTTATTTAAATTACATCAAACAGCAGGCCCCCTTTTAGCCAGAGGCCTTTTTTTTTTTTTATCTGTATATAAAATTTAAATACATCTGTTTTTAGGTATTGTAGTGACAAACCCAAGGATATTATTTCCCCCTTCAAGCTTACATGCAGGCTAAAATGGACAGAGAAAATCAGTCACGTTGGATCCCTATCGAACTTTTTTCTAATCCTTTTTTCTTAGTATAATTTAAGATAAGGCAGATTACATGAAAAGTTCATTATCTTCAAGGATGTGACTGTAAAGTATGATTATGTTTTTGCAGGAATAGTCCCTTCACTATCTTTTCTACTCTTACTGTGATTCTCATTAATTCTTAAAGGGAGGGCGTTATAGATTTATAGGCGTGCTAGCCTTGAAAAGCTCATGAGTGTCCTTCAAGAAATTATCCCGCAGTTAGTGTGTTCTAGCTGCACATTTAAAGGTTATTTGTGTGTTTTCCAAAGCCTCATCAAGTAACAGTCTGCTAATGAATTCAGCAAAATGTTATCTGATGTTGAGTAAAATGTAAGTAAAAAGTTCTAAAGGGAAAACAAAAAGACTGAAATATATGTGTGATACCATCTCAACTAATTAGCTTGATTAGAAGCAAGTCAGTAACATAATTGGTTTTAAAAAGAGTGTCCTAGGCAGGCTGACCCTTTCACATTTAAAGATAACTGAGGGACAACACTCTGTGAAAGCATGTGTGGGCATGTGTTTAAAGTGCAAAGTTTCTGGATGTAAAATGACAAAGGATTTAATTATTTACAGTACATTATATCATTCAAGGATTCAGGAGTGGTCCATGCAAGCAAAGGATAAGCCATAAAATGCATACTGAATGACCGTTATCTTCAGCCCCTCAGGTAGCACCATTATTCTACATGTGAAATCACTGCAAAGGCTCAGGAACACCTCTAAAGCACAATTTGTGAATACAGTCATAAATGAAAGTTAAGACTAGAATACCTTAAAAAAAAGAGATTAAAAAATGATCAAACAGATATCAACATGATGGTTTGGAAGCAGCATTGGTGCACATGGCATGGGTAACTTGCACATGTGCGAGGGCACCATTAATACTGAATGATACAAAACCAGTTTTTAAAAATGAAAATAGTTCAGGTATCTCAGTTTTCACGCAGAATGTCATGTCGACGTAGCTCAAGAGTTATCCACTATATCAGACGTTACATAGCCACTGGTCACTAGAGAAAAACTGTAGATTCCCTAAAGCATTGGTGAATGGTTCCTGGAGGTAGGTGGGTGTCACTGTGTGAAATCACTTGCAAAAAGGGTGCTGCACCTAAAACCTCCTTGTAAATGCTTTGGTCACTGTAAGATTACCACAGTTACCTGTAGTTTACATGGAAGACGCCAACTTCTCTGCAAAAACTTGCAAACTACTTTCCGAGCTTTAGTCAAGTTGTGAAAAGTGCAAACGAGACTGAAAAGGTTTACCTTTCAAGTAAAAGTTGTGCCTCAGCTCAGCACCCAACACTTTTCAAAAGGCACAACTTTTACTTTGAAAGCAAACGATCTCTGTTTCCCGTTTTCATAGTTTCACTACAGCTCCAAGAGTAGTTTGTGAGTGTTCACATACAAACATGCAACCTACAGGTAACTCCATCAATCTGCTAGTGACCAAAGCAATTCCAAAAGGTTTTTTTGGTGCAACACCTTCTTTGTGTCTGATTTCATCTAGCGACAATGGCTGCCAGGAGGGTCACTGACTGGTCTCTAGGCCTGTGAGTGCAGTTTTAACAACAGCCAGCAACCTCCAGGAACCAGTCACCAACCAGTTGAAAAATGGAGATTTTTCCCTCACAGGCAGCAGTTGCCACACGGTCATGGAGTGGTCTCTATGCCTGTGTGACTGGCCTTTCGTACACACAGTCAAGCACAATGAAAAGGGTTAAATGCTATTTTAACATGTCAAATCTTTATTTACTGTAGCGCCATTTGTCCACGCATACCACTTCAACATTTAACATACATCTTAAAATGCAACAGTGCAACATGCCATCACCAGTAAAATGAATAAATAAGTTGGTCGCTACAGTATTTTCCTACGTGTCAGAGTAAGAAAACAGTTTGGTTTGCTGGTCGACTGCTGTCCTCTGCTCTGGATTGTTTTCATTTCTTTTCTCTCACGGATCGAAGTGTATTTGGTCCCCAGACAGTATTGTCTTTATTTTCGGTGCAAGCTGAATTCTTATTTTAGCCTTGTTTGCAGTATAGCATTGCAGTGCTATTTTAACATTTTAGTTTAGGTTTAGCTGTTGTTTAAGCAGCCTGAGGCAAAGATATGTAGACCAAAGAATGGAAACCCACCCCTGATCCCCCACCAGCAAATTGCCCATGTTAAATACAGTACATTATATAAGGAAAAACCAACATTTGACTACCTGTGCTTTGATTTTCTCTCTCACAGATGGACAATAGCAGGAGGTTCCTGTCAATCCTGGTCCACAAGGTGGCGTACTTCCTTTACACACACATACGTCCGAGCACACACACATGCACAGTTAGACACACACTCTCTGGCAACTTTGTCCTTCATTCCTCAAACACAATTTTCCTCTCATACCACCCACTTGTGATTGCTCTCAGACTATGGGTTGACTGAGTGGTTCCTGAGTGCTTCATTTCCTTTGCTCCCATAGATGCGCACACTCATTCTCCCTGTGTGTTACTGTCCGTTCACTCTGCTGAGTACTCAGAATTTCATAAGCCAGTAGACAATGAGGCAGTAGCCAAGCCCAAAGAGAAGAGGTAAGCCCGTAACTGTCTGGAGACCAGTAACTGGGTGAAGCTTTTAGTGAGGAGACTGCATAAAGCTGCAGCAGAGAGCCGGCCTGCTCGTCGAGCATCACAGCCAAGTGCTAGTCATGCTAGCTCGAGCCTTTTGTTTTATCTGAGGATCAAAATCAGTAACCCGTGGTCTGGCACCAGACTGACTTAAACAAAGAGTCTGTTCAGTCTCACCAGTCCTGGGACAATCAAGAGGAAATTTCAGAAAATATGGCAAAACCTTTACAATTCAGTGTAAAATTGCTGCAGGTGTGCGGCTTTATTGTGACATCAGAGTGGATGCATCAGATTTAGACAGTTTGCCAGAGATCTTTACACTGATATTTAGATGCGTCTTTAAGTCAAGTTTTATTCTGTATGTCGGTTAAGGTTTAGCAAAAAAATTCCACCAGTTTCCACCCATTATTTAAATTACCTGACAAAAATACTGCTAAAAAATCCCAAAACACTGCATTTAGATGTCAAGTAACCACAGGAGTCAGGTACGCTGAAGCTGAGTCCCCAATCAATACGACATTGTAATGCTAAGCAGGTTTTGAGTATGTTATGTGTTTATACTGGAAAGGGCATACAATTAAGTGTACTTCCCCAAAACAGAGTACTTAAAGCATAAAGAAGCCTGTGCTGTAGAGGTGCGCTATTGTCCCAAAATAGAATGTACAAAAACAGGAAAAACACCAAAGCTTTGCTAACTACTGTAAAATATTTAGTGCTGAGACACGTGTGAAAAAATCTTTAAAAGCAACATAAAAGGAACAATTCTGATTATTATTTTTGTTCAGTTGCAGTTGACATAATGACGTTTCAGGTTAAAGTCCATCTTTACATGTGTGGCATCGTTTCCTGTTAGAAAGGCTATTGAATTTTCACACAAAAGAGCACAAAGGCTAAATTATGTCCCAGTAAGATACACTACCAGGTTACATACAAAAGGAGCGCTATTCTGCTCTTTTACAGCTTTTTTTTTATTGCAGGATAATTTAAATGTTGATTTATTAATTACAGACCTTTGCAAAAGTCTCAAGCCACCCACCATTTCTTTATATAGTGCTTAGAAATTTCAGTAGTTCATATAAATATATGTAAACATACATGGAAATACAACATCGAAGGCACAATTCTGATGAGCTTGAAGTATTTGGTATGGATCGCCTTTATTCTTTAACACAGCCTGAACTCTTTTAAGCAAGCTTACTCGTATTTCTTTAAGTCGTCTTCAGGAATAGTTCTCCAGGCTTCTTGAAGGACATTCAAAGCTCTTGTTTGGATGTTGGGTGCGTTTTGCTCCGTTCTATGTCAGGATGATCCCACACCGCTTCAAAAATGTTGAGGTACGAGCTCTGGGGAAAAAATCCATGACTGTTGTGTGTTTTTCCAGGTATGCTTTTACTGCAGGGGCATTGTGTTTGGGGTTATTGTTATGCAGAAACATGAAGCTGTTGCTGATCAGATGCGACCACATTGCATTGCATGGTGGATCAGTGATCTGATTGTACTTTCCTGTGTTCATAATTCCATAAATTTTGATTTTCACCACTGGTTCAAATGTAGCCCCCAAAACCATGACAGAGCCTCCTCCATGTTTTACAGACGGCAGAGTTAGCAACATTGTATTTATATAAATGTAGCCAAAGAGTTGACGTTCAGCATAGCTATTGTCCACACAGGCTTGTGTGTGACATTGTATGTTTTTCTTAATGTAATTTGTTACGAGTCATTTCTCATCTATTTCTTAAAACTGTCCATAGTTTTGTGCTCTTTTGTGGATTATATTGCAAATCAATGAATGAATAAAACCATACAGAATACAGTGATTGAAGGTACCGTAATATTTTCAGTCACATGTTGTGTGTGCGTCAGAGTGAGAGAGCACTGTGTGCAGCTTTGCTCAGTACAAGCCCTCCTTACATCAGTCTGCAAACTGTAAGCACAAACCAAACTCTGCCATGAGTTTATGGGCCATAGCCCAGTGCAGTATGGGTAATAACAGTGACCAGGCTGTTAGCAGAAGAAAGAGATGGGGATGGAGGAGAGGCGGAGGGTCTGTCTGGTTGCTAGGATACGTGGCCGGCGCCAACAGCGGATATGATTTATAATGGCCAGTCTGACTGTCTCGCTTTCTGCACTTGTTTCCTTCTTCCTCTCCTCTCGCTCACTTTTCCACTGACACTCTCCGTCTTCCATCCTCATTTCTATCCTCAGACTATCAAAAAACTCTGTGCTGGCCCCGTCAGCCACCACAGGGGTTACTATGGATGTTCCTGATATTAACACCTGTGTCCATCATGAGATAATGTAAAGAAACTTTAATTTGTCTGGGGATAATGACACTAATCATGTAGAGACTTTTCTAATTATATATATATGAAGGTGAAGCAACGCCAGTGTCTGTGCATGTTCAAGTGGTCATGCAAAAGCTGCATGCATGGATACTATTGATTTTACTGAGACTTGATCCAGCTCAGGATGGTAGAACCCTCAGGGACAAATACAGAGAGGAAGAGGGTGTACGAGGACACTTGATGGAGGGTCACAAGGGGAAATGGAGGTCTGCATGTAAGATGAAAGCACATAAGGATGGATCTTGAGTGTTCGATTGTGACGTTGAGTCTAATTAGCGCTCTTGAAAGATATTTTTGTTGTTAAAAAATCGTATTTCTCAGGAAAAAAAAGGCATTTGGTTTGGGATTTGCCTCAGAGCAGCATTCAGCCATATCACCAAGCTCTGCAAGTTTCCACTAAAACACAGACTAACATGATTACTCTTTGCTTAGTGACTCCTCCAAGTGGAGTGACACAGGTTTTTACAGACAGACTTTGATGTTTATTTTTAAATCAGGGGCAGATGACACTGATTTCTGTTTGATTTTCATGCACGTCTCATCTGCTGAAGTTTTCAGATTTCTCACAGCACCTCAATCAAATTACAAAAACTTCACAGCGAAAAGAAAAGAATTTAAAAAGTCAACAACAGTGTGGTTCTCCAGAAACGGCTTCCCATTCCATTAGGAATAGTCCAGCAGAGACATGTTGTCCTTGAATTTTTCAAAAGGTCGGGGCACCGCAATCAAAATTGTACTCAGCTCAGTGCTGGGCTATAGGCGCATATATCCGTGCATCCCTACGAGAGAGACCACTATTTTATTTTTATTTTTTATTTTTTCAGAATTTCTATTAATTCAACATGAAGCCTTCGAGAGCATCCAAACCATCTGAACTGGGGTTAATGGGAGGCCTGCTGCAGGTAGCTGTAGTTCCTGTGAACCCTAAAGAGCACCCAGGCTAGACACAAGTTTTCTACATAACCAGATTATGTTACACTTTAATTAAGATCCTCGCAGTAATCATGTGTTTATTCTTCTGCTTTATTTCTTATATAAATCAACATTTAGCTGCACACGAGCGTAACTGGAGCTCGCTTTAGATGAGTTTTATTTTGAGATACTGCGGCTGTCGGTCCTTTATTTCAACAGATTGCACGGCATCTCAACTGCAGGCCATGGCTTGTTTATAAGGCACCTGTTATACTGTTTTCTTTATTTTTGCCATATGTGTGTGTGTGTGCGTGCGCACAGAGATGGAGGGGATTAAAGTAGAGTGGATCGCAGCTAAAGCAGCTGGTTTCAGACAGGATGACCTGAGGGCTTGAGACGAGGCCCAGTATCTTACTGTAACGACCACAGCATACGTCAGTATATATGTCTGTCTGTGCCCTAGCTCCTCCTTCATGGGTGGGCTGATCTGAACGAGACTTTGCACTAACATCGTCACACATACGTTGATTATTAGCATCTATAAGTTTTCTTTTAAAAACAAAATCCCAATTCTTTTGATTTTTTGTTTTATCATCTTAATTTCATCCCACTCTCCCATGAATGCTGCATTATGTTCTGTGCTCCATTTGTGTTTGTTTCATGAACCCTACGGCATGTTTCGCAAAATTTAATGTAAAACTGTTTTTAAATGTAATGTTTAATATGTTTTTTTTAGAACAGACTAAATCTGGAGTGGGTTCAGTTAAAATACAAAGTGTAAAGGCTCGTCGTGTTTTTACCGGTGAGAGTTGCTTCACACAGTTTGCAGTGCATCTTATTTTCTTTGACATCAAGTGTGAAATGTGTCCGTACGTCTGCTCTTCCCTTCCTCCCAAGCTTTCACAATTCGTTGCATTTTCATGAGAAACACGGAGCTCGTCGTACCGCCTCAGAAAATAAAACCAAAAAACCAAAAAAAGCCAGAGGGGCAAATTAAACGTGCGTGTCTAACCTTACTGCACAAAAAGATTACTTCTGATTGGATCATCCACCTTTCTACACAACTTAATCAGTTCTGACTGGATCTCATCTCTCAGGAATTTTTTCATCTCATTTTTATTTAATGACGAAAGCACCGATACACCTAATCATAGTTTTTATTTAGCTTCCATCTTGTATTTGTAAGAAGAAAATTGATGAAAAATAAATGATGAAAATTATTGGGCAACAAAGTTAACACTGGTATAACGGCAGCAGTTTGAGGTTAAACGATCAGTCTGTGTAAATTTAGACTTACAAACAAGATATATAGATATAGTTTATTACATGTCTCCTAAAACTACAGGTTAAATACGTACGACCTAAGGTTTACAGTTTAGGTTTTGTGTGTATAATTCTGATCATTCTGTTGTTATATACAGTGATACAACAAATAGAAATAAGATAAAGATAAATTTACTACAGACAGTTTTTACTAGTCTTACTAGCAAAAGTCATAGGTGGTTTTTGCTTGTGAGACTATTAAGGATTAGTTTATAGGATTATTATTTGCAGAGCATCAAATAAATGTCCTTTAAATTTGTTATTTTGAAGTCTTCTTAGTTTTAGTTTCACTTCTTTAAAGGATGGTTTCACATTTTTCAAGCCTGTCTAACAGTACTCACACGCCTATACACAGTGACAGTTTCAGGTCACTGTAATCATTCCTCCTGTCCATACTGACTGTGAGGAGATCCCTCCCTTAAGCAATAACAGACCAGGGAACAAAATCCACGGTCATCATTCTGTGCAAATATACACGCTTTGTTACGCAGGTCAAGGTGGTATCTCTGTTACTGACAGTCTTTTCACTTCAGTATTCACTCCTTCTGTTCACTGTGGCGTTACAGTGGAAGAACAACAACACAAGTCACTTTGCAGAGTGTACTGTCACTCTCATTTTTAGGTATTTAAAACAATTCAATCGTAACAATCCCACTGGGGTTAGCAACGTGTTGGTGAAAAGAGAGCCAGAGTTGTTCCGTGGGGAGTATGCTCAGCTGTAGCAGCTACGACGTTTCAGTGTAGCTACAGTAGGTTCATGCTTCCCTGCTGTGTCTGATCTGACAAATGAGTTATTCTGTGAAGCTGAAATGTCTCACCCGGTTAGTTGTGGCATTACCACCCTTCCAGTCTGGCTTCTTAACTCATCTGCACTTATGAAATAAGTTTATTCGATAAAGCAGCTAGCCTGTTATTCTCTTCATTCTGCGCCCATAAGTGATCCAGGAAGACATTCAAACTAGAGTGTCCACATCTCTCTTTCTCTCTCTCTCTCTCCGTCCGTCCACTGTCTTCCAGTAAATGGAGGATAATTTTAGAGCGATAAAGAGCCCGGAGGATATCGAGGGGAGGGAACGCGCACACGCACACACAACAAGATGGTCCCTCATTCCCTGTTGCACCTGCTGACCCCACAGGATCCACCGAGATCTGCTACTGCTGAATGTGCGGCTTGTATACACACACACACACACACACACACACACACACACACACACACACACACACACACACACACACACACACACACACACACACACAGGAATGCGTACACACTTTGACTAATAGGCCTAATGCTTCCTGAAGAGGGCCCAGCACTGCATTAGCTACGGATGTGGGATTGATTTAGAAACTGAAAGCCTTCTAGTGTGTGTATGGGTTAGTGCTTGTGTATATGTGCTTGTGGGGGGAATATATTGTACACTCAGTGGTGTTTTTTCTTCAGTTCCACTCGTTTTGGCATTATTTATAAAAAAATGAAGGAGTTTTACCAGTTTTAATGAAGGCTGTTCAGTGATGATGTATAATGTTTACATATATGCAGAGTTTCATGCCACAGTTTTATTCTTTTCAGAGCGTCGAAGCCTTAGCACAAATGTTTTGGCTGTCATCAGACACTTAAACTCTCCTACTAATTTTAGCCGTAACAGAAGGTCTAATTAAGGCAGCCTGACCCCTCACACCAATTAAATGGTGGTGAATCTCAGGAAAACATTAGTCCTTCTAATGTTGGATTAATTCCTGACATCAGTTTTAAAAAAATTAAATTAGATAGATCAGTCCCTATTTCATTTCACAGCGGGCCTCAGTTCAAAGCGATGCAGACTGAACATGTGCAGTTTTTAACATCAGTTGCTGATAACAGCTGCATACAAATGCAAATGCAATTTTTAAAAAAACCCAACTTTTTAGACTTTTAATGTGCATAAAAAGTGTGAATAGCAGTTCCAAACATCACTCAGAAAGCAGGTAGAAGAGCAAGTCGTCACAGAGACAGCAAAACCTGTTATGTTAATGCAAAAGTACTATAAAATGAAATGCATTCATGAAGACGAGTCAAGTTGGTTAAGATGAAGTGAATATCATAAAACAGCAGGTCAAACACCGGGAAGTTATAACTGGGGATGTTGTGGCAGGCCTACATAAAAAGGAGTCTTGGTTCTGTGCTGCTGGTGAGGCGTGGACATGTAAGTAAAAAGGATAGTCAGGTAAATCTGACGCAGGTGATTCTGCACCAAATGTAACAGCTAGCACAACAACAGAGACTACAAAACGCCGAGGCATAGCCGAGTCTCCGCTTCACTTCAGTGGGTAATGATGGGAGGCCGTGGTGTGCTTTCTTCTCAGAGCTTCTTACTGTATAAAGGTTAACTAGTTATAATGCCACTTGGAGACTTCACAAAGTGCCTTGTTATTTTTTTAGAGTAATGTTACACACTAAAGTTGTACTTTTGTCGTACCGTACTCGGCACTTTGACATAAGTAAACCAATCAGTTTACTTATGCCCAGCATTCCTCCTGGGATGTAGGCCATCAACAAGGGATCCTCCAAGGTGTTCAGTTTTGAGTTATAGTCTTAATCTGATGTCAGGTGTGTATCAATTTCTTGTATTCTTTCGAAGGTCTTGTTGCGATGCATTGCATTCTTTGGCCTTCCTCTTTTTCTCCTCCCTTGGAGCTTCCACATCAGGGCTTGTCTGGTGGTGATGTTGTTGGTTGGTTTCTTCCTGTCCATCTTCATCATCTTCTTCCCATCTCTCCCTCTACAGGTACTTGCTTCACTTTTTTCCCCACAGGTCGTAATTGCAGATCTTGTTGAGCCAGTAGACCTTTAAAACTTTCCTCAACCAGCTGTTGATCAACATCGGTATCTTATTAATTCTGCATCATAGAGCAACACAGATTTCACAATTGGTGTTCAAGATTCTGATCTTGGTGTGTTGGCTTTTGAGTATTTTGAGTTCCAGATGTTCTGGATCTGGACACTAATGGTGACCATAACTTAGAGGATAAATTTCATGTTGTATTAAATAGCACTGCTGGTCTGTGTGACTAGAATTGTTTTGACACACAAACCAAAGAGTCAGAAAGTCAGATTAGCACATTGTGTGAAGTTGTGCTTTTGTGGATGCAGAGAAATGCCGAGAATACTTAGTTTGGTTTAGGTGAGGGTATTGCCTGGGTAGAGTGTGCAGGAGACAGGACGGCTGCTCGGTAGCTGTCAGTACACTGTACTAGTATCAGCGCTGCAAAAATTGGAGCAATCAGACATCATCAGCAGACGCTGTACCGGAAAAGTGGGAAATTAAAGGACATTGGTGCCTTTACATGCATCCGCATTGGATATAGTATCTTGAAAATCTTCAGGTTTATGGTGTTTGTGCGACCTGTGCAAAGGGTTACAGTTACACTGCCTCTTTTTTGCAGTAAAATAGACTTAAAATCTATTCTTTGATTTGTGATCATATTCTGTGCATTGTTTCGTGTAATGGTAAACTTAACCCAACCTTAACCGTCTGGTCTTCTTGTGTTTGCTGGTAAACATCGGCAAACCATAACGTAAGCTTAACGTGAAGCCTTGTGGAATTTATAGGAGAAACAAAGAGGCCATGGAGCGTGGCATCTGCTGCCAGGTGAATGACAGTCGGTGCTGATAGAAAGAGCGAGAGCGAGGGCCGAAGTGGAACGGGTTAAAGCGTGCTGAGAGCAGAGGAGAGGGCGAGGTGGCCTGGGGGGGGAGGAGAAGAAGAAGAAGAGCAGAGAAACAGAAAAGCAGACGTGGAGGAGGAGGTGAGGAATTGATGAAGCAGAAAGCTGGGTTATTCCTGCTGTGAACCTATGTGTCTTTGCTCGGTGTGTGTGTGTGTGAGTATAAATGGCAGGCTTTGGCAGTAAATGAAACTGTTTATCAGATCAATATGGCCATCATCTCCCAGATGACTGTGGCCTCTGCTGAAGAGCAATCATAAATCACAACCAAATATGGAGGACAGCGATCTATACCTACTGAGTTTGTCGCTGCGTGCGTGTCTGTGTGCACGCGTGTGCACAAGGATGGACGCGGCTCTTTGTTTTTGTCTGTGGTAACTCGTCGGTGACAGTGTTAGTGCGTCCCGTGTGAAACAGTCGTCTTCTTTCTCTCGATGCTCTGGTTGAAGCAGAGATCTGAGATGAAGCAGTCACAAAATGGAGACAGGAGAAACACAGACCACACCTTATGTTATGAGCAAAAGGGAACAAACACGCAAACACACACATCGTGCGACACATCCTTCTCCATAGGGTTAACAGCAGTGCTCTTGCTCTGTCTGATGGCCCCCAGTGCTCTCACTCTGAATAATGTAGCCTCCCGATATCAGTGACAAGAGTCTCGAAACCAAAATAGCATCTTGAGCTCCGATAAATATAGAAGGTAATTAAATCGGCAGCAGGAGAAAGAGGCAGAGAAAAGCCAGGGAAAAGGAAAGGTCTGCTTTATGTGCGAGGGTAAAACTCCCCTCTGCAGGGGATCGCGAGGATCGATTGAACGCCAGCAAAACGCCATTCGTTGTGTGGCCTCATTTTCCTCAAACTCGCTCTGTCGATTTTGTCATTTTCGGGGTAGATTTGTGTGCACGCACACACACGAGATATGGCGGTTGGACTGCGTGTGTTTCAGGGCCTTCAGAGCGCAGTGAGTCAGCACTATTTCAGCGGTTAGTTCTCATGAGACTCGGCTGTATGTGAGCGCCGGCTGCCATCTGCCTCTTGCCACTCTCTCGCCCTTTTTACTGCCTCTACCTGCCCCCCTCCCCCCTGCAAAAATCAGATGTTTGCACTTCATATGAATATGAATCTGGGGATTGATCCTGCGTGTGGCAGAGGAGTGGGGGGGTGAAAGGTTACCGGGGAGGTTTTGGATGTGCTTGTCAGAGCAGCCTGGCCCCCATCTTGACATGATCTCCCTCTGGGAAAGTGTGTGTGTGTACACGCGTCCACTCAGTGACATGTTGTGACAGAAACTGACTGACAAGCTCTTTGCAGCTCAACACCAACCACTGCAGAGAGACTAATGATGACATCTCTCAGGCCGTACACACTGCTTTCTTTTTCTCCCCCTCCATCTCTCACACACACACACACACACACTGAAACACTCACACTCACGATGTCTTCCTATCCCTCACTCTCTTTGTCTTGTGTCTCTCTCCCTCGACTACCTCTTCCTCTATCACACGCCCACACAGACAATGGCATCCTGTATATTGTCTCCCTGACGCAAAGGCGCAAACACTCGCACACACACATTCGAATCAACACACACACACACACACACACTTAAATTCATGCCCACAGTCATACTAGTCTGCATGACAAGTATTTCTCAAATGCACATCTTCTTTTCTCTTGCATTGTCTGTCTCTCTCTCACATGCACACTCTCTCTTTTTCTCTTTCTCACACACACACAGACACACACACAAACGATGCACTACTCTCTCTGTCTTGGAATTTTACATTTTGATGAAGGAGGAAGCACGTCGTCCAATCAGAGCGGGGAGAGACCATCTCGGAGCAGACAGCAGGGAGGTTTGGAGGCAGTCGGCCGGGCCCTCCCTGTCAGCTCTGGCCCCTTACGTCCCCTTGGCTCGGTGCGGCTGGTGGTACGATCCACCAGTGGCTCGATAAGAACCCCCTCCTCTCTGTCTCCCCCTCTTCTGTCAGTGCTAGGGTGTAGCTGCTGATCCCATGGTACAGCAGCGAGAGAGAGAGAGTGAAAGGGAGGAGGAGGAGGGACATCAGGTGTCACAGCTCTGCAACCCCAGTTGAAGCTGCATTACCACGACAACCAACTCCGGGGGTGCCTCCAGGTGAGTCTGAGGACACACACACACTTTGATACACATGCTGTACACATGAAGTGACTGCACATGCAGGAATGTGTTGAATTGGCAGAGTTACATGCACAGGTATTCAGCTGCTGATGTGCTCTGGCATGTGTCACTTTTTGGGATGCTGTTAACACAATAGTGGAGCTGAGTGGAATGTGTGGATTTGTGTGTGTTTGTAGCCATGCCAGAATGTACAGTATATGCGTATATGTGTGTGTGCGTACGTACGCCATCCCTCCCTGTGGTGGTGGGAGACAAAGGGTCCCCTCTGTCTGGCGCTGTAGCACCACTGCTCACACCTCCGCCAATGGGTGGGAAAGTTCTCCCTGTCAGCAATCATATGTGATCAGAAAAAGCCCCAAAAAAAAAGAAGTCAAATAGGATGCCCACCACCACCACCTCCCACCCCATCCTCGTCGAACACTCCTGACTCACGGTGATAGGAGGACACGGTCACAGCAGATGATCAGCCGGTCGGTGGGGGTGGGGGTGCGCTCTGAGGACACGGAGGCTGAGAGGAAGGGGGAGGGAGGGTGGTTGGCGGTCATGACACTACTGTAATGTGTAATAGACGTACAGAACGGGGTTAAAATCTGTGTGTCCGGGCTGGGGGGGGGACAGTGGGTTATCAGCCGTTCACATGACTACATGCATGCATGTGACAGAGTTCGAGCAGGCAGGAAAAAAATAGAACAGAGAGAGAGATGAGGACCATAAATGTGCCAATCCGTTACTGACCGATGATCCCAGACAAAGGGGCGTTGGATCATATGTGCAGTCTCGTGTCGTGGGTGGATGTGTGGGTGGGGGGTGATGGGGGTTGGGTCCGTACATTGAATGGTATACGCTCCATAAACGCCTGCAAACTGTAACGCGTGAGCGCCACGTATGAGTATGGTGTTGTTCGTCTCCCGAAGATCACACGTGTGAGTTGCATTGCGCCGCTGTGCGCGTGGTCCTCTCTGACACCCTCGTTCAACCCGTCCCATTTGACAGCCGGTCGTCATCCCACCCTAACCCTCCGCCGTCTTGCAGCAGCAGCGGCACCAGCAGCAGAGCCTCCCTCTAACAAGGCTGTGAACTGGTTCAACCCCGTCCATATGACACTAAATTATCAATCCTCTCTTTGTGTCAGCTACTGTAATAGATGTTCTCATATCCTTAGGTGGCCTTTGTTAAATTCTGCCCATGTGACTGCAGATCTTTGTGGAGGGAGTGCAGTCTGGGGAAGTTTATAGTCCTCTTGATTAGCATTTTATGGGCTTTTATTTTAAAAAAGGGGGGGATGCTGTATCAGACAGTTGGACGCTTGAATTAATGAAGATTTTTGCGTTCAGAAGGACCCGTTTACTTTGGACAAAAATATCTCTTACGTAAGAAGAGACTATTCCATCTTTTTCCCACATCAGGTTTGTGGTGGTTCGCGCAGTGTGGGTGAGACAAGAAAGTTAAGGGTCTACGAGGGTGGAAGAACCGGGCTCAGACCCGTGACACACAAGTGCACGGGACCCATATTCTGAACACAAGGAACGATGCATCGAAGTTAAACAGATGGGGGTTTATTAATTGCATGACAGGCGTGGGCTGTCACTCAGTGCTATTCTATACGTCGTAAGATCTGAGTCATCCATATCCTCCCCAAAAAATGAAGCTTTCGGTGTCCAAACTGCACAGCCTGCGAGGGAAAATGGTGGTGACAAGAACGAGCTGTACGTTTCTCTTTCAGTGTCCTTTTCTTCTCTCTCCCTCCTTTCAATTTATTCCATTTCTCACTCTTCCATTTCCTCTTTTCTCCGAGCTCATATGCACACACTCATTCCCCCTCCTCCTCCTCCTCATCCTCCATATGTGAGCACTGACAAGCTGTAGGGCGTGCCCCCTCCCCACACACACACACACACACACACACACACACACACACACACACACACACACACACCCAACACCGTAATGTACGTTTACAGCGAGCCATGCAGCGTACATACATCCACGCCATGTGGAGTTCACACACAGCTGCACACTCAACTGACACGCCGGCCGTCATACGTGTCGTGGGTTTCCACTGAGAGGCCCCCCACACAGAGACACACTTCAAAAAAGACGTCGAAGACCCACAATTAAGGCGTCCTCTTATATATTTTGGATAATATGAGGTAAGTGGCACAGCGCGGTTTGCTCGTGTGACGGCTGGAACGCTGCAAAATGACGGCGTAAGCAACAATTACCCTAATTGAAGATTCCAGAACAGTCCTGCAAAATGGCTGCCGAGCCGGCATGTCGTCTGTGATGGCCGACAAGAGTGTGTAGGTTTGAGGCGTGTATAGCTGCGCGTGTGTATTTGTCTGTCTGTATGCCTGATTGTATATAAATGTGTGTGTGTGCGCGATAAGTCTATATGAGAGTAATCCTGCGTTTGCTTTTTTTTTTTTTTTTTCGTTTGCTTTGTGTCAGGGGAAGTCTCCGCTCGCCGGAGAGCTCTGCTAATCCATAATTACCCACCTCAGTATACCTAGACTGTAGGAGCCATTATGTCAAACCGTCTTACTGTAACAGTTGATGATTATGTTTCCTGGCTTCGGTAAAAAAGCGCAGACGTTTAGCTTTGAGAAGAAGACTCAACATCTCCGTTTTTTTATTTTTATTTTTTTGGCTTTCGGCTTCACGGCGGCCATCTTCAAAACGTCTGCGTTATCACAAGATCGCCATTAAGGTGCTGAATGTGTTCTGCCGAAGAGCTGACTTTGTTGTTTCTTTACAGCTCTCTGCCTTGGCCAGTCCAGGACCCAAATGCACGGCCAGCACCACGTCCAGCTACCCACCCACCCATCCATCCGCCCAAACAGCCAGCCCAGCCCTGCGCAGAACTGGCAACTCGCAGGAGTCATCAGGGTTAGTGCTCCATTGGCACGCCTCTGTGCCAAAATCATATCGTAAACCTATAGATCTGCACTTAAACCCAAAGGCCAGACAATCAGATAATATGGAGGAAAAGCCGAAGCGGGTGAATGAACAAAGAGCCGCTAATAAAACAAGCCTGCTTCTCGCAGTCACAATCCGAGCGACGAAAAGCGGCGTATCCTTGTCATCTTAAGGGGGGTGGGGGTTTACTGACGGCCATTTTGTTTGTTGACATCCTCGGATCTCTTCATGCGTTTACACAAAGAGCACAGAGTTCATTTTCCTCATCAGTTCTCTTCTGACAGCAGCTCGATACATTATCTAAGAAAGAGCAGCTTCCAGAGGTGGCTGCCTGCTTAAGTACACACACACGCACACATGTAGTCGCACACGCTTTTGTACAGAGATAAGCAGCATTCTTTCATTTACATACCCACTTTTTTCTGCTCTTATTAGCCTACACACACACACACACACACACACACACACACACACAGATTATAAGCATCACTGGATTAAGTTAAAGCTGTGCCGTTTTGCTAATAATTCAAATACTGCAAGTGCTCGCCTTTTCTGCAGTTCATCAGGGAGACGCTCTAAAAAGACAAAGCTGAACTAAATGACTACCAGCGCTCAGGCCTTATCGCGACTGTGTGGGTGTGCGGCTTGTGTGCTCATGTGTAAGAGAGAGCGACGGCGTGTGTGCGCGTGCGCACGCCAAAGGTCGGGCGTACACATATAGATCTCTGCCGCCGCTTCCAGTGCATTTGTCAAGCGATGGCATGGACACAACGTCCTGTCGAATAGCGGCGAGGAAAGACGGAGACGAGTAACGCGCCGCCGTACGTTCACACGAGACGGGCCTGCTGATGGGGTGTGTCTGTGGATGTGTATGTATAGGTGTGTGTGACATAAAGAGAGTATGCGTGTGAACGTGAGATACCTCTATCTGCTATTGATTGCGTGTATAATTGTCTCCCCTACTCTCTCGCTGCCAACTACTGTAATATCAATACAAAGGAGCCATTAGCTTAATGCCTATAAATACAATAGAGGCTCCAGGGGAGAAAAAAAAGGCAGCTTGGCTTTAAAAAAAAAACAAAAAAATAGAAGAATTTAAGAAAACGTCGAATATGATCTCTGAAGTTACCTTCTACTCTTAATGGGGACCAGATAACCGTAAACGCACAGTGTTGTTTTCTAAATGAGACAAACGCACATCCTGCGATATTTTATCCGTCATAATATCTGATAATTATACGTGCTGTTACAGAGCAGTACAAGTAGAGACTCACTTAAAAGAGCTTCTGGTTTTCGGTGCTAACCTAAGGACAATTTAAAAATCGGGCCATAAAAGAGGTAAAGTTAAAGAGGCCGAAGTAAAGACATAATCTTGTTTTCTTAAAGTGTTTGAATGGAATTATATGGATGCTCACTTTGGACTAAAAGGTAATATGAGGACATGAGTGTGTGTGTGTGTGTGTGTACCTGTGTTTGGCAGAGGGCCTTTCAGACCTGAGTAAAAAGGAAATGGATGCTTGGCAAATGCTCAGCCAGCATCTTTATCGCTGCTGCTCTCAGAGCTGACCACCACAGCTCCTTAATAACAGACACACAAAACACAGAGTCACGTCTATTTATACTCGCAATAACACCTCGCAGCCTGTCAGTACCTTTCTAGAGATAATATATAAGATGTGCCGCCATACAGCGGACCGCTCGGCTCCATTAACGCAGACAGTTATCATCTGATTTAAAGATGAAGAGGAAGGAAACGGGAAACTAAAGAAATCAGCATTGTGACCATTTTTTTTTTTCGTTTTCCCCAGCGTGTGATGATTTGCTAAAAAAAATAAATAAATAAAGAGGAGGAGAGTTTGACAGAAGTGGGCATTGCGGTTAATAATGTGGGTCTAAAATGCAGAGAGGGGAGGATGTTCTCCACAGCAAAGCTTTTTGCCTCCCTGGCTTCCTTCCCAAGACAACAGACATCGTCATTTTCCAACTCAATTTACAGACGCATTAGGAGATGCTGAGACGCGCCCAACTCTCTCAAATGCAATCAGCCCGCCTGTGTGTTTTAAGAGGAAATTGAGGGTGCCTTCTTTATCGACTCCTTTTTGACTTCTCCTCTCGTCTTCTGGAGACTCGCTGTTTTTCTTTTTCTGCATGCAGACTTTATTCACAGCCAACCTTTCCTAATTTGACTTCCTTTTACATGAAAATCTGAGCACGTGTGTGCTGAAACCATTCTGTCAAAGCTTTAGATGTAGTCATCATTTATGCTGTGGTAGGTTCAAAATATCACTGCTCTTTAGATTTCAAAAAATCAGGTCTGTCTTTAGCTGCTTGGTTAATGTTCATTCATCTGAACACGTTTTGCAAATTTTTGATTATTTTTAGGTGCCGAAGAACAACAAAGCCCTTTAAGTCCTAAGATTTAAGGCTTCACGTCTCCTGAAAAGAGGTTTTTCAATCAATCTCACAGTTTTATTTCAGTTAATGTTATTTCTAAGCTTCTTTTTTTTTTTTTTTTTACAAAGGGCCCATCTAAAATTAAATGCTGGGCTAAATGTTAAATGCAGATGCCACAGTCAGTGCTTTTTTACTTTTCTTCTTTGCCCACCACATACTTACTTAATTACCAAAAATAAGCTAGTTTGACAGTTTTGTTTCTGTTGATCTCAGATCCTGATATAAATAAAGAAGCACTCTTTAAACCTGGCTTCGTGAAACCAGCAGATTCTCTCTGTCTCTGTAATTGATTTCACACGTTTAAGCTTCGCAGTAGTTTTGTGAGTGTGCTTAGTGGAGACACTCAGGACAAAGTCCACTCTATCCACGTAGTTCCAGTTGCAATGCCTACAATCCTGCAACGTGCAGCATCCTGTTGACCCTTAGCTAAACATATGACTAATTGTGAGCTCAAGGTAATAAAAAAAAAAGCAAAAAAACTGAAGAGGCAGGAGCAGACAAAGGAGGAGGGCCGGCAGCGGCAGAAATCAGAGGAAGAGATGGAGAAAGCGGCGGTTGAAAGAGAAGAAAGAGACGCGTTTGAATAGATCTGCCGTTACGCCGCCTTATCTTTCGGTTCCTGCGTTCTCGCACAAATGTCACAGATCATTCAGCCTCTTTTTTTCACCCTCCATTTCTCGCAGCATCACCCCATTTCTTGTACCAGCTGTTCACTCATCTGTTTCACTTTTGATCTGCTCATTTTTGCATCACACTCTTTCTCTCTGCCTCCTTAACAATTTTTTTTCCTCCCTCTCTTATAAGCCTTAAACACTCAATTTTCTTCAATAAGCACTTCTCCTGAATCGCCCTCTGAGAACTCGCTCACATGTATAGCGCCAATATTGATTATTTCTCACTCGGCGAGCACACAAAGCGTTATTCGTATATGCTGTTAAATGGCTTTCTTTTTTTTTTTTGTCTGCCGAGCAGCTGTGTAGATCCATAGTGCTCAGGTGGAGGTGGGGAAGTGAGGAGGAGGGGTAGTGGAGGGGGGGTCTCTCTCTCCTAGCTTGTGGACGTTATCTTGAAACGAGGGGCTGGCTGCCATAGCAACCATATGATGAAGCAGGCAGGGCTATTTAAAGGAATTCAGCTGCTGCTCGCGTTCCCGTCAGCTTCAAACCGGTCCAGCGAAAGACAAAGAAATAGATCCTCGTCTTTCCGAGCCCTCCGATCTAATGGCTCGGTGACAAAATGGAGAAAATGTGACAAAGGGAACGTCTAAATGTAGACTTACTCCCCTTAAACAACTTACAATACGTACAATACTGAAATATTCTGTTTTGTTTTGTTTTTTGTTGTTGTCTGCAACTCCTCAGGATGTATTCTCCAAGCACCATTTGAAGTGTTTTTAATAAATCAGCTTTAATCGCAGCCTTCCCGGCAAATCTCGCATCCAGCTTCTAACTGCAAAAAAACGAATGCACTTCCTGTTTTCTGTTAAAATATAAAATGTAGTTAAAGCTTGATGTTTGTGGCATTTTCTTTATTTTACATTGATGTGTATATGCTTGAATTATCTGCAGAAGGGGCCACTGTACTGTGTAATGTCTCAAATTATTCATGACAAATAAACCCATACTTTTCCTCCAGAGAGGTATTTCTCAGTGGACAGCAGCAGCACACGAGGAAACAAGTGCGAGACGAAGAACAACTGCTGTGCACACACACACACACACACACACACACACACACACACACACACACACACACACACACACACACACACAGGAAAGCAGAGAGCGCGCACAAAGGGAACACACTCCTCGTACGCCGCTTTTTTCTGTCAGTATAGTCATTTGAAGATGCAGACTTGAAGGAAAGCGTACATATATTTCCTATTGCCCTCTTGAGGAAATTGGATTTTAGCTTAGCCTCCCATGTGTCGCAACATTTAACTGATGAATGAGAGGCAGTGCTTTATTTTTCTTTTACTTCTCCATCTCAGCTTTACACCAAATAAGCCCCCACAGGAAGCTGTTATGAGCACAGTATTCAGGATATAAAAGTTAGTTTTCCCAAGTCAGCAAATTAAGGCAGAGATCAAATAAGCTGCAGCAGCCTGGGCGATCCAGGAGTGAAACAGTGATGTTTATTAATCAAGGGGGAGGAGTCCAGACAGCACTTCATTTTCGACCTTAATTGTAGGTATTTGTGTGACGTTTACACAGTTTCCTAAACTGTTAATGGTTTAATTAAGAAAATAATGGGAAGGTTAATTTATATTAAACATGACAGCTAGTTGCAGAATTACTTTAATGGGTCTGTTCCAGAACAAATTAGCATCAGCTAGAAAAGTGAAAACGTTTAACACTTTGGAGGAATCAGACTCGCTGGTTTGGGATCACTGGGTGGATAGGTGATTCCTCCTCTCTCATTAATGTTCTTTTATCATGCTGATATTCACCACCATTTTAATTTGAAGTGCACAATAACGGATAAAACCACTGGTGTTCTTTATCACTGAGTCGAGCCCAGCGTGCTGTTCCAAAGCCTGTGAGAGCAGTCAGGAAGATTTAAAGTGCTTCATAGAAGCAAAATTATGAGTGACCTCTCTCGTAACACTCCCTCCGCTCGTAATACTCGCTCCGCTCTTCACTCTGCTCTTTATCTCACTCTAATCCCAACTCATTTCATATGCTAAGTAAAAGCTTATATCCCCTCTTCACTGTACGTACACACACGCACTTCATCGCTGTGGCGTGATTATAAAATTTGCATAGAGGATGTTTTCGGAGCTGTGGAGAGCTAAAGCGGGGGTTGTGGGTGGTCTAATGTCTGGCAGGTGTAGAGAGGTGGGGCAGAGACTCCCAGAATCTCGCTCACGTCTGGATTTACGATAACCCAACAAGAGGAACCCAGAGAAAGTTCCCTCGTGTCTCGGCGTCTCTCTCTCTGCTCGCCTCAGATGGTTTCCTCGGATTCTAATTTGCATCTTCTTCTTCCTTTTTTTCTTTTTTCACAGATGCCACAGATGTAGCGAAGATTAGGAGAGAGAAGAAGAGGCATAGCTGACTCTGTGCACCCAGGGAGGATGCAATGAGGTGGAACTGCCTCTCAGCTTCCCACTGGAAAAAAAAACTTTACCCCATCAGAGCGCCATCTGCTGACACGGACACGGTGGGGCGGGACAGCTGGTGTTGTGAATCAGGCCGCCACAGTCCAGGGACCGGCTACTTCCCAACACCAGGGTCTCACCATCACCCCTCACATCTCATTCTGCGTGTATTTGTCAGCTAATGTTCTAGTTTGGTTGTTGTTGTAGTCTCTTACATTCGTTCATGTTGTTACTTGTTTGTTTTTTGTAAAAACTACTTCTCACTTGAGTAAAATTGCCTGTGTTGTAAATTACACACTATAATACCTGAAAAAATACAACAAAAAACCCAGTTGAAGTGCCACTGTTTTAAAGTAGAGAGTAAATCTTCCAAAAAATATGGAAAAAATGAGACTATAAATTATCTGTAGTTTTAGTAGGGTAATTAAATAAAGTCGTCAAAATATTTCTGTGAACATTTGTCAGTTTTTTTGTTGTTGTCCCAATTATAATTTGTAAGCAAAATGTCAGAGTTGCCAATACTCCTCACTAGTTCCATCCATATTAAATAGGAATCAAACAGTAATGGGATCCCACAGGGCTCTATTTTGGGGCCTTTATATTTGACTTTTTGACCTGTCCAGGTTGTACCCTGCCTCACGATCTGAAAGTTTCAGTGACGTAAATAAACTTAATTTATGACTGGACATCTGGACATTTATGGTTTTGTGTGATAAGCCCAAGGAAAGGGCTTACTGTGGTGCCAGCGCTCTTGAACTTTAGTGCACACTGACTGAATCACATAAGCCCCAACACATGTGAAACTTAACATTATAAAATGTGATGAATATATGGCACATCAGTTTTACCTCCTTATTAATCTGCATCCATCATTATGCTGCATTCATCTCGTTTCCCCGTTTCAAGAGATCCATGATCTACTTGAAAACTATGCACAAAATACATAGCATACCTTTTTCAGACATCTGCATGAATAACTAGGCACAAGTGTGGTTGATGGAAAGAAGTATATAAAACACCTCTAAAACTAAGCCCCGCTTTCAGGATGCTATAGCCATAATTGGGCATTTTCAGTCAATTCAGAAAAGAACTACGTAGAATGCACTCCACACACACACAGTTTGATGCAGTGCCGGTCTCAGCTTTTTTTAAGCACACCTCTCCCGCCTCACTAAAAAAACGGAAAGAAGACTGTCATCAGTCCAAACGCCACCAGCTGTGTTCTCACCTGCCTCCCCAGCACCGCCCCGTTGAGCTCACTGCACCACTCCTCCCCTGCAGCCGAGCCCGGGACCACACCTCCACCACACACTAATATCAAACAATTACAGTTTCGGTTCACCCGCACATCTACACACAGTATTTGCTGCACCACTCTAGTTCATGTGTTAGTTTTAGACCTTGGATAAAAACAGTTTTCTATTTCATCCCATTAATGTACTTATTACACTCACATGAGAATGTGCAGCTATATCATACATTGGCTAAATATGGCCTGAGGGCTGGAATGTGATCCTTGGACTATCTCACTCCAGTCAGTAATATCCTTAAGAAAATTAAAGAACCCTTAAAAATGAAAATGGGAAGGGTTATGCAGGGGAATCTCAAGGTTTATGACTGTTCTAACACTGCACTGCTACTGAACTCTACTCCAGTGACATGTATTTCATCACTCATTCAGGCAGTGGTGCATATCAGACAACCGGCAAAATGCCGGCTAATTTATTTATTATTTACAGTACTGTGCAAAAGTCTCAAGCCACCATTTATTTCTTTATATATTTCTTGGAAATGTGGAAATATGTGAGGTGATTTATTGATAGGTGCAAATATAAAAGGAAATACAGTATACAAGGCAAAATCGGAGATTGTACAAATCTAACAAGCTTGAAAGTCAATATTTGGTATGACCACCTTCAACACTACCTGAACTCTCTTAGGCAAGCTTGCTCATAATTTATTTAAAGAGTCAAGGAATAGTTCGAGGCTTCTTAGACAATCAAAGCTCTTTGGATGTTGGCTGCCTTTTCTTCCATTCTCTATTAAGATGATCAAGATGATCCCACACTAATGCTGAGATCCAGGCTCTGGGGAGGCCAGTCCATGACTTATAGTGCTCCATTGTGTGTTTTTATATCCAGGTATGCTTCATTGACAGTCTGTTTGGGATCACTGTCATACTGAAAAATAAATCTGCTGCCAAACCATACATTGCAGATGGTATTGCACAGAGATCAATGTCTGATGGTACTTTTCTCTGTTTATAATTTCATCAGTGATTGAAATTATAAACACATATTATATTTTCAACAAGATCCTCATCGTAACTAGCTCATGTAACCCCAAACCAAGACAAAGTCTCCACCATCTTTTACTGATGACTGTAGAAACTCACTGTTGTGTTTCTCTTCTGTCCTCCTATGTACTTACTGATGACCATCCATTCCATTCAGGGTTGCAGATGTGCTAGGGACAGGGTGAAAAGCAGGGTATAACCTGAACAGCAACCTGTACATTAGTCTGTACATACAGTGATGTGAACCAAAGAATTTTGGGTTCCTTACGTGATCAGAAATGTTGTTCAGTCCACTTCTTTTGTAATCTGGCATACATAAGCCTTTTCTTCCCAGTTCCCTTTCTTAGGGACGGCTTCCTTACAGCCAACCTTTCACTTGCAACATTTCTGACGAGGCTTTAGTGAACAGTAGATGGATCATCTGAAGGGCCAGATGCATGTATCACGTCCTGTGTCAGGTCATTGCTGGGGTTTTTTCCTGTTTCTTACATACATGACTTTCAGTTGCTGTTTGTCTGCTGTGGAGAGTTTTTGGCAGGCTTTTTGGTACCATTTTTCTTAACTCTTCAATGATTCATGGGTCAAGTTTTAGTCATTTAGCACACGAAAATATTCCTCTGAAAATAGTCCAATACAGGGACAAGAATGAAAATGAGTGAAAAAGCAGCCAATGTCCAGAGAAGACTTTGAAAGACCAAAGCCTGGAGAACTAATGCACAATCATTAGAATTAAAATTCTCTTTGAAATAAGTTTGTGTTCACAGCAATTAATATGATTTTATTATATTAACATAGTGCGAGATTCTGTTGGCTTTAGACCAAAATTCCTGGTAGAAGCGTCCTCAATTGTTACTTTTCCTTTGAGTACATTCCAGAGCCTGTACTTTGTTGCTATTACTTGAGTGAATAGGTTAAATCATTAACAAGAGTATTACAAGAGTATTTTAATACAAGTATGTGCACTTCTAATTGAGTACAGAATATCTATAGTTGGGCCACCTCTGGTTAAAAGTTAGTATAGTTATAGAAGTTATTTGTATAGGCAATGTGCGTAGGACGGCTAAGAAACGCAAAATGCTCTGCGCATGCGCAATGATTCGGGCACACCTTAGCTCCCCATGTCAATCTCAAATTAACAGTGAGCGGCAGCAACACGAGTGCGAGGGCCCCGAATAGTAACGTAATGATGGTTTAAGAAGAACAAGTTCCAGCGTTACTCTGAAAAATACTTTTATAGCAGCCTGGTAAATTATTTAATAAGTTTTGCAAGGCACAGTTTTAACTGTTAGCATGTTTCCATCTTCTAGCAGGGTGAAACTCAACAGAGTAGCGCTAAAAGACGTTGTTGGGTTAAAGCTGACCCCGCGGCGGAGACGAGTCCCAAAGTTACTGAATAGAATTTCGGCTGAAAGCAAAAAACAAGAGAAAAACTTTGATTCCGTGCAGCTAATTTCAGAGAAAGATATGGTGTCACCTCCGGGCAGCAATAAACCCGACCAAAACTTAACGCACACAATGGGTTCCGAAAAGAAGACACAGCCGCCGAGCACTCACGACGAGGAGGAGCCGGAGGAGAATGGCTCAGGTACGCAGAAAACAAAGAGAAAGATAGACTCTGAGTCACGAGGCGCTGATAAACAAGACGGGCCGAACACTAGCAAGTATCAACAGAGCAAATGGGGGAGGGGGTGGGTCAGAAACATGTGCCTCAGACCACGGTTTATTTGGTGTGTTTTCAAACGGCTCCACGGTAGGACGAATCCAAGGAGTGAAAGGTCCAAATATCAAATGAAGCTGACAAGCCAGGCGACTCTGGCCAGGAGGAGGAGACAGACCGATTTAACGTCAGGGTAGATGTCATTTCAGACAGTGCGACGTTAATGGTAAAAGTGGTGTGGCACGCCGGGCTAAAAGCGTGAGGGTCGGTGTTAGAGAGGGACGGAGTTCAGTGAAGGCCACGTCCGCCGGGTGTGATCCTCAGCCCGCTGCTGCTTCTGCAAAATCGGGACGAGTGCGAAGGGAATCCCAAGTAAGGTGCACTTTAGCTGGATTATAAGTTAGAGTTTTTAAGGTTAAAGGTTTTAAGGTTGGTTAAATTGCACAGCCTTTAAATTGATTTTACAATCGTGCGTTTTGTGATAGGTTTATGCTTTTAGCTAACTCTTTGCTAATTTGTGCCAAATTGTGTCAGATGCTAAGCTAACAATGTGGTAAAGTCCTACTGAACACGATCCAGTTTTAGTGGATATCATGCAGTTCATGGTTGAACCTGACATGAAGGATCTTCTTAGCTATTACTTGCCCGGATTGGAGCTGATGGAGTTTAATTATATACTAACTAGCAGCCTGCTAATAGCAGATACATTTCCTGTTCATATAGTTGGCACTCGTCTTACTTGCTGAACATGAGCTAGATTGACTAAATAAATCCCCGGCTGTATATTCCTATTAAAGTTTTTTAATATAATCTATTTATTTTATAAAGTGTATAAAAACAATGTTGTTACAGATTTGTCCCCATATTGGACGTGATAGTACCACCGGTTGCTAGGGAAACATGCCTATTCCCACACTTTTTGGGAGTGGTTCTTATGTTCTTGAACGTTGCTCAAAAAGATGGTGCACTTGCCTGTAGTTTTTCATGTTTGTCTGCAAATACTGCTCTCCCAGCTGAAGTAAAACCTGAAGATGGTCTTGAAAGTGAAAGTTCAGCCTATGCAAGTCATTCACTATCATTTAAACCAAAATCCCGGTACTATGCCAGTGACCAAAGCAGTCAAAAGTATGTTTCATCCAAATGTTTGGGGAATACACCTTTTTCCCTAGTAGCAGGTGGTTGCCAGGGGGTCTCGCACTGGGTTATCAGCAATTCTTTAGTGAATGCCATTAACCTCTAGCATCCAGTCAAAACTGGCTGGAGTACTCAATTTTCCCTCATTACTGATGGTTGTGGGCCTGTGTGACTGAGGCCTTATTCACTTGCTCGTGATAGTCAAACGTCCAAATGGCAGGCAGTTTAATATCACATGGTTAGTGCTTCACATATCGACAAAACCTCAGTTGGGTAATTTGGGGATTGTCTCATTCACAGCCTGGGAAGCTGTTCCACATAGCTGCCACTCAAGCTTAGTGAACCTACTCTTTACAGTTCTTTATTAGAAGTGGGAACGTTAACCAAATGTATGTTTTCCAGGCTCAGTCAGTCGTTGTTACTAAATCATAACCAGTTATAAAGTAAGAGCTTTTTTTCTTTCTTTCTCTAAACCTTAACACACATTTACATTTTTGTATTTCAAGTTCCCTAAAGTCAATATCTTTTGAGTGATATTTTGGTTAGATGTCTGAAATAAGATCCCTGGTTAACACAAGCTCTAGACATTTTTTTCCTGCAATATAAAATACTTCAGTAAATAGTGCCCCAATTGTGAATCTTTTTTTTTTTTTTTTTACATTTTTTAATGCTGTCCATTGTCCCAGAGAAGGTGTTTTCTAGTAAATTATGTGTACAGTGTCATTGCACTGAACACAGAACATTTATGGCCTAACAAAAGTGTTATAATTTAGTGTCTTCATTTATTTCCTATGGAGCTTATTTTCTGACATAATTCAAAACCTCTCTGCCTTTTTGTTGTACCAGTCACAATTATAATCACTTATGGGTTAGCCTTCAAAAAAAGGGTTGTGCCTGGGTAGCTTCGGTAAATTAAACTGATATGAAAATCGATTTTTATTTTATTTATTTTCTCAAGGGTGAGACGTTAAGAAGGACAAATCCTAACAAAGTTCTTCAAGAAGCAAGTCTCCGTGACTCAGAAGCCATCTCAGCTGATTTTGAAGCCTATACCTAAATGAACAAAGAGAGCACCTTAACTTTGAGTTGTCATCAGAATTTAAAATTATATGCGGGGAAAAAAAAAAAAGTCCCTGCTCATCCTGACAGAACACTGAGCAAATGCCATTCTAGTTCATTTGAATAGACACTGTTGATTTAATTGATCCATGAGTAAATATATCCACAGCGATATATGTGAGGACGTCATCCACGTTCCTCAGTGCAGCAACACGATTGGTTCGTATATCTCCTGGTTTGGCTTTTCAAAATCAGAATCAGAAAGACTTTATTTATCCCCAAGGTGCAATTAAGGTACACCAGAGCAGCATGACGTTGAGGGTAAGGACAGGGCATAAACAGGCAATAAGAGTGAGATAATAAATACACAGAATATACAGTATATACACAGTTTTAAAATTTTGATTGATTTTCTTGATTTCTGTTCAGGTTTTTTTTCGTTTGATGCCTCTGTGATTAACTGGTCTGTTTGACTTTCCTGCCTCTAATGAAATCAGTCACTGCTCTAAGCCTTTGTCCAAGATGGTGAATGAGATGATCCCAAATGGTGCTGATATTGATTGGAATCGATGCTGTTTGAAAAGCAGTTATTAAAAAGAAAAAGAAAAAAGGAAAGAAAGCCACGGTGATGTTTCTTTCTGATGCATAGGTAAATCATTGTTATTTCGTTTTGCACTCTCTGACAGTGTTTTGTTTCCACTTGCAGATGTTGGTAGACATAAAGAGCCAAATCTCTCCGGTCTTACTGGTTCAGAAGTGTTACTAAGAAGAGCCGTCGGAGCCTCCCACTGTGGTCTCTGTGGGGAATGTAAATACACTTCCCCTCAGCGCAAGGTGCCGGGTAAGCTAAAAAGAGCTAGCCCAGGGTCAGAGCCACCTGCTGCTCAGTCAGAAATCGAAAAAGAAAACACAATCACTCAGAGCTCTAAGAAGATTATCGTGTGGATAAACCAGTATCCCAAAGTGATCCTTTGTGACGTTGCCAAAAAATGTGAAGCTTGCGGTCACGATTGTGGGTATGCGTTACCGGATGCTCTCGAGAACAAGGTTGTGCGTTGCTTCCAGCAGGAGATGAGAGCTTCAATACGGTTTTGGCCTACTTGTTTAAGGCATAATGAATCAGAAACTGAGAAAAAGGCTCTGTTTAAAAGTAGCAAGTGTTGTCCAAGTGCTCAGGATGAGAAGACCGTCTGTCAGTCTCAAAGTCTGATCCGCCAGAACCACCTGGATGAAGGCATGCATTCACAGCCATTATCCCATCATACCGTGAGTCCTTTCCACCGGAGTCAGACAGGCGAAGACTCTGCAACTTGTTCTGCTTCTTTTTTACTAGATGAGCATACAAAGACAGGCAACTGCAGAGGTGGCATGCGTGACAGAGATGCTGAAGTGGACCTTGGTCCAGGATCTGATCCAGTAAGCCCAGAGACTTGTAGAGAAAAAGGAAAGGTAGGGGATAGCATTGAGTGCAGCAGCACTTTGGACTTCGCGCCCACCGATAAGTGTAGCGCTTCAGGTGGTCAGAAAGGCGATCCCACAAATGCTGATGGATCACACGTGTTGTCAGATCTCATCGATCATGTTAGTGACGAGGATACAGATGCACCAGAGTCGTACACTTGCCAGAGAGTAAGGGCGTATTTGAGAAAAATACATTTTTCATGTGCACGCACTTACATGGCCTGGCCTTTCTCAAAGACTTGCACAGCAAATGCTTCTACCACAGCAGGGACTATTGATCCATCAGCAAAGGATGGGATTGACTCTGCAACAGCTAATCAAAGTATGCCAGGTTCATCCAGTAACCTGTTCAAGGACATTCCCCCGAAGGCGTCTACAGAGAAATGGGAAGAGGATGGAGAAAGCGCTTTTGCTCAGGGAAATGAGAAAAGGCACAGAAAAGACATGGAGACCTCACCGCTGTTTAACCAGCCTGAAGAGTTAGAAACCAGGCCTAATTCAGATACGGCATCATTCCCCCCTCCAGCTCAGTGTGGAAGGGAGCGTGGCACTGATGGAGTCTCAGCCTCGGCTTTGCTAGTTAATGGACCAGAAACTGTCACCTCCATATCGACCCCTTCCCCCTCAGTCCTCGGCCTGAGTGACTGGGACACTGCCACCACTCTGTCTCTTATGTCATCTCCATTCACACAGGGCAGCATGAGCAGCCTCTCAGCCACAACATCTTCTCTCCCACCTTCATCGCTTATTCCCAAGAGAGTCAATGTTGCTGACAAAATATTGTCCTCCTGTGAAGAAGCCCAAACAGCTTCTTCCTCTCCCAATGTTCCTCTGCACAGCCCTGACTCCTTTCATTCATGTGAATCCTTTGTCCTTCCTCAAGATGAACATGAAAATGACAAGGAACCATTCCCATGCAGGAGCCCCCCCAGACTGGACCCATATTATTGTGCAAGTCTGTTTAGGGGCAATGCTTCAGTGGGTTCACTATTGTGCAGCATCTCCCAGGAACACTGCGTAGAGTCAGACTTGAATGAATTCATGCTTCCACCTTTGCTCTCCCCTGTCCATTCACCACAACGGCAGTTGTGCCAGAGAAGCTTCTCGTGCTGCAGCTCAAGCAGTACAGATGAGGAAGAAATGAACAAAGATGCGAGCAACTTGCCACAAAATGATAATTGCAAGGATTGTCTTGAGCACCATATTGAAGAGTTGGAAAGAGACTTGTCAGACTTTACAACTCCTGAGACACCAAGGGAACCTCAGTCTTCTCCCAGCAGTGAAGAAGAAAGTGATGACGAGGATGATGTGGAGCAGGGTAACCGAATTTCAGAACAAGTTTCCTTACATCGTAAAATAAAGCCG
This sequence comes from Simochromis diagramma, assembly GCF_900408965.1. NCBI lineage: Eukaryota > Metazoa > Chordata > Actinopteri > Cichliformes > Cichlidae > Simochromis > Simochromis diagramma. The sequence goes on along the minus strand of NW_024387523.1, from coordinate 18,205,862 downwards.
AGCCTTAGCTCAGGTGTTCTGACAGAGCCCTGCTCTTCTTCCTGCAGCGACGAAAAGAACGGTGCGGCCTTGAGTGATGGAGAATCACACTCGGACACAGAAGAGGGATCAAGCCCGTCTAAAATAGCAAACAGGGAAGAGGATAAAACCCAAGGAGAAGCAGCTGGTGATTCTCAGCCTGGCATTTTGGACGAGTTAACAGCCTACGAACAGGACATCCTGCTTGTTGACGTGATCCAGGACGACCCAGAACTGTTTGACAACCTGCCTGATCAAAGTTTGCTGAAGCTGGGTCCTACCCGAGCTGCCGAGGCTCCGGGAACCAAACCTGCTGCTGTGGTGAATACTCCAAGAAGAGATGGAGCGTCACAGGAGCTGCAAGAGAGGTAAGGTCTTATATTTAACATTAAGTCCTGCAAGTGAAAGATGAATTGTTGAATGCTTTATAAATAAAAGTTACTTTTGTTCTAGATTGGCTCCGGTTACTGTGGGTTTGCCTTGTGACAGTCCCAATAACACAGGTACGATCAGTGCGCAGAGAAACTGAGCCATGATGACAGTGTCTTCTATATTTTATTGTTTCCTTTGATATGTATAAAGTGAAAATAAGACAAAAGAAGCTAAACATTTTTAAAAAAGGAAAATAAGTAAAAACAGTAGAACGCTCGGTAAAAGTAAAGGCATGTCAGTGTTTGTGACTCAACCTAAAGTTCTGCCACATGGATGGGACGCAGTGCTGGTCTGACAGCCAGAGTCTGTGATTTTTACCTGTTATGATCTAAAGTAACAGGGTTGCTGTTAGGGCTGTTTGATATAATGATATATATCGGATGACCATATGAAAACATCTATTGTTTCATTTTACGCTATCATTTGTTTCGTGGTGTCACAAAATAAATTGTTTACAGTAATATTTTTTTCATGGTTTTGATGGTCACTGTAGAATTAATTTTACTTAAGTTCTCTCTTTCTCTTATATTTAATATAACCACACTACTGACGGACAAGCGACTGCTTTTATGTGTTGTCATTAGCAACAATGACAGTAAAACTATCGCGTGGCTCCGCCGTCCGCTTATTTTCCAAATAAACCTTTCACAATAAAGCTGAAGATCCTGTTAAGATTTTTCAAAATAAACCGAATCACGTGAAATAGTATGCAGAGTGTTTACGGACAAGAAGCTAAAAGGAGCCGTCAGGTGCTAAAAAATAAACCTTAGAACAGGATTTTGCCTGCAGCGCGCCGTGTAATAAATGCTCACAAATAAAACTGTGGCTGTTTCAACTTGTGTCTTAAAATGTAGTTTAATGCATCGGTGCATTATCATTGTTGGGATGATAAATGTCTTATATCGGGATATGAGATTTTGGTCATATCACACAGCCCTAGTTGCTGTGAAAGAAATGGAGAAAGCTGCTTGTTTTTTTTTTGTTTTTTTTACAGATATAGATAAACAGCTGGAGTCTGGAGTTTTATGGATTCACTTACTTGCTGGAAAGAGCAGTCCGACTGCAGTTAAAGCAATAAAAATGTCCTGGTTGATTCTTTTATGTGGCTAAAATCCACTTTGGCACCTCTGCAGCAGTACATTACTAAGTTACTTAGTTCTTGCATTGCTCCTAATATCTCAAACTGTTTTTAATTCAAAGATTAGAGAGACATGTAAACTGGTTTTACGGAGCTTACTGAAAATCCCAACAGCTCCTAAATGAGAAACTCACTGCTTTTAAAAGGAAATTACATTTTTTTGCATTTTATATTTAACTGACTGCTTATGATGTCCCACATGGAAAATACCAACATGTCTAAGTTGTTTATCGCCATTAAGCTTTAAAGGATTGATTTTCTTTTTTTTGTGGTTAATATTGTGCAGTAAGTTGATTTGCTTACATGAGTTTCAAAGCTTGTGGTCCTTTTGTGAGAAATGAAATGTGTTAAATGTGATTATATTTTGTCCAGTACAGATGTTTGTTCAAAATTTCAAGTTATTGTCTCAGACGTTTTAGTTAGTAAGTGGAAATTTTAAGATGCCTAACTCAACTAACTTTGATAATGGCCATTATAATGGAGACAATGGCCTGAAATGACCCAATTTTCAAATGACCCAAAACTTTGACATACTTTAAAAAAAATTCCCCTCTATGATTGGAACAGACTTCAGTAGTCCAGAGATTAACTTGTGATTGTTTTTTTTTTTTTCTTCTTCAAATCCTATAGAGGAGAGTAACAGCAGGCCATGGAGACCTCATTCTAGCAGCACCCATACTGGAACACAGAGCGACACATGCCCTACCTCCACTGAGAAGCAAAGCAAACATGTGGTAAAGTAATGGGTCCTCTGCACCTCTGCACAATCAGATAGATAGATAGAGAAAGGAGCAGCGTGCACGTCAGTGGTTTTAACTTCCCTGAGGTTTTGTAGAAAAACATGGCAGGGCTTTTAACAGGGCTTCTCCTGCATAAATGCTCTCTGTGCATTTTAGAGAGCACTGAGTCTGATGTATTACAGCGACAATGTTTAAAGATCTGACACATCAAATACTGAATTTAAATAATTGTATTTTCAAAGGAATGGGTGTTTCATACATTATCCTGCTTCTAAAGTATAATAAATGCACAATAGTGTATCTGTCATGTGTTGTTGTTTTTTTCTCCAATAGGTTCAATCTGATACCAACAGCAATCATGTAAATAGTGGCCCAGAAAGGTACCAGTTTGCTTAGTGCACATGACCTGATCTTTGATTTGTCACATTAATCGTTCAGTCTTGCGATCATCATATTGTTTATGTTCTGTAACAGGAGCCAGCCCATCAAGACGGTGAACTCCTTTCAAAACATCCCCCCACTCATGTCCATGGGAACCGGTGAGGGAGAATGAAAAGGGCTCAGACAATGAACTTTAATTGCTGTTACGTTTATCTTGTTCTCACTAATAACTCCTCATTTTATAACTTAATTGCCAATGTGAGTGCTCAGCGTTACTTTATTCTTTGGCTCTTCTGGTCTCCAAGCAGGGGCATGGATCACAAACTCAGCAAACATGATGGATTTTAGGCGCCTGAAATCAAGTTCTGTAAGTGTTCCTTTGTATATTACCATGTTGCTACTGGAAAAAATGCTCAGTTTAAATACATGTTCGGTGGCGTTAGCATAGATTGGACTTTCCAGTTATTTAATAGAATATAACTGAAATAAATCTGGAAAAGTCAGAACTGGTTTTAGAAGTTCTAGTGGGACAACTAATTTTAAACTTATAAAGAAATTACTGTCATATATATCTGGAGATATGAGGGTCCTTTCCATAGTCTGTGTATAAAGATGGATGTGGACTTTTGAAAATGAATCTCAAATACCTTTAAATCTCTGACCTCAGTAAACAACTCACTGATGAGTTTGTGGTCTCTAAAACTAATGAATCCTTGCTGAATACAGCACGATTTCCACTTTCTAAACCATGAACAGAAATGGCCTCAGTTTCACGGTCTGCTCTAACAATCATTCGGTTTCAGCTTGAGGTTTCCCAAAAGAATTAAACTAATGTCGCCGTGGTTACTGTAGATGTACAGTTTGTTCTTCTGTACAATAAATATGTTTTGCACTGTGGGTGAATTGCATTGCTATAACTTGACTGTGTGATGCCGTCTAAATGCTCAGTACTGCAGGCTGTACTTCAGTGAATCACTGACCTGTGGGTTCAAAATGTGTCGCTTCCAACATCTGCCTATGGAGGGGGATGAAAAGGTACACTCTGTGGTTTTTACTTTATTTATTTATTTTTTTTTCCTTGATTTCACCAAAGACAGTAAATTGTTTGTGTATTGTGTAAATTTTATGTTTTTAATCTTGAATTTAAAAAATCAAATTGAATTGTTGGAGATTGCAGGGCCAACATCACCCTCTGTTGTGACATCGCTGTAATTGCACACTTTCTTTTTCATTTGCTAGTTTTGTATTGAAAACGTGACAAGATTCATCAAAAATCCAACGTGCCTTCAGAAAGCAGGTGAGTTTCCTTCCTTTCCTTCCCACTTCTCTTTTTCTCCCACAGCCTTTGTGCACGCTGCATGCTAAACTGATTGCCCATCTTTGCTGCGTCATCGGTCTCCTTTCTCCTCTCCTGCTCTACTCCTGTTCTCCTCAGGAGCTGTGTTTACAGGATATTACCAGAAAAACCCACCAGGAGTGTATTTCTCTTTGCCGATATTTTTCTCCCTCCTCTGGGCTCTGCTGAAAGCTGGCATGTTGTCCGAGGTCTTCTCCGTCCTCAGTGTTGGCTTGGCTCACAACATAGTGGTCAGTGTAGCAGTCCTGACATTAACCACGGAGAAAACTAAACAACTGATTGATGCTGACATGAGATTAGACGTTGATCTTGTTTTCTTTTTAGCCCAGCCACGAGTTCCTCCTCTCCCTTTTTAACTGCGTGAGAGAAAAGGGTCTGATGGGCTTTGTGCCTGAACTCATGCAGCTCACTTTCAAGGTATCAGTTGTTTGCCTTTCATTATGCTCAGAGTTTAGCTCATTTGTTTTATGTGCCTCTGGAAGAATTTAGACTATCTGTCTGTATGTTTACAGATGGCCAACGCTGGACTAGAGCTGAGTTTGGACTGCCTCGACTGTGTAAGGAACACTCCTCTTTTCCAGCAAATGATTCATCCAAACTCTCCTTCGGTGTCCGGCAACAACAAGTGAGTGAGCCACAAAGTTCACAGTTGTTTTCATTTGTTAATCATAACTCTTATAATTCTTATTTTCACTCTTAAAGGGTTTCCCCTGGTGCACCGTTTCCAGAGTACCTGAATTTAGCCCATTCCATTGTGGAAATGGAGGTAAGAGCTTCACATCTTTTGACAGCTTTGTCTGTAAAGATGGTGGTGCGTTGTGCTCATGTGTGTATTTGTTGTCTGTGTCAGCTTTGTATGAAACAAGAGGACTGGAGGAGGATAGGTGAGGTTTTTAGAGGGATCTGCCAGTCCAACCAGCACCCCAGCCAAGTGGAGCGCATCAGTGGTCGCATTGCTGTCGCGCTCCTGTCTGAGGGCAAAGACAAGCTGTCACTGCCCTTTTCTGTATTTGCTGAGACAGGTAAAAGCTCTAAGTAGAGATAAACATCAGTTTTCTTCCCCCGGTGTGGTTCTGTGTACTAGCACCTTCCAGATTCCAATCTGGAGGGGAAAAAAAGTAGCTGTTCATTTATTTATTCATTCAAATGTTCTTTAGTGTGTCAGAATGAAAGTGAGGACAGCATGGTGAGGAGTTTCGTAGGCAGAATTGGAGTCTCTCTGATGTTACGGTACCACAAAACGCATCAGTGGGCCAAGGTAATCAGGCCGTGCAGCTCGCATCACTCTCTCCTCGTCACATCTGAGCAGCATCTTCGAATTTAGGATGTCATTGTTTGTCTGTCATGTTTACTGATGCAGGGTCGCAGGGTGGTCGAGACGCTGTCTGTTTTAAAAGTCGGCTTCTCAACTCTGAAAGGTCTGTTTGGGAACGAGGACGGAGCGTCACGATGCTGCCTGATCACTGTGGCTGCAGAGGTCTTCCTCCTGAGTGGCAGCGTGGAGGGAGCTCTGAACACACTCCGAGGTAGTGACTCGTGAAGCTGATCGATGTTCATTTAGCTAATGTCGTCATGCTTAAAATGTAACCAGCGTTTTATTTTCATGGTTTATAAGTGCAGACTTTCACAGCTTGAATAAAAATGGGATTTATGCTGCATTAGCAAAGCAAAGTCATCTAAAGGGCCAACTTTTAACTGGTGCCGAGATATGTCAACTTTACAGCTAATAGCTGTTTGTGTCAACAAGCTGATTCCCAAAGATATTATTTTGCGCCTGTCTAAACTGTGTCATCTTTGGCATAAAGAAATGGGAACAAATTATGTCTGTGTAGTTTCTCATTCATGGTAGTCTTAAGAGCTTGGAAAAAAGGAGACTTCATTACGTTTGTCAAGACATTTGATCCAAGAGGCTTTTTCGGATCAGAACTGAAGTTTTCTTCTTTTTCTGAGCTTTTAAGATGAAAACATGATTTCTTTTGTTTTTGTGACTGGCTGCTAAAAACAAAGTGCCTGAAGAATCAAAGTCAGAAATTGTCTGATATGTATGGGCCATTATGAATCATTTTATGCTTGGATGAGTTCTATGTCAGTGTTAAGTAGCTTTGCAAACAAAGTGGTCAGGCGCAAGGACTGCGCTGAAGATGAGGGGAAAAGCAACCAATGTCTAAAAGAAAGATTTGAATGACCATCAGAAAGTGCTGAGAGCTGCTGCTCAGGATCAGTTGTGTAACAAAGACAAGTCTGGCTTCTTGCGAGGAAAGTGTAAAAAATGACTCAAGACTTTGCACAATCCTCAATAATAGGTTTCCATTAATGTCTTTTCTTAACACTCACAAACTTAAAGTTCTTTTCCCTGTAAATCAGTAAAAGCAAATTTGGTTTTATGTCCTCAGACTTTATGTGGAAACCTTAAAAGTGATAGTCGTCTCGCTGCCCTGAGAAATGTTAGCTTTCATAGTCTTGTAGGTAATGTTGTAGAACTGTGAAACCAGTTATTTGCTGAATTGTTTAAATTTTGTTTATACATCTGTTAATCCAGAAAACAAGTGGTTCCTGAGTTCGTCCTCATGGCCGTGTGAGCCTGCCGATCTGGAGAGTAGGACTCGTGTGCTGATACGTCTGGCTGAAAAAACCTCTCACAGAGACACGCTGGAGCTTCTCTGTAATCTTCCTGGAGTTAAAGAGTCAAGTGGTGAGTAACCTACAGAGAGCTGAAATTAAAGTTAAAAAAACAAACAAACAATGATACAGCAGGTTAGTCAGCTTTGCTACTAAACTGGCCAGATCAGTATCCCACAAGTTTAACTGACTCGCTACACTCTGATTAGAAAGTGCTGGTTTAATTTTGTACAGTGTTTGCTAGCGCTAATAGATGCTCAGCTGTGAGAAAAATTTAGTTGATAAAGAGGTTTTTCTTTTTTCTCCAGACTCGATGGATATCTCCAGGTACAGCCCCTTGTTTAACTCTCACCTTCAAGTGTGTGTGGACAGGCAGATACTTCCTGTGGCTTCAGACACGGTGGACTTTATGCTCTCTAAAAACCTGGCTGTTGACCACACAGTGCTTCGGATACTTTTACAGAAACTGGGCAAGCAAAACCTCTGGCTCCGGGCTCGGGAAGTCTTCAAACGTAAGTACCACACTCTGGTTTTTACTGCTACACTTACATCGTTGCATCATAAATGTGAGTTGTCGAAGGCAGGAAACAGCTGCAGATTCTATTACGGCACCAGATGTTGAGTCTGATCAGTCTCAGCTAACGTTTACAAATGGTCAAAGATTTGGATTAGATTAGACTCTGAGGTGTGCTCGCTGCGTTCATGTTCATTAGATTCTCTGAGTGTGGGCTACTACCCTGGAGTCTCAGCTCCCCCTGGTTTCATGACACTGATTGTCCCCTGTCGACTGGGGGAGGTGGAGCTGGCTCTCACCTTCGAGATGTTCATCACTGTCAACGCAACAGTCATTCACCACCTATCAGAGCCCACTACTTCTCTCACCATTACTCTCAAAAGGTAAATTGTGTTTTTGTGTATAAGGAGCCTGTTCAGATGGAATCAGTGAAATATTGGCATTGGGGGGGGGGCTGGATTGATGTCAATTAACTTTGATATGTGATAATTTCACCCAGAAATAAAGAACTCTTTGCATTCAAAATTATGAAAAACGATTGTCCATGGTGAGTGTGTGTAAAGATTCGACTACAGTGGTACGTGATGTTCGTGCTTTCTCCTCTTCCAGGACTCAAAACTGTGAGAGCGAGTACCTCTCTGCTGGCAGCCGCCTCCTCTCTGCAGCTTGTATCCCTCAGCCCAAACTAATAGTCCATTACACAGCAGTCAACTCAGAACAAGAACAAGTGTTCATGCTGGACGTTCCCTCTGCCCGCCGCTGGCTCCGCCACAATCATCTGTGGGCCCATGAGGTGTGGACACACTAAACCACCAGCTGCTTATTTCTTTGCTGTCTACAGAACTCCTTCTCTTTCCTTTAGAAACTGCTTGTGCTCAACAGCCGCTGACTCTCAGGAAAACAACCAATGAAATCAGGAATATGAAAGATTGCATATTTCTTGGTCATGTTTCAATTGACTTGAACTGAGGAGCAGAAAAACACAAAGACCAAAAACTACGATTCTTTTCTTTCTTTCTATCTTTATTTTTTTTTTTGGTTCAGAGTAGTTTTAAAATAGGTTAAGAGGTTGTTTCCTGAGTTCTTTTAGCTGATTTGTCAATCTGTTTGTGAGATTGACTCTTTGAAAGCAAAAACTCTGTTTAGGAACAGAGTCCAGCATGTTTGTTGCACGATTGTGTTTACTTCATTGTAAATAACATCTGAGTGTAAATAGGTATATATTTATAATGGTGTTTAGTCTTTGACAGTATTATGTTGTTATATTAATGTCAAAACCTCAATTGTTGCCAGTTAAGGAGCTGTGATTTACATTTTCTTTGTATGAAGTTTTTATGTATCTCTATATATACCGTATATATATATATAAAAAAAGGTTCTACTTAAAAAAAAAAAAGGCTCTTTTTTTTTTTTTCTTCGTTCAAATGAGAAAGGACATTTCTCTAAAAAGTGATTTTTGGATTTGACCACAGTTGCTTCCCTGCAGTCTTTAACTTTTCTCCTCCAGCGATGATGTAGCAGGTAAATGCAGCGTTACTGGAATCTCAGATTCTGGCCACTTTACAATACACAACATTACTTATAATTTCTGTTCCAGAGAACTTTCCTATTCAAAATTCTTTCAGGCATGTTTTCCTCTTCTTTTCGCAGCCAGCATCGCTCACTGTACGGGTCTCATTTTATGGTCCCTGTAGTAGAAGACGGGTTCCTCATGAAAGAAAAAAATCAGTTATCTGTGACTGCGACATGTTTGAGGAGCTTGATTACTGGAACATCAGTTGAGGCGTGAAGCATTTGACGCGGTGTCTTGGTTAAAAAGCACGACACTGGCTGACTGACATGTCTGATCGTGCGTGACAGAAAGGTGGATTTAATATTGTTGCAGAGTCTTTGCAGCATAGGTTGAAATGTCTGTCACAAAAATATCAAAGTGCTGATTGACAATAAAAGTTGTTGCATACTATTTGGTGAGATTTTTATTTGATTTTTTTACTTTGTGGCAGAACAGCTAAATAATTTAATGTAATTTAGTTGCTTCTATCCAGAACTCACAGACTTGACTTTCCCTTCAGTGCTTGGAATAAAAGCCCTGCTATGGTGTTTCTGCTATTCAGCCACTAGATGGCGAACTTTGACATGAGCAGACCATAAAATAAACACATTTGCTGACACACGGTTTGAAAGCCACAGAGACCGGTGTTTAGAGAAGATGTTTCTCAGCTGTTCTGATACTCCTGACACATAAAGGATCACTAAAGGTTTTCGCTCAGGGAGCAGTTGTCCTCCTCTTTTAATATTATACAAAACAAATGTATAATATACATTTGGCCGCTGTTTCTGTGGGGATGGCGTTTGCTCTGTGTTGTAGCTTCCTGATGACACTCAGTTTGAGCTCCAGTAGATGATTTTAAATGTCCCCCATTACTGATGGAAGTCTCACAGTCTAAGAAGGCTACCCGTGTCATTTTTCATATCCTTCCTCATGATCTTAATGCGGTGGTCCACCGAGTTACTGTGATCAGTGAACTGTGGTACGTCTTGAGATTTGATTTTCACCCAGGTGTCATCACATACCTCAACCAATGACTTGGTGTTTCAGGGCAGGATAACAGAGCCCTTTTTTCCCCACTTCTTCAATGGTCAAGACAATTTGCCTATAAATGATCAAGAAACTGACCTCACAGCTCATTGTTCTTTCAGTGGTGCTTGTTTCAGTTATTATGCAAATGTACTGTTTATAAGGTGGGTAAAACCTGCAGTCAGCTGAGACTGAGAACGGTTTCTCCCACTGAAAACTCTTCATCCAGACGAACAGAATCAACTTTCTGGGATTTCCTTACCTTGATGGTTGAGCATGCATCAAGACTGTCCAGATGGGTCATTCTTTACATGCTGGCGTCCACTGCATGTGTGTCTACTCTGCAGTGATTAAACAGCACTGTGAAGGTGTGGCAGAGCTTCATACCCACCAGGGGGAAGTATTGTGTTAAGGTAGGGTCAGCAATGAGACAAATGCTGCCATTTAAAAAGGCAAGTGGAGTACAATACAGGCTTTAATGGTCCCTTTACTGACCCCTCAGTTTCTTACAATATGTCAGTATGTGATGGTGAAATCACTTTTCAACTCACAAGCTTCACTGCCTTTCTAGAGCTTCATTTTGAGAGACGCTCAAGTAATAAGGAGATATGTCTTTAACAATGAGAGAGTCAAAATAAGCCCTCACGTGTCTGTGGACTATGAATATCTGTAGAGACGGCACTTTATGTGAACTCTGTCAAGAGATCACGGAGTCAGATGATACAGCGAGCAGGAAAACGGGCGCCTGTGCATGTGTCATTCCAGGATGGCACCCTAACAGAGGGCCGTTTGTCTGACTCATTTTCACTCAGAGCAGTGGTCTTAATGAGCGCCTTCTTCAGTCTCTCAAAACAACCCTTTGCACTTTGGCCCGTGTCATCTGACAAACAGGGAATTCTTCTTCTTCAGCTTTAAAGAATACACTGATTCTGCAGTCAGTGCCACGAGCAATCATCCGCTGTGCCTGCAGTAGCTTATTCGAGGAACAGTGTTAACACATCGTGCTTCGTGGACAGTTGAGTGCAATGTTCTCTCACTTTGATCATTTCCACCCATGATTGCGTTGATATGACAAAACTGAGGGAGGATGCCACCGTTTAGCCCACTTTAGCCACACCCCTGTGTTGGTGAACCCTGTGGCATTAGCTTAGCAGAGCATCTACTGTTATTTTAGAGAAAACAGAAAATTCTTTGTTTGATACAATGGATTAAACTTAAAAAAAAAAAAAAAAAAAAAGAAACCCAAAAACATGCACACATGGTAGAGGTGGCGAGAGAGTCTGTAACTACATCTGTAAAACATCCATCCATCATCCACATACAGAGATGCGTCAGGGGAAACTCAGGGTTCAGTGTCTTGTAGAGACTGATCAAAATATCAATGGTATTGATGTCGGTTCAACACTATGATATGATTAATGCTGTCCTCCAAGTTCAGTATGCAACCCACTGAATTGTGTGAAATTAATTATTATTTTGGAAGTGGAAAAAAAATCTCAAACATGCACAATATAGCCTATAACACAGTTAAACGAGAGAAGCTGACCCAAAGAGACAGGCACATTTACATTTCAAATCCCCCCCCCCCCCCCCCCCCCACACACACAAAAAACTATTTAAAAATACACGAAAAGTTTAGTTTTTTTGCTGTGTTAACTAATTATTGCTGAACTTTAAAATATGACAAACTCCTGTTCCCTACATAAGATGGTTTGTAAATTAAAAGTATCGGTATTGTTTTCAGCAATACTGACAGCGTATTCACTTGGTAACAGATCAATATCAAAATGTGGACTATTGCACGCGATAATATCTCACCAGAGGACATTTTGAGTTACATTTTGGATCAGGCAGGGTTCGAACCCCAGACCTTACAGTTATCGTCAGTACACGCGGATCGTGATATTTCGTGCGATGTACAAGAACACCATTGAGGTTACTCAGTAAAATTGACATTTTCAGGCCCAGATTCTCGACTTCGGCAGCCATTAGCTAGTCTAAACTAAAAACAACAACAAAACTCTTTTATAATAAAATATACACGCAGTATATTATGAAGGGAAGGTAAATTGATGACAGCGAATCCCTTTAAATTCGCACTCACGCGTACGTGACCACATACCCCCAGCTATCGGGAGCGTGCGTTTGGCGCACACCCTTCTCTCCTCCCCTAGGGCGGAAGTGGCTGGCTCCATTTCTCCTCCTCAGTCCGATAAGAGCAGCTCGAGAGGAGCTGCAAGCCCAGCAGCACGCGCATGAGAGCGCACAGCTTGTTTTTAATTTGACTTTTTTTTTCTTAAATTCATCCGAGAATAAAAGAAAAACCAGCAGCAGCACATTAAAGGTCCAAACTGTCGCTGTACCGAGTTTCACCTGGTTGTAAGCCACCGTTCCCACCCCCACCCCCATACACCGAGCCGGGGAGAAAACCCTGCGCATTCCTCCACGCAGAGAGCCCGGAGGGAGCGACCAGCAGCAGGGAAAGGTGAGCTGGAAGGGGGCCTCCTCACAAGGTGGGCCGGTGAATTCTCCCACACTGGGGATAGACGCGCTGTCTTGTGGTCTGGCTTTGTTGGAGGCTCGCTGTGGTTGTTGGTGAACCCTCGGTGACCAGAGGCACGCTATGATACCCTTGCTTTGATGAATAATTTAAGCTCTCGCGGTCCAAGGCTCGCGCTGCGACAACCATACGACCGTTGGCCGCCTGAACGGATCCCGACGGTCAGCCACACCGGTCTGAATTTGGAGGCTTAGCGATAACGGAGAAGTAAAGGGAAAAATTTGAGGTAGCTACTCGTCCGGGTGCTGCTTTGTAGCTCTGTCCTGTAGTCATGTTGCCGATCTGGTGGGGGAGGAGAGACCAAGCCCCCCAGCCGACCCAGTATCTTTCCATTTTCGGGTTTATGTTATGAGCTATCCCGAACAGCATCGCACTATTTTTCTCCACGGAAGCACCAGCGTCGTCTGTTGCTGAATGCTGTATTTAAAAGGAGAACTGTCGGTGCTGCTAAAGAGGGAAAAAAACGCCTTACACAACTGATTTAAGTATTCTGATTTTTCATCTGATCTCACAACTGTTTTTGAATAACTTTATGAATAAGTGGCTACCTCCTTGTTTTGTTTTTTGTGGCAAATCTTTCTTCCTTTTTCATTTTTTAAATCGTTGAATCTACCTCAAACACCACATTAACGTGGAGAGATAATTATCTTCTACACACCCCAAACGGGCTGATGTGTCTCCAAATGAATACCTCAGCCTCGTCGTCGCGCATGTTGTAAACTGAGCCCAGTTTTGGTGACGCTGCAGATGGCTTCGTTTCCCGACTCGGACCTGCAGACGTGCCCGCTCTGCAAGGAGCTGTGCGGCTCTTCTGCTCCCATTTCCTCCAGCTCTTCTACCTCATCGTCTTCATCTCACACCTCGTCTTCCTCCAGCCAAACCACCAAGAGGCTCCACGTTCTGCCGTGCCTGCACGCCTTCTGCAGGCAGTGCCTGGAGGGACAGCGCAGTCCCGGGGACCCGCTGAAGCTGCGGTGCCCCACCTGCGACCAGAAGGTGTCCATCTCAGAGGCCGGAGTGGACTCCCTGCCTTCCTCCAATTTCCTCTTCAGCAACCTGCTGGATGTGGTGGTGAGCTCAGAGGAGCAGATCCAGAACAAGAATGGCCACCATCACCACCACCACCACTCCCGGGGAGGTCTGGGTGGAGGCTCCTCTGGCTTCAGTCATCCGTCACGTGGAAGCCTGTTGCACTCGCACCACCTGGGAGAGCCTCAGTGCAGCTCCTGCGACGAGGAGAACCTGGCCACATCCCACTGCCTTGACTGCCAGGAGTACCTGTGTGATAACTGCGTGCGAGCACACCAGCGGGTGCGACTCACCAAAGACCACTTCATCGAGCGCCTGGGAGAGAACCTCCATCTGAGCAGGGTCAACGCTAACAGCAACGCCAGCCAGCCAGGGATGTCCGTGTCCCTCGCCCAGTCCCTGCAGAACAATTTCGCGCTGCTGTCCCTGTTCCAGGATCGCATGAGCTACTGCCAGCACCACGACAGCGAGGTAAGTCCAGCACTGGGGAGGACAAACACTCATTCATAGTACCAGTATGTTCTAGATACTGGCTAGTTTTTAGTCTCAGTATGTAGTATGGAGTTATACTGGGGGCCATATGGCCTTGGATTCAAAGGGAGCTAACTGGCTCTTCACCTAGTTCCCTGGAGATGAACAGGCACGTGTGTTAAGCTGGATTTTCTCTCTCTCTCTCTCTCTCTCTCACACACACACACACACACACACACACACACACACACACACACACACACACACACGCGCGCACGCGCGCGCGCAGAGCCTGTGTCTGTGTGTGTACACAGAGTCTGGTTAATCTGTACCACACCATCCATTCAGGGCAGACAGAGGCCCCTGTAGTAAGTGCACACATGTTTCTCTGACTGTTAGAAGTTCTTGGCTTTGGACATGCTGTGGAGATCTACTTTTGCTCTGGTAATGGGAAAGACAAGTTGGAATTCTCTCCTTGTGCGCTGTGAGATCTGGGCAGAACTACAAAGGCCCGTCAAACAGGAAAACAGCTTTTTCTTGGTAGAGTCATATGGTCAGGAAGAATAACAAATAGCACCAGCAGGAGGTCTTGGAATGTCATTTTTGACCCACTTCTGGTTTCTGTTGAGTTGCTTCCAAATAGTTCTCACCGCATCTTCTAGAAACAAAACGCAGTTTTGCCCGAGCAGGTCAGCAAACCGGTTGATCGAGAGTGGTCAGCAGATGCAGACCAGTGCAGAATATCACCCGGTACATTTACCTGCATTCTAGTAAGTCACTTAATCAAACAGAATAATAGACTGCAAATGTTAACGCAGAGCTAACTTTTTCACATAACCAATAACAGACGTGGGTTGCACATCAATCTTTTAAGTTGCAGCAGCATGTGTAGCCTTGTCCCAGCAGTTAAACGCTGTAGACGCTGCAGGATGCCATTCATTGTTAACAGAACCTTGCAATGACTTAAGGCTCGCTGTGCACACTGAGAATACAACGTTGAGAAATAAAGAAAGGGTTTGACTTTATGAAAATGTGCCCTTTCATGACCAGACGGCTATTTGCTTTGTTCTAAACTGAAGCAAATTGTCATCACCATCAGCCAGAAGGTGATGGTGATGTCTTTTTATCTTTGTTTTTGTCGTCATTTGTTGCTGATTTTTGTTAAATAACAAAAGTAATTGACTTGTTTTATGGTTTGAACTTGCCATGAGACAAGTTTTAACTAATATGGGATTGATGTGATGCAGCTAACATCAGTAAAGGTTATTTGTCAATATCGGTCTATAAGGCCAGTATCGGCCAATAGATTGAAAATGTGACGTCATTCAGGGGTAAAACCGCAAAGGATTCTGGGAACTCATGGCAAGGGGTACTACCGCACGCAGGCTTTCAATTGAAATTGGTTACACAGCGATAAAAAGAAACACAAAATGGCAAGAAGCTGTTGTATTATTAACTGCAATAGCGGTCGCATGACAGCCACGGGAAGCCGACGGGTAAAGAGATCGGTTGTTATCGGATTACGTCGTTGAAGAGAAATTGTTCGAGCCATGTTTCCGAAGTAACAAAGAGGCGACGGATGGCCTGGATTGCAGCCATTCGAAGACCAAATATAACGTCCCAGAACACTTCAGCTCACATGTTGTTAGTCTGCTCCAAGCATTCCCACAAAGGTCAGTGTTTTGTAGTAGTTAATACGTCATTTTTCTTAACATAATTGGTGATATAGGTTACAAGCAAGTCTGGCGCTGAACAGAAATTGTCGCGCTATGCTCCTTTGTTTATTGTGCATAAACGGAGAATTGTCCTGACACAATATTGCGTTTCGCTTCTGTTATTACCATGGTACATTGACAAAAACATATACTTTTATTCACAGGATAAAACAGGTTTTTTGTATCACTAATTGCCCATTACGATTACAGCATACAATATTATTGTCACTGCTACATTTCTGTAACGCGTACCAGAAGGTATTTCCACTACTAATTAATTACCGTTTAGCTCAAAGTTCCCATTAATAAACTGTTAACGAATGTGTATTTATGTCCATTGGTAGCATTTAAGCATAAGAAAAAGAATAAGAATATGAAACCTTGGATAACTAAGGGTCTTGCAAATGCGTGTAAAAAGAAAAATTTATATAGGGATTATATAACACAGAGAACTAAGAATGCGGAAATGAAATATAAAGTTTATAAAAATAAGTTGGTATTAATATTGAGGAAAGCCAAGAAAGACTACTATAATAAACTTTTTCAGGAAAACAAGAATAATATTAAGGGCATTTGGAATATTTTTAAGGAGGTATTGGGTAACAAGAACACACCCTTAGATCGGCCTAATTATTTTATTAAGAATAATCAAGTTGTCGAAGACAAGACTGAAGTAGTAAACGAATTCAATTCCTTTTTTGTAAATGTTGGACCTACTTTAGCAAATTTAATTAGGAAAAATGACGATCCAGAATATGAGGAAGCCTGGAAAGGAGATAATACAATGGTTAATTCCATATTCTTGGCTGATATTACCATAAAAGAAATGGTAGCAATTGTAGAAAATTTTAAAAATAAAAAATCTACTGACTGTGATGGTATAGACATGGTTATAATTAAAAAGACTTTAGATTGTATAAGTATTCCTCTTTGCTATATTTTTAATCTTTCGCTACAATCAGGAGTATTTCCTGATCGAATGAAAGTGGCAAAAGTGATACCCTTATATAAATCAGGAGATAAGCACAGTTTTAACAATTATAGGCCAGTGTCTCTTTTGTCACGGTTTTCAAAAGTGCTTGAAAAACTCTTTGCGCAAAGACTTGATAGTTTTATTGAAAAATATCAACTAATGAATGAAAATCAATTTGGATTTCGTAAAAATAGATCAACAGCATTAGCATTGTTGACTTTCATTGACGATATTTCATCTGCAACCCATAATAATAAATATACAGTGTGGGTATTTGTTGATTTTAAAAAAAGCTTTTGATACGTTACAACATTCTATTTTGATTTCTAAATTGTATAACTATGGTGTGAGAGGAGCGGCATTGAATTGGTTAAGGAGTTATTTAGAAAATAGGTTGCAATATGTACATTATCTCGGCAATACCTCTGAAAGATTGAAGATTGTATGTGGCGTTCCTCATGGTTCAATTTTGGGACCTAAACTTTTATATTTATATATTAATGATATCTGTGACGTATCAAAAAGGTTAAATTCTATTTTATTTGCAGATGACACAAATTTTTATTGCTCTGGAGAGAATTTGAAAGATTTGGTTGAAATTATGACTTCTGAGATGTTAAGATTAAAAAAAATGGTTTGATGTAAATAATTATCTTTGAATCTGACAAAAACGAAATTTATGATATTTGGCAATCGTCTAAAGGAGGATGAAGTCATTATGTCCATTGATGGAGAATTGATTGAAAGAGTTACTGAATTTCGTTTTTTGGGTGTAATAGTAGATGAAAATTTGACGTGGAAATCTCATATTGACTATATTAGAAAGAAGATGGTTAAAAGCATTTATATTTTGGGAAATGTAAGAGATTTATTAGATTATAAAACAATGCGCATTTTATATTTTTCATTGTTTTTCTCATATTTTAGTTACTGTGTTGCAGTTTGGGGGAATACATATGAGAATACTATAAAACCTCTAAACTTATTACAGAAGAAAGTGATACGAATGATTCATAATGTTAAATATAGAGAACATACAAATAAATTATTTATAAAATCAAAATTATTAAAATTATACAGTTAGCTAGGACTACACAAAGATTAATGAGTCCAACGGTTAGGGGTATACGACTGTGGAACTCTCTTCATTATAATTTAAAGAATTGTATAAGTTTACATTGTTTTAAAAAGTGTTACATGCTTAAAACGATAACTCAATATGAAGAATGCGAATGAAATTGGAGTTCATTGAAAATGGATCCATTATAATTTTTTGTTTTTATTTATTTTAATTTTATTTTCTCCTTGTTACTATGTGGAGTGGTATATTCTGATTGTAAATTTGTTGTTTGGTTTGGGTTAGGACCGGAGATAAATGTTAATATTAGTTTGTTCCCTGATTTTTGGTGCCCACTTGTAATATAAGTTGGAATGTAGATAGGGGGCAGGGTTTAATAAGAATATTTTCTTCTTCCTGCTCCTTTTCACACATGGTTGTAGTGCTTTATTGATAGAAAGTGTGGTTGGTTTGTTTGATTTGTTGTACCAAGTGTTAAATAAATAAATAAATGAAAATGAAATGAAAATGGTCTTTCGTTCTACATGGTGCATTTCAAGGCCCTGTACCCATCCGTCGGTAAACTGTACCTGGGCTTGTTGCAGTGACCTGACGTTACTAAACTTCATGAGTGTATGCACTCACTCCAAGAACCGTATAATTAGCGTGGTGAAAGTTGGGCAGCACGCTAACGTATTTTGTCCACTCTGTGTGCTCGTAAGGGTCTAACCCTTTCACTCCTTTGATTTTTTTTTTTTTTTTTTTTTTTTTTTTCCTCGTATCTTTCTTTGACTTTTCATCAAGTCTGTCTTTGTACGGACCGGCATTGTTCTCCTTCATTTTGTACATACCTTTTTTGGGGAGCAAAGAAAAAGCAAGAAGGTATTGGAACCGTAGAATGAACGTTTTGCGGTGGTGCAAATGCTTGCATTTGATGCGGTACTTGGATTGTTTTGCCACGAGTTCCCCGCATGCAATGTGCGAAAGTCACGTGGTCTGTCAATCTCTATAGTTATTGGCCCCTAATTGTGAGTATAAGAACAGAAATGCATTGGGGACTGTTGTTTCCATTGTTTCCAAGATGAACCTTTTTATGAGCAAAACACACACAAATCTACCATCATGTCACACACGAAAAACCCAACTGCAGTTCCTTGATTGGCCACTTGAGGCCAGCTCCAAAAATAAGTCTCTCTTCATAGAGTCTCATGTTAAAATGCATTTGGAGCAAATGTAAACCTGTTTATAGTCTGGCTTAAAACACATGTTTGGTCTCTATGAGTGGTTTAACCCTTAATAACAAATGTAGGAGGGGGGATATTTAGAATTTGCTATGGCTTAAAGTTAGGGGTGTGGCTGTTTTCCCAGTTCTCGGCTTGCCTAATTTGAGCCAATGACCTGCACGTATCAGCTGTATTTGTGCTGTTGGTGCCTTTGGAGCATTAGGGTGGTTAGCCCAGTTTTATTTGCCGGAGGTGATGAAGGCTCCTGTGCTGTGTGTTAGTGTGTCACAGGAAATAAATCCATGACAAGCAGGGAGAAATGGTGGCTGTCACAGATGATTGAAAAAACAGCCTGAAAATGCTCACCCTCTACGTGCTGTGCCTGAGGCCCCCCAGATACCTAAGGGGAAAGCCTGTCATTAGTGCTCAAAAACTTCTCAGGGTGTGTTAAGTGCTCAGCCTTAAAGCACCCACAAGGCGGAGGCTTGTGAAGGGTAAAAAAGAGAACAAACTGCCTTAACCCTCTCTGTTTGAAACAGATGTTAGGAAAGTCAAATGTTGCCATTTAATTTTGCCAACAATAATGTAACAACACAGGTAATGTCTCCCAAGTAAAGTTTTCAGTTTAATGACTTTGCCTTCCCACCATTAGCGCTGTTTAGCTCAGCTTCCTCTTGCTTTACTTTTAGCTGTTTACTGGCGTGAGTGGGGTTCAGTTACCCGGTGTTCGTTAAAATGTGTGAAATTTAAGTAAACAGGGCAGTGTTAAAAACGTAACCCAACTAATCACTAAAGCCCAGTTCAAATTTCCAATTTAAGGGTTTTTTGTTTTGTTTTTTGTTTTAGTTTTTTTTTTATTTTTTTAAGAATAACCCCTACCCCCCCATACCCCCTGTCCGCTGCCAGTAAGTAGGTGGGTTCAGTTTTCCAGTAAGGGCTTCATTTCCCATTCACTTACTCACAGCTTCAGTCCTGGGGGAGGGAATGACACAGGAGCAGGCGAGTCTTTCTTTGCCTACAAGCACTGAGAAAGCTGAGACATTGTCCAGCATCCAGGACTGTGTCTATCATATCTTAAACTTTCATCAACTGCCTAGTCTTTCTGACTGACGGGAGAAACAATTTTAGCTTTTTTATAGTTGGTCATTTTTCATCAAAATCAGTTTCTTGTGTTCTACTAAATCCTGTATACTAGTCTGCCTTCCAGTTTTCACGAAACCCATTTGAAAGACAATTTCTTAGGTTGTCTGAGGTAGGGGATTGGTTTCTTTGCTCCATATTATCATTGCTGATCTATTAAGAGTTGGAAACCTTTTAAGAGTGACAACATGATTTCAATATCTGGCAACAAAGTATCAATAGGAGATAATTTGATGTAATCGCTGAAGTGATAAATTTCACATCTCTTTTTTTTCTGTCATCCAGTTACTGACATTTACGGCTTCACTTGTGCACAGTGAATCAGTATAGCTTCTTCATAAACCACATAGTCTCGTATAGTTCTGGGTATGAGAATGTAAAGGCCTCTTAATACTCTTATACAGCCAAGTTTTAATCAGATGTTTATGTACTGTAATTGTGTGCATCATGGGAGCTAGTTACTGATCACGGGGCTCTATATTTGAATTATCCTTTTAGTATCCTTTATAAATAGACATGTACTAGAGCAATAAAGGTTTTCTGCTTGTCCGTCTGCAGAATATATTCTGACTAGTTGCTCCCTCTCATGTAAATCCAGATATTCATGTTTGTCTGGCGTTCAGCTGGCCATCAGCTGTAGGCTCTGTGTGTATTCAGGTGTAACTCTTAGCAGAAGTCGAGAGGTGTTATGTGCGGCTTTTGCCTGGGCTAGTTCTTCGAGGCTGGCTTGGTCTGCGAGGGCCCTCAAGAGTTTTTCTAGGAGCTGTTCCATCTGAAGAGTTAAGCAAGCCCACTGAGGTACTGTTTTGAGCTGTTCTGAGATTCAAGATGGCCATTAAGAGGCAAAACTTGACTCCAGAAGGACTTTTGATAATATGTGCTGAACTTCCAAACTCCCCCAGAAAACATTCTGAAGCACACTGGTTCAGGCAGTGGTTTGGTTTGGAGAAACACTAAAAGAAATGATGCAGTGCAGTCTGCAGACGTGTAAAGGTTTGGTGTTAATTGTAAGCAGCTGATGCTTCTTATTTCGACTGTTTGTACTGGCAGCTGCTGACGTGCAGTGGGAATCCTGTCTGTTGATACTCTGTGCATGATCAGGTTTTTCAGCCTCTTCAAGCGTTGTAAGGAAAGATGTGATGGTGTTGGAGAGACGTGCTGAAACCCTCACTCATGTTTAACCTCATTAGCTGTAATGGAGAAAGCCACCCCTCTCCCCCTTTAAAGAATCCGTATAATGAATGTTAATTTGCTCTGGTTTGAGTTTTCTTGCCGTTTGCATATTTACCCTACTGGTTTAATCTACAGATGACTCGTTTAAGGTATTTTGGCTACAGCTTGGATTTGATTGATTTCCAATTGGTGGAATTGCCAGTGAAGAGTTGTGGATGGGAGACAAAGCTCTGTAGGCCGTAAAGGAAACTGGCCACACAGTATAAGATGTGATAGACCGGTCCATGCATACTCGCTAAGAATTGTTCACAAAAATCAAAACGGCCTTTTTTGAAATCTGGCAACAAGGGAAATGGCTACAAAAACAACACCACAGTGACGAAAAGCCACAGACTGAGCAGCAGATATATCATCGCCTTGATGTCCACCTTTGTTGTCGCGTTCGCGTTACATATTAATTGCATCACAGGACGCTCGGCTGCATTACTATGATGACGACCACGCACATTATGCATGTGGTACTCGATTGTTATGGAAAAAGAGTCGATCCGAGTAGGTTGTAATTTAAAAGGCGCTTTGTGGCGTTCCAAAAGCATGTGTCCAATAAGGAAGTTGAAGAGCACCTTCTGGTGGATAAACTGTACAACGTCAACTGTCACAACATTGCTGAAGGGTGTTTCCCTCGACTCTTCTTGACTTCTACCGGCTGTTATAAATGACGATACTGATCAATCATCAAATGGCTAATGTTAGCTGGTTTGCACTGCAGATATTCCACATTTCAAGAAAACATGTGGTAATATTAACATTTTATTTAAATTTATTTATCATTTAAAATGTAAAAAAAAAGGGAATATCATTTTATTCATGTTTGCAGGCAGCAGCACTTGTGAGTGTGAGCAAATCAAGAGCACTTTCCATCCTCCTTTTCCAGGTAGCTGCAGGTGCTGATGACACACCGTCTAATTTGAGGTGTGAATCTTCTCAAACAGTGCCAACAGCAGTATCAGGTTGCAATAGTAGTGACTCAGCATTATATCCAGTGACACAGCACTGTCAGCTACGCCTGTAGTTGTAGTGTTCTGGCTGAAAACCTCAAATAAAAGTACAACATGGCTGTTTCACAGCTAAAAGAACGCAATCTTGTTACCAGTCAGGAATGCACTGATATATGAATATTTTCTGCCTGGGATGTCATATCTTGGGTGAAGCTTTTTAACCAGCTCTGCTCTTTCACTGTTACTGCATCAGTAATGTCCATCAACTTTTTGCTCGCAAATGCTGCAGCATGCTGATATTGATTGATTTATGAGAAGAAAAATAAAATGCGAAATGAGGATGTAAAGATTTAAATTTGTGACTTTGTGTATGCTATCCTCTTGTCAAGAAGATGGTGGAGAAACTTGGGTTAATGAACTGTGGTCATCCAGAGTTCTTTTGCTATGGCTGAAGCTTTCTGTGACTTTTATTCTCTTCCTCTAAAAGAAATATAACTTTAAAACTTGAGTTTTAAATTGCTCTTAATGCTTCTGGCTGGAGAGCTGGTATTGCTGCACTATAGACGACGGCCAAGTGAATATGTTGGTCTACTTTAGCAGCATAAATGCCCCTGCTCCTAATCTGGACTGCACAGGGAGTGTCCCACGCTGCGTCTGTGTGTTAGTGTGAAGCAGCAATGGAAAATTGGATTACATCGAAGGAGTGCCCTCTGCTTGCTGTGGTGTCACCCTCCAATACCCAAATACATATGGATCCTGGTCTGAGAGAGGGATAATGGTATGATAATCCCACAGAATGTCACCCTGTGCTTCAAATTAAATTGTTGTCGCCATAGCTACGTGGGTGGTTGTGCACGTGCGTGGTTTTTCAGCAGCACACGCCCAAATAGTCTCGGGGGTTGGTGGAGCAGCCTGAGAGCAGGCACAAAGTGGATGCTGGGCAGTGAGTACCTAAATTGTGCAGCGGTATGAGGATGAGGTGAAGTTGAACTAATTACTTTGACGGTGCTCCCGTATCTGGTCAGGATTTAAAGTCAGTACTGGTGAGGAGCGTTTGTCAGGCTTTTCCAGTTCATCTTGTTATTTGTTAAACTTTACTGAACCATTGTCATGTTCTGCCAAGGAATGTGATCACTTAAAACACATGCATGCTCGGCTCTGTGATCCTGAGCGCTACTCCCCCCTCTCCCAGAGCTCGCTAACACAGAATGTTTGTAAGGAAACCTAACCCAACACTGACGCTGATACAAGGCCAGAGGAATTCCTGTAACTTGAGTTTATACCTCCTGGGTTCTCTTTCTCCCCCCTCTCTCTCACTCACACACACACACCGGGTATTTCCTCTGTCGACTCCTGTCTTTCTCATCAGCACTCTGTTCTGTGTCAGAGACGATGACCATTATAGATGCAGAAAGTCTCCTCGGCGTGATGTAGCAGCTGTTGAGGAGCAAGTGATTTCTTTTCATTACTCCTCAAAGTATCTGTGCGAGTGTGGCAGCAGCATTTTCATCCAAGAGCATCTCCCATCTGTAGGTAGTTATCCTCTGAAGAGGATTTTAGTGTTTCTGTGTGTGTTTCCACACAGCCACCAGAGTTGGATTATATGAAGTTGGACTTCCAGAGTTTTAATGTGCAACATGTGCCTAGTAATTAGAAAGCATTCCTTGTTTCCTGTGTGTTGTGACTGTGTTTCATGTAGGCTAAAGGGAAGTGTGTGTGTGTTGACTTTGAAGTCCATTCGAGGACTTTGGGCCATATAAATTTAATGGATAGAAAGGAAGGCATTTATCACATTCTCTCTGACAACTGGATTTAAAACCCATTCAAAACCTGGAGCCTGCCACTTCCTCCTCCGTGGCTGTGTCCAAATGGGGTTTTAATTGGCCATTATTTGACCTCACTCGGTGGGATTGTGTTGTTAACACATTTGACTTTATTTGGGTAACACTGTACAGCTTCCAGTCATAATTTGTCCACCTCACTTTATTTAGTCTTTAGGCTTTAAGCAGGTGTTTGATGCAGTTGCGGTAGTTTGCATGCTTTGTTGTTACTTTTGGATGTGTTTTCCATGACCTGCTTTTTCTGAAAGATTGCACATTTGTGCAAGTGAAACACTGCGTGATAACACTGAGTTGTTCAACACAAAAGGCAAACCAATCACATTTGCTACTTACTCTGGCTCACATTCCAACATTAAAGGTTTCCTCTTCCAACAAAAGAGAACGTTTATTAATCATTAAGATGTTAAGTGTCCTCCTCCTCCATGCCTCCAAAACAGAAGCAACACTAACATGAAGAAGTAATCTTTGTACTGTACCAACTGGATTTGACCAGTGACTAACGTGCTTTCTTTTTCCAATAAGTTAGAAAAAAGCTGATATACACATTAGTTGTAAAAATTAAGAGAACTTAAGAAAAAACCCCCACAAACATTCAGAATAACACAAGACTTTCTTTCAGTCATTTGAATGTTTCATATTAAGAATATGTGTAGCAGGGAAGCTGTAGCTTTAAAAGAAAATGGAAAAATAAGTCTTAATCCTTCCTTCATAATATTAGTTTTGGGCTAGTCTGTATTAGTATCTTAGCCTTTCATACGTAAGAGTAGCTAATTGCCTGATTTGTGGTGATTGCTAGGGCTTCTTCAGTTTTTGAGTGATGGCTCTGTGCTTGAGGAACATGTGCACCAGTTTTTGATGTAGCTCACACTTCAGGTCTTACTGCCACTTCACTTTGTGACATTATTTGCGGCCTCACTCACAATGAATCTCTCAGCTTTCAGGGCTGATGTTGTGGTGTGTGACAAATCAGATGATGGACGTGAGACCAAAGAAGGGTGACTGCAAAGAAAGGTGGCAACATCAGAGCATAAGTAATGTGCAGAGAGCTGGCTACAGAAGTACAGAAAGTAAATGCTGAATAACAGCTAGGATGGCGGGCTGACTGTGAACATTGTGTTTTTGTAACCAGTGTCAGAATTTATTAAATACGTTGTGAATATTTTCCAGCAAATGAGCTTTCAAGATAACAGTTGAAGCCTTATGTTAAGAAAAAGAGGGGAAGAGGTGGCTGTGACGAGCTGAGGCTCATGGAGCATGTGGGTTGTTTATTAGGCAGAACGCTGCTGCACATTACATCCTATTCATTTAATTCCTCTTTTCTGCCGGCTTGCGTTTCATAATTGTATTGTTGCGATTATTCCTTTTATCTGCCCAGTCTCTGTGTCATTACTTCAGTTTATTTATTTATTTATTTATTTATTTATTTATTTTTAAGCTTCACTGCTCTAGTAAGCGCATCACAATCACTCACATGCTGTCCATGCAAAGGAGGCCAGCTGACTGTGGGTTTGTTTTCCTTCAGCGGGGCTGTCCAATCAGATCGTTGTATTACAGCCACCGCCCTCCGCGTGTCGTATCTGGCAGAGTTTCAAAACATCGGCAGGAGTGTCCGTGTGCATGTTGTGTTCGTGGCAGCGAGCCAACGGGGGTTGCCACAAGAGGGCGGAGCAGCGGCCGGTGGGGGTGGGGGTGAGGTGTTGAGAATGAGGAGAGGAGAGAGAGAGCAATGGTGGGAACAAAGAGGGGAGGGAGAAACTTTGTGAACAAGATATGCAGAGCATTTTCTCAAAAGATAAGAGTAGGTGTTTGTGATTTGCATAGAAGGACCTTTGTCTGCCAGATGGCTTTCCAAGGATTGCTGGGAATGTTAGGATCAGTTATTCCTCAGATTATCCAGCCCGAACATACCAAAGTGGCTTAGTGCTGATGCTGGCTGGTTAGGCTTTCATAAGTGGAGTAACTCTGCTGATCTTCCTCTAGTTTTCTAATTTAACTCCAGCACATGCTGAAGTTGGTTTGCTCACTGAAGGATGACTGAAGCATAAAATCTGCCTGGTGTAACAGCCTGTTTGAAGAAAAAAGGACCTCTGCTGTAGCTGAGACAGCTTTTTTTTTTGCACTTCACATTGTGGCCTCTAAGTCATGTCTTAGTAAAGGAAGGTTTCGTGTGTGTACGTGCACATGCTTAACCTTATGTCCTGACGTCTGCTCCTGCCTGAAGTGTTGCAATGGGGTGTGCTGCAATTCTGGACTGGTAATCAAGTGTTTGGAAGTTTAAAACAGACACACTTTCTAAAAATGATAACAACAGTATTTATTTAGCCTTCTTTTTTTCCCCCCCTTTATGATTGTGTGAAATATATTTATTGCTGAACTTTGTTTTACATAAAAACATCTTTTAAGTGAAGTCCAGTATAACTATCTTTAAAAGCAGTGTTTGAAGTTTTGTTGTTTTCTTCAAAAAAGAGATGAGCAGTCTGAGTATAGTAATTACATAAAGTGAGTTACTTAATTACTTGGTTACTTGAAGCTTTATTTTTTCCACTGGTGAATAAAACTGCCTTTCACAAATTCACACTGACATGTGACATCAGCTTCTAGGAATTTTCCTTTTCGCTCTGACCTTTTTTGTGTCTTTGTGTTGACAGGCAGTTAAAGAAAAGAGCACAGAGACCTGAGGCGATGACACAGATTAACAGAAGGTCTCTATTTAAATGATTCAAGCAAGTCCTGTTGTACTCATGTGTCACTTTTTGAACTTTGGAAACCATTTCCATTTAAAAGATGTTTTAAATGAATTCAACTTTAAACAGATTGATTCTGGGTTAAAATGTTCATGAGTTTTCTCACAGAGCTCTTACACACTGTTGGTGGAAAAATAAAATACAGGAGGAAACGCGTTTGGATCATAGCTGTTTTTTAAAATTATGAAATTAAAGTGTAAACTTGCTAAATCTTGCTGGTTTCAGCTTACTTCTATTTACTTCAGTTGAGTTTAAAATGATAGTGTTTGTACAAATTAGAGGAGGCTGCACATGCGGACATGCAGTTGCTAGCAGGGCTGTGAGTCGGCCTTCTAGATGCTGGAGCTGCTTACTGTCAACAACACTGGAGACAACCATCTTCTGCTTGTGCTGCTGTTGATCATTGAGTCGGCTTTGGAGGAGACGAGGTTCTGATATACAAAGTGTCTACATAGACCGTCACCCTTTGTAGACAAATACCTACAAATTTCAGCTGTCAGACATAAGTGCTTTGTAGGGGCTGACAGAAATATGGTTGCCAGGTCTGAAAATTGCTTAGTTTTTTGTGCAATTTAATAAATTCTTAAAAATTTTTTCCTTTTCAAATCTCAATCTAGTTTAAAGGTCGTGTTAACAAGAGTCTCTTACCTGGTAACAAGCTGAATTAAGCCGTAAGTTTACAGATATCCAAGTGTCTCTGCCCGGCAATCTTGGCAGCAGGAAAAACTCAGGTTTTTTTTTCTTGTGTTGGTTTGTGGATAAAGCGTGTTGCGGGCTGGTCAAATGATGTGATGGTAACCTGTTTATTGACACTACTATGCTTTGTAGAAGTAATCCAGCAGGTTAACGTCTATTCATTGTCTGGTACCAGTGGGCAGCTGTAGAAATTCACTGCTGCAATGCGTGCGCGATTAGTTTTTTGTTTTGTTTTTTGAGCAAACTTGTTTTCAGTTTCCCAAGCAGCCCTGTTTCTGTGGCACCACTGTGTGACATTACATGGCCCTCGTCCCTTCCCCCCACTCGGCTGTGCACGCAGGGAGCGCATGCTGCATGCAGTGATTTTTTTTTTTTTTTTTTTTTTTTTTTTTTTTTTTAAATTGGCTATTGAAGTTTGTGGCCCCCCATTCCCAGTGCATTGCATGGTGGGAAAGGGGAAACAGGATTGATCCTGCTGCTGTGTGAATACAAATATGGGGAACTTGCAGCCATTGTGCATCGCTGTTATTTCCCTCAGGAGTTAACCTTTTTGCTTTGTGACGGTGCTGCGGCGTGAAACTATTGGCATTTATTTAAAAAAAACAAAAATGCAACACAACGTCAGATTCGGGTGAAAATGCACACCCTAACTCATCAGTGTATTAATCAATTCATGATTTTGAGGTTACAAAGATCAATGCTAAATTTTTTTTTATGTATTTATTTTTGTCATTGAATCAGTTTCTGTTTACTCCTCTTCCTCTCCAGCTTCTCCTCTTTGTTTTTAGTTTTATAATTTTAAGATTTAGGATGCCTACATTTCATACAGCAATAATAATAATAATGGATTGCATTTATAAAGCGCTTTGAGGGTCTCGAAAAGCGCTTTACAATTCCACTATTCATTCACTCTCACATTCACACACTGGTGGAGGCAAGCTACAGGTGTAACCACAGCTGCCCTGGGGCAGACTGACAGAGGCGAGGCTGCCATATTGCGCCATCGGCCCCTCTGGCCATCACCAGTAGGCGACAGGTGAAGTGCCTTGCCCAAGGACACAACGACCGAGACTGTCCAAGCTCGAACCGGCAACCTTTCGATTACAAGACGAACTGCCAACTCTTTGAGCCACGATTGCCTCTGTTGCTGTTAGCAATACTAACAGCTAAAATTGAAGTTCACAACACTGAACAATGATTTTTGGGGCAAATTTCAGGAGTCAGACCTCCTGTTTGAACAACATTAAAGTGGTAAACATAGGTTATCATAAATGTTAAAAAGTTAAAGTTGTCTAATGATTAAATGGCTAATATTAACGCGTATTGATGTTAGTCGTTTTGCTATTATGAATTACCCAATAATGTATCTTTTGCACTACATCACACAACTGAAAAATAGTATTTATAATGATGTGTTAGCTAAGGTGTTTACCATTTTCATGAAATTTAACATTCTCATTACAGCACAAGGCTTTTGTGAACTGTGTGGAGCCGAATGCAGAAGAACCAAGAAGGTATAGGAGCAAAATAACATTCAAGCAATAAAAGTGTGCAAAGATCCAGCAGTCTGGACGTGA
Organism: Simochromis diagramma; assembly: GCF_900408965.1. Classification (NCBI taxonomy): domain Eukaryota; kingdom Metazoa; phylum Chordata; class Actinopteri; order Cichliformes; family Cichlidae; genus Simochromis; species Simochromis diagramma. The sequence goes on along the minus strand of NW_024387523.1, from coordinate 18,176,888 downwards.
TTGGTACTTGACCCTCTGTGTCACCATGGCTTTTGGATGTAGACGAGCAGAATGTCCCTCTGCCTGAAGCCTTTGCTCGTGCCACACATTAGTGTGTAATAAATAATGTTGGTGAGTCTGCTCTGCCTCGAGGCCTCCCCTCCAGGCTGTTCTCTGTGGAATTTACAACTTTGATGGCATTAACCACATTTCACATCTTTTCATGTTGTTGTTCTCATTTCTTCATGGCAAGCACATGGTGCTGCCTGATGTGACATCCGACATGTCCAAAATATTGTAGAATTGTCTCTAGGGCTGCCACAAACGATTATTTTGATAGTCGACTAGTCATCGATTATTTTTGCGATTAGTCGACTAATCAGATCATGCATCCATTGGACGTAAAACGTACCACTGATTGTGCCAGCAGCATCTGCTCTTGTATAACTATCATTAGCTTACAGCTTTAAGTGTTTAAGGTATGTGCTAACTAAAAATAAAGGCAAGATGATAGTTTATTACATTTTAATGACATTTGCAGATTGTTTCGGTGGAATTTAATAAACTCAGCCGTCTGCTCCCTGCTATCTAAAATATAACAGGACACCGGAGTATATTCTCGAGCGTCTCACACTTCTGATAATCAGTTGCCTGCTTGACGTTTATTCAGCTGTGTAAAAACTATAACTTTAATCTCAGCCAAACCGATTTACTCAGGAACAAATAAAATACTGAAAAAAGCCAAACAATAACATTTTTAAGTTATCTAAATGACTATGTATCATGTTTAACCTGAGTAGCGAAAGACGGCGGTGGGTTTGAAAACGATTTGCCGGGAGTCCGGTGTTCTCACCGGCTCTAGTGAGCCTTGAACCCCAGCTAGCTATCGAGCTGGTGGGTAACGGACGTCTCCGAAAACGTTTGAGCGCTTTTGAAAATATGTGGTGTCTTGATAAACTGAGCAGATATTTGAAGTTAACACGGCTACATTCTCGCCTGAAAATATGTTAAACATTTATTTTGTGACCCAGAAAGAATAATAAGAGTAATATTAAAACTAACTAGCTGCCGCCATTGTTGGAAACTGAGCAGGGCCGCGCTATGAATTCTGGGATAGGTAGGGCCACGAAGTATACACCCGACCCATCCTTCAAATCTGGGGAAATGAAGGGCGCATTTGTCGAAGTCTTCAAATTTGGACAGTCTTCGTCGTGTCGCTGTAACGTAATCGGCCTACAAATGTGGGCACGGGAGGATGCGGTTCCTGAATTTGGACACAGCTACGATACCGGACACTGCTTCTTCTTCGGCGTTTAACGGCAGCTGACATCCTTGTACATGCAGTGCTGCCATCTTCTGTTTCAGTCCGTTATTACACGCTTAAATCCTACTACTTATTCCTGCATGTTTTGGGATCTTACAAAGCTTCAAACGACGCGTCAACTATTAACAATTTTCAACACCAGTGCGCATGTTAAGTTTGAAAAGTGAATGTTACAGTTGGGTCCTTCAAAGTCTGCAGACTGTTTAAGCTTTGCTATCTCTTTGATAGCTTTGTTTTTTGTTTTCCATCCTAGTGATGGCCTCTCTTAGCCTGGCTCTACCAGAGGTTTCTTCCCGTTAAAAGCATGTTTTTTCCTTCCCACTGTTGCCAAGTGTTTGCTGATAGGGGGACGTCTGCTATTTGGAGGTTTCTCTGTATTATTGTAGAACCTTTATCTTACAGTTATAAAGCGCCTCGAGGCAAATGTTATTTTGATTTGGCAATTGAAGTTCTAGTCAGACGCTTTCAAATACAAGTCCAACACCTGTAGTCATCTCAGAATATTTATGTAATTTGTAATGGGGTGACCAGGGAACAGGCTTCACCTGACCATGACACTGCTCATCAATAAATTGGCCAGTTACTTTTGAGCCTCTGAAATTGGGGCACTGTTTACTTAAAAATGACCATAAGTCCTAAACAGGTAATGCAAAGTTGTGGTGGTACATAAACACAATTACAGAGTGTCTCACTGTCCAAAAGCCTGTGGGCTGCATCTGTAAATATATATATATATATATTTTTTTAACTAAACTCCTTTTTAAAAAGAAAGTAAATAGTCTTTTACAAAAACTGGTTTCCTCCTTCATAACGGCTCCAGGGGAAGAATTTTGAACCTTTATTAATATAGGGTATTAGAGAGAAGACATGAAAAATGTGAGACAGCAGGGGGAAGACGAGCAGTAAAAGGACTCGGGCAGATTCAATTTTTGACTTTTTTTTTTTTTTTTCCCTTTAAATTTTAAAATCAGTGACTGTGTAATACCCCCGTCCTTTGCAAATAACTTGACACATCACTGTTTCATTAAATGTTAGCATTTAACCTCTGGGCAACGACAGGATGGCAGTGTCTCTCTTTCATGTACAATCTGTGGTCCTAACTTAAAGCCACAACTCTCAGGCATGATTCTCCTATTTCTGATAAAAACACAGTCCTTATACAGTTTAAAACTTGCAAATCCACTTCAACCGATCTCCTAGAAAGAACCTGCCTCAGACTGAAAGAGGTACTGAAGACAGAGGCAGGCTGAGAGAGAGCACTGCCTTAAAGAGACTGTATTCTGTGCAAGTCAATAATATCGATCCTTGCTCCTAGAGGCCTGGTGTTGTTATGTAATCTCCAACACTGTGTGTATGAGAGAGTATGATTCACCTCAAGGACCGTTGATGACATGTGTGGAGCAGATAGGATTAAAAATGTGTGAAGGGCCTTGCAGCTAAGATCTGCTACCGTGAAAGAAGACTCCTGTTGTTTTTCTCTTGGCCATGTTACAGCACGCACAAATGGCAGCCTGAAATAACACAGCTTTGAGGTATTGGTTTCTGAATGACCCATATTAAACTTTAGTGATGATAGAGGTGTTCAGTGGAATTAATTCCCTCTATTTGTCACCCTAAATGATTATAAGAAGAGTCTTCATCTAAAATTATTTTCCCACCCGCCTTAAACATTATGGATTTCATTAAATAACTGGTCATGCAGTAGTCACTTGGAGGAGTTGCGTTTGATCCCTGTACTGCTGATTTGCAGCTATTCGTCAATCGCTCAACCCCACCCCACATCACCTTCCTCATCCTCCTCACCCCCTCCTCTCCAAACCAGCTGCATTCCTCGCTGTTGTGTGTCCTGTGCTCCTGGAATTTGCGAGAAGTCATCGGGGGAGGGATGGGACAGGAAAGCCGGGAAGAGGAAGGCACTGAGTGACAAAGTGGTGCCGAGATCGAAGTGAAGCACTGACGTTAACAGGAGGAGAGATTGTAAGAAAAGCACAAGAAGAAAAGGATCCAACAGCCAGAGGCAGAAAGAGGAGGAAGTCTGATAAAGGGGGAGGTGTGCGTCCTATTAGATTATCCTGCTCCCCAGGGGAACAGCCAATATTGATGGATTGATTGCAGGCCCCTCCCCATCCACTCAGGTCTCCTGCTATTGGGTGCCACTGATCTGGTGTCTCTTTGGGATATGACTCCTGTGCATATTTAATTAGCCCTCCATTACAAGCGATCGGTATTCAAGCAGGGGGGTTTAAAGCAAAGCTCAGTGTTTAGCAGCAAAGGTTAAATGACATCTTCCATTTCTGTCCTGAGGGACATTTTTGTCCACGATGATCAGTGCAGCTTTTACCTCATCTCCTGTATGTGGTGCATCCTGATAAACATGGGAGCATATTAGCAATATTTGTGTTAAAATCTCAACAAGCCCAAGACTTCTTTCCAGATTGAGTATTGATTGAGTTTTGGTGGCCTCTTGGCCGCCATGTTTAAGAAGAGAAGTGCTCTCAGGGGTTTTGAGCTCTGTTTGAGCCTCCCTGCTAGGACATGCATATAGATAACTTCTTTATCATTCAAAGCCTTTTCTCTTAAATTAGGGTGTGTGTGTGTGTGTGTGTGTGAGAGAGGGAGAGAGAGAGAGGGAGGAGGGAGGGAGAGAGAGAGAGAGACTTATTGTGGTGTTTAATTTATTCATGCTGCTTGTCTCATTTTACCGTCGACCTTTTGTTGACTCACAGCAGCAAAACATAACGCCGACGCTGCATCCAGATTATAGTTGAGATGAGGAGTCGGGCACTGTTTCAGAAATAACATCCATCAGTAACAGGCGTAAAAACACATATCACCTGAACATTTGCTGCTCGTGCTAGTAGCGATTTAAAATGCAAAAAAACCAAAATACAGCATAGATGGAAGTCATCCATGCGTCGATAATCATTATCCATGTTAAATCAGTGAATGAAAAGCAATAGTGAATGATGCAAAACTGTGTCTCCATCACCTGAATAGCCACAGGTCTTTTTGTCTTTGACAATATAATTATAATAATTTGTCTTTGGTGCAATATAATCTGATTGAACTGAAAGTTTAAATTCTCAGTGGTCCAGTGACATCAAAGTGGTGTGGACATGAGTCACAGACGATAGAAACGTAGACGCTGAGTCACAGGTAATGCTAGGTTCTCTTTCACTACGTTATTACAGCTGGGTATTGAGAGGACGGATTGTTGTGGTTGAAAGTAAAAAATTCACATGTAGGCGGTCAGAGGCTCAGGTCTACTAGTCCCGTGCTGAATAATGAACACATATGTGAATGGTGATGGTGGTAGTAGTACCAGTCCATTTACCATTTTATGTGGCACTGCCATATTTTGTGGCAATTTGGAAATTTAAAGGAAACCTGTTGCTACTATGCTGCTTAATTGTTTATGCAGACTCGTTTATCTTACGCTGGACCTCAGTGCATCGCCCTCATTGTATCCACTCTCTAAAACGAGCTGCTTTGGGTCCCGCCCCGCCCTCCCTTTAAGCCAGCTTTCTTCTGTTTGGTTGCTCCACATAAACCGACGGTTCGAGAAGCAGATGGGTGGGGCTTTCTTTGCCAGACACAACCATATTAGCAGTATCCGAAAGAGAAGACTTGATTTTATTATTTGGAGCTGAGGTTCATGTGTCAGCATGTGTGTAGCATTAAGCCCCATGTTAAACTGTTCTTATAGCACTTTTCTACTCTACCTGAGTACTCAAAGCGCTTTGTACAATATGCCTCACTCACCCATTCATATAAGCACTTTTTTTCCCCCCTTTTTTTTATGTAAGTGCTATATAGCTATCTAACATTCACACACATTCATACTCTGATGCATGCCTCTGAGAGCAATTTGAGGTTAATATCTTGCCCAAGGATATTTGGCATGCAGACTGGAGTTGCTGTGGTCAGCACCCAGACTTTGGCCCCTTTGAGCTTGATGTTGATGTCTGAACGCACAGCTGAAACGATGTGTGTGCTACCTGTTTTCTCAGGTGTTTCTGTTCTTCTGTGAAACCTGCACGGTGCCTATCTGCAGAGAGTGCAGCATGGGCCGTCACATGGGCCACACTTTCGTTTACCTGCAAGACGCCGTTCAGGACTGCCGGGCCGTCACCATCCAGCTGCTGGCAGATGCACAGCAGGGACGACAGGCGGTGCAGGTAGGACCGCAACCTCACTGATGATAAATTCTGTTGTGTTTGTATGTTGGTGGTGGTGAGGTGACTCAACGCACTGTGTGTAATATTGGAGCAGAATCAGAAGAAAGTGATTTGAGTGTTAACTCAACAAACCCAAACAATTCAAGGACTTGCAGGTAAGGTTGTCCTACTTCTGACAAAAACAAGGTTCTTGCGAAGATTAAAATATCCAAATGAACCTTTATCACTGCCTAATGAGGCTGAGTAGAAACTAGAGAGCAGCTGTGCGTGCCCCCCGTCTTCCTTCAGGACAGAGTGACCACCTATGGGAGACAATCAGCTTCAATATGTTTGAGAGTGACCAGTCCCTGGTGCTGGGAAGCCTTAGGGGTTAGAGGTCTCCAGCTGGCCCTAAAAAAGGGGGGGTGGGGCTGTATGGAATGAGTTCTTTTGAGTGGGGGTGGGGGGATAAGGCTGAAGGTCAAAGGGGAGGAGGAGTGGAAAGGAGCATGGGGGAGGGTAGATGAGGTATTTAAAGGATTTCAGAGAAAGGAAAACTCCCCTCTTCTTTCACAGAAGTGCAGCACTTTGCCCCCCTGTATTCACTCGCTCCCCCTCCACCTCTTTCTCCCACTCCCACACAAACACACAACACCTCTCTTCATTTACATAATTATAGATTGGGTGGCAGCTTCCTAAGCCCCCCCACCCCCAACCGAAATTCCTGCTTATACAGTGACACATGAATAAGTTGGAGGAAAAAATGTGAGTTTTATTAACACTTTAGTCTGCCTGGTCTTGTTTTGGTTTTTTGGGTTGGTGTGTTTTTTTTTTTTTTTTTTTTTTTTTTTTTTTTTTTTGGCACATTAAAAATTCCAAACAATGAGCAGAAGGATTTTCTATGATTTCTGTGAGTAATAGTGGAATCTTCAGTTATTCACATGTCAATCTAAATTTTGATTAAGGTAGGGGGAAGAATGGATGAATTGCAATGAGCAGTTTATAAAAAAAAAAAAAAAAAAAAAGGAGTTTAGAAATTCCTTTTTGAATACCTTGTGGTCAAACACTCAGCCAATCGTAAAGTCGGGTAATGGATTAGTTGTTAGTTTGAAATGGTAACTGGCTCACAGGGATACGTCAGACACACGAGTGTTATCTAAGTTGCCTCAAAGGCGGGGTGGTGGTTGTGACTTTGGTAAACACTCACCCAAAACATGAAACACTAGCTCATTGCGCTGAGGTCACACGACTTGCTGGTACGTACTATCTATTCAGTAGAGCATGTGCCTCGCCTATCCATTTCCCAGCTTAACCTCTGTGTGACCGCGCCCTGCTTTGTACCTTAATGGATGGGTAGTTGTAGGGATGCACTGATTGTGAAATTCTCAGCCGATACCAGTGTTTAAAATAGCAAGTTAACAAATGTGGCTTTTTCGTGTGTTCGTTTTGTTGTTTGTTTTAACCCTTGGCCTTTGTCACACTCTCTGTATCTTTGTGCTGCTTGGCTGATTTATTGGTGCGTGAGCAGCGCTTATGTCAACAAATTCAGAAATGTCACCACACAGATTTGCCAAACTCCTGGCCAGAAATAAAAGTCATGTCCCACAGCACACACTGGGATCATCATTATCATCAACAACAACAAACACCACACACTTGGTTTCATGAGAAGCACTGGGGTACGAGTAGCTGAGTCATAAGATACACCACCTGCCGTCTGGCAGCACCTTGGGCTTTGTGTGTGTGTTTGTGTGTCTGTCCACTTTTGTCCAGGTCACCGCGGGAGTAAATACTGACGCCAGATAATGTGCAAACACACACGTAGGCATAGGCAACATACACGCACACACTCTGCTGTCCCCTGAGGTAGGAAATTTCCGCCCACTCTATACCCATTATCTTCGTTGACCCCTAACCCTGGACTTGTGACCTCCTGGTTGGCCGGAGCTCTATGCCTCAGAAGGTTTGATTGGTTAGTTTGACTCTCTTTGTGCTGCAAGCTGTGCTCCTCTGGGAATGTGAAGAGAAATGCGGAAGATGATGGAGACACAGAGACTGCGAGGGAGAGAGAGATGGAGGGGTGGAAGCAGGAGATGCAAAAAAAAAAAAAAAAATCACGGGGAGGGAAACAGAGATGGTTAAGAGAGGAGAGGGTGAAAGAAATCGTTAAATAGATTTCCTATCAGTATCAAAAAAATCAATCTTGTAGAAATGTACAGATGGTGAGAAAACGGTGGTAGCATTTTAATTTCAACGTGGCTCCTTATTAACTTTGATAACAGTCGGCCCCTCTGATTCCTTCAGAAATCCCGTCCTGCTGTTTTTTCTCTGGGGGCCTGATTTAGTTGTCCCTTTAGCTGGCTGTTTCAAATTGCCAGGCCAAAGAGAAAAGAGCCCTGCTGCCAGGCTTTATTGCTGCAGGGATGCATTGGGGGTGTTATGTGTCTTAAGACCGGGGCTGCAGATCGCGAGCGGTGGTTTAGCTGACCTTTGATCCTTGCAGCCGATATCACAAAGGAAGACTTAAACCCTCCTCCCCTTCGTCCCTGTGAGGTCCTGATCACCCTCTGACCCCCCAGAAACTGCCAGAGGAAAGGCCAGATAACACTGAGAGGCGGGGGGAGGCAAAGGGAAACTCAGTGTTGTAAAAGCTAAGACCTTTTGTTTGGTGCTATTGCTTTTCAGTGCTTGTATTGATCCAGGTTATAAACGTGCTCTTTCTGTTGAGCCAGACTGTAAAATGAGACTGCTTTTAAGTTCACCGAGATTCACATTGTAAATACTTTAGTCTAATCTAACCAGTCTAACCATGCAATGGCATCTTCCAATACTTTTCAGTATCCATTCTGTGGACTTTAAATCCTCAGTGTCTCAACAAATGGAGAAATCCACTTCAAACATGATCTTCATGTGATTTTTTTTTTTTTTTTTTTTTTTTTTTTTTTTTCTCTCTTCCCCAAAGTCTGTCCCTTCTAGTAGGAAGTTGCATCATTTTTGGGCAGTGTGAAGTGACTTCCTATTCCTGGCTCATGTTTCCTCTTCCCTTCTAAAAGTACCACCAAATGTGACAAAAGAATAGATCACAAAATCTCTGCAGGTGCTCGTGCACTGATTTGGATGTCACATACAGTGTCCTTTTATGTTTCCTGATCCTCTGCGTCCTGTTTCTGGGTCCCATATGGCTAATAAAACAGGCCAGTCTTTATACGTTCCCGCCCTTTGTCACACTACAGAGTGACAGCTACATTTGCACATTATAGTCCTCTCTTTGTGCCTTTCCATTGCTAGTGGTATTTTTTAAATAGCAGCCTGGGTTTTCTTTCCTGTTCTGATTGTCTCCAAAGTTGACAGCATTTCTATGTCACATCTTACAATTTTGTGTTGTGTGTCTCTAGCTAAGCATGGACAAGGTCCAGGCCATGTCTGAGCAGGTGGAGATCAAGGCTAAAGTGGTGCAAACAGAAGTGAAGGCTCTTGTCCTGAGACACAAGAAAGCGCTGGAGGAGAGGGAGTGTGAGCTTCTATGGAAGGTGAGCTGCTACTTTGTGTATTTATCGGCCTTTAGTGAAACATTTTTACACCTGACTTTGAACTCATTTTATTCAAAAGGGCCATATTAGTGTCAATGTGCCAGAGTTAGCCAAACGGCTACCTTTTTTCTGTAGTCCTTTAAAGCACCATCAGACAGCGTATAACAAATACATAAGATTACATTGTGAAAATCCAATAAGAAAAGCTAGAACAGCAGATAAAAGTAAAAACACACACCATCAAAGATAACGAATCAGTCCAAAATGAATGCTCACGGATCTGATTCCTCTTTAGCCATTGAGTTTTAAATGGATTGGCGGTAGTGCATTGTCTTATTATAGCTGAAATATTAGTCCAAATGTCACTACGTTTGACTGATAACACTTCTTTACTAAATATTGGATGTCTAAAAGGTATACTACTGGTCACTGTTCATGGTCAGCATGGTGGTGTGGTGGGTTAGCACTAGTGGTGCAACGGATCACGGTTGATCCGTAATCCGAACCGATCCCACTCCACGGTTCGGCACGTGATCCGAAGATTCGAAAAAAGAAAAAAAAGTATGTGTATGGTGCGCGTGGTGGGTCTGGCCAGCGATAGTTATGGCCAGCGCTAGCGGTCCAAGTGGAGAAGCAGAGGAGTTTACAGTATTTAAGCAGCCCTTTGCTACCCAATTTGACTGGGCTAAAGCTATTACAAAAGCTGCTAGGGTGTTTAGCTGCAGACGGGAGGCCGTATTCTGTTGTGCAAAACAAGGGGTTTAAACTATGATGAACGTGCTTGAGCCACATTATGATATCCCGTTCGCGTCCACTTTAGTGGCAAGATCGTTCCAAGCATGTATGAGCAGGGAAAAATTTAAGTTGTGGCTGAACTGTCCCAGGCATCTTCTGTTGCCCTAACTACTACAAATGGGTGGACCTCCAGGGCAACGAAAAGCTACGTGACCGTGACAGCTCATTATATCACAGCAGAGTGCGATATAATGAGCGGTATGTATTATTGTAGGGTCTACCTTACAATATAAAGCGCCTTGAGGCGACTGTTGTTGTGATTTGGCACTTTATAAATAAAATTGAATTGAATTGAGTGGTAGATACAAAGACTGTACTGCCCTATATTGTACCATTTTTTTTTTTATTTTTTTTTTATTAATTGCGTGGAATGAGTCTAGAGTTGAATGTTTTTAACAGGCAAAAAATGCCTCAATAAGTAAATGTTAAATTTTTGTCTTTTTTTGCTGATCCAAAAATTGATCCCATCCGTGACTTAAAACCGTGATCCGATCCGAACCGTGATATTTTTGATCTGTTGCACCACTAGTTAGCACTGTTCTCACATTAAGAACATCCTGGGTTTTAATCTACTGACCGGCTTATGTCTTTCTGTGTGGAGTGTATGTTTTTTCCTGTGAAAGTGGGACTTAAACAACGCAAACTAGACTCAGATGTTGCTTCCAGTGTCGCAGAGTTACACCTTCCTATAGGAAAAGCAACTACAGGTCATGTTGTAGCAACAACACCACAGCAACAAGGATAAAGGACATTACACACAGAAGAAAAACACCCCACACTTCAGAATTTTTTTGGATTCAAACTTGTTGTAACGTATAAACAAAATGTATAAAAAAATTTCCTCAAAAATGCACTGAAGTCGGCATCAAGTGGCGATGAGCTGGTCCTGATGTTTCTAAACAGAAACAGAGATTCTGGATTAATCCATTTTCAAGTTGAAGCTGTATCATGACCGCTTACATATTTCAGGTTGTTACCATTTCTATATCATTATATATCCAGCATCTGTGCATGTCTTGAGCTGTGAGTGCATTTGTTGGGAAATGCAGTAATGTGATTGGCTGGATCTGTTTATTTGCATGTGAAAAATGGAGCTTGGTTCAAAAATAGTCCAGAAATATTTTAACGCAGGACATATTCACAATCACTTTAGACATCCAGTCTTTAAAGGACTTCAGGATGGAGGGTTTGTTTTTCTTTTTAATTTTTTTTTATCTGGTTTACTCCATCCATTTTCTTTCTCCTTTCCTTTTACCTTTCAGTAAAATAACTGTTACTTTAAGTGGTTCATATCTAATGTAATCATCTCAGCTTTAGCATTCACGCACACCAGTGCAGGAGTGAAAATGCAAATGATAGCACCCATTGGGGCGGAGTCTCCGTGGGGATTAAACACGGGGCTGTAAATCATAGTTAAGGGGAATGCGCAGTGCTTGAAAGCATACATGTCGAGATTGGTTAATTAAACAAAATCAGCTGTTACGCTGACAGTTTGGCCTAAAGCCTACAGAAGAAGCAGGGCCACCCAGGTTTACAGGAAGATCCATCACCCTGGGATAACTCTGCTTCCAATTCTCCAACATGCGTATCATTATTTGAATCAAATGAAAATAGTCCGTATGTCGCGAGTTTAGGAAATATGACTAAGTCTGATATTTTGACCTGATGGAGCGTGACACAGTGCTCCTCCAAACTCTTCTGTTGTTTTAGTCATTCTTGTGGTTTTTCATTTTTCTCTTTTTGAATCCTCACCACAGTAATAGCAGCCTTTCATCCTCACAACACTTTGGAAGTCCTTAGCATAATATTGATGTGCTATGAGTTTTGCAAGCTAGTTTTGTTCCATTATGTGTCTGTTAATTTAAACAAAATGGTATTTGGGTTAATTGTAACTATTTTTCAGTAAAAACACAATTTAAAGAGGTTTTTAATAATGGCTAATTGGAGTAAAACACGATGAGCATCAACCTAAATGCAACCAGTGTTATCTATGACGACTGTTTCCGGACTTTGCTCTCATACTATGGGGAACTTGCTGGGTGCACTGAGCAGCTCCTCATGTTTGACTTACTGCATTTTAAACCAATGCAAACGGGCTCCTGTGCTGTCTTCCAATATACCAGTTGCACATCTCTCCAAATGCTCCAACAACCAACTTGAGCATAAGGATGATTCGCCAACAGACCGGTCGTACCACATGTAAAACGGGACAGGGATGTCGTCTTCTGCTGGCCACTGTGAGGGTTACTGGTGGGCCCAGTGGTGCTAGAATAAAGGAAACAGTCTCCAGTCAGGTGCTCTTCAGTCACCCAGCACTGTATATCTGAAAGTGGACAGTTTCATGATTCTGAGTTGAGGGTAAACATGCTGCATACGTGACTGAGTCGGTGTGCGCTTGAATAACTAGGACAGGAGCTGGTCCTGCTTTGCTCTGTCTCGTTGAAATGCACACCACCTCAGCCATTCCTCTCTTCACCACATTCAGCCGAGGGACTAAAACTAGTTGTCTGTTCATCAGAAAGCCCAACTTGAGTCTTTGTCCTCAGCGACTCTTAAGTGTAACTCTAGTCTCACAGATGCAAATTACAGTTTCACCTATGCCACGGGTTAACAAAGAATCCCTCTCTTCTGGAGTCTTTGTTTCTTTCGGGTCCCTCCCCGCTATCAGAAGTCCTTCTAACCACAGAGGCAGTCGGGCTATTGTGTTTTACTTTTTCTTTTTTTTTTTCTTTTTTGTTGGGTTGCAGTAAGTAAGAGCCCAGTCGGTGCTTCTCAGGTTATACCACCCTCTTTAATGCTTTATACTCTCTGACTCTAATGGAACCTAATATGACTTCTAACAGGAGCAGTGTTACAGTTAAACGAGAGTCAAAGTACTTAAAAAGAGGTGGAAAAAACCACACCATTTTTTTTTAACTAATAAATCATTTTGGTTCTTCCCCTCTCAGCTTTTCATCTCCAGTCCTGGTGTCTTTGATACAGTGTTACGCACTTTATTGTGTTCTGTTGTTCAACCAAGGAAAAAGGTCTCTGGACATTGGTTAGGAAATCTTGACTAGAGTTGTCTTTTTGCATAGATGATGATGTTTTGTTTTGTGAATGTTGTATTTAAAATATAACAGAAATATATAAGCAACTATTTAGAACATTTAAACAAATCTTTATCAGTGTTTTTCACTTGCAAAGGTCTTCCAAAAAGGTATTAAGAATATGTGCTACATCATGATTTTATTACTTGGATAAAGAAAATGTTTTTCTTTCAGTTTATAAAAGAGGAGACTGTTTTCTCTTTGCTTGACAGTTCAGAATAATCATCATGTATGTTATGCTGGGGCTCAGTTCATGCTCTTGAAACGAGCTGTTTAGCTGCTCTGACTTAAGGCCAACTTTCTTTGGATTGACTGGCCTTCACAAATGGAAAATTTAAAAGGCAGATGACTGTTCTTTGGTCACAGCTGATGATGCGTACCTGAGACGGTTATATATCCTATCTGACATCATACAGGGCTAACAGTAGAAAAAACTGTCTGAAACACCACATTTAGAGCATTTGATGACTGAGCTTTTTGGTTCAGGGTAAAACATACACTGACCTGATATTTTCACTGTGTATGTATATGATAGAAAATAAGGTGCGTAATCGGTTTCCTTCTAGTCGTAGTTTTAGCAGTTTGATAAAATTATTGAAAGTAACTTATAACAGTAACATTACTAGCCTTCATTAAACTCAGTGGTTTAGTATTTATAGACATTATTGGTGTGTGACCTGATCCACATGGCAGAAACTATTCACCGGCCACTTCATTAGGCACATCATTAGGCTTGCTAACTGCTTGTTAAAACACACATCTAATCAATCAATCACATGGCAGTTACGCAATGCTATTTTGTAGACATGGTCAGGATGATCTGCTGCAGATCAAATGGCATAGGAATGGGGAAGGAAGGTGATTTAAGTGACTTTTAACGTGGCATGGTTGATGGTCTTTGGGGTATTTCAGAAGCTGCTGATGTTCTGGGAATTTCCCACGGAAACATCTCTGGAGTTCACAGGGAATGGTCTGAAAAAGGGAAAATATCGAGTGAGCGGCAGGACTTTGGGTGAAAATGAAAATTTCTCTTAATGATCTTTTTCATTTTCAGCCTTTAAGTTCTTTTGAACAAGAGGGGGTGACACCATGAAACAAAATAAGTCTGCTAACTGTGTGTGTTGATGGGTACATTTATTTTTGCAAGACTCTACTTTGCTATTGTGAGTCAAAGTGCATTTCTAATGAGTTGAATCTTGTTGAACAGGATGCTCTTGAATGTGGGTAAACATTCGCTGTAGCTGTCTTCCTAATCACCCGTACCAACTCCTTGCAGGTGGAGAAGATCCGCCAGGTGAAGGCCAAGTCTCTGTACCTGCAGGTGGAGAAACTCCACCAGAGTCTCACCAAGCTGGACAGCACCATTGCTGCTGTAAGCCAGGTGTTGGATGAGGGCCACCACCTGGATGTGTTGCTGGCGAGGGAGCGAATGCTCACTCAGATCCATGAACTCAAGGCCCTCAGAGGCTTGCTGCAGCCACAAGAGGACGACCGCTTCATGTTCACTCCTCCAGACCAGGTCAGCATTAGAACGATCGCAAGCCAGTCTTAGCTTACCTCATTTCACTGTTCAGTATTTTCACATTTACAAATAAATGTTATAACACAGAAGCTCAATTAACTGCATCAATGGTCCCTGCAGGCTCTCTACATTGCCATCCAGTCCATGGGCCTGATTAGCAGCGGGGCTTTTGCCCCCGTGACCAAAGCCCACGGTGAGGGTCTGAAAAGTGCCCTTCGCAGTAAGCCTGCCTCCTTCACTGTGGTTGGATACGATCACGATGGCGAGCCACGTCTTTCAGGTGGGGACGCGCTGTCTGCAATAGTCATGTCTGTTACAGATGGTAACGTGTCCACAGCTGATGTAACGGATCACCAGAACGGCTCGTACACTGTCGGCTACCTGCCAAAATGTGAGGGGGAGCATCTCCTGTCCGTGCTGGTGTGCAACCAGCACATCCAGGGCAGCCCCTTCAAGGTGATTGTGAAGTCTGGGCGGAGCTATGGGTCACTCGGCACCCAAGTGTCATCCTTTGGCTGTGAGGGCGAGGGAGACGGTCAACTTTGTCGACCCTGGGGCATCTGTGTGGACAAGGAGGGATACGTGGTGGTGGCTGATCGCAGCAACAACCGTATACAGGTAGGTTTGTTATTGTGATGTCATCACTAACGGAAAGACTTAGAGATAGCACTTTATTGAATTAAAGAGTGAGCATGAATTTTAGATATAAAATAAAAGGAACAGCTTGGTTTGAGGTGTTTGAGTGATGCTTAGCATGAAAGCATTAGCTGTGTTTACATTAGCGTGAGTGCATGAATGAGTCTTGCAGTATGGAGCGCTGTGAGACTTTTAAAGAGTAATAAAGCGGTGTTTTCTCTCAAGATATTCAAGCCTTGCGGTGCCTTCCACCATAAGTTTGGCTCTCTGGGTTCTCGACCTGGTCAGTTTGATCGTCCGGCTGGGGTTGCATGTGACTCTCAGAGGCGAATTGTTGTGGCTGATAAGGACAATCACCGTGTGCAGGTATGAAAGCCCTGTTAGAGCTGATCAACACAGCTGGAATTGCCTTTAACTTTCCATTATTCACAGAAAAATTAGGTGGGAGGGTAAAGCCCTTTAAAAAGTCAGCTTTTGATAAAACATAGCTCCTCACGCTTACTTTCTGTCTACTCCTCATGTAAACATAAGAGGCTCTAAAATGTTTGCGCTCTCTGACAGGTGTTTACTTTCGAAGGCCAGTTCCTGCTGAAGTTTGGGGAAAAGGGTACCAAGAATGGGCAGTTTAATTATCCCTGGGATGTGGCTGTCAACTCTGAGGGTAAGATCCTGGTTTCAGACACCCGAAACCATCGTGTGCAGCTCTTTGCCCCTGACGGTTCTTTCCTCAACAAGTACGGGTTTGAAGGGGCCCTGTGGAAACACTTCGACTCTCCCAGAGGTGTAGCCTTTAACCACGAAGACCACCTGGTGGTGACCGACTTCAACAACCACCGCCTCTTGGTCATTCGACCAGATTGCCAGTCTGCTCGCTTCCTGGGCTCCGAGGGCACCGGGAACGGTCAGTTTCTGCGTCCCCAGGGCGTCGCCGTGGACCAAGAGAACCGCATCATCGTGGCCGACTCCCGCAACCACCGAATCCAAATATTCGAGCCCAACGGAAACTTCTTATGCAAATTCGGATCGCAGGGGAGCAGCTTCGGACAGATGGATCGCCCCTCCGGTGTGGCTGTGTCGCCCGACGGAGCCATTGTGGTCGTTGACTTTGGAAATAATCGCATCCTCAAGTTCTAAAAGGAAAAAAAACGACCTTTTTTTTTTTTTTTTTTTTTTTCTGTATTCTCTCCCTACCTTTGCCTTTTTTTTTTTTTTTTTTTTTTTTTTTTTTTTGCAGGTTTTTTTTGCAGTTTTTTTTTTTGCAGTTTTTTTTTTTTTGCAGTTTTTTTTTTGCAGTTTTTTTTTTTTTGCAGTTTTTCCGATGAAGGAAACGGTGGAGAGAGAATGGATCGGCAGAAAGGAGGAGAGCTCAAAGATGATTGGGAGCATGCTGAAAAGAAGGGAAATTGAAACTATAGATTATTTTTGTCATTTTCATTTCTATTCTTTAAAAAAAATCTGATACCTGTGATATATACATCAAAGGGGGACCTCTAAAAATTGATAATCAATAGAAAAAGAGCCATATTTCCCTTCCTTTGCCTCAGCTGTTCCGAATTCTCTGTGTCGGCTCTCCTTAAGGAAACATCTCAGGGAATTTCTCACTTGTTCAAATCTTGTACTCTCTGCTCCGTACCTACCTCATTTACCTTATGAATGTACACAGTCTCCAAGCAGAGGTTTTTGTCCGTGAAGTTTTACAAAGAAGAAAAGTCTACCTCTATACTTTGTTATTTAAGAGAGACAAAAAAAACAAACAATAGACTCGACATTTAATATTTGCACAGGATTAATAGAATTCTTTCTGTGCATTTTGAAATTTGAGTAAACCTCCTGAATGTTGTTGCTGAGACAATACTCAGACCGCTGTAGAGGTTGCATGATTCGCCCTAATTAGAAGGCTTGGCTGAGAGGAAACTCGTAGAATAGCGCCTTTTTAATGTTTGTAGTTTTGCTTTTTTTTTTTTTTTTTTTCCTTTTTTTTTTTTTTTTTTGCTCTCGCATTTAACGTTGTCTTTGTGTGGCTCTGTGGTGGTGTTAGTGTCATGATAGCCTAAGAAGTCTGTGTGAAGCGATGCCAAACTTGATAGACTTAAAATGAGCTCAGGTCATTAATTAACTGTAACCTCAGGCTCTCCCTCTAGCTTTACTGGCTAAGGCTTTTATGATGAATTTACTGATGTGTAGAAATATAAAGTTCAGGAGGTCAGATTTTACATAGCCCCTCTAATGATATGAATTCTTTGAATAATACCCCATAAACCCGGCCTCACCTCTAACCCACTGACTGGATTAGTAATTACTACCCAGTCAGTTAATTAAAGAGAGAGTAATATGCAAGGAAAGCAGCATCCTTTGTCTGGTCTCCCAATAGGAGGACTAGATAAAGGATTTTAGAATTGAATCTTCCAAGATCTGTACCTAATAGATTTGTCTGAACGTTTAATTAAGAAAATAAATTAAAATGGTTATTTAAGTAATCGAATGACACCCTTATGATGAGGCGTGCTGTGTGACGAAAGCCTCGGAAATGGACACCTCATTTGGCCATTCAGATGACATTAATGACATCAGATTAAAGGCCTAACATTACAATCCTCTGCATTCACATTGTGGTTCAAAGCCACTTTCTTTGGCTCCAGGGGCCAAGTATTCAGTCCTGTCCAATGAGAGAGGACGACCTCCAAAGCCCGGCCCTACTTATTGATGCTTGGAGTTGAGATGCCTCCAGACTGAACGCTAGTAGATCAATTCCTCTAAAGATGGAGGTCTACAGAATAACTACTAGAGTCAACCAAAGTTAGAAATCCTGCACAATGGCCAACAGAAGATTTGGCGATTTTAAAGAAAATCAGAATCTCAATTGTAAAACATTTCTCAAATAATCATTGTTGTTGAGAAGTCTAAAAGTTGATGACACTCATTGAAATGAGTTGTGGGTTTTGAAGAAGAACACGTGCTTGGGTGCACAAGTACTTCCACTTCCCACTAAGACACAGGCACTGCCTGTGTGAGTGCATTTTTAAATTAGATCCTTGTCATAGAGTACAGGAGATACTTGCACCAAAGAGAAATTCTCCCTCCCCCTCACATTTATCACCCCCAGCTCATCGAGCAGTGCCACAGTTTTACCATAGGCTCAAAGTAGCGTCTTTGGTCATCCTCGCACATATCCAGATTCCCATAAAGTGATGGAGACTCATTTGTGGTGAAAGCACTATGGGAATCCCCTTGTCCTTCAATCTGCCTCTCACCACAAACACCAGACTATTGCGGTTTTGTTAACCACTTCCTTAGCCTTGCAAAGTTCTTGAACTATTAAATATTGGCTGACTGGCTCTCACCTCTGAAGTGAGGTCTGTCTGCACGTGATCAGGATTTCCATCCTCTCATCTCACATTTCCTTTACCTCAGAACTGTTTCATATACCTCAACTCTTAAAAAATACCTCAAGTTTGTCACTCGTTGCTACTGTGCATGTAAACCTTCAAATACCTCTACTTTTGTTATTCATTCTGAATAGATCATGTTTACTCTTTTATTTATGCATACCTCCTAGGATATTTATACCTCGTTCACATACCTCACAATACAGTACATGCCCCATAGTTCTAGGACCAAAGATCCACGGTACTGTTCAAAGTTTGAATGAAATGCGCTTTATGGTCATCGCTCCATGCTCGTAAACCTGAACAGCCCTTGGTTTGTTGCATCTACTGTAAATGTCGGGGTATGTTTATGCTTTTTCTCACCAAGAAACCAAATGATTCAGACGAAAGCATTGTGCCAAAATGATTTGTGATAGTTCTGTGCCAAGCAGAGTTAAAAATTTTTGGACCATGCCTTTGTAGACGACTAATGTCACTGGACTATTATCAAAGATACAAATGTTAAATCAGAGCACCTGAGGATAAATCCTCTTCCTCTGACTGGATGCACTTAAGAGGGCTGGGCCCCGTTTACCTTTACCTCATGATGATAATGGACATGTCCATTCCACTTGTAAGTTGTTCTAGTGAGCCGGGGGTGAGGGCAAGAGGAAATGTCCTCTTTTAAAGCGTTACAGTCACATGTCCGCCTTTTTTGACTGCACATGAATTACCTCTTATTTCAGCACAATATTGCCGCGTGGATTTTCAGGATGCTTGGTGTTGGCTCTTCCAGAGGAGTAGCCTCTGGGAGTATCCTTTCAGACTGGTGGTTTAAAGCAGTGATTCCCAACTGAGCAAAAGCTGTTCCCCAATAAAGATCGAGTGAAGATGAAGAAATGTGAGGTGTAAAGTTAACAAAAAATAAATCCGGAAAAAGCTGCAAAATGATTAACTAGTATCAAAAAGTGAGAAAATGGTTGGAAAGCTTGATGGTAGGCCAATGGCATGCAATGTAGTCACAACTTTAATCTGTTGTTTCTACACAAATTTAAATGAATACTTATAATTTAAATGTTATATGATGTCCCTGAAAATCACATTTAAACTGTTCACTACCCTTGTACTAATTTTTGTATGAAATTTTTTTTTTTTCCCACTTTTTAAAAGGTGGTGGGGTGTGTGTGTGTGTGTGTGGGTGGGGGGGGGGGTAAAATATCTGAGGATATTCTGAGGAATCAATGGTGGAGTCACCAGAGACAGTCTTGCATTTCAGATTTTCAACATCATTTGTATCATTTCAAGATGGGATTTCATTTAATTTGGGTAAGAATATCACAGTTGTCACCTCCTTTTTAAATCTTTGTTTTCTTGGTTTCCATGGTGACACGTACCCACTTTCTCTGGATAAAATCGTAGACTGTATACAAAAGATAGACTTGGCTACCATGATGGCATTCACTGTTATGTGAATCTCGCAAAAACCACATTTTTGATGAGGGGCAGGTCAGATTGTGAATCTTACTATTTGGCTAACGAGTAGTTAATCATAAATCATTAGCCAATGAGCGTACCACGGATAGGCCTCCATTTAAAAACATGGTATGTACAAGATTTATAAAATGGACTTTAGTATGACTTGAGACAGGTGGCTGAGCACATAAACTTAGGAGGAAAGACAAGACAGCCATTTTCCCACATATTTCTGAAGGACCAGAAGCCTTTTTTAGAACTATAGCTTTCGCCATCTAGTGGCCTTTGGATAGAATGCAGGTTTAAGGCACTGACGTATCTGCTTCGTTTTTCCATTCAAAAGCTACGTCCATGTTTCATCATACTCTGTTGTGAAAATTCTGCTTCTGACAAATGACTCACAAATTTGCGCTCGGTCACAATTCATGTCTATGAATAAAAATGTAAAAAAACACAATCGATCAAGAAGACAAAGATTAGCCGCTATGTTTTTTGGGATTTTTCTTTGACAGTTTCTGGTTTGGTGCGAGACCAGGCTGTAGTACATGATGGATGAACTGTTAAATTGTTTGCTAAAACCATAGCCAAACAGTTGAATGGCAGTATGGATAAACAAATAAAACTGAATGGGTAAACAAAGGATGTAAAGGACACCTTAAACTGCTAGCTAAAATTATTTTTCCAATTTTTATAAAATATCTGTTACTTTACTAAAAGTACAGGTAGCAGATAAATTGTTAGCTAATAGCTTGGATTGAATAGTTAAAATAGCCAGATGGAATGTCAAAAAAATAAAAATGTAGTAGTAGTAGTAATAGTAGTAGTAATAGCTACAGGTAGCGAATGAATGGCGGGAACATCGTGAAATAGGTTGGAATCACTGGTTTAAACAAATGCATGACAGGATTGTAGATGTAGCTATTAGCACATTTAACCACTGCTGCTTTGACTACAACACCCAGTTTCAACCAGTAAAGTAAAACATTTTTTTTCCTCTTCTTCTCAGTATTACTCTTTGACATGTTTGTTCGTGTTGCATCGGGTTTTATTTTTTAATTAAGATTACAGAATTCTATCTTTAAGATCCTTAGGTCTTCACTCTTAAAGAGGAAAAAAATGTATTTTAAACCTTTTTTTTTTTTTTTGATTTTTTTGATTTTTAATTTTGTTGCATGCTTTAAAAAGTCTATGTATTATACTGATGTCTCTTTAGATAGATGATAAACTGAGATGGAGTGGGTAGCTGATTATTGGGGTGGTGTTTCCAAAATGGATACCCAAAAATGCGTGTGTGTTTGAGCGCGCGAGTGTGTGTTAGGATTGCGTTGGATGGAATTAACCGTTGACTTTTGTGATTGTATTTCCTGTTCTCTAGAGGCTCTGCAAAGCACCCACTGTTTGGGTAGCCATACTTTGAATCCACAGAAACAACCGGCAGAGTTTTGACTGGCGTGACCCTCGACCGTTAGTAATGAATTTTTCTCAACTCCCTCTAAAATGCTTTATATGAGCGGGCATATAGGAATGCTGTCCTTTCATGCTGAAGTGATGTAAAAACCTTCTCTGCTCAAATTTAAGATGAGAAATCCTTTTAGTAGGTGTGAGGAACAGCACAAACTAAAAAATCGCCTCCCCTTCTCGAATCCGAACCTGACAGCGTGCAGGGATGGCCGCTGAGCACATGATCAGTCGACTGCGGCCCTGCTCTGCGTTGCTTTTTGTTTTGTTTTTTTGTTTTCTTTGTGCTACCATTTTATTTCTGGCCTCCCACAATTTAACAGGAGAGAACAAAGCAAAGCCAGGTGTGCGAGGTCATAGACCTGCTTTTAAATGATTGTATACGCTTAAGAAAAGAACGAGGGGGGAAAAAAGGGGGTTGGGATGTGTTTAGAAAGGAAAAAGACAAAACTCAGGTAGTTCTCAGCAGCGCTGTGCTGCAGGTGTCTCATTGAATCGTGTAGTGATAATGTAGTGACTTTTTTCTCCCCACCCCCCACTGTTATGATCTCTGTACTAGTCTGATTCTTTTTGTGTGTCCACTTGCATATATAAAACAAATAATTTCTCAATTTGAAAATGCTTTCAATTTGTACCCTGATTTTATTTTTCTTTCCCCTCTGGTTCAAGTTTTGTTTTGTTTATTTTTATCTTTAACAAAAAGTACAACTATTCACACCACTTGATGCTCATTGGCCCTTTTAGAATGTATTTTGTGAAGAAAAGGGTTAAATGGCATCTTGCTGCTCACTCGCCGGCGCCATCTGCTGGTGGCAGATACACGACACGGCAGAGACCACAGAAAATCTGTGTTACCACCGGCGAGGTGGGAGCAGTCTCGTCCTGTCAGCTGTATCCTGTTCTTCCAGCAGCTGGTTGTCGCGTGTCAAGTGGGCGCCATGTGCGTGTGTCTGCGTGTTTGCGCTGCATCTGTGTCGTCTGTGCAGAAATCCACTGAATGTATCCTCCTCGCAGTCCAAGAGCTGGGGTGAGCCAGCGTGGCCAGCTGAGTTTAGATGGGTGCTGCTGGTGCTTTCTCATCCACGCTGCAGTGTGTGTTGTTATCAGTTCAATCTCAGTGTGTGTGTTTTTACACATGTGCGCACACACAC
The DNA here is from genome assembly GCF_900408965.1 of Simochromis diagramma. NCBI lineage: Eukaryota > Metazoa > Chordata > Actinopteri > Cichliformes > Cichlidae > Simochromis > Simochromis diagramma. Next base: position 18,154,409 of record NW_024387523.1, on the reverse strand, counting down.
GCACGTTGTAATGGATGGAAGTGCAAATGTCAGGTCTTTAGTCTAAATAAGGCATCGGAGACTATAAGATAACGGCCACGTGCTGCTCTCTCTGCACTCTGTGGACTTTAAACATTTCCTATGCAGTTTTTTTTTTTTTTTTTTTTTTTTTTTTTTTTTTTTTTTTGGGGTTGTTTTCTTTGTTTACACTTAAATAAAGTTGTGTTTCTTTGACTTAAATCTCCTGTGAGTGGTTTTTTGTTTTGTTTTTTTGCTCTTAGGCCACGCTAAAACACTTATGAGGATTGTTTCACACAGCCCTGTTTCATCACATGTGGGCCGGACCAGTGAAATTCTTTTAAAATAACAATTTTTTTTCCTTTTGAGATTTTTGGTTTTTGTTTAGTGAGCCACCCATTTTCAAAGCTTGACACTACACATTCAATAATCAGTGAAACCTTGACACAACTACTGTTAGTACTGCAACCGAGACCTCACTCTGATAACACTACAGCTAACCACTGCTTCCTAATGAAAAAACAATATTCATGCCCAGTTCTGTGCAGTTCTCAAACGGTGTGGCTCAGACGTCCACTGAGCCGTGCTGCCTTTTGTCGACCAATCCTGGCTTACTTCCCCAGACAGTATATTGGTATTTACAGTGTATGCAGTCCAGTGGAAAAACTAAGCACACCCAACAATTCAGTAGCTTGTAGCACCACTTCTATCAGCAATAACATCAACTAATCTTCTGCATGACTTTATCTGTCCATTACATTGTTGTGGATGAGTTTTGGCCCTCTCTTCTTTACAGTGTTGATATTTGTGGTTTATGTACAGCTTTCATTTCAGTCAGATTGAGGTCTGGACTTTGAACCACTGTTGCACTTTGATTTGTTTGGGGTCGCTGTCCTGAGCTGGGTCATGAAACTGGAAAATCTTTAGCTGTTAAACAACATAATACTGTGTATTAAAGCACACATTTAGAGCCTAAATAACTGTGAATGTAAGGGTCTGTGTTAAGTTTCTTATGTGCAGTACCACACACACCAGTTAAAGATTCCAGGAATAACTGAGTAAATGGGTAAACCTGCCCTAGGCTGGATCCCCCCCCCCCCGGCCCCACCCAAGATTACTATTTAACTGGATTGGACAGACACTGGTTTCACTGGGGGAGGGAAGCAAGCACTTCATCCTATTAGGCAATCATCCTTTCTTTGCTAACAGCTTTACAGTCCCCACTGTAAGGAAACAATGAGAAGTTTAAAAATATGTGAAGAAATGGAGCAGTATTGTTTGATTAAAATTGTGCATTAAGTTATAAAAGTCTCATGGAACTCATGTTGATGGTTCTTGATTAGCGCATTGTGGGCTGTCATCGCCATCTAGTGGACACGATGGGTAAAAATCTTTGTTCAAAGTTACAAGATCACGAGACAAGCTCACATGCAGGACTGAACTCCAGACCGGCGATGATCGTGTCAGCACTTCACAGACTATTTGTGCACTGCAAAGTTTTTAACCTGTTCGACTATATCCTTTGTTACAACCTGGCCTACTGCTGGGGTAGGTTGTAAACATTTAAACCTTCTTAGTAACCACATCTTAGTAATTTTGTCGTGCACAGACCAACACTCCCAACATGTTTCTGGATTTTATACAGCAAAAAGCACTCGCCTCTGACTTTTAAATCAGTCAGCTATAGCTACAAAACATGTGCAATAGGCTAAAAGAAGAAGAGTATAGGGAAAACTCATAATGAACTTTTTAAGGTGTTGTGTGGAATTTTGAAAACTGCATCTAGTGAGACCGCAGCCCCATCTACACACAATGATTATTCTTTTTATTTTGTAAAAGACCTCACAGCTGAAGTGTCAGAATAGCAACAAGATATGTTACTAAAATCACCATCTCCTTGAGATACATCATTTAAACTAATGCAAAATTGCATAATGTAGAGCGAAAACCGCATTCACCCCACTGGAAGTTTACATTAAACATCAGTAATGCAAAAAGCTTCTGTCTAATGTTGCTTTTCAGTGAAACGTCTCGCTACATCATTACTTCTTACAGAGCTCCTATGTGCTCAAGTGGGTGTCTCGTTTATTTTTCTTTATCACATAGCAAGAAAAATGAAATTAATAATTTAGATAGCTGGTATAAGCTGGTTAAGCATATTCTCCAGGGTGCTGATGGTCTATATTTGTGTTTAAGGGCTCTCAGAGGAAACCTAAAGATGACTACATTTTAGAGTCTATTTGAATTAAAGACCTTAAAGCAGATTTAGATTAGTCTTTAATGTAATAGTCCACACCTTCACATCCTCTCTGCTGGACTTCTATCTCCAAAAACAGCAGATGGGGTTTCGTGAATTTAAGTAAAATATATGAAAAGGCTTTGAAAGGACTGTACACAAAAAACAATCACTGTTTTAGAGAAAAGGAGTCATTAAGAAAACCTTTAGGTACTAAGGTAATCCAGGGTTGGGTGATGCATGCATAGACTGCCCATACATAGCCCAATTTGGCAGCCGCTATTTTTGTTTGTTGTTGTTTTTTGTTTGTTTTTTCATTAGAAAGAAATGGAAACCATATTTGGATGACAGAGTGGAGCGCTGACAGCAAACGGCTAGCAAGCTTGTTTATCTAGGTATGTTTCTGGTGACTCATTTCTTAGCTGAGTAAACAGGGGGAGGGCGGACATTAGACAAGGAAGACTCAGATATCAAGTTACATTTGAGAACCATTAAATTGACGGCGTTAAAAACTGTCTCAACTTATAAAGGTGTTTTTTTTTTTTTTTTTTTTTTTGCTATCATTAGCTTTATTTTATTTTTTGGCAACAAATAATAAAATTCAGTTAGCTGCTAACACCCCCTCCTTATTTCATGATTTGGTTTGGTCCAGGTGCACGCACTCCTAGCTGATGACGAGCACTAAACCCTAGACGGCTCGTTGGGTTTCAAAAAAGAAAAGAGAGACAGGTGGAAATTAAACTCCTAGAGAAGTCCACATGAAAGAAACTGCTTATTAGTTAGCTTCATTCCTAACAGAAGATAACGTTTGTGTTATTTTAGCCAGCACGCAGACACTTTGTACATTTGAGTGTTAAATAACTAATCTGCCGACCTGCTGCCCGGCTAAACCGATCAACCCTCTGGCTCAGGCTCAGTCCCACTCCCATCTCCCCACACTCCTGACCCTTAACCAGGCCCACTGATATCTGAAGGGCCTTCGACTCCCTATTGATCCTCTAGTGAGTCTACCTAATCACATGACATGAGCCAAGGTGTAGAAACGGGTGTGGGTCACCAAAGTCAAAATCTGGGACTCTCCACCAATTGCTCTTAAAACTGAAAAAGCTTCTCGGATGAAAAGTGAAACGTCTTCAAGAAACCTAAAAGGGTCCAGACACTTTTCTCTCCAAGATTATTTAGGTTATATTTACCAATACTAAATATTATAAATTAAAATGTTTAAACAATTTTACACAATTTTATTGAATTATTATTATTATAATTATTATTTTATTTACTTCATTCCAAAAAGTTAATGTTTATTTTGGTGTAAGGAACCAATCAATGTTAAAAACAAAACAAACAAACCCTGATAATGTTGATAATTTCATTAACAACATTAAAATGAAGAAAAATGGCTTCACATCTCTCATCAATCTAATCAAAAAAATTATTTATCTAAGCAGAATATTGATCCATGTCTGCACAGTGTTATATTTCTGATCCCTGGTGGCACCCCTGCCTCTTATCACTAAGAGTAGCCCAGCCATCCTTTGGACAAGGCTCGTTTTCATTTCTTGGATCTGGGATCCTATTCTGTGGCCTTAAAAAACAAAACCCTAACATTACTATACCTGATAAAATTTCCCGACTACTGATAAAAGCAAGGAAAGCAAACCTATTAGTATAATTAAGTACAAAACTGCCTAAAATCTTCGTCTGACAATAGCATTAAACTTTTTTGGCCGTTTCTCTGAAAGCAAAATTGATCCACGATGGTGCAGATCAATCAAAAATAGACATGGAGGTCCACTGTGCAGCACTGGGAGGGTGGAACCACTGAACCTGAAGGCAGCTGTTTTAAATGTGAGCTGTTTAATGGAGGGTATTTTAATCCTCTCAAGTTTTTCCATTTCTAAATCTGATTGTGTTTTGACGTCTGTATTGAGCGGCTCTTATCTTCTAAAGTTCCCGTGAGCTGGAGTGTTTTTCTGACTGCCACTCTCTCCCCCTCGAGGATGGAAAAAAGTGCATCCAATGCAGTCGAATGCAGTTCCCTCTCTCTACAACTTGATGTCAGCAGTGCTACACCTCACTCCCTGAGTGCTCCACTGTGGGTTAATTATGACACAGTGGATTTGTGGTATGATACCGTGTTGATGCAGTGACTGCGCTCCGATCAAGATGAGGTTTGCAAGCTGTGTGAAATGCAGGTCTTCTGTGGGCCATAAAAGTGATGATGATGATGATGAGCACTCTTGTTGTGTAAAGTGCTCTTCTGGTCCTCGGGCAGAGAGAGGGGGATTCTTACAAAAGAAACAGGTGTTTGGACAGACATGAGTTGTGAACCGCAGGTTTGCAGAATCACAATGACAAGAAGCGGCGCGGCGTCACTGATCAAACACAACAGCAGGCTGCTGGGACCCCGAGCGTCTCCTGAGCTCAGAGTTGGGAAAACAGGAGCACCTGTATGTGCGAGCCCCCAGCAGATGGCTGGGAGGTCCTGAGTTGGTGTGTCAGTGTTTTTCGTGTGGATTTCTGCATCCACTGTGTTTATGAGTGACTGTACACGGCTCTCAGAGGAGCCAATTAGCTGCAGCAGACTGAGAAGGCCCCGCAGAGCACCGAGATCCAGACTGCTTCGCCTTGGTGGCGGCACAAACTCGACTGTTCTGCCAGAATCCGCCGAAAGCTTCAGTCACCTTTAGCCACCAAAGAGCTGAAAGATAGTTTCACAGTTTTTAGTAGTTAATAAGAGGGAAAAAATGAAAAATAACCGAATCAAGAAATCATGAAGAAATTGAAGTAATGATTAAAATGCATGAGGACCTTTCAGATAGCTAGCTAGCTCCATTAAAACCACTAACAAGTTAAAAATGGAGGTTTAACGTGAGGTTCAACAGCACATTCCCATTACGGTCCCATTAAAAATGATTCTTTTTAACCCTTTCCCCCTCTGACACCTACTTTAGGAAACCCTGGTTTCTGTTTTCTGAAATGAGCAGTTTCTGTCACATGGCTGGGCGAGGGTGAGCATTACAGCACTACACAGTAGTGCTGTGCAATACTGCAAGTTTATATAGCTTCATAGGGCTACCCTCAGAGACACATTGCATGTATATTGCGGTGTCAAATCAGATCAAATCTCAGTCATGATGATCTCAAGTGGGGGCAAAAGGGAAGAAGAAGGGAAGAAAGTGCATCATAACTCAAACACACTTTACTGGGTAAAAAGTCATTTTGAGTCATCTATGCGCTGCTACGTTTGCTGTGAATGAGTTAAGAAGTTTCTTTCTTTCTTCTTGGAGGGACCTGATTTTTCACCTGATACTCCGAGGCGTGGGCGGATTTGGCCGACCCCATTCGTACGGAGCAGAGCTGGCAGCTGACGCAGTCTTGACGTTGAGGCGATGACGGGCGTGACGTCCTCGAGGCTCCAGAGGAATGTGACCATCCCTTCCACCCTCCCCCCCCACCCTTTATGTGCCTTCACATCCAATTGAAGCCTCTGAGTTGAGGTGGTGTCAGGAAGGCGGTAAAGAGGGGGCAGATGTGTGGCACGAGTGGCAGGGAGAGGAAACCACAGAGAGAGAGAGATGCACATCGATTTTGTCTTGTATTTCACAGTCTTCAAAGACTTTTCAAGCAGATTGACCCCAACTCACAGCCAAGAAATGTTTGCGCTCCGCCTCATCACAGAGACAACCAGAAAACAAGCCTGCCCATGAGATAATGAGGCTCTCCACTCAGACAGATAACAAGACACACACAGTGAAGACAGGGAAAAACAAAAAACTCAAAAAACTTCTCCTGACCGGACTGACATAAAAACATTTTATGCATTTTTCCCCATTTTATTTTTCATTTAGCTCTCATGCGTTGTCTTAAGTTGCTAATGTCTGCTCCATCTCTTACTGTGCGCGGTGTCATGTAATGTGTGCAGTTGGATTTTTCTCTGTTGCCTCTCATGCCTGCTGAACAGAGCTGTGGACAGAAATGTACAGACAGATTTTGCTCAGCAGGGAGCTAAAAATAAGGTGTTAAAGTCATCCTTATGTCCTGATGCAGCAACTGTTAGTTCTCTGTGGTTGCTTCTGGGACCGTTTGTGTCAGGCCAAGACTTTACCTCATCCACCTCATCTATAAGGAACAAGCAGTTTAAAGAAGGAAGCTAAAACATCAAAAACTGTCATTCACTGAGTAACCACTTGAATCTGGCTCCAAAATTGAGCAAGTCCCCAAAGACTCACATTTTGAAATACCCAAAAAGTTTTAAGCCCTTTGTGATTGGTTGCTGACATTAAAGTTGATTGCCAGTCCTCAGTTACACAATGCTGAATGTTCACCTTTTCCAGTTTTGGAAACAGAGTTTCAATCCCAGTGGGGTGCCTGCAAGTCAGGAGGTAGAGCAGATCATCTACTACAGAAAATTGACGGTTTGATCCCTACCTGCTCCAGTCTGCATGCTAAATATCCTTGTCCATCTGTGTGAATGTTAGAAAGCAAGCACAGATAAAATAGCTTGTATGAATTGGTAAATGAGGCATGCTGTATGAAGTGCTTTGAGTGCTCGGGTAGAGTAGAAAAGCACTACATAAGAACCAGTCCATTTACAATTCAGTGGTTAGTTTATGATTGTTTGCAAACAAATCTGCAATTTCCATACAAAGTAAAGGTGACACTGGCAAATAGCTAGCAACCATAGCAATCCCAAGGAGGTTTTTGGCCCTTATTGTAACTAATTTCACCCAACAACCCCCAGTAACTACTTGCCAAACAGTTGGGGAACATGCATTTTTCCTTTGCAATCAGATTGCCAGCAGGTCTGCAACTGGTCTCCAAGCCTGCTTGAGCTAGCTCTTATTAATATTGTGGCTTAGCATTATTGCATTGTTAGAGGCTGCTAGCTGCCTGGATTACGAGGAAAGTGCTTACAGTCTGCTGTCACCCACACTTAACACTCTTAAGATCTCTCAAGACTATTTGTCGTGTTTTTAATTCAAATATAACATATAATATAACATATAATGTAATTGCAAGGAGGTATTTCTGTAGTCTATTGATACTAGATAGTGGAAAAGGGGTGGGATTAAATAAGCTTATGCTTCTTCCTGCTCCTTTTTGAACATGAACGTTATTTGGAGTTGTGGTTGCTCGTTTTCCTTTTGTTTTGCTTTGTTCATTTGTCTCTTTTAATTCTATTTTGTTGTACTTTTTCAACATGTTCAAAATAAAGATTCAATCAATCAATTAATTCAAATATGTGATGACAGGGCTCGCTGTGTGGTTAATATTGCCACAAGGCATTCAAGAAATTTTTGCTATAGACTCCCAATTGAGCTTGCTAGTCTTAGTTCATAACTGACATCTTTTCTTCCAAATGTACTCACTCCCCCCTCCAAAAAACAAAGATGGCCATAATGCCAAACTTGAGACTTCATATCTTTTAAATACAGTGTCAGTACTCACTGGCACTGGACCACCTCTGAAATATTTCATGTATACAAGCTTCTTAATGGAAGCAAAGACCCATTTTCAGGACAGTCCATGAGTTTCACTCTCACACACAAACCCACTCTCATACATCCTGAGCACACTTACTCACCCAACTCTTCTACACAGATGACAACAATACTCAATGAATGCTAACCTAAGAAGTTCATGCCCCCTTTTCTAGTGAGGAAGATTGAAGTGACATGTTGAGTCATGCTTTCGCTCATTTTCCTTCCTGGTAGTTTGGTTTTTTTTTTGGTAACCCCTCTTTTCAGAAGATGGGATAGAGCCGTGTGGAAGACACTGTGCTGATGTAGCAGCTGGAGCCATAGGGTAAGTTATAGACGTATACAATGAACTTTATTTCTTCCCATGTTGATTTCATCATGACATCTTCATCTTTCTCCCATCCTGTCAGGGAGTCATGGCAACTCCACAATTGCACCATTGTCAGACACAATGTGAGTAATGTGAGGCGGGACATAAATCAATACAGACTCACAGCAGCCTTGTAACCTCAAAGTTTGCCTAGGCTGACCACTTCTCTACATGGTCATCGTGCATCAGAGCTGTTTATAAGACACACACACACACACACACACACACACACTTGAACAAGCCTTCATAGAAAGCAGTGCACTGACAACCACATGAAGTGACCGGTGCAACATAGAGTCATGTTGGAGCCCACTGACCCCTGCTGTTCTGGGCACAGTTATTCTCCGGTGCAAATTACCTGTCCATCCATCCCACGTACCCTCTTAGCACAAGGAGACTGACTTTGGATGACTGACTTTCCTTCACAGATGTAACCCCCTCCTTTCCAGAGATTAGGCTTCTTTCATTTGTGTTTATGAGCAGTAAAGTCACAGAGGAAACATAGGAAAGAAAATATATCTAAATCCTGTTAAACCTCACCACATACAGATCTGTGTTGTACATAAATGTAAGAATAAAAACATGATTCTGCAGGAATATGTTCCAAATCAGTGTTATATGGATTAATACTACTACTGAAACACACAAACTAAACTGTATAATCTACTATAGTACATCATATTCTACAAAATAATGTTTGTGTGACTCTCCTGTGAGGACCACATATCTCTAAATCTATATCTCTGTGTTGGCAAAACAGTTGTTTTAACTTGAGTGATTACGCAGAGATGCTGAAAGTGCTAGCTGAGGTTTGACCTATTCAGCACGCCTGTTTTGTTTTTGTTTTTTTCAAATTTGATGTCTCCTCTTGATCGTTGAAGTTTCCTTGCTAAAATGCTAAAGTAGTTACTAATAACCTTTTCACACTCCATCTTTTCTACATCAAAGAGGTTTGCCAAGGTGGTTGGCGAGAAGAAACCCATGTCATGATGACAAATCATAGAAGGTTGTTTACCAGGAAATGCTTTGTTTCCAAAGTGCAACTTGTAACTGATCTCAGAGCAGTAAAAGTAGAGCCAGAGGCAGCTTTCATTGCGCGCCTCCCATTAGTTTGTGTCAAACACCACAGGCTTATCCATAATGTGCATGTGCAAACAAACAGAAAAACTGCTAACCTGTTAGCTCGGAGAGCACCAGGCATTGTTACCGCACCTGTGAAATGGAGACATGCTACAGTTTTCAGCAGGATCCAAGGCGAGAACAGCTTTCAGAGACAAAAGCGAACTGCGGTCACAAGATGGCAGCGATGCAAAGAATGGAAGCAAATAGGCAAGAAGCTTTATAAGAGGATGGGAAATATCACTTTCACTTTTTAATTGATAATTGGTGACTGTTTTTAGATATGACTAGGTAAGCCCTGCTTGCCCTGAAAGGAAAAATTACAGGCAACTGTTCTGCTAGCGACCAAAGCAATGACCACGAGGTTTTTTGGTCCACCACCAGCCTCCAGGAACCGCCTCCAAAAGCAAATGTTTCCCTAGCAACTGGTGGTTGCATCACATTCAATATGGCGGACAACTCTAATGTGTGCATGATGTCATATGAGAATCTCAAAACTGAAGTGTTTAAAAGTTTGTTCATGTGGTGTCAGAATCCAAGTGACCGAAAAATTCATATGACGGTCCCCTGAAGGTAAACACCAGCCCCCTCCTCGATGGTCTTTCCCTTTTCATGTAAATGGCCTCCTTGACTCCGCGCTCAAACCAGCGTTCCTCCCTGTCCAGGATGAGTACATCCTCATGCCTCAAAGAGTGTCCACTGGCCTGTAGGTGTAAAAAGACTGCGGAGTCCTGGCCTGACGAGTTAGCTCTTTTGTGTTGTGCCATCCGCCTCCCCAACAGTTGTTTGGTTTCCCGATGTATAACTCATGGCAATCCTTAACTTAACAGCGTAAACTATAATACTCTGTTTGTACCGGGGATCCGATCCTTAGGGTGGACCAATTTTTGACATTTCTTGTTTTAAAATGCCGTGTTTGGAGAAAATTTGTCTCAGCTGTTCTGACACTCCTGACACATAAAGGATCACTAAGGATTTTCGCTTAGGAAGGAGCTGTCCTTCTCTCCTGGATCACCTGGAGTTTTCTTTAGGTGCCTTCTCAGCTTTGAAAAATGTCCAGCTGGGATAACCACATTTACTCAGAGCCTTCTTGATGTGATGTTCTTCTGCTTCCCTGCCTGCTGTTTCTGTGTGGATGGTCTTCGACATGACACCCAGTTTATGCTGAGACGATAAGAGTCAAACCTTAAATACTGATCCATATGCATGGTTTACGGTACACATCAGCTTTTAGATGTCCCCCATTACTGATAGTCTAACCTGTCCTTTTTTATGTCGTGCATGGTGAATGTGTTGGTCCACCGAGTTACTGTGATCAGTGAACTGTGGTACATCCTGAGATTTGATTTTCACCCAGGTGTCATCCACATACCTGAACTGATGACTTGGTGTTCCAGGGTAGGATAACAGAGCCCTCTTTTCCACTCCTTTCATGTACAAGTTGGCCACAATAAGTGAAACTGCCCAATTATATTTCATGCACTGGCTTGTGGACAGTAATACAGAAAGTTTTTCCAAGCAGCTGCAGTTTTGAGGTCCCCACATTTGAAATCACAGCAGGATGCAAAGGAAAAGACACAGGCTTCCTGTTAAAACATAAAACATCTTTACATTTTCAGCATAAATATTCATCTATTCACTTGTTTTTTGGTCTATGTCTTGCTTCCAGATAAGCTCAGTCTCTCCAGAGACTGGCTTAATTTAACAATTTGTCTGTTTTTTAATAATTCACCCAGCCAATTTGTGATTTCCCCCCCACTCCTCTTGTTTGTTAAATCAACCCCCTTGAAGTCAGCCATGCATAAACAGGTGCTGCTGTCAATATAATACTTTTATTTATTCATTCAGCATGTCTCTTCATCTTTCTTGTTCTTGTTTCCTGCAAGTCTGTCAACAGCCTGAAGACTGAATGAACTACTCTTAAAAACTAAACTCCCATGTAGCCGGTGTGAAAAAGTCAGCACACATGCATACATGCACGCAGGTCATCACATGAACACAGATCAATCATCATCACCCATTTTCCTGCATCTGTGTCACGATTGTGTTCTTTTCTGGGTCCTTTCTCTTAACCTCCCACTCATTCATAGAGTTTTCTGTTTGTTTCTTCCTCTCTGGTGACTGTGGAAAACCCACTGGTGAAGAGCATCAAAGTTTGTTTCATGCTGAGGCTTTTATTCTGAACCTCTGATGCGCTGTAGATGAATTTGCTGGATTTTTAAAGCCTTGTGGCCTGTTTTATAAATTAGTCTAAGTAATGAGAGCTCAGACCTTAGTCACGTGCATTTTTGATAGATCCATCCTTCCACTGGATCTATCATCCTTCCACTTTATAAGACAACAAGAAAACATTAGACATCTCATGGATAAACTCCTGGGATACATCAAATGGGCATGAATGGAGAGGAAAACCCAGCAAAAACCGAAAGACATCCGGCTCAGTGACAAAAAGTACTGCAAAATTATGTTCTGATACCAGCTGTCCTTGAAACGCCCATAAAAAAGGTAAAAAGTCAGACACACACGAGCAGCTGAGGCAGGAAACACTCACACGCCTCAAGCAAATCAACAGCACTGCTCTCTACGGGAAGCTTAAACTTTTAAGCTTTCAATTTTGGATGTTGCCCTAACTCATGGGTGTATCTCAAGCAAATTAGGTGTAGGATACAGTGAAGTCACAAGTGAGGAAATAGTTTAGCTGCTCTGAGGTTCACTGTTTTTTGTGGATTTACACACCTGAATTTAACCAGATGTCAGCAGATGTTTAATGAGTTGTCCTGGCTGATTTCCATCCTCTACACTGACAGTACACAGTTTATTCTGTCTTTATATTAGACACTGTACAGTTGGTATAAAGGTGGAATTCAGTGAATAAACTCAGCATCAGCTTAAATTCAGATTAATCTCTGCGACACTTGATGTAACCTAACTCTGACCATGAGCACCACAGCTGCTGTGCACCAGTCACACACTGTTCTTTACTTTAAATCCATCACAGTACAGCAAACTGAACTGTTTATCCTGCAGAGGATTTTCACGCAGTCTTTAAATAACACAGTTAGTCTACCTCAGTTAGTCTACAGCATGTTTCACAATATAAAAAAAACATAATGTTAAATGTACAGACCCAATATCTGCTTTAAAAACATAAAGACTTAGATGTAAGCTTTACATTCCCATTTCTTAAATCCCACTGAGCAGTCATTACCGTTACATCTAACCTCTATTCTTCCTCTCCTGCCCTCTTTCTTATCTTTTTCCATCTCTGAGTGAAGTTAGCTGGACCTTTAGCTAGCAACACACTGTGAGACAAACTGCACACAGTTTGTGTATTTGCTGATGTTTGTTGAGCTCATAGAAACGCTGCATTTAAAATTACCTGCCACTTAAAAAGTCACTCTCTTTATGTTCTCTCTTTATCCTTTGTCGCGCTAGCTAGATGCTGAAGTTGCAATTACAACTTATGTACACCTGCACTGTTGGTCTGGTGTTATGCTAAAAAAAACAAAAAACTCAGAAACAAAACATCCACTGGTTACCCAGATGATTCATAAAATAAAGAGACTGGGTCATTATTTGCCATAGATTAACAGGATCCGCCTCTTAAGTCTGATATCATTAGCCGTTTCCGGGTCCCAACTCCTTTTATTTCCCAAACTCAAACAAACACCTGTTAAACACACAAACACATTATTATTATTATGTAATAATAATAATAATTATTATGTAATAATTATGTAATCAGTTCCACTTGTCTTACTGTTTGCACAGTAGTTCACAGTTTTCAAAATATAAAAATATAATTTGGTGGGGATAAGAAAAAGAAGTTGAGTCTGAGGGTTCAGGTGGTAACTGTTTCTTAGCATTTATTTTAATTAGATATGACTGATTTTAAGGACCCAAGTTGTTAATGATCTACAGGGGACACGTGGGTAAACCTTCGTTCATGACGGAGACAAACCGCACCTTGACATAAATGATATGTGCTCAACATGTAAAAGTCATCTGATAGCGAGATAAGGGACTGCAATACAGTCTTTGTTTCATTGCAGGTAATCATTCAGTCAATATCACCTGAGGACGGCAAACACGGTGCTGTTGGCACAACAAACCACTGAGTGATTAGGTTTCCAGGGGCAGGGTTGGGGTCGTAGTGATTCAGGTTTTAGTTGTGCTGTATATCCTCACATGCATTTGTTTGTTCTGGATAAGTGAAACTACTGTTTTCTAATAGATTTACTTTTCTTTATTTTAAAGGTAACAATAACACGTCTGTCATAATAATATGTCACAATAACATGTCAGTGTTCAAGCTTGATGCTCAGTTGGCTTTGAAAATCAGGTCAGCACAATAAAAAAAAAGAAAAGCAGCTTACAAAACCAAACCAGAGCCCTAATTTCACACATGCTGCTAATGTTCCCTTCTTTCTTGATGCAGGAGAAGAAAAAAATAAGCACAGCTCACAGAAAGCGTGGCCTCTTTTCTTTTTCACAGAATTGAGATTTAAACTTCGGAGCCAGATTTGCGAAAGCCGACGTGTGTCAGTTGACACCACAATATCTGCAAAGTCTCTGGGCCCATCAAATATTGAAGGGATGTGCATTAAAAATGCATGAGGTTAACAATAGTGAGTTGTTTCTCTGATCCTTTTCCCACTGATCACCTTTAAAGGGCCCAGACAAGCGGCCGCTTACACAACGAGCCCTCGCACGAACATGAATCATCGCCAATATGGTTTCCAGTGCAATTTCACTCGATCTGTTTTATTTCTCTGGGAGCACACGGTGTTATTGACGTCGAACAAATTGAAAAGAAGGTTGTTTTTTTCTCTTTTTTAGATGGCAGTACCTTTTTTATTATTGGAAGAATATGTCAAACATCTTCCACTTTACATCTTTAGAGGAGCCGTGACCCTGAGACCATTTCTCTGTCATCAGCACTTCAGTCTGCATCTGTAATTATACACTGCAGGTTTATGCATATTTAGATATTACACTTCACTGCATTTACCCAAAGGCTCCAGTTTTTCTGCATTCCAGCTGGATACATTGCTCTTAAACTGATAGCAGAAATACATTTAAAGTGCAAATGTTCTTTGATATCTCTGCCGTCTCTCTACCTCTGTCTTCCTTTGCTCCCAACTCTATTTCCTCTTCCTTTATTCCCTTTTCTCTTTTGTTCTTACTCTGTAACAAAAGTTTGGAATAAAAACTAATGAAGACCAGGGAGACTTCATAATGGCACGTCACCACAAAGGTCTGCAGGCTTTCATGAATTAAGACGGAATGACAGTGAAGGATTTTTTCATCTTCATCATTATTATGATGATGACTTGACTTGAGCTAGAAACTCATGTGATATTTGGTGTAAAATGAGGAGCAGACCGATAACCTTCCACCACGCATAGACCCCTGTGTGAATATCCCTCTGCAACAGCAGAAGCACCGCCATATGCTGTTGTGATTGTTGTGTGTCTCAAGGCTGCTGTATTTTGACATGCAGTGATTGTGGATGAATCCATCAGGTTGAACAGGACAGGGGGATCAAGAGATTAGAAGCTTTACTGCCGTCCTCGCTGTCAGCATGGAGGACAAGTGATGTGACGCTGCTGGGAGAACCGTAGTACATTTTTAAAGAGGCAGTTATGGATGGATGCGTGCCTTTTTTTTGCATTCTCAAACGCATGCTAAATCTTTCACTTTGACAGCAAAAACACTGGTGATCAGTGGCACTACAAAAACACGGAAGTGCCACAGGGTAAAAGTTAAAAATTTAAAATGTTGACACTTTATGGAAAAGCTAAGATTGGGTCTGCGGCTTAAACTGAGAGCACTGGTTTGTTGCCTACGATAGATATCCTTGACTCATACACGATTGTTAAAGTTACTTATTGCAAATTCCTATTTTAAAAAGCTTTCTTTACATTTCTTAAGAAAATGTTAAGAAAAAAACTTCATTTTTTTATTTCCAAAAGCATCTGTGTGCAGTACTTTGTTGAAGGGATATCAGCTGAAGCTTAAGCAGGGCTGGGCTGTACTTTTGTCAAATATCAGCTTGTACCACTAGGTGGTGTAATGAGCTATTTAGCCAGGCAATGCATGCCCACTGGTGGTGATAGCGTTAGTGAAATTATTCAGAGTGTAATGAGTACAATATCTTTTGGGGACAGAGTTTACTGTTATAGATTATTTTTCATGACCTAAGCCAAACTAATACAAAGCTTTATGGAAGGATGCACAAAATAATGAAGTGGAAAACTGAACCATGAGCCGAAGGGTCGTTTTCCCACTGACTTCTATGTAATTGGACTTATTTGTAAAGACTGATGTATACCACTACTGACCATTAGAAAGAATCCAGGTTTAAAGGACTCCTGCAGTCCATTCAACTAAATCCACTGTTATGCTTAGATATTAGTAAAATTATTATCCTTACACCTGAACCTATTATTATTGTTATTAATTAATAAATTAGACTACTGGTGTCCTGTTGTTTTCAAAAAATAAACAAAAAGAAAAATTAAAGGGTGTTTGTTCACCAGAACAGTGAATATTAGTGCATTAGATAAGAAATTGGGGGAAGACGCACATTAATGTACCCTTGGTCAAACTCAGGCTGCTGCAGTGAGCCTTGC
Source organism: Simochromis diagramma (assembly GCF_900408965.1). NCBI lineage: Eukaryota > Metazoa > Chordata > Actinopteri > Cichliformes > Cichlidae > Simochromis > Simochromis diagramma. The sequence goes on along the minus strand of NW_024387523.1, from coordinate 18,138,569 downwards.
AGCATATGGTTTCTCTCTAAACCAGGTGAGCTAAACTGGTGCCAGTGCCCTATTCTATTCACAGATGATGTTGTAGAGAGCATAACGTTCACCAAGGTGTCTCCACACTCTTTCACGCCTTTCACATGTGGTCAGTGTGAACCTGCTCTCATCTGTGCAGAGAATCGGGTGCCAGTGGTGGACCTGCTAGTTCTGATGATCTCTGGTGAATGCCAGTTGAGCTGCTAGGCTGTGACTACATCCCACCCTCACAGACACTAAGACCTTTGGTCAGAAACATGCCCATGAATAACCTGCTCGAGGTCATTCTGGCAGTGCTCCTCCTGTTCCTTCTTATGGACCAGATGGCGCTCCTGCTGCTTGGTTGAAGTCATTCTACGGACTTCTCGAGCTTTCCTTTCCCGGCATCTCCTCTACACTCTTGAACTGTGCAGGGAGACAGTAAAAATTCCTGGAGCTGGAGTCCCTGTGCAACCTAAATGGGCTAGGGAACGTGCCATGCCACCAGCAGTGAGAAGGACACCAGTGAAAAGCAAAACTAAAGAAAAAACCAGTGAGGAGGATGATGCAATGGTCTGTGGCCACCACCTGCTAAACGGTTCCCTTTTTAGGGTTTGTCTCGATAGTCTCTTCAGTGCACCTGTTGTCACTTCCATTTGCACCAAAGCAGATGAAATGCATTCACCGTGGTTTCTGCTTCCTAGCTGGACAGATGACATCCCTGAAACTTCATTGACTTTGTGTCACGCCGTGATGATCGAGTGTTCCCTGAATAATTTCTGACCATTGTGTTGTCTCTAGCTGTTGTCATTCTCTCAAACTGCACAGTAACAAGTTGTTTTTCAATTATCGACTGCTTCTCGCAGGAAATTAAATAATCTACTGTAATAATTTAATTAGGAGCAGCGCTGGTGTATTTTTGGTAGGGTCAGCGATAGGATGGCCTTCTAGAAATCGTAGCAGTCGATCATCGCTGCGCTGTAGCTCCTGCTTCTCCTGACGAACAGTAAAGGAAAGGAGAAGAAAAAAGACAAAACCACAGCTGTGATTGAGGGACAGACAGATGTTATCACCCCCTCTTTCTAATTAACACCCCCTCAGACAAACATCAGTGCAGATTGATTTTAGTCTTGAGTGCTCCATTGTCAATTCCCTTGTCTTAGAGGGAGTGATAATTAGTACTGTTACAGGACATGGCTTACACTAAAATGACAAGTAATCAGTCAAGAGAGGTAGTTTGCCCTAAATTACATAAAACATTTGAGACATTTTGTCTTTATTAAAACCTCCCAGAGGTGCAGCATTGCCTCTTTACTGTATCACCCACATACTTCAACCGAGGGGGGCTTGATTTTCAAAATTAAGGCATCTTCCGTGCATTCTGGAACAAAATTAGGAGTTACGGTCAATGTCGATACATTTATTTGATTTAAAAAAAAATTAGCCCATGCCCGAACTACAACAGCACATCTGGGGCTAACGTGCAGTTTTTAATCTTCCCCAGAAAAAAAAAAAGAATGATCCAATTCATTCCCGAGTAACCTTGATCACTGAAAGACCCAGCTGCTCACTGCTGTTCGCTCATCTCGTACAAGCCATTAAAACTCGCACAAAATGAACTTCATAAATTGTCGAGGATAAAATTATATCTAATATCCATGTAGTGGAGTGATAAGACTCACTGTGTCATTTCAGCCATGCAGTTTCTGGTCCATTAGTGTAATATGAGTCAACTAAATGGATCAAAGTGCAAAGCATGCTGTGAAAACTTGTTTTTTTTCTCTCTCTGTGATACAACATTTCAAGTAACTCTTCAGAATTACTGTATTATTTAATTTAAAGCTGAATTAAAACAGTAATGCAGTTGTTAGATGGCTGCACTGGTGCAGGGGAGAACAAGAAGGCTCTGGGTTCAGTCAGCTGGAGCAGATTGCATGTTCTCCCTGTGCTTGTATGGGTTCTCTCTGGTCTTCTTGCTTCGTCCCCAAGTCCAAACATATGCATGCTGGGTTACATAGAGCTTTAAATCGGCCTTAGGTGCAAATGGTTGTCTTTAAATGTTAGCTCTATGATAGGCCGGTGACTCCAGAAGGGTTTTCCCAGCAAGACTCCAATGCTATCAGGGAATCACTCCAAACCACTAACATGGTAAACTTCATACGGTTAGTGAAAGTCAGTATTCATAACCAAATTCATAAAGATGACCACTGAGGAAAGTATTACGATATTTATGTATTTACCGTATAAAGAGCTGTGAAGTCTGGAAACGCCTTCTATTAACTGATTACTTAGAACACTTTAGGGAGCAATGTAGCCAGCAAGTATTTTCATAACGGGCTTCCTGGATCATGTGCCATCCCACGTTCACATTCAGATTCAGTCAAATAAATAAAGAAAGCAACGCTGATTTTTAAAAAAATAAAAAAGGAAAACATTGTAAGATGGTAGCCAATGCTTTCAAGAAAGCCAATCAGCCGATGTGCTACTCTTCTGCTCTCAGACTGTTTACTTGGATGAAGCCAAAGTCCGTTAAAACATCCATCCACTGACTCATCCACTCAAACAGGACCGGGGAAGATTCTCTCAGCAGACTTGAAATGAAAACCAAAAAAATATTAAGATGTCTACAGATGTCTGATTATTACTGTGTAAAGCTTCAAGCATGAAGTAATTGCCAGAAAATTAACATTTTTTGCTGCTGTTGCTGTCATATAAATAAGAAAGGGGCTTCTGAGTGAGCTACGCTGACTTATGTCACACTGAAAAATTCCCCTAAATCTTGTTTTATTTATTGCTCTCTAGTTGTTTTTTTGTTTTTTTTACCATTTGCCACTTTGAGTGATACACACTCACTTAACTACAGGTGTGACCTATTTGTCACAACACATAATTTTAATTACAGGACAAACACCACGCTCAATCCGAGTAAAATGTCACGCCTGTGTCACAACATATGGCATCCACAGACAGAGACAATGGAAAAAAATATTAAGGAACGTTTTTTAATTCTCTGCTGAGCAACCTCTGAACTGTGACGTGCTGCTCAGATTTAACACATACTGGTCGCTGAATTGCGGACTGTTGCGATTCACCTTTGCTAACTTAATAAAAGTAAACACATTTCATCTGCTGCTTATTTAAACATTCATTTTAATAGCTGAAAACAAAACCTAAGAATGAGCACGGGCAGTCAGGATGGGGCTGCTGGTGAAGTGGGCGGGCCCTGGCCCCATGAGGCCCACCCACATCACTCCGGTGGGGTCTTATTCCTGCAAAATGTGGTGATTTAGTTCCTGCTAATGCAAACTGAGCTTTTCCTATACTGTTGAAGCTTCAGATTAAATACTTTATTACAAAATAAGCACATACAGTTTTAAGTGGGCTTAAAACTCACAGCTAAAATGCACTTTTTCATTTCATGACCTGTTGTTAAACAGCTCAACACACAGTCTTACCTAAAGACTCACTGAAACCATTTGATTATTCATTGATTTATTGAAAAAATGGAAACGTATTCTAACTGCTAGTCCAAAAACCAAAAGATGTTTTGAGGATCTGGAACCATTTTTAGATTGTAAATATCTCCTATAAATAAAACTTCTCAGTTTTATTAAAACTCTTGGTGGTTTACCGTCTGTCAGAAGAGTAAATCATGTCATCTGAACACTTCACAAACACAAGCACAAGCCAGCCAGGTCGTATGACATCATAAAATCCACACAAGGGTCAATTTAAATGTTATTACAAAAAGGAAACATGGAGTACAGCCTTTTTTCATTTTCACTTTCACAGCTCTATAACCAAATTGAAGAGCTTCACACTTTCTCTCAGACCTGAACATGGTTTGTTTTAAAAAGGTTTTCGCACAGCGACAGAAGCTTCATTAGTTCTTAAAGGAATTTTGAAGCCTACACCCCCCTAACCGGTTGTGGATGGCGCCATCTGGGAGATGGGCGGCTTGGCTCCTCTGAGATCGTCTGTCAAGCCTTAGTGCTGCCTCGCCTGTTTGGCTTCGTCTCTGTGGGATTCTCTGTAGATTCAGGTTGCTTTCTTCTTCGTCTTTGTTTTACTTCGGTATCTCGTGGACCACATGGACTAATGGGTTGCCTGCCACATGGGTAACGTGGCTGTGCATTAGACGTCTCTGCTAACAAACATTTATGAGTCCGCACATTGTTAATTTCTTAGCCTTGACTTTTGTTTAAAAATGTAGAAGTTAAAAAGCTTTTATCTAATTTTTAAGCAACTCTAGAAGAGAAGATGAAGCTTTATTGCCAAAATTAGCTCTGAGCAAATATCTACCTAGTTCACTCGCCTCACGGAGCGACTTCCTTGTTAAGCTTTCCTGCTTTTCTCCTGACAAATGTGAAACAGCATCTTTGGTCATTAAACCTAAAGTAAGACAAATACGAGTAGAAAAAAGGAAGTTTTACAGAGAAGCAACTGGCTGCATGACTTTCAAATTTTTTATGGATCCCATTTGAGTCTGAAAAGAACAAAATAGGGTGAAATCGGGAAGCAATTGAGCAGCTGATCTAATGTAGCCATGCCCAACCAACCAGACCTTTCCTGGAAAGTGAGTACATACCACAGTGTGTGCAAAGAAGAGAGAAAGGAGAGTGGAGAGAGAGAAATACATTCTTAAATGCTAATACGTGAACAAGGTCCAGGTGTACAGGAGACAGGCAGAAGAGGTACCATCTGCTTATCTGGACAAGGCATGCCAAATATGAAATATTCATTATGATTCATAGACACACACACACACACACAGCCATACCATGCATACTGCATTTCAGCAGGGTTCGAGGCTACGGACATCCATATGCAATAAGCTGGGAGCTGGATGTAGCTGTCGGGATGTGTGAGAAAGAGAGACCGAGTGCCCACATAAAATAACTGTCTGGGTTTCAGTGCGGCTGTTGTCATGGCTCTGTGACTAATTCCTTCATGCCAGCTCTAGTTAGGAGCGTTTAGCCTGTCATTGCTGGGCTACTATATGACTGTGTTATTCCAAGGAAAAAAAGAAACGTCCCCACCATTCCCACCCATAAATGTTTTCATAGTATTTTTGTGTATGTGTGGATTTTTGGATTTATTTCCAGCAGTTCTGTAAAATAAAAGATTTGTCCACAGTTTTAAATATATGGATGATAAAGATTCTGAGAATAAAGGAATTATTTGTGAACATTTAAACAAGGTTAAATTATATATATAAAGGATGAAGCCCCTATGACACCCATGTGAGTGATTGAAGTCTGATGTTGACACTTCAGTGTAACATCTCAGCCCCCATCTTTCTGGATGCCTTGAAGGCCGTTGATACTCGAACTGCTGCAGTTTTAAATTTTATTTTCTGGCTGGTAATTTTTCAAAAATTATTGCAGTGTTTTTGTCTTTATATCAGGTCTCCAATTATATTAATTTTATTTAAAAAAATGTATACTATATTTTCACGTTTGTTTCTACAAAGACGTTGTCTTTATCGTAACAATAAAACAGGTTTTATTTCCTCTTTGTGTTTTCTTAAAATTATTAATTATGAAGGAAAGCCTAACCACGCTGTTATTAATTGGGATATGTCTTTAGACATACACACATAACTTAGACATAACTCTACCAGAAGTCGTGTGTGTACAGAAGATATGCAGTATGACAGGAAAAGAACTGGAAAAATCCATTTCTGAGCATGTGTGAAACAAACTGATTTCTGTGTATGTGGATCAGAAAGTGACAAAGCCAGTGCTCGAAAAAACAAGTACAGTTATGCAGATAATAATAATAATAATAGTATGTTGTTGTGATAAGTTCACTTATCTGTCTGGTGTTTAACAGGGGCGGATCTAGAGAAATTTTCTTAGGGTGGCATGAGGGTGGCAAAGAAATCAAATGGGGTGGCAAAATCAAAGCCTTTTTTTTTCAAACACATATGCAGGTGGTTACATATGGTTAAAATAATTCAAATGCAGTAAGTATACACGTTTTTCATATAAATATAGTCTATAACTTGATTATTGTCTGTAGCCCACATAATTACACACTTTAGTTACATAAAACACGTGAGTTTCTGTATAGCCTGTATAATAAATAAATATGTAGCCCAATAAGTATAAAACCCAGAAAGCTACACAACATGGGGCGGTTCATTTACAAACACAAGTCTAACTTAAGTTTCACACTGTTTTTTGTTAGAAAACAATCACATTGTTACAGCTTAAATTACACAAAATGTCAGAAATCTGCACTGTCATGAACAAAAATTTAAACCTAATTTTTCATGATTTGTTGGATTAACCCACTGAGGTCTGAAATACAACCGGCCATTTTTGACTCCTTTTGAGTTTACGTTTGTATTTCACCCTCAAATTGTTTCATTTTATTTTTTCCCCTTGCCTTGTTTAGTATCTTTCTTTTCAGCTCAACTGAATTTAACTGATTTTTTCACTGACATACTGCATTAGTATTACTGATCTGAAATCACACAGAGAACTTAAAATCCTAGTAGTATTTCTTTACTGTAAAAAAACCCCACAGACATGTTGAGTAAATTTTTATAACTTGAAATGCAAATATAAAATGTACATTTTGGAAACATAAACAACAATTTATCTAAAAATGCAGCCAATAGACCTGCCGTTTTGTTTTTCATTTTGTACAACCATTTAAAAATATTACTAAAACTCAAATGAGAGAACAATCAGGTGTTGCAATAAGATGCCCCACAAATGTTGTGTGCCAGTAAAAACAGGAGAACAGCACAGGGATAAACCTGCAGGCCTGACAACAGGAGGTGTATCACTCCGCTGGTTTTCTACTTAGTGACAGTGTTTACCTTGCAAATGTGCCTTAGTGACCTTCATTAGTGCCCTCACTGACACACAAAACAAAACGACGACTACACAACAGAACAACTACACAAGACAACACACTTATACACTCCACACTAAACGTCACAAATATCCCACATCTAAAAACTCTCTCGCTCTCTCTCTCACTCGCTCGCTCTGTCTCGCTGCCGTTACCGTCACTCCCAAAACTCTCCCCTCTTCCTAAACAACCAAATCCCACGTGTTGACTTTTTTTTTTAAATTGGTCGACATGGTACATTTTTCCACCGATAGGAAACATGTGGCTTTATTTCTTTCTTTACTGTTTTCGCGCTGTCCTTAGAAAACGCTTAAAACACACACACACAAAAATGTGACGACAGTATTTAGAAAAAAGCATGGCTTATATATATATATTATCATAACTCTGGATTTACTGGCCTGTAATTAAAATGTAAAAACTTTGAAGTCCGAACTCTCAATGTGGCCTGAAATAGAGACTCAGCGTGGCTGCAGCTTGTTGCTGTGTCAGCTTACATCAGTCATGTGATTTGGAGGTGCAGCGTGTCTGTGGACCACGGAGGGTTAATAACACTCAGCTTCCTTCCATTTCCACAGTGTAACATCCAACCACCTGTGTAAAAAGCGAAATTTCCATGGTGTTGTTCAAAATGTGCTCTGGCACAATCATAACCATCACTTGCTACTGAAAACAAGAAAAAAGCCTATGGGCTGAACCATTTGTTAATGGTGGAGGGGGGGGACACTATGCAATATATTCAGTTTTAGCATTTATATTCACTGTTGACTGTAACTACGCTCAAACTGTTAATGCTATCTTATTTTAATAAACAACACTGTCATATGCAAAACTGGGGTGCCACCCTTCTAGATCCGCCCCTGGTGTTTAATGGTTTACGCACTAAAACATTCACAGCAGGTGGGATATCCAATCTTTTAAGTGATGATCTATAAACCCTGCTTCTGGGTCCAAACTACTCTGCGTTTATTAAGGCCTTTTATGTTTTTAATACATTTTAATGTTTTGTATCTTGTTGTATTTAATCTGAACAAGCTCCTAAAAAAAGTCAGTGATCACTGTCGGCCTCTCTCTGTTTTTATTGCCGCTATTCGATTTAAAACTCAGTTTTTAAAACCTTACGATGTAACTACAGCCCAGCCCATGCAGCAGTATATTATTGACTAACCTCGTATTGTGGATGGATTATCTCAGTTGTTCTCCTGACTGAAGTTTTGTCCGTTGCCATTTGTCCCTAACCATCGGGAACCCTCACGTTAAAAAAGTTAGCGTTCATCATTCTTCACTGTGTTAATAATGTTTATATTATGCTAACCACAGCTGTATAGCTAGCCACCACGTTAGCACATCGTTATATACCAGCTAGCCCGACTTCAGTAACCCTATAACCGTCACTGCTGTTTAGTTTTCTGTCTTTATGTTGGAAGTGATAGCAGAGCTGTATGTTGTAATTTTTCAGAAATCCCTCAATCAGAACATGGTATATTATTTAATCTTAAAATTTCTTGGAGACTTCCCACATGCCACTAGAGGGAGCCCACGTACCACCAGTGGTACGAGTACCACAGTTTGGGAACCACTGGTTTAGCCCTTGACTGTCACATTCAAAGCTGAGCTTATCACGTTTATGGTACATTTACCTCTGATAGAACAGCCCTGACCCTAACGCTAACTGTTAGCTTTTTAAATGTTTAAATTTACTGCATTTTTAGCTCCAAGAAGAAAAGAAAATACTGTTGTAGCTGCATATTTTTTTATTTTTTTACAAAAAGAAGGCTTTAGGTGTGAACATATCACACCAGCCTTCTGATCTGGCCTCAAGTGCTCAAGCTAGAAACTGCAGTTTTCAGCAGTTCTGCACTGGCTTCATTTTCCAGACCTACAGGTTGCTGCTTATGTGTTACACGAGTTGTTTGTAAGGCACTCTTCTTGAAACAGACCAAATCTGCTCTCAGTGGGTGTTTGCAGTGCTCATAATTAAATTTCTTGTAAGCTTTTGTCTTCTTTCTCTGTACTAATAGCTCTGTATAAGAGGAGTGTTTTTGCACCTCCTAGAGATAACCTGTCAATCAGACAGCACTTCCTGTCAGCACTCTCTCCGTAGGTGGCACTCTGTTTATTCAAGGTGGCGATCAGTGTTCAGCTTACTACCCACTCCTTTTATTTATTCCCTTCAAAGCAATGATAAAGGTCAAATTTTGCTGACAAAGTCCCATCAGAAAAGAGATGCTGTATAGCCGATAATTTATACAACAAATATTATAAGTTTCCACGAAAGCTGCAAGTTGAATTTCTACTTTAGCAAAAAAAAAAACCAAAACCCAAAAAACACAAATATAGAGTTAAAAGTCAGATTTATAGATCTATCCACTGGTGACATGTCCAGGTATACCGTTCTTCTCATTCTGTGACAGCTGGGAGAGACACCAGATCCAGGTCCAGGACACCAGTTGATTCCCTACACTGGAAACAATTAATCACTTTAAACACTTTTAACATATTTTAAGCAACTGATGTTGTTTTGTTGAACACATCAAAGCATTTTGAAGTCCTGAGGGTGCTCAGAAAAAAAATTAACTGTCATCCTAAAAAGATCATGGTCTAGAAATTACAAATATGTAATGGAAAGTAAAAACTTTACTTTTTTTAAGGTGCTGGTTGAGCTCACTGAGTGAGCAGGCAACCATATAGCACATGAAAGAAAAATCAGCGGTCCAAATTCAAGTTCAACTGGTCGCCCATTGCTATCTTCACACACTGTGCAAAAAAGGGAAAAATACCGAAGCTATAATTAAAAAGTAAACTTAAGTCATTAAAAGTCTAATAAATAGATTTTATTAAATATACATCTATAGTTCTTATTTTTGTTGCATATTTGTCACACTTAAATGTTTCAGATCATCCTAAGTAAATACAAAATGCAGTTTTTAAATTATAATTTCATTTATTAAGTGAAAAAATGTTATCCAACCTACTTGGCTTGGTGTGGTTGTGCCACCCTTGGGAGTAATAACTGGAATCAAGCGTTTGTGATTACTGGTAATGAGTATTTCCCTTTGGAGGGATTTTGGCTCGCTCTTCTTTGAAGAATTGTTTTAATTCTGCCACACTGGAGGGGTTTCACCATAAACAGCCTGTTTAAGGTCAAGCCCAAACATCTCAACCTGATTTCACTATGTGACGGGACTCAAATTTCCTAAAAGTTCAGCGTTTGTCTCACAAGTCCACAGAATATTTTTCCCAGAAGTCTCAGGGACCATCAAAATGTTTTTGGGCAAATGTGAGACAAACCTTTTTATTCTTTTTGGTCAGCTGTGGTGTTTTTCCTTGGAGTGCTCCCATGGATGCCATTTTTGCCCAGTCTCTTTTTGTTGATCTGAAACATGTAAGTGTGGCAAATATGTAAAAAGCGAAGAACTCAGGAAGGGAGCAAATACTTTCACAGGACTGTGAGTGTGATAAAACTCAGAAAGATTTATTAACAACTCCACGTACATGTATACTGGTATTTCTATGGCTGACGGTGGAAGCAGCACATTACCAGAAGCAAACATTTTTTTTGTTCTGTTTTTAAGAAGAGCTAGGGTGACATAACCCATATGGAAAAGAAATAGAAAAAACTTATAAAAGACTTGGTGGCCTTTCACTTCATATAGTGAATTATATATAAGACTTATATGATTTACTCATGAAAGTGGCCACTTTCATATATTGTTTTAGTAAGTATCCAAAACATACAAGTTTCATTTATATAATTTTTCTAGGGATCTTATATCTGTTTTCACTCTTGTATGCTTTTCATACAAGTTTCACACAAGACAGAAACAAACTTTATAAGATTTATATATATCTTTTCCATATGGGAAGCCCTGAATATCACCCTAAAAATCTTTTGGATTGGATCGACTGAATCACTGCTGCTTAGGAAGACTAATAGATGCTTTCCACTTGTGAATTCCTCAGTAGCATCTCTGACATGTGCAACGTACCTCAGTGCTTTCAGCATCTGTCATTCTCTCGGGTCAGTGCTTGCACACCCCCACACACTCTTCTTCTTCTTCTCTGTGCTTGGACCCTTTACTTCTGGTAATTGCCAAATTTGTGTCACATTACTACTCTGAACTCTCACAGAGCCAGCAGCTGCCAAACTCCACTAACGCATAATTAATAGTACATCCTGTTCGAGGAAGAGCCAGGCAAAGGGTGTGTGTGTGTGTGTTCTTAAGTCATTAACTTCCCTGCTGTCTTTACCATTCAACAAGTATTTAGAAATGGAAGTTGAAGGAATAGTGAGAACATTTGTATGAGGATTTTAGTTAACTGACACTAATTTGTTCTCATTTTTATGACTGAGAGACATGAAAAAAAAGAAAAACCTCATTCAAATTCAGCAAAGCTCGCAGGAAAGCTTACAGAGCAATCTGCTGCAGTCACACCTTCAGTTTGTTGTCTGTGGTGCAAACCTTTTAAGCCTTATCTGTTGTTCTTTTTTTTTTTACATTCATGCTGCCTAATCACACAATAAATAAATAAAAAATAAAAATAGTTTAAAGTCAATATGCTGTGTTATTCTACGCGATCCAGAACACGCAGTATTATACATTTCCTTGAGCAATAGCACGTGTCACATGCGGCGCATAAATATTAATCTCAGCCGATCAATATTTGGTTAGTTTGTTAAGATTGTGTTTGATCGTTACAACTGCAGCAATCAATAGAGATTCTCTGGGCCGGATTTTAAATCTAGTTAATGGTTTCCCCTGATGACAGATAACGACCGCTGCTTATCTCCTTTTATTGGCCAATTCCTTCTTGTGTCACCAGCGCAAACATTGAACACAAAATCTGCGGCGCACGCCTCATATACGCACATCCAAGTGTGAGTCCATCATTCTAAATGACAATTAGCTTGTTTGTTTAATATTTAATGATTTATCTAATGGATTTGTACTTAACTGGCTTTGACGTGAGTTGCGGTTCGCATTAACGCGCCCGACTCTTCCCAGGCAAACACCGTGAGGTGGAAAAAGAAAAAAACAAAATGTGATGAATCAAGTGAAACTTTCAAAAAACCAAAATGAAGGGAGAGGATTTAAATCAGAGTAAGTGTTTCTAAAGTCCTGGACAAATTAATCATGAGGTTTCCTCCATATTGGATGCGATACAACCACCAGTCACTAAGGAAAAATGCAAGTTTCCCCAAAAACCTACTTGTCACTGCATTGGTTGCAAGCTGTATTTTGTATAAAAGACAACAACTTGTCTGCAAACACTTGCTAAATACTTGCCAAGAGGAAGCTAAACTGGAACCCCACTTGGCTTCAAAGTAAAAGTTTTGCACTTTAAAGAGCAACTTTTACTTTTTGTTTCTTGCTTGTGCCACAAAGCTCTAGCAGCTTCCAGACAAGTCTGCAACTTGTGACCACGGCTGAAGGCCACAAGCTGAAACGCGTCAGTGAGCTAATAAAGTTGTTCCAGATCTTTGTCCTTCTTTGGATGTGCAGTGTGCAAGCAACCAAAGTGACTGCAAGGAGCTTTGGCCAACAGCTCAGGGAATAACCTCCAGCAACCAGTCAGGGAATAAATGTTTCTCTTCCGTGCAGTGGTTGCCAGAATGTTGTGGATCCGTCTCCAGGCTTGCATGGACGGAGCCCATCACTCTGACTTCACCCACTGAGTAGTGTAGTCCTGTGGCGTTGTTGGCAACATCTCTGTGACAAAGTATCCGTTAGACTGTTGAGCGCTACTTTTTAAAAACTTTGACTAAATGAACGAGCTGCTGGTGAAGATGCTGATTTTGTCTGGAACATACAGCTGTAGCTTCAGAATGATGAGTCATTCCATCTCAAATCAGCATATTTTACAAACATTTTCTAGTCAACCATTTTTTCTTTGCCTTAAAATTTTATGGCTTAAAGTTTGGACACATAGAATGATTATTGTGAGATTTAGTAGCATACTTTTTAATATGGAATTCTTTATCAGTTGTGACCTAAAAGAAAAATTGAGAAAATGCTATTTTTACTCAAAATTCATGCTGGATTAAACAAATATGTCAGAATCCTGTCTTCTCTAAATAGAATAGAAATGTGAAGCTTCTGATCAGCTAATAAAATGTTTGCTAATTCTTTTAAAAAGTAAAAAATAAAATAAAGAATTTTGTAAAGTATGTCTTTATTTTCAGAGCCTGTCGTGGGTTTTTGAGTTTGTTTAGACTTCTTGTTGCAGAATATTGAGAGAGCCTCTGAGTTTTGTTAAAGTTCTAGTTATTAGTTCTTGTTTAATTTCATTCCCTCTTCTTGTCCAGTCTCTTAGTCCTTCCTCGCTGCTCAGCGTCCACAGTGTGTTGTCAGTCATGTCTGTTTACATTTAACCCGTGTCTGCTGGCCTCGTCATGTGTGTGGTTCTCATGTTCTACTTTGGCTATTGCTTGCTTTAATGTCTGTTCCCCTTTTCGTGTCCAGTCTGTTGTGTGTTTCCATGTCTGTTATCAACTGTCCTAGTGTCAAGCACGTCTTTGTCTCAGTCTCAGTGTACTGGCCACTTCCTGTTTTATTTTGATAGTCCCTCGTCTCATGTGCATTCCGTTTGGTTTTGCTTCCTGTGTTTCATTAGTTGGATTTCTTCCATCTGTGTTTTCCACCTGTTGCCCATCCTCTTTTTATCCTGTGCATTTAGGCCCTTAGTTTTCCCGTGTTCCTTGTCACATCGTCATCATTCCCTCCTTGTGTGTTTCCTATTTGTTCTGTTATGAACACAGTAAGTTCTAGATTTCAATTTAAGGTGTGTTTCTTGTTTTTTTTGTATTTTATTTTGTAAACTGTTTGATCTGTTTAAGTTCTTGTAAACCTGCCAAGTCCTGCATTTTGAGTCCTCTGTCTGCCTACCATACACCCTCACGCGGCAGACCCCTTTTGTTGTTTGCACATTGAAATCTGAGACCATAACTGAAGATGAATATCAAAATCTATCACAAATAAAACCCCAAATTTTCCCTGTTCCTTCTTACAATCAGAGTAAACCAGAATCTGTCATTTGGGACACATTCATCAACAACTGTATGCTATGTTTGTGTTTTTTGATGAAATAGCATGAAATGAGTTTGTTAAAAAGAATTGACCTAAACATGCACTCACGTAGAATACACAAGTGGTTTCACTGCATGCGTAATCATCAGCAGTTTATCCACTCATGATGATGAAAAAGATGTGCCTCCTCTTCCCTTTTGATCCTAACCATATCTCCCTCTTATGTTCCTAAATATAATATTTTTATTAGCTTTTACCTCGTTTCTGTCAGTTACAGCCGTCTGATTTGCAGCCCCTACGAGTCAGATTTGATGAAAAGAGTCCCATTTGCCCCTTTTGTTAAATTGAAGAGAAAAAAAACCTCATACTGTTTCACATTTACTGCACATGAGTCCGTGTCTAAGTATAAGTGTAGGAATAAAGCCATCTCAGATATCTTTTCGCTGCTTGATGCCGCTGTTTGCTCAGTCGGAGTAACCTACAGTATATCCACTGTCGTCTGTCAGCCGTGACACACCACAGGATCATTTATAATTCATTGCAGAGACCAAGTAGAGCCAGAGGAGCCATACGGATAGCTTTCCTGCAGACAACGCCGCAGCCGAGAAACAACCACCATCCTGTCGGACTCCTCTCCACCCATGTGTGCCGCATGTGTAAACACACCGTGCAAATTCGTTGATGACATTTTAGAGCTTTTAGATAAATACCGGGAGGACTGACAGTGGGAATCCATGTTCCATGACAGAATTAATAAGGTTTCAGCTTACCCCATCTTCTTCCATAGGCCTTCACTAGTTTTTGTCACAGGCTGCCTTTCCTTCAAAAGCTTTGTTAATTGCTTTGGGTTCAGAAATGTGGTGTCAATTAATGAAGGCTCATCAACTTAATTGGATGCGCACGATTCACATACAGTCAATATAGCAGCTGACTGCACACATACAGATAAATGTGCACGCGCACATACTGTACGAGTTGAATGAAAAAGTGCACGATAACATATTTGCGTCCTGATTCAGGCTTTAGCCGAGCAGCTAGGAGGAAAATTTATTGTACAGGAAATAGTTTCTTAATGGAAGCTGTTCCTGTTTTTGGGAAGAATATCCAAAAAAGCCATCATTTCAGCTGGAAGCCTTTTGCAAGCATTAATGAGCAAGTTTTCTCTAAAAGCCATTCTTCCTCTAAAGAGGCAGATCCATGCAGGTCAGGATATCTATAAAAAAACAAAAGCCCTACTTTTTTCGACAGTTTTCTCTTCTTCTGGGCTGTATCCCTCGACGCCAGTAGTTTTCTAAATAAGAAAAGTGATGCTGTTATATAACAAGTCCTGACGAGGAGATGCCAAAGATCAGGACACGAAGGAACAGTTTGCGAGAATATAGCTGAGGGCAAAAACCTGGCTTCCCAGTGAAATACAAAATATGTTTGTGTATCTACATTTTTTCCTGAACGATAATGACACTAAAAGCAAGCAGACTGTTACAGCTCTGCTGCATTTTACATCCTAGGTTGACATGAGGTAGTAGTCACTTAAATAGATGACCCCATCTTGGTACAGTCTCATTACCCACCATTACTAAATGTGGAAATCGAGTCAGTTTTCCCACTTTTCCCTGTTTGACATCATGCAATTTGACTTCTGCAAAAGTCACAATGACACATTTAATACTGTTTGCAGTTCAGAAGTGTCGTGTGTTCTGCCCTAAATCAAAAACGCCTGCCTCTGTTGTGCCAGGCTTGATGAAACTGATTCAGATGTTGCTGAGGGCAAAGCTATAAAATAATGTTGGCTGTTCTTTACTTTTGACTTGACCTGAATCTGGATGGCCTTCAGTATCACTGTGAGGAATCTTTGAGTCGTTTTTGACCACGATATGTCTTTCAATGTGCACATGAAAGAAATATGTAGGACTGGTTTGTTGCATTTGTGCAGTCTCTCAAATTAGAAACTTCCTGTCTCAGAGTGATGCTTATTGTGGTTCATTATTATCAGGATGTCCTAAAACCTCCCTGTTAAATTCAGAATCAAATGTAAAATCCTTCTCCTCACATACAAAGTCATAGCTCCGTATCACCTCATTAGAGGACGTCGCTGTTTTTGTGCTTCCTGGAGTATTTAAAAGTATAATGGGAGGCAGAGCCTTCAGTTTTCAGGCCCCTCTTCTGTGGAACCAGCTCCCAGTTTGGATTTGGGAGACAGACACTATCTCTACTTTTAAGATTAGGCTTAAAACTTTGCTTTTTCATGAAGCTTACAGTTAGGGCTGGAACAGGTGACCCTGAATCCTTCTTTAGTTACGCTGCAATAGTCCTAGGCTTGGGGGCTTCCCATGATGCACTGAGTGTCTTCATCACTCACCTTAAGTTTATACGTCACTCTCTTGAATCATTAGGTATTATTAATCTCTGGCTTTTTTCCACAGTGTATCTTCTCATGTGTCTTTTTTTCTTTGTTTTTTTAATCTGAATTTTAGGTTGATCAGATATTTTCTCATGTTGCATTATTATAAGTTGGACTACATGTTTGTACTTTTCTTATTAACCTCAAGCAGTAAAACCGTAAGTTCTTTTAATGGAGCTACGGGAACATAGCAGGAGGAGTATTGTTGTTTAAAAAAAAAAAAAAGCTTACAGTTCATGTGCCAAATCATGCATGTTTTGATGGAGCTGATCATTCAGTGTATGCTCATTGTAGAGAACCACATGGGTACGCTGCCATGGCTTATTTGGCTGGAGATGATGTAAATTTTGCATGTTTGGACTACCAAATAGAAGCAAGAGTCTGCCAGCTCACTGGAGTTGGCTTGGTTTTTGTGACATTCACAAATTAGTCCCGAGCTGATGAGATGCAATTTAGCGAATACAAAACTAACTTGAATCTTTAGACTGAGAGGAAACATAGTCTTCTCAGTGAATACAAGATATAATGCCTTTTATTTGTATGTAAATGAAACATGCAAAACACAACCCACACCGAGTGTACTCTACATAGACTGATAACCACCGGCGTTTCAAAGTTAAATATGAGAAAAAGGCTCATTTACTACAAATCGCAGAGGACCAACTATGTGCTGCTGGAACAATGTGTTAACAGATGAGCTTATCATGAAATGTGAAAAGTGGAAAAATGAAAGCGCAGATGCTCCTGGAAGCCACGAGCTGCCTTAAGCTCTGGCAGCAGAGAGGCTTTTCAAAAAGCAGGTGAAACAATGTTTTCATTAAAGTGAATCCATACTATTGACCACCTGAACATCTTTTAAATAACAGCTAAACTATACCTGCTGTTAGTGATTCCTTCCTTCCTCTTGTTTTTTTTGTTTGGTTTTTTTAAATCTGAGCCTCTTCCTTTTGTCTGCTCTTTTCTGCTGTCTGTTTCCCCTCTTTTCACTCCTGTCATCAGTTTAATTTAGAATAGAAAATGAACACCACACAGAGAGGGGAATCAAAAATAAATTAGATAGCACTCCTTCCATACAGGGAGTTGAAATTTATTAGGCATATGAAATTTGTCCAACATCCTCTTCGCAGTTGTCTTACTCCAGTGTATAGGCTCGAAAGCCTACTACCAATAAGATATAGGTGATTGATCTGTAATGAGCCAGGGTTTGGCTAATACATCAACCCTATTCAGTGTGCATAATTATAGGCTCCTTCCTTTGCAAAATGGTCAAAAGAAGGACTTGACAGGCTCAGAAAAGTCAAAAATAGTGAGATATCTTGCAGAGGGATGCAGCAGTCTCAAAATTGCAAAGCTTCTGAAGCGTGATCATCGAACAATCAAGCGTTTCATTCAAAATAGTCAACAGGGTCGCAAGAAGCGTGTGGAAAAACCAAGGCGCAAAATAACTGCCCATGAACTGAGAAAAGTCAAGCGTGCAGCTGCCAAGATGCCACTTGCCACCAGTTTGACCATATTTCAGAGCTGCAACATCACTGGAGTGCCCAAAAGCACAAGGTGTGCAATACTCAGAGACATGGCCAAGGTAAGAAAGGCTGAAAGACGACCACCACTGAACAAGACACACAAGCTGAAACGTCAAGACTGGGCCAAGAAATATCTCAAGACTGGTTTTTCTAAGGTTTTATGGACTGATGAAATGAGAGTGAGTCTTGATGGGCCAGATGGATGGGCCCGTGGCTGGATTGGTAAAGGCAGAGAGCTCCAGTCCGACTCAGATGCCAGCAAGGTGGAGGTGGAGTACTGGTTTGGGCTGGTATCATCAAAGATGAGCTTGTGGGGCCTTTTCGGGTTGAGGATGGAGTCAAGCTCAACTCCCAGTCCTACTGCCAGTTTCTGGAAGACACCTTCTTCAAGCAGTGGTACAGGAAGAAGTCTGCATCCTTCAAGAAAAACATGATTTTCATGCAGGACAATGCTCCATCACACGCGTCCAAGTACTCCACAGCGTGGCTGGCAAGAAAGGGTATAAAAGAAGAAAAACTAATGACATGGCCACCTTGTTCACCTGATCTGAACCCCATTGAGAACCTGTGGTCCATCATCAAATGTGAGATTTACAAGGAGGGAAAACAGTACACCTCTCTGAACAGTGTCTGGGAGGCTGTGGTTGCTGCTGCACGCAATGTTGATGGTGAACAGATCAAAACACTGACAGAATCCATGGATGGCAGGCTTTTGAGTGTCCTTGCAAAGAAAGGTGGCTATATTGGTCGCTGATTTGTTTTTGTTTTGTTTTTGAATGTCAGAAATGTATATTTGTGAATGTGGAGATGTTATATTGGTTTCACTGGTAAAAATAAATAATTGAAATGGGTATATATTTGTTTTTTGTTAAGTTGCCTAATAATTATGCACAGTAATAGTCACCTGCACACACAGATATCCCCCTAAAATAGCTAAAACTAAAAACAAACTAAAAACTACTTCCAAAAACATTCAGCTTTGATATTAATGAGTTTTTTGGGTTCATTGAGAACATGGTTGTTGTTCAATAATAAAATTATTCCTCAAAAATACAACTTGCCTAATAATTCTGCACTCCCTGTACATTCCCATCTCCGTCATATGAGACGGGAGGAATAACGTGGACCGAAAGAAAGAAAGAAAAGGCTTAACAGAAAGAATTTCTGAGCAATTCACACGTGATAATATGTGTGAGCATGTCCATCATAGTGGGTCCATTGCTGTGGTGAGACGAGTTCAGTCTCATCAACCCATGTGTCAGAACAATTGATGGGAAGCAGGGTGTAATAGGTCTCCCTGCCCTGTCCGTGCTGGCGCTCGATCTCCTGTGAGATTCATTCACACGAGACGTCGCCTACGGTCCGCGAAGGAAAATGGAAAAGCTTCACGTGTAGAAATGAATCCTAAACGTCCAGCAAAGGGATGAATAAAATCTCTGTTTTAATAATCTTTCCAGTTTTTTTCACTAGATTTCTATAAAAGAATTGATTTAGATATATGGTCCGTGTATGGTAAGCTAACAATGAGATTGAAAGAAACCGAGATCTGCATAAGGATGCTGAGAAATGAGCTTTTACTATTCCTTTTTGAGTTTGTAATGGATGCAGGATTGGATGATTTCCTTCCAGGTATGCGCGTCTGCTTGTGTAGGTGTGTAAAAGGGAGCGCGGGGGCTCCTTCCTTGTCTAAATGCAGCCGAGTGCCCAGGTGTCTTTTTCATACTGCACTTGAAACTGAATTCATTGGGACTCGAGTGCTGCTGGACCACCTCAGTATCAGCACAGAGCATTCATCCATAATGTAAAAGTATGTGTGCTTAAGCTGTTTCAGAGCAAGCCTCCGGGCATACACCAGTGGGTGGTTGCTACACTGTTGTGTTGCTCTGCACTTGAACTGAGGTTGTAGCTTTACGTCATAACACACAAAGGGTTACTGAGAGCTGATGACAAGCACTGGATATGTAGTGTCATCTGCTGTTGTGCAAGACAATTACCATTATTCGTTATTTATCGAAAATTTTATTGCAAAAAGCATAAGAGATGAGTCGCTGTGACTCATCAGTCAAATAGGATTATACATGGCTATGACAGATAACACAGTCTGGAACAAGACTTACGCCTTTACACATCGAGCACGCTGCGAAAAAACAGCTGGATTTAAATTTGTCGTGTAACGCATGTGCCACATCATTTCTAACTTGCCACAATGACAAAGCCGTTATCACACAAACATACTTTCGGAAATATTGTTGGAGGTTATATTTTTCCTTCTTCTTATTGACACTTTGGGCACAATTTGGACATTTTCCCTTAGCAGTATAGTTACTTTTGTTGCCAGTTGTTTAGACATGTGTTGAGTTATTTTGAGGGGACATCAAATTTACACTGTTATACAAGCTGTACACTGATCACTTCACATTGTATCAAAGTGTCATATCTTCAGTGATGTTTCATGAAAAGATTTAATAAAATATCTACAAAAATGTGAGGGGTGTACTCACTTTTGTGCGATATTGTATGTAGCAAAGAAAGAAATGATAAATAACTCTAACATGTCTTATATTTTAGACTCCTGAAAGTAGTGACAGTGCTGCAAACCCTTGGCCTTCACAGGTGCGTCAGGATTCATTTGTGGAATTTCTTGCCTTCTTAGTGGGGTTGGGACCATCAGTTGTGTTGTGCAGAAGTGAGGTTGGTACATAGCTGACAGCCCTATTTGACAACTGTTAAAATTCATATTATGGCAAGAACCAATCAGCTAAGTAAAGAGAAAGTCCATCGTTACTTTAAAAACTGAAGGTCAGTTAGTCCGTAAAATTGCTCAGACTTTGAATGTGCCCACAAGTGCAGTTGCAAAAACCATTAAGCGCTACGATAAAACTGAGGACACATGAGGACCGCCGCAGGAAGACCAAGAGTCAAAAAAGTTAACAGCGCAGATTAGAGCGCAGATAAATGCCCCACAGAGCTACAGTAGCAGACACATCTCTACATTAACTGTTCAGAGGAGACTGTGCGATGGTGTGGGGGTGCTTGCTGCTGACACTGTTGGGGATTCAAAACTGAAAGCACACTGAACCAGCATGGCTACCACAGCATCCTGCAGCAACAAGCCATCCCATCTGGTTTGCATTTAGTTGAACCATCTTTTTTTTTTCAACAGGACAATGACCCCAAACACACCTCCAGGGTGAGTAAGGTCTATTTGACCAAGAAGGAAAGTGATGGAGTGCTGCACCAGATGGCCTGGCCTCCACGGTCACCTGACCTAAGCCCAATGGAGATGGTTTGGGATGAAATGAGCCTCAGAGTGAAGGCAAATGGGCCAACAAGTGCTCAGCATCTCTAGGAACTTCCTCAAGACTGTTGGAAAACCATTTCAGGTGACGACATCATGAAGCTCAATGAGATAATGTCAAGTGTGTGCAAAGCAGTAATCAAACCAAAGGGCGGCTACTTTGAAGAATCTAAAATATAAAACATGTTTTGAGTTGTTTCACACTTTTTTGTTTACTAAATATTGTTCATTCAATATGTTCATTCATAGTTTTGATGCCTTTAGTGAAAATCTACAATGTAAATAGTCAATTAAAAAAAGCAAAACCTAACATAACCTTTCCTAAAAAGCTGATTCTGTTCATCTGGACGTAGCGCTTTCAGTGGGAGAAACGTTTCGTCAATCATCCAAGTGACTTCTTCAGTCTCAGCTGACTGCAGGTTTCCCCAACCTTAGAAACAGTACTCATGGTCATGACAATTTGCATATTAATGATCAAGGAATTGACCTCACTGTCCATTGTTCCTTCAGTGGGCTAGTTTCAGTCATTGTGCAAATGTACTGTTTCTAAGGTTGGGGAAACCTGCAGTCAGCTGAAACTGAAGAAGTCACTTGGAAGATTGACGAAACATTTCTCCCATTGAAAATGTTACGTCCAGATGAACAGAATCAACCTTTGGGATTTACTTACAAGGATGATTGAGCATAAATCAAGACACAATGACCTAACCTTTATTTTTCTTTCTTTCTTTTTTTTTTAAATAAAACAAAAATGAGAAGGTGTGCCTAAAGTTTTGACTAGTAGTGTAGATGGCTAGTCTCTAGGCATGTCCATAAAATGCCACTAGGCCACTAGGCTGTTTCCATAAACTGCCACTCACACCTATTTATTTTTAATGGGTTTACTTTAAGTATGAGAAGACATGTAACCAATGCATATTTATCAGTACAATATCTTTTCCCCTGATGAATAAACTCAAAAATTGATTGACTGTACCTTTAAAGCTGTCAGGGTTCCTGGGTCGTTGACCCAGTGTTTTCTGTTTTGTCATGTTCAGTTTATTTTCACATCTGTGTTTTCTGTGCCAGCATACCGCCTGCGTATTGTGTTCCAGTTATTTCCATGTATCATTAGTCAGACTAAGTTCAGCTGCGTACTCACCGGTTTCTAATCATTCATCACCCAGCATGTATTTAAGTCCTCAGTTCCATCCGATCCTTGTCGTGTCATTGATGTACGTCTGATGTTAGTGTCGTCTGTATGTTCAGTTAGCCAGCCAGTCCTTTGTTCGTTCGTTCGTTCGTTCGTTCGTTCATTCATTCATTCATTCATTCATTCATTCATTCAGCCAGCCAGCCAGCCATTTCCTCCCTCTGTACTGTTTGCTCACTCCTTCGGCAATAAACATCCACCTTCACCTACCTGCCTGTGAGTCCAGCGATTGGGTCCTCCTTCTCTCGTCCACAACACTACTCCTGACAGAATGACACGACCACGCGCTGTGGACCCAGCGAACTCTGAACTTTTCGAGCGGCAGGAGGCAGTGCTCCTTCGCTGGACGGAGGGGCTTCGGGGAAAACAGCGGCTCTTCGCGGAGAGAGAGCACGTCTTCGAGGGGACTCGCCTGGCTCTGGGCGGGCCTCGGAGACGCCGCGTTCCCCCACCTGCTGCCTCACCTGCACCGGAGCATTCGCCGCGGAGAGTGGGCGTCACAGGCCAAGCTTCGGCCGCTCGCTCCCCCGCCGCTCCGCTCCTCGCTCGCCCGCCAGCCGTTTTACTCACCGGACCTTCACCCTCGCCATGGCACAGCGGCTCCGCCTACCACCTCGGCTCAATGGAGGCCCCCGCGCCAGAGGCTCGGCTGTGTACCCCGGCCGCTTCCTCTTCCCAGAGAAAGCGGCGCACACGCCGCCATAAAACGGACTACTTTCAGCCACTCCCGATGGTGAGCTCCAGTGACTGTTTTTCGCACTCACCATGTGATTATTCCCTTAAAACGCACCAAAGACTCATTTCTGATTCGTGGGGAGTTTCCCTCCTAGAGGACAATGTGGACTGGGAAGACTTCTTCTGCTCTGCTCCCTCTGAGCTGGGATTCATTAAAGACAATCCCCGCACTTCAACACCTCCGGAGGCAGTTCAACTAAAGACTGTAAATACTGGTGGCAGAAAAACCAGAACAATCCCCAATAAACCTGCTAATATCACACACCCAGTCATTATCTCCACTCCCGTCAGTCAGTCTACCCCCACACCAGTGCCAGCTCCCAGGAGGAGGGCAGCTGCGACCCAGTCTACCGCCACACCCGCTTCAGTTTCTCGAGTGGGGGTGACTGGTGTCCAGCCACCTCCCGCGCCTGTCCCAGCGCCTAGGCTGAGGACGGCCAGGATCCAGCCTGACCCCCCTAGAGACTCAGCTGAGGCTCTCCAGCCAGTGCCCTCACGCTCTGGAGGCACGGAAGAGCTAATCAGTCCACCACTTCATCCACCACCTGATCCAGCCTTTCACGCACTAGCTCTATCCCTAGTTAGATTAGCTGAACTGTCCCCTGCCCAGGCACCAGCCTTACTAGCCCAAGCCGTAATTTTATCTCCGTCATTAGCTCAGCCATCAGCCACACCAACCTCAGCTCCGTCGTCAGCCTCGCCCACCTCTGTTCCTCCTCTAGCATCTCCACTCCAGTCAGTTCCCTCACCTGCTGTGCAGCTTTCACTCCAGTCAGTTCACTCACCTGCTGTTCAGCTTTCACTCCAGTCAGTTCACTCACCTGCTGTCCAGCCTCCTGCCTTCCAGTCAGTAGTCCAGTCTGCTCCTGTCCTCCAGTCAGTAGTCCAGTCGCCTCCTGTCCTCCAGTCAGTAGTCCAGTCGCCTCCAGTCAGTAGTCCAGTCGCCCGTCCACCACCCTGTTCAGTTCCCGGACCTGCAGCCACAGCACCCAGAGCCAGCTGTGAGCTACCCTGCTTCTCAGCCAGGGGTTTCCGCACCCGCTGGCCCGGCCGTTTCCCTGCCAGAGGTCCCCGCACCTGCTGGTTCTGTCCTGTGTGTGCCAGGGGCTCCAGTGCCCACTGGTTCTGAGACCGTTTTCGCTGGAGGGCCCGAGGAGTCCGTCCAGCCTCATGCCTCGTCAGCTGGAGGGCCCGAGGAGCCCGTCCAGCAACCTTCCTCGTCAGCTGGGGGTTCAGGAGAACCGCACCAGCTTCCCGCCTCGTCAGCTGGAGGGCCCGAGGGGCCCATCCAGCCTCATGCCTCGTCAGCTGGAGGGCCCGAGGAGCCCGTCCAGCAACCTTCCTCGTCAGCTGGGGGTTCAGGAGAACCGCATCAGCCTCATGCCTCGTCAGCTGGAGGGTCCGAGGGGCCCGTTCAGCCTCCCGTCTCCGCTGGAGGGTCCGAGGGGCCCGTCCAGCCTCCTGCCACGTCAGCTGGAGGGCCCGAGGAGCCCGTCCAGCCACCACCTGCGGCTGCCTCGCTGTCACCTAGCTCGGCTTCTGCTTCGCCTGGTCCAGCTTCAGCCTGTGCTTCGCCTGGTCCGGCTTCAGCCTCAGGTCCTGCTTCGCCGTCGCCTGGTCCAGCCTCAGCCTCAGCTCCTGCTTCGCCGTCGCCTGGTCCAGCTTCGGCTTCTGCTTCTGCCTCGCCTGGTCCGGCCTCTGCTTCTGCCTCGCCTGGTCCGGCCTCTGCCTCTGCCTCGCCTGGTCCGGCCTCTGCCTCTGCCTCGCCTGGTCCGGCCTCTGCCTCGGCCTCTGCTTCGCCTGGTCCGGCCTCAGACTCAGCTTCGGCTTCTGCTTTGCCTGGCCCTACAGCTGCTCCTCAGTCTCCGCCGGCTCCCGCGCCGCCTTCTGCAGCTGCTCCTTGGCCGCCTTCTCCTCGTCGCCGGCGTGGTCGACCACCACACTGGCTCAGTGGCCGCCGCGTCTTCCTCGCTGCCGCCCACCGGATCAACTTCAGCGTCTCTGCCGGCCGCGTGGCCGCCCACCTGAACTGTATGGGCTCAGCCACTGGCTGCGTGGCCGCCCACCTGAACTGTATGGGCTCAGCCACTGGCCGCGTGGCCGCCCACCTGAACTGGCTCTGTGTGGGCTCCGTCCTGGGCCCCCTCCGCCCGCCCTGTTCTGGTTTTTTTTCTTTTGGCCGTCGGGTGCCGGCCTTTGGAGGGGGGGGGGGGGGTACTGTCAGGGTTCCTGGGTCGTTGACCCAGTGTTTTCTGTTTTGTCATGTTCAGTTTATTTTCACATCTGTGTTTTCTGTGCCAGCATACCGCCTGCATATTGTGTTCCAGTTATTTCCATGTATCATTAGTCAGACTAAGTTCAGCTGCGTACTCACCGGTTTCTAATCATTCATCACCCAGCGTGTATTTAAGTCCTCAGTTCCATCCGATCCTTGTCGTGTCATTGATGTACGTCTGATGTTAGTGTCTGTATGTTCAGTTAGCCAGCCAGTCCTTTGTTCGTTCATTCATTCATTCAGCCAGCCAGCCAGCCAGCCATTTCCTCCCTCTGTACTATTTGCTCACTCTTTCGGCAATAAACATCCACCTTCACCTACCTGCCTGTGAGTCCAGCGATTGGGTCCTCCTTCTCTCGTCCACGACACTACTCCTGACAAAAGCATACCATGTGAAAGTTATGTTTCTGTGTAAAGAGCTGCAGCATTGTTCGGATGAACTTGTTTTTTGCTCTTTTATCTTATCAAAAAAGATCAAGAGCCTGGACTTCTTGGTTTGGTCGGTGTATGAATGCTGAGCTTGATTGTAACACCTGGGAGAACAACTACATTGATCATGTAATTGTAGAAAAATCTGGAACATTTTTACTTCTGATAGTGCCTCAGTTTGAGTGTGTTTGTTGAAGAACTAGGAAATGGCTTGTTATGTCAGGCATTAGTACCGTTGCTCTGGTTACGTAGAGTTGGAATAGTTATTTTTAGGGAGCTAAAGGTGGGGTTCATCTGTTTTCTAGAACAAATCATTATCCTTTTTTGTATTTGAATGACCTCTCTTTACTTGTTTAGACCTTAATTATGCAAACAAATAACTCCAGTTTGTCATGATCATGGCAACAGCAAAGCAGTGTTACTAAATATAGTTTAATATTTGTTTTGGTTATTTTTACTCAGCTCATAGCCTCTCAAACAAAACTTAATACTGCATGTATATACCTGTGTAGAAATGATGGGCGGAGCATCATTTTTATGCTCATGCCTACATTGTTAGAATCTGTAGTTGCATGCAAACTCATGTTTTCATTTTAATTGAAGATTTCTGGTTTAAAAGTCTACGTGGGATGAGAAATGTGAAATGAAAACAGTCAGATTTTTACCATGCATTTAAACCAGGGGGGTCAAACCTAAGGCCTGCAGGCCAGAAGCTTCCCTGCACAGATTCTTATCGGGTACACTGGAAAACGTTTACAGCAGTTTTACAGCTTTTTCTGCTGATAAAGACCTCCCCCATGGCAATTTATACGACACCAAAGTAATTAAGTAATAGATTAACAATTAAATAACGGGAAAGTTCATGTTTCCCCCTATCTACTGTTTGTGTTATGTGGATCATTGTGCAAATTAACAAAAACTTTCTGTTTTATAATTACAAGACAGTCTGTGCCATGAGGTACCTGAACCTTTCTGTAACTTTACACAGTAATTTCTTACTACTTAAGCTCAGAGAGTCGTGCTGACAGATTTATTTATTAGAGCAGTATTTCTGTATCATGTAGAAAAACTGTACTGTTGAAATTCTTTGTCTTATATTAGGATAGCTGAGCGATTAAATGTGTAGTGAGGTGACTGAGTTGGCTAAAGCACAGACTTTCTGTACTTAAGTAGAAGTACAGATGTTTTTCTTAAATAATACAACTTCTTCACTCAAGCAGAAGTGAAAACGTAACAGGCTCTGAAAGGTAGTCAAAGTAAGAAAGTAAAAAGTAGCTCTCTGAAGGACAATTCTACCTACCATTTTGGTACAAAGGTAACTGAACTATGTGCTACATTTTAATATAATAATTAAATAATATTACATGAGAATGCAAATATACGAATCTAAATTCTAATGAATGTACATGATGTGATCAGCTGACCTGCTGCTCTCTGTTATAGTCTTTATACTAGACTGTATACAGTTGGTATAAAGTTGATATTCTAAGTGTCATTATCTGAAATGCAAATTCATTTCTGCTACCCTTTAACCTAACTCTGACCATGAGCACCACAGCTGCTGCGCACCAGTCACACACTGTGCTATACTACAGCAGTCCCCAACCCCCGGGCCGTGAGTCGTTTGGTACCGGCTGCGAAAGTTGAAGCTCACGCGTGAAATTTATGGTTTTCAGGGTTTTTATTATTAACTCTGTCTTATTTTGAAAGAAATATTTACGCGTTACCATAGCAACCAGAGAGCATTAAGGGGTAGAGAGGAGGATGTTACTCTCAATTTTGTTGGCGCATTTCAAGAGGACACTGCTGATAAAGTTACACAATTACACAGTGAATTCACGTTTATTATTATATTTACAAAAAACACAGATTTTGTCTTGGCCGTATCATTTTATTTTGTTGTATTTATCCGCGACACCTTAAAGGCCGGTCCGTGAAAATATTGTCGGACATTAAACTGGTCCATGGCGCAAAAAAGGTTGTGGACTGCTGCTTTACTATACATTTACCACATTGATGCAAACTAAATTGTTTATCCTGGACAAAACTACCAGGATTTTCTTGCAACATTTGAGCTGTTGGAAATGTTGAATTTGAAATTACCTGCCCCTTAAATTATGTCATTCCCTTCATGCATCCTGCTCTTCTGTGGGGCTAGCTAGAATCTGAAGTCCCTCAAACATAACTTACGGACACCTGCAGTCCTTCCGGCCGTATAAACCCTATGAACCTAAAGTCTGTTTTGTTAGAAGTAGAAAGTACAGATATTTACGTTAAAATTTAGGGTGTAAAAGTTGTCAAAAAAAAAAAAATACTTAAGTAAAGTACAGATACCTAAAAATTCTTCCCACCTCTGACACTGACAGATCAAAGTATGTGGCCCAAGGTGTAAAATGAGTTTGAGATCCCTGAATTAAGGTTTAAGAACATGTGAGGTGCAGGAGTGCGTCATTCATCCAGGGTGTATTTTCCTGCTGTCTGGCTATGCTATGGTCTTCAGCTTTTGTGATGTCATTGAATTTCGGTTCCTGTTTTATTTATTTGTCTTTCAGTAGTTTTCATTCTCGGTTTCCTTACATCTTGTTTCATTTTGTACTACTTGTCTACCTTTTGCTTTCTCCCTAATTGTTTCCACCTGTGGAAACCTCTTTTGTTCCCTCTCTGAGTCCCCCCTTTGTCAGATCATTGGTTCATCTCCAGTGTTTGTCCTAGTTTGTCTTTTTTTGTGGGGGATTTATACAATAAGCTAAATAAAAGACACCTTTTCATTTCTTTTGTTTGGCGGATTTCCTGCATTTGTGTCCTCTCCACACCACACCCTGACAGATTAAGGCTGTGACTGTGGCAAGTATAGCATAATAACAATGTCCAGTCAGTCAACAGAATGCCATTTTAGCCTGGAAGCCACTATAATTGGGACGTGAAGAAATGCAGAAGAAATTCCTTCAAGCATCTGAGCAGTGACTGCACAGAAAAAAACAAAATATTTTCAAAATGTTTACGTGTTGCAGTTTTTCTTTTGTTCATATGTGTATATCTGTGTATATATGTGCGTACATATAGATATTATGTGGACACTGAGATAATAATTACCAAATAACATTGAAAGACATAAGATTGCACAAGTTTATATTTTTTCCTACTCCTTTTTCAGTATGTAAATTGTGCCGTATTTCTATTGGCTATTTGTATTATATTATTTTTGCTGACATCTTCAAAATCAATCAATTAAAAATTGCATAATAAAACACGTAAATATGTAAGCCATTTAATCGTGACTGCTCTAAGACGCTTGTTTGAGTGGAGCACAATGCTACTGAGACAGATGCATTAATAGATCTATGCATTATTTAGTGTGTTTACTAAGTGTATACCAAAGCTGTAGCAAACCCCTCAGCGAGGGGTCTCTGCCAGTTGTCTCTATAATTACGCGCTTTAAGAATAGTTACTTCTGGAAATCTCCTTCAGCGTCATCAGTCAAATTCTTCATTCGAAGCAGTAAAACCCGCCTGTCAGGCCAGATGTGTGCTGCAGATAGATGCTCAGCTCTTGGAGTGCAGACTTTTTGCTCACTTCCACTAAAAACTGAGAGTGAGAGCAACAGGTTGCCTCTTGGCTGCCATCTCGTCTGTCCACATCCCAAACACACATACACAGCCCAAGAAGAGACGCCCAAAAGCAAGTGCCTGAGACAAACATGCACGCCTCCCACACCGCATGGTTAATTAATTCTAATTTGAACGACCGTAGCCTCACCTCCTACACTCATGCCTTCTGATGGTGCCTGGAGAAAATGTCTCAGTGATCTTCAGTGAGTGAAAAAGACGAGCAGAGTGAAGCAAAAGCATGAACGTGAAAATAGAAAAAATGTCAGGGCGAAGTGATGTGATTGGCAGATACTCATTGTTCCTGTGCGTGGCTGGGAGTCTGGCTCAATGTTTTAAAGGCAGCTTTGCAAGTGGCAGCCAGAAGTGCTGGCTTAATTGGATTGAGATGGTCATCAAGTGTGGTGTTAGTTCTTGGAGGATACAACGTAAAGCTCGGCTGCAGTCAGTGCTAGGACACATCAGCTGATGGTGCAAATTTACTTTGGCTGCTTTAGCCTGGCCACAGTCTAAGTTCAGAGAACTGAAGAAGCTTCTCGGATGAGAGGTGAAACGTCTTCAAGCTACTTAAAGAAGTCCAGACGCTTTTCTTTCCAAGCTCCTTTGACTATGATGACCTGGATGACTGAGAACCTTCACAGACATATAGCCTGACCACAGTTACTGTGCAAATGCAAGCCACTTTACAACCCACCGACCAAAAGCAAGGAACCCACTAGCTTTTGGTCAATCCATCCATTTTCTTCTGTTTATCCAACTCAGGGTCACGAGGAGGCTGGAGCCTTTTGTAATTATGTTCTAGCATTTCGTTGTTATATTGATCTTGAAAGTGATATACAAATAAATATTTGACTTTACTTACTTACCTCCACACACACACACACACACACACACACACACACACATTCCCCATCCCCATGCTGTATGTAACTTAATCAGTGTTGTACATGTTGCCACTGATGCCTGATGTTCAGTGCTGGCTTCTCGCCGCCTTATGAAATTCATGTGTGCACAAAAATAGGTTGGGGATGTCCCAAAATGAAATCATGTTGCCACATAGATTAGATAATATTACAGTACATGGAAAAATCAATCTTCTTTTAACTACAGTGGTTCTCACTGAAGTACCATAATTTTTTTATGATGTCAGTAAACAGTTTACAGCAGTTACACAACCTGGTGAGGTTATGATATCTAATGCAAATTATATAAAACATAAAACCTGATTTTTTTTTTTTTTTTTTGGCTGCTTGGGGGCATTGATGTGTAAGGACAAGAAAGAGCTAATTCATTAGTTTGTGTGGAAACCTCGTGGCGCTTTTGTGGATCTATACCTGTACCGGGCAGATGAAGACTGGTGAATCACACTTTTTTGTTTATGTTTATTTCCTTGATGTACTGTAAGAAGTATTAGTGTTTTGAGTTTAAAGACTAACCGCAGTGCGCCTAAAAGAGCTGTGAGAGATTGTACAAATGAGTAACGTTGCTCTATGTCTATACATTTGCATCAGTAAAGGCGAAACTCACAAAGCTACACTGGTTTTGATACATCTTAATCCAAGTGTGCAACAGATGAAAGCAGAAAACACTGAGAAATATCCCAGCAGTTGGTGCTGAATAATGACTTTTTTACACATCCAGCAGCTACATTGGATTTCTGACATTTACTTAGATTCATATTAATGTCCATCTGACAAATGTGAGGCCAGTTTTTACTCTTCATTTTGGTGCATTATAATGCAGTTAAGACAAATAATATTGATGGCTCCATGGTTAATATAGTTAATGGCCCCTCTAAGAAGTGTGTGCTCCAGTGTGGGAGATTTGGGTATCTGTGTCTGTGCGTTGCATTGTGTATGGATGCATCTCACTTACTAGCAAGCTTAGTAAGCTAGCTTATTAAGCCACTGACCAAAAGCAAGGAAACCACTAGCTTTTGGTTCCATCCTGCCATTTTTTTTTGTTTATCCAATTCAGGGTCACTAGCAAGTTTGGTAATAGAATAGAATAAAATTCAACTTTATTGTCATTGCACATGTCACAGGTACAGGGCAACGAAATGCAGTAGCTTACTAAAGCTAGCTAGCTGATATGTTAGCACTGCACCTGTTCAACCAGATACAACCAACCAACGTGACAGCTAACTAACTAAAATGCTAACTCTGGGGGTTCAAAATGCTCAATCCAAAACCAATAGGTAGCATCATGATAGCTACGTCCATGGTGGGATTTATTGGGGGTGTTGGGCTACATCCGTTCATCTGTTAAACCATTTTCATTCCTGGTGGGGATCAGTATTTATATCTTAAAACAGTTTACAGATCAAACAACACTAAAACCAGGAACTCTCTTGGGATTTCAGCAGATGATGATGAGTTAGATTTATTCAGCTTTTTATTAAGCTACCAAGCACTGGCATTTCAGAGTGTGCAGCTTCTTCTGTTAGCTATAGTTCTTGCAACATTCTCCAGGTAGAAAACCGTGTTATGAAGGGTGTCTCTGAAGAAATTACCTGCACAGTTTGTTGGCTCTGCAAATGATAGTGCAGCTGCTGTGATGAGCTGATATAGAGTAGCAGCCACCCTGCTTAGTGAAAAGATAAACCTTAACCTGTCCGCCATTCACTTAATCAGTCACAGCTGGAACTCGGGCTCCATTAGACTGAGCGAGTCATTTTCACGTATTTATTGACTCTCCAACTCCAGAAGTTTGCAGCTGATCTCAGTAAATCGAGCACTTTTGTCCTCCTCTGTTTAGAGATGCAGATGTGGGTTAAAGGGAGGCAACTCACTGCAGGTGATGTTCTGCAAAAAGCAGCAAGAGTACATCGTCAAAGTGGACTGTTTTCTAAGTTTGATATGTAGAAATTTACTCTGCAGGGTGATATTTATATATTTGTTTCTTTGTTTTTCAACCGACAGCATTTTGTTCTGGTGAAATATTAAATGCATTCAAGTAGAGCTGGGCGATAGAACGATAACGATATGTATCGCGATATAACTTTTACTCGATAGAGAAATTAAGCTATCGCGATAGACCTCGCCGCTCTTGTCCTCTTAAAAAAAAAAAAAAAAAAAAAGGTCAGCCAATCCAAATTAAGTAGCGCAGAGCCGAACCAAACACAGCCGCAGCGTCACGTCGCGTGACTTGTTACATACAGCACAAGTGCCAAGCCGCACGTGTGTTTGTTTGGGAAGCAGCCAGCGCGTAATGGAGGAAATGAGTGTGCCGAGTAGAAAAATCAACCGAGCATGACCGAAGAGAAAACAGATGATGGTTCCAATGCCGGAGAGATTGTCGAACGGAAGAGCCACAGAAGCTCTGTAGTGTGAAGGTATTTCGGCTATTTCAAGTCTGACAAAAAACAGAGTAGCGTGCACTGTAAATTGTGCCGAAAGTAAGTCTGGAAATACAATAAACTGGTGCATGCGTCACACTGTGCGCCACGTTATTGTTTCGGTGAAATGAATTTCTACAATACTGTTACTGTTAATTCTACTCTCTGCAGTGTTTAAATGCTTACATATACACACAGTTACTGTCCGTCCACACATACGACTCTGTTCTGCTTCTATGCCCCAGCTTTGTTTACTTTTTCCCACCGAGGCTTCTAGACTTCTGATTGGCCAACATTTCTGCACGGTTAGGAATCTAGCGCCACCTGCTGCTTTGGCATGTTCATAGCAGCGTTTTCCTTCATTTCTGCCTTTATGTGTGGACGGGATTATTTTTTAAAACGAAAACGGAAAATCTCCGTTTTCAAAAATACCCGTGTACGTGTGGACGTAGTCTCAGTCTCTGACTGGAAGCGCTAATTCGTCATTCGGCTTTTGTCAGACTGAAGTAACTGTTAAAACTGTTTGAAAAGCTCAGCTATACAACAAGGAGAGATTGAGAGTTTCCTTTTAGTTCTCAGTTTATTTGATATTGACAAAAGTTAGTCAGTTTTGTCTGTTCTTCTATAAAACAAACTAAGATTTATTTTTAGAATTAATATTTTGTTTCTAAGTGGAATTGACAATTTAGTAGTCTGTTTCGTTTGTTCTATTTTGAAACTTAAACGCTTTAGCGGCTGCCTTTTGTGTAGTTTGCAATATTTGCCTTTATTTATCTGAAAAAGTCTCATGTTCCTTAAGTACATCTACCCTGTTGAACTTATTATGGGAAATAAATATTTAAATAAAAACAAGCTGCTGATTATTTCACATTTTACTTGTGAGCAACGGCACATTTAAATCTTACAAATATAGTTATTTGGCTTATATCGTGATAGATATCGTTATCGCCTGAAATGAAAAAAACATATCGTGATATGAAAAAATCTCATATCGCCCAGCTCTACATTCAAGTGGCACAGCTGACCAAATAGCAATGAAGGAAGTGGGATTTAATTCAATTTTATTCATGCAGCGCCAAATCACAACAACAGTTGCTTTTTTATTGTAAGGTAGAGCCTACAATAATACATACAGAGAAAAACCCAACAATCATATGACCCCCTATGAGCAAGCACTTTGGCGACAGTGGGAAAGAAAAACTCCCTTTTAACAGGAAGAAACCTCCGGCAGAACCAGGCTCAGGGAGGGGCGGGGCCATCTGCTGTGACTGGTTGAGGTGAGAGAAGGAAGACTTTTATGACTAATATGTAATTATTTAAAGCACACAGGATACAGTGAAATGAATATTGGTACTGATGACATATTTATTTCCTCCTGGGTCTTTGACACTGCGAGTGACCTCTTTCATATTAAACACTGATGATGTAAGCTTTCATCTGGTGCAGCTTTGCATATTTTACAAACCTTTCCACTTTGCTAATGCAAAAATATTAATTCAAACATGGTATTAAATGTGTGAGGAAAACTGCAGCAATTTTCTAATCTCTCTGTTACAGGGTCACACCATTAATACAGCTTCTATTTGTGACTTGTGGCTTAAATGCAGCTAACTCTCAGTGTCTTTATATATGTCTGGCAGTACAACTTCTGGACAGGACAGGTTAAAATAAATAAATAAATAAATGTATATAGGTGTATATTTAAAATCTTCATCTTTTAAACAGTGGATGGTGTCTTTAAAGAGATTTTTCATCTGCACTGGCAAA
Source organism: Simochromis diagramma (assembly GCF_900408965.1). Classification (NCBI taxonomy): domain Eukaryota; kingdom Metazoa; phylum Chordata; class Actinopteri; order Cichliformes; family Cichlidae; genus Simochromis; species Simochromis diagramma. The sequence continues at coordinate 18,104,112 of NW_024387523.1, read as the reverse complement.
AAAAAAGCAAGGTAAAGAAGTTAAATGTCAAGAACAGTTATTGCTTTTAACAGAAACCCCTCAAAGAATCTTGGAATTGTGATTGTTTTTCACTTATTTGACAGCAAATAAGCAATTAATCCATATTTCATGGAGATGTAAGCATACTGTAAACTGTAGCTGCTTTGAAACATTGCTCAAGTACAGCTTCAACGTCCTCTCCATTTCAGACCCGCCACTCATGTTTCTCCTAATTAGTCTATTTGTGAGAAAAGGACGTCTGCGTTCCTCTTGTGCAGTTCCATTGTTCACTTTAACCTTATTTAACAGCCTTATTGACGCTATGTTATCTCAGCAGGTAAGAAGAGCCCCGGCGCTCTAAGTCGCCCACCAGCATCGGGAAAATCAGCCTCATTAATAAAACTGTTAACCCATAACAGCTGATCAATAGCAATCAACCGATTTGCACCTGCATGATCAATGAGGCGGGTTAATCCTGCGTGGTTAGAGAAGCAGAGAGGGTGGGGGGAGAGAGACAGTAGGTGGATGGTGAGGATGTCTCACTTCAAGATCAGTCAACTGTTAAATGAGCAAAACCAAAGATTCTCATTTGTGCTTCCGCCCACTTTTTAAGCAGCCACTGACATCTAACACATATGTGGGTGTGCACAAACACTCACACCTACGCATGCCTGGCCAAACGGCCCCCACTCACACACACACACACACACACATGCACGTGTGCACACACACACACATGCATTATGAATGTCCTCGATTTTCCTACATGGATACTGTAGAACTTCTCAACATTTAAATAGCAGTTTGAGGCTTTACTTCAGATCAGAATGATTCAATGTCGTGTGCAATGTTCACAGATACGTTCACGATTAAACACACGCACACACACACACACACACACACACACATATAACGCAGTGTCACTGGATGTCAAACAGGCAGCTCTTGACGTGGAGTTTTATGATAAGCTAACAAACAATAAAAGTGAAGCTCTCCGTTGTATCACTGTAACGAGCACGCTTGCGCACGGCTCTCAAACATTCAGAGGGATACACAGGATGCACACTCAAGGCAAATCACGCACACGCAGACACACACTCTGAGGGCGCTGAGCAGGGAGTATAAAAGGGGCATCCTTCCCACTCAGCGCAGAAGTGCTCTCACTCTCACACACTCCTATAAACGCGCTGAAGATCTTTTCTCAAGGTAAGCTTTATTTGCTTTGTGGCAGGTGATTTGAGGCTTTTATGAGGATTGTTAAACTAAGAATTTCCTTCTTTTTTATTATTCTTTTGTTTTTATAATCATTTCAAAATTCAAACACAGAGTCTTTTCTAAAACAGACAAAAAGTGAGGTACAGAGGATAAAATCTGATATTTTTGTGCTAAGCTTTAATTCTTTGAAAGCTACACATGCTCCCTCCTTATATATACAATTTGATTAATATGATTTGACACGAATTCATAAAACAAATTCCAGAGACGTTTCCCAAAATCAAAATGGACATTTTTGTCTGCAATAAAAATCAAGTCACTTCCACCTGGTGAAGCTGCATTCATGATATCTACCCTCAGTTATGTAATGTGGCCAGAGTGTGTTGCGCGCGGGTGACTGTGTTAATATGTTAATATGCTGCCCTCATTAATGTGTTGAGTCAGAGTAATTTTCAGTTGTGAAGGAGCGCTTGTCTGGCAGATGGTCCAAGCTGTCGTTTCTCACTCTGGACTGCATCTCTGATTCCTTCTCATTAAACTTCTGTTTGCTCCTCTCCCACCGCTCTCAGATGAATGCTGGGCTGTGTGTGTGTGTCGTGCTGGCAGTCCTGTGTGCGAGCTGTTTGGGGCTCCCCTTCTCCTCCCAGCCATTAGACGAGGGCCAGCGCCCCATCTCTGCTCTCGCTGAAGGTAAAAGTTGCGACACGTTTCTCGCCATCACAGTGAGTTTTTGTGCCTGACTCGTGCTTTCTCTTGCCTGTTTTGAGCAGCTCTCCTTGAGGCTGACACCCACACCTTGGGAGATCTCCACCTCCGACACAGGCGCTCTGCCCCCCAGCTGAAAGCTCTTCCTCTGGCTGAGGAGGATGCAGACTCCCGGGCCAATCTCAGTGAGCTGCTCGCTAGACTCATCTCCTCCAGGAAAGGTGTGTTAGTGAGTGTGAGGAATGTGGATTTAGGTGGCATCCTTTCCATGCCTGCAGCCTTAAATGATATATGTGTTTAGAGAAGTGTCTGTGTGCATGTGAGTGTGAAACGAAAAACATCTGGCAACAGTAGTATTTGGAGCACAGTGCTTTTTCCTGCCTTCCCCCTCCTCTCAGTCATGCTAATTACGGGAATTAGTGCACAACCAGCTTTGTAAAATGAATTAGTGGCTCTGAAAAGCTTTTGTGGTTTGAAAGAGCACGTATTAGTGTGTAGAGCCTTCCGGCCACTTGCCTCATACCATCTTATTTCACTTTTGTTTTCCCCCTATCTGACTTCACATCACTTTTTTTTCTTTTTTTTGCTAAGGAAACAAACCCTCGACCCTGTCGTAGATTATAACGTCCAGCACTCACGTCTCTCGGACAGCTGACCGGACAGGGGAAAACACACACACGCACAGACACACTGTCAGAATCAGACTTTTCCACTTGGCGTCCAGATACTGAAACTGACTCCTTGCGTGTCTCTTTGTAGGACAGTTTGTACAGACTGAAACATTTTGCAGAGCTACAGATGGACAGTGAAATCTTTCATTTTGGCATCAGTGGCTTTAGTGAGAAATCTGGATTTTGTTTTTACTCCGTTCTTTTGCTCATTTTTTCAGCTTAAATAAAACACAAATATGTATTTGAGTTACAGCCGTACTTTTACTTTGCTGTTGTGTAATATCGATTATAAAAGTTCCCCAGACTCAGAAAGCGTTGGGCCAGACAGTGAACACTCTAAAATGTCAGAGGGCGCCGTGAAACTCATATGTAATGCCTCGGGGAATGTGTGTTTCTGTTAATCCTGCGTGTGCGATTGTGGGTGTCTGTGCTCATGTGCATGCTGTTCACTTGCATGTTTTGGTGTGGGAGGTGTCGTTATCGAGTCTTTCTGCAGCCAATCTTCTCAGCACGCCAGGGAGTTGAAACGCAGTGTGTATGCATGTGCATGCCGCCGTGTGCGTGTGTGTGTGTGTGTTGTGTGGGAGGATGTGGGTGGAAAAAAACTCCATCTCTGTGAGCGTGCAATTGATTACCAAACGGAGAGCAGTTCTGCTCCAGTTCACTTGGAACAGAAATCAAAAGATCGGAAGCAGACGTGTTCTACAAGATCTGTGTGTGTGTGTGTGTGTGTGTGTGTGTGTGTGTGCGGTCATTTCACTGCAAAGCACACACAAATTTCTGCACACATGCACTGATACAGCGATCATGACACACAGGAAGGGAGGCTAATGGCACGCTGTCAGGCTAAACTTCAGCTGTGTCTTTAGTGTGTGTGTGTGTGTGTGAGAGAGAGAGAGAGAGAGAGAGAGAGAGAAATAATGACGATGTGAGCTCAGAATCACTACCGGGCAATTAAAATGCCCAAAAGACACCCAGTTTACCGCAGAGCGCTCACAAAATGAAGCGAAGATGAGAATATTTTTTCAAAGCCCAGCTCACCAGCCAAATATCCTCAGTGCGGAGAGCCAGTTTTCGAATATTGTGCGCACTTTTTCTTCCAGAAGGCACAAATAAAGAATTAAATTAAGCTGTAAGCTGGTAATAAACACAGCTAACTGCCAAAGTGCCCTTAAGTGCACAAAATGTGCCTTAAAAAGTTGGAAAAGAGATGCAAATTTAGATATTCAAAAGATAAATCCCTGAAAATGAGCTTTTGTGCAGTCTATAAACTGCTTGGTTTATGAGAGCACTTATTTGCTCAGCGTTTCCCACATTTTTAAATTTCCTGCATGTGCTAAAAACCTCTCTGCCCTGCTCAAGCTTCTCGCGGAATTAAAAGTCTGATTCATGTCTCTTACTTTGAAAATCAGAGCGTCTCTATGCAAAATAAGAAATCAAAAGTAAGATTTCACCGCAGAGAAGTTCTCAGCTTCTCTCATGCTCTCATCACTCAGAGGAATACTAATTTCACTCATGCTCTTTTTCTCTCCTCCACCCACGCTTTTTTCCCTCCTCCCCTCCAAGGTTCTGTGCGCAGAAACTCCACGGCAAACAGCAAAGGCGTCGGACCGAGTGCCAACCACCGGATAGCAGACAGGGACTACTTAGGCTGGATGGATTTCGGCCGCCGCAGTGCAGAGGAGTATGAGTACTCCTCATAAGGGGAAGTCATGGCTCACACCACCACCACCATATGGGCACAAGATAAAAAGAAGAAAAAAAAACCCTGCGCAAGCTGTCTCACAATAAGAGTCTATTTATGATGTATTTGTTGTACATTTGTTTGTAAAACTGTAATAATGCAATATACATACAGTATGCCAAATTTTGCAGAAAAGCTCTCACTGTCCAACTTTCTTCGTTTTTTGGATTTCTCTGGTTTCTTTATCATTCAAATTGGAAAGGAGTCGGATGGTGTCGGGGCTTGTGGAAAGTAACCAAATAAAGATTTAAACTATCGCTCTGCAGAAGTATTCTTCCAATGCACGCTGCTTAAAGTAGATCCATTCACATTCAACTGCTGTTACGTAACATGCGTGCCAAAGAACCAGATTATCTGAAACACTTCATTTCTAGTGCAATCATACTCTTTTATATAGCAAGGAGCCGAAATGACAACATAAGCATGGACTAATACTCAGTACATATTTACTTTGGTTACAGTTTGTGAGAGTAGACGGCTTGTAAATCAAAGGTGGCAGATAAAACATCCCAGTCAGGGTTAGGGTCTACTTTATTTAAGTGTTTCTACATCTAGGATTAACAGTTAAAAGGCACATTTGAACCCAGGATCTTCTTGCTGTGAGGCAACAGTGCATACTACTGCACCATTTAATTACTTAATTTGCCTAAATAAAATAACCTATTGCCTCATTTAAATAAAGTTATATGTTGTAACTGCTATCATTTATTTTGAGTCCCGGTGATTAAAGTAATAAAACCACTGGCTGTATATAAAAAATGGAAGTTGCCCTCTGGTTTGTTGACTCACATTTCTGAAACCTTAACATTTTGGCTGCTGCAGTTTATTTTGAAATCAGAAGTTGCTATGTTTAGATTACCAAGTTATCATCATCATTTAACGCTAGCTACTTTAAATATCAACATCTATGAACTCTACATGTGCAACACAGAGACTACTGCTAACTGATGTTCTTCAAAAGGCACAAACACCTCAAGAAATTATGGTGTGCTCCAATTCAGTGACCAGTCTTTGTGGAGTGAAACATTGCAGGCACTGATTTGCCACAGCTGCCTCTTAATCTATATATCCTTGCCTGTCAGTCCACAGTTTTAATAAGACATCACTCCCTGAGTATTATAAAGGAGAAAACTATCCATAGAGATCCAGATCGCTTTGAACATGTTAATGTGATACTTGAAGGTTGGAGTCTAACGCTGGAGTCTGTGGGGAAAGACTGGTTTTTCACATTAGCCTCAAGTGCTCTTTAAAGGAAGTGGGGATTTGAGCTTTTCCATTTTGAAAGAGCCAAAGGTTGATAGTTGAATAAAACTCAAACTTAATACACTATTCCAAAGTAAGCAAGCTCTGCTTGCATGTTAGTTTAGAGTTTAAGATAAATCAACTCAGAAAAATGTGATCATGAAAGGTTTTATTTATTTACTGTAGAAAGCTAAAAGTAGTTAAATGAACAACAACATTACATATCAGTTGACAGAGATGTCCAACACACTGCACGGCTAGTGCAAACACTATTTTTATTAACATTTGGACATCAACTCAAAAGCAAATCTTTAATCTCCGAGTCAGAGAATCTCAGAGTCGTCTTGGTCATGGTCACTAACTAAACCTTATCCCTGCTCATGGCCAGAACTTTGGAAACCACATGATACATTCACTACAATTAAAGTTTAAAGGCACAGTGTGTAAAATGTCACCACTAGATGCTTGTAGATTGTAGACTGCATTCTCCTGAATTCAGTTTTCTCACCCCTCCCATTTTAAATCCATAATTCTAGCTATGGCGGTCACTGTAAGACAAACAACTCTGGCTATAGTGATTGTTGACTCTTAGTCTGCTGTTTACCTCAGCTGACATTATTTACTCTGGAGGAGTCTGATATGAGTCGATGAGTCAGTGAAGTTCACTTCTGTTCAACTACAGCAATAAAGAGGTGAATTTTTGAGGATATCCTGAACTTCTCTGTCAGTAAATGCTGTTGTTTTCGCTACTGTTAGCATCTGTTAGCATCTTTTAGCTGCCTTTAGTGAAACTGTCGTTATTGGACCTAATATTGTTGAACTTGGATGCTTAGAGAATAAACTCTCATACAATATAAGAATGTAATCAAACTGCCTATCAGAGGGAAAGTGTTATTTTTAGCACACTCGAGCCTGACATTAGCTTCCTTAATGTTAGCTGTTGTTGTTGTTTAGCTGGCTTCCTGTCAGTTCATGTCAGGACAACATGGTGGCTTCCATTAACTGGCGCCTTCTCCTTTGCATTTTTAATGGATTCTAAGTTTATGAGAACACATCAATGTGTTGTAATACATAATTATGTTATATCTATCAGTACAATACTCTTTTTTTCTGTTAAATAACCTTAAAAATGACTGACTGCAACTTTAAATTGGCATTGTAAAGCGCTTTGGGTGCCTTGAAAAGCGCTTTATAAATCCAATCCATTATTATTATTATTATTATTAAATGCTGCATATGTGAAATGACATTTAAGAAAATCTTTATGTAAGGTTAAAAAGCAACATTACAATTATTCTTTTCAGTTGTCAGTGTGTAATTGTATATATTTAGAAAAACAAGTTATTAAAATATTAAATGGAAGTAGGTATGCAAAATGTACATGAGCCTGAGCATAAGAAAGCAAAGTTTAAATATTAGCATAAACTGAGCTAAAAGCACTAATTTGTTGCAAGCAAGCTGTTTATTTTCATTTATAGTGCATTTTTAGTGAAGCTGAACCTTCAGGATGAAGTACCGAAAGTGAGTCCCTTGGAGCTAGTGATAGAGAAAGACAATTACTATCTGATTCTGCCTGAAGAATAAAAATACAGACCACAACTGGACTGTAGCCATGGCCTTGGTGTGACGGGTGGAGTAAATCAAAGCTGGGAGTCTGGGGTCTGTCATTCCCCCCAACACTGAATTACCATTTCTGATCTCAGTATCTGCAAACATTGGCTCATCTCTTTTACTAATATATGCTTTTATCATCTGACTTTTCTCCTCACTGTACTGCTCTCTACTTTTCTTCTTTTTCATACACATGATGAAACTGTGTGAATAAAGGCCTGCTGCAGTGAAGTTGCTTGCACTTGCAAGAATATTATGACACTAATCCACTGTAAGCAAGTACAACTAAATGGTAAGAAACTACTGCTAATTGCATAAATTATATATGCAATACAGCATATATAGCGTACACTTCACTCAGACTTGATGTCCCCTAATAAATCAAATATAATTGTTGACTGGAGCCCATGCTCACCATTTCTGGTCCTTGGGAGAATGTGTAGCTAATTTGATAACTAAGATATGTTAGCAGGTGATAGCAGTAGATGACTGGTTTGCAGCCACATGTTTTCAGGAAAAAAAACTTTCACTAAGCAGCCAGCTGGAACTACTGCAGCTCCTTTAGTGGCCATTTGAAGCTGGCTTAAAAATGAGCCGATCCCCAGAGACTGTTAAATGTTAAAATACACAGCTTTACAAGCTTTACAGCATGTTTACAACCTCATACAAAAACAATATTGGTCTCTATGGATGGTTTCTCCCTGGTGATTTTGCAAAATAACTACTCCTCCTGATTACTGGGAGATGGCAAAATGACTGCTTTGGTTAGCATCATTCTGACATAGGCAGCTTTAGCGTCAGCTGGCAGCTGTGTACTTGCTGTTACCTTCACTAACTGGATGTTTCCACCATGTTTGTAGTGTTAGTGCCTTTTAGAGCATTTTAATTGAATTAAATTAAATAACATAGTCTCCTGTGTAGTTCAGACCATTGTTTGTCATCCAGATTGGACTTCGATGTCTATCTGAAAAATATGCATTACCTGACTGGTTGTGAGTTGTTGCTAACAATAAAAGAAATTGCTGAGGGCCCATAGGTCTAGAGACCAGTCAGTGACTCACTGGTAACTAGGCAGACGTTTTTATTCTGCAACAGGTTGGCAAGTGGTTGGTAGAGGTTGCTGGCAGACTCTAATGTGAAACTTGTCTCAAAGAGGTGTGTGGTGCTGCACCAAAACCTCCTTGCAGTTGCTTTTGTCACAAGCAGGTTGCCGCAGTCAGTAATAGCATGCGTGCAAGATGCCAACCTGTCTGCAAACACTTGCCAACTACTTGCAAAGCTGCACTGAATTTGTAAAAAGTATAACGCCAATTGAAAACAGAGAACGTTTGCCTTCAAAGTAAAAGTTGCATATTTTGGAATTTGTTGGTCACAGCGACAAGACATGACACTTTTTTTGTTTCACTTCTCATTTGCACTGCACTCTTTCAAGTTTCACTACAGTTTGGTGGACAGTGATTATTTATAAGTATTTTGTTAAAAAATCTATAACATCAATCTTATGTTAAAGGGAAAGAGAAGTGCGTTGCAAGCATTGTATAATCACACGAACACAAAGGTCATCCTACGCAGAAGATTCAATTCAATTTTATTTATATAGCGCCAAATCACAACAAAACTGGGAAGGAAAAACTCCCTTTTAACAGGAAGAAACCTCTGGCAGAACCAGGCTCAGGGAGGGGCGGCCATCTGCTGCGACCGGTTGGGGTGAGAAAAGGAAGACAGGATAATAAAAAAAAACCTTGCAGGGACATGAAGAATTATGGGTAATGATGTTGTCTTTAGAATATGATGAATGTAAAGGAGAAAACGTCTAAGGCTGACATAAAGGGACAACTTGGAGCAGCACAAAGGAGATGAAAGTCTGAGAGCGTATCATTTAGGGAGCCAGCTGGAGAAAGTTCAAAAATATCTTCAAAAGAACAGCAAGATCGTTATGAGCTTTAACGTCTATGCTAAATATTGAAATGGCTTGAAGCGTCTGGGGGAAACTGGTATCAATTGAATTATTAAAGCAGGTCTGAATCTAAATCCTAATAATTGCTTTTGACTCTACTTGAGAGGCAGGAAAGGCTTTTGCGGAGTCTGGTATATTTTGGCGTGCTGTGAAAACAATGTAGGCAAAGAGAAAAGCTGATTTGATAGCTCGGCACTGACAGTTAGTCATATTGTTTACTCCAGTCTACTTGACATTTTGGCTCTTTTCTTTGAAATGATCTTGAAAACAATACCAGTGGTTACAAAGGGTTATAAAGTTGAGCCTGTAGAAAGTATTAGCAGACACAATAGCCACAGTGGTGGTGAATTATAATGAATGATGCCCATTATGCTGCTCCTGGCTGTGTGTGTTAAGTGATAGATGTGTCTTTGTGAGCGAGAGGTGGAGAGGGCGATCGATGAACGAAGCAGGTTCGGTGAATTATTCAGAGAAGTGGGCTGGGAAACCCTGGGGGGAAAAGTTTGGTTTTGCTGTGCCTGTGTATGTGTGTGTTTTGGGCATTAAAGCCACTGGCTCGGACTGAGGTCGCACATGAAGCAAAAACCTACAGAGCCTTGAGGTTCACAGCGATCCATGGGAATCGATTCAGCCTTCTGTTTAAAGAGCTGAGGCCAGAAAGGCTACAGAGCTAAAAAGGCTTAGGAAAGGTTTAAAGGCTTCAGTGGAACGAGTTGTAAATGTCTCCATTTGTATCATGCACATCTGTATGTGTGTGTGGTTTCAGAAATGTCAGTGCAGAAATAAAAAAGGTCAAAGCCTACCATAAGCCTACCATATCCTATGTTAGGCAATTTGACCACTCCTGTATGGACAAGATTTTGTTTATGGGCAAAGCCACGCAGTGATGAAAGGAACAGGCGTGAGGCTTTAATGAAGTTCCAGCCACGTTGATGAGCAGATGGTCTGAGCTCTTCCTGAAACTGGCTGAATATGCTGCGTTTCATTCTGTTCTATCCATCTCCAAAACTTTCCTTCCTTTGACTTCAGATCTGTCATTTGAAACACATTTCAGAGGCGTCTAAAAGAAAAGGGCTTGTGGTAAAATCGGGAGTCGTTAATGCCTCTGATGTTTGGAGTTGAACTCCAAAATGCTCCGATTCCAAGCTTACATAACGCAGATTCATCTAACAGCACCACCACCTGACAGTGCAGCAAAGATGATAAAATGGGATAGCTACGCATTTTGAACTGTTAGAAAGATGCTCTTAGTGTTGCTGCTAGTTGGGAATACATATGGCAGGGGCCAGTTAGCTAATAGGACTCATTAAGTAGTTCCTGTAATGCTTGTTATTTTAGCATACTTTTGTTATTAATGGTTGCAATTTTAATTTATAATTATAAAGAAAGTTGAATACAATATATATAAATGGCTCAGCTGGTAAATTTCCCAGTACGAGAGGCTCAGTTTTGTAACTAAAATAGGAAAAAGATAGCTCTTGTGTTTTATTTAGCTTGGTAGCTATTGCTACCCAGTGATCATGGTTCAAGCAGTGACAGTTAAAAAGAACGAAGGACTGTAGGAAGGAATATTAATACAATAGAAGTTCAATCAGATCCTCCAGAGCAGTACACCTTAAACAGGCCATCGCAGATGAACTCAAAGTGATAAATAACCATTCATGCACACTTTCACACCTTTGGGCAATTTACAGCCACCAGTAACACTAACATGGATATCTTTGGACCAGTGTTGGGAAGGTTACTTTTAGAATGTATTCCACTACAGATTACAGAACACATGCTCCAAAATGTATTTTTATTGTATTCCGTTACGTTACTCAATGAGAGTAACGTATTCTGAATATGTTACTATATAAAATAATAATAAAGCCTGAAATAATTATTGCTTGTATTCACTTTCCTGCTAAAAGCATGTCTGTTAATGACTTTATTGCAGTTTATATTCACACATGTCTTTAATATCTTCGTAGACTCATCAGCCACCTTTTAATGCTTATAACCGACATGTTAAATCAGCCAATCACGTGGCAGCAACTATGCAACATTTAGGCATGTAGACATGGTCAAGCTGACCTGTTGAAGTTTGACGTGACCATCAGAATGGGGAAGAAAGGTGATTTAAGGGAGTTTGAACATGACATGGTTGTTGCTGCTCAGAATCTGATCTACTGGGAGTTTCCCACACAACAATCTCTGGAGTTCACAGAGAACGGTCTGAAAAAGAGAAAATGCCCAGTGAGCCATTGCTCTCTAGTGAAAAGGCCTAGTTGATGCCGGAGGTCAGAGGATAATGGCCAGACTACTTGGAGCTAACAGGAAGGCATCTGTAACTCATATAATCACTGGTTACAAACCAAGTTATGCAGAAGAGCATCCCTGAGTTCACAACACGTCAAACCTTCATCATCTACACGAGCAGAATACCACACTTAATGTCACAGAACAGGAAACTGAGGAAACTCATTAAAACTGGACAACAAGAGATTGGAAATATGTCGTCTGGTCTTATGAGCCTCGATTTCTGCTGCAACATTCGGATGACAGGATCAGAATTTGGCAGCAACATAAAGCATGGATCCATCCAATGGTGGGGGGGATATCTTCTTGGCACACTTTAGGTCCATTAGTATCAATTAAGTATTGTTTAAACGTCACAGCCTACGCGAGTCCATGTTCATCCCTTTATGACCACAGTGTACGCATCTTCTGATAGCTGCTTTCAGCAGGATACAGCTCCATGTCTCAAAACCTCAAATCATCTCAGACTGTTTTCTTCAACATGACCGGAAGTTTACTGCACTTAAATGGTTTCTATGGTCACCAAATCTCAGGCAAGTACCTAAGGAGACACATTTAGGATGTGGTGGAAGAGGTGATTCCCATCACGGATGTGCAGCAGACAAATCTGCAGCAATTGTGTGATGCTACTGAATCAAAAATTCAGAGGGATGTTTCCCATCAATAAGTAATCTTTTCACTCACTGTAGTGCACATCTTTGCAATCAGGAAAAGCTACTAATCCCATTTCTCGAGAATATCATCCTGTTTGTTTTAGGTACTTTTCCCCCACTCATCTGCACAAATCAGGTCCAGACACTCATTCTTCCACATTTGAGTGGGAAAAAGGAAACATGCACAGGAAAAAAATCTTTTTATTTAGGGGGCTAAGCGAAGACGTTACAGAGAAACAATGTTGTATGGTAAATTTTAAAAAACAAACAAATACCCCAAGCCTTCAATAAACATTAAATCCTGTGAGAGTAGTCTGGGTGTCAGTTATTGAATAAAAATGATGCTTCCAGACATCCTGTCCACTATCACCTAAAATGAGCTCGTCTGGTATATGACAGGTACCAAAGCTCATCTGTTGGGGCTGTGTCATTACATCCAACAAAAATAAGGTTATGAAATAAGATTATCAAAATGCTTCTGTAAGATGACAAATATCTGACATGAGCGACGTCACTGGCATTTGAAACCAGTTTATTTTTTCTAATTAGACTCGCCGCCTGCCACTGTGACATTTTTTGGTTATTGCTCACCTCTCATTCACCTGTGGCCAGCCTAAGTTTAATAAGCAGCCTTCATCATATCCCCTCCACGAGATCCAGATGGTGAATGGGTAATGGATGATGACTGTAGACAGACAGATGAACGCAATACACATCCTAGCCGTCGCGTGTCGAGTTATTTGTGAGCACCATCTGCTGGAGGAGGCCAAGTAATCATTTCCTGCGTGTGTGGCTTTTCTTTACGTCGTTATTACCCCCTCTTCAATTCTGAGTCATGTTTTAAAACTCCATCACACAGAAAGGGAAAAGAAATCCTATTAATAAATTATTGTTTGATGACTTTTTATTTGGAAAAACCCTGATTACATGCTCACCCAGATACTTACAGCGATGTGTGGTTCTTGGTTAAAGCACTACACATAATGGTTCATCTACACATGACATTATAGTGACTGTGAACAGTATATATATATACAGTCTGTAAGACAATGCTATTTTTTACAAAAAAGATATCTTAAAATCAGGACTTTTAAAAATAAATAAACACAAGTGCAAACTATGGTTGCGTGAGCGCCTTCGGACCTGCATGACAAGGGAAAAATCACAAAACACAAGGCTGAGGCACTGTATTGCTTCATTCTCTTCAACCATAAAACAATAAGGGAAAAATAGCTGAAAGCTTCCAACCACGATAAAGCAATCCCTCAGTGTATTGATCTCTGCAGTTCAGTGGAAGTACCATCAGCTTTACTGTCTAACGGCCATTTAGAAAATGAAACTGAAGTACCTTTAACACTGGCGTGAAATCTATTTGATGATTTAGTGAAAGTGACTTGTCAGACTCACACTTAATCCATTCAAAAGAAAGGAGAGAGAGAGACAGAGGATGACATATTTTATGAATTCGGTGTACTTTTTTTAAAACCACTTATGAAATTTTCATCTGCTAGTATTGAAGTAGAAAGGCATGTTTCAGTGCTACAGTGACTACAAATAGCCAGCCAGTGCATGGAAGATTTAGCAGAGTGCACCTGTGTGAGTCTGGATGTGCGTGGGATTCTGTGGATGTGTTTCAGAAAAGGCAAGAGTGGGAGTACTACATCTAGCCAGCAGAGTCAGTCTCCAAAGCAGGAATCCGAGTGATATTTCAGTAGCTCGCTTTCAGTGTATTCTGTTTTAACGGGTCAGTTCACCCAATTATGTAAAATTAAGTTACATAAAACTGGCTTTGTGTGTCCAGAATTTTAGATATCTGAATATTAGAGAGTGAGCAGAGATTACAGCAGCTCTATAAAGAGTGCTTTGACTTACATGCAAAACTCAACATGCTAACAATGACAAGGAAAGACTTCCAGATGCTCAAAAGCATTTCATAGGGGGTGCTTGTGCATCCATCCATACATCCTCTGCCTCCTCCGGGTAGGACTTGTCATCAGGTGATCCTATTCAGATGCCTGAACCCCCTCAACTGCCTCATTTTGATGTGGAGTAGTAGTCCTCCAAGTCCCGCCTGAATAACTAAGCTCCTCCCTTTATTTCTAAGTGAGACCCATTTCTGCTGCTTGCATCAATTCTTTATGTCACCACAGGGTGGGAACAGCTACCATTAAGGGTTCCTCCCTTAATGGCATGTAAATGCTATAAATTCTTTCCTGATCAATCCGTGGGCATTAGAAAATGACAAAATATTTATGTATATTATTAGCTTCCGATTAAGAAAACTTTAAGTAAATGTGTTTTTATTTCGGTGCAGACATATTGTCAGTTTTCCACTTTAGATTAATAAGAAGCATTTGTTGCTCATTGACATGGAAGAAACTAGTTACCATCTTAAGAGTTAAAGTCAAAATAAAGCTGAGGTGGGTGTGTTTGTTTTCAGTTTTGCAGGAATTCTGGCAAAAATTTAAACTCAGACCTGTTGCAGCTAGAGAGAAGGTGAGCCTCTCCATCACTTTTAGTTAGTCTCATCATTAAAACCAGAACTACCGCAGGTGTTCGAAATATAAGCAGCTGCATGTATTATTCAGCACCTTCCCACTGTCTATCAGAAAACTGACTAAGTGTTCCTTCCTAGACCCGTCCTGTGAGATCCAATCAAATTCACATTTAGCACTCTTGGCTTTTAGAAGCATGACGTACCTGAACGGCATAATTAAATGACTTTTTTCCCCCCTAAAACTGCATTAGCCTTTTCCCCTTAATTTTTTACGTAATTAAATTAAAAAGAGTTCGCTTCTCGAAGAAAAACACTAATTTTTATAAAAATGAAGATGAATGCAGGTGACGTGGGAGCACTTGTCTTCAGTTCGGCAGGAATTCTGGCAAAAATTTTAATTCAGACCTGTTAAAGCTAGAAAGAATGTAAGCTTCGTCATCACCGTTTAATTTAATTTAATAACTGAAAGTCTTTAAATGTCACTGTTCAGTGCTTACACAGAAGAGCCTCCAATCTATCTGGTTATTTTAGCAATATCTCAAAATCTGGGCACACAAAAGCAAAAGTACAGCACAGACAGTATAGAAGATGTTGCTGTGTAGTTTGGATGAACTAACCCTTTAAGTTATTTTTCTCTTCGTTCAAGCGTGAATCACCACTGTAAAGCACTACAGAGGTGTAGTGTTTGTGTAAAACTGTAGCTGTGATTAGAAATAGGTCAGTAGTGCCATGTTGCTGTTGTACAGTGTGAATATTTTTATGGGCTCCAGGTGACTGATCAACAGCCAGTCCTTGGCCCTGCTGGGCTCCTACTCATCTACCCTGTTGGCCAGCAGCTATCCAGACTACTCTTGGGGCCCTGGGGCTTTCATGACCATGCTGGCTCCAACCATGCCTGGATAACTCCGGTTCCTCCTCATTCCATCAGGTCCAAAAGGGGAGCCAGATCTACGCAGTCCACCCAGAGGCCCTAGCATGGGACCAGGGCTCATCGCTCTGCTTCCGGGGGCTCCAGCCACACCCAGACGCTTCACCTTGTCTACCAGGTTCAGATTGTGGACGGCCACGCTAACGTCTGTTTGGCTTTCACAGTCCCTGCCTCGCTGCCTGCCTCTCATCCCCCCTGTCACCTCCTTCAGGATGGAACGGGCTGGTTTGGAAGCCAGGAAGTTCTCATAAGAAGGACTCTTGAAGTCAAACCCAGCAGAGCTTGGCACAGCTGAAGCTCCCTGTCTTGTGGGAGAGTTTGGAGGGGTCGAGGGTCGCATAGGATCGGGATTAGGTGTTCGGTTGGGGGCAATGGAGGTGCTTAATAGGACTCCTCCGCTGCCCTGACCCTGCTCCAGGCCCTGGCTCTGGTGATACACAGCTGCTGAGATTCCTCTCTCCTGGAGAAGACGTACCAACCCCAGGGAGGTGCTGGTGGTGCGTGTAGCATCTCTGCACAGACATGAGACAAAATACACACATAATGTCCTTTCTTAAAGGAACAGTTCACACCAAACTCAAATGCATATAGTTTTTCTGCTGATTATTTATCCAAATAAACAGCCAGCTATAACCAAGGAACTACACCTGTCAACCAAAGGAAGCATTCAGCCCGACAGAGAGGGAAGGCATTAATACTTACAATTCCACAAGTCTGTGATCTCATGCAGTTGAATGCAAACTTACTTTTTCTATGCACTCAATTAAATATGACATTATATAAAATATGAAATTAGCTAAAACAATCTTTTGATTTTACTTTGTCTTTTAAATAAAAAGGAAAATGTCAGAATATGCAGTTTCTTGCCTGAGGTTAGTTGAGGATTCAGAGGGCCTGAGACTGAGCCTGCGGGACGTGCAGGGAGTAGCAGCAGGAGTACCCAGCAGAGTGCTGGTCATCACACAGGAGGACGATGCAGGCACTGGGTTTAAACTGGAGGGAATGAGAAGATTTCATCTAGGTTAACAAAAAAATAAAAATATATAAATCAGACTTTCAGATGGTCTCATCATTAAAACCAGAACTACAGCGGGTGTTCAAAATATAAGCAGCTGCATGTATAATTCAGCACCTTCCCACTGTCTATCAGAAAACTGACTAAGTGTCCTGCCTAGACCCGTCCTGTGAGATCCAATCAAATTCAGAATGAGTGCACATTTAGCACTCTTTCGGCTTCTAGAAACATGATGTATCTGAACGGCGTATTTAAATGACTTTTTTAAGAACTGCATTCGTTTTTTCCCACTTAATTTTTCTTCTCACTACAGTGTGTGAAGTGGCATTAAGTGCCGTTTTAACTTTCTAAAAGGGCGCGCTTCTCGAAGAAAAACATTTACTAATTTTTATAAAAATGAATTACTCGATTTTTTTTATTTTTATTGTAAGGTAAAGACCCTACAATAATACAAAGAAAACTCAGAGCCAGAGTTTCATTTTAAGCATCGTTATAAGACCATTTTTAGCAGAAAAGCTCAATTCTGCAGGAGTCAGTTATAGATAAATTTAGTCAGGGTCACTCTAAAAAGAAAAAATATATTTCAATGTGCAATGATGTCCATGGCTCTGGGAAGCAGCAACAAGCCCCCGGCTCTGAGTAGAGTAGCATTAAAAGGTTATGCTGGGGAGGAGGTGGGTTACAAAGCAGCATGCAGATGTGCACCAGGTATAGGCAGGCTAAAGGAGCTTAAAGAGTGTGCCCATAGTGAGAACTGTTATTCTCATCGCCTGCCTGAACTAACACTATGTGTGACTTTCGGTGGCTCGAATAATAACAAAGAGTCGACTCTGATCACAGACACTTAATGATGCCACTCACCTTGGTGTAACCCGCGTCTGCTCATCAGTTGGATGGAGGATCCGACAGGTTGTAAAGGTGTAAGTGGAGCTGGTGTGAGCCATGCATTTACCTGGGTAGTATGCAGCTGGAAGTCAAACACACACAGCCCGTCACTGTCAGTCAGCACATTTTAGCCTTTTATACATGTTCAACAATGTGGAAGTATTTATGCACTATACTGCCAGAAGTGTTTGCTCTACCTTCACACGCATATGAACTTGAGTGAAATCCATTCTTAATTATACTTTTGGCAGTATAATGTATTTAGAGTCAATGAAAAGTTACTATATGTCCTCACCCAGAGCATCGGTGTTGCTGAGGTGTGGTGATGGTGATGGTGAGGGCGGAGAAGGTGGGGCCAGGGTGACTGAAGGCTGTACGAGGTTGGCGTCACTTGTACTGGAGGTGGGGGCCACTGCCGGTGAGGCAGAAGCTGAGGAGGTGGGAAGATTTTGGAAGTATTGCTCTCCTGGTTCATCCTCCTCAAAGCCGCCCCATGGGTACGCCTTAACACAAACAAAGAGCCATGCAGGGAAGGGAGAGGAGTGCTTTACAGGTGATAAGGTTTGATTCTCGTTACCAGAGGATGGGCCTACGTTTAAACCAATACAGCGGTACATGTAATCAACGGAGATGGTTTAGCGTGAACACAACAGATACACGCAGAGAAACCTCACACACAGACCTGCTCCAGCTCTAGTTCTAGAGGTCTGTAGCCCTTTGGCACAACTCCTGGCCTGGCGTCCAAGATCACACCCAGGTGAGGCTGGGCTAACTGCTGCCAGTGGTGCAGAGTGGCAGATCCTGGTGGAGAGAAGTGGATTTAACTTAATGTACTTAACTCCACCTGCACCATCTCCAAACACACAGACAAAAAAACATTTAGGGGAATATGAAACCTTAAATCTCCTGAAAATACTTGTTAGCATTTTAAAAGGCATTCCTACGTTAACAGGTTTTAAGAATTATATGTAACTGAGAAGTAACTAGCAGTAACAGCAACAAAACCGATATTGTGCACACACATATCTCAGAGTGTCAGCCAGTAATTCATGCAATTAAGAACAAAAAGTATTTTAGATCCTTTTCTCTAAAGAAAAGGATCTCATCCATTCAATAAAAAAGTGAAGATGAAGCTAATACTATAAGTGAAGAGGATGGCAGAGAAAGGTGAATATCAAAAAGCTATGAATATCAGAGGAATGATATGAAAAGGAAATGAAATGGAGGAGCAAAGCAGAATGAGAATCTTTTTATTAAGACAGCCACATGGATTAATGACAGAAAATAAACAGACAGCAAAGAGGTGACAGAGTGAGCAGTGAAAAAATGAAAAAGCTTAAAAAATTCTAAGTTACGAATGAATATGGACAGAACAACGTGTATAAATATATAAGAATACATATAAACAAATCCACAACAGCAGGGCTTCTGCATGGGGGGCAGATTCAGTTTAAATAAAGTATAAAATATTACCAGCAGAGGGCAGCACAGGCCAAAGGAACCTGTTTTGAGTGGTTCTATTCTACTTAGCATTATTTTCTATTGCATACAGAGTATACCATTACATATCATAATAAACATAGCCAAAGTTTCATATAAAGACCTCAGAGTATGTGCAAATAATCCCTGAAGCTCGCGATTCAGCCTTCTCTCAATGGCCAGCAAGAGCAGGTTTCCCTAATTTTGTCAACTTTGACAGCAGTGTTGCCAACTCCTCAGTAAGGAAAATCGCTATTGGTTGTCCTAAAAGTCGCTAGAAGTCGCTAAATGACGTCATCACTTAATTTGCATAATTGGTGATGCTTATGTATTTGCAAACTACGTTGTAGGAGAGAGAAATAACATTGTGGAAGAGACATAAAGTCAGTAAAAAAAAAGGCCTAAATGCATTTAGGATATATTTATAACTACAAATTAAATTTCTTTTAGCAATTATTGTTTTTTTTATTATGTCACAATTCCAACTCTCCTCCTTTATCCAGGCTTGGTACCGGCAAAAGTGACCCGAAATAGGCAGTCTGGCGGAGTTACTTTTTGTGTTTGTTTGTGTGTGTGTTTTTAAAGTAGTTTTAAACCTTGTGATCCACAAAAAGTAAGAGTAAAAGAAGAACTGACTGTTATAGTCAGGGCGGGAGCAGCGGCTTCATGTGCGATTCATTTGCAGTTTGGACGCGTAGGGGTGAACACGGTAGCGGTTTTTGATACGGGCGACACGGGCGGTTTGCCGGGGCGGCAACGTGGTGGGGGCGGCATCACGGGCATCGGAAAAAAATAAAAATAAAAATTTACTCGTACTCATGCTGCTCCGACATCATGCCAGCGCATATCGGGAATGGCATAGGCACCGATCGGTTTTCTATCGCCCATTTGCTGGGAGGAAGAGCGCCCTCCGTTTGCGAGGTGCGCCTCCTGCTTGCGGCACAGGGAGGAGAGGGCGGGGCGGCGGGGGATTCTCTGGCTGGCTGGAGCAGCATCTAATAACCAACTCGCAAAATAAAACAAAATAAAAACAAACCAACAAACACGAAAACACCAGACATTATGATACAGACTTATAATTTGCACCGATGTTTTTTCGAAATTCTATAAAGTGAGCGCGAGAGCCCTCGGTGCGCGTGCTCGCTGCCGAAGTCAAAGTAAACTTTATTGTCATCTCCGCTACATACAGTCCAGTATATAGAGAGACGAGACGACGAGGCTCCAGTTACAGCAGTGCAAGTAAACAAACAATAAATATAAGAAGAGTAAGAAAATAAATATACACTTTAGGACCAGGGGTAAAGGGATCAATAACAATTTAAAATGTATATTTTACAGTTTGATGATTTAAAGTCTCACACACAACCCGTCGATAGGGGAGGGGGACCGGCTGCTTCCAAATAGAGCACATTTCATTCATAATGTTGTAAATCCAAGCCCATTATCTATTCATGATTTGAATCCTGGGTTGTGCGAAATCCCAGAAATAAACCTTAGGCAAAGTGAATCTGTGAACTAAGGTGTAGGTCTGTTAGATTATGTTGTGGTGATCCTCGGGCTGGGGGATGGGTGTTCATACTGGAGTGCAAAATTAAAAACAATGGAAGATGGACAAGAAAGTTCAAAGCCATCAGCTCCTCAGTTTAGAAAAAATAGAAAAGAAGAGGAGGAGAAACGAGCAAATGATACAGGTAAGCAGATGTGTCATTGGATAATGGCAGGTCATCCTGAAACAATCAGAATCAGAATACTTTATTAATCCCTAAGGAAATTATGTGTGTTACAGTTGCTCCAAGAAGAAATAGTAGCAGTAACAGACTAAACTCCAAACAATACATTATGTTACAGATTTTAATATTAATTAGTCATTGTCAATTGTTGATTCTTCCTGTTCTCATTGTATGACGAATTATGATGGCTGTTTGGTAGCTGTTTGCATACAATGCATACTCTCTCTCTCTTCATATATGTGTGTGTGTGTGTGTGTTTCTCTGGCCAGAGGGAGTATTCGCCCAGGGCGCCAAACAGGCTAGGACCGCCACTGGGTGAACATGTCCTGTTTTGACAGCAGCTGGGGGCGACTTCTGCGTGAGGACGATCCGCCGCCTATGAGTGCTTTGGCACGGGTTGCTTTTTAGAAAAAAAGTCGCTAAGGGGATCTGAAAACTTACTAAATATAGCGACAAACTCGCTAAGTTGGCAACACTGTTTGTCAGTAGAGTTAAACCTTCTGTTTGCGAGGGACAACCAATCAGAAGACACGCGCCTTAAAAAGAACAGGCAGGAAGCCACAACAGTCCGTTTCTGACAACGGTACCAAGGGTCAGTAAAGATAAATAAGGTTAGTTTGAACTGTGAATCATATAAAACTAATCTAGCACAGAGTCCAGTAATAAATATTTGGCACTGATCTGGAAATGAGCATAATCTTCTTTAAGGTTAAATCTAAGACACCAGCTCCTTAATTGTACATGCTGACTGAATACTACTGTGACTCTATCACACTATATAGACCTAAGGTCTGCCTGTTTCCCCTTTTAGCCCCCGATCAGTTCATGAGCAGCAGCCAGAGATTTGGATAGACTCCGTCTTACTTCCTCCGTGTAGTGCATGAGTGCTCAAAGCCACCCTCTGGGCTGGGTTTCTTTGTAATAGCTGTGTGGAGATGCAAAGCTGCCAGACTTGTGATGATGCATCAGAGACCAGAAAGAGTTGAAGAGCATCAGAGACAGGGGCCTCTCTGTCCACTCTTGCGCACTCCTCATCTTCTTGCTGCCGGCTCGGTCTCTGGCCCACCTCCTTCCCCTCTCCCTCTCTATTCCAGCTCCAGTCTTCCTCGTCCATCCCCACACTCTCTCCCTTTCCCCTTGACTGCCATCTTGCCTCCTCTCCCCCTCTGTTCCCCAGCCCTGCCTGCTCCCTTTTTTTGCCCCGGCCCCTCGGTGCCTCTCTCCTTCCAGGTTCCTCCCTGACTTGCCGTTCATTCCGTGCTCCCTTTCTACCTCACCTTCGAGTGGTTTGACGATCTGAAGCTTGTCGGGGAGGTAGGGCCCTCGCGAGGCCCAGAGGTGGAGGTTTCCGAGGGACATGATGCTTTCGGATGGGGTTAAGAGACTCTCCTGGCTGAGGGCATCGTGGAGTCCAGGGTGTCCTCCCCGCCGTCGCTCTCGCTCCTCTTCAAAGAAGCGCCTTTCACTTAAATTGTTTTGTCGGCGCAAAGACAGGCGACGCAGAGCAAGCCGCAAGTCCTCTGCCCCACTTGCCTTCTTCTCCTGGCCCTCTGTGCTGTTGACAGAGCAGGGTTAAAACAAAAATCAATCAAATGTTTTAAAATAAAATCATTCTTGAGAAAACTGAGTTTGATTCATGCAGATGACAGCAGCTTATCTCGGTCTTACCTGTCCTGATTGGATGCTGTCTCCATTAGGATGCTCTGCGTTCGGTTATCAAGGGCTACATTTTCTCCACTAAGGTCACCTCCAAATATGCTGGAGTGGGGTGTGGAGAGACCACTCGATTGGGGTGACGTTCGAGCTGACAGGGACTGGTTAGAACCCGGGATGTTGGAGTTGGTTGGAGTCAGAGAACGCTGACGAACTGTCTGGTTAACATTTTTGACCGTCTCAAATACACGTTTCCGATGGACCCTGCACACAGTCAAACATAGGAGTATTATACTGATGCTCTTCAACAGTGGTTCACAAACCTTTTTACCTAAGTTACTCCCAAAGATGGACTCAAGAACGCTTCACCAAGGTTACATTTTTTTGAACTCTTAACATTAAACAAATCCCAACTTTAAGTCGAGTGTTTAAAGCGACTAACAATCAGAGTGAAGAACACCATCCACCATGGCCGTGTGAAAAAGAAAGTTTTCTTGTGACACTATGGAGTTCTGTGAAAAACGAATACTCCATGTAGCTTATAGAACCATCAGTAATAACCTGAAGCGATTGTTTTCTCTATGACTTAAGCCATCTCTCACATTGTTGTGGAGGAATTTTGGTCCACTCTTCTTTACAATGTTGCTTCAGTTTATTGAGGTTTCCAGGCATTCATTTGTGCACAGGCCTCTTAAGGTCTTGCAACATAACTCAGTAGAGTTGAGGTCTGGACATTGACTGGATCATTACAAAACCTTGATTCTTTTCTTTTTCATGCTTTTGAACAGTTGTTGCTGTGCTTGGGATCATTGTCACTAAGGCTAAGATTTAGCTGTCAGACAGATGGCTGTGAATTATGACCAGAAGTCTCCAGAAAGCAGTGGAGTCCAAGAAGTAGCTTTCGATTTTTGTGCAATTTCTTAAGCATTGCATGGTTTGAACTTTGGGTGATTTTTTTTTGGACGCCCACAACTAGGAAGACTGTAGTACTATGTTAACACATACCCAAATGCTACAGACCAGGAAACTGCCAAAAGAGAGGTACCCACACTTGCTGATGATCAGTTAATCAAGTGCATTTGATTATAAGCACCTGGCTGCAACTTACCCTTTTAACATGGTGTGCTTAGTTTTTCAAAGAACTTCATGACAGCTAATAGACAGCAGTGTCCATTATTAGCGATTTAATAAGCAATTTCTGTATGATTACCATTCATCAGTTACACTTCATTTCATTACACTTTACATTTTAACCAGTCTTTTCCTATTTTAAGCTACCGGTACTACTTTATTGTATTCATTAGGTTTTGTTACCATTTTTTAACAATTTAACTATTATAGCTAGCAATTTTAGCTAGAATGATATTTAGCAGTTTAGCTAATCCTCTCCTCTTGTATCAGATCTGGTATTTAGCACAAATTAACAGTGTCTGTGTATTTTAGCTATACAGCTTGCTAAATAAAAGTCTGCTAGCATTAGCTGATAATTTAATACGCCACCTGTTCATCCAGACATCGTAACTTCAGGCTTCTAAAAAAGAACATGACAGTGGCTACAATGCTAATGCTAAAGCTAAACATTTCCAAAAGTCCAAACTCAGTAGGTGAGGTCACAGTGGTTACATTCCTCTCATATACACTGTATTCATAACTTTGACTAGATACTATGCTTATGTACAGTGGCGGTCCTAGCCTGTTTGGCGCCCCGGGCGAACACTCCCTCTGGATTTCGCACAACCCAGGATTCAAATCATGAATATGGCTTGGATCATGGCTTGGATTTACAATATTATGAATGAAATGTGCTCTATTTGGAAGCAGCAGGGCCCCCCTCCCCTTTCGACGGGTTGTGTCGGGTTCGACTTTAAATCATCAAACTGTAAATTATAAATTTTAAATTGTTATTGATCCCTTTACCCCTGGTCCTAGAGTGTATATTTATTTTCTTACTCTTCTTATATATATTGTTTGTTTACTTGCACTGCTGTAACTGGAGCCTCGTCGTCTCGTCTCGTCTCTCTATATACTGGACTGTATGCAGCGGAGATGACAACAAAGTTTACTCTGACTTCAGCAGCGAGCAGGCGCACCGAGGGCTCTCGCGCTCACTTTATAGAATTTCGAAAAAACATCGGTGCATATTATAAGTCTGTATCATAATGTCTGGTGTTTTCGTGTTTGTTGTTTTGTTTTTATTTTGTTTTATTTTGCAAGTTGGTTATTAGATGCTGCTCCAGCCAGCCAGAGAATCCCCCGCCGCCCCGCCCTCTCCTTCCTGTGCCGCAAGCAGGAGGCGCACCTCGCAAACGGAGGGCACCCTTCCTCCCAGCAAATGGGCGATAGAAAACCGATCGGTGCCTATGCCATTCCCAATATGCGCTGGCTGATGTCGGGGCAGCGTGAGTACGCCCCCCACCATGATGCCGCCCCGGGCAACCGCCCGTGTCGCCTGTATCAAAAACCGCTACTGCTTATGTATACTTTTAGAAAAAGTTTTGAAAAGACTTTTAGTGAGCTATGCTGGCTAGTTTATCACTTTTTTTGACAATTACTTATGCATTTACTTTTCACCGTAGTATATT
Source organism: Simochromis diagramma (assembly GCF_900408965.1). Lineage (NCBI taxonomy): Eukaryota > Metazoa > Chordata > Actinopteri > Cichliformes > Cichlidae > Simochromis > Simochromis diagramma. The sequence continues at coordinate 18,079,244 of NW_024387523.1, read as the reverse complement.
TATTTTGGCTATTTCTACTGTCTGTCCATTACTTATTGCCAACTCTTTTGATCAAACAATTCCAAAACCTGTTCCCATGTTTGGGAATTGGCATCTAGTATGCATGCATGAATACCTACTTCTGTTCTTCACACTCTGGGTCATCAAGACTCAGCTCCTTCCTCATCGTTCCCTCAATCTCAGCTGCCAGAGAGTCCTGCAACATATAAACTTTTAAGAGGGGAAGACAATCCTACAAGCAAAGAGAGGCACACACACTTTTACAGTAACTCACCATCGGGTACAGTCCCAGCGGGTGATAGCGGCGTGGGGTTCCTGCAGGGTAGTTTCTGTTTCTCAGGTTCTTCAGCTCCTCCTGAGCTTCATGCAACATCTCAATGCACTCTGAGTACTTCTCTTCTAACTCCTGGAGCTGTTGTATTGTAAACACAGCAATTAAACTCACATTCACAGTATTTAGGGAACAAACTGTGATTGGGGACAAGCTTGGAAAGCAAAGAGAAGTTACCTCTGCTGTGAGCTGCCTTTGGGCATCTTTAGCTGCCAGCAGGTGTTGAGAGAGCTCCTCATTTTCCACTGCATACTAGACACACAAATGCAGCTTTGACTGAGCAAACAGCTAAACAGGACAAGACCAGTAAAAATATAACCAGTCAAAGTATATACCTGTGTGCTTATATACTCACAGATTTGGCTTTCTTTTGCAGATCTACTATCTGAGAGAGGAGGTGTGTGATCTCTTCTTGCTGTCGTGATGCGTCTTCAGTCTTACGGGCCAGTTCCTCTGCTATGGCAGAAATCTGAAGACTGGACAACCCTTAAAGTTTGACAGAGAGTTCAAAAAGAGCACAGACAAAAATGCAAATAAAATATAAATGAAATCAGAACACTTCAAATTTATATTTCAAGTGCAATGAAACACTGAAATAAAAACTTTAAAAGTAATAATTTTTAAGGTTTAAAAAAAATAGTCATTTTGACTTTGCTACTGCTAACTTCAAAAACAGGGACATGCAGTACAATTTCTATACATTCACAACAACGGTCAGCTCAAGGTGCTTTACATTGCACGACAGAGACCCTACAGTGTTAGAGAGACAACCAACCAACAATCAACTGATCCCCCATGTACAGAAGCTTGATTCCACCACTGAAAAAATAAAACTTCCATCCATTACTTGAAATTTGAAGTTATTTTCTCCAAATTTCGAGTTATGGAGGGCTTTTTTTTTTTTTTTTTATAAACAAACTGTCATACATCTGTGAGCGACCACTCTGACAGTGGAAATGAAAAACTCCCTTTTAACAGGAAAAAACTCCAGCCAGGCTCAGGGAGCGGCATCCATCCATCCATCCATCCATTTTCTTCCGCTTATCCGGGGCCGGGTCGCAGGGGCAGCAGCCCAAGCAGAGAAGCCCAGACCTCCCTCTACCCAGCCACCTCCTCCAGCTTGTCTGGGGGAGCACCAAGGCGTTCCCAGGCCAGCCGAGAGATATAATCTCTCCAGCGTGTCCCAGGTCTGTCCTGGGGCCTCCCAGAAAATCTCACCCAGGAGGAATCCTTGTCAGATGCCCGAATCACCTCAACTGGCTCCTTTCGATGTGGAGGAGCAGCGGCTCTACTCTGAGCCCCTCCCGAATGGCCGAACTTCTCACCCTACCTCTAAGGGAGAGGCCAGCCACCCTTTGGAGGAAGCCCATTTCCACCGCTTGTATTCACGATCTCGTTCTTTCGGTCACTACCAACAGCTCGTGACCATAGGTGAGGGTAGGGACGTAGATCGACTGGTAAATTGAGTGTTTCGCTTTTACACTCAGCTCTCTCTTCACCACAACAGACCGGTAAAGCGTCCGCATCACTGCGGCCGCCGCACCAATCCGTCTGTCGATCTCCCGCTCCCGTCTCTCGTGAACAAGACCCTGAGATACTTGAACTCCTCCACTTGGGGCAGGAACTTGTCCCTGACCCGGAGTGGGCACTCCACCCTTCCACAAAAAAAACATTTTTTCACGATATATTTTTCAGTCTGTTGTCTGCTCTTCAAAAATGCTGATTAAATCCAATTAAAAATTAGATAAAGTTGTAACAAGATATGATTCTAAATGAGTTGCATCATTGCCATAGACAATATAAAAGGTGGATGTAGCTACCATGACATCACTCAATGATTTCTGAAGTACTGCTTTGACGATGCATTTTCGCTGTTACTTTATTGCAAAGCCGCAGATGTGATGAAGAAGAAAGAGTCTCACCATGAAACAACAAACTCGAACTACTACCAACTACTTGACAAGATGTGACAAAATGTGAAAATGATCAGCTATTGAACTTGGAGTTTCTTACCAAAGATAACCCTTCACAGACTTAACTTTTTATCCAGCATGATCCAAACCAAGTCAAACTCAGCAGGAAAGTGTTTAAAGAGGTCAAGTCATAAAGCCATTTTCTCGTAGACTTTTGGGACAGTGACATATAGGACTGGAAGTCTACCACAGCTTTTGCCATCCAGTAGAATCCAGATTTAAGGCACTTCCACTCTGGCTTCAATATTCTGCCCTGGAAGCTGCAGCCATATTATATACTGTAGAGTGATTGCATTGTGTTTTTATTCAAATATTACACAGCATGCAAACTCTCGGAGGGAGTTGTGTAAAGAAAAACAGGCAATTTCACACACAGAAGCTCCAATTGGTGGCAAGACAAAACTCACTGAGCTCTTTGACACAGTCGTTCACAAGCTGCTGCTCCTTTTCTTCATAAGTTTCGGTCTCTGACTTTAGATGGTTAGCCTGCGAGTAGACGTCCACAATTACACAAAATACTCTGAGCCGTTTCAGTAACTCACCTCGTCGTGTTTCTCTCAATACTGCGTGTGATACCTCTGAGCGGAGTGACAGGTTCTCCTCTTCCAGCTCTTTGAGTTTCTTTTGGAGCGTGTCGCTCACAAAGCCTCCTGAAGCAGTTTCCACTTTGCTTTTTTTACCCCTTCAGGAGACAAACACAAATTTTAGCATGGACTTTACAGCCATTACAAGTGAGGTTATATTTTTACACCTGTGAAATGGTAACAGTATTCACACATTTTAGGAGTGACATTAAGAAACTAACGTTGGGGAACTGCTGGATTCATCCTCGATCTCTTCAGCTGCATTGGTGTAAAACTGCAGCAGCTCATCCTTGAGGTTCAGCTCATGGTGCAGCTGGGCAACCTGCAGGAGGACAGGTACTGTTCAACACCTGTAGCACCAAAACATTTTTTCCTGGTCTAAATTTCTGTGAGGCATACCTCCTCTGTGATTTGTCCCACTTGTTCCTCCAAATACTCCTTCTGCTCTGTGAGAGTCCGGTTCTTCTTAAGGAGCGACTGGCCAATCTTTGCAGCAAGCTCCAGATCTCTCTCTTTCTATTGGTTGCAATGTAGGAGAAGCAAACAGAGGAGAGGAACATCTCATTATCATTTGGTCTGATTAAAAAAAAGAAAAGCTTCAATTTACCCTCATAGAACTGGCAAAATTAAAATACCTCACCTCTTCCAACAAACGTGTGACAGCATCAATGTCATTGTAGGTTTTCGTCATCTGGCCCACTCTGTCTGCACATAGCACTGTGGAAAAAACAAAAAAAGAAAACCCAACCGAACATCAAAACACCGAATGACCTTCTGGTCATCCCATCACTTGAGTTGTGATCTGCAAACATGTGTGACTGCATGCAAAAACGGCCCCATTATGTAACACAAAGAGTATTTATACACTCAGAGGAAGTGGATGTACCACGTATAGCGTGCAACACTTCCATCACCACTGTTTGGAAATGCACGAGCAGGCGTTAAAGGGGAAAGGGTCGTGTTCCATGGCGCACAACGTGTGGCTCTGCTGCCGCGGGGTTGGCAGCAATTATTGACTTCAGAGCTTGAATCGATAACGTGCTGCACAAAGTTATCGAATCCATTATGGTAAGCCTCTGTAATCCTGTTGGTACTCTAAACAACACAAAAACTTCCCATTTCTGAAAGCAAATTTAGGTGATGGCACTGAAATAGTGATCAGCGCTGGTTTACAGGGGTACAACAGATAGCCGTGGAAATTAGACAGGAGACATGCGTCATCTTAGTGAGGCGAACTAACTAAGAAACAAACACCGGAGCAAAACTATCAGCAAGATATAATACAGCTTTTCTGCATTACTGGAGCTCTGAAATGATGAGACTGCAGCCTGTAATCCACCGCAGTCAGGAAGCAAAGAGGAACAACGACATTCAACAAAAATCAGAGTACTGAAAAGAAACTAATATCCCAATCATTTGATCGCATCTTAACATTGAGCAGTCCTCCGGCTCACACTCATCCCTTTCTAATCTTTGCTCTTGCTGTCCGTATCCTCCACTTGCCTTGATGACAATCGACCGCTGGTCCAAAACACTGATCCATTTGCTTTCTGTCTCTCTCATGCCACTGCTCAGCTACTGTATCACAGGCTTACAGACTATATTACCCTCCACCCACACGGACGTCCCTGTGTTGGTGGAGCGAGAACAAGGTAGGCGGAGAGATGAGAGAGAGCGTGTGTGCATCCGTTTTGGTTCCACAGCTGCGGAGGTGAAGTGGAAGTTGTGTTATGATTGGACAGGCGAGGATGCATTATCCAGGACAGAGTCAATAGAAGTGATTCCCACTTCTCTCATTTTCACCTTTCTTTCATTACCTCACTTCCTCTGTCTTCTGACTCATTCTTTAGCACCGCTGCTAACACAATAGACTGGCAACCCGTAATCAAACTTCCTCAGCAATTAAACAACTTAGCTGTATGCTAAGATGTCAAAGCTGAAATCATCTGAGCAAAGATCAGGGATGAGTCTATCTGAACTGTAAAAACTCAATCTTAGAAATTAAAACTCTACCAATCAATCTCAGATACGCACAAAATAAATGAAGAAAAAAATTCAACAATGTTTCAGACAACATCCTTCACGTGACACGATCTAACGTCTCAGTAAGCCAGTCAGATTCTTCCTCTTTTCATTAGACGACCTAAATTCTTCTTCACATCTTTCCATCGTGCAAGTTTTCCATGTGGGTCAAGGAAAAAGTCATTTGCAAAAGCCATAGGAGAGATTTTACCAACTATACAACCCCAATTCCCAAAGTATTAAGTAAGTAAAAATATGAATAAAAAGATAATGCAGCGATTTCCAAATCTCATAAACCCATATTTTATCCACAAGAGAACACAGATAGCAGAAAAAATGAAATGTTTAAACTTAACTTAAATTTATCATTGATTTGCAGATCAGTGCATTCTGCCTTTATTCACATTTTACACGCCGTATTTTCGTTTTGTCCACTTTTTCATACTGCGTTATTAGAGACAACCATGTGGACAGAAGCTGAAATACCAGCTTTATCCATACAGGACAAAGACAGACGAGACTAGATTAGAATAGAAAACAAACAACCCAAATCTAACATTAACATCTTATTGAAGATCACTCTACTCAAATGTATCTGATCTTCAAAATGTCAATCACATCGTGTTGTGTCACGCCCACCAGCTGCACGTCCTCCTTCATCTGCATCTTGATGATCAGCATGTTTGATTTTCCACAGATTTTATGGCGGACGCTTGGTCGCTCGGGTTATACTTTATAAACAGATGCTATCAAAGATTCAAAGAACAATGTAATGCGACGACAGCAAGAGTTAATATTGTTTAATATTGCACATTAATCTTTAATGTGAGAAAGCCTCTGCAGACAGCGCTGTCCTTACTCCATAAACCTCTTCTGCCTACTCATAAAGCAGCGAATTAAGCAGAGTGCTGATATGATATACGGGGAGCGCAGCAATTATCCAGAATAAACGAAGATGCATTCATGTTTCAGGGCCAAACAGAAATAAAGGGCTTGGTATCCAAATGTTTTTATGACTTAACTTTGAGCATTAAGTCAAACAGATTCATAAAAGACATCAAAGAGCTATTCGAAACCTGTCTTGTTCATCTATGTAGGAGGGGTTCTCAAATGATTTTAAGGGAAAGACCCATAAAGGCAAGTAGAACACCCGAGTACCTCTTTATAACATCTACCCCATTTGAGTGCATGTCGACTACAATTTGTACTTTTTGCTGTCATTAAAATTATTTGTATTCTAAAGCTTTTCAACTGACACACTTCTGCAATTTTAATATTGATAAACAACGTTTCAGTTTTAATCCTGCAGTTATAACCTGAAACCTTTAAGTAGAGAGTTCTGTTATCATTGCCTTCGGCAGCTTTTCCTTCTTGCTTTCAGTCTGTCTTGGTGTGAAACATTTAAAGTACTGGTGCGATCGCGCAGACTTACAGAAGTATTTTAGTGTCTCTTCGATCTGCTCGGTGGTCAGGTCGAGCCTGGCCTCAGGAGCGACGAGGGGCGTGTGGAGCCAGTCGTCATGGTCGTAGCCGTAGACGGTGTCAGCCCGCAAGCGGTACACCGGCAGCTGCTCCTCCAGAAGACTGATGATCTCAAACTCCGGCAGGTCAGTGCTGTTACAGACATCTGAACATTACAGGGAGAGAGAGAGAGAGAGAGGGGATGAGGGTGGATGAGACGGGTGGGTTTTTTCTCATTCCCTGCGTGACCACAGCGAGTCAGGTTTGTGATGGCCGACATTAAACCTGATCAAACATTTGAAAGGCAGGTTTACGTTTAATCAGAGACAAAAAATATTCTGCTAAAATAAAATTAGATAACTCTTCACAAAACTCTTTTTTTTTTTTGTAAGAGGACCTGTTTTAAAAACAGCCAATGTTTCAAATAAAGACTTCAGACAGCACACGGCTCTGGCCCCTGGACACCTGTGGGTTCAAAGCTAATGTTTACGCGGAGCAGCCAATCAGGTGAAAGCCGGCTTAAAGGAAGCTGAGGGGCTACACCAATAGCACAGCATTGTCTTGATCTGTCAGTCATGCAAAGCTACTCTAGTAGAGTCCATGAATGAAACTATGGAGCTGGAATTTAACATAACACGTCCTATTTAATGTGAAATATTTTGAAAAACAAGCAATACTGTACTTTAAAAACAAAAAGAAACACTTGTGCATTTTAACTTAATTATGACTGCGAGCTTAGAATGGTAAAAGACTAGTTTCACTATCTGGTATCACTTTACTTTGATTGCATGGCTACATCCATGTGCAAATTGTGGAAAAGTAACTTTTATTTTGAAAAATTACGTTTGGAATTGCACATATAAAATTGCTTTTTTTAAGAAGAAGAAGAAGAAGAAGAAAAAGCAATACTTTATTAATAAAACTATTAAAAAAAAGATTTATTAGAATAGTAATTTCAACACTGTCACCAGACGGTGAGCTGCATACTCAAAATTTTGTTGCTATATTTGGACTTTTGGATGATCTGAGTTCTTCTGCACCTGTGATGGTTTCGGCGTCCCTGCAGTCGGGAGGCTCCGGACGTGTCTCGGGCTGGTTGTACTCGCCCTCGCTCACATACTGCTCCTCGTGGTTGTGCCGCCGGTCGGGCTCAGGCTCTGACTCTGGGTCCTGGGACAAGGAGGGGGCTGGGGAGGCCAGCTTGGCTCACCTCTCGCTAGCGGAGAGAGACGGGGGCCATGGAGCCGGAGCTCCACTGTTGTAACGGTGACACGGGACAGACGATAGACAGCAGACACAGACACCTGCAGGGGACAGAAGAGAGGAGAAGGAGAGACCTTTACTTTTTCTGCTGCTGTGATCCAAAGTTCACTTCAATCAGTGTGTCTCTCTTTCCCTACAGACTCTTTACCACAAGTGCTGCTGCTGACTCTGCAAAGTGCTTCCTGCCAACAAGCTGCATAAAACCACAGCCTACCCACTGCAGACACCAGGTTTCATAAGTTGCAAGACTTAAATAAAAACAGACGGTGGTTGGAGGGGAACATTTATGCTTTTCTCTATTTCCTGTCATATATACAGTACAGTAGTGGATGCCCATATGAAACATGGCCAAAGTTTCAAATCATGAGCTCAGGATATGTGCAAATAATGTCTGTGGGTCAAAAGAGTGGGCTTCAGACCTCTAAACTCTCCATTTCTAACACTTTTCCTAACATCTCCAGTTGGTGTCAGTGAGAGTGGACATCTCTGGGACAATCATCACAGGCATCCAGCTCTGGCTTGAATCACATAAGCTCCACCCACCTGCTTTTAAACCTTCTGTTTGTGAGGGATAGCCAACAGGAAGAAAAATGGTGCAAAGGCCTTGTAAGAGCTGTAAATCATGCAGATCTACTCCAGCAGACTCCAAATGAATAAAAATAAAATATGGAGCTGGAAATGAGCATAAGAGGTCCCCTGTGCAGCTCTTTATAAAGACATTATACCGAAGAAGAGAAGAAAGAGTGTTCTACCTAATCGATCCAGTAACTTTAAATTAAAAGGACAAACCTTTTAGCTTCAGCCTATTCCAGCTGACCTCACAGTCACCTTAGACGGCCTCTTTCGCAGTCACACACTGTACTGGGATCCCTGTCTGAAATAAACACACCGGTGCTCATTCACGGTGACCTTGTATATTTCAGTTTGCATCCTGCAGGGATCAGCGTGTCGAGGCAGGGTAAAAACACACACAAGCCAGATGAAACAAATTCACCTGAGCTCCAGATCAAACAGCCGGTGCTGCAGCTCTGAACAAAAATAGAGCCTCACTAAAAGTCTCTGTGAATATGCATGAGTGTTTGTGTGAGCCAGTTGCATGAATAGCCGGTTACCTCTCTTAAGAGAGACATGTCGGTGCAGAAAGTGTATGTATAAAGGGAGGGACACACGGGCAAGCACGGGTCTCTGTCATCACTGTAGCTGCAGTGCAACCTTGGAACGTCTTTCCCATTGCAGCAGTCTGAAAGCTGAACTCACACTGCTCACTGTGACAGCAGCATCTTATGGGAATTTATCTATTTTTAAAAACTTCACCACATACTCTGTGGGTGAAAGATGACTTCAGATATGAACTGACAACACATACATGCACCACATGCAGATTTGGGATTAAAACAACACATTAAAGCTGCAATCCCGTGCTGACGAGGATAAACGTGAGGTGCTTATTGGATGTCCTGCAGGCCCAGATATTACAACTGTCCCGCAATGAACGCTGACAGCTGCTCCTGCTGATTGTGCTGCAGTAAATAGGCCAGGGTTCATTTAAGCGTGGGGCATACACAATGCCATGTCTGAGGGCGTGGCTTCATCTACATCAGCACCCGTCACGGATGCGAATCTGGGTTTTTGCAAATCGTGTCACCGTACAAGTATGACAGTAAGTACCAGGACCTGATCAGTTGACCTTATGATGCACGGCATCGCCATTAAAAGCATTTAATCGTGACAGCAGTGCATCAGCCACTACACGGACACTCACGGTGACGGATCCAAGCACGGTTCCTTGTCCGTGATCCAGAGAGGACTCGGGTGAAGCTGAGCAATCCTGCAGCTAGGAAATGTTTAGACAGTGAAAATGTTTCCAGGATGGGCAGCCGAAGACGGTGTCTGCCACACAGTCTTCGGTCAGGCCGGGCTGAAGCGCCGTGACGGGGGATTTGCGCGGTCTGGACTCTCGTTCCTCAGCGCAGACACCTCTGGATGGTCAAGATCACCTTAGACCGCTGTCCCGACTCGCTCCTGACCTGGTCCACTGCTCCAGCCTTTCAGCCATCTCACTCTGTCTCTCTGTTCTCTCACTTTCCCTGCGATCAGCCTCCCTCGCCACTGTCACACCACACTGCATTAGAATAATAGGACTTCTGGCCGAGACCTTCAAAATAAAATCCCTATTCCCTAACAGCTTTAAAAAAAAACGTGGATGCATATTTTGCACCGTAGTAAGTATGCTGTTATCATGCGCCTGTAGAATACAGTGAAAGTGCACAATGATCATCTTGAGATTAACTTCTATTCCCACTTGATGATTTTAATATTTATTACGGTTTAAGTTGAAAAGTTTCGTACTTAGTAAACGCGTTGATGCTTTTAATTGTAAGGCGCTGCTTTATTTCGCACGGTTTCCTGGGTAACTGTATATGACTTCACTTTTTTCCCACCCTGCTGCCACCCAGAAGACTCCCAAACCAGAGACCCAACCCGTTCTGGACCGAGCATCAGTGACGTCACACGCGCCTAACAGGAAGAGGTTGGGGTGATCGTTTGCGGGCAATTTAAAATTATAGGATCTTTACAGCTTTGAAAGCTTGTAAGGCTAGTTTTGCTGTAATCATGATAACGAACAGATTTAATTTCTAATCAAGAAATTTATTTGTCCAGAACAAAGTGGTCACGCTGAGCAATGATATTCTTACTTTGCGAGATTTTCTACACGCCAATATATAAAATAAATCTATAATAAAGGAAGCACTGTGTACAGAAGGGTAGAGAGTGGTCAGAATATAAAGTGCAATTAGTTATCCATATTATTGTAACGTCGAGACATTTAGAGTGTTATTATATAAGAGTGTATTATTTTAGATTAAAAATAAAACTTGCATTTTGTGCAAAGTTACAAATGTACAGGTCACGACAGATAATCACGTTTCTCCCACAGGTAATTTTTTTTTATAATTTATTGTTGATGACACACAACTTCAGTTCCCAGCAATCCTCAGTGTTTTCTATTTGATCAACTGCACAAGTGAGAGAGGGGGTAACTTAAGTGAGACCAGCCACTCAGGTCCTCTTTCTCACTGTTTCTCAACCATTTTTCATCCTGTTCTGAAAGCCAGCTGCATCAGTGCAAACGAGTAGGTCTGAAACCAGAGGTGCCACCCCTGCACCTCCATTTTTTTTTGTCTCCACCAAGCATAAATTCTGTGATCATATCAGTGCAGCAATATGCAGAAATGACAGGAGGACAGATCCCCCTTTGAAATATTATATAGGCATGCGCTGTAACCTGTGGTGATTATAAACGCAAAACAAGATAGCCTTGCATTATCGGCTGCAAAGTAAGAAGTGTGTCCACAGTTGCATTACTATAAGTCATTTGTTAAATGGTTTATCTTGGTGTTTCTTTAGGATTCCTTTTCTGATTTCTTATGCTTTTATTTTCTATTTTTCCCAACTCGAGCCCCTGAAAATGAAATCTTATGATATACTCTGGACTCCTCCACCTCCCTCTTTTCTATCCTGATGTTCATATGCCACTAATCACTAACTTTTCTCTCATCTTACTGTTTTTGTTTGTTTTGTTTTTTTTATTTGTCCTGATCCCTTTGTGCTCGTCTTTTTTCTGCCCCTCCCTGATTCTGAAGTTTCTTCCCTTTAAAACAGAGTTCTTTCTCCCCACCGTCGCTTGTCTAACACTTTATGGTCTTTACCTTTCATATCTAGCACTTTCAGGTGAATGCTATGATAACCCCCGCATCCCCTCCGCTCACAGAAGTTTTGTGCCTACCATCGCATCAAACGGCAGGTGGCAGCAGAGAGCCTCTTACATAACGCACAACCTGCTTTTTGCGAATTGAGAGTAGAGATGTTGTGTTTGAAGGCTGTGTAACAGCTGAGTGCTACACCTGCATCCACGCAGTGAACTGCAGCAAGTGAGGTTTACACGATTTCCACATTGAAGTGCTTTAAATCCGGTAATCTGTGAAATCACTGCGCCTCAGTGGTGGCCCGTGATTCTTACACTGAGTTTTTTGTTTTTTGTTTACATATGAGATGTGGTAGCGATGCTATGGCCCTTCCCCTATAAGTCACGGATACGTAACACCACACGCGCTCCCCGCTGCCATAATGTGCATATTTTGTACCGAGTGGAAAACAACACTGGCGTTTTGTTGGGTGCGTGATTTTACTCATTGTGCAATATTTACAACGGAAGACTAATTGTGGATTTTTACTTGTTTACTTGTTACTTGGTACTTGGTTTGAGACTGAAAAACTTTGTCCGCGCGTCTCATCTTGGAGCATTTTAATCGATCTCTGTGAAGCCTCATCTGCAGACACTCGCTGCCCGTGAGGTGAGAGTGTGTTTGCAGAGGGAGGATAACCTTCTTGAGCTCGTTTCAGTAATTGTTAAACAACTTCACGTGGACTGACCACGGCAGCACATGGTAATTTATCTTGTTTGTCTCCATAACACCGCCTCAGTATCTGGTCGGTATTTACAACCATCTTCCGCCTCCATCTCCCCGGCTCATCCACTCCATTGGAGCCAATTTGACCTACATTTGAAATGAATTTCGATCAGATCCTCTCTGCCATTGGAGGCTTTGGCAGATACCAGAAAATTCTCTACATATGGATATGTCTACCTCAGATCCTCCTCGCCTTCCACATGCTGGTGAGCATCTTCACCGGAGCCACGCCGCCTCATCAGTGCCGCGAGGGCTCGAGTCCAGCAGCGGGGAATCAGTCCCTGTATTCAGCCACCCTGAACTTCAGCCTCTCCAACTCTTCCTGCTTCTCGCAGGATGTCGTGCTGCTGGGCAACGGCACTCAGCGCGTGCCGTGCAGTGACGGATGGGTCTACAGCAGGGAGACTTTTGAGAGCACCACCGTCACCGAGGTACAGAAACATGACCATCTGGTCTGTTCGGTTTGGGCTGAACATCAACTTTAGTCATTAATCAGTTCACTTTCATGCTGGGAAAAGAGGCGGAAATCAAAAAAAGAGACAAAAAGGTGTCAAATAGTAGACGGTAGGCTATCATTTGATACTTTTTATTGCTTATATTACCTATTAAATACTTATTATAAGTATCAGAGTAAGGATTTTAATCTCACTAATATATAAAAAGACATCCAAAGATCATTTGCTGCCAGTGTGGTTTTTAAGCTATGATGTGGTATACTTTATCCCAAAGTTGGGACTTTTTTGTGTTACAGCAGCCAAAACTACCAGTGTTTAAAACATTTATTAGACCAACACCTAGTGTAGTGTTTATGTCTAAATTAACCATATTGATATTTACCAAAATCATCTTCTTTTGTTTCTGCAAAGCCTAATGCAAGCGTGCTTAATTTCTTTTATTTAAATTATATTTTTTTAATGCTAAAATATAATCGTTGTTGTTAGCCGTTGATTCCCAAATTTACTGTTTTATAAGCAGAAAAAAAGGGAAGCACGTAAAAAATTATATTAAGATGTCAAATTACGGTTATTTACTTGCAATGTTGGCCTATAATATGTGAAACACATGTACAATCTGTCCCGCGTGAATGATATTAATTCGTTAAGTGCCCGAAAGAACATTTCTGTCACAGGGTAGAAGCCGCAATAAGTGACTTTTATCGATCTTTTATTTATCCAGTTAAAAAGTCTCATTGACTTATGACTTATGTGACCAAGTGGGTAGCAGAATTTGCAACAAATATCTAGAAGGAAATTTTAATTAATTTTTTTTTAATTTCCTAGGAAGATATTTTAATTGGCCATAAAGGACTACACTGGTTATAATGTCGCAGTCATAAAGATATGAAGAGCTTGCATTTTTTATGTAACCCTTTGTAAATTCTGTTCACTAAACTCTATTTACCAATATAAATAAAGATATTACACATAGAAAACGCATAGAAACATTGGAAATCACTTTTTGGCAAAACCTGAATTTAGTGTTTTATGTAGGCTACCTATATAACAATATAGTTTTCTTTATTTAGCCTGTTTTTGACAAATATGTAAAATATTTGTGTTGTTCTTATGACATGTGGTCATATGACAATGCTTCTTGGCAATAAATCATAGCTTATTTGTTTTCCCTTTAATGTCGTGACAATTGTCAGGAAAATGCATTTGTGGGTTGAGCAGCAGAGTTGAGTACGTGGGTTGTGCCGTGAAAAACTTGACAAATCTTAATCGCTGTTGCTACATTTTCTGTGACCAGCACAACAACATTGTCTGACATGCGACAAATAGTGATTAAGACTGGGATGCCATGCCAAAGCAGTGTGTGGCCAAACTAGTGCGGAGGAGGTGCCGGGCTGTTGTGGCTGTGTACGGCTTTTCTACATGCTGCAGAGGCCCCTGTTTGATAAATGAATCAGTTGTTAATCTGTCAATATCTCTTGTTTCTTCAGACTTCAATCATATAACCCAATAAACAACACCAAACAAGAGTCACGATTTAAGAGAAGATTTGCAGGTTTTTCATCGGTGCGATTCACATACTCAGCTCTGCTGCTCAACCCACAAATGCATTTTTCTTACAAACGTGGCACCATTTGGCACCCAATGTGGCACCCAAATAAACTGGCTGTCCAAAGAAATAATCAACCAAACATAAATGTTCTTATTTTTTGTGCTAAATGCATGTAATAAAACAATATGGCAAGGCAAATATCTCAAAATCTATGGAAAAGAAAGGAGCTAAATAAGGAAAAACATGAATAAAATAAAATAAAATTCAAGTATGTAAAAATCTGAGAAATTATTTCATGAAAGACTGATGTGATGATAAAGAGTAATGAACCCAGCACAGCAAACATCCACATTAACTTTCCAAAGGGCCTTGGAGCCAAAATAAGCAACTGGCCCCACTCACACCCTGCTGCACCCCTGCTGTTCACGGCTGCTGTTGTAATCATACACAAATTAATCAACAACAGTTTGTATTATATTACATAAGAGTCTTCTTGGCATAAAGGTTCTTGTGTCCTTGATATTGTGCTGTAGTGCCACAGATTTTCCTTGACTAACAGTCACTGTCTCAACTATAAAGGGATTCAGAAATGATTGCCATCATTTTGTACTGCGACCATATCCTGGAGAGTTTCGCCACTTTTGCGGATGTTCTTCTTGGACTTTGGAAGGTTCAGTTTGTGTGCAAGGACTATTTTATGTTATACGTTTAATGAGCCAGAACAGAAACAAATGACAGTGTAATTTGAAAATCATCAGTGTCTGGTCATTTACAGCTGGTCAGCTGCCATTTTTGGCAAGTATAGACTGATTTAATCATATTTCCTTAGAGGTTGCAGTCAATCTGACCCTGATGCAGCTCTAACCCTTTCCTAAGGTCCATTTGCACTTGGAACTTTATGACAGTGCTTTGTTTTGTCCAATGCCAGTTTGATACCATACTCTATAATCAATATCAGCAAAGAGCAGCCCAAACACACAAGCAAATTTACTTTGACAATACTCTACATAGACATAGGTACTGGGCCAGATACAGCTACAGGATCTGCATAAACATGTGCAAAGCTCCCATTGCACAGCTTTTGTGCTGATGTTAATGTCAGCAGCAGTCTGGAGCCCTGTAGTTACTGAGTCAGGAGAGCGTTGGCAACTTTTCCACAATATGCGCCTCAGCACTTGAAAGGCCTGCTCTGTAAGATTATATGGTCTGCCACTTTGTGGATGAGTTGCTGTGGTTTGGTTCCTAAAAGCTTCCACGTTGCAATGATACCACTTTCATGTTATTGTGTAGTATCAAAGGAGAAAGAAATTTCAGGAACTGACTTGTTTCACTGATATCATCCTACTACAGTACTACACTTAAATGTATTGAGTTCTTTTACAAAAGTGAGGTGCTTAAGATTACGTGATGTAGCCCGACACTTTGCCCACAGAGTGTATGTCACTTGCACCAGTGTGTGAATGTGTGTGTTAATGGGTGGATGACAGGTTGTGTAAAGCGCTTTGGGGTCCTCAGGGACTAGAAAAGCGCTATACAAATACAGGCCATTTACCATTTGCATGGCCATTCACCAATACATAAGAAATAAACAAATGCACAAGGAGTAACTTCTTTTTCCATCTACCAGTGGGACCTGGTGTGCAGCAAAGCTGTGTTCAACAACATTGGATCATCTATCTACATGTTTGGCCTGCTGGTGGGATCGGTGGTGTTTGGAGCCATGGCTGACAGGTAGGCTTTTCTCACTCGGCGCACAGATAGAACAAAGTGTCAGATCCTCAGCATCAAAGCACGACTGTAGGGGTGGCCACTGCTGTAGGCCTTTGCATGTGGTAACTGTATGTAAGAGGAGCAGTTAATTTATTTGATTCATCAGCTACAGATACACACGATAAAACTGTTCAGACTTAACTGTGTGACAGTAAAAATCACCCATACTTTTAACATTCTTGTTCATTCTCTGTTTTTTCTTTAAACTAGAAACAATAGAAGGGTAGTATCATCAATATCTTGGAAAAGTCTTTGAACTGACACAGTAGATCTATTGCAGAAAGACAAATGGGAAGTGGGAGTGGGTCATGAGACCTGTGCTTCCCTTTTATTGATGGAGCTGAAAGGGTTAAGAAACTGAAGAGTGAAGGCTGCAGTGGGTGGTAGTGAGCAGGTGGCAATATGTGGTCTTCCTGGTAAGTTAGGGCTAAAGTGAACAAAAGGAAGCGTTTGCACCTGAAAAGAAAAACAGCCCAGGGAGCAAACTGAAGTTCCCAGCTTTGTTACTAATTTTCAAACCTCAGATTTTCTCTGGTGAACATAAAGTTATAAGCACTTGGTTTCTGATAACTGCACCTCCTACACTAAGAACTAGATAAAGACTTAGTATTTTTTTCTTTTATGTGTTTCGAGCTTAGTGTGATATCTTTACTTCTGTTTCGTTGGGTCTACTGGTGCAAATCTTTAATAATGAGGGAGGGCTAACTCACATTCCTGTGTCCTCTCTCTGTCTACAAGGTATGGCCGACGCTTCGTCCTGCTGCTGTCCCTCGCTCTCCAAACTGTGTTCGGTGTCGCTGTGGCTTTCGCACCCAACTTCCCGGTCTATGTGATTCTTCGCTTTGTAGTTGGCACAACAATATCTGGTGTCATCATCAATGCTTTTGTACTTGGTACTAAACAAACACACACACACACACACACATACTCAAACCCTGCATGAGTATGATGACTTGAGGCTGCTGTAGTGGAGCGTCAGCACAGAATACCCGACAGGCACTTACCTTCCTACTGTAATCATTGTAGTGTATGTATGCATATGTGTTGGGTGGGCCAATCGGAATGAAGCTGTGCACGAACACCGTCATGCATGTAGCAATTATTAACATCTATATGTTTTTAAAAATATTTTAAATAAATCCAAATTCTTTTGATTTTCATATAGATCATGTCTCATGAGTCATGTTCAACATACGTTGCCCATTCGAAACGTAATGTTCACCAAGACAACCATAAATAAAGGATGAAAAATTTGAGAAAGCGCTGCTAGTAATTATAAAAAAGTGATGTTTTCATAAAACACAGTGGCTGATATATAATCTCAGGTTCATTTAAATGGTGAAAAAAAATAATTCATTAATATTTTTTTTAAATTGTCAATTATTTAACAATAATGCCATGTATGACAGGACTGACATTTTTGTTGATGCAGGATAGTGTGTTTATGTTGGTTAAGCGTTCCTATTTAAATTTCCTCATTATGACTTTTAATTTTAAAGCAATATCAGATCAATAAGATGCATCTCAGACATATAAGGACCTCATTTATTCATATAGAACTTTTATACTAAAAAACAACTTACATTTCAATATTAATTATTTAATTTCGTAATTAATTTATAAATGAATTAAACTATTAATGTTATTATTATTTTTCAAAACTTTTCACACTTTTCTGATGACTTCAGGGTTTGTCATTTTCAGAAGAGTTTTTAATAAAGAAAACATAATGACATACGCCTCAACAAAATCATCCTCCTAGTCAGTGTTAAGACTTTTTAAGTTTTATTAATCGTCACAGATCCAGCACAGGCGTGTTTCTGGTTGAGTGTCCCAAAAGTGTGTGTATAAAAAAAACACGTTGGTATCTGTTGCAATGTGATTACATTTACTTTAAATGCAGATTAAATGCAGTTAAAACACTATTTCAAACCTGCATAGTTTTATATCCTGGCTGATAAACTTCAATTTTATTTACTCAGAGTGGAAACATGGAAACAGCTAACGAGGCTCTAATTAGATACACTGAGAGACACCGCTAATACAAATTTATGGTTGGTGTGTGGAGTCAGAGGGATTGTGGGATTTGAGTCTGTGAAGATATATTTGTACACAGTTCTCTAAAAAAGCCAACAGCACATAAACTGACATTGGTGGCCCTGCAGCTAAGTTCACTGCTGACTGGTTGAAAGTATATATTTTAAAAAAAAACATGCGTGGGAAGCACAGATAGTATTTGCAGTGGTTAGTATTTATTCTTTCACTTGGTTTCACTTCACTACAAAGAAGTTCTTATTGTCTTACAACCAGAGCCAATATCAGCACAAACATGAAGGGAACAGTACACAGCTATAGCATGCTGATCAGTGGTTCCTGCAGGTTGCTGGTTCTCGCTGGATGAAATCAGTTACAAAGAGGATGCTGCACCATAAACCTGCTTCTGATTTGAGATTACTGTGGTTCCCAGTCGTTTGCATGCAACACGTCAACTTATTTCCAAACAGTCTGTGACTGCCAGCTGAGTGAATGGTAAATGGATTGGTTCTTTTATAGTTATAGTTAAAGTTTTCTACTCTACAAGCACTTTTTTCTACATCTGCATCTAACATTCACACTCACACTCTGATAAATGCACTGGGAGCACATCAGGGTTCAGTACCATGCCCATTGCCCAAGGACTGGAACAAGAACACTAAACAACAAGTCTACCGATTTGTAGAAGACCTGCTCTGCCTCCTGAGCCACAGTCACCCCATGGCCAGGGTGGCAGCAAGCCTTGACAAAGCCAGAACCAGAAATGGAGAACGCTGACTGCAACAACCTGCCACTGACCAAAGCAACCTCAAGGAGGTTTTTGCCAACCCGCGGGGTGATACACATTTTTTCCTTGTGACCAGCGGTTGCCAGGTTTTCACTGAATGGGTCTAGGCTTGTGTGACTGGGGGTTTAGGAGTCTATTTCACAACAACTGCCAGCAACCTGCAGAAACCACTCAAAAACTAGTCGAAGAATACTCATTTTTCCCCTCACGATTGGTTGTTGCCAGATGGTTACAGAGCAGCCTGTGTGACTATGGCCATTTAAATTATCTCCCCCTTTTGTGAGTGTGGACTCTTCCTCTCTTTGCTCTTTAAATACTTTGCTTCTTTTATTGATTTTTATGCTGATTTTTTCCCTTTTTTCCGTATGAGCTTACCTGCGATAGCTTCTGGATACTGGACACTTATAGATCATTAGGACTAAAGTGTTCTTAACAGAAACAGCAACATTTTTATAGTTACCTTATCTTCAGCGCTCCGTGTGTCTGTGGCCTACACACAGCTGAAGCCTGATTACAGCGTCTGGGCACTGAACAGCCTCAATAGCCTGGAAAGGTGCTAACCGCTAGGCTAACTAGCAACAAGATGCCTTCCCTCTCCACAGATGACTACCACAGCCTCCTGCAGAAGATTGCAGTACTGGAGACAAAAATTCATCACTTAGAAGTAAACGTGGAGGTAAATGGACTGTGTGGAAATGAAACAACCTTGCCTTTGATTCAAAACAATGGCGATGAGCAAGCTAGTACACAGCTAAGGAGCACAGATAACATGACCAAGAAAGTAGACTCTGTGCATTATAATAAATCCTCAAGCGAAAATCCCCCCTTGGACTGTCTTGGTGCAAAACCAAGACATAAATCATGTCTCCTGGAAGGGGGAGGACGTATCACAGGCAGGGCGCAGCGAGCTGAAATCTCTGAAACCGACTGGCCTTCACTTCCTACAAGACAGGGAAGCTCTTCAACCCCTGTATATGGGAGGAAACAGGACTGGACAACCGTGAATAGGAAGGTTAACAACAAACCTCCAAAACAACTGAATGTGAAACTGCAGAACAGATTTGCTCCACTATCAAAGGACCCTGGATCTATATCGGACAACCATCCATCTAAAAGTAGCGAAGTAAGGACTGAAAATCTGTTGAAAAGTAAAAGGCCACAGGGAAAGCTAAAGGCTAGGCCTGAAACTCTGATTTTGGGTGACTCTGCCGTAAAGGATGTACAAAGGATGTGCGGTAAGAACACTAAAGTCCTCTGCTTTCCTAAGAATATGGTCAACAACCTGAAGGAGAGAATTCTTCAAATTGCAGATGAATATCCAACTGTGACAAACATTGTTCTGCATACAGGGTCAAACGATGTGTCCAGACAACAGTCGGAGGTTCTGAAACGGGACTTTACTGGATTATTAAATACTGTAAACTCTCTGAATGCAGCTGTATTCATCAGTGGACCTGTACCGCCCGTCAGAGGAGGAGACGAAAGATTCAGCAGGTTGTTTGCACTGAATAAATGGCTTATATCAGCATGTACTGACCACTCAGTGCATTTTATCAACAATTTTAATATTTTTTGGGAACGCAGATGCCTGCGTTCCCAACCCGGAAGAGCTTCAGAAAGGAGAGACATCAGAGGCAAGAAGAGGGGTCCCTATTTGCCTCCAACTCTCTCAACAACACCAACGACCAGGACCAGGGACCACGACCTTCCCCAGTCCCCCAAACCCCTGACAGGCCATCACCCTCTCCCCCCTCCCTTTCTCCCTCCTCCCCACACCTGAAATTCACTGAGGAAATGATGGAGCGGGTCAGTGCTGGGCTTAGATCTACCCCCCGGCCCAATCCCTTTTTGTCCCCCATAAACCCCCCACCAGAGCAGCCAAAGGTTCGCCATCGAGCCCCGCCCTCAACAGAGCAATCGAAGTTACATTGTCCAGCCTCGCCCCCCTTAGTTCCTCCTTACCACCTTCATGCTCTGTCTCCGCAGTCTGATGTGTGATGTGTGGAGGGTCCGGGCTGCGAGGATTATGGCAGTGGTGACTTTTCCCAGGAGAAGCTGGGACCCTGTTTACTAGAAGGTTTTAAAATTTCTGTACTTTTAGGTGACAGGAGACATGTGGCCTGGTCAAAACACAGAGAGCTGCACTCTAAAAGATCTTTAAATATAGTAAACATACCTTGTGTGCCACAGACTGCTCCCAAACACAAGGGGGCAAATAATACCTCTAAATCACTTAAGTTGGCTTCATTAAACATTAGATCTTTAGCTGGGAAAACATTTTTAATTCATGATTTAATCACTGAGCACAGCCTTGATTTTATGCTTTTAACTGAAACTTGGTTGGACCAAAGTAACAGTGGAGCTGTTCTCATCGAGTTGACCCCTCCTAACTACAGTTTTATCAGTGAGGCCAGGGTGAGCAGGAGAGGAGGAGGGGTTGCTGTCTTATTTAATGACTCATTTCAATGTAAGCAGCTATCTCCTGGAAGTTTTCAGTCTTTTGAATATGTGGCTTTACAGCTGAAGGCCCCATCCAAAGTTGTGTTTCTTAATGTTTACAGGCCTCCCAAATACTGCACAGACTTTTTTAATGACCTCAGTGAACTGCTGTCTGTGATCTGTGTTGATTTCGACTGTGTAATTATTGTTGGGGATTTTAACATCCATGTGGACAACCCTCAGGACAAAGGGACTAAAGACCTGAGTAACACTCTGGGCAACTTTGGGCAATTTCAGCACACACAAATATATCAACAGCAGTGATCACAAAACGGTGTATAGCCGAATACAGTAGTGAGATCTTTAACCAGGTCTTCCCATTAACACCTGACCTGTCCAGAGGTTCAGTCAATGAGCTTGTCAATAGCTTCAATGCTAAAATGTTAAATGTAATGGACACTATTGCTCCCATTAAGGTGAAGGTTATCTCTGGAAGGAAAAAGTCTCCATGGAGAAACTCCACACTGGTGAAAAATGAAAAAAGAGAGTGTAGGAAAGCTGAGCGCAGATGGAGAAAAACAAACCTCCAGGTTCATTATGACATCTATAAAGAGAAACTTCACAATTGTAATTTACAACTGAGGAGTGCAAGGAGGTCCTACTTCTCTGACATCATCACCAAAAACAGTCATAATGCTCGGGTCTTATTTTCTACAGTTGACAGGCTAACAAACCCTCCTGTGTCAGTGGCAGCTGAACTTCATTGGCATGACTTTGCCAAATTCTTCAAGGAAAAAATCCAAAAGATTAGACAAGCAATTGGTACATCAACAGCAGATCCAGGATATGTACTGTGTCCACCGAAAAACTGTTTAAACACCATCAAACAGTTTCACCCTATTAACAGCAAAGACCTGGAGGACATCTTGGGTCAACTGAACTCCTCCTCTTGCTGTTTAGATGTCCTGCCAACAAGTTTTTTCAAAAAGGTCTCAAAGACTTTAGAGTCAGACCTGTTACAGATCGTCAACCTTTCTTTAATGTCAGGTGTGTTTCCAAAACCACTAAAAACTGCTGTAATTAAACCTATACTGAAAAAGGACAATCTTGACAAGACACAAATGAACAACTACAGGCCGATCTCAAATCTCCCATTTTTAAGTAAGATCATTGAAAAAGCAGTTTCTCAACAGCTCAATTACTTCTTAAAACAGAATAACTGCTATGATGCCTTCCAGTCAGGTTTTAGACAGAACCACAGCACTGAAACTGCTCTGACTATAGTGTTTAATGACATATGTCTGAATACAGACAGTGGAAAAATGTCAGTCTTAGTTTTACTGGATCTCAGTGCAGCATTTGATACAGTTGACCACAACATATTACTCAAACGACTGGAGAACTGGGCAGGTCTTTCAGGAACTGTACTAAACTGGTTCAAAACATACTTAGAAAACAGGAAATACTTTGTATCAATAGCTAACTTCACATCTGAGCAGACAAGTATCACATGTGGAGTTCCCCAAGGTTCCATCTTGGGACCCCTTCTGTTTAACATTTACATGCTCCCACTGGCACAGATTATAAATAACAACAAAATAAACTATCATAGCTATGCAGATGACACACAAATATATATCACAATGTCACCAGGAGACCGAGGCCCTGTACAGGCTCTTGGTAAATGCATTGAGGAAATTGATGACTGGTTGTGCCACAATTTTCTCCAGCTAAACAAAAACAAAACTGAGGTAATAGTCTTTGGTGCCAAAGAAAAACAATTACAGGTCACCAGAGAACTTCAATCTATACACCTAAAAACCACCAACCAGGCGAGAAATTTGGGTGTAGTGATGGATGCAGACCTAAACTTAGAAAAACACATTAAGACAATAACAAAATCAGCTAACTATCACCTCAAGAATATATCAAGGATAAAAGATCTGATGTCTCAACAGGACCTGGAAAAACTAGTCCATGCATTCATCTTTAGCAGGCTTGATTATTGTAACAGCATCTTTACAGGTCTACCTAAAAAAAACAGTCAGACAACTACAGCTCATTCAGAACTCTGCTGCTCGAGTCCTCACTAAGACCAAAAAAGTAGACCACATCAGTCCAGCTCTGAGGTCTTTACACTGGCTGCCTGTCCGTCAGAGGATAGACTTTAAAGTTCTGATGCTGGTCTATAAAGCTCTGAATGGTTTAGGACCAAAATACATCAGTGACCTCCTGACCCAGTATGAACCTTCCAGATCCCTCAGGTCATCTGGATCCGGTTTTTTAACCAGACACGGAGAAGCTGCATTCAGCTTTTATGCTCCATATATCTGGAACAAACTCCCAGAAAGCCTCAGAACAGCTGAAACACTCAGTTTATTTAAATCCAGGTTGAAGACTCACCTATTCTCAGCTGCATTTGAATAAAACACCAAATCCACACCTTTAAGCTTAAATTTCAAAACTTACATTTTAACTACTGATTTTATCTACTGTTCTGATTTTATCTACTGTTTTTTTTAATCGATTTTAAATCATGCTTTTTATTTGTTTTTGTTTTTTAATGTCTCTGTAAAGCACTTTGAATCACCTTGTTGTTGAATTGTGCTATATAAATAAACTTGCCTTGCCTTACTCACTTAAACCTTGCTACACATCCAAAAAAGCACACAGGTTATATCAGGTGATTAACGGTCACAAGATTCGTGGTCACATGACTCAAAACCTCATAGACTACTAATGCACCACCATGCCAGACATTTAAGAGCTCTGTCTAGCGCTTTCCTTATTTTCACCAAAGTTCTCATACAGTTATTTTTTGTGCTGAGTAAGCAAACATGACAGAACTTTTAGATGTAAGTTCAGGCTTTAGACAGCTAGGCTCTCCTCATCTTTATGCTAACAATTTGTGAGTCACATTTGTGCAGACCTTTCATTATCTTCAGATATGCAAATAAACTGGTTGAAAGCTGTTTTTGCAAAACCCTTGCCACCATTACCCACAATTCCTCTCCTCTCCTCGCTTCGTTCTACAGGTACTGAGTGGACATGCACCAAGAGACGCATGCTGGCTGGTATCATCACCGACTATGCCTATGGCCTGGGTTATATGCTGCTAGCAGGAGTAGCATATCTTATACGAGACTGGAGAAAGCTGCAACTAGCAATATCAGCCCCGGGCTTCCTGCTTAGCTTCTATATATGGTGAGAAATTCAACTGACATCTGAATATAAAATCTGCCCTGCTCAGACATGAAAATACACCTGCATTTCTATGAGTGTCTTGCATGTTATCATTCCTCATTTTCTCCTTTTCTCTACCTCTCTGTTTGACCTCTCAATGCCAACAAGGGTGCTTCCCCATTCGGCCAGATGGTTGTTGGCCAACAACAGGAGAGAGGAGGCCATCGCGCTCCTTCGCAAGGCAGCGCTGGTTAATGGTCGTGTCTTACCTCCCACCGTACAGGTGTGTGTGTGTGTGTGTCAGGTTCAGGATCACCTGGTTCAAAAACAGTGTTTGTGACAGTGCTAGGCTTTATTTTTACAGCCACCTTTCTCCTGTTTACTCTGTAATCTCTAACAAAAACCTCGTACTCCTCCAGCAGCGATCGCACACAAACCTAACTGCATTTCAGATCACACACCAGTAGTGTGAGCATTCATTACATGCTACATTAAACCAAGGGAAAACAGTGAACAGGGCATGTTGTCCTGGAAGCAAATGTTTGCTCCTTTGATCGTCATGTAGCCTCGTGCGATTCTGTAACAAAATTAAAAGAAAATAATCACAGAGAAATCTCCTCCCCTTACAGTTGCCTTTATATCAGCAGCGATGACCTCGGAAAAGCCGCAGAGATTTCGTCGTCTTCATCAGTTCCATGTGAAAAAGAAAACAAAAAGCCATATTAAATGTTTTGTTTTGTCTCGTAGGACTCATGCTGCAGTTCTCTCATGAAACGGGTCCCTTTGGCATTTTCTATCTTGCAAGATATTCATAAGAATTAAATATGAATCAAGTGAAAGCTGAGCTTCCTGAGGGAAATGAGACAATCACGAAATGAGGAGTACAACTTTTATACAGTGAAACTTAATAAATAAATAAAAACATGCATTTCTAAGCTGGTTTTCAAAGCTGAATCCTCTGATTTGATGATGGCCACATGAAAGTTGAAGGACTTGAGGTTTCGTGCTGAGAACACTGTTTTCTTGATTTGTTTTAATGCAGCGTGTAATGCATGGTCAGGATAGCAGGGATTTTCTCGGGCTGTGTGCTGAACACGTGCAAGTTTGTGGCACAGATGAAACTTCAATAACTGGTTGTCATGACTCACAGCTGGTGATACACTATTGCAGTCTAGTGACGACCTTCCAGACTAATCAGTCTTCCCGTTACCGTGGTTTCATGTACAGAGCTAGACGGAGAGATACGCAGTAACTATATTGTTTGATCAATATGTAAAAAGGCTTGAATTAATTCACTTCACATGTAATGAATAAAGAATATATGCAACTTTACCTTTTTGAATGAAATTACAAATAAACGTAACTTTTCCATGAATTCTATTTCAGTGCTATCAGGCCAAAAATGATCCAACAATGTCCTGTATGTGGCTGTGAAAAAGGCCATCCTGCTTTACTACTGAGTATTTTATGTACTTTAAATTTTGTTACTAAAACATGTTTTATTATTAATCATGTACAGGTGTTAAAATTGAATTTGACAGGTGGGGAACCCTGAGATAGATGGAGCAGTGCCACAGGGGGGTTAACTTAAATAAGTCACATGATGATGTGCACTGGGAGTTACAGTAGTTTCTTTGTGGACAGCCGGTGATCAGCTGACCTGTACTCCTGGTGTTGATGACTCAGAGGTTTACTGCTCCTTGTGGATTTAGCTAAATGCATTCGGCAAAGATATAAGCAGTCGTTACATGAGCCATCATGACTGCTTAAAGCCAGCGTGGCTAAAGGCACCTGTATCACAACACTGCTAAGTACTAGATCAGCCTACACATAACTGTATGGGGTTTGTAAGCTGAAGCATGCTCCACACCTTATAAAAACATCTGGTTTGAGGATTTTTAATGTAACGCTTAGATTTAAATATAATATTTTGATTTAACATTTACAGTACATCAAGTAGTGTAGGGATGTTTTTAATGTACAGGTAAAATGTAAAAGCCTCTTTTGTGGTTTCTGATTCGTTTGTGGCGTCCACATCAGGTTGAGTGTGAGATATCGGTCGAGGGGAAGAGAAGTCACTCGGCTGTCGATCTGGTACGCACGCGTCAGATGAGGAAAAGATCGCTGATCCTGTTCTATGTTTGGTACGACTTCTTGTCGTTTCACTGTCATTTTCAGCAGAGACAATGTCTCTGTAGCTTTTTACCACTCCTCTCTTTCTCCCCTTTGAAATCACAGGTTTGTGAATGTGCTGGTCTATTATGGTCTCTCACTGGGCGTGTCCAGGTTGGGGACAGACCTCTACCTGACCCAGTTCGTGTTCGGGCTGGTTGAGATCCCAGCTCGTTCTCTGGTCCTCGTCGTGCTGCCCTTTAGCCGCCGACTCACTCAGAGTGGCTTTCTGGCAATCGGAGGCCTCGCCTGTCTGCTCATGCTTGCAGTGCCTGCAGGTAAGATGGAAACTTGCTAAAATGCTTTTTCTTCCTCAAAAAGCTAATATTAAAATTTATTTCATCACTTGAATGATTTTTCTCCTTCCGTCTGCAGATCATCCCAATCTCCTGAGTGGTCTCGCCATGGTAGGGAAGTTTGGCATAGCGGCGTCGTTTGCTGTGATCTATGTCTACACTGCTGAGATATTCCCCACGGTGCTTCGGTGAGACTTCTGTCCTAATCATCAAACGGTTATTTCAGTGATGCATTCCTGAAACTGTTTCTTTTCCCTTGCTGTGCCAAAAGGCAAACAGGAATAGGCGTATCCTGTATGTTTGCAAGGATGGGTGGTGTGCTGGCACCCATTATCAACATGCTGCATAACCACAGCCCGGCCACACCCCTCGCCATCTTCGGCATCTCTCCGCTTCTGGGAGCTGTCCTTGCCCTGGCCCTTCCTGAAACTGCCGACAGACCTCTTCCAGACACAGTGGAGGATGCAGAGAACTGGGATGTTAGGTAATTGTTTAAAAACCTGCTTGCTTCTGAGCAAAATACAAAAGAAAGGATGAAAGTAAAAACGCAGGTTAGCAAACTTTAACACACAGTCTTCAATTTGAACTCCAAAGCACATGAAACCTCTACAATTATGAGTGTCTACTTTTTGTTATTCCTCTCTCACAGGACACCTCCAACCGAGGAAAACCCAGAGATGTGTGAAGATGATAGCCAATCAGGACGCAGCACAGAGAAGCTGGAGTTATGCAATCTGGCAAGCCACACCTAATGCACAGCCTCAGCTTTGATGCCAGAAATACTACTTTTCACAAAACCCTCTATGCAATTACACGTCAGGTGTTTGATTCTGAGCAGAACATATTTCAAATGGAAAAAAAGCAGCACGGAAATATCTGTGTTTTACAATCTTTTAAATCCATCAGAGATTTACACCTTTTACTTGAGGTTTGAATGTGGGTAGGCAGAATAATAGCTCCTATTAGGATTTTGCATATGTGTATACAGTATATTCATCCATGCATGAGAGGACTCATACATCACTTCCCTGCCACCAGAACGTCTGCACCGCCTTTTGGGTGAAAACAATCAGCGTAAAAGTGCATTACTGTAGGGTCTTTACATCAATATAAAGCTGAATTGGATTGTTCTGTAAGTATGTCATTTAAGTCAAATTTAAAGAGTAAACAGTCACATTTGTAAAATCTGCCAGTTTAATAATAACTCTATAGCAACAATGAAAACGCAGCAAAAATTAATTTAATCTTCTCCTGTATGTAAGTCGGCTAACAGTTAGCTTGTCAGACATGGCTACAGCAAGCTAAAGCGACTTCCTCTCTCCTTCTGCGACACTCGTTAACTCCAGAAACTTCTTGTAGAACCACATGTATTAACTTGAAGTAATAGTTCACTGTATGACTTTCTCAGTCTACCACGTTATCGTGGAGGAATTCTGGGACATCTTCCTTACAGCGTTGTTTCAGTTCATTGAGGTTTGCAGGCATTTGTTTATACACAGCTCTGTTAAGCACCTGCAACAGCATTTGAATCAAATTGAAGTCTTGACTTCGACGGGACCATTGTAACGCCTGGATTCTTTTCAGCCGTTCTGTTCCTGCTGTGCTGTTACGTGACCATATTTGGGTCAAACGTTAGCTGACGGACAGATAGTCACACGTTTGACTTTAGATCACTTGTGTGTACAGAGGAGTTCATGGTCGACTCAGTCACTGAAAGATGCTTAGGTCACATGGCCAACAGGAAGCCTGAATCATCACCCCTCCACCACCGTGCTTCACAGCTGATATGAGCTGTAAGTGCTGATATGCTGAGTTTGGTTTTTGCCAAAAGATATTCTTCAGAAGTGTTGTGGTTTGTTCAGATGTTACTGTTCAAACCTAAGCATTGGTGCCATGTTCTTTTTAGAGAGGAGATGTTCTCCTGGTAGCTCCTCACAAGCAAGCGACTTTTTCTGTCTTTTTTTAATTGTACTGTTGTGAACTTTAAGATTTAACATTCTAACTGAAGTGTGTAGACTCTGAGATGTAGCTCACGTAGCTGTTTTTTGCTGTTACTCTGAGCATTTGGTGGTCTGACTTTGGGGTGTCCACTCCTCTGAAGATTCGGTAATGTGTTAAAACACACCTGAATGCACCAGACCATCAAACGTCTGCTTTTTTAGAAGTGGTCACGCTTGTTGTTAGTCAGTTAGATAAACTGTGTTCTATTATCCTCTTAATTGCTTTGGAAGCATTAAATGTGTACTTGGGTCTTCACAGGCAGCATGAAGTCCAGTGAAAACTTTCTGTTTCACGTGACTGTAACGGTGCTGATTGTTGATCTGTGTGTGCTGCGTGCTATAAATTAGCAAAGATCTCCGGACTGTGTTTCGCACCACTTAAAATTAGGTATTGTTTTCACTCAAGATGGGTGTGCGGTTGCTGTTCAGGGCAAAATCCCTGAACGCGCTGCTCTTGTGATTGGGGGGGGCCGAACGCACAACTAAACGTTGTTTAAAGACTGGAGAAGACTAGCAGACTGCCAAATGCAGCGCACCTATTCTCCAAACGTTATTACTGCATTTTAAACATTTTGTTCAAAGAAACATGCTTGATATTTTTGTATGAAAGTGTTTTTGTTTTGGGCATATGTTGGTTGTAGCACAAATTTATATTGCAAGCAACTGCCTCATCTTCGTCTCAAGCCAAGAAAAAAGACTGCATGCACTAGTGAAGCCTTTTAGTTAGACTGCTGTATTTAATAGATTTGGATGAAAAAAAAGAGATTTGACTGTTATCAGCATGTGGAAGAATATTTGATTTCAGCATTGTTGTTGTTGTTGTTGTTGTTGTTGTTGTTTTTAGATTTGTTCTCCTTTTATTATTGTCCAATACAAATGGACTGCAGCATGTATCAATGATAACACTCTATGAGTCTTCACAAGCAATCAAGGGCTGTTATTGTTATGAATTATAGAAGAAATTCGATTCATGTATCGGATGCACTTGAATGTGCAATATGATGCCATACAGTGCTGTGAAGTATCTGTGCCCCTTCTTGATTTTATTTTTACACATTTAATGAAATCATCATTTAAAAACTGCATTTTGCGTTTACTCTGGTTACTCTGCTTAATGATCTGAAACATTGTGACAGATGAGAAAAAAGAAAAGAGGGACTCAGGAAGCGGGCAAATACTTTTACACAACACCGTATGTTTGTGCTGTTATTCAGGCACAAGCATTTACATGTCCAACTGTAAAAGTGTAAATAGAAATAAAATGCAATGATTTGCAAACCTCATAAACCCACATTTGATTCACAATAGAATATGGAAACAATATGGAACATTTAAACTGAGAAAAAAAATGATTCTAGCTGCTTATCAGTCCTGAGTCTTTATATCTTGTTCTCTTCATGATGTGCCAATTGCTTTCTGTTGGTGGAAGGTCTGGACTGCAGGCAAAATTCCAAGAAAAAAATGGAAAAACCCCCAACATGTTTTACATTAAAGTGGCAAATTAATGAGAAAAATGGCAAATTTGCCAGGAATAATACAAAAAAACCCTTTTTCTTAGATGACCTAATTTAATTATACTTTTCAATTGCACTTTGCAATAAAGAAATCCTTGTGGTTTAAGTTCAGAATCACCACATTTTCAAAAGCGTCTGAGCTTCAAAGAGTCGTTGTCGTGAGCTGCTATTCAGGAGAAAACACACTGATTTGGATGAGGTAACAGCCTGTGTGTGAAGTACTACAGCACAGTTGATATCTTGAGGACTTGTGGTACATCAGGACGCAATCCAACAGATTATTAAAGCATTCAATCCTCATGGTTTGAAGGATTGAAACCATGAGAGGCGTCTTAGGCACTGTAGGCTCAATGTTCTCTCTCAGATTTGCCACTTTAATGTCAAAAATCTTGAGTTTTTTCTCAAAATTTTATACCCACCCTGCTTTTTTTTTAAATTTTGGGCCCTCATATGTATGTATATGCCATTCAGCACTAATGGTGCCTTTTCAGATGTGTAATTGCACAGCCCCTGATGCACTCACACACCGTGAAAGACACAGGATTTATCTGGGAGGACATGACGCTCATGTTTTCCAAAAGGAATTTCACATTTCTGACCACAGAGCAGTTTTCCAATTTCTCCGGCATCATTTCTTTATCATGTTCCTGTATGACTTAATATTTTTGTGACCTTCCATCAATTAAAAAAAAAAAAGAAAATAGTAAAGTCAGTTGAAACACTTGATATTATTTCTGTTCCATTGTGAAAACAATTTGTTGTAAGATTTTTTGTAGATTTAAAAAAACAAACAAATTCCTTTTGCAAAGAAATTAAAGAAACCAATTGTATAAATGTCGATATGCATGATGTGAGAGTGCACGCCTTAATGCTGGCCACAGCATGTGATGTTAGATGTCATTATAAATGCAACTTCTTTTTATAACAGGAATAATTTGTCTGTAAAGGACAAGTGGAAATTTGTGACTTATCTGAAATCAGGGCATTGAGCCAGTGTGCCTTGAGCAGTAAAATTTTAATGACTGAGTGAACTTGTTCTGTGTGTGTTTGTGTGCCACCAAGTAGAAACAGACAAAGCAACCAGAGTTAATAACTTCCTGGGACCAGCAAATTTATTTAAATTTGTTTTCAATAAAAATTCTGCCTTCCAGCAGCAATTAAAAAACTAACATCACAGAGACAAAACAGATTATCGGGACGTAACACTTTTTACTTCACAATGATCCAGTTTGTCTTGTTATCAATGCAACACATTGTAGTGCTGTCTCCTCCCAATCAGGCTGCCATGTTTAGTTCAGTCCACGATAAGTTCTTAGGCTTTTTTCCCATAAAGCTGGCCTAACACACACATCAAGATTAAGTGTAATTCAGCAGTCATGAAGTGGCATCAACAGCAACATAAAGGCTTTAAAAGAAGACACAGTCTATGCCAGTGTAACATATGTAGCATCAGTGGCAACACCACAGTTGTTATCCTTCATAGACATGAGGATGTAGCCATCATTGCCCCAGTATGTGGACCAAGAGTTCTTGATGAGCCAGTATGGCTCTCCATTCAGGGTGCCATATCCCACTGCAAGCACAGCATGGTCCAGATCATCCACAGTGTTCCCTGAAAAACAGAACCAGCGAGTTACGTTGTTGTGAGCGTGAAGGATAGTATCTAATGCAATCACTGTGGAAAGGAAAAACACTCACCACAAGCAGGTTCGTAGTAGACGCCGTTACTGTAGAAAACAAACGAGCGATGTGATGCGTCGATACTCACGGCAACGGGGCCGTTTTTAAAGAGCGCCAGCTTGAGGGCCAGTTGATCGCCAGACGTGACGTTCGTGTAGCTCTGGATACGTGCAGTGAGCTCGGACGAGTTCATGTGGCAAAATCCGTTCTACTCAGAGAGAAAAAAATATTTTTAAAAACTTTCTCACAGCTTCTCGAAATCCTCTTTTGTGTTGAAATCCACTGTTAATAAGCAGGCAGTTATTCTGCTGGCTTGTTTTTTAAATATAAATTTGTAGGTTTTGCTTTAACATTTAGGGAGGAATGTATTGAAATGAATCATACACATGTGATTTACTGGGGTTTGTGGAGGGCAAATTAATGGAAAAACAATCCATTATTTAACGCAGAAAGAAAGTATGTGATGTTTTGCTCCTGATGATTCTATGATAGCTGCAAGGAATGTTATTTTAATTGGAATACCAGAGGGGAGGGATTATTGGAACAAAATGTGAATCTTTGTTTGGGTTCTGAATATTTCTGGACCTTAAAATTGCTGTTTTATTACAAAGGAAAACTTAACAAGGAGCACTGGAGAGAGTGGTAGAATAGCTGCCCAGTAAAGGCCATTTATACACACCAGCAGTTGTCATTTCAACTGGCTTTCATCCACCTCTGGCTTTTTGTGACCTAGCACATGTGGGGCAGCTGGGTTAAAGACATGAACAGACATCACATAGTTTATTTTTAAATACATGTATAATATTTAATACTACTCTTTAACAGCAGATCTATGTCTGCTTATCTAGAGCATGCTAGATTTATGACTGAATTTTGCAAAATACTGTTCAGGTGTCGCTACTTTTGGGTGACACCAGAGCAATTTGGGATAATCACAGGTCACTGGAAGTCAGTCTCTTCCTTTGATGTTAATAAATACACAGTTATACACAGTGGGGCAAACTGACAGTAACTTTCTGAATGCTTTAAGTACTTAAGAGACACATGAAACAGTCTCTGGTCAAAAGCTTGTTTAACTGTAAGACAGGCTTCCTGAGCCTGAAATCAAACATGCCGTTAATACCACAATTATAAGATTTGTAGAATTACACCATTAACGTCGCTCTTTTAAGGGGCGATCGTGGCTCAAGAGTTGGGAGTTCGCCTTGTAATCGGAAGGTTGCCGGTTTGAGCCCCGGCTTGGACAGTCTCGGTCGTTGTGTCCTTGGGCAAGACACTTCACCCATTGCCCACTGGTGGTGGTCAGAGGGCCCGGTGGCGCCAGTGTCCGGCAGCCTCGCCTCTGTCAGTGCGCCCCAGGGTGGCTGTGGCTACAATGTAGCTTGCCATCACCAGTGTGTGAATGACTGGTTGTGCTTTGGGGTCCTTAGGGACTAGTAAAGCACTATACAAATAAAGGCCATTTAAATTTTTGATTTGTTGTTGTGAAATCATCTCACCATCCCCATGTAGGCGCCATATGTTTCCATTGTGGCGATGCCTCCGTGCTTCATGATCCACTCGTACGCTCTCCACTCCTCCCCGCCATCGCAGCCGTTATTACCGAAACCCCAGGAGCAGTCGATCAGCATCTGCTGAGACAGAACCTGCAGAGAGCCCGTCTGAAAGACACGAGCAAAAGTATGATTACACTCGGCATTACATCAGCAGCCTGCGCTTACTCTGCACTAATCATGAATCAAACTCTAATAAAATGCTGACATTTTAATCCACTGATCCACTTTATTGACATTTGATTATATGAAACACAAACAAGACAGCTAAACATTTATAATCGGCTTTCATTCCTACACCATTTTTACTCCAGCTGCAATCTACAGGTTTCTAGGCAGATGCTGTGAGATCAAGAAGAACTAAATTCAAAGCGTGCCCCCCACTGAGTGGCTCTGTTTATTAACCTGCCCATGGGGAAAGGGTCACTGCATCGCTCAGGTTCAAAGACGACCTGCTGCAGCCTCACAGCAGTACTTCCTCCTAGCCAAAACAAACTGTTCCTGCAATTATTGCAAAGCAATTAGCAGTTCAAGCTGCTTTACCTCAGTGAGAAATGTTAAGATTATTACACGGATGAATCCCTTACATTTATATATTTATACATCGTTAAACAAGAAGTCGCTACAGAGACCAAAACCAGACCTTAAAAACATGTTTTGGTGTAAAGTTGGACATTTTTACATGGAAGTCCATCACGACCACTGACAGTGTGAAACAAGGATGCAACTACCATAAAGTTGCCTACTGCATTGTGAAATCTCATTGCAACATCATCTCGGTGCTTTGAACCTGTCCTGGATAATCCTCCTTTCTGACACTTCAAATGACTAAAATTTACAAAAGGGATAAAGATTTATGGGCTCTTCTCCTACAGACTTTTATAAGGCAGGAGTATTTTTAAAATCACAGATATCACGTCCCCGGCGGCTTTAAAAAAGAATAAACTTGCAGTTGCTTCACTTTTCAGACCCAGAAGCTCTATCGATTCTTTATACTTGAGTGAATCGCCTTTGGAGCCAGTCTCAAGGGGCTCACTTCCACATTCACTTTACTTTTCGACCCTGGATTTCGGTCTTCGTTATGTACTTTGCATTTTCTGAACAGTAATTTAAAACTAGATGAGTAAATAAATACTAAGATCAGATTTTACTGATACTCAGTGGGAAATTTCCAAGCTTTCCAGCAGCACCTTAAGTTTACTGCAATGCAAAAACATTTTACTTCAGTTAATGTTTAAATGTTGTTACTGCACTGCGATGAAGCAGGAGCTTTAATGTAAGTATTAGCCCTGAGACTTCCTCCATCACTGGACCTCAGCCTAGGAGTTACAGAGCTACAGGCCAGGGGCAAGACACATAATTAAGAGTCTCCTATGTGAGGGAGGGACACAGAATTCGGTCGCTTCGATGGGGTGCCGTCAAGTCCCAATAAACTGATCCTATGTTTGGATCAAGTTGCTAGGCAACATGGGATAAGGAATGCCTTTGAGCTCAGCTTTCTACAGGATGGAGGCAGCCCAAAGCTGACGTCCCCTCAGACTCATTCATTCACACAGACACACACACTGTAAAGCCCGTCCAACACGACTGAAGTTACACAATGAACCTTCCTGTGGATCTGTCCCCAAAAGGAGGGCTGCACTTCAGAGAGAAGGATGTTTGTTTGTTTTTTTGTTTTTAAAAAAGGTCAGTAGACTCAAACAGCAGCCCTACGCTAAATAAATGTGACAGACTGTCATATCTATCTAATTTACAAATGGTTATTTTTAATTTTGCAAATAATTCTGCTGGTTTTGTCACAAAGAATCTATATCAGTCCTGCACCTTGAATAATTTGCATCTTTGTATTTTATTCATTTCACTGGGCGTATTCTTCTGCCTGCACGAGCCACTTCAATACAAGGAGTATTAAAATAAAACCTCATTTCTCGCTAAAACATCAGAAACTATAGATTTATACCAAACGTAACTGCACTGGAAATAAACCCAAACAAGAACAGATGAAGCATCAAGCTGAGCATCTGCGGCTTCAAAGAGAATAGGGAAGGAGCCCCATTATTCGAAGACACTGGAATGGGGCCAAGGACTGTGCAGCAAGCTGCCTCCTATCCTTTTTACCTTTAAGAAGAGAGCGCC
This sequence comes from Simochromis diagramma, assembly GCF_900408965.1. Classification (NCBI taxonomy): domain Eukaryota; kingdom Metazoa; phylum Chordata; class Actinopteri; order Cichliformes; family Cichlidae; genus Simochromis; species Simochromis diagramma. The sequence goes on along the minus strand of NW_024387523.1, from coordinate 18,043,570 downwards.
CTCTACTGCTCCAGTGGTGGCAAAGCTCCAGCAGGAGCCACAGATGGCCTGGTCCTTTACTGGGGTCACGGCGCCTGGGAGGCCAGAGTTAAGGTGAAAAAACAAACCTTCCTCACAGATGCATCTTTGGTGAATATTTAAAGCTTATACACACCATAAAGCCTCCAGTCGAGTGACTCGGGAAGATTGACTCTTTTGTAAGCTTTGAAGGGGAAGGGGAGCCCTCTGTTTGGGGTCTTTCCCCTTTTTCTTCCCCTCATGATTGCCAGCTCAGACATGGTGCGATCCGACAGAGAGTTCAGAGCCAGAGAGAAAGACATGCCCGCTCTGTTCTTAGAGTGAATGTACCTAGAAAAACAGGAAACCAGTCAGACACACCGCTGAAAAACTACTACTAAAGCTGTAGCCTCACAATTATTATTAAAGTATTAAATGTTGCGCTCACCGTAGGTTAAGAACAAAAGCATGCTCCCTCTTCTCGTGCTCCCTTTCATCGTTGTACTGCCGCTGGAACTTGTCCTTGAAATGGCTGAACATGCGCTGTGACTGGCCTGACGCTGAGGTGTGGATGAGATCTTTCATTGGATTGGCCAACATATGGTGCTCCACTCCAGGACCAGGAAACCCACCACAACTCATGCCTGTATAGAAACACAACAAGAAGGAGTTTTTGTTTTTCTTTTGTCCTCTGAGTCTTCCAAAAGGTCGAGCAGGTATATATTTACACAAACCTTCAGGCAGCAGGAAGACTTTGGGGTTCACCTCAGTGCTGAACTCCTTGTATTCCACCAAGTACTTGTCGTAATGGGACCCCAGCAGAGTGTTGTATCCCATCATCTCATAGTGAATGGGAATGGAGGTGTCTTTTCCTCCATCTGCACCTCGCTCTGAATGTGTCACCCACAGTGTGTACGTGTTCTTCTTGTAACCCACAGTGGTCACATTCTGCCAGACTTCACACAGGGAACCTCTGTAGTACTCCACCCTCAGGAACTAAGGAGGGAAATGAACAACTTGACTTGTCAAAATAAAAGATAAAAACATTCAATGAAATATGTGACTACGATATAAATACTCATAAATGGTGACGGTTTGTTTTCCACTAAGACATACTCCTCATGAAAATGTAATTTACAAAATGAACATGACACTGTAATAAAGATCTTATGACTTATGAGCCCACAAACTCATCAGAAAAGGTTTACTGAGGTAAGAGCTCAGGTAAGCAGTTGAGTCATTTACCTGTTTTCTTTTGCGGTTTTGCTGACACATCACCACTGACCGTGTGATGTCAACTTGTTAACCATTAATACCATGATTGTGTGACAATCGTGGTGACAACATAGGATCAAGTGAATGCGTCTATAGTGACGCGGGTCTAGAGAGTGACCATCTGACAACCATCGAACGTGAGGAGGAAAATGAGTACTCCAAGACCAGCGGTGAATGATTGCTGGAGGCTGATGGCAGTTGCTGCAAAAATGACTGCTATAACCAAAGTCACACAGGCCTACAGACAGGTTAGTGATTTCCTGGAAACAACCTGTCACTAAAGAAATATTAGTATTCCCCCAATGTTAGTAATACTGGTAATGGTAGCATATTCCCATTTACTGGTCTGACTGTAAGTGAAGGGCTTATCTACAAACACTGGCAATCTACTAGAAACACTGCCAACTGGTTGGGGAATAGAAGTTTCCCTAGCAACCGGTGGTTGCATCATGTCCAATGTCGAGGTCAACTCTTAACCGATGTGTGCATGACCTCAGTACACTCTGACTTCTTCTTGCAGTAGGGTAACTACCCCCTTCTGGCCATTAGAATGATAGTATACAGCTTTAAGACTTTTCTGCTTTGGCTTCTGTTTTAACAACCGGAGACTGTTCCATATATACACTTTTACTCATGAAGATCAAACTGAAAAGTGGAATAAAAAGAAATAAAACACACACCTGGAAGCCCTGCACATCAGGGAGCGCAGCCTGCGGTGTGACTGCTTCGTCCTTTGTTCCGTTAATCTGGAAGCACTTCATCACATTTAGCTCCTCTTCAGTGGTCTCGGGCGAGATCTTATAGGCAGTGCCATACTGCTGCTCTGAAGCTAACTGGTAAGTCAAAACCTGGCCTGTTGGTGATAAAGAGTGTTAAAATTAGACATTATTGACTTCTCTAATGTTAATAGTACATTTATTTTGTTAATAGCTCAAGATTTCTGAATGAATATGCTATGTGTGGCTCAGACAAAACCTTATTAGCTATAGTCAGGGCTTTTTGGCGTATACACCTGTCAGTAGAAACGCATTATATCAGGATTCAATTTTATTATTATTATTTCATTACTACTTTGAATGTGTTCATTCTTCCTTTTTCCTAACAGACTACAGTTATGTACAAGTCAAGATGATGATTTGTCTGATGGAAAATAAAGAGGAGTATTCGTGGGTAAGTTTGCACCAGCCGTCATCAGCACTGTAAGCATATAAAAACACAATTTTGGTACAAAGTCACATGCAACACGAGTCATCAGATTATGTTCATCACGCGTGCTTACTCTGTCTTTTTTCACTTCTTTTTTTTGCGATAATGTTACAGTCTGGTATCGTTTCTCTTACACAACAGGCACTCAATTTCAAATTACTGATTAGCCAAGCAGGGGAATACAGAATCTGCTTCAGGAGAATCAGCTGAAGGGGGTTTCTCACCGTGGTAGTAGTCTATCCGGCTTGACTTTGCTGTCAGGTCTAACCAGGCCTCAAATGGTTCCTCAATTTCAGCATAGGGCAGAGAGATGATTCCTGAAATGTAAATACTCAATGAAACATAACTTCCAACAAGGCCCAAAACATACTGTGTAACCCTCTGTTAGTTCACAGCTTACCTTTGACATGATAGCTCTTTCCAAAATCAGGAAGGCTATGTACTGCCTTTGCCTCTGTACCTGACAATGAAGCAGAGGTGACAACACATGTTAGTAATATAACTACAGAGCTGTGTGCGGGTGCAACAAGCAGCAAATAGCAAAGCAAGAAATACTGACAGCTATCCCTGGATATTTGCTATAACTGGTTACATGGACGCCACAAACACTGGTCATTTACAGACGCCTTGTTAACTTCTCACACACGGAGCAGAGGATAAAACAGACGTTTGTAGCCATTTTGGCAATATAAGTTATAAAATTAGATAAACTTCTCATATCCCAACCTTCCTTTTTTAAGTTTTAAAGCCCACTTTATCATAAAAGGAACAGGTTAAGCTTTGGTAAATAATAAAGTTAGTTGTGTGCCGAATTAAAGAGTGGTTAGTGGCGCTCATAAATTAGCACTTCTCTCAAGCTAAAACAGGAAGACTTTAATGTGAAAGTTAAAAATTATCGTATGTATTCCTGCTCTACTGTATAGGTACTTACAAACAAAGATAGCCTCTTATTTAGCAAACTGAATGCTAATGTAAGTTTATTAACATGTTTATTTGCACGTAACGGCTGCGTAACAAGACCCCCGAGTGCTAGCTACCTCCACAGCATGTAACGCTGGCTGACTGTAAACAGCTAACCTAAAAAAACAAAAAACAAATATGAAATGTATTTCCTTACCAGCGACATCGCACAAAAAAATAGCTGCAATGTACCAAAGCTGCATTTTTTTTCTTCTGTATTCTCAGAGAGACAATGAGAACAGCTGGCAGACTAAAGCCAAACCTCACAGAAACACATTGCTCTGCGGACGTTCTTTAACCCCCAAAACAATGACTAAATCATGGAGAACGGTGCCTGCCCGGTCCGCCAATCACATCGCGCCGAGGAAGTGTCTCCTCCAATCACAGTTTTATTTGCACGCACATCATGTGAAGCATGCCATATGACTGTAGTTAACTAGATAATAGGAAAACAGCGGAAAGGGCAGTGTTTGTGTGAACTACCACTGCGTGTCACGAAGCCGAGGCTTCCCCTTTTTTTGTTTGGAGCTCTTAAAATCCTTAATTCAATCAGACGAAAATACTTTGATTAGATAACTTAATTGTGTGCTAATTGTATGTAAAATGACATTTACAACAGGATTAGTCAGAGTTCCCTCTTGGGTTTTGTTTGTTATAGAGAAGGGTTGCTTTTTTAAAAGCTATTCTTTATATACAATCCTGTGCAAAAGTGTCAAGTCGCCCCATTTTGATTCCCAATTTGATCCAGTGATGTCGAGAATAGTCTTTCAAAGTTTCTGAAGGGTTTTCAAAGTTTTCTTTGGACAATAACTGCTTTTTAATTCACGTTCAGGCCAATCCTCATACCCGACCATTTCCAGAAGTTTTTAAAACAATTTCTATTATTCATTTTTATTTATTTATTTTTATTTAGAATGGAATAGATAGAATAGAATAGCCCTTTATTGTCATTGTACGTGTAAAATGAAGTTCAATTCAATTCAATAAAACTTTATTGATCCTGAAGGTTGACCCCAAAGGAAATGGGGTTAAGGCTGCCGACCTTTGCCAGCGCCGACTTACCCTTCTGACCATACATACATTACACAAACATCACATGGGGAAGACAGGTCAGAGAGGTATAACAATGGAAAATGCACCACATGAGGAAAGATAAGGAGAAAAAAAACAACTCCCCCCAGACTGAGCTCCAACAGGGAGATCGGTTTGAGAACAGAAAAAAAAAAGTTGTGGGTGCTCCACACCAACGGTGCCAGAATAAAATATAAAGAGTAGAAAGCAGGAAAAAATAGCAAAAGAGGACAAATATATACAATCAAGAGGAATATATTCGGAAATAAGAGAAAGACAGACATTGGAGAACAAAATAGCTTCAAATAGTGGCCTGAGTGATGAGGGTCACACAGACCATGGCTCAGATTCATGAGGTGGGTGTTTGTTAACAGTCTGAATGGCCCAGGGGAAGAAACTGTTACTGGGTCTGGAGGTGTGGGACCTGATTGACCTGAGGCGCTGACCAGAGAAGCGGGTAAACAGATGGTAAGCTGTGTAAGGGTGTAAGGGCTTACCTATGATTTTCCTAGTTTTCCTGAGACAGGAGGATCTGGCAATGGTCTCCGGGGTGGCAGAGGGCAGGCAATAATTTTTTTGGGTGGTGTTGATTACCCTCTGTACAGCCGTCCTGTTCTCAGTAGTGGACTCTGTGTATCAAACACCCAGTGAGGAGGAGATGCTCTCCACAGAGGAGCAGTGAAGGCCAGCAGCAGCTTCTGGTCCACGTAATTCTTCCTCAGGACACGGAGGAAGTGCAGCCGCTGCTGGGCCTTTACCAGGGTGTTGGTGTTGTGGGTCCAGGTGAGATCAGCGGAGATGTGGGTGCCCAGAAACCTGAAGGTGGAGATAGATTCAACCCATTCCCCATTTATAATTAGAGGGGAGTGGACCTGTCTGTGTCTGTCCATTATGAGTTCTTTTGTTTTAAGGATGTTCAGCTTTAGGTTGTTTTCGGAGCACCAGCGGGAAAAGTTCTCTACCTCCGCCCTGTACGCTGTCTTATCTCCATCAGAGATGAGTTTAACCACGGTGGTGTAATTAGCATACTTGACAATGACGAGAGTTGGCTTGGTTGGTGTGCAGTTATAGATGTACAGGGCGTGGGATCTGGTGCTGGATGACAGTCGAGGAGAGAGGTTGGGGGTTGGACTGATCGAGGCTGGTTTGTGAGGAAATCTTTGATCCAGGAGCAGGTAATAGGTGGTCCAGTTTGGTGGTGAGGATGTCTAGTATTATGGTGTTGGTGGTAAACGCTGAGCTGTAGTCCACGAAGAGCATCGTCAAGTAACTCTTCCTGTTCTGCAGATCATTTAGTGCTCTGTGAAAGGTGATGGTGTTAACAAAGAACTTATTTTAAATGGCATCTTTAAGCACGTTGTTTCTAATAGCCTGTTACAAAAAGACAGAATTTGTTCCCATTTCTTTTGTTGAATGTTTGAAAAATGTCAAAGAAAATGCAGTTTGACAAGCATGAAAAACTATTTTTACAACAACAATTTTATTCCAAAACAGCTATTGTCTGAGAACCTGGCATACTCAGCATGGTGTGCAGTGTGTCCTTAAAAAAGTAGCGGACAAAGGAAGTGACAGGCCTAAAAAAACTGCTGTAAAACACCCAAAAGAAGTGAAAATAAATAACCAATCGAGTAAGAGTTTAATTCTCTCACTCTGTCTGTTAGAGACACGTTTTAATGGTTGCAGAGTTGTTACAAAAGAAGAAGATGTGGTTTTGTGGGTGAGTCTGCATGCAAAAAGATTCATCTTGCTGATTTTCTTCTTGATTGGAAAGTGTAGAGCTGTGAAGGTGTGTGTGTGTGTTTTGTCTGTCTGTGGGTGTTTGAGTATGTTTGTGAGTGTTATGCTGGTGGAGTTTCAAAAGTGATAGTTGTTATTAACTACATGCTGAGTGTTTTCCATTTATGTTCCAGTGCATTTAAAAAAACACCAACGTGTGCACAGTGTGACATTTTAAAGAAGAAGAAAAACCTGACTCTTAGTGACAATGTCTTGTACGTACATTGTAGTTACAATATTTATAATTTCATTGTTAAAAGAAAGCATGGCCCCTGTCAGTTCTGAGGTTTTACGTCCCAGGATAACAACATTTTGATCCTTAGCAGGTCTCAAAATTAGACAAACCAAATGTCAGGCTGCATCTCAGACTCTACAGGCCTGGGTTATATGTTAAAGTTCATCACAGTACAAGTAGGAAAAGTCTGAACTAGTATGGCTGTTTTGGAAGGACTGCAGGGTGACAGCCGCTTCTCTCGAAAGAGAACATGGCAGCACAGCTTAGGTTTGTACCTGAATAAGTTACAAGACTTCTGGAACAATGTCCTTTGGACAGACAAGACCAAAGTGGAGCTGTTCGATCATAATGCACAGCACCACGTTTGGAGAAAACAGAACACAGCATATCAGCACAAACACCTCAAACACTGTTGCTTGGTGGTGGAGGGGTGATGATTTGGACTTCTTTTGCAACCATGGGGCACTGGGGATATTGCAGTCATTGAATTGACCATTAACTCAGTATAGCAAAGTATTCTAGAGTCAAATGTAAGGTCATCTGTCTGAAAACTAAGTATTGGCTGAAACACAATCAGGCAGGAACCACGAGGATTTCCCAACCACAGCAGGAAATCTACAACTGCATGGCTGAACAAGAAAAGAATCAAGGTGCTGCAGTGGCCTGGCCAAACTCTAGACCTCAACTTGATTGTGATGCTGTGGTGGGAGCTGTGCATAAGCAAATGCCCAAACCTCAGTGAACTGAAGTTACGTTGCAAAGAAGAGCGAGCCAAATTTCTTCCAGAGGTTTACGAGACTGATCAAGTGGCACAGAAAATGATAATTGGTCGAAGAGGTTCTATAAGCTATTAAATATCAGCGTTTACTCTGTTTTTCTGCATTTTGGCCTAATTTTAAATGAAACCAAACAAATAAAGTGAGAAATCTGATCTTTGCTGTGTTACCACTGAAATGAAACTAATTTAAAAACCTTTAAGAACATTAAAAGTGACAGAGGGCGTACTTTCTTTCTGCCATGACAGCAATTGTATAATTACAGTCATTCAGTTTTGTATGGTAAATGTTTTAATGCACTCATTTGTTCTTACGCAATGTGATTTCTAATAACCTAAAACCACAAACAACATTTAATATGCTGAGAGCGAGATACAGTCTTTTGTGCTTCATAAAAAACAGAACCCAACCCTGTCACTAGGTGTCAGTGTGTGACAGAGCATTGCTGTGTTGTTCCCCTGCCTCAGTGAAACCTCTGGAGTTGATCTGGCACAGACGGGGAGATCACAGGATCTTAAATAACTGAAAGGTAGCTTGCTGGCAGCAGCCTGTTCAGACAGACAGATGGACAAAGATTTTAGAGTGAGAAGTCGTTCTACGATCTGTCTCAGGGCACTAACTGAAGTCATGAGATTACTCTTAAACAGCTCAGCAGAGCTAAAAAAAAGTGAGTGTCACTGCAAAAAACCAAAACAAAAAACAGCTGACTGGAAAAGGAATCAGCAGGAAAAGCGAAGGTTATCAAATGATACGACCAAATATCCCCAAACAAAACATTGAGCAGATAAAGAACTTTCACATTCAGCAATTCCAGTCGGCCTTGCTGCCGAGCAAATCTGTTACTCTAGACCATCTTTACTGCACTACGCCGGCAGCTGTGGCAGCACAAGGCAGCTGTTAGTGCTTCATTTGATGACTTGGGTCACTTTTTTCCACCGGTGGCATGTTTTAACATAAAATAAAAAGTTCCCAAAAACCAGGCTGCAGTGATCACCACTATGACAATCAACAACCTGAACGTCTAACACACACCATCAATTCACTGATGAGTTAGATGAAGTACGTGTTTATTGCTTATTTGGTGTTAAACAGTTACAACGATAACCACACGACATCGTTCATATACAAGAATACAGGAGTATAAATATAAAGTATTTGTACTACAGGGTAGGATCTGTCAAAAAACACAAGACACACATTCAAAAAGTCATTCGCTCACACATCCGTGCAAACCAGCGACCTCACAGTGCGGTTTGCACTTTGCACACATTCAGTCACTCATTCACAAATCCAAATGGAAGACCAGTTCTGCCTCAAAAACAGGGCTCAGTCCCCCACGTGAAGTCTCTTTAGTGTTCAGAGTGTCGCCTGCACTCGAGGTCCTACTTCTGCTGTCCAGAGAGGACGCCGTCGTTCTTCATTTGGAATAAACAGGAGTAGAAGGGAGGGCTTCGAAAATGGACTAATCCTTCAGGAGACAGCTCGTCTTTGTCCCAGTTTGACCCTCACTTAAAGGGGACGTATTATCCTTTATAAATACTATTACAGCGGTGGGCCAAAGTTTTAAAAAATGAGTTCAATTTAGGTACAAGTGATTAATTCAGATTGTTTCAAACACTGTTTAAAAATATGATGTCACAGAAAGGGGATATTTTAGGTCCACAAACCTGTTTGTTCTCTGGCAACCAATCAAAGGAAAGCTGGCTTAACTGGAGGGTAAAAATAAGGATGAACTGACCCCCCGTATCTGACCTGAAAATCAGTCCAAGAATTTAGACATGGAGCAAGAAAGGAGCGTAACGCTGTTCAAAATAATGAAATGCATGTTACCGGTGCCAACAGTAGCAGGTTAACTATTAAAGTTTCCTGTGTTACCTTGGAAATATCCTGCATGACCCGTGAACATGTTAAAACACAACTGAAATCACCAACGTCTTCCACAGTCTGTAGAGGAACTTTGTCACACAGTCGTAATACACAGTTTTTTTGGCACAAGATGAGAAGAACTTTGTCTTCTGTAGCAAATACAGAGCAGGAGGGAAGGGGAGGGTCCAGGGGAAATGCAGTGCTGACACTCAACACCACAAGGGTGAAGCAGAGTCCATCAGTCATCCTGTCCCTGATTTCATTTGTTTATAATGAAAGATGTTAAACACGCTACACGCAGCACCTTCCACGTGACAGCACTGATGTTTAGACAGCACAACGAATGAGACACAAAGTCATGCGGGTGTGCAGCGCTTCACTCTCCTCCCATTGTGTCTTCTGCCAGTGAATCCACTGAGTCTTAAAGCTGCGCATGGCGAGTGTTCGCGCCACGACGCATCCTCGTCACACGCTGTTGAGGAGCAGGATGGACGTGGCGGAGGTGGGAGATGTGATTTCGGGGTTAATGTAGTGGGGGTCTCGCTCATCAGCGGGATCCTCATCTCGTTCTTGCGCTACATTCAAGGTCAGCTTGTTCAGACCGCTCTCCACTGTCGCCTCTGCTCCTTCTGCTCTGTTGCCTGGAAAACACGCAGGAAGAAAAGTGCAAGGAAAGGTTCAATTAAATCAGGGAAATTATCCGACATAGAGTTTTAGACAAAAGTTAACCAACAACTTCTACATTACGAGTCCTTCACAAGGACTCCTACTTTTATTTTAAACCTGTAACATCCTTTGCAAAATAATTCCTCAATCATTAGATTTGCTTTTGTTTGTCAGGAAACGTGCTCAGGATCAGGTTGCACATCAGTGCTCAGTGGGACACACACCTCTCTCCTGGTCGCAGTCTGGAGAGGAGGCGCCGCTGCACTGGCTGCGAGGGCCCAGGAGAGGCGAGGCGTGCCCGGAACTGCACACTGAGTCTGGGCTGTGAGAGCCAGAGGGGCTCGCTACCTCCAGGACACCGGTGGGGCAAGAGGAGGACAGGATGGAAGAGGAAGAGGGACAGGAGGAGAGATAGGAGGATGAGGAGGGGGTGCGGAGCAAGGAGGATGAGTAAGGTTGAGGCATGTCGACGGGGGTGGAGGCAGAGGTGGAAGGCGAGGAAGAGGTTGCTTGGGGCGAGGAGGTGGAGTGCGAGTCGGCCTCCTCCTCTGAGCTGCTGTGACTGCTCTCTTCATCGATAGACACTGACACCACTGAAACACACACACACACACACACACACACACACACACACACACACGGGGATGTGAGCTTGAAGACACACACATGCAAACGGCTCAACAAAAACAAAGAAATGATAACGCGGCTCGATGACGCGGGTGACTGCCCATCTCCGAGTGGGCGTGGCACTCACTCGACAAACCGTCCGACTCCATCTTGAAGTTGGCGATGTCGTCGCTGCTGCCGTCGCCTTCTGCTCCAACTCCCTGCTCCCTGGTGCCCATGGCGAGGGAACGTCGCTGGGCGTGGATCTCCTCTGAGATGCTCTCCAGGTTGCGGAGCGCCGTGCGGTACTCCGCTTTGGCAACCACAAGTTTGGCCTGAAGCTCGTCCACATGACGCTTTATTTGCTGTGAGAAATAAAACAGTGTTTCTCAGCAAAGACACCTTGTAATAAAACACAGATATATAGATTATGTACTGTTTACTCTTTCGAGTCTATGAGTAGGTGATATATACCTCCAGATGTAGGTAATACTTCGCTTTGAGTTCAAAATACGGTCTGCAGGGGGAGAAGAAGAAAAAAGTGAGAGGGGGAGGAGAGAAATTTAGCCCGCTGGAAGAAAAACCCTCCTCTGTGTGCAGTCACATTCCACGTCTCTATGGAGGGAGCGCAACCCAGTACTGTCAGCCAACACACAAAACATCTGGACTTCATCAGGTTACAGAAATTTCGCTTCCCCCACTTCTCGAGCGCCACTTTAGCTCAGTGGGTGAGCAGGCAACCACTTGCACCATGGCCAGAGTGCAGCGGCCTGGGCTTGAATCTGACCTACGGCCCTTTTCTGTGTCTTCGCACTCTCTGTCTCCTCTGTTTCCGGTCTATCTTCACTGCTAATCTATCCAGTAAAGGCAAAAAACCCCAACACGCTCGCATAAAAGGTTCAGGCGGCGGCGAACTTATGAGCAGCATTTCCCAAAATCCGATCACAAACCTCGATTTGTTGATGGAGCGTTTCAGTTTCTTCTCGAGCTGCCTCATGTGGCCTATGCAGGAATTGTGGTTGGCTGCTGTTTTCTTGTGCTCTGCTTCGCTGCACGTTCTCGCCTGCTCAGCCTCCATCACCTGAAACGACCGAGAAAAAAAACGCCTGAGGCTAAACCGCTCGTTCAGGATGGAATTTTTGGGCTGTGCTGCATTTATATACTTACTCTCTGTGTGGCGTGGTTAAGCATTTCCTGCCAGGCGGAGTCAAACTGCCGGGTGTCCTCCTCGAGCAGCCTCTCCTCGGCCAGGGCGATGGTCTCCTTGGCTGCCCGCAGGATCTCCACCGACCGCTGGAATTCCTGAGTGGCCTTCTGCGCTTCAATCTGAGCCTGGAGTTCAGGGAAGGACAAGCAGCGGTCAGAACTTATTAAGTCAGACTGGAAACCAAATGTTCCACCTAAAAATACAATTCAGGAGGTAAATATTACTGCTAACATTTCACACATTTCTGATGTCAAACAGCTCACTGCCTGCTCCATATTTTCCCTAATAGAGTACCTTTGCTTGGCTCACTGGTCAAAATAATGCTCATTTATCATCTACTGGTTCTCGGTGCAGTCTAAAAAAAAAAAAAAAGCTGCTTATGCTTCTTTCCCTACTTGCTTTAAGCCAGCTTTATCCTGATTGGTTGCCCTTGAAAAACAAAACCAAAAGATTTGAAGAGCTGTGTTCACAGCCAAAGCATGGACTGTGTATAAAAGATGGACAACGGCACACCTCCACATGCCCTCTCATGCATAAGTGCCTTAACTTTAGCCGGTAACTGGGAAAAAAACCCTCTTGGTTCTTCTTAGATTCGGCAGGAAGGCTAAAGCAGCGTATTGTTATTGGTTAATGATCTGTCAATAATAAAACATTAACCAATGGGTGTGCAGAGTCCCAGTGTCTTTGAGCCAGAGCTGTGTGCCCAAGATGACCATGTTAGAGATATGACATCATTAAGAGCCAAGATTAGAAAAATCTACACAAAACTGATCTTGAAACCTGAAACTTGGCTCATTGCTGAAACTTTATCCAGAGTAGAAGAATGACAAAAACTAGAGAAAAGCAAAACAGGTCCCTTTTAAATCATAGTGACAAATGACTTAAAATTGCTTTTATGAAGTAAAAGTTCACCGAGTAATTGTTCTTACATGGTATGAATGAACCAGGAGTCTTTGTGTTGCCTGTGTGTTTAATTTAGGACCCACACCCGCCCTCGGCCTCCCTCCCCTCACACCTCTAACCCTGAACCTGGTTCTGCTTGAGATTTCTTCCTCTGAAAAGGGAGTTTTTCCTTCCCACTGATACCAAAGGCTTACTCATAAGGAGCTTGTCTGACTGTTGGGGTTTTCTCTGTATTATTGTTGGGTCTTTATCTTACAATATAAAGCAACCCGAGGCGACTGTTGTTGTGATTTGACGCTATATAAATAAAACTGAATTGAATCGAATTGGTTGAGTCCTTATGACGCCCAAACAGGCCAACATTCATAGAAAAAGACAACTGAGCCTTGATCCAATAGACAAACAGAATCTTTGTCACTGAGGAAATCTGACACACTGTCAGTGGGCTCCTCCTACCCACAGTCACAGTTAACAGGAGGGTTATTCTCATCACGTTGGACATATTTGGACCCACTCAGACAGGCATAACTCCAAGGTCATTGCACTGGCTGAATGCTAACATGAAGTAGTTACAGTAACTCCAATTCAATGTCCTTGAAAGAGAGAATAATAATAATCAGGGAGAAACTTTCCCTCTGGTGATTAGTATTTAACAAGTGTATTATTAACAGTACAGCAGTTCAGAGGGACATATTTCATGCTGCCTGTCTGTCGGGTTTACAATGGAACCAAACCTGCTCGTCTAGTTTGTGTTTTTATCTCAAAGTGTTTTCAATGGACGATTGTTTCTACTAAATGGTCCTTTTAAACTAAGAAATAAAGCTGTGTATTCATGTTAACACTTATTATTATGTTAACATGAATGCACAGCTCAACGTCTCAAACATCTATTCTTTAAAATCCAAGAGCGATTTCTCTACCAGCGTTTTCCATAAACAGATGCAGACGCAGAAGAAAGCAAGACCCAAGCTGAAACACATGAATTGGTCTGTATGAATGTAATCCTGCTGACATGACGTCAAGGATAAGAAACTTATGTCACTTCTAACACATAGCCTACACATTGAAGCCTATACTTGGATTTACATTATAGAAACAGTGAAAACAATTATTTTTCTTACTTATTGTGAAGCTGAAATGTAACACAGTAACACTAAAGTCACTGTGTAATATACACCATTTGAACAAGAGCACCGGGTCACCTACATGCTCAGCCATGAGGTGAAGCTCCCGGTTTACAGTTTTTGTGCTTTTGTTAATAACAGAGGAAGTTTGGAGCGCTACAGTTATGGAGTCAGCAGCTCGTTGGCCATGCTTAGCTGAAACAATAATACCACTCACAGCTGATGGTTGAATATCTCGGAGGAAAGAAATTTCACTGTTGATTTCTTGCAACAGTGGCATCCTGTTACAGTGCCACACTCAAATTCAGAGAGCACATTAAAACAAGACAGACTGCATGGCTTTGTGCTTGACTTCAATCCTGTGGCAATGAGACTGAAACCACCTGAATTCAAAGGCAATATAGTGCCATCAAAATAGTCTGTCTATGATAGATAGGTACAAGTACAGTACCTGCTAACACTTTTCTGGAGGGGCTTTTTGCCTTTGATTAATAGGCCACCAGTGAGAGGTAGACAGGAAAAAGGGGCAAAGAGAGTAGGGGAAGGCATGCAGCAAAGGGCAGCAAGTTGGACTTGATCCCAGGGCCACTGCAACATATAGCCTGCTCAAGCAGTGAGCTGAACTGACACCAACCTTCTAGCAAGTATACACCTGTATACTTTGAGTGACTGAAAACAATGTGGACAACAGCAGTGTTAATGAGCTACAAAAAAAGTTGGAGTATAACCAGGAGATTTTCTCTGTCCTTGTCCCTGATAGCAACGCACTTCACGTTACTAAGGTCAGTGTAGTCACACAAGCTGTTAACCCGTGTAACGTCGGCCATGTTTAAGATAAACCCAGCAGTGATCAGAGGTCTGCTCCAACTCACAAAAAATGTAGAAAATACAAAATCTTTGGCGTCAATTGTCGTGACAGTGTTGTTGCTAAGGCCTGTGAAAGGTGACGAGAGAGAGAAAAGAGGCGGAAGATAACAGCTTTTTATTGCGCGCGATCTGCTATTTCAACAAAGTGGTAAAGATGAATCCTTCCTCTTTGTCTCTCATCGTGACCCATTTCCCAGGCTCTAAGAGCAGGGAGGTTGAGGGGGGAAACAGAAGGAGGGTAATAGATATTTAATGAGGCAAAAACAAGAAGAAAAACAGAAAAAAGGAACTGAAACATTAAAACAACATCCATCTTTTTTTGTGACAAGATGAAGACAGAAAGAGACACAAAAATACCAGAACTTCCCAATCAGAGCAGCTTTTCTCATTGCTGGCTTGGTGGTGTTTCCATGAAGTGTCAGTGCTGTGTGAGTTTCTGCCTTTTGCAAAAAGCCTGACGAAAAGTCTTTGTCACCCTCGTGAATAACGTGTCAACGCTTGAGAACACAATTTGCCATTATCTTCATGACACAAAAGCACACTGAGCTTCAGACACCACGCACATAATGAATGGGCTTTGTTATCAGTTAATTAAGTTGATGTCATAGAGACCAAATCATGTGACACTCAGAACCAAACAATATGATGTTCTTTTGATCTGAAATAGCCTGGCAGGCTGTGATGTGCACCATGGCTGCATGTGTGTGTGTGTGAGACTCATTCATGTGTCAGACACAGTCACCCCGTCTGATGTCTAAGTCTCTCTAAAGACATCCTATTTACAATTTCAAACGGGTGAGAGGGTTGCAGGGCTGGGAAAGGTGGAGAAAGGTGACTAATACCCAATGTGGTGAGGGACACAGCCAGACAGGCAGCGGTGCAGAAGTGAATGCTGGGTAAAAAGGACAAAAGAGAGGACAGTGCAGGCAAATTCCTATATACCCCCCACCCACCCCAATCGTTGTTGGAATGTAAGGGGGAAAACATGGGGGGCGGTGTTTGAGGGAATGTAACTGGCTTATGGGTGGGGGTAGATGGAATATGTGTGTGTCTGTGGTGGAGGGTCAGCGAGGTCATGCATGAGTCCTTTTAAAGTAGGTCGTGTATTAAATATTAAATATTTGTCTATAAATCATAACCAGACAATACGCCAGTTTAAACCCGAGACCGTTATCGGCTTTGCTCTGTTTAAATCACCCAAACACGCGCGCGCGCACACACACACACACACACACACACACACACACACACACATATACACACACACATGCACACACACGCAAGCAAAGGATTTTGATCCTTTCGTGCAAATGCCGGTCCCATCAAAATTCAAAACCTCCAGTAATCCCTGGCTCTCACGTGTTAATACCAGAAGCAGATGCCACCGGCAGGTATTTTGTCACAGCGCAACAGAGATAAGCAACATACACACACACACACACATACGTACATTCACACACACACGTGTACAAAATCTATTTCAGTTTGACATGCAAATGTCAGCCTTCTGATGCATGACTCATAAGCTCCTGTATTGGCTAAGATGGAGGGGTGGAAACTTCAACAGCCCGGAGCAATAAATGAGATGAGCCACTGCAGAGGGAGAAGCACAGATTTGGTGTCCTAACCTTTAGGTTGTGTTGCCCTGCTTTGTGTCTCCCTGCAGCAGTGCTGCAAGCACGACAAGTACTCCCAGATCCAGCAAAAAGAAACAAGTCAGGCCATGCAAAATGTCGCAAGTCTATCACCACGCAGAGACTGCGTGTGCGTGCGTGTGTGCATGCGTGAGACACTAGCTTAAGATGCAGAGCTGTGACTGAGTTTAAATATAGGCGTCATGTGACCGTACTCCCTTTAAGTAGATAGAAGCGGCTCTGTTTAAACTTCTCATTGTTAATCCTCAGTAATCCTGCCCTCACACTGTCTGCTGACCTTGGAGTCACTCCCGCTCACTCTTGTGAATGTGTGTGTGTGTGTGTGTGTGTGTGTGTGTGCGTGCATGTGTGTGTACCTGTCTTGCCACTTTGCGGGCCTCCCAGTAGGGTTTGGAGTCATCCACGGCTCGCCCGATCTTCTTCACCTGCTCATCCAGTTTAACTGTTGCCTCAACCAGCACTGCTCGGAACCTCTGACGGAAGTCCTTCACACACACACAAACAAACACACACACTTAGAAATGAGGAGAGGAACTTATCGGGTCACACTATGAGGTTGGACATGGTAGACTGCTCAAAGCACCACTGTGTCTTCAGTGGAGCTTTACAGAACAACAACTGTGGTTATTATTTATATCTGTGTAATATCAGGCCTTATTGTGGTGTGCGATTTCCTGTTGCCCCCATTAGTCATACCCATATACAAGAGCATGGTTTACCCATGTAACACACAACTGTAGAGTGTGTAAACTATATTTTGTTTTCTTTGTTTTATGCAGTGGGTGTGTCAGCTCTCATTGTTGCTGAGCAGCATTGCTTATGTTTTTTGGTGGTGACCCACTGAATGAGTATGAGTAAGGATGAAGCATTACTGCAGGAGGGCCCAATATCCGTGTGCATTTATGCAGCTACTTTTGTGTGTCTGTGTATGCTTTAATTTGCTGAAGAGGGGTTTAAAAGCAGCTGCATCCTCTTCACAGAGCACAGATCGGCATAAATGAGCGGTTAAAGAGGGAGAAGGGAGAGGGCGCTACAGGAAACACACTTCCTGTGACATCATCGCATTTCCTACGTCCTGTTCCTGCAACGACGGGTGACACGTCACAGAATCTACAAGGTAAACTCTGTGAGCACACTGCTGGCCTTACATACTGCTCAGGAAACTAAATAGGGGCCCGATTGTTGGAACTGGGCACGACCGTACACAAATATAATGTTTGTGCATTCAAATGCCAAATGTTCAAAACTAGTTTAATCAAACAAATTCAAGATTTATTGTAAACAAATGGAATAACTGCGGTGTGAGAAAGTCTTGAGTCACCCCTTATTTCTTTATATTTTACTAAGAAAGTGGGAAACGTGCAGAGGTTACTGAAACATCAGCAAACATCATACAAGACAACAAAAGAATGAGGTAATGTCAAAGACAAATCTACTGAGAATAAAACTTATTGGATGACTCACTTTTTTTGTTTGAGTCACCTATTCCACGCTGCACCGTTACACTGAAACCTGGGGTTTCCCCACCTGTCAACACCTACTTTAAGCCCTGCTATGACCACCTTTACTCATCATCACAGTCTGAACTCCCTTACATAAGCATACTGGCCATTTCTTTGAGTCGTCTTCAGGAATAGTTCTCCAGGCTTGTTGAAGGACATTCAAAGCTCTTCTTTGGATGTTTCTGCCTTTTGTTTGGTTCTCTGTGAGCATGATCGCACACTGCTTCAATAATGTTGAGGTCCAGGCTCAGGGGAGGCCAATCCATGACTGATAGTGTTCTTTCATTGTGCGCTTTTCTATTCAGGGATGTTTATAATGCACTATCAGTGTGTTTGGTATCACTGTCATACTGAAAAATGAAGCTGCTGATCACACACTGTCCACTTTTCTTGATGGTAGTTTTCTGCATTCAGGGACCAAACATTTCAACTTAACTGTAATTTATTTATATAGCTTCAAATCACAACAAGAGTTGCCTTAAGGTGCTTTATATTGTAAGGTAAAAACCCTACAATAATACAGAGAAATCCCCAACAATCATATGACCCCCTATAAACGACTGCTTGGTGGGAAGTAAAAACTCCCTTTTAACAGGAAGAAACCACCAGCAGAACCAGGCTCAGGGTTGCCATCTGCAATGACTTGTTGGGGTTGAGTGGACCAATACAGGACAAACACACGCCGTGGAAGAATTTGGATTTGGATTCATGTCTCCATCAGTCCTGTTGTCACTTATTTTCAGTGGCAGCAGGGCCAGATGCATCTCTCAGGTCCTGTTTCAAGGCTTTTCTGGATTTAAAAAAATTCCTGAAAGATACTGCGTTTAAGTCAAAGTTCGTCTGGGTGGATGCTCCCCATAAGCAAAAGACCAGAATACTCAAGAGACATTCAAGAGGTGTGTACCCAAGATGATATCCCTTCAGTGGCATCATACAGAGCCAAGAGTAGAAAAAGCTTAATTTAATTTTTCCATACAATAACTGCATTATTTCAATTCACCACAGCAAATGTTATATGTATGACAAAAAAAATAAGGACATGTATATTAGGCTCGTTAAGGCAGGTCAGCTCATCAGGAGCTGACAGATTCAATTGTTCCTCTGGGACAATAATAAAGAAGACTTAGTTATCGCTTCATAATAAAGGTTAAAATTTAAAATTCTGTTTATTTTCTATGGGAGGCTCATGATGGCACGCATCACAAGGGCACAGTCCCACATCTGCCAGACATAGAAGAGATTTAACGTTGTGTTGGCAGGCAGAGTCAACTGTGGATTTAAACTCTCTGCCCAAACTTACTCATCATCTGAATCTACCGTACATCATTTTTAATCAGCTCCAGGCTGCAGGAGAACCCCCTGCAGCCTGCCAGGGGCTCCTTCCATAGTCCTTAGCTCCTCCTTAGCTTTTTTTTTGTTGCCTCCAGATGCATCCATGTTTCCTCTTCTGTCTGCTTGTGTATTCACATCGATCACCCTACTTATAATGCTGTTTCCTGTAAACACTGCCAAAGCTGTGAAAAAGCTGAGCTTTCCAAAAAGCACCAAGAAACAATACGTTAAAAAATAAAATCAGGATATGTATATATGTATATATATATATATAAAGTTAAAATTCAGCTGGAAAACATGGATTAAAACATGGATTACAGGAAAATCTCTCCTCCTGTCCCTCTCTGTCTCTGTGCGTGCTGTTACGGTCATTCCAGCTGTGGTTTGCTGGGTTTGGATGTGAGCGCAGGGCTAATGAGAAACAGAAGAGGCCTACTTTCAGGAAAACAAAAAACTGAGGCCTCGCTCTGGAATGTTTTCACTTTTCCTCAACAGTGACCCAGCTAGCACACACTTGAGCCGAAGCTGCCCCTTCTGTGTGCCGTCTGCCCTCCTGCAGTTGTTCGCTTCACTTTACATCCTTTATTCCTCCATAATGTGTCTGATTCCTGTTTCTGTTCAGACTCCTAAATGAACGTGAGTGTTATGAGCAAATAGATGAATTTCACCAACCGCTCCACGGCAGTGTTTCCGACTAAGACCACAGCTGCACTAGGAGTTTATAAAGTGCAGGGAGGGACAGTTCCTGCTTCAGTTTTTCCACCTCTTCCCACTGATGCACATTTAGTAGTTTTCCATCTTTCGAAAGCTTTCCGTTTAGACTGTTTTAAAACGATGGCACCGTTGCTAGGCAAATCCCTGACACTACAGTGGCAGAGAGACAAATCTCACAGCGCTGACACGATTTCTCACCACTTTAGAGTTTTTAAAAAAAGTGAGACTTAGTGACTGCTGGGTGGGTGCCAGAGCTCGGCTTACGCCCTGCTCTCAGTGTTTGAGGGGCAATAATTCTGATGCCAGCAGTGTGTGTTGTTGGGTCTCACCTCCAGCTCACTCTCCCAGCGGTTAATGTCGTCTGTAGACTGGTTCAACTTCTCCAGCTCTCCCTGTTTACAGAAAACACACCAGTGATGGAAAACACACACACACAGAGGGAGAAAGGGAGGAGTGTGATTAAATAAGACTGGCAATCCTCAGGCTGTGACTCGTGTTAACCAAATTATTGAACTTACAGCTCTCAGTAGGTCATTTTGGAGACAGTCAAAACATGACGCACAAACACACACACACACACACAAACACTCTGACATTTTTTACCCTACTGTCACTCCACATCTGGAATCATTGTCCTAACCCCACCTTACCTGTATTCTGGGGTCCACTTCTTCCTCCTCGTCAGCACCCTGCAGGTCATCCTCACAGGTATTCCCATTTCGCTCCATTGTCGGAATTTCTGGGAGATTTCTGGTAACCAAACGAGGGTCTTCGGCGCAAACTAAGCGCGACCCCGGGGTGCTGAACAGCACAGGAGCGATCCAAACCCGCTCTAACCTTTAGCGCGGTGCATAGCTGGGCTTTTTAAAAGCGGGCAGCGAGTTTAAAGAGACGTCCACCCGCGGGAAGAGCGGACACGCGAACTACAGCGGACCACAACCTCGCGGAGGACGAGCTGCGAACGAAGAAAGCGTTTAACTACAGCGAGACCTACGGCTACTTCCGTTTGGGACATTCAAAATAAAAGCGGCGCGTAACGTTTACGTCTGCAAGCCGGACCTGAAAGGGGGAGGGGCCAGGCACGTGTCTTATTACAAAGCTGTTAGCTTAAAAGTGGCGCTGCGCGTGAGTTTATGTTTGATGGATACTTGCTCTCAGATTATTTATCTGGACATTATATTTTAGTTCCTTATAATCTTACTGCACAAGCTTTTTAAACCAGATACAACAGATAAAAGTATCGATAAACGTATTATCGATTTTACCGATAAACAATCTCAACAATGCTCAGTCATCCAGGTAAGGACATCCCTCAAGGTTGATTTTGTGTATCTGGACTTAACGTTTTCAGTGGGAGAAACATTTTGTCACTTATACAAGTGACTTCTTCTCTCTCAGCTGACTACAGGTTTGCCCAGCCTTATAAACAGTCCATTTACACAATGACTGAAACTCCCACACTGAATGAACAGTGGGCTTTGACGCCAGTTTCTTGATCATTGCAAACTGTCATGACCATTGATCTGCAACCACCGATCAATGGCTGTATCCCAATTCAGGGTCTGCAGCCTAAAAGTACGCAGCCTTAACGGTCCACAAGGGCCGCGTACTCAAAGACCGCTAAGGCCGGAAGTGCGAGGCTTGTGAAATGGGACGGTCTAGCCTCCGTCTCGCTGCCCAGGTTGCCTAGCAACCATGATACTAACAGCTGGAAACGTTTCATACAGCTTTGTTTGACAGAAATGAAGGAGAAAATCTTTTGTTCATTTGTTTGTTTGTTTCTACATGAGCTTTGATCATTCTCTGTAAGATTAAGGTCAGCTATTGGACGGCGTATATTTTAAAGTAAAGGCTTTAAAACCAAGTTAGTACAAACGTCACTAATGTCACATAACTTTGCCGACATGTGGCCAACAGTAATGTTTTAATGTTCTTCGTTATTAAACATTTGCACATAAATAAGTGACATAATATTCAGTACTTACTTAAAGTTTACTCTTCGGGCGCCCCTCATCCGCCGTTTTTTTCCGGCAAAATTATCCACACCCAGCGCCGCGCTATGCATTCTGGGATATGTTGGGCCATGAAGTCTACACCGCCACATCCTTAAAATTCAGGGAAATGAAGGACGCATTTGAGGGCCGCAATTCGAGCAGCTCTTGAATTGGGACAACCTTCGTTGTGTCGTAGCTTAGCAGTGTTGGTCAAGTTACTTGAAAAAGTAATCAGTAACTAATTACCGATTACTTCCCCCAAAAAAGTAATCCTGTTACATTACTGATTACTTATTTTCAAAAGTAATTAATTACTTAGTTACTTAGTTACTTTTTAAAAACACGATTTACAACCTGAATAGGTAATAAAGCGATAGATCTTTCAGCCCAATTCTACTTTTTCTGCATAATCCATCATACAAAATGTAATCAAATGGAAAAGTCCTTTTTTAAAACTTGATTTATTAGTTTTAGTCTTTTAACTTTATGCATCAAGCAAAAAAAGTAATGGTAATCTAATTATTTTGCAATAGTAATCCCTTACCTTACTCGTTACCTGAAAAAAGTAATCACATTACAGTAACGCGTTACAAGTAACGCGTTACTTCCCATCTCTGTAGAATAGAATAGAATAGAATAGAATTCAACTTTATTGTCATTGCACATGCACAGGTACAGGGCAACGAAATGCAGTTTGCATCCATCCAGAAGTGCTTTAGTGATATAGATATATTACAATATATATTAGCAATAATATAGATATGTGAGTATATTACAGAAATGGGTCTATTATGGTATGTTATAATGTACACGGTATGAAGTATGTTGTGAATATTCTATAACTATATTCTATATTCTATATTCTATATTCTATAACAGGCTGTAGTGAGTACAAGCTATGTACAGGATATGAACAGGATATAAATATGAAAAACTATACAGAATATGAAATAAATAACTTTACAGAATCTGAGATATACAGTTATACAGAAATGGGAACTATGCAAGTTGTAAACAGTTGTAGGATTAAAGATTATCGAATGTACAGAATGATTATTTACACAGAGCTATACAGTAGTGCAGTTACGATAAGTGAGGGTGTAGATAGTTTCTACAGAGGCTATATAAAGTGCTAGTGGTTGTGAGTGGTGGTTCAGTCCATGTTATTATTGTGTGTTTGAGGGTACAGTTGTCCAGAGGGCAGGAGGGCGAAGAGTCCATGTGATGGGTGACTGGGGTCTTTGATGATTTTCCCAGCCCTTTTCAGACACCGCTTCCTGTAGATGTCTTTTATGGCAGGAAGTGGTGCTCCGGTGATGCGCTGGGCAGTTTTCACGACCCTCTGCAACGCCTTCCGGTCCGAGGCAGAGCAGTTCCCATACCAGACTGTTATACAGTTGGTCAGGATGCTCTCGATGGTGCAACGATAGAAGTTCACCAGGATGTCTGAGGACAGGTGGTTCTTCCTCAGAGTCCTCAAGAAGAAGAGGCGCTGGTGAGACCAGCTTGGAGCAGTTGGTCGTCCAGGTGAGATCCTCGGAGATGTGGACTCCCAGGAACTTGAAGCTGCTCACACGCTCCACAGCCGTCCCCTTAATGTGGATGGGTGGATGTGGGTCAGCATTCCTCCTGTAGTCCACGATGAGCTCCTTGGTCTTCTCGGTGTTAAGCAGCAGGTTGTTTAGCTTAGTCTATAACCCGGGCAAACATGAGGCCTGGGGGCCAGAATTGGCCAAGCAAAGACTCCATTTCGGACTACTGGACGGCTTTGGAAAATGCAAAGGACGGCATAAATACTTTACCTTTTAAATATATTTTAATATGTTTAGCAGCTTTTTCTTCTGGTAATTACCAGAATTACACATCTTTAAAGACGTTCCCTATTGCCATTCATACTACAGAGTAATACTATGTAATACTAAGTAAATATAGGGCCAGTATTGCTGATAACAATACCGACACTGATACTTTTCATCTATAAAGACAGCTTAGCAGTGTATCATGATTTATGGTATGACTCATCAGAAGTTTGCAAATTCTGAACACACTTTAATGTCTACTAAATCACTGTGATTCTACAATAACGAGTTAACACAATAAAAACACACCTTTCAGCGTTTTATGCATTTTGAAACTGTTTATTTTTGGAGACCTGATATGTAAATGTACCTGTCCCTAAAGCACAATGTATGTTGTTTACATGTGCTATAAGCTATGAATAAAATAGACCTGACAGTCAACACAAAAAGACTTTGAGATACCATGTAGATATATATACCGTTATATGTATATTTTTATATATGGTATATGTTTTAATTCACAAAAAAGTGACTTCACACAATTCAGTGAACTTAGAGGATAGAAACAAAGTATCGATCCAAAACCAGCGTTGTTATTGATACTATTAATATTTGGATTGATCTGCTCACCTTTGCCCATGAAATAAAATATGTTTAAAATCCCTGGCTTGTCATAACACAACTGATCTACAAAGACCAGGCACTGAACAAATGATACAGAGTACAAAGTACAGTATTTGAATTGATAGTTAGATTAGACACCCTATCCACAGCCTACTGGTTGGGTAGAGGAGCAGAATGCTCT
Source organism: Simochromis diagramma (assembly GCF_900408965.1). Classification (NCBI taxonomy): domain Eukaryota; kingdom Metazoa; phylum Chordata; class Actinopteri; order Cichliformes; family Cichlidae; genus Simochromis; species Simochromis diagramma. Next base: position 18,019,234 of record NW_024387523.1, on the reverse strand, counting down.
CCTCATCATGCTGCAGTCCGGGCGGACCTTTGCAGCCCTCAAATCATCTTCTCTCACTCACACTTCTGGTACTGCCACAGTCTTTTATCCTCTGCTATCTTTAAATGTTTTTATCCCTATTTTTTTTTTATATATAATTTAATTATTTTATTAATTGATTTATGGTTATGACTGGAGGAATACTTATTTTTAAAATGATCTGCTGGATATTTGAATTTGAATAAACAATCTATATCAAGTAGAGTCAGTGTAGGAAAGTTACATTCCCACTGATATGATCTGCAGTAATCCAGTGGTGTTATATCTATTCATTTATTATTATTCACTTATTCTTTCAAACCACACCCTGCAGATACATCCCCATACTGTAATATTAGTTTATCACTGAATATGTTTTGTATTTATTTAACATTACTGACTGAATCAGATTAGCAGGATGCTACAGGTGGGATTTGAAGTAAGCCATGTGCTGATAATATTCGGTCATGTCAATTTTAAAACAAATATAAATAATTGTTTTTTGTCGCAATCTACCAAATTTCCCCAATATTATTCTTTTATCTCAAACAGACTTCCTCTTAGACCCGTTCCAACTTGACAGAGCCCATTATGGGAGGTACAACAGTTACTGGTTTCACGGGTGTCGCTCGCCCCCTGTTGGTGAGGACTCCGTGGAGCAGGCAGAGTCAGACTGGGCGGCGGGGGGCACTAATGGAAGCGGGCTGGATTAATGGAAACACTGTAGACACACTGTTTATGCAGAAGAGTGGTTCCCAGTACTGTGTGGGCTACATGCCACTGTAGTTTTTAAGAGTCATCAGTAAACAGAGAAGAAAATGGAACAGTTTGGAAATATTTTACACTTATTTTGGCTGCCAGTAAAGCTGATATAGTGCTTATTTCAGCTTATTATTATAGCAAGATCAGTGTTTACTATGTAAGACATGCTGACTTTTAACGGGTTATTTATTTTGTGGCTCTTTTTGAGTTTGACTGACACATACAGTTCCCTTTGTCTAAAACAGATATTGTGAAATGAACAAATGTGATAATTATGGCTTAATCATTTTTAATGCAAAAATGAGTCAGCATTGAGTCTGTATCAGGTGAGCTATTTCCATTATTTAAATAAAGCATTTTTCAGTTTAACTTGTGATTTCCTGCCTCTTTGGAGCTAAAACAGGCCACCTAAACTCACTATTGAGCATCAATATCAGGACCTGGTACGGTAGCTCAAGTAAGTCAAAAAATATAGACCCAAAAACAAATGTCCATTACAAAGGACATAAATGAATAGGCTGGGTCTCGGGAGGACATACCACTTCATGATGGGACATAAATCTAACAATTGACCCCGTTTTAAGATGACGGGCGCTCACGTGCTTTCGGTCACATCAGGTGGCCTTCAGAAGAGATGCAGTTGGCATAATGTCGAAAATTGGAAGTCTGTTTGGATGGAAAACCGGAGAAAATGTGTGTGTGTCTGTGTTTTTATTGCTTGCACACTAGAAACCAGTAACTGTGTCATGGCAGCAATGGCCCATTAATATATGATGACCTCACACTCTTTCATATGGAAGTATGACAGGACTTGCAGGCTGTCGCATGATCTCAGCTCTGTGGGTGATGAGAGCAGGTTAAACGCTTCGCTGGTGTTGTCATCCTCCTGTGCCAGCAGTGAGAAAGTTAGGGTTAGGCTTATAGCGTCTCCGTTATGGACGGCTGCCCGGCTCCACTCGTCGTCATCGCGTTTTCTCCAGCGTCCTCCTGCGTATGCATGCATGCGACCGAAGGGCTGATTTCATAACGTGAGGAGGAAGAGAGGAATGGGGTTCTGAGCACGGATGAGCGCCAGACCCCGCTAGGCTGTGTGCGCCAACAGCGTTATCTTTATTCCCGGGCCATGCAGAAGGCGCACTGAGGGAGATGCGGTATAGTGGAGGCTGCTGATGCTGCGGGCAAATCAGCTGTTAGGCCTATTTTGCGTCTTGAGCATCATCGCCGCGACGGCCAAAGAGACAGAGACACCAGGGACACCGCAGAGCGGATAACAGAGGATGGAGTTCAAGCATCTGGTGGAGGCGGCGGAGAAGTGGTGCTCCGGTAACCCCTTCGACCTCATCTTCGCCGAGGAGGACGACGAGAGGCGGCTGGACTTTTACGCAGAGCCCGGCGTCTCTTTCTACGTGCTGTGTCCCGGCGGCACCGACAGCTTTGTAAGTGCTCGATCTCCTGCAAGGCCTCGTCTCTGCGCGCTCTCTCCTAGGTGTGTCGAGGTTCGGCTGGAGGTGCGCGTTCGGCCCGGGTTTTCTAGCTGATGGATGTGGGAGAGGAGAGGAGGGGATGATGTCATTTCAGTTTGGGTGCACCTCACCCACCCCTCCTCCAACCGCCCTTCTTTCCCCTCAAAGTGTATATGTTGCTTATTTATCCAGCATATAATCAACTCTGCTATGGGCACAAAACAGGAAAGCCTTATGACTTTCATAATAAAAGCCGTCGCCATCATGTGGATTTTGCGACACTAAACAGTTCATTTTTATTTCTAAATTGAAATTGATTTAGAAATAAAAATAAAAGCTTCCTATTTCGGGCTTTTATGTTTTCCCTTTATTTGAAGGCAATTTTATTACTTGAAAAACTTTAAAGGCCAGTGCTTGTTGTCACAAATGCAAAAAATATTTTACATTTTTGCCATCATGCCTTTATTTTGAAAGAGTTATTGCTGCTGGGTTTCAGGTTAAGCCTACTCTTATTAGAAATGTTTGTCTAGAGACGGCAAAGTTTACCAGTTGACGTTTTATTTCTAACACTTGATTTACTTTGACTAAATGTGCCTCCTTCGAAGATGCGATGAAACACTGATTCCTGGTGTTTTCTCTGAAAAGGTCCTAAATAAAAGGGGCGTGGTTGAAGAACCACCCATCCTTCCTTCTCTTCTTTACTTTTCAAAAGTGAACTTAAAAATAAGACAAGAGTGAGAAATTTTTAGCTCAGTTTCTTTGCAGTTGAATGTTGTGCTTCGAAGCAACTGCCATTTTTTGATGGGGCCGCCGTGACTCGTTTGGCCCCCGTGCCACCACATTTTTAAAAATCCTGGATACGCCCCTGCTAAACAAGAGACTCTGCTTTAAAAACAGCGTGCACTAACCACTCTAAAGAAACTAGATGGGCTCATTAAAAGCCCCAAACCTCCAACCACACTACACTGCAGCTATGCTGTGAGCTCAGTGTCTTTGTAGCTCCAGCGCTGCTGTGATCAGCCACATGCTGTCTTGAAGCATAGCTGTATCATATATCAGTGTGCTGCAGTGGTGGTGTTATGAGTCCTAAAGCCCCAGAGGCCAGGCCCGCCCTCCTCGCTCCTCCTGCTCAGTGACAGGGGCCAACAGGGCGGGGAGCAGATGGTGATGACCCAGGAGCCAGGGCGTCTGCTCGGTCAATATCACATTATGTCACGCAGTCCCTGTCTGCGTTGTGTGTGTTTGCAAGCATCGTCTGGACTATCCTGCAGACAGGAGAGCAACATTAGAGCCGGGGTTTTCCATAGCTGTGCGTGAAGAAACTGTGACGTTTATAGCTGCTGCACAATTAATTACCCAGTCTCTCTGACACACACAGACACACATAAAGCGCAGGTGCTTAAATGCATCATGTGACTCGATGTCTTTTAGCACCAACTTCCTTTTTTCTCTCTGTTTCTCTCTCAGCTCACAGTTTTCTACAGCTTTTTAATCTGGTGCTCGCCAACTGGTGCAGGCCTGCCACTCTCTCTCTCTCTGTTTTTAACACACACACACACACACACACACACACACACACACACACACACACACACACACACACACACACACACACACACACACACACACTAACAGTTCACCGTCTGCTATGCACATTTAAATAAGCTTGAATAACTCTCTGTCTCTCTGCAGGACTCTTGAGATCTAGTTACTCTCCCCGCGATCAATACTGCTATGAGCAGGACGTCTCACATGCTGTTTTTCTCTGATTCTCTCTCTCTCCCACACACACACACACACACACACACACACACACACACACACACACACACACACACACACACACACACACACATGCAGGGCATCATCTTGTCACCTAGTTGCACCATAACAATAACCATAACGATAATTTGTTTCCTTCCCTGTAATTTCCCTCTGGATATGATACAGTAGTGTTTGTTTTTAGCAATCCACATCACCCGTTGTGGCGTTCAGCTGCTGAAAAACAAGAACAATTGAACGTTCCACGTGACTCCACAGACGCCCCTCTGCTTATCAGAGCTGTAGCTGCCGTACAATCAATTACAGAGTCACGCACACAGCTGTGCTTGGTAGGTGGGGTCAGCTGTTTCAGTGGAGACGCTGGCTGACGTGAGAGTCCGTCCATCGGGGTTGAAGTGGAGCGCATTCCCAGGAAAGTCGGAGCTGAAGAGCCGTTTGCGTGTTTACATTTTCAAGCCCCCCCCCCCTCCTGGGCTGTTTCGCACCATTTCACATGAATCGCTCTCTCTCTTGACTCTTGCAGTTCTTATCTTGAATTTTCACTGAATCATCAGCAGTGATGACATTAAGATAGTTTTTGATGAGATTTTAAGGGACTAATCAACAGATGACGCAGTATAATGAAGTAAGAGTACTCAAGGGATTTCAGTTTTCAACTGAGATTAAATTTCATTGTCTTTTCCCCAGGATGTTAGGATAACGATGATCACTGTACCACAAATGCTGCAATAACCAACCAACCAACAAAGCCTCACGGCTGCATGTAAAACAACTTTTTGTGTTTGTTTTGCATCTGCTCCTTTTTTGCCATGTCATTCTGCACATTTGATTTGGTTTAGCGGACGACATTGCCTAATACATAACTTAACACAGTGGCCTTTAGACTCTAATTAAACTATAACTATAAACATGAGCCAAATAGAGCAGCTCCAATGGGCTTTGTCATCAGTATTTATCTAACAATTCCTGTAAAGGCTTTGAGGTGGCCGACAGTATGTGCTCATGAGGAAGCTGATTTTAATCAGCGTGGAACTCGTACATCTGATGTATCAGATTTACATGGTGATAATTCACCGTGCTTTTGTGCTGACCATAAACACACTCGCTTCCATTTCCATTGAGGTGTGCCTAAACTGTCAGCCCACGCTGTAAACTGATCCCGACTCGAAACTGCACCTGTGGTTTGTGCGTTTTGACCTAAAATACAGACAATGTAAGGCAGTTATTGTCTTTATTGTAGCTTGCCATCGCCAGTGTGTGAATGGGTGAATGACTGAATGTAGTGTGAAGCGCTTTGGGGTCCTTAGGGACTAGAAAAGCGCTATACAAATGCAGGCCATTTACCATTTACCATTTTATTGTCTAAGAAGATTGTATCTAATTCACAGAGATGGGAATTGTGTAGTAGTCTGATCTCAAGAATTCTGTACAAAAGCCTCTGATTACATTTTGCTTTTTAGGAGCCAAAAATGTTTTAATGTGATCTTGAGTAGCAGTTCTCCAGGATTTCTTTGGACCTCAGCTGCTTTTTTACTCACTTTCAGTCCGGTCCGTGTTTCATTTTCAGAGGTATGTTTTTAACACTGAGCATCAAAAACAGAACCTAACTCAAAGGACAAACCAGTGTCACGCCTACATGTGACAGGACACTTAGCAAAGAACCAATTTTAAATGGCATCTTTAGGCAGTTTGTTGCTAGCAGCCTGGAGGAGGTCATGAGAGCGGCACAACAGTGAGCGTCTGCGGCCATCTGTGAAACACGGTGGAGGCTCCGTCATGATGTGGTGCATCATTTCAGCCAGTGGTGTTTGGGATCTTGTCAAAACTGATGGAATTGTGAAAACAAAAAAGCACAGTGAGATTTTTATTTAACATAAAATACCAACTAAACTGTATGTAAAACATATCTGAAGCATGGTACTGATCCCAAACACACTGACCATGCGGTAAAACACAAAATCGGTCATGATGTAAAGTCTGAACCTCAACATTACTGAAGCAGTGTGAGGAAGTAAAAATCCCCCCAAAAAGCAAAAGAAACACTGAGGATTAAAACAACAGACCGTGTATCAACACAAAGATCATGACAACATGTCTTTCTCAGATTTAGTTGCATTGCTCTGTTTTTTTTTTCCTGTGCTGAATCTCCTGTGACTCAGTTTTGCTCACTTATCCATTAATTAAGTTGTGTACAGCCCACATGAGGCTACACCAGTGGAGGAAGTGTGACACTGTTACATCATGTGCTCTATTGTGTTTAAAGTGCATGGACAGAAATTGAAAGATTTTCATGATCTGTGTGTGCAGCATGTGTGGAGTGAGAGCGAGGACTGCCTTCCCTTCCTCCAGCTGGCCCAGGACTACATCTCATCCTGCGGGAAGAAGACTCTGCTGGAGGTGCTGGAGAAAGTCTTCACATCCTTCAGGCCTGTAAGGAACAGAAGCGGGGATGTTCCCGGGGTCGCGTTTCACTTTTGGTTTTTGTACCCAACACACTGCATCAGCCACGGCTCTGTTTGCTGCGTCTTTTGCAGTCCTGAAAAATTCTGTTCTCTCTCAAAATCATCACAACACATACTCTTAGAAATCAGACATTTCACTGTTGGCTTGTTTATCACTTGAGGATTTTGTGCATTTGTGCAATTTTCTTGTCTCTCAGGAATAAGAGAAATGATCTTTATTTCCCCAAATGTAAATCTGAAGCAGTTTTTTGGTAAATAATACATTTAAAAGGTGTAACAAGCAGTAATCAGTTTTTAAAAATCATTCAGTAAAAGGACTAGATGTTGTAGTCCCTAATACTGCTTTGCTTTAAATGGTGAGAATCTTGAGGGATGGCTGTTATGAGGAAAGGCAGCCCAGAAACTTTACCAGCAGCACACATCGTTGTGTGCCTCAACTTTCGGTCTTTTACCCAAGCTAACCTGACATTTTTTGGGGGGGATTAGAGATCTGATCTAGGTTATCGTATTAAGATTTGGGACACATCGTCAGTAGTGGACCTTGGATTCATCGGGTGTTTCGGCCATTATCACTAGACACCCTCATCCAAGGAGGCCCTGCCAGGGTTGATCAGGAGTGTGTCACTGGTTTATGTGAAATTGTTATTTGTCTTATTCTTGCTTCTTTTTAGTTTCCTACAGTTTATTTTATCCTATCTATTCACTGCAACTGAGAAATAATACTTAACTCTTTAGCATTTATAGAGCCATATCCTTCAAAGGGATAGAAAAGGTGATGGAGAGAAGTAAGACAAGAGGGACAAGATAGGAGAGCTGGAAGGGGGGCGCCCGATCTGGCTTCCCACACCTCCCCGCCGGATCGGGCTGTTACTGCTTGGAGGTTATCATCACAAAAACAAAAATCCATTTATCTATTTACTTAAGTATTGCAAGTTTCACTACTCTTAGCGACAGCGCTTCTTTGCCGTCACAAATGTGAAGCGATAATTTTGTGTAAAATGCATCTGAAATATATCAAATCAAAGATTTATTCAAATAATTAATCATGAAAGAAAATAAATTTGGATTAAACTGAGTGTATATCAATCAGGTGAATTTCATTTGAACAGCTGTCGCTAATTTTAACGCTTTACACCATACTTACACAGTAAAAATATCTGTAAAGGCACAGTACAATGTACCGTTTTAATTTTTTACGGACATTTTCACGTATTTTATTCCACACATTGAATTTAACATTTACCATTTATGGAAGCCTGCGTAAAAAAAATGGATAATGTACTAGCAGAATATTACCAGGACATTTTTTGCCTTTTTTTAAACAGTGTATGTAAAAAAACTGCATGAAAATGTTTAATTTTATAATATTTTAATCGATGTTAATAAATAACTCTACAAACCTGAAACTGGTGAGGCTTGGAGACACATTTAGATGATAGTAAGTTACACAAGAGAAAAGGGCGTTTTGTATCAAGTCAAAACTGGAGAAAAAGTCAAAGAAATGAAAAATGTTTCCAAAAAAAAGCTTTACATAATGTGTTACTTGTTTCAAGGTAGAGTTGGGCTGTTCCTGCTGTTTCCAGTCTTTATGCTAAACTGAGCTCACTGCCTTCTGGCTGTAACTGCACAGACGTGATAAGGGTATCATATTATATAACGCTCCCACTGCAAGGTGTGTTTTTCAGCAGTGAATCAAGGAATAACTGAGCAGAATTGGAAGGATTGTTTATTTAGTGGAAGAGAGAGAAACTAGACCGCTGACATAAAGGCTCCTTCTGAAAGACACTGAGTTTGTTTGCTTTGTGATGTTAGTTAGCAAAAAAGAGAGAGAGACAACGTAAACACACTTCATGGTCTAACACTGCATTCTCTTCCTCCCTGTCTCTGTTAGCTGCTGGGTCTCCCAGACTTAGAGGACGACAGTTTTGAGCATTACCACGCTGACATGGAGGGGGAACCCGGGCCCGACCACCAGCAGATGGGGGTCAGCCAGCAGTGATAATGCCCAAGGAGAAGAAGAACACATTAAGCCCAATCACCTAATGACACACATTCGTACATATTTAAAGTGAACTTGCTTTAAAAAAAACAAAAAAACAAAACAAAACAAAAAAAATTGCACCGCCATGTTCTTGAATGTCTCAGTGGCTTTGCTTCCCAAAGAGTGCACGCTGCGGCACTTTTTTTCAGCCCCCTCCCCTTTGCCTCTCAAAATAAAATGAACACACTTACACAAAAATTTGGAGGCTACGTGAGCAGTAGCCATGTACAATGCAAGTATCTCAATCATTCACCATCTGGTTAGTTAAAGTTCCACAGCACAGCAATATTACATCAGCCTCAGCTGTTTCTTATGCAGGAATACAGTCAGATGTTACCGCAATACCCACTCCCCCCCACCACCAACCCCCTCTCAAACGGGGAGATGAATGTTGCAGATAGCCTGCTTTCTTTACCTGACATACGCAGGGGTGAAAACTAACGGTTTGTGGCAACATGAGGCAATCGGCGCTCTAGCAAAGTTCATTTTCCACCTCATGGAGGGAAAGAGGGAGGGAACTGAAAAACGGCTCTCAGACCCTTCCCTGTTTTAAACACACGCTTAGAGAAGTCATATAGGAAACCGTTTTAAAGACGTTTTACAGTCGCTCCTCGCGTGGAAATCAAAGTGTGCAGCTTTACAGTAGCATGGAACCTTTTTTCCCCCCCATCCACCCCCATCCCCAAGGTGTGTTTGTGTTAATGTTTCCAAATGCAGCACACCTCAAAAGACTTTCAAGTCACTTTATGAGGATGTTTTAATCATGTAATTATGGTATGACCGTCACAGCTATGACCCATGCTGCAGCTTGATAAGCCCTTACCCAGACTGGGTGTCCCAGACTGCCCCCTTCCAAGTTCTTGTATCCAGTAGTCTTCCTGGTTGTTGGTGGTTCACACTTTGCCCTCTTTTCTTGGCAGCATCTGAGGAGATACCTTCTTTAAAGCTTGTACATCATCATAAATGTAATAAGGGCACACACCCAGACCCCTGAGTGGTATCACAGGGAAGGGGGAACATATTTGTTGTTAGCCACCCTCAGCTTAGCCTTGTTACTTTCTAACCTCAGTATTGTAGTGTCACACCTGATGCACTGCAACGCATCAGGCCACCCACGCCCACCCACAGCTGCCTTCAACCACTAGATCTACATGCAAGACTCTTTCAGACCTTTTACCCATTTACTTTTTTTTGCTTGTACAGTTTTGTCTTCTTTGTTGCCTGGGCGTTCCTCATTCAGTGTATCTTTTGTTTGTCCTCATGTGTGTGAAACTGGTCAATAAACAGTGTGAACAGAGTGTCCCGACAGCTGTTTCTTTCTTTAATCTCAAACGCCACGAGTTAATGAAAGACAAAGCACCAAATATGGAGGGCATTTCATATCAGAGTGGACTGGTGACCTGCTGCTGTGCCAAAGGCCTGCTGGTGTTACTGGGGTTGACGTCACGCAGCCACTCAGGGCCGAGTTAAGCTTCGGACTGAAAAAGGAATCGCTGACAGGAAGTAGTGGTTTAGTATTCAAATTAAAAGCACAGAAGTCATTGCAAAGGTGCCTTTTTCTGTCTTGTCACCACGTGCACATTTATAGGATACATTTGAGTATTTGTAACAGTTATAGAGGCAGGTTTGTGTATTTTTCTGGTTAAGATTTCACATAGGAGGAAAATATGAGCTTACCCACAAAAACTGCTCAACAGTGAATGAAATTGTTTAAAATCTAACATCAGCTGGACAAACTATGACAGTAAAATGCTACTTTTCAAAATAATACCCCTAGAAGTGAAATTTCCAGCAAAAATACACGCAGCAATAAAATTCAGTAGTTACAATCCTGGTAATTCCCCCTTTGACGGCAGGTACTGTACTTCTTATTGGGTCAGTTGTGTGTCACTCAACTTCATGTAATAAATTAAGCTGCTGCAAAGCGTGGCACACAACTTGTGTACAACCTTCATAGAGTAAATAATAAAAGGAATCACTATCTGTCAAATTGAACAATTGGATGCTTTTACTTTGAAAGAAAACGTACTGTATTCGGTGGAGTTGATTACGGCTGACAGCGTTGGCTTACCGGAAGAGGAGGGAAATCCCTGCTTATATTTTTCTTTCCAGACACCACAGTTGAACACAAAAACAAACTTGAAACCAGACGAGCTTTGGGGTCAACGCTTGTGCGTGTGTTCTCGGCTAAAGCGAAGAAACACAAACCTTGTTACTTAAGAGATTTTCTCTCTCTTCTTTTTTTTAAATACATCTGTTGTTGGAACAAAGGGGGAGGACTTTGAAACGAAGAAGAAAAAGAAAAAAAGAACCTTTGGAAAGGAAGTTTTGCGTCAGTGAGTGCGCACTTTACGCACAGTGCGCACTGTGAAACTTTGACATGTTGAATAACCTCGGCTGTATCGCTGCATACTTGTTTGGCTGCATTTCCTTTGTTGTTTTCGACTCTCCGGGGCTCGCTGTGATCATGTGTCGTGGCTAAAAAAACTTCTTTAAGAAAGAAAAACGCACTGACAAACAAAACCCCTAAAACTTACGGCAGTATGGGGGCCAAGCAGAGCAGCCCTGTGTTTGACAGCAGAACTCGAGCTTATTCCAGCTCCGATCTTCCATCTGGAAATTCCAGCAGAGGAGAAAGGTTTGCGGGGTTCAGGTACACAAATGGACCCGATGGCCCAAGAATCCGGTTCACGAGTGGAGGGCCAACAAATTCTGGGCTCAACATACCGGCCGGCGGCAACCAGAGCCTCGACGGCACAGATGGTGACGATGAGGGCCAGCTGCCCCCAGAGGGACACAGGCTGCTTATAGGGTCCCTGCCGGCCGAACTGTCCTCACGCCTGCTCGGGGGTAAGGCGCAAATTTACAAAAGTACACCTGGGGAGCCCAGGCCCATTATTGCTCAGTGCACTCTTAGATTTTTAATGCACTGATTTCCTCTTTGTACTCGAGGTGCACTTCCGCAGTGTCAGTACAGCTTTAATATGGTTTTATGCAGTGCATTTCGCCTTCTCTGATATTACCACTCATTATTCTAACGAGTCTAATCAACATTTAAAATCCTGCAGCACACAACTGCCCACGCTGCATATCCGAGCTACGTTATTATGACTTAAATTTCTATTTAATGTAAGGTACCCTATCATTATTTCTCAGTTTCATCTCCAAAGTTGTATGTGTAATTTTGGTGTCAGAGTTACTTATTATTTTTCCATTTGACATGCGATACCTGGCATATGGTTAAGGCCGTCTGATGACTGAGCCCTTTGTTTTGCACTTCTGCACTTTTATTCCAGCCACAGGTGGCTCTGCTGCACCACGCTTTCTTTTTTTTTTTCCCTTTTTTTTTTGGTGGGGGGGCTCTTTCTTCTTCTACTGCTTCTTTGTTTTGCAACACCAGCCTGTTTTGTCACTCTGGCTATGAGAGGGAAGAGTAGTGCACTATGTAGGTCAGCAGATAAGAGCTTCCTGCTGGTTACATATTGCTTGACAGAAACACACACTTGCACACACACACAACAAACTTCCTGAATCCGCAGGTCTTGCTGTTTCTCAACTGAAGGGGTGTCTCACTGGGCCCAACCTGAAACAAAAGCGCGAGTCAAACTAACATAACATAACATTCAGAGAGCCTTTAAACACCAGTGTTGCTGACAGCTCAAAAGCTGTTTAAGCACAGGTTGAATTGAGTTTTCTAGGTTTTTTGTTAGAGGCCTAAAAAGTTGTGACATGATCTCCATATCCAGCTGTGTTCCTGCCCTCTTCTCTTCCTTTTTCCTTACCGGCATATAATTCCCCCGATGAGGAAATGTAATCATTAATCGCACCATCAATAATCTTCACTCACGAGAACCACATGACTGGAACTCTGCAGGTCTGAGACTTTATCTCAGGCCTGGAGGTGAGCTTATCTAACGTCGAGTGGTTCTTGGCCTATTAATCTTTGTACAGCTGTGCAGATACAGGGGGTCAGAAGGAAGCAAGCGATCGGCCAATCGCATGTTTTATAGATGCTTTTGCAGTAAAGATCACATCTGTGTTTAAGTGTGCGCTTGCAGTAAGTTTGCAGCGCTGCAGTGACATCTGCAAACTGTGTGAGGTAAGCAGATTGTTAGTTTATGGGAGATTTGAGTTCGTGCAGTCAAAAGGTCCCGTAGGTCACAAGATTAAGCACAAGCCAACAGTCCCACGTCCTGCCATGTGTACATATCAATATGAAGTTATGAGCGGTGCACTGCCACATCAGGGTCCCTTAATGTTTTCTCTTTGCGTTTTTTCCCCTCCAGGCTTCCACTGTCCCGTTTGCTCCAAGTTCATGGCGTCGGATGAAATCGAGAAGCACCTGCTCATGTGTTTCAGCAAGACGCGCCTCACCTACAACAGTAAGACTGAGGGGGAGATTCTGAACGTCTTTAAGACTGTTATTTTGTTGCCCACTGCTAATTATTAAATGAAACTGCACGTGACAAAGCAAGATCATTAAAATTGTGTCCTTAAGTAATGTAGCAATTCTACATTGTAATAAAATGCTGTAGTCGTTTAAGGTCTCAACCTGCTGCACTGATGTACAGCTGTTCTAAAGGTTACTGTAACGGCCCTGGCTTCTGTGGTTACAGCTAACTGATATTTACGGTGGAAACCATACAGCGTATGGTCGCCTAATCGCCCACTGAGCTAAACCAGTGCCCCTGTTTTTACCTTTTTAAAATAAATCTTTTTGTACTTAAAAAATATAAGCGCTAGAGCCTGACTGATAAGACTGTCAGACCAATGCCGATATTTGGTGATTTAAAATCCCGATAAATAGGCACACAAAAAGATTTCCATAATATTTGTTGTTTTTTTTGTTTTAAGTTCTTACAAAGACAAAATGACAATGCAATTTAAAAATAATCTTGCTTTATTTTTACAAGTCGCCAATTACTTGTTTTCCCTTGCCCAACGCCTCTTGGATAATTGTCCCGTTTCAAGTATTAGAGTGCCCCCTGGTGGACAACCTATGCCACGCCAACATTTGTAACATGGTTGAAGGGTGTTTCTCCCACGTTGTCTTCACTTTTTTTTTTCAGTTTCATTTTGCTACAATTATAAATGCTGAGATAATCCTAATGATAGATCGACAAATAGCTAGAATCAAAATATCAATTTTCCTTGAATAAATGTCAAAATATTTTTCAATTTTAGAAATTTAATCATCATGTGATGTCTAAGCTTTATCTTGTTTGTCGTTATTTTTCCTCATTTTTAATTCTGACGTTAGAAACCACTGAAATATAATTATTGTAATGGTCATTACTGTGTAAGTAGCAATTTATTGGTGCAAAAAGCTGTAATGTACTGGTGTTTAGTTTTCACCTCCATTATTAAACTACACCTTCACATTTTCATACAGAGGAACTGGAGAATAAAAAGTGAAATTACATTCAGCCCAATCAGCAGCACATTTCCGCACAGATGATAGCAGGTATTCTGGTATCAAAGGTTAAACAGATGGTTGTGCGGGATTCGGTGAAGTGAAGATTCGATTTGGTGTGCGAGGCAGCTTTTTGCTCATTTGGTCTGTGTTTGTATTGTCTTTCTCAGAGGACATCCTGTCCAGAGACTCTGGGGAATGTGCCATCTGTTTAGACGAGCTGGAGCAAGGAGACACCATTGCCAGACTGCCTTGCCTCTGCATCTACCATAAAGGGTAGCTAATGTGCACAAACACACACAGATAAACAGAATCAGCTGGAAATACTTTGACTAATGCATACAGTTAATTTAAAACCTGTAGTACGTATATGCACAATATAAATAAACATACCAATTAATGCTCAAAAGGCCATTTGTTGTTGTTGTTGTTGTTAGATGGGAAGATAATAAAGCACTCATGTTTAAACCTATAGACTACATTAATGTAAAGCCAGCTTAGAAAAAAAATACAGAAGGCAGTTTAAAAACAGGCTGTGAAACTTTAATGCATCCTGTAAAATACTGCACCTCTTATTGTCTATGCATTTTCAAAAAACTAAGACATAAGTAGTTACGTAATAGTGGCTAGCAGCCAGTCTAGCAGTTTCACCCTGCTTCTAATCTTTAAGATAAGATAGTGTAATCTTAATTTTTCTTCTTTCTTTGGAAACTTGTAGCTTTTTCCTGTGGTTTGGTTTGTTTTCACAAAGAAAAACTCAAAGCAAACTCTGAACTAAAATACGTCACAACAAAAAGGTCTGGAGCAAGAATAGTAAATACTGGAAGAAGGTGCTGTGTTGTGGTCTTGTGGATAACATGAAGAATTTACATTAATTTCACAGCTAGTTGCTAACCCAAACCCTGCGTTTGTGTATTTTGGACATTTATGGTACCTTGCAGCATCCCAGAATGCAAAACCTATCTGGCTACAAGAAAGCATTTAGCTCAAACCTGCAGCATACACCTTGTAGTTTGCTGGGATCACACCATAAACTAACCGCTGTGGAGTTTGTTTGGAGGTGGACCTCCACGGGTCTCAGTGCGGTTGTTTTGGTGTGCGTTGTGTGTGTTCTTTTGTTAGGTTAGACTAAAACCAGGCTAGCTGTTTTTCACTTTTTGAACAAAATGATGCTAACTTACCACCAACTGTAGCAGAATATCCCTCACTGATCAGTCCGCTTTGGTGGTTTTATAAGCATTTAATGCATTAAAGCATTCAAAAAGCAGATGTTACAAGGAAACAGTACAGATGTTTTCACTATTTCATATTGACATTTCCTAACAACAGGCTCTTTTCTTTTTAATCTGCATGTTAGCACTTTTCTTAGATGGACACCTATCATCAGCTGTAGAGCTATGTATGTCCCACAGTTAGCATGTAAAGGCTGTAATATGTACAGAGAGCTCCTGCTGTTCCCTTTGTTGGTGCAGGTGCTCAGATCAGATCTGGGCTCAAACGTGTACAGAAGGTCGTGAGAAAGCCCCATTCCCAATCAGGAATGGGAATTTAGTTAGTAGTGCTACAGTTTTGTTTAGGAACCTTTAAGCCAGCGAGAGGAATAAACAGTGCCAACAGCGACTGGGTGCTGTCCCCTCTGCAGGCTTTCAGAAGGTGAACAATCGGGAAAACTTTCAGTGAAGTGGGGCCTGAAGGAAGCCTGGGGATAGCATGAGCTGTTCCATGCAGAGGCTGGACTAAGGGGCCGCATAACAATCTGAGATAAAGTCAAGTGTTTTGACTGGGAGCAATGCCAAGATACACTAGAGGAGTCCCAGAATAAAAATGTGGAGTTGAAACAAGCATAATATTTACATTAACCTCATTGGTTCTAAGAACAAGAATTACAGCTTTTCCATATAGATCCTAAAAAATAATAATCAGTGAGAGGAACAAAACGATACACAAGCACATTTGCATAAGTGAATAAGTTCTTCATAATTGTTGTGATAATATTTTATTTTCCATTTTTAACTTAAAAAATATACAAATTAAAATATACATAAAAATATTTTGGGTTTTTTTTTACTTCGAGCTGGTTCCATTTGTTGTGTTCACAAACACTAAATATGTTTCCAGCTCCGTTTGAATCAAGCCTCCTTGTTACTGTTGCAGGTGTATAGACGCGTGGTTTGAGGTGAATCGCTCCTGCCCGGAACATCCCAGCGACTAGGAGCTGCAAATGTCCACTACCACAGTACATCACTGGGATCGACTGTGTGCCCTGACCTCATCCCAACACTGTCTTTTCCAGTCACGCATCAGCGCTCCTCAGGGATTATAAGACATTATTGTGTGCAGTTTTCACATTGCCTCATGGACTTTGGATATGCCTCCTTAGGTGAAGTGAAATGTTCAAGGAGCCGCACCGGTGGAGTCATTTCAAAATATGTGACATCCCTCGTGTCACCTACTGGCCTAAAGAAGATTCATGGAACCTGGAATATGAGCTGGGCTGTGTTTTTGATTTGTTTGTTTTTTTGTTGAGCTGGGCGTGGTTTTTATAGGAGAGGACTTCTAAGACCGACATCTCTCTTCAGGAGGGACGGAGGCCAACAGACTGTGGAGAGAGACGATGAGAAGGCTGATGTTGTGCAATATAAAAAGCAGCCACAGGGACTGGGGAGGAGAAAAATGTCTTTATCAGCTTTAAGGGATGATTGCAGTGTTGACGTAAGGAAGCAGATTTCAATGTTATTGCAAAATAGGCTGTTGATATTGTTTGGTAAACAATCATGTGTCATAGACCAAGCAGTCTAACGTGAAATAGTTGGACGATTACCACTCGGCCATTTAGAACCACATTACTGTGATTGCGTAGTTTAGTTGTGGGCTTTTTTGTTTTGTTTTTTAAAGTTGGGTTGTAACATATCTAATGGTGATTCATGCTCGCTCTCTCTCTCTCTCTCTCTCTAAAAGAGTGCCATAATGTGCTGCTATGTGATAGACTGGAAAGTTTTTCTATAACCTTTGAACCTTTTCGGTCAATGTTCTTTCTGTTTGTACTGTGATGAGTTGCACAACAATAAATGTTTTGTCTTTGTGTCTTTTTCCTGCATGAGAACTGTTAATGTACATTTGTGTCTTTACACTCGTCCTCCAATTAAAAAGTCATAAAGTGTGAAGTTTGCATTCTTTCCAACCGACAGCTGTACTTACTTAAAATCACGCAAAGGTATTACATAACATCTGCAGTTTATCCCGCAAACATTATTTTGTTGTTTTAATTGTTGAGAAAAATTAAAATCTTAATGGCACCATTACTTTTGACAGTAAGTACTAAAACTAGCAGCTACAAAAATGCAGGGATGATGTGTGATACCTGTTTAGAAGTCAGTGAGCAGAGGCATGAAGAGCCAGGAGTTATTTGTTTGTCTGAGGACTTGCAATCTTTTCATTGGTTACAGAGTGTTTGGTAATGAAATGTATGCGTGCCAGAGAAGGTATTTTCATATGAGGGCAAAGGACAACAAATTAAAATATGACAATACTTCCTGATGATAGTAGTTTACCTCCACCAAGATTAGACAGCTTTAAAACAAAGTTCTAGGAATCCTGAAAGTCTCCTTACATGAGTCCAAAAAACAAATCCACATACTACTGTATGCATGTATACCTCTATCTATCTATCTATCGATCTAAGTTCAATCAAACACATTCGGTGAGTTAATGGTTTATACTTGTGTTACAATCAACTTTTGGATACATTTTCAAGGAGGAGCATTTGATATGATGTAATAAAGTAGATAAAATGCAGCTGTGCCTTAGTCACATTAAACAGTAACCAAATGTAATGTTACTATAATAAAAAAAATTAAATCTAATAAAATGTTATCAACTATAAAACATAAACACCTTTTCACAGTCCATGTGTAAAATGAAAGGACCAAAATAGATCCCAAAGGTTGATTCTGTTCATCTGGACGTAGAGTTTTCAGTGGGAGAAACATTTCGTCACTCATCCAAGTGACTTCTTCAGTCTCAGCTCAGCTCTCTATCAACTCTCTACTCATGGCCATTGATCAGTGGTCTTTGATCAGTAGTTGTTTGCATATTAATGATCAAGGAACTGACCTCCCACCCATTGTCCCTTCAGTGGTGCTAGTTTCAGTCGTTATACAATGAACTGTTTATAAGATTGGGGAATCCTGCAGTCAGCTGAGATTGAAGAAGTCACTTGGATGAGTGATGAAATGTTTCTCCCACTGAAAACGCTACGTCCAGATACACAGAATCAGCCTTTGGGATTTACTTACCCGGATGATTGCGCATGCATCAAGATATCAAGATAAGACCAAAATAGATGGGACCAAGTTTCAGTAATTAGCCCACAGTACTATGTCATTCTCAAACCTTTATAGAAATGTTTCACTGGGTAAATCACCTTAAATGAAGCTCATCTGAACCTTATTTGTCTGAAAGTACTTTTGTGCAGGGACCTGTAACTGTGTAATGTTTTTCAGTGTAACCACAGTATAAACCTGTCTTCTACAATCACTGGTAAAGACCAAAAGTTCTTCCAGATGGGGCGGGGCTATAGGGGTGGGGTGGCTCTGACTTATCTGAAATTTGTTTGCTCCTCTTCTTCACACACATTCATTACTTAAGTAGAAATACAGATAGTTGTATTTAAAAATGCTCTAGTAAATATTAACATACTCATTCAATGTCCTTACTCAAAAGTTTAAAAAAAAAAAGTACAGGCTCTTTAAGGTACTCTAAACAAAAATAAAAAGTAGCTCTTTGTATTTTTGACAACTAATTAAAACTCATGTTATATTATTATTATTATTATTTTTAAAAACTTAACAAAGGCAGTAAAAAAAATGTGGCTGTTGTCTAAATTGTAGATGGGTGACTTTGCCTCCACAACTAAATAGAAAAACGACTATAGGGCTACATCGAGGTTTGGCAGGTGTGGAAACCCTAAAATTACCTGAAAAGAAAGACGTAGAAACAAGTGACAAGTTGTTTCGGATTGGATTTTATGAATTCCTATGACTCCCACATCCCACCAACCCCCTGTGCCACCCCATTAAAAAAAGAATCCCGGAAATGCCCCTGCTTCCAGTTAATATTAAGAAAATTCTTCCATGTTGCAGCTGGAAAGGATGCCGTGTTTTCCTGAAATCTGATTTTGGAAGTCTCATACATGAAAATCATTGGTTACCTAAAGTATAGGGTCTAAACTATAGGGTCAGGACGTCTTACAGTATAATTCACTAAGGAAAAACTTAAAATCTGGCTGCATCTGACTAAAACGTACACACGGACGTGACGTAAACACGTCTGGCGCTGAATTGATGACGCCACGCGCCTAGAAACGAACCTTCTGCGACAAAGTACACAGCGGCTGTATTATTCAACAAAGTTTCTCTTTCTTAGAGTTGCGAATTGCGTTTTTACCACATACGTGGCCCAATAACACGGATTTATTTACATTTTTAGGTAAGTGTTTCCGAATTTTGTTCACTTCTTTTCATGCAGGGCTCACTATTTCTCCTTCCAGATTTTTCCTTGCTAACCTCAACCCAGACTGCCCCGTTAGCAGCAGGCTTACTGCCTGTTATGACTAACACGAACAAACGCAGAGGTTTTATTGGATGTAATTTATAATATATTACACATTTGCTACTGTTGTAATAAAACGTATTTATTTGCAGCTTAGGAATCAACAACTTTGGATCAACATGTCGTACATGCTACCACATCTCCACAACGGCTGGCAGGTCGACCAAGCCATCCTGTCTGAGGAGGACCGAGTCTTGGTTATCCGCTTCGGACACGATTGGGACCCGACATGTATGAAGATGGACGAAGTTCTTTACAGCATCGCGGAAAAGGTCTGAGTAGTTTAAAAAGGCCACTGTTTGCTAGCTTATGTTTCTTATCTGAACTCCTGTAGAGGGCGCTATTTGTGGGGGTTTAATCGGATGCATGTAATATTTGACCTGAGTGTTAAGCTGATAAAATTCAATATACTTTAAGGTCAATACGTGGACTATTTTACCATTTATTGTAACATTTAAATAAGACTTAAAAGCTTACAAATTGAAAATATATGCTCAGCATCTTTGGTGGGGTCTTATTCTGGGATGTAGTGATTTTTCTATCCTGCAAATAATCATTCTAAATGCAAGTCTTTCTCTTACTGTTAATTTCAAATTTTGTAGAGCCTATAACTTATACAAATGTAATGCTGGTTTGGTTTTTTTGGCCTTTTAGCCTTTAATGGATAGAGACAGCATAGCTAGACAGGAAAGTGGACATGCAGCAAAGGGCCACAGGTCAAATTCAAATTCAAATTCAAATTCAAATTTTATTTGTCACGTACACAGTCATACACAGTACGATATGCAGTGAAATGCTTGGACAACTGCTCGTGACCCAAAGAAAAACAAAAAAAGGAAAGGCTATGAATAAGATAGGAAATAAATATGAAAAATTAAAAAGAAAAATTAAAAAGGGTAAATTTAACTAGGAAGGAATAAAATATAAATTAAGGTTAAAAATGAAATAACTGTACAACACAAATTAGAATGAAGGGTAAATTTAACTGGGAAGAATAAGAAAAATAATAATTAAAGTTGAAAATAAAATAACTGTACAACAAAATACACAATACACAAATAGAACTATATAAGAATGTATGAAGAAATCTAAATATAAATAAATATATACACAATAACAGCAGCTGTACAAGTATTAACCGGAAATGAAGAATATAGTGACCAGTGTTGTGCAAAAACAAAGTCCAGAAAGTCCAGTGTGTGTGTAAGAACCATATGTGTGGGTCAGTACTGTGTGGTGGTGTGATTGAGAGACCGTATCGCCTGCGGGAAGAAGCTCCTCCTCAGTCTCTCTGTGTTGGTCTTCAGGGAGCGGAATCGCTTTCCTGACCTCAACAGAGAGAACAGTCTGTTGTTGGGATGGCTGAGGTCCTTCACGATCTTCCTGGCCTTGGTCCAGCACCGCCTGCTGTAGATTGAGTGCAGGTCAGGGAGCTCGGAACGGATGGTGCGCTCAGCTGACCGCACAACCCTCTGTAGAGCTCGTCTGTCCTGCATGGTGCTGTTCCCGAACCAGGTTAAGATGTTTCCCGCCAGGATGCTCTCTATGGTGCACGAGTAAAAGTTCCTGAGCACCTTGGAGGGCAGTTGGAAGTCTCTCTTGGTCAGACTGGAACCCAGGCCTGCTGCTATCTGGCCACAGGCCTGCTCACCAACAGAGCTAAACCGGCGCCCCTGTTTAGTATTTATTTATTTATTTAAACCCACCCAGATTTTTTTTTCTTTGAGACTTTTTAATGCCTCTTAAAGGGGCCTGGAGGCTCCGTACTACATTGACTGGTCATGGAAGATTATTGCTGATTGTACAACCAAGGTTTTTGCTAGAGGATTTGGCTCTGAGGTAGCAATTTGTTGATGATTTTCCAGATGTAACCTTGCTACCCAGAGCTGTTAAAGTTAAAAAGAAACCTGGCCTTGTGTAATTTTTAAAAGATAAAATTGACTTGATGTCCAGGAAAACGTTTTGCTAAGAGCAACACTTTTCTTCATTTTTTTTTTTTTGTGTGTCTGTATTTACTTTGTTTTTCTGAACTCATGGTTTTTATATCTGTGCCTTGACAGGTTAAGAATTTTGCAGTCATTTACCTGGTGGACATCACGGAAGTACCAGATTTCAACAAGATGTACGAGTTGTACGACCCCTGCACTGTCATGTTCTTCTTCAGGTGAGGCTGTCAGTGTCAGCTCAGCATTCTGTCACTGTTGTTGTTATTTAGTAGACTGGCATTGCTGAAAGGCACTCAGGTTATTAATTATTAAAGCTAATCAGATTAACAAAACTGCAAAATCTTTTTTTCTTGACAAGTGAGTGCAGTCATTATCCTTACATAAATGAAATGTACAATCCAGGTCTTTCAACACTAAAAGTGCTCAGCTGTGCTCTTCTGGACTCTGCTTCACATCAAACTCACAACACATTAAATAAACAGACCAGAAGACTGTACTAGAAAGGTATGAGGGTGTGTGGGGGAAAACACCAGATACTGATATTTTAATAAAGAAGTTAACATACTCTGGGAATACTTTGAACAAGAGGACACATCTCATACATGACGGTCCCGAGAAAACTTAACCGAAACACTGGACACGCTTATCTTAACGCAGCTGCCCCCCCAGAACAAGCAATCACTTTTTGATTGTAAGGCGACAAGGTACCTGATGGGAGGCAACCTTTATGCAAACAGTTGCTGTTCGACTTGAATGAGCAGTCACACTCTGAGAGATTGCCGTATGTTTGTAAATACGTGCTGTCTAATTTGTAAATGCAGACAGGTTGCCAGCATGTTGCCATTAGTTTGAATGAGTCTTTGGCTACGTCCACACGTACCCGGGTATTTTTGAAAACGCAGATTTTTCTATGCGTTTGCACCTTTCGTCCACACGTAAACGGCGTTTTCGGTCACTGAAAACAGAGAATTTTAAAAACTCCGGCCAGGGTGGATATTTTTGAAAACTCAGTTTTTGCATTTACGTGTGGACGAGAAAAACTGAGAAAACGCAGCGTCAAAGGTGTGCGCCTTTTTTGACGTCACACTGTGCGCCACGTTATTGTTTCGGTGAAATGAATTTCTACA
Organism: Simochromis diagramma; assembly: GCF_900408965.1. NCBI lineage: Eukaryota > Metazoa > Chordata > Actinopteri > Cichliformes > Cichlidae > Simochromis > Simochromis diagramma. Next base: position 17,996,610 of record NW_024387523.1, on the reverse strand, counting down.
ATACTGTTACTGGTAATTGTACTCTCTGCAGTGTTTAAATGCTTACATATACACACACAGTTACTGTCCCTCCACACATACGACTCGGTTTTGCTTCTATGCCCCATCCTTGTTTACCATTTCCCACCGAGGCTTCTAGACTTCTGATTGGCCAACATTTCTACACGGTTAGGAATATATCGCCACCTGTTGCTTTGGCATGTTCATAGCAGCGTTTTCCTTCATTTCTGCCTTAAATGTGGACGGGATTATTTTTTAAAACAAAAACGGAAAATCTCCGTTTTCAAAAATACCCGTGTACGTGTGGACGTAGCCTTTGTCAAAAGCTGAAGGCAAGTCGACTCACCTGGCTGCCAGCTGGTTATATTCCTATAGTTTATGCTCTGATCATCATCAGGAGCATCATCTATCAGCAGTCTTCCTCATGATTGTGATTGGCTGTATCAAACTAGACAGATGGACAGTTATTTGTTTTTGACTGAAGACCATAATTATAAAAATTAAAAGAAGAACACTTCAAATAATTCACATTATGTCACTGAAATTTCAAAAGGAAAAAAAACAACAACTTCAATTTTTAGTTTTAATCTGTTTTCCACATTAGAACACAGATAGAAACCCAGTTTTTAGTATTTAAATGTGATTTAAAGGAACTTCACATCAAACTTCATTTCATCCCATTTTCAGGAACAAACACATCATGATTGATTTGGGCACCGGTAACAACAACAAGATCAACTGGACAATGGAGGACAAGCAGGAGATGATAGACATTATTGAAACTGTGTATCGAGGAGCAAGAAAAGGCCGAGGTCTGGTAGTGTCTCCCAAGGATTACTCTACAAAATACAGATATTGATTCTTCTTTTACTTCTCTTCTCCTTTTTGTTGGAGTTCTCTTTTTTTTTCCTTCCCTGCTGTTTTGGACAGAGACTACAAATTTCAGAAGTCGAGGATTTTCTTTTCCAGTATTTTCTTTTTGCCAGTGAAAGAGGACGATATTGTTGTTATTGGTTGTGTATTTGTTACTTTGTGCCATTTGGGGTTTTTGTGTGTGGGTATCAGTTTAACTCTGTTCCTTAATGAACTGATTATTGTGCTTTTTTAAATTTTCTTGTGTGAAATGAACTGAACAGATCACACACAGTGTACACGGCCCATATATTTAAAAGTTGTAATAAACCTGGATTTTTACTGAGATTTTTTTCCTGAGTAAAGTTTCTGTGGCTGGTAAAGTTTATTTATTTATTTATTTATTTAATGCTTTTTTTCTTCCTGTAAGGAGGACCACAGCCACACAGTGGCTGCAAGATGGGTAGAGACAAATGAGCTTCTTAGTAATGTGTTGATAGCTTGTTGAATGGCTTTGAGTTAGATTTTGTCTAATTAGACTTTTAGCTCTGATGACCACGCTAGACGGAGAGCAGGAATTTAAAAAATGCCTAAGGAGCTTGGAGCTTTTCTTTCCAAGCTCCTTACACTACGATGACCTGGATCACTGAGAACCTTCACAGACAAAAAAAACTTAAGTTTTTCTGTGTCCTCATGTTGAAATCTAATCTCAGTATTTCCCGACCTAGTTGGGTCCACAGGCAATAAACACATAAGTAAATAGTTGAATATCTAACTATTTTAATTCAAACAATTAAAATATAAAGTGCAGATTTTCAATTTTAACACAGTGTTTGACAGATAATGTGGTGTTTTGGACCTGAGCTGAAGATCCAACCTATAGACCTAAAATAAAATTCCCTGATGTCTCCACTAGATGGAGCCAGAGCTATTTGGAAGAAGACTGCATGTTATAACGTTACAGGTTCCAGCCTTACTGCTGGACATTGGTCAAGTGTGCTGTCACAATGACCTAATTCCAATTGTCCCGGCACCCTCCCATTCAGTAACTAGTGTAACTCCGTGTGGATGCCCACTTGGAGCTGCAGTAGTGCCTCATTTAAGGGATAAGGGTTTAAATGCAAGCTCTGGGACAGCTTTGTCCTCACACAGGAACAGGAGCTTCCACTCAGCACCTGCAGCTAATTCTACTGCTGTCAGATGGATGTGTTAACATAGTCCTTCATCTGCTGCGCTTCACTTTCATTCATCATTTACAAAAATCCGACTTGTCTTTAATCTTTCTTGTTATTAGTATTTATAAGAACAATAAGGCAAATAAGAGATTAATTTTTAAGCACAATACAGAATTTCACTAAGTATTCCTCTTATTACTGAAATGGATCATTTGAAATAATCATAACTCAAACGAAGGGGGCCAACATCCAGGCATACAAACTTAAATAAAAGATAAGACTTTTTGCTCACTTTCAGTTTAAATGATTAAAATTTAACTACTTAACTAAAATATTACCAGACAGCAGCACGGCAAACAAGTGCTCCGTGTGTACACGTCACAAGGATAAAAACTAAATTATGCATATTTTACAAACACTAAACAGGATAAATCAAATTATCAAGCCACATGTAAAAATACATAAATAAAAAATAAACACTATTGCTTACACGAGCTAGAAAGATTACAATAAACAGGAAATCGCTGTAGTTTCTGTCAGTTTGATCACATTTTTTCCATTTTGCTTCACATCTGTAGAAAAGTTGGTTTGATGTAATAAAAAAAAAACCAAAGAGACGAAACTATAATAACCCTGGGACATGTTCACACACTGAACTGTTTATGAGTGTGATGTCCTGTGGGAAGAAGCATTTCTTGTGTCAGCCTGTTTCGGAGCTCTTTAGCGCCTGCCAGACGGGAGAAATTCACATAAGTTCTGGACAGAGTGTGAAGTGTCTGGGATGGAAAAATAACCCTCAGAGGAGTCCTGGTTACTGTTATATCTCTGCATTTACATTTTAAACCAAAGTATATACATTTTAACACGATTAAAGCTTAGATGGATAATACTTCTGTTAGAAAAAAACAACACTTATAGGTCTTCATAGTTGCAAACTCCCGAAACATTAAGGGTAAGAAAATGAAACCAGGGTTTGAATTTTCCACAGTCTTTGGTTTTAATCTCTATGCAGCATTTAAAGAAAAGGGGGGAAAGAGAGCGGTGAGGAGTTTGAGAATAAGAGAATCTCATTAGTATCCTTCAGCTGTCAGCTCCATGTTTTACAGCTCCTTCCGGTTGGACACCGCACACCAAACGGGAGTCCAATTTGCCGAGTGACAGACGAGGTGAAAGGAGACAAACTCCGTCTCTCTCCGTCTGTTTCGTTTTACGCGAGCGTGTTTGGACCGGAGACACAAAGAAGAATCCAGAGAAAACAGCCTGACCTCTTCACCTCTAATCTCACAATCAGGGTGTGTGTTCGCTTCCAGTTCACTGCACTGTATATTTCTGCCCAGTGTGTTGGGCACAGAGAGTAGACAGCTGGCCACTGAAAGGAGACGAGTGAGGACCGAAAAGGGCCAATAACTGCTTTGGCTGCTGCCAAAACCAAACACTCTGACCACACTGACATAACATGTGAAATATCTGTTTTTCAGGAAACAGAAAAATGCAGTGTTTTTAAAGCTGCTGTTGATTTTTTAAGCTTAACATTATGAAAGCTAAAGCCAAGAAATAACCTCACTGCCTTAATTTGTGTACAGTGGCAGGCAGAATATTTGCAGTTCAAAATAAACTAATATCCTCATACTAGTCTGTGTTTATAGACCATGTTGGGAATCTATACACACACCCTTAAGGCCTTGCATGTTCTTTCCACTTAGATTAGCCTGGCATGGCTTTGTCTTTGTCTGGCCTGTCCCTGCAGGGCGCGCGCACACCATTACTGTGCCACTGTCCTCATATGGAGCACGGGGCCAAAGGCCAACTCCATCGGTCCATTATAATTCACATTATCATGCGTTGTGTTGTTCCCTGTAACTGTTAATCAGCTCAGCCTCCGGGGAAAGTGGAGGGAAACTCCAGTCTAGACGCACACAGTGAAGAGCATGTAGTGGAGTCGTTGCTCTTATGCACTATACAGGGAACGTGCACGCACTAAAGCTGCATTAATCCAGGATCTGTTTTCAGCTGATAGTGTTTAAAGTGGATCTGCACAAAGAGGGGTGCAGCATGCAGACCGCGAGGATCATCTGGGTGCCAAGGGGGAAGACACGCTGGCATCTCTCCATCCCTTTCTCTGCTCCCTTTCTCATCTGACACTAACCATGTGGATGGAGAGGAGGGGGGCAATTGCCAATTTCTGGGACACCCCATCCCCCTAGCCCTGCAGCTTCCCCTGTTGGCACAGATTCAGATGCACACTCATACACAAATATTGTATTTACCCATTTCTCTTAGCCGGTGACGGTTTGGTCACAGCCTAACCCAAATGTGTGCCACATGACGATCTGAGCCACTGCTCTCAAAGTTAGCATCAACTGTCATCCTGGGTAAAGCACTGCTGACCCCTAAAGCTAAACAAAGATCTTTTAACAATTTGGTCCACAGAATGAGTCAACATGGCCTTTTCAACCAGATTCAGACTCATTAGATTTTACAAGCCTAAATTAGATTCTTTCTCCATAAATTTAAAGTGAATTTTGTTTTACTTTTGAATTATCTGTTGTATTATGTCACGTTAGCTATGTTTGCTGTGCACACTTACAGTTATGGCAGTTTTGTTTTCACCATACAATAACTCAAAAAATTGTACATAACCTTAAAATCACTGAATTTCCCAGAGGAACCCAGCAGAGGGATTAATAAAGTTTTATCTAATCTAATCTAATCTAAAATCAAAATCAACACCTCTACTATGCTGCTAGGTAAAGAGCCAAGCTAGCTAATGAGACAGGCTAGCGGCAAACAGTTCAGAAGAATTTTAAACAGATGAGATTGGCAAATTACAAAAATTAGTTTTTGTTTTGTCCCCCACCCCCACCCACAACAAACAAAAACAAATAAAAAAAGCTAAAATATGTTATCAACAAGCTAGCATTTTAGGTAACATCATAGCTTAACTAGAGCTTAGCTTAGCTTAGCTTAGCTTAAATAGAGTGTTATAAAATGCACACACTTATAAACCAGAAAAAGGTAGAAAATGGTAGAAGTATTATTTGATTTTCTACTTTCCACTAGGTTGTGAACCCCTTAATTTTTTTATTAGCTTTAACTGGAATGATTTAATCAGGTCAAACAAGAAGGAAATATAATAAATCCAGATTGCATTTGAAAAGATGTGAATTTAATCCTATAGCTGCAACATTAAAACCACTGAATCTTAAAGTGGACATTGTAGACCCAGTATACTGGTTCCTGTTATTCATGTATGTGTTTTGACATACTGTATGCCACCGACCCAAATGTCGTTGCAAACCAAATCAATACATGTACGGAAAGTTAATTAGCCATACACTTTTTGTTTATGGTTATTAAGACACATGGAAGATATCCATCCATGGTATGTCAAATAAAGTTATTTAAAACTATAATAAAACACCCAGCACTCCCCTGCGGGCGGTTTATCCTTCAAGCTCGGGTCCTCTACCAGAGGCCTGGGAGCTTGAGGGTCCTGCGCAGTATCTTAGCTGTTCCCAGGACTGCGCTCTTCTGGACAGAGATCTCCGATGTTGTTCCCGGGATCTGCTGGAGCCACTCGCCTAGCTTGGGAGTCACCGCACCTAGTGCTCCGATTACCACGGGGACCACTGTTACCTTCACCCTCCACATCCTTTCGAGCTCTTCTCTGAGCCCTTGGTATTTCTCGAGCTTCTCGTGTTCCTTCTTCCTGATGTTGCTGTCATTCGGAACCGCTACATCGATCACTACGGCCGTCTTCTTCTGTTTGTCTACCACCACTATGTCCGGTTGGTTAGCCACCACCATTTTGTCCGTCTGTATCTGGAAGTCCCACAGGATCTTAGCTCGGTCATTCTCCACCACCCTTTGGGGGCATCTCCCATTTTGACCTTGGGACTTCCAGGCCATACTCGGCACAGATGTTCCTGTACACTATGCCGGCCACTTGGTTATGGCGTTCCATGTATGCCTTGCCTGCTAGCATCTTGCACCCTGCTGTTATGTGCTGGATTGTCTCTGGGGCATCTTTACACAGCCTGCACCTGGGGTCTTGCCTGGTGTGATAGACCCCAGCCTCTATGGATCTTGTACTCAGAGCTTGTTCTTGTGCTGCCATGATTAGTGCCTCTGTGCTGTCTTTCAGTCCAGCTTTGTCCAGCTTTGTCCAGCCACTGGTAGGATTTCTGGATATCAGCCACCTCCTCTATCTGCCGGTGGTACATACCGTGCAGGGCCCTGCTGCCTGAGGTATTCACTGAGCACTCGGTCAGTTGGGGCCATCTTCCCAATGTATTCTTGGATGTTCGTTGTCTCATCCTGGACTGTGGTGCTGACACTCACCAGTCCCCGGCCCCCTTCCTTCCGCTTAGCGTACAGCCTCAGGGTGCTGGACTTGGGGTGAAACCCTCCATGCATGGTAAGGAGCTTTCTTGTCTTTATGTCAGTGGCTTCTATCTCCTCCTTTGGCCAGCCTATTACCCCAGCAGGGTACCTGGTCACGGGCAGGGCGTAGGTGTTGATGGCCCGGATCTTGTTCTTACCGTTCAGCTGACTCCTCAGGACTTGCCTCCCTCTGCAGGTACTTGGTGGTTGCAGCCTTTCTAGCGGCCTCTTCATGGTTCCCATTCGCCTGCGGGATCCTCAGGTACTTGTAACTGTCCTCTATGTCTGCAATGTTGCCTTCTGGTAGTTCAATCCCCTCAGTTCTGACTACCTTCCCTCTCTTTGTTACCATTCAACTACACTTCTCCAGTCCGAACGACATTCCAATGTCATTGCTGTATAGCCTGGTAGTGTGGATCAGTGAATCGATGTCTCGTTCACTCTTGGCATACAGCTTGATGTCATCCATGTACAGGAGGTGGCTGACTGACAACTGACAACTGACAACTGCTCCGTTCCATAGTCGGTATCCGTAGCCAGTCTTGTTAATGATCTCACTGAGGGGGTTCAGGCCTATGCAGAACAGCAGTGGGGACAGAGCATCTCCTTGGTAGATCCCGCACTTGATGGTGACTTGTGCTATGGGCTTGGAGTTGGCCTCTAGTGTTGTACGCCACATCCCCATTGAGTTCCTGATGAAGGCTCTTAGGGTCCTGTTGATCTTGTACAATTCTAAGCATTCCAGTATCCAGCTGTGGGGCATTGAGTCATAGGCCTTCTTGTAATCAATCCAGGCAGTGCACAGGTTGGTCAGTCTGGTCTTGCAGTCTCGGGTGACTGTTCTGTCTACCAGTAGCTGGTGTTTTGCGCCTCTGGTATTCTTGCCAATCCCTTTCTGTGCCCCACTCATGTATTGACCCATGTGCCTGTTCATCTTAGCCGATATGATGCCTGACAGGAGCTTCCATGTAGTACTGAGGCAGGTTATTGGTCGGTAGTTGGATGGGACCGGTCCCTTCTTGGGGTCCTTGGGGATCAGGACCATTCGACCTTCGGTTAGCCATTCCGGGTGTCTCTCGTTAACTAGCAGCTGGTTCATTTGTGCTGCCAGACGCTCGTGGAGTGCAGTCAGCTTCTTCAGCCAGTAGGCGTGAACCATGTCGGGCCCTGGTGCTGTCCAATTCTTCATACTGGAGACCCTTTCTTGGATATCTGCCACTGTGATGGTTACTGGACCCTGTTCAGGGAGGTCGCTATGGTCTGCCCTCAGATCCACTAGCCACTGAGCATTGCCGTTATGGGTTGCTGGGCGGCGTCAACACGTTAACGAGCTAACTGCGCTAACGCACTAGTTCCCGCCAATGTAATTGAGCATTGCGTGGCACATCCAACATACTGTTTTACTTTTGTCCATGACGCGCTTACCATCAGGGTCATACTTCACATGAAAACCAAAATAGTTCCAAAAGCCAGATCTGAATGAGGGTGCATTGAGGCAGTTGCCATGTTGCAACGAGCTTAACTTCTATCTTGCTAGCTTGCGCTGCGCTCAGTGGATCTGCGCTTGACAGTGCAGCCTAGGCGGAGTAGTCGAACGCAGATCCACTGAGCGCTCAACACAGACAGCATCGTCAGAAGAAAAGTTGATAAAATAAATTAAAAATTTTGTATTGTTCGATACATATGCGTACCGAACCGAAAGCACTGTATCGAATGGTTCAATACCGATACGAGTATTGTTGCACCCCTAATATATATATATATATATATATATATATATATATATATATATATATATGAACCATATTAAATAAATAAATAGTATTTGTGGAACTTCACTTCTTTTTGGTCCATATTTTCAATTTTTTTCTTGCTTTTTGTTTGTCAGCTCTCCTATGAACTATGTTCTTAATTACAAATATTTTGTGACTGTGCTGCTGCTGCCACTCGCAGTCTGTGTTTATATATCTGTACATAATCATCCCGTCATCAAGCCTCCATCACTGCAAACCCGCGACCTCGTTCTTGCTTGTCCTTCAGTTCACTCTCTCCCCGATCTCCACCTCTCCTCTTGGGTTATATCACGGGCTCTTTTTACATAACTGACACAGCAGGGAGAGTTATCAAGTCTCATCTCCTCCTCGATAGCTTTAGTTCTCTAATTTCTTCAAGGGAAATGTCAATTCAGAGACCCGATGGAGAGATAGGACTGTTAGATTTTCTGAGAGAAGAGATGATGAGCACTGGCTTATCTCCAAACTCTGAATCAAGATACTGTTTATTCATCTGATATTTTCTCCTCTTCTAAGATCGACTTATTTGTGTGGGCTTTAGGGTGGGTTTGAGTTTTGGCCCCATTGGGGAATTACTCAGAGTGAATGAACCATTGCCCACAGGTTGCAATAGATTAGCAAGCGGCGATCAGTCATACTGATTATAACCCTAAAGAAACACAAACCTTACGCCATCAGCCAGCTCCTCGCCCGCCTCAGTTCATAAACGCTGACACACTTAGCAGCCGACTGTTGTGTTGGTTTAATTCCTTCCCCCTCCTCTTGTCTGCCTTTTCCTCCACTTAGGGACCTGTGACTAAATGGATTTGCATCTCTTTTTCTGCATCATTCCCAAAGGGGTGCCATCCCTCCATGCGGGACGGTTTACTTAACTCAAGTGAAACAGATACCAGTGTGTACGGGAGAGGAGGTGTGTTTATGCAGTCTGTCGCAATGCTAACACACCTGATGTACTGTACACATGCTGACCCCCCATCACCCCGGGCTTAATGCACTCACTCCATTCATGGCAGCCACTTCCATTCAGAAGCTTCAGAGCCAATTAGCACCTGCACAGTTCTCACAGGAAGACCAGGCCTCCTGCTACATGGGAAGTGTGATGTTGTGAAATGCCCCAGCTGAACCAACAAAACCAATGCACGTGCTGGTACTCGTGCACAAACGCCCCAACGCACTTGCACAAGCACAAGAGTGGAAAAACTCAATTTCCCCCCATTTTAAGAAGTGGCTCGTGGGTAATGTGTGCAGCAGGATTTGACAAGCAAGAAGCAATCCAGTGATTTTACACATTAAGCTGTGCTCAGGTGTCACTGCTCAGCCTGTAAAATGTTTGTGGCAGCAAGGGAGGAGCTTTGAGAGGTGTCAGGAATTAGTGATGTTATAGGGGTTAATGTAGCTTTCTAATTTTTATTTATTTTTGTGAACATCTCAGGGTGGATTATGTGAAAAGAAATTTATTTTGCACTGTCCCATAAAAAGGATTACATAATTGTGGAGGAAATAAACGAAACTAAAATACATGTCTGAATATAATGTTTTACATACAAAATTACACTGTTCATAAGTGCTCAGTGTGTCCCGCTTTGGACACACAGCATATGTCCCCATACTTTTATGAGCATGTCGGGAGTGACTGCAGTCATGGCTGCTGTTATGCTACCTACCAGCAAACACGTGAAACTCATGATTTCACTCTTTCTAACAGTGCATGTTTGGACATCAGATGATTTCTTCGGATGCATGCTGTCCTAGAGGGTCCTAGAGTCCTAGAGGGAGCTACAGTCATGCATCCTTTCAGGCTTCAGAAAATCCATCCATCCATCTTCTGCTTATCCAATTTAGGCTCGAAGGGTAAAATGTGCGGTACACCCTGGAGTATTTACCAGCCTTATATTCTAAGGTAGAAAGAGTTTGAACAAAGTACAACATGGTGTTACATGTGACCTGAATATAACATGCAATCAAGCTGTTAACATGACTGGGCCAAGCAGATAATTAGCACAGAATGAAATAGTGGACGAATTGTAGCCTGTGGTAGTAACATCATACTATCATACTTCACCACACAGTCTGTAAATTCTTTCTTACTATCTTCAAATTCCAGTGATTTTTATTCTAATGGTGAGATAAGTAAGATCTGAGTGGGTTACATATACAAGGACACATACACATGCACTCATAGCTGACGTCCAAGTGTTTTTATCAGCTACTCAGACACACAAGTATAACTTTTCCTCATTTACAAGAAATGAATAAAGTGATCAGTAAGAACGTGGGCGGAAAGGGATGTTGATTATTAAATGCTGATGACTTGTTAAAGTTCCTAAACAGTGGGTCTGATTACAAGCTCATAAAAGTTTCTGTTGTAGCCCTGTGGGGATAATAAATTACTTCCACTGAAAGGATGTTATCTTGTAGGGTACACATATTTCATGAGCTATGGTAAAATATGAAAGTTTGGAATTAAAGACTCGTATTCACACAATATGACTGTTTTGTCACGCACTCAGAAATAGGATTAAGTGTCCCTACAGGTACATGCTACACCTAGGGATAAATACAGAACTGGAAGGCAATTATGTGTACTCTTTCAAGTATAAACACTTAAATTCTAGGAGCAAAAAACAATTTCTAGTTTAAAATTTCTTTTTGTATTTGGGTATCTCCTGGTAGGGTGGCTTGGTGGAACAGTGGTTTTCACCGTCGCCTCACAGCAAAAGGTCCTGCGATTCAATTCTTCCTGTGCCTGTGTGGGTTCTCTCTCAGTTCTCCACAGACATGCACGTTAGTTATTAGCTTTACAAATTTGTAAATCCAATTTATATCACTAGTGACAGTTAGGATTAACCAAGAATTTGGCTAACTTAATACTCAGACAACAGCACTGGCCAGCTCATGATGATTACATCATCATCTTTAAATCTAATGGAAAAAATACAATTATATACAGTGGGGCAAAAAAGTATTTAGTCAGCCACCGATTGTGCAAGTTCCCCCACTTAAAATGATGACAGAGGTCAGTAATTTGCACCAGAGGTACACTTCAACTGTGAGAGACAGAATGTGAAAAAAAAATCCATGAATTCACATGGTAGGATTTGTAAAGAATTTATTCGTAAATTAGGGTGGAAAATAAGTATTTGGTCACCTCAAACAAGGAAAATCTCTGGCTCTCACAGACCTGTAACGTCTTCTGTAAGAAGCTTTTCTGTCCCCCACTTGTTACCTGTATGAATGGCACCTGTTTGAACTCATCATCTGTATAAAAGACACCTGTCCACAGCCTCAAACAGTCAGACTCCAAACTCCGCCATGGCCAAGACCAAAGAGCTTTCGAAGGACAGCAGGAAAAGTATTGTAGACCTGCACCAGACTGGGAAGAGTGAATCTACGATAGGCAAGCAGCTTGGTGTGAAAAAATCAACTGTGGGAGCAATCATCAGAAAATGGAAGACATACAAGACCACTGATAATCTCCCTCGATCTGGGGCTCCACGCAAGATCTCATCCCGTGGGGTCAAAATGATCATGAGAACGGTGAGCAAAGATCCCAGAACCACACGGGGGGACCTGGTGAATGACCTGCAGAGAGCTGGGACCAAAGTAACAAAGGTCACCATCAGTAACACACTACAACGGCAGGGAATCAAATCCCGCAGTGCCAGACGTGTTCCGCTGCTGAAGCCAGTGCATGTCCAGGCCCGTCTGAAGTTTGCCAGAGAGCACATGGATGATACAGCAGAGGATTGGGAGAATGTCATGTGGTCAGATGAAACCAAAGTAGAACTTTTTGGTATAAACTCAACTCGTCGTGTTTGGAGGAAGAAGAATACTGAGTTGCATCCCAAGAACACCATACCTACTGTGAAGCATGGGGGTGGAAACATCATGCTATGGGGCTGTTTTTCTGCCAAGGGGACAGGACGACTGATCCGTGTTAAGGACAGAATGAATGGGGCCATGTATCGTGAGATTTTGAGCCAAAACCTCCTTCCATCAGTGAGAACTTTGAAGATGAAACGAGGCTGGGTCTTCCAACATGACAATGATCCAAAACACACCGCCCGGGCAACAAAGGAGTGGCTCCGTAAGAAGCATTTGAAAGTCCTGGAGTGGCCTAGCCAGTCTCCAGACCTCAACCCCATAGAAAATCTGTGGCGGGAGTTGAAAGTCCGTGTTGCTCGGCGACAGCCCCAAAACATCACTGCTCTCGAGAAGATCTGCATGGAGGAATGGGCCAAAATGGGCCAAAATACTGTGTGTGCAAACCTGGTAAAGACCTATAGTAAACGTTTGACCTCTGTTATTGCCAACAAAGGTTATGTTACAAAGTATTGAGTTGTATTTTTGTTATTGACCAAATACTTATTTTCCACCCTGATTTACGAATAAATTCTTTACAAATCCTACCATGTGGATTCATGGATTTTTTTTTCACATTCTGTCTCTCACAGTTGAAGTGTACCTCTGGTGCAAATTACTGACCTGTGTCATCATTTTAGGTGGGGGAACTTGCACAATCGGTGGCTGACTAAATACTTTTTTGCCCCACTGTACATTCCACTCTTGCTGGGAAACATGTACCTTTTTAAAAAAAATAATTTTCCTTTGAAAATCAGACTAGAAAAGCTCTATACACTTGCCAGTCCATTTCTAAAGGAATAAATGAGTAAAAATATATAAAACAGATTCCCAGATACCGCTTAATACTACTTTGTACCTTTTTTTTAAGCATCTGATTTTGGATATCAAGGTACAAAATTGTCACTACAATACACAAAACTGCAGTAACAGGGTACAATAAGATGAATAAAGAGTGGACAGTAATGTGTAGGGCCGCCTCCTGTAATAATTCACACATGTGAAGCAAATATTAGCATGTTGTAAATGTTCCACTGTTTTAGTACATTAGAAACACATTGATGAGTAGAGGTATTAAAGGAGTCTTTGGGTAAATGTTTGCATTGGCAGTTTTTCAGAAGCTGCTTTTAGAAATCTAAAGGCAGGCTAATATAGAAATATTTAATTCTGAGGAATTATTAGCTATTAGCCATCTTCAGTGAGTCAGTTGTAATAGATCGTGTCTAAACTGTGATGTTTTTTCCTGTTGCGCAGTGGGACAAAGGCAGAAAAACCTGCACAAGCCTGAAAATTGATTGACAGCTATACCCTCCTTTTAAAAATGCTGCTGTTTGCTTTCAAAAGCTCTGAAAGCTTCGGGTTAAGCCCTGTTCTTATCAAACAATCGCCGTCACCCTCGTTCTCTGGCCATTTTCATCACTCCTTCTCCTTGTTCACTGTTTCCTAATCTCTGCTTCTCTGCCTTTACATCATCTCTCTCTCTCTCTGCCTCTTTTTTTCTCTCTTTTCCTCCGTTTGAGCCGCTGTCCCCCTATCTGCCAGCCTGTGCTGGTACATCCCCTTCTCTCTGCCTTTGTCAATGTATTTTGCCCTTATAAGGAGAGAGCACAGGCAGACTGTACTAACCGCATGAGCTTAGCGGGGGTGTTGCAGGGGCAGGAGGACCACGGCAACTGTAACGGCAGGGTGAGATGGGAGGAGGATGGAGGAGAATGGATGGATAGCTGGGGACGGGGGGGTGAAGCCACCACACTTCTGTCAATGACCACCCCTTCACCCCCACCCACCCCCCAAGTGAGATGACAGAAATAGGCACAAGAGAGGAGGAGGAAGGATGAGAAAGAAGAGGATAGAGGCTGTAGAGAGATGATGGTGAGGAAAGGCAGGTGAACGAATGTGGGAGTGGGGAGGCTTGCACGTCAGGTCGAGGCTTTAAGAGGCAAAGAGCTTCACAACATCGTTTACCTCTCATTTTAAAAGCCAAAAGTTGGTCCACGCTGATTATATACGTTCACAAAGCTTCCATTTTCTGCTCTAAGCAGTATCTGCATGATGCCAGCTCACCAGCTGCCCACATACTCATCGATACAGAAGTCTAAAATTCAGCTGGTGAGAGTCATGGAGGGAGAGTGTGGGCTTCAGTGTGGTGCATGTCGGTATGGTGCAACGTGACTGGTCCAGGACTCAGATTTTGATGAGAGGAATAAGGCGCCCTTTGACTGGGTGAACCTGATCACACAACACAATTGAGTATGCTTACATAACCTAATTATTCAATCTCACCCCAAATGAAGGCAATATATTACAGGTTGTCATATGTAAAATGTAAATGAACAGCATGTTAAACAGCTTTCCTGTTACTGATGTATTTAATTTTAGTTGGGGGTTTTTGGGGGGGGGTGGCTGTAGCTCAGGTGGCAGAGCAGGTCAGCCACTAATCAGAAGGTCGGTGGTTCGATCCCAGGCTGCTTCCTGGCTGCATGCCTAATATCCTTGGGCAAGATACTAACCCCATGTTTGCCTACTGGTGGTGGTCAGAGGGCCCGATGGCGCCTGTGTCCGGCAGCCTCGCCTCTGTCAGTGCGCCCCAGGGCAGCTGTGGCTACAATGTAGCTTGCCATTGCCAGTGTGTGAATGGGTGAATGACTGAATGTAGTGTAAAGCGCCTTGGGGTCCTATGGACTAGAAAAGCGCTATACAAATGCAGGCCATTTACCATTTAAGCACTGATGTTTCTTCTTCCTCTTGCAAGTGATTAGAAATAAAGTAAACCCTTCCTTAATTCAGTAGACTTACAGTCTTTGTTGGTAAACCTGTCCTATTCTCATATGACCAGAAGTTTACGGTGGCTTAAATTAGTGTTGCTATTGCTGTGTCATTGATCTTGCTGAGGGACTTCTTTGGGGTTAACAACTCATTTTTTTTCTACTTAAAGTGGACATGAAACGCTACATGTACAAAAGCTAATTTACAGTACGGAGCCCTGCTCTCAAAAAACGTTTTTCCTGGTGTTGCCTCTCTGCCATAGGGATGAGGAGGGATATGAATAATATGGTCATCTCAGCCATCTCAGGTCTGGCTACAAGCATAACAGCCTCTCCCACCTTGGTAAAAGGTAAAAACAGTACATTTCCCAACACTGCACAGCTATCACTTCTCATTGCACATGTAGCAAAGAGGCTACTCTTTGGAAGCACCAACCACTGCTTTTACCACCAAAGGGTTGTGCAGAATTCATCAGTCCATCAGTCTGTCTGTCCTCTTAACTACTTTTCTAGTTTGTTTGTTTGTTTGTTTGTTTTTTATTTAAAATGAACCTAAATAAAATAATAGTGTAGGGCAGCACGGTGGTGCAGTGATTAGCCTTCCGTGACCGCAAGAAGGTCCGGACTTTGACTCCACCATCTGGCCGGGGCTTTTCTGTGTGGAGTTTGCATGTTCTCCCCATGTTTGCATTGGTTCTCTCTGGGTTCTCTGGCTTCCTCCGTACCCTTTTTTGAGTTGGACAAGGCAATCAGCTATGTCCCTTGGATTGTCCTCTGGGGTTTGAATTGGGAGTATGGGGTGTCTGGTTCCTGTAAAACCATTCCAGGGGCTTTGTCCGCACAAAAAGTCGGACTTTTTTCCTGATGGATATTGGACTCTGCCAGGGCTGCCCTTATACATCTATTCTGTTCATAGGGTCTATGGACCAGATTTCTGGGTGTAGCCAGGTGACGAAAGGCTTCCACTTTGGTGGTCTCAGAATCTCATTTCTGCTTTTTGCAGATGATATGGTGCTGTTGGCTTCATCAGGTGGTGGCCTCCAGCTGCCTCTGGGGCGGTTTGAAGCTGAGAATCAGGACCTCCAAATCTGGGGCCAAATCATGGTTCTTAGTGAAGTGGAGTCCCCACTCAGAGTCAGGTATGAGTTAATGCTCAAGTGGGGGTGTTTGAGTATCTCGTGGTATCGTTCACGACTGAAGGGAGACAGGAGCTGGAAATGGACAGATGGATTGGGGTCACAGTTGCAGTGATGTGGATGTTGGATTGGTCTCAGAGCTGAGAATAAAAATTAAGCTCTTGATCTACATCCCTACCTTCACCTGAGGTCACGAGCTCTATGTAGTAACCAAAACAACGAGTCAACAATACAACTTGGAGAAATTAGCTTTTTCCGTAGGATGGCTGGTTTCTCCCTTTGAGATAAGATTAGGAGTTCAGACCTCTGAGAGAGGCTGAGAGTGGAGCTGCTGCTCCTCCACATCAAAAGGAGCCAGTTCAGGTAGTTCAGGCATCTGACTAGGATACCTCCTGGGTGTCTCCACGGTGAGGTGTTCCAGATGTAGGACAAATTAGAGCTAGATCCCTCCTCATAGGCTCCTTCATTTCAATTCAATTCAATTTTATTTATATAGTGCCAAGTCACAACAACAGTTGCCTCAAGGTGCTTAAAAAGAATCTAAACAACTCAACCTTTCTGGTGAAATGTGTGCATGTTGTGACATTTCTGTATTAAAGTCTCCTCAGCTCATATTTCCTCACCACAAGCATCACCCCACATTTTACACCTAATGTGAGTTGTGCACTTTACATCTCCTTATAATTCATGAAGCAAGCCTTTATGGACACTTAACTCAGACACCACAGGCAGTCTGTGTCATTCATGCAGTGGCAAGCAAGACAGGTCGACTGACCTAAAAAAAAAATAATCAGACACTGTATAAATAATCCAAGCTGTTCCACCTTGTGTCGGTTGGCAATTATGCTACGGTATAAATATTTCACCTCCGTATCCCTCTCTGTGCATCGTGGACTGGTCTTCCTATATGGAAAAGATGTATATAAATATTATAAAGTTTGTATCTGTCTTGTGTGAAACTTGTTTGAAAACCAAACAAGAGTGAAAACAGATATAAGATCCCGAGAAAAATTATATAAATGAAACTTGTATGTTTTGGATACTTACAAAAACAATATATGAAAGTGGCCACTTTGATGAGTAAATCATATAAGTCTTAAATGATTCACTATATGAAGTAGGCCACATTTGATGCAAGTCTTTTATAAGTTTTTTCTATTTCTTTTCCATATGGGTTAAAAGGACAGCTTGCCCTTTTTTGCCTTCCAATCAATGTAGGAAAACAGACTGCGAAGGCTTTCGATTCCACGGATGAACTGAAAGGAGTTAAACATGGTGATTACCAGATGCAGAGCCTCAAATACCTCTGGGCAGCTTAGCAAACTAAGAGACTGTATACAGTAGGTATCTTTGGAAGCAAACTTTCCCCAGAAGCTTATGCAAATTGACTTACTCATCATCCTCCCTCGGTATCCTTGGATACGAGTTATTTATTCATTTTGGTCTCCTTCACTGCAGAGCCGCTGCCTCTTGGAGCAACGCACGCAGATCAGGTGATGATCATGTGTCTCAGCCGGGGTCTACACTCTCTGCTGTTCACACACACACACACACACACACACACACACACACACACACACACACACACACACACACACACACACACACACACACACACACTGATCTGAGTGAGCCCTTTTTCACAGTGTGCTGAGATTTGAATTGATCTTTTAGCCGGCGAGTTCAGCTGGTTGTGAGGGATCAGTAGGAAGCCTCCCATCAAAGACAATGTTTATTAACAGACAACAGGCAAAACTGACTCTCCAATCCTCTCTGGTTTCAAAGAGAACATCTGCTCCTGTGCATATTTGAGTCATTAGGCCAGAGGGTGGTGGTGGTCGGGCTTGTTACAACTGTGAAACTGGAGTGTTTCACTGTTTGAAAGCCTTCCAGATCCTGTTAATGAATGATCAGAGTCTTTTCTGAGATGAGAAATTAAAAGCGGTGGTGCTGGTTGTAATAAGGGAAGAAGAAAATTCAGAAAAACCAGTGTCATCACGCTGACACTGCTACACACCGCCATCAACAGATGCTATTTTTGAAGCTTCATTTTCGAGTGTAATTCCCGAGGATACTTAGGTTTTTGCATTTGGGTCTTTTATTGTGACGCTGGATTGAATTTACTGCACAGCTCATTAACATTGGAGTAAATTTCATTTACCTCAGTAAGGAGGGGAACCAGACACTGTCACTAAATAAATCATAACTGACCAAGGTGCATCATCATAATAAGTCTCACACCAGGTTTATAATAACCTCCCACTCAATGAGCTCGAGTGACTCATGAAAACTCTGACGTTGATTCTTTTTTCTTAAGCCTCACAGGAGACGAACTCTCCTACCAGGATTGTGCTGTCAAGCTGAAGAACTTGCTCACTACTGATGAAAAAAATGGTGATGGAGATGGTTCTTCAGCTAACAGGAAGCACTGCAGCCCTACGTCCATGATGAGCTTTTTACTCTGTGGTGGACAACACGTGGCACAGGTGTATCCTGATATATGCACTTCTGCCATGACTTTCTTTGGGTGTCTGCCTGGAGACTTTAATGCTCATAGTCAATACGCTTTAGATTTTCACATAAACCGATGAGCAAAAACATGTTGAAAAGTCAACTAAATAAGTTTCACGATGATGTAAAAGATGTTTCACGTCTTTTCAGATCATTTAAGGGGCCAATACATCTAAACTGTCTAAAGTTTGTGCAAATAAATGATCTTGCAACACATACTGAGACATATATAGATGATATAAATGTCTTTTTTACAGTATTGTCCAAAAATCCTGCAACACACCTCATTGCTTTATATTTTGCTTGGGAAAAAAAGGGGAAATGGGTGCAAACATACATGGAAATACAGTATACAAGACAAAAATGACAGCCACTCTTCCACTGAGACCTTTCTGGTGAGGCCTTGGTGAGCAGTAGATGACAAACTGAAGGACCAGATGCATCTCTCAGATCCTTTGTCAGGTCTTTGCTTTTTTCCCCCTTCTTGTTTCTTACAGACACGACTTTCTGACACTGTTCATTGTTCTCATCCATTGAGGTGTTGGTTATGACCCCTTTTTTGCTTGAATGAAATAGGTCAGTGTTAAATGACCTATTTCCTCACCCCCCCAAAAAACCCCAAAAAACCAAAAACATTTTTCTAAAATTGGTCAGATAGAAAGATGAAGCTAACTGCTAAAAACTGCTGCTCAAGCCCTGTTTAAAAAATATACTAGAAAGTCTGGCTAGTGTACTTCTGTTACTGGGCCCAAGCACAGATCGATGGAACAGCTGACCGAGCAGATGGAGCCCAGAAAACAACCTCTGTAGATGTCTAATGCTTGGTGGCAACATTTTTTGGGGCCTGCTAACCTTCATATCTGGTATGACTATGCAATACTATATATGATGTTATAAATGTGTGAATGTATTGTGAAAGAGAAGGTGTGCACGCAGCCAGCTCTTGAGTGTGTTTAAGTAATGATGGAGAATATTTGCAAATGTGAAAGTAGAAGAAAGAAAAAGACCTTCTCAGGCAGAACCACACAACAGGAAGACCCCCTGTGTACTTGTTAGAGGTTCAACTCTGGTTTACATTTAGGCATGCAGAGGTGTGAGGAGTACAGCTTTGGTGTATCTTTACTGGACTGACTCACAAAGATCCTTTTCTATCAATAATGTACAAAACTTTAAAGGTTTGAAAATGTGCAGAAAGACAGCGCTCATTTACTATGTTATTTGCTGCTCTCTTTGCTATGCTAGAAGATGGTATTATTAGCTACTACAATGCTAGCATGCTACTTAAGATGAAAGAAATGATCACACAGATAGCGGTGCTGCGTAGACCTCCATCAGAAATGAGTGAGGCAAGTTTTTTTTTATAGTTACCTCAAATGTCAAATGCTATTTTGACACCTTCCATCTGATTGGCCAAGTCAAAGTTTGGCTCACATTTATAGGGTTTCGCTTCAACGTTTGCTTTAACCTCTTCCACACTTGGGGCACCTGTAACAGATACAATGCGTGCAGTCCCATTTTTTTAAGGATGCCAATTCTGTCACATTGTTCACCTACAATACCAGTAAGGTAAGGTCTATTTTTAATACCGACACAACAACACATTGTAAAACTGTCATCAAGGTTCAAGTGGTCTACATAAGTTACACATCACAAAAACAAGTTAACAGCGTCAATATTATTAGCCCCCTGAAAAATGGATCTTTTTATTGAGCCATAGCACAAACCACTGCTGTGTAGTGATGTGCTTTAATTTTGTAATGCTCAAAACTTTTAAAAGTTAAAAGCAAGGGTTATCTTCCAGTTTACACACAGTACAAAACTTCAGCACGGGTTTGAGCTGTCACTTGAGAAAGCATCATGTCAGAAACAAAATAAATCAGTTTAGACTTGAGAAAAAGAATAATTGATGCTTACAAAGCAGGAGATGGATATAAGAAAGTTATCTAAGTATTTCCAAGTCTCAAGAACTGGAGTGAAAATATCATCAAGAAATCAAACAGAGCCACGCTGTGGAGAACATGCCTGGCAGAGGAAGGAACTGGAAGGTTTAATAGACCCAGAAAAGAAAACTAGTTGGAGATGTGCCTAAAAACCTCAGAACAACTGCCAAGACAGTATAAAAACAACCTAACCAAGTCAGTTGTCTCAAAGAAGTGAATCACTGGAACCCTACACAAGAATGGACTGTGAGGTTGCAGAACAAGGAAAACCCCACTTTTACAGAAGAGACACCTTCAAGTCAGACTGAAGTATGCTAAAGACAACCTGGGGAATGATTATGCAATACTGGAATACACTTGAAGTCCGTCGTTTGATCAGATGACTTCAGAGCCACAGAGTGCTGCTTATGTTTGGAGAAAGAAGGCGGGCAACCCAAAGAACACCATCCCCACAGTGAAACACGGTGGTGGGAGTATTATGTTGTGGGGACGCTTCAGAGTTTCTGAAAAGGGAATCTCGTGGAAAGAAGGATATGTGAAGATTTCCAAAGGAAACATCAAGCAGTCCGCAGCAAAACTGGTTCAGGGTCATTACTTTGTCTTCCAACATGATGACCCAAAACATACATCGCTTTTCCAACACCAAAGAGAAAATTATTGATGGGCCTGCACAAAGTCCATGACTTGGACATTAATGGACATTAAAAATCTGCAGGATGAACTGAAGACTAAGGTCAATTCCAGAAGACCATCTTATCTGGAGGAGCTTGAGATATTCACCAAAGACGAATGGGCTGGGATTTTGAGACTTGTTAAAAACTATAACAAACAACTGCAGGATGTTATCCAGCTAAAAGGATGCACAACTGACTGTTAGCATCAGGGCAGCTAATAATTCTGACCCCTGGTAGTTTCAGTTTATTTGTGACATTATTTTCCTTCTGTGTGAAAAAACCCCAGGATGTTTGGAACAGGTGTGTTAAAAATTACTTGTTCTGTTTAACAGGTCTTGGAAAATCCACGGGGAGGCTAATAATTATGTCCTCATCTGTACATACTAGGACTTAAAATTGTTTCATGATTTTCAAAAGGGCTGCCAAATGTTCATGACCAGTCCAGGGTGTACTTCACCACTCGCTGGCATAGACTTCAGTTCCCCTGTGACCCTGAATTGGATAAGCAGAAGAAAATGGATGGATGGATGGATGGATGGGTGGGCTTTCAAAATGAGTGAATAAACTCATTATGAAGCACTTTTGAGTCTCTGTATGCGAGTGTAAGCTTCTCATTCTCAGAGAACAAGTGTCCTTATATGACCCATGAGGCTTTTAACTGCAGCCATGGTCAGAACATCAATAATGGCCACTGGTCAAGTCAGATTTCCTCACATAACCTGACTGTAAAAGGGCAGCAGGTCATTGTAGCCTCACTCTGCATTGCAGCATCACGCCTTTAAATTTTTGTACAGAAAAAACAGAATAAAACAAACAAAAAAAAAGGGGGATGCCACAAGCACTGATCTGGGTACAAGACCACCAGATAATAGGCATTCTCTCCCCTCTCACACACACACCCACACCGACAAGCACACTGAGTGACAATTTAGCCACGGCTCATTTAACCTACAGGCTGTGACCCTGAAGTAAGGTTCCCTACTGGGAGTTTTCACCAGGCCAAATTCTTGCTGAAGGACGAGAGCACAGAGGAAAGTGACGACGCACACAGTCAACCACATACTTCGTAGGCGTTCTAGCGAAAGAGGTGCCCATGATGCTCAAAGTTTCATAAATAGGAGCTCATTCTGTTCACACTTATGTACACTTCGGCCTAGCTGTAAATAAATACACCCTCGTGCTCCCGCTACCCATAACCACAAATAATGCGAATTTCCTTCCCTTTCTGCAACGTGGCAGCGAGTGATGCTCAGCAGTCAACCCACACAGTTTGCAAAAAATACCCCCAATGCACATCCCTGCTCATCGCGGTGCATTTTCTCACCGTGCGGACAGAATAAGTCACTCTGCCACTAGAACAATGTCAAACACAATGCAACTCTGCACTCTCTGTGTCTCACACACACTCACACAGCAGTGCCCCCTCCTCTTGTTGCCAGCAGGCTAGTGGGAGATGTTAGTCAAAGGGGGAGGGGGTGTTGTGAGGATATGCTGAGTGTGAGTGTGGTGGGGGTCTTTGTGAGCGACAGAGGTAGGAGGAGAAGGACAGAGGGAGGGGGACATAGCGTTCTATTTCTCATAGACCAGCAGCTGCTGTCTATAGTGGAGAGAGAGAGAGAGAGAGAGGAAGAGGGAGGGCTGTGTGGCGTGAGGCAGTGCGTGTGCTCAGTGTTTAGGTGAATCCACAACCCTCTGGCTCACGAGGATAAAGGATCCACACAGAAAACGAGAGAGAGAGAGAGAGAGAGAGAGAGAGGGAGAGAAAAGCAGCGCGGGGACTTTGTCTTCTTCTTCCTCTTCTGGCATCCTCTGCGCTCTTTCTCCTCGCTTCATTTTCCCGCAAGCCGACAGCGGCTGTTTTTGCTTCTTTTTTCCCTCCCATCCTTACCTTTTGTTCTCTGCATCCATCTCCGTTTCACCTCGGTCCAGCAGAGGAGGCAGGAAGAGCATAGTCAGAGGCATCATCCTCCCTCCTGCACGCCGAGCCGGTAAGCTGAGCTCTTTTTTCCCCCCCTCTCCCTTCGTTTCACCTCTCACCAACGTTCTGTCCACTCAGCACAGGAAGGGGATCGGATAGTCCCACCCTTCACCTTAAAGAGAGGCTGGAGAAGGAGGATGGAGGAGGCATGTGGGTCAGGTTTTGGAGTGAGGCTGGTGGGTGACTTGGGTGGTTAGTTTTAGCAGGGTAGATGGACCGGATGGGAAAGACTAGCCTGGGTCAGAACCCCCCTGTGGTGTAAGGCGGGAGGAAGGGAGCATGTGGGGCTGGTCAACTGGGACTTGTCCTCTTTCACTGCAGTGCTTAGCCAGAGCGCCACAGTCACTGCCACAGTCACTGCCACAGTCATATACACATCTCTACACACACACACACACCATCAGGGATCTGCTCTGCATGTTGGAAACCATCAGGAGAGCTCATGTGTGCAAATTTCCTGTGAAGGTTGGTGGCTCAGTCATAGGACATATGTGACCTAGAACCATTGCAGCACATGCATTGTATATTACACTGATACTGTGGGAACAATGTGGATAAATTGCATGCCAGGCATGGCCTCTCGCACATTGAGATCCATTCACCGCACACGCGTTATATCATCTAATTGTCGACGCGTACAAAAGGCGCCTGGCTTTATGCAGCGAGATGAGGTGTTTGAGGTTCAAGCTCAGGCCGGTCATTTCTGCAAACAGACCTGCTAAAAACAATAGCCTCAGAATTGCAACGCTGATCAGAAGGGGTGGGTGCATGCGACTGGAGTGGATAACAGGGAGGAGGGAAGGAAAGGATGGATGGAGGGGGAAAAACTGAATGGAAAGATGAATGAATGAGGGCTAAGGATGTTTGGACTTTTCAAATGTAGGAAAACAACTGGTGAATGAGAAAGGTGTGCATTTGGAGCAGAAAGAGTGAAGCTACCATGTGACTCTGCAGGTCTTCTTTTTGTGTGTGTGTGTGAGGGAGGGAGGGAGGGAGGGGTGATGTGTGGATGGACAGATGCATTTGAAGCAAGGTAGAAAGAGAAAGCATGTGTGTAAGAGTGGACTGAGATGAAAGGTGTGTAATTCAAAGTATGAGGCTGAATCCATGCCTGCTGCAGCCGCTAGGAATGTGGTTATGATTATGATAATGAATGACTCACTGTAATTTAAGTTTGCATGCATAAATTGGTTTGCATACCAATGTATGTATGTCAATCATACAAATGACACACATGAATGCGTATGTGTGCATGGCCAGTGTTCTATAATATATCTATATGTAGGCCTTTATTATACTGTACAGGTGCATGCATACATATTTGAAAGTATGACATGTACAATATGTGATGTATTTATTAACAATTATTATATTTATCACTGTAGCACATGTAGTGACTGAGGTAAAACTGCATAAACAAATATATTTAACTAAAAAATGTCTTTAACATTAGACAAAAACTACTCAATGCGAATCAGTTTGTTTATATCTATATATAAAGCATACCAATGTGTTAATCAAATTGTGTGTGTGTGTGTGTGTTTGCGTGCATGCAGGATTTTTCAGTCTGAGGTGGAATGGTGGCTGCTATGGTATTTACTCCGCTGTTGCTAGGACACTCCCTTTGAACATTTTGACGGAGCCTTTTCATTGGCTCGCCGTGATGATGCAAGAATCCCTCACCCCAAATCTTTCCTGAGCGCCCATAGAAACATGCCCGTCTGCATTTCCTCCCTGCTCTCCTCTCGCTCCTTCTCTGTCACTCTTTTGTCTCCCCCCCCCACTTTCCCCCATATCTCTCCCCCATTCTCTCCCATATCTTTTTCTCTTTGTCTTCTTCTCTCTTCTTCGTTATTGCTTCATTTATTAATTCCTTGCTCTCAGTAAGTCACTCCTCCCATCAGTCTTCATCAGCTTGCCACTTTCTGTCACTTCCTTCTCTCTCATCCAGTCAAAATGCTCGCTGCAAAATGGTGTTGACAGTGTGCGGTGGTGGCTTCCAGCGCTGCACGATCACTCTCTCCTGCTGTCTTGCGGAGGATTAGCACTGTGTGTGTGTGTGTGTGTGTGTGTCTCATACTGTCCTGTTTCGTCTGTCCATGCGAGGTGAGGCATCATCAGGCTGTTTTCCATGTGTCAGGATTATCAGCCTCGACAAGGCAGAAGACAGGAATAGGGGCTTGGGTGTCACGGCGGAGGAGGTTCTCGTAATAGACATCACCTTATCTATTTTTGTCCTTTCTCCTCCACAATATGTGCAGTTATTGGTGTTCACCTTATCACTGCAATAACCTCAGGTTCACAGCCATACATTATTTCCTGTCATGTATTTCACTGTGGAGTCATGCAACCTTAACACCAGTCTGTTGGTTAGCACATGTTAAGGGAGTGGGGGTAGAAGATTAGGTTATTTAAGGTTAGGAGGAAGGAAAAAGGGGAAAGTACGAGTAATTGTAGTCTTGTTTTCTGATCTTCTCACTTTTGTAAAGTGTGAACAGAGTTTCTGCCTGAAAGAGTGTTTCGTCAAAACATTTTTGCACAGAATAGTGGCTAGTTAGCTAGTAGTAGCCTAGCCTAAAACAAGTGAAAGTCAGGGAAGTTAGTGATTACATCTCAAACATGCACTCTCTTATTTTGTAAGGTGTCTTCACACAAACATTTGTTTTATTTGTAGCTGTAAACTCAATGCTAGTACTAGCTAGTTAGCTAGCAAGCTTCCCAGAGACCAAGAAGCTCTCATAATAAATCGTCTAAGGGAGCAGTATTAAAAAGGTTTTATGCAGTGTTGATAGTTTTTTACTTCATAACAACTGTACTGGCTGAAACTGGAGGCTCACCACTCTGATTGACAGGTTTATGACATAGGCTACTATAGCATATAATTAAAATAGCTTAACTGGACCTTGCTGCTGTCTATGTGTGTTGGAGCCTTTTTAATGAAATTATCCAACAAATGATAAGGTCTGCAATGAAGTACACATTCATACCCAAATTTCGCACTAAAATCCCTAGTTTTTAGTCACCGTGTTTGTCCAAATATACTTCTGCTTTGGAAAAGCTAACATGGTGGCAGTCAAAATGCTAATGTTGGGGCTTATAAATGCCATTGACATCTGGCTATCTATCTTCTGGCTGACATCTTCTGTATGTTTGTGGCATTGTTGAAGTTTGTGCATATTAGTGTTGTCTTCAGTGTAGTATTAGTTGTGGCTGCAAAATGCAGCAGCTAGCGTTTCAGTGACAGTCAAACTCTGAAACTGTCACTTCCAATAAGTGGACCAGTTGACATATTCAGTTTGACTACAGGACTCTGTTGAACTTCATGCAGTATGAAAGGAAGTACATGATATACATATTGTACTACATGTAAGTTTATTAAGAGAGCTATCCAAATCAAGTCACTTTGAATTTTCTGCTCATCCTCTCATGATGCTTTGAAATGGTTCTTGTCGAAGCCCAAATTGAAGCCCAGAATTAAACACTTGCCCCACCAGTGCCTTTGGAAAGCACAACAGTGTTTTAAAAGTATATTTTGGCTTTTTGTTTTAAAGCATAGCCTTCTACGATGTCAAACAAACACGTGAAAGTACAACCATTCTCAGTCAATCCTTTTACTAAAGTACACCATCATCCATATGTTTGCCCATGTGGCCACACAAGCTTTCTCAAAATGTGTGACAGCCCACACTTTATCTCACCACTTCTAATCTATTTGACTTCCCCGCCCATCTGTCCAACAGCAACATCTGTCACTTCAACATCTGTCACTTGAGCTCTCACGCTTGCGTTTGAGGTCTTCTTTTGTTATCATTTGAGTTCAGAGGTCAGATTGGTGTCATAGACAGAGCTGAAATAATTGAGGAATTTGAGATTTGAGCTGTCTCTAGCCGCTAATCTTGTAGTATTTAATCCAGTATTGTCAGGAATTATGGATTACTTCCTGCGAGCAGAGATGATCCTGTTAAACGGGCATTGGGTGGAGGAACAGAGGGTGTGGGACGAGAGGGTGGGCGCAGGCGTAGGATGCTGGAGGGCAGTATGAAAGAAGAGCGTTTACTAAATCCAGCATTAGTCAGAAAACTCTTGTGAGATAAAAGACAAAATGTAAATACCACCATTATTAATTCAGTCTTAAAGTCTTAGGACTCTTAAGTAGCTTGACAAACTGGAGCATATGCATAGTTTTCTTTCTTGCTGAGAGTAATTTGTAAAGATAGACAACACTTTTACGTTTGTAGAGTAAAGTCAGA
Organism: Simochromis diagramma; assembly: GCF_900408965.1. Lineage (NCBI taxonomy): Eukaryota > Metazoa > Chordata > Actinopteri > Cichliformes > Cichlidae > Simochromis > Simochromis diagramma. Next base: position 17,969,292 of record NW_024387523.1, on the reverse strand, counting down.
TTCAGGGTCTTGGTCTGGATTCACGCCTAAGACAGGGATTATGTGAATTTAAACAATACAGAGGCTGCACTTTGACACCGTCCTACAAAAAAGTCAGCATAGATTATGCTTAGGTTGAATTCGTCCAAAAGTGAGCACGAACAGGAAAGAGAGCCACAGCAAACATCACCACAAAGAGAAACAAGTGAAAAAAACAAACCAACCCCAAAGCCCATCAAAGATTTAAAAAAGCACAGACGAGAAATACAAACAGTGGCTGCTGTGGGCAGTTATAAATGTTTTCAACACTCCACTGCAAAGAAGTTTTTTGTCTATCATGATTTCTAGCTTCTCTGTGGCTAAGCTAGTAGACCACCAACAGCACAAACATCAACACAAGCAGCCGTTGGGCCTGCAAAGCTCCATGTAGCACCTACAGACTATCAAGACACAAGAGACATATAGCTTTGTATTAACAATGAAAACTAGTGGAAACACTAACATGTGTGCCCACATATAACAAAAATTCCTTTCCTTACCACTCTCTCTTAAGGTTTCGAATGAATACGCCTACAAATTAGTTGATTTCATTCATATTGGTAGTTCTCAGTCATATTCTGCAAAGTCATTTCCAGAACAGGAAAAAAGATACAGTTTGGGTTTTGAAATCAAAGTCAACTCCAAAGCATCAGCAAACTATTGCTTATTTTTCCGATAACGTTCATATTCAATAAACTTAGTCTCGCTCCATATATTGCTCATGGTCGTCCATGTAAACCAACAAGACTAAAAAAAACGTGTCCTCAAAGGACTTGCTAAAGACTTGCTAACAAGATAAGAAATTTTGTTAGTTAAACGAAACCAACGCGTTCAACTTGTTTTAGAGTAATTCAGGTGTTCTTCAGGAATTTTCTCACAACATTTTGAAACGAACAGGAGAAATTATAAGAACTTTAAGGCCCATTAGACGGTAAAAAATCTCGACTAACAAGTTATCAAAAGGGCTAATGTAACACGTCCTGAATTCATCCACTAAATCAGTAAAAAACTAGATTCAGGAGCCAGTGAGATTTAATTCTTTGTGACTAGGGAGCCGGGATCTGATAAGTCATCGATATTGCTTTATTCTCAATGCTTGATTGCACTTCTGAAAACTGCTGCGAAGTCTTATTAAACTCTGTTATCATCCTTGTTATGGGTGTTCTGCTGAAACTCTTTGAAATTTGTGCTGTTAAATCCGGGAAGACACAGAGACGAGCCACAGTGAATCCTCTCCAGCTTCTAACTTCGACATGACTTGGCTTGTCAAACTCGTTTTCTTCTGTGGTAGCGAAAGATGATGTAATCAGATTACTTTAGTTACGCTCACCTTGAGTTTACAATAACACCGTGGTCTGTTGTCTGTTGATGAGAACAATGAGCCTCCACTAACACCAACGAAAAGTCCAATTGCTCACCCTCTGGTCATATTTAAGGTCAATAAATGAAAGGTGAAATCAATTTATGCTGGTGGGAGGCTAAAGAGAGCAGAGCGAGGGGAGAGGAAGCAATACTGTGTTGCAATTAGTGTGTAAAAAGTGAAAGACAAGTTATCTACTCTGCAATGGCTCTAACTTCCTTTATAAGGTCTGCTATAAGGCTATATCCTAATGTTTGGTTCGAGGCTAAAGGTAAATATACTTACTGTGGAGTGGAACACTTTCCCTGTGAGAGAAGAATGACTCAGTGATTGTGTATTTACTTTAGCAGCCATTATGCGCAGCGTAATCGAGCATGTCTTTGATCGTTGCTTAAACCTCATCCCTTCGTTTACTCTTTCTTAATTGTTAGCATGTAGCCTACAGCTAGAAAGAAAATGGTTCTACTTCCAAAACTAAAAGACCTTTTCAGTACCAAACTACATTGTTGTGTAAGGGTACACGTTATGGTAAAAAGCATTTACTTACAGTTTGGAAATCCTTAGTGAAACTACATTGGAATTTAGGCTAACTTTAGGAGCTCTTTCCTGGGAAGGTTTACACTTCAGCAATGAGACAAGACACCATTACATTGCCACATCCGGCAATTACTTTTGTCAAAGACTTACAGTTTATAGCATAAACATAAAAATAATATAATTTAAAAAAATACAAGAACATTAAAACTTGCCCAATATTGCACCAGTTTACCTTGTACTGCCAAAACAACTTTAGATCCATCTAGGCATGGATGTGGGGCCTCGGGGATGTACTAGGATGTAGGCAGCTGGACCTGAAGGTGGTACTGGAATTTGGAGGTCCGGTGAGTGTCCTGGATTCTCTATTGTGTTCCTCAGGCCATAGGACAGTGTTTGCATTGTGGTGTAGAGCATTCGAAAGGCTGTGCCATGACAGGGTCAATGGGTGGAGTTTGACCTAGTCCCAACAAAGCTTTTAATCCAGCAGCACTCAAGGTTCAAACCCCGATGGGAGAGTTTGGACTTCATTAGTTTTTTCCAGAAAAAAGAAAGCATTTCCAAACCACGATTAACATTCTGAAAACTTTAACCCAACACATGACCTATCCCTAAACCGAGTACTACTGTTTCATAAAACCAGTAAAAACTGAAGATGAAGAAGAAAAAAAATCCAGCTAAGTCTGGAAATTCACTTCCAAGGCATGATAAAATTTTGATTAGCAGGCGGCATGAACTAAGCTGGCTGTGACTACTTTTGGTTATGTACAGCATATTTCTGTTTCTTTTAATGCAGTCTTCACTCAGTTGATGATACTGTGTAGCCTCTGTTATCACTGTAAAGCTGGACAGGTGGGCAACAGTAACTATGGCCGATCTTAGTAAATGTTACTGCTGCTTGTGTGTGTGTGTGTGTGTGTGTGTGTGTGTGTGTGTGTGTGTGTGCATGCCCTTCCATGGGCAAACTAAGATGCTGGCAGCCATACTTTTATACTGTGTTTGATCAGGCTTGCCAGATTGTACACAGAAACTCCCCCCCCGCCCCTCCGCCAATATGCACATAGACACTGAGATATCCTCACTAATTAGTTTAGCAAGGATTTGTACGACTGTATATATCACTCTTTTTTTAATACATCAAACAGCACTGAAAGAAGCTTTTAAGTCCAAAATAAATCACCGGACAGAAATAAACCAGGAAAACAGCCAAGAGCTCAAACTTTCACACCAGGGATCCACCAACATGTCCCAAATGTGCTCTCTTTTTTGTCTGTTCTTATCCTCTTCCATCAGTTTCTCTTTTTTTCCATTCTTTGTGTCAGCTTGAGCCCATACCTCAGACTGCAGCCAGTCTCCTACATTTAAGAGCCTCTGCCCCTCCCAGTGGGACGGGGAACGGTGAAACACCCACCGCATCCTCTGCCATGTGAGACACACTGCAGCACGGTGTGCACAGCAGAGGTGTCAAGGTCTGCTGGCAGACTTTGATGCTAAATATAGATTGGCTCTGTGTACATAAAGGTCAAATTGGGGTTAGAGGTCACCTTGTTCATTTATTCTCTGTGGCCATGTTCCAATGGAGTGAGACACATAATATCTCCCAATTCCAAGCATCACTATTACTGTCAGTTTACCATCAGCACGAACTCTGGCCTCTTCTCACTCTCCTTCTTGGTCTCTGCATTATGCAGTCTGACATCAAGGTGCATTCATGTTAGCTGTTTTTTAGCAATAAGTGATGCATTTGCTACACTAATGTCATTTTCAGTTAACAGAGAATTTATATTTATAGAGAATTTATATCCAGATTTAAAGCCTGCTTAGGGGCTCTGTGTCATTTAGGTTGGAGTTTAAGGAGCTTTTATTTGTAAAGTTTCACTTTCAGGTATGTGCACTGCTCCTTCCATCCGCTTCATGTTGCCTTCATTTGCCATTTGGAGCAATTTTTCTTTCACTATTTTTATGCACTTGCACAGGAGGATGACGTTTCCATTTTTAGGCACCTCTAATGGGCTCAGTCGCTTTTGCAAATGCAGCACAACTGCCAGTAGACACCAGATCTGCTGGAATCTGCTTTGCTGTTTTGTGCTAAGGAAAAATTGGGCAAGATGTGCATCCGTGGAAATCACTTACCCGGAACTCAACATCAAAGATGGCGCTGAACTCTTCTCTAATTTCCTCTACTTAAGCAAACAGCAAAAATTGTGCAATCAGAAGCATTTTTATCAGGCATGCAGACTTCATGAAATTTACTGTACTGTCAATTTCTCAGTATTTATTTGTCAATAGGGCATCCTTCTGTCCATGCCATAGCTTCTGTTTGATGAAGGTGAATAAGACAATAGATACTGCTTATATACTGGAGCTGGATCACAACTAGAGAGTTTGGAGTTTGAGGCTCAAGATAAGGAAGAGTTTTGGTGCTCGAGTGCTACTTGAAAACAATTATTGTTAAAGAACAGAACAGTGGCTAGTGGGTGCAGGCAAAGAGGGAAGTGGACTAAAATATACAACCAGACGTGGAATGAGTGGAATGAAAGAGTGAAGGAGAGTTGAAGGGGAGGGGAGTATCACAAGACAGCGAGACTCCAGGGACTTGACTTCAAACTGCCTTTACGTACCGTTTTATAGTAGTCCTCGTCCTTGTGACATTCACTCTCTGTGTTTTACACACACTGTGTCTCTCGCTGCCTCTCTCACTTAAATCCCCTGACTTGACTACACAAGTCAACAATGATAAAGAAATTATACAAAAACAAAATAAATATTTAAAAAGAGATTAAGTTATTTAAGGTATTAAGTGGAGAAGATAGTGACAGAATTTTTTTGTGTTAAAAAAGGAAGCTCTGTTAAAAGCTTTGACCAAATCACATTTACGCCCATAAGCAAAGACAGTTTTTCTTTGGCAGGATTTTTGTCTATAGCCAGTCTTGAGCATCAGTATTATGGGATATTTCATTTTAATATTAAACACAAAATCTCTGTGTGTTTGTTTCTTTGTCTACAAACTCCTGCTTGACCACCAGGAGTCAAGTAAACAAACTTTGCACACAGATAGAGCTTAGGCCCCTGAAGGTTCTCATCTACATCACGCATTAGGATGTCATTATGCTGCCTAGCAACCACCTAGTAACAGGCTAAAATAACCCATTTTTAGCATATAAAGAACATCTACTGCTTGTAGTTTTTCATTTTTGTCAGTGAGGCTTAGTATTGTCAGTTTGCCAACTGCACAAACAGGCCTAACAATGGTTGGGTACATTTTTAGAGTCATATTAGAATATTGTATTGCTGACTTACAAAAACAGGTTGAAGCATGTGATGATCTCCTTTTTAACTACATTTTAAAACCATGCTCATCTTCTACCCATGCTTCCTTACTGGTCAAAACAATTTTCAAATACAGTCATATTTTAGCACCTGTGAAGCTGAAATTTTTAATCTAGTTATAACAATGCAATTACGATAAAGCACGCCTCATTTGGTCCAGATAGGGTGGACAGAGGTCAGCTGAACAGGTAAAACAAAGCATTCGACTGGTTCTTACAACCAAAATTTTAGGTCCATAAGATACAGTACATTATTACTCAGTGTAATTAAAGTCCATCCTGACTGATGTAGATGATGTTGATTCAGCCAAATGCACGCTCACTGCATGTGGAGGCATCTGCTCTAATGCTCACGCTGTTCACGTCTATCCTTGCAGTTATCGTCACATGTAAAAACACAAACATACACACTCTCCTCTGACCTATATAAAACACAGTGCAAGCAGTCCATCAAGAACAAAGAGCGCCAGCATGCACGCACGCATATTCTGTCTGTCTTTGTTTACAGGTAGTGGGTGGTGGGGAGTTCTAGAAAAGGGGGTTCAATGGGGGAGGGGGACCACAATAACTAACTACCACACACACACACACACACACACACACACACACACACGAGCCCCCCTGCGAGTGCATGTAGAACCCTAAAAGCCTATCCTGTTCTCTTTGATGGCAGCTAATTGGTATCCCGCAACACAAATACAGATAACAAGAGCTTGCAGATACATTCCTTTATGTCCTCTGACAGCCGAAGCACAGAGACAAAACCGCTATTAAAACTGATATATAAAGCTGTAATTTTTCCAGATCTGCTTTGCCAAGTTTGAAAATGCCCCGGAGCCAAGCCACGGTATTCAAATATTAATGACCACATTAAATATAAGGCATATATTAATCTGTGCTGAGAAAGAAAAGAGAAAGAAACTACAGAGGAGAACTCAATTTAATTCCCAAGATTTTCCCATGTTCAACGCTTCAGCAAAATGAGCTGCCGCAGCAAAGGCAAATACACATCAGGTGTTTTTTTTATCCACCTCTGAACAAATAAGCTATGAAATCCCCCAGTCGCTGCCCCACTTCTCTATTTCACTTGAGAAAAGATCACACTGAAGGATGTTCCACTGTAGAAACGGATTCAAGTGCAACTTAAACGAGCCGCACATCTGCCTGCCTGCCATTTTTTTCTGCCTCTCATTATATCCTCTTTTCTTTGTCAGCAGCGCAGACTCACAATGCTCATTTGCAATCGGCCTTTCACGAGGCACCGTGCTCTCCTCCGGACTGGTGTGTGTGAAAGAGAGCGAGAGAAGGGGGAGGGGTAGCGGTGGAGAATCGTAACCTCCTCCTTTGATTTCCATCCCTCCTTTGCACTCCATCTTTTGCTCTCACACTCAGCCTCTCTCTTCTTTTCATTCTCCATCCCACCTCACTTCAAGGAGGGACAGCGGTATCTATTATTGTATATGAATGTGGATGGGGAGGGCCTGAGGCAAATTGGCTGTAACATTCCTTCAGTGGTCAATCTTTGGTGATGGTCTGGCCTTGTCTGACGCTTCTACCTCCCATTCTGCTACTGGAAAAGCCTCTTTGTCTCCTCTTGTGTCCTCACACACTGCTTGGGCTCTCAGCAGGGTTCAGCGGCCATAGCCAGAGCTGTACCTGTTTCTCTCCAAACCTTAACTTTGAAGCGTTAATAGATCTTTAAAGCTTCATCTAAACACGCTGCCTGACTGTTAAACACACACCTCACTTGTGCACTTGAATGCAAAGTGTTTCCTTAATGAGGCGTGTAAGTTATTTTGAAAGAATTCACACACACAGCATCAACTATTCAGCCATTTTTGCCCTTCCTTCCTGCTTCTAGGTGCATGACGGGTTTCTGTGGGCTGTATGAGAAGTTGACATGCCACGCAGTGGTCAAAGTTCAACCAATCTGACAGTGTGAGGAGCTCCCAGAGCACTTCAACATACAAGAGCTCCACGAGGATGATGCAAGCCCAGCATCACTCTGGTTGTCTCAGTAAAATAGCCAGCGGTATTTTTTTGACAGGCTTTTTGGATTCTTGGAGAAAACAGGCGTTTTACTGAGAAAGATAATCTCCATGAAGTGACGCCACTTTTGATCTTCAAAGCTTGAATGCAATCAGCACTGAGACTAACGAACTACTTGAGCGTCATCGCCGCTAAGCTGCTGTGCTCACTGTCACGGCGTTTAATATCGCTTGCGGTCATGTTTAGCCACTTGTTAGCAAACTCCTTTCTGGGACACATAACACCTTTGAAATTTACAGGTCAATTATTTACCTACATATTTAATGTTGTAGCGCAAAGCTTAAAAAAGTCACAGGTTTGAGTTCTTCTCTTTCTAGATGAAGAGAACTGGAAGTACAAAATGCCAAATTTCTTGGTTTTAGGATTTTGAGACACATGCTCCGTTACTTTTTGCGCGAGATCGAAATTAGCAACCATGATCATTGTAGAGACTAGTTACAATTAATGTTAGTATAAAAAAAACAGATGTATCCTGTGATACCACACTTATCTGCATCTGGCAAGAAAGGACAAACGAGAAAGTGAACAAGTCAAAATTGCAGGTGGTGAGAAGTGAATGATTGGCTGCATAAAAAAGAAGGTTGCAGAAAAAGTGGAAGAGATAAAGGATGAGAAAAGTCACGGGTGGGACCTGCTGAGAGCGCAGAATCAAAATGGAATGATGTGTCTCTGCAATGACTTCTAATCTGTGTCTTCTCCTGCCCCACCTATAATCCTCTAGTCTGAGTCTCTACATATCAGCTGTCAGGTTGCTGAAAAAAGCAGCTAGAGTGCATTTAAACACTGTCCCCTCCAGCTGGCTCGTCTAACAGTGTCTGCCATCTGGAGACGGCAGAGTAGTCTGATATTTGATTAACATGACACTGATTCACGATGAGGCTCATGAAGGGCAAAAAGACGAGTATTCATCGATTTGTTTTGACCGTTTCCAAATGAGGACGGAATGATTAGCACTTCATAAAAATTTGTTCCCAAATTGTGTTAAACAGAAACACAAATTTTTCAAATAGCTTTTCCTAACCTCATTTTTTGGGGGATGCTTACATTATTTTACTTTGAACACAGAAACGAAATTATTTCACAAAAACCAAAATCTACCAGGGTCAAAATTATTAGCTTATTGCTGATATACAGTTGTGTATCCTTTTTGCTGGATAACATCCTGCAGTTGTTTGTTGTAGTTTTTATTTGTAGTCTCACAAATGTTTCCTGAGCAATCCCAGCCCAGTCTTCTTTGGTGAATCTCTCAGGCTCCTCCAGATGTGCTGGTCTTCTGGCGTGACCTTGGTCTTCAGTTCACCCCACAGATTTTTAATGATTCAAGCCAGGGACTTTGTGCAGGCTAGTCCAGAACATTTACTTTAATCTTCTGCAGGTAGCTCTTCACCAATAGCATGTTTTGGGTCATTATCGTGCTGGAAGGCAAAGTGACAACCCAGAACCAGTTTTGCTGCTGACTGCTTGAGGATTTCTTTTAAAATCTTCACGTCCTTTTTTCTTTATGATTCCTTCCACTTTGTCGAGATTTCCAGTTACAGAAATCCTAAAGCGTCCCCACAGCATGATACTCCCACCACCATGTTTCATTGTAGGGATGCTGCTCTTTAGCTTGTACACCTCTCCCTTCTTTCTCTAAACTTAAGCAGCACCTCAGTGGCAAAAAAAAAAAAGCTTTATGAGCATCAACAGTTCTCAATTTTAAACTAATTTATGTTGTTTTTGCCGTGATGCTTTCTCAAGCTTCAGCCCAAACCCTTGCTGAAGTTTTTATACTGTGTGTAAATAGTAGCTAACGCTCAGTTTGACCTTGATTTCACGAGCTTTGAGCATTACAAAGTTAAAGCACATCATTGCACAGTGCTGGTTCATGCTATTGCTCAATAAAAAGTTTTTTCAGGTGGCTAATTATAATGACCCTGGTAGTTTTTGTTTCTGTGTCCAAATATAAACAATTTATGCTTTCTAAAGAAAACTAGTACGATTAGAAAACAAATGCGGCCAATAATTTTGTCCTCTGTATATATATTAACACTGTAATAACACAGATCAGATTTGTGTAAGTAAATTCATCCATAAAGTTAATCATATGAATTATTTGCTCAAATCTTGAAACAGTTTTACGAAATTTTGGGCGTGACATGCTAGATAGCATCCTCATCTTACTGAGTCCCTGAGACCATTTTTCCTTCATTTTTACTCATCTGTATAAAAAAATAAACTAAATGTATTTACTTAAATGTTAATCAAGCACATTAGTCATGAGGACCATTTTTACGCCTCCTGTAACACTGCAGTATTACTCACTTAGTGGTGATTGGATTTTGAAATGAAAAGCTGTGCACTATAAAGGTGGATGCATCTTAAACCCTCGAGCTGTAAATATAAACATGTATGCTGGAAGTAGAGATGAAAACTGAAGTTTGTGCATGGTGAGAAAGCAAACAAGTGGCATGTAGCTTTAATGGAAAAGTGGACCATTTGATTAGCAATTAGCAGATTTAAAAAAATAGTTCTCCATCAAAGTGTGTAGTCGAGGCCCTGAAGCAGGGGTAAAATTAGATATCTATTCTTGTCTGGTAAAGGCTCAAATAGTTACAGCTGCAACAAAAAGGGCTCGTGTGAGAGCTCCACAGTTAGGAGCAAGAATAAAGTTCACAATAAGTCTGCAAACTTAAACTGCGCTTGTTAAGTGGATAAATGTGTAAAGGCTACTCACTGAGTTTTCTGTCTGCACCGAGCTGCAAACTCACCAGATGTGACTTTGCATATTAAATTCTTCTACAGTAAAGACGACAGTTTAACACAGATGAACACTAAACATTGCCACAACACATTTAATCTGTGGTTTTTACATATAGCGCCTGCTGCTACCTAGCTAGCTAGCACTGCTGGTGACCACCGGTATGTCGATTAGCAACCACCTTACAGCTGCAAATGCAAGAAGTGACAAATCAATCTTTTATGTGGATTGGGCTTTAGTCTCTTGGGTTTAGTCTCCTTTGAAAGGCTTGACCTTTGCCCTTTCACTGACAGAATAAACATTAGACTCCTGAATCAGTCCATGACTCCCCGATAAGGCAGAAGACGCGATTCCATGATTGCACAGCACTTTAACACTGCTACAGGAAAGTAAATGCTTTGGTGTCCCCTCGTGCTCCAGATATTGAGTGAAGTCCATCTATCCATCCCACCTCATTGATAACACCAAACTGTGCGTTGCCATGAGAATAAGAGGCTGTGTTTCCCTGGCAACTATTCTGCAAATATCCTGCCTTCCTCCTGTCTGCACTCTCCCCTGATTCAATTCAATTCAATTCAATTTTATTTATATAGCTCCAAATCACAATGACAGTCACCTCAAGGCGCTTTATATTGTACAGTAGATCGTACAGTAATAGATACAGAGGAAAACCCAACAATCATATGACCCCCTATGAGCAAGCACTTTGGTGACAGTGGGAAGGAAAAATTCCCTTTGAACAGGAAGAAACCTCCGGCAGAACCAGGCTCAGGGAGGGGCGGGACCATCTGCTGCGACCGGTTGGGGTGAGAGAAGGAAGACAGAATAAGACATGCTGTGGAAGAGAGACAGAAGTTAATAACAGATATGATTCAATGCAGAGAGGTCTATTAACACATAGTGAGTGAGAAAGGTGACTGGAAAGGAAAAACTCAATGCATCATGGGAATCTCCCGGCAGCCTACGTCTATTGCAGCATAACTAAGGGAGGATCCAGGGTCACCTGGTCCAGCCCTAACTATATGCTTTAGCAAAAAGGAAAGTTTTAAGCCTAATCTTGAAAGTAGAGATAGTGTCTGTCTCCTGAATCCAAACTGGAAGCTGGTTCCACAGAAGAGGGGCCTGAAAACTGAAGGCTCTCCCTCCCATTCTACTTTTAAATACTCTAGGAACAACAAGTAGGCCTGCAGAGCGAGAGCGAAGCGCTCTAATAGGGTGATATGGTACTACAAGGTCATTAAGATAAGATGGGGCCTGATTATTTAAGACCTTGTATGTGAGGAGCAGGATTTTGAATTCAATTCTGGATTTAACAGGAAGCCAATGAAGGGAAGCCAAAACAGGAGAAATATGCTCTCTCTTTCTAGTCCCTGTCAGGACTCTTGCTGCAGCATTTTGGATTAACTGAAGGCTTGTCAGGGAGTTTTTAGGACTTCCTGATAATAACGAACTGCAGTAGTCCAGCCTGGAAGTAAGAAATGCATGAACTAGTTTTTCAGCGTCACTCTGAGACAGGATATTTCTAACTTTAGAGATGTTGCACAAATGGAAGAACGCAGTCTTACATATTTGTTTAATATGTGCGTTGAAGGACATGTCCTGGTCAAAAAGGACTCCAAGGTTCCTCACAGCGTTACTGGAGGCCAAGGTAATGCCATCCAGAGTAAGAATCTGGTTAGATACCATATTTCTAAGGTTTTCAGGGCCGAGTACAATAACCTCAGTTTTATCTGAATTAAGAAGCAGAAAGTTAGCGGCCATCCAGGTCTTTATGTCTTTAAGACATTCCTGCAGTTTAACTAATTGGTGTGTGTTATCTGGCTTCATGGACAGATAGAGCTGGGTGTCATCTGCATAGCAGTGAAAATGTATGCTATGTCTTCTAATGATGCTGCCTAAGGGAAGCATGTATAATGTAAACAGAATTGGTCCTAGCACTGAACCCTGTGGAACTCCATAATTGACCTTAGTGTGTGAAGAGGACTCTCCATTTACATGTACAAATTGGAGTCTATTAGATAGATATGATACAAACCACTGCAGTACAGTACCTGTAATACCTACAGCATGTTCTAATCACGCTAATAGAATATCATAGTCAACAGTATCGAACGCTGCACTGAGTTCTAGCAGGACAAGTACAGAGATGAGTCCACTGTCAGAGGCCATAAGAAGATCATTTGTAACCTTCACTAAAGCTGTTTCTGTGCTGTGCTGAGCTCTGAAACCTGACTGAAACTCTTCAAATAAACCATTCCTCTGCAGATGATCTGTTAGCTGTTTGACAACTACTCTTTCAAGGATTTTTGATATGAAAGGAAGGTTGGAGATTGGCCTATAATTAGCTAAGACTGCTGGGTCTAGAGATGGCTTTTTAAGTAAAGGTTTAACTACTGCCAGCTTGAAGGCCTGTGGTACAAATCTCTGATGAGATTTGATGATGCAATGGCAGCAGCAGCAGTGTTAATAGTTACACCAGTCAGCGGGTAAGAGTGCTGGAGGTGTGCAAGACGCTCAGTCAGTAAGATGAGCTTAACAAGCTTAAATGAAGACATAAAAATGGAAAGAAGAAAGCAAGAAGCACCACTCACGGGCTCCCAGACTGAACAGATTGTTAAGCGTCTGTATTTTAAATGGTATTACTCCATCAAAACCACCCTGGGACATAGAAAACGTCTATAATCCACAACTGTGTGTGGATTACAGCTGCTTTTAGTGTATGGTCTAAATATATATAATGCAGTGCAGTTGCTTATGGTAAAAAGAATTGTTACCCGACTCTGCAGATGCTCATTAAGGCAGCTGGAGTAGATTATCTACCAGTCAGAAGGCTGGTGGTTTGACTCCTCCATGTCTGAATATCCTGAACCCCAAGTTGCCCCTGATGCATCTATTGGAGTGTGAATGTTAGATTAGGTGCTTATGTAACCGAGGTGAAGGTAATTTTTGCACAAGTGTTACTAAAGGAGGGAAACCCTCCTCAAAAACGGACGGAGCAGTGGAGCAGCCAAGGGAATGCACTGAATTAAAGACTGTATAATTAAAATATAATTTATCATATTTAAACAGTTAAAAATGTAAAATGAATTAAAACAACCCTGGCCAGGGAACAACACAATAAACATGAATAAAACACAACATTAAAAACCCAGTGGCGTCCGCCACGGTATAAAAGTCACTCAAAATTAAAAATCCAGGCAAGCAGTGTGCAAGGGGGAAACCCGGCGGCGTCCTCGCCTTCCTGTCCGCGTTCTCCGCTCCGGCGCGCCCGGGTGGGCAGAGCTCTTAACTCTGCCCGCTGCTTCCTTGTAACACGCCAATCGGCACTGGCCCGTCTCGCCGCGGAAGGTAGAGCACTGTCTCACTGCCTCTAGTTCCCCGCAAAAGCGTGATCTGGCCTCCAGTTACTCCAGCAGCCGGAGCGCTCTCTCCGATCCCTGCTCGCTGGCGTCGTCTCCTCGTTCACAGCCCACGCCAACCTTTACCAGCCCTCCGGGCTTGCAGGCACCGCCGCCTGACACCATTCACTCCGCCACTGTTGCCTGTCTCTCAAGCCTCCCCTTAAGCCTCCTTCTCTGTGGTCTGCCAGGCCCTCTTATTGGCCTCTGGGACCTCCCAGGTGTGATCAGGTTCATAATCAGGTAGGGGCGGAGTCTTTCCAGGACAAGTCACCAATAAATACCATAAAAACATGCAATAAAACTCATAAAAATAAACCAGTGTACAATATTAAAATATTAAAAAGGTAAAACACAGCAAAACATGCATAGTAAAAAACCCTAGATAACTTGTCCCTTTTCCACCCCGTGACACAAAAAGCACCTGTATGAATATGTGTTTGGGTAAAAATCTAGTAAAAAGTGCTGTGAGTGCTCAGTTAATGTAGAAAAGAAATATACAAGGCCAGCTATTTAGTCTGCCTTAGCCTGCCAACAGCGGTATGCTCTGCAAGCCATTTTGCAACCCACCCCTAACCGAGCTCCATGTTAATGCTTTATCTGACTCACTCAGGCAGTTTAAATAAATACAGATTAAATTAACAATCTTCTTTGACTGTCGTGGTCTTGACTGACCTGTTTTCAGTTTCTGGTCAAACCAAGGTAGCCTTCATCAGTTAAAAACAACTAGATACAAAGTTACTGGCTATCTAAAGAAACAAGCATGGTTAAGATAAAGAACAGAGCTGAAGGAGAGTGAGTGTGTGGCAATAAATCTGTTATTTGTAGGTTTAAACAAAGGCTTGAACATATTTTGGATGACGTCACATGTTCAGTCTGGCCAATTATAATCATATCACAGTCATATTTGTTCCTAATTTGTTGCCGTTACCAACTCTTAACATCTTGATATCCAAATAAACAACACACTACATTCCTGTTTTTCCCCACATTGTCTCCACATGTAGTTGAAATTTACGCCGACTCCCCTCCCTCTGCTTTTTTTTCCTTCTTGTTACCCTCCTTAATCTGTTTCTCTGTCTTTGTCAGGTTGTGGGTGCTGATGCTGTAACCACTGTTTGGAGCTGACAAGCCCTGGTTGATGCAGTGAAGTGTTCCAGTGGGATAAACACAAGCAAAGGTAGGAATGCAAGCAGATAACTCGGAGAAAGAAAAACAGAAGCGTACAAAACACCATTCGGGGGAAGAGGAGAGGCAGATTTTCTGAATAAAGATTGGTGAAGATGAGAGCTGAACGAGTGCAGTCGCTGCATCCGTTGCATACAGTACAGCTGCTAAAGGGTTTGATTCACAGGCCACTGAATACTCAGTTAGTGACAGAAAGATTGTGGTTAGAGACAGAGAGGAAGAAAGACAGAATAGAAAGGGAATGCGGATGGTATTATTGGTGAGTTAATAGAGGTTAGGCTTGGCAGTGCCATTCCTGTGCTCACTAAATCCACACTGATGAAGCTCCTGGGCTGTAACAGGAGGAATCTTTCAGTGAGAGCTGAAAGGAGGCTGGGAGGCTTAGCGCTGACGCTTGGCTTCCAGTCTGGACCAGATTTGCTTTTCAGGCCCATGTGGGAGCCGGGCTGTGTCTTTATTAAGGCTCGAGGAGCCCCTCGCTTTGGTGTCTCTTGCCGGACTACAGATGAGAGCTGTGTGTGCTGTGCGGTTGCATAAGAGAGGCACTTTCATCCACTCAAACGCCGGCAGACTGCAAACACTGTGCGTGTGAGAGGAGCTGCAACCGGTGGCCACCAAAGACACACTTCCTAATTCCACAGAGTGCTGCGTCTCAGCGCCCAGAGAGTCCATCTGTGATGCATCCAGTGGCTTCGTGGAAAGTTTTAATAGCAAACGTGTGTTTGCGCTACCCTATCGCCATTTCCATTCTGCCACTTGGATTTGTTTGCGCCCGAGGGCCACCAGTGAGGCCGAATGGCACCTTGACAGAGATGTGCTGCGACAAGACAAGGCCAAAGAAGCCGGGAGAGTGCTGCTGAGTGGTGAAATAGGGAAGTGAAGCAGAAAGGAGAGCTGAAGGGGATATTTTTGAGGAACCCATTCTGACGTCAGAAACAAAAAAAGAGAGAAGAGACTTTTCTCTATTTGAGTAGAAATGATATAAACGCACACACAATAAAAGAGAGAGAGAGACATCTTATGTTCTGTAGACTCACAAGCTTACAACAGCAAAAACAAAACAAAAAAAAGCCCATAGAGCAAATAGAAAAGGAAAAAAACCCACAGGCCTTTAAATAGATGTCTAAAAAAAAGAGAAGTGTGAAGTGGACAGACTGAGGGAGAAAGAGCGAGAGCAGAAGTTTACATCAGTCTCTAAGAAAAGCCGAGAGTGGAAACCGGTGGAAACCATCGTGGGACTCCCGCTGTCACTCTGGGATTTACTGACAGGAGGCGAGGACGTGCGAGAAGAAGCTGAGGACCAAAGACAAACGAAAAGGCCACACACTCATAGGAAAGCAGGGTAAGAGGAGAGAGGCTGGCTTTAAAGCTTAATGAATCGCGTTTACCATCCGTGCCACAAAATAAAGACCAATCTCATGAGTAGTAACAAGTGAAGCATCGGATCGCTGTTGTGAGCGATTGACCCGGTGTGCGAGTGAGCTGGATGCTGTTGGGTTTTTTTTTCCTTTTTTCTCCTTCATCTTCAGCTGAGAAGATATTACCAGGCCAACAGTATCCTGGCAACCATCAGCCCAGCTCTGCTCTCGGCACGGACCACATGCTGCTCCAGACTCAGTGTGTGTTAATGTGTGCGTGTGTGGCTGTTGTGAGGCGGACACGCACCAACACTTCAGAGAAATCTTTCTATGCGAGGTTGTGACGTGGATCTCAGCTTGACTTCGCCTTTGTAGTCACCTTGTCAGGCCGAAGATGAGGATCCGTTATTCATATATTCACGGTGTCGGCTCGGTTTGCATCTCTCGGAGCAGGTGGTGGAAAAGTCAGGTCGGAGACGAGGTGCGTTTTGGGCCAACGCTCACAGGTTACAGCCGTGACTCAGCACACAGCCGCGTTTAAGCGATTTACCTGCAGATGGAGCAGACACAGAGTACGGCAGGTAGCTGCAGTCCTCGTGTGAAACTGTCTCAGCGACCGGACAGTGTAACCCCATCCCTTCCTCTGTGCTGCAGTGCAACACCCGTTCTTGCTGAGTAACAGGGAAAAGACAGTTGATACATTTAATTTATTTTCTGCAAGATGGCATCTAGAGAACATGCAAATGCCGGCTGTAGCTTATTCTTGAAGCCGGAAACTGATAGACCTCAGCTGTGAGCTAACACAGCACATGCACAAACACAAAGGGCACGGCAGAGGAAGTGAAACTTGGCAGCCGCTTACCTTCTGCTACCAAAGCGAGCAAGAAGCAGGAAGACGATTAAAGGCGACCTGTTATGCTCATTTCCAGCTCCGTGCTTTTACTGTAAGAGCAGATGCATGAGTTAAAAATAATCGTTATTTATCTTATATTGGTTATGAGGACAGATGTCTTGTGATTGGATGCCCCTCCCAGTTCAAACCTTTGAACTGGGAGGGGCATCCAATGCTGACATATAAAGGATATCTACTGTCACTCTCAAAGTACTCTCTCGTGCGTTTGGCTAAGTCATGTTTCTTATCAACATTTATGATTTTTAAACTATTCAAAAAATTAAAGGAACACTTTCATTGAAGTGTTGGAATTAAACTTGTGGGATATTGATCTGCTCGGTTTAGTAGCAGAGGGGTTTTAATCAGTTTCAGCTGCTTTGGTGTTGATGAATTTAACAACAGGTGCACTCGAGGGGCAATCATGAGACAGTTGTTGTTTGTAGCTACTTGTAGCATGAGGCATGGTTGGCATCAACATAATACTCCAACTCCTCCAGGATGGCACATCAATACGTGCCATTGCCAAAAGGTTTGTGGTTCCTCCCAGCACAGTCTCAATCAGACCTGATCTGACCAAACAATCATGAGGGTGGCTCCTGAAGCCAGGTTTGCATTTGCCATAGAATACCAGGATTAGCAGGTCCATCACTGGCGCTCTGTGATTTTCACAGATGAGTGCAGGTTCACCCTGAGCACATGAAATAGACATGAAAGGAAGTGGAGAAGCTGTGGAGAACATAATGCTGCCTTTGACATCATTCAGCATGACCGATTAAGTGGTGGGTCAGTGATGGTCTGGGAAAGCATATCCATGGAGGAACACACAGACCTCTACAGGTTAGGTACTCCCATTAGGTATCAGGATGAAACCCTTACTTCCATTCCCAGACTTTATGCTGGTGCAATGGGTGGTGAATGACAATCTCCAACTTCATGTGGCACGAGTATGGAGGCAGTTCTTGGAGAATGAAGGACCTGACACCACTGACTGCCCCCCTTGCTGTTATAGGCAAAATAGAGTAATCTGCTCTATAATTTACTTTGATAATTTACTTTGATTTTCAGGGTGTCTTTGAATTCAGCTCTCTGTAAGATGATCATTTTCATTTCCATCAAACAATGTGGGATCCTTTCATTCCTACAGAGTCAACATCAGCATAGAAACATCTGATGTGTTTTTTAAGTGTTCACTTAATTTTCTTGAGCGGTGTATATACAAAAATAAGGAGCTTCCTTAACGGCATAACAGGTCCCCTTTAAGGAGGATGACTTTTTTTTGGTGTTTTTTGCTCTAAACTTCCTGTTTAAGCAGTTTTAACATTTTAAAAATCATCTTGTTCCACAGTATGAAATGTTTTGTGCACGTGTTACTGAAGCTGTGTGTGAATCAGTCAGAGGTAAATCATCAGCATCATTTCAGACACAGAAATAAAATTCAGCTGACACATCTGATATTTTCATTGAGATGTGGACAACTTAATGCACCTGTACTTACTAGTAGTTTGGAGCACAGACGCTCCTGTTAGTGTGATTAGTGGCAGAAAATAGCTTCACCAGTTACCAAATTGATCTTAAATGGGCCAGACCAGTAAAACCATTAAACACCTTGAAATTATTATTTTTTAATTCTATGAAATCATTCTGAAAACCTCTGTATTTCATGGAGAAATAAGCTGAAAAGCCCGAGACTTTATAACGTACCTGTCTGACCACAAATTTTATCTCTTGAGCTTGGATCCTTGGGTTCACGCTCTGGCATCTGGCCCTGTGGTCTGAAGAAGTATCTATAGACTGCTGTATATAAAGAGCATTAGAGGGGAGCAGTCTGCACATGGCAGGCTTTTATTGGGTTACTATAGTAATGTAAATGGATTAAAACCACCGCTCAGCTCGAGCGACTCCCAATGAGTGAGCTAAATGATTCACGGCTAGATTTGGGCCGTGCTGTAATTGAATACAGCATATGCGTATCGGACACAAACTGCAATCGGTGTCATCTGTGACTGGACGTCCGGCTTCGCTCTGCACATATTGCTTAGACAGAAGGATGCAGAGGGGAAAATTAGACAAGTGCAGATGGGTAAGAAACTAAAGTGCGTCTGCTGCGTCCTCCATGTGCCGGTTGTGTATTTTGATGCAGGTTGCCAGATCCAGGGTACTGTATGCATTTTGTTGTTTCCTCCCGTCCAGGTCGCCAGCCATGGGGAACCTCATTAAGGTCCTTGGCAAGGATTTAGAGAACTGTCCACATTTTTTCCTGGACTTTGAAAGTAAGTGGGCGCCAGGGTTGCGTGCGTGTGTCCGTGTGGTTGAATTGTGAGTGTGTGGAGTGGAAGTGTGCGGCGGGGAGGGGGTGGGGCCAGCTGGTGGTGATTTGATGGAGTGTTGTTGAGGGTGTGGTTTGTCATTAACAGACACTCTTTAGTCCCACTCTCCACACGAGGAAACCTTTGTTTCATGAACTTGTCAGCCGTCCACAGAAATCAGATATGATAAGAAGCCAATAAACAGAAACAAACCAAACCAACAACCTCAGAGGCTTGACCGTAAAATAGAGAACAGTGACCACAGGTAATTGAAAGCAGCACATGGGGTTTTTGTCTCATAGAAACTCTGCACCAGTGCTACGCAACCAGCTGTACTTTGCATCAAATTATACCAAACTAGAAACAATCTGTTTTTATTACACAGTAAACAAACACAGTCATATCCTAATTACACTGCAGTTATGGGCTAATTAGAACCTGTGCATAATGTTTCTGGATCCAAAAGTATTAAACCTAATTACATCAGGTTTGGCCTTTATTACAATGGGATGAAACACAGAGCAAGACTTTATTCTTTCACTTCATTTTACCGCACGGTTCTCTTGTAATGTGTTTCATTCACACTCTGGATGGGTCCGATGTTCAGACAACAGAATTATGATAGTTTGGCATTTAAAAAACTGTTGTTTCATTCTCAATTTTCTTTGTATCAGTTTAGTTTTAGTTAGTTTCCAGAGTGGGCAGGGGGAACATTTGTTTTAACACTTTACAAAGGCCCTCGCAGTACTGCAGACATCACAGGCTCAACAAAGCCTCATCAGGCAAACTGTTAGTGGTTTATCAATGAGTGTATTCCTGTTTTACAGTTTATTTGTATTTTAAAATAACTGATTTTTTTAATCACCTAGTTTTAGCTTTTAGTGTAGTTTTAGTTAACTATAATAACATTGCCTGACTAGTTCTAGGCCAGTGTTAGGCTGTTGGAGGTAATCCTATAACACCAAGGGCAGCATATTTTATACACGAATGTTTGAGATCAATAAATTGCACATGGAGGCAGAATGCAGGAAAACTGATACGAGCTCACTAACTCAACAGGACTTGAACACATCAAGATGCATGTGAAGCAGTTATAATGAGCAACAAATGGCCTTGTAATAAAGTAAAAACATGGTCAATAAAGGCCCAGTAAATGTCCTCTGAGTGCAGTGTTTTCAGTGTCAACCAGTACACAGAGTAGAACTGGATACTCTGGATCTGACAGTATATGGAGTTTCTAACTAGATCATAATTAAGGTATTGTGTCTAATCAGAACATATTATTCCTAGTGTTTGTCTAATTTGATAAAAGGAAGCACAGCTGATTAAGTGTTATTAATGCAACAAAAAATAAAGTGCGCCCCTGAAGTATTTTTTAAGTCGTTATCTTTATATTTCATGACTTTATTGCAACTTTTGATTTAAATTTTCTGCACCAGACTCAGGTAGTTTCTTGTATTTGAGTCTTAATGAGTTTCCTGTCTTCCAAAATAAATAAATTCAAACTGTTCTTGCGACAAACTGTCTTGAGTTTGAGGCTAGTAGTGCATTCCTGCGACCTTTGATCTTTAAGTTTGATTGCTTTTGGAGTCGGCGCCTCCTCATGAAGGACTATTTTATCTCAGAGGAAACAGTGAGAGTGGGATTAAAGACGTTCTGCGTCCACGTTGTCACGCTCCACCCAGGACATACTCCCATCATGCCATTCCAACAACGTCCTCTCATCCACCTCGACACCCTCACCTCTCGCACAACGCACACCCACCTACACCTCACAGGCACGCACACGCGCGCACAACCACTCCCAACACCCATCCCCTCATCACCCACAGACTTCTCCCCTCTCTCTGTTCCAGGGGGCTCATGGGAAACCTCCTGAAAGTGCTGGCTTGCGCCGAACTTGAGCATGGCCCAATAGTTTTCCTTGACTTTGAACGTGAGACCATCCGCTTCTTATTTTTTTGAGTTATCCCTTTCTCTCTGTTGCTTCCCCCCTCCTCCCTTTTATTTTTTGGTCATATCATCCATCTTAGCTGACCATTGTGTCATCTTTAGGTCCTTAGTTATATTTTATTTCCTCCTCAGCTCTCCCCCTCCTCACCCCTCCTCCTTTTCTTTATCTTTTTGATTTCTGCTCTGGGGACCGGCATTTGAAAGGCATCTGGCTTTTTTCTGAAGGGTCTTATTCACGCACGCTGCATCCTATTAGACGCACACAGATGCACAATAGCAGGGTGGCACTGCAGCAAAAAGAAAATAAATTCATTAATGTTAAAAACTGACAACAATAACACTTTGCTCTCCAAAGCTACAAAGAGCTGAGGAGAAACAAACAGAGAATGCCAGTCCTGTGTGGGTTTCTGTTGCTCGGGGATGACGATGGCTAACAAAAAGTCTATCGTCATCCCTCCACCTCCTCATCTCCTCATCCCCTATTGTACGTCTAATCTATTTGTGAGTGTGAGTGTGCGTTAGGAGAGTGGGACTGATAAAGAGAAGCTGAAGTATGACTGCGAAGAAAGGCTAATGATTTCACCTCTGTCCCCTCTTTTCTAATTTACCCAGTCAGTGAAGTATGAACTTTGCAAAGCATCCATCCTAACAAATCTTTTTTTTTTACTTCATTACTCAGTGTTAAAATCTTTTTGTAGTTCATGTCAATTTATAATTTACTTTGTTAGCAGGCTCGGCATTTAACACAAAGTTCAGTAAGCGAGCTGACATGTTTAGAGGTTTTCTTGAATTGTTGGGTATCTTTGAGATTCAGATTTTTTTGTTCCTCTTTTGATGAGTTTAAAAAACTGTGAAAAAACATCTCCAGTGAAGATCTTAACACTGATTATGAATTTTTAAGATGTAGATGTTTTGCACTGTATCCCCAACATGCTCTGCACCTCCTCAAACATCCCCTTCTCCCTTTTAACAGCTGCCTTCCTCCCCCCTCTTTCTTTACCCGCTGTTACAGTGGGAGTGGGAGAGCTCACTGCTGGCGAGAGACGTCAGCCGTCAAATAGGTTGAATTTCCCCTTCGTGTGTCGGGCCTGTGATTCACTTTACTTCAAAAGCGAGTTGGGATGAGTCAGACTCGGGAATGGCAGCTTTGGGAGCGTCCCTCCCCCTTCTCATCCACCCCCCTGTGCCATCTGTGAGCTCTCCTTCTCCACCTGGAGACACACACTCACCTCTGTCACACAGCTTCAAGTTTGGTTTCTCGTTAAACTATTTATAGCTCGGCGCTGATCGCACCTCCCTAACACCCTTTGAAGGATAAGATGCAATTCTGACCACTGACAAAAAGATTATCAGGATGGATGTCTGGACTGAGCTGCTGTCTGTGAAAATCATCAGTCAGCTTGAAGTCATCCTCAGACTGAATTATAGAAACCTCTGTGTCTTAAAACATCTGAGGGAAATGGTTTGAGAATCAGGGAAGATACTGCTCTCACCGTGAAGCTGTAATCAGCCAACCTCGGAGAGAGAAACAAACTTGCACACATTGTAAAAATCCCCCTGGGAGCACGACTAAATACAAAAATCAACAAGTGAAGCTTGAGGTTTATCAGAGTTGTGTAATACTGTGATAATTATGGCCAGATTTCCCATATCCATAATGAGACTTCTGTCACAAACAGTGTGTGCGAATCACTCACTGCACTGTGTATTATAGTTAGGGTCGTCCATTTTATTCAATTATCTAAATTTTGTGTCATTAAATTTATATCGATGACTCCCCGCAGTAATTCCATCCACTGCATGAGCTTTATATATGCAAAGTAATAAAATTAAGTAATTCAGCTCAATTCATTTTAATTTTTATGTTGCTAAATTACAACAACGAATGAACCATAAAAGTGAAGTCGAAACCTTAGACCCTATCCCTGGCTTTTTTTGTTATACTAGCGCATGCTAACACATTCTCTGCTCCGGGTTCATATCATTAACTGTATATTAAAAATGGACATCACAACTGTAATGCAACCAATTGTTTTCTGGAAAATAATTTTTTTAACGCCTCTAATTTGGCATTTTGACTGTCAACCTTCTCTGCTGATCAGCTAATACTGACTGCTAGCTAGCTAGCTTAGCTAATGAGGTGCATCTGTTATTTACTTAGCCGTACTTGGGATGCTAATTTGGCTAATTTGGCTAGCAAAAGACAGGGTTAAAACAAAATAAAGAAAACTACACAGCAACGCCTTTTAGTAGAACCAAAAGTGTGGGCTGGATATGAATGAGAAAACTATATGATCACAGTGTAGCCTTGCCTGAAGTATACTATGCTGTATTGTTTGAACTACAGCTTACAAAATGAAATCATTCTGTATTAAGGAAGACTTTAAATTTGCAACTCAGACCATAAATAGTTCTTTAGCTAATAAATCAAATTAGCAGCAGGATAATTGTCTGTAAAGATCTACAATTGATTCATTTTTTCCAACCAAAGGCGACCCCCCTGCTGGCCAGTATAAAGAATGCGGGTTTAAGGCAGTTCAAGACTGATACCTGAATATGTCCATCTTTTATACAGAACTAATTTAGCTTACAAATATGAGGGCGTTATCAATCACAAGATCTTGGCATAATAACTGTATTTAATACAAAGCAATTATGCTATACTTAATTGATACCAAGTAAACATAATGTGTTGTTTACCAGAATAATGAAGGAGGGCATTAGAGAGAATTCACTAATGTTGCACTGCTTGCTGTGCTTATAATGGCAGCTGGTGTGCACGCAGGACAGCAAATATACCTTGATTACTATTTCTCCGCAGGGAAGCAGCGCCTCGGGGTGCAAAAATAATCAGCAGAGCTACCACATGTAGCGAGCTGCCTGGGCACACTCCCACTCTTTATACCTGAGTCAGAGGCAAGAAAAACCAAACACATCGCTGACTCAAGAGGACCCCTCCTAAATTGTGTCCCTGTAAGCACTTCATCTGTCCTGCGTGCATACATGAACGAAGCAAAAACTATGACTGGAAAAAAAACTGAGATAAAGACTGAGCATGCCCAGAGGTTTCCCTCTCTGCTGCTTATTTTTTCTCACAATTAAACTTAGCAGTCATTAAAAAAATCATTTTCACAGATGTGTAAAGGGAAAAGGAGAGTGAGAAAAATCTATAAGACTATTACATCAGTCTGATTCTGCTGTTACACCTACCCAGGCTTTGATACATTTATGCTGAATGGGCAGTGGACATGAATGGTTGCTTTTACAGCGACTGCAGCCCATCAAAATGCAAAACTCTGTTCCCTGACACGGAGCCGACTTGTTATATGAGTAACCACAAACCTCGCTGTGTGACAGAGCGCTCTATGAGTGTCCTGTTATTGTTCTACCTGTAGGTTGTTTATTGGCCAGATTTTAACCTTAGATATTTACACATGCAATGATTACTCGTTGTCTTTCTAATTCTTTGCTAATCTCAGGTTTCTATCTGGCCTTCTAGGACATCATCATCTAAGCTCCTCACTAATACTCGCTCTCCCTTTCCTCCCTCCTCTCTGTATCCCATCACCTCTGCTCTTGATATTTTCATCCCGTCATGACACTTTCACTTCCCACTCCCCGTCCTTCTTCCCTCCCTGCCCTCACAGATGCCCAGCCCACAGAGGCAGAGACGGCCGTGTGGAACCAGGTCAGCGCCGTGCTGGAGGAGGCTCACGGGATCTTGGCCGAGCTGCAGTCCTACAACGGAGCGGGCCAGGAGATACGAGAAGTGAGCATGAATCAGTCGAGCCCCCACTGCAGCATGGGGAAACTAGCGCTCATGTGTGATGCCAGGGTTGGAATTCTGCCGTGCAGCAGGCACCGAATCTAAATCCAAGCAGAAACACCAGAAACATTTCATGCAATATATCGTTTCCATAAATATAATCAGCTACAAAGCTGGTACACTGGTCCTGATGATCACATGGTACACAATTAACTGTCTTCAGAAACATTAATGAGAACCACTGCTGATAGCTTAGCTGTCAGGATAACTACATTTATAAGTGCTGAATCATTTCCTTTCCTTGCATCCTAACTCTGAGGACACAGATACTGTATGCCGGGGGCTATAGAGAAGATAATGTATTATTAATTCCACAGCGGAGAGAAACTGAGGAGAGCATTATTACCAAACCTGAGTAAAGATAACTAGAAATATATCTTTAGTGATAACATGCAACCAACAGATATTCCACTCTGCATTTTTTTTACACTGAGGCATTTGTGAAATATAAATTTTGACTAAATATGTGTCAGTTTGCACACTTTTCCAGGACAGAAATGGGAACATTTAGATGATCCGGGTTCAAAAAGTCTTCTTTCATATTGTTGGCAAATTGGAGTAAAAGTTTTTTTTTTGCAGGAGGGATTTTGGAAATCTGTGTTTATCACTCCATAACAGCCATTAAAAAGTCAATTTTCACTGTGTTTTAGCAATGAAAGGGGCCATAAATCAGGCTTTGAAGGGCTATATGAACAGCTGATTGTGTAAAAATCATCAGGATAGAGACAGAACAGTAAAAGTGAGAAGTTTGGTGAATTTAAGAGCTGTTCGAGTGGAGCTTTTTGGCTCAGAGAATTAGAAAAACTCATAGTTCTTTCTTTTTTTTTTAAAAATTGGGGATATCTGCTGGCAAAAGAACGTGCCGTCACAACAGGATTATATGTCTTATATATTCAATAGAATAATTTACAGGAAAACAAATAATGACAGTCATAAGGGCTTATTATGGAGCTGATATGTATTGATTTGCTGCTGAAAATAGCTCTGAGCAAATGCACCAATTTCCTCTTGTTTAAACAGCTTTAAGCACTGAGTTAGCCTCTGCAAAATGTTTCTGTGCCCTATTTAAAGATTTACACCAAAAGTAGGTGCAAAACGAATATATGTATCCACACAATGCTGACTTTGACAAATTTGATTACATGTAAATTTTACCTCTAATTTTTTTTATAGGAGTACAACATAGAAGGCACATTGTCTTTAATGAAACTCGAGGAATGACTAATTAAAAATGAATAATAATTTGAAGAAATAAATGCTTGATTTTATACATTTCAGTTACATTTTACCCAAAATAATTATTTAATGTTTATGAGGGCAAATAATTGTTGTTGTTTTCTTTCAGTGTAAAGAAATTGAGAGTTGGGATTAACATGTTTTGCTTTGATTTATTTATTGATTGGTATTTGTTGATGCAAAGAAATATACACCATTTACACTTTTTCTTATCATATTGATCAGGTGAGATTATTTGAGGCCAATTTGAGTGTGTGATACTGTGCGTGAGATCACTGGTCAGAGGAAAGGACAGGGAACAAAAAAGATGGCAAGGTTTTTAAAAGTAACATCTGTCTGTTACTGGGCTGCAGGCCATCCAGAACCCGGGCGACCTCGCTCTTCAGGAGAAGGCCTGGAACGCAGTGTGCCCTCTGGTGGCCAAGCTGAAGCGGTTCTACGAGTTCTCCCTCCGACTGGGTGAGTGTGGCCGTTGCAGTCTATGAAAGCATTTCAGAGAGTGATGTAACCCCATCTCTGGTGGCCATGTTGGAGCTGAAAGCATCTGTAACATGAACCTAAAATCTAAAGAGACGGCATTTGCTGTCAGCTGCTCATTTATGAGAGAAGCAGGGTTGTCAGCTGGGTGGATGTGCTGCAGAGCCAGAAGAAGGCAGGAAAATGAGTGGAGATGAGGTGATGGGTGCACCCCTCAGATTAAAGTCTCTGTCCTCTGTTTATCTCAGTTTGAAACAGCTGTTTTGGTATTTAGCATCTGTGCTTCATTGCACAGGCTAGAGCTGATCGTACTACAGCACTAGCTATTATACTGCTTTTTCTTTTGTTGTTTTTTTAAATTGGCATCTTTTCAGCAATTTCAGGATGTGATAAATCCTGTTAAGACTGACTGATGAATGCAGTCAAAAGTGTCCACGCCGCATATGTTACCTTAAACAGGAAGGAGGTCCGTTTAAAGTGATAAAAACGGGCCTTGGCATTGCTGAGAGCTCCATCAGCATTGTGCCTTTCCAGGCTTGACAGCATTCCTCAACAAACACACACACACTCACATTCATACTCCATGATGTCCTCTCAGCCATCTCTGCAGCATCCTGACCCAGCAGCAGCCAGGCAGCCGTTGCTACGGAAACAGTGGTCCACAGTGGTCCAGCGCAGAGAGAAAGAGAGAGAGTAGAGAGAGGAGTATGAGCAGAGAAATAGAGTTCAGCTGCCGCCTCTGCGCTGCCTTCCAATAATACTTTCAGTCTCAGGGACATTGTGTTCTCAGATTACCATACAATGGGAGCTGGCCAATAATTGATGATAATGTCTGGCGGCTAATGTAGCTATGAGATTCAGTACAATAGAGATCACATACTTCCATCGTGCTGAAGAGAAAAGGTGGCAGTATGTCCCAGCACCACCTTTTGCTTTATAGTTATTTGATCAAAGGGGGCAGTAAGGGGTGGAGAGGTCCAGTTTAACATTAACAGCTGCTGCATCTCTATAAGCTGTCATAGGATGGAGATCGTGCACTCTGTGCTCTCGGCAGGAGCGAGACTGGGGTATCTGCCCAGGGCCTCAGATGAAACAATTCCATGTTGTATTTATAGAAGGCACTCGTGCATTTTTAATGCAGAGGAAGGGATGGAGCCCCAGGAGCTTTTGCTTCTGAGGCATCAACACCACTGTACATACAGCCTCTGGAGTCCGGCTATGGAGTGTGATTTGTTGCAGACTTAGTTTAACATCATGGATGACACGGGTGGGATAACCATGGCCACTGCCTCTGCAGTCACAGCCACACTCAGGCTGTGTGAGCAGCTGTAGCTTGATCTGTGAACATGCAACATGCAGTCTTTGTTTTAGCAAGGAGCGCTCTGTTAAGCCTGTGGTCACTGAGGGCAAATAAAATCCTGCTGAGAGCCTTAATGAAAGTGAAACTAGCAAGACAATAGCAAGGAGAGCGTGCAAGTGGGTATTTTGGATTTCATGCTAAGCAGAAAAACATTCATCATGTTCACCATCACGACCGATGTCTGTTTACCAGTTCAGGGAGGTACCACTGCATTTGCTTCCAAAAAAATAAATACATAAAATGTTGGACTGATCTGCCTCTAATCATCTCACTCACGACCTACAAACTGAAACTGCTCCCTGAGAGCTCTGCCTCGAAGTGTAGCTAAATATGCAACATTAAAAATGCAACAGACATGCTGTTTAAAATCCCGTGGCTCCACTGACTGCATATAAAAGATGGAAATTGCCACTGTGACGAAACCTGTTGGTTTGTTGAATTCAATTTTGGAACTTTATGCAAAGAGTAAAAGTATGGAACATAAAACTTCTTGCATGTCCTCTTAGGTCACGAGACTGCAAATAGTATAGATCTGTCAAATTGTGTATAGCATATAGTGTTTGTGGGAGCTGCCAGCCACAAGTGGCCTGTCTGCCGAACCGCAGTCTTCAAACGTTCTTTCTGCTGTGATAAAGCCATTTTGGTGTTTATACCATGATAAACTTGACCCCTTGTCCCAGGTGCCCACGCTGAGCTGTTGCATAAAGAAATAAATAAAGAAATTCTTTCCTTTGCTGTCAAAAACGATTTCAGTGTAGAGGCAGCAGTCCTTTACTAAATTTACACCTTTGTGCATCCTAACGGGACACACATCAGAGAAAGACTTTTAAGGCTCATGCAAAATGTAGAAGACACGCTGGTAATGATTTCCTTTTAGGAAAGCAGCTTTTCTGTTCGCATACTTTCACTTCCTCTGAAGCTTTATTTCTCAGACCAACTGTTTGGCTCCAATTCTAAATTTTTGGACACCTGAATAATACAATAATACAGCGAAAACATCCAACAATCAAACAACCCCCCTTTGAGCAAGCACTTGGCGAAAGTGGGAAGGAAAAACTCCCTTTTAACAGGAAGAAACCTCTAGAAAAACGAGGCTCAGGGAGGGGCGGCCATGTGGTGTGACTGGTTGGGGTTGAGGGGAGGTAGATAAGACAAAAGACACATTGTGGAAGAGAGCCAGAGATTGATGACAACGATGATTAAATGTATGTATTTTAGAGAAAGAAAAAAGAAGAAACACTCAGATCCTGGCTAGATTAGAGAGGATTACACAAGTCTGACCAAACTAAGATAAAACAGCCAGGTCCTAGCTGGACTGGATGAATTTCTGACTTGGATCCATTTGCAGAGAACGCCTTGCGCAGCCTGCTGGAGGCGCTGACGAGCCCGCCGTATGCTCCCATGCAGCACCTGGAGAGAGAGCAGGCCTTGGCCAAGCAGTTTGCCGAGATCCTCCATTTCACCCTCAGCTTCGATGAACTAAAGGTGAAGGAAATCATTGTTGTTGTTGTTGTTGTTCTAATTACAGCCCTCAGACGCTGACCTTTACTGTACTGAAACATCAATACGGTCGTTGAGCAGCCTTTGTGAAACTAAATGCCACCTTCTCTCTCGCCGTGCAGATGACAAATCCAGCCATTCAGAATGACTTCAGCTACTACAGGAGGACCATAAGCAGGAACAGGCTGAACAACCAGCAGGTGAGGCAGGCCTGGCTCCGGATGTTTGCACTGCATACATGATCAAATGGTTCAGCGCGGCTTCAGTTCCCCTCTTTAATCATTAATGAAATGGGGGTGTCCGTTTCCTTCCAACGACGCAAAGACGTGTACAATCAATATTTCATCTAACTTTCGAGTTATACAAATTAACACCAGGGTTGCCTTCATCATTACGCTCTCCTTTCACCAGCTGTGTGACATGATTATCGGATCGTCTGAAAACAAACGTTTGTTTTAAGTGTGACATCTGTTTTGTTTCGGCGCGCAGCTGGAAGCGGAGAACGAGGTTAACAACGAGATGGCAAACAGGATGTCGCTGTTCTACGCCGAAGCAACACCAATGCTGAAGACTCTGAGTAACGCCACCACCAAGTTTGTCTCAGAGGTACACGTCATCCACTCACTGCTTACATGTGTTTATGGCTTAGTCCACATTTCCAAGAACAACATTCCAATCAATAATAATGAATAAAGTAGTGGTGACACAATTCATCCTCAACAATGAGTAAAAGACCAAAAGTATTCAATGCAGACAAGGTTTCTGGTAGTATTACCCCATTTTTTGGATAAAAGTAAAATGTAGCTCTTTGGAGGATAATTCTACCAGCTGTAATTCAGTGAGTGAATCTGATCAGCATCATCCCTTTAAATTTAACTCGATGTCTTTAGTGTAACCTAACACTGACCAGGAACACCACAGCTGCTCTGCACCAGTCAGCCATGTCAACACAGCACTGTAGACCAGGGGTAGGCAACTCCAGGCCTCGAGTGCCAGTGTCCTGCAGATTTTAGATGACTCCTTGATCCAACACAGCTGATTTAAATGGCTAAATTACTTCCTCGACATGTCTTGAAGTTCTCCAGAGGCCTGGTAATCAACTAATCATTTGATTCAGGTGTGTTGACCCAGGGTGATATCTAAAACCTGCAGGACACCGGCCCTCAAGGCCTGGAGTTGCCCACCCCTGCTGTAGACTAACCACTTTAGCAAGTTTCTTGAATTCTGCTGTATTAATTTGCAGTGAAACTTTCATATATGACAGTAAGCAGGCCCCAGCTGATGGGGGATAGAGCTGCTCCAAGTGTGGAGCGACCAAGCAAAAAACACAAAATAAAATAATGATTTTTATTTAGAGAAATTAAAGAAACAAGAGTACCAGATGTCTCCTGCTAACCTGAGAGCAAATGAAAGGACTGGGTTGTTAACTGCTTTTGGGTTCTGAAGAGGGGCTAACCCAAGTTACAATGACCAGTATAAAAGGGAGTCCTGTTTCCCTCACTGTGGGGGTCTTAGTCGTAGACGTGGTCATTGTCAAGACATCTGGGTGTAACTAAAGTAGAGTCAGTAGAGTAAAGTAGAGTCTGTCAGCACAGAAGTGAAGCTCAATAAAGCGAATAGAAGAACAGAGCCCTCTATATAGATTAGATCCGAATTACTGTGTGTCTCTATGTACAGTCTGTTTTTGCTGTGCTTGTAAGAAAAAAAACAAAACCATATACTTCCATGGTACACTCGAGTCTTCACCTCAGGCGGCCATGTTGAACTGCTGTGTGAAACATCCGCCTTCTCCTGTCAAAACACAGTTTTACGGGCGAGGCAGCAGCCTTTTGCTAACTTTACACCTCGATGCATCCTGATGGGCCGCACGCCACACGGAGAAAGACTTCAGAGGTTCGTGCGATATGTAGAGGGCGTGCTGGTGATGAACGCCTTCCAGCATAGCAGCTGCACAGTCCTCATGCTTTTTGCCCTGCTTTGTCGCCACCTTGTGGCAGAACATTTTGGCGCAGGCAGTGCAGTAAAGTGTAGAGGACTTTCTCACATTGTCCGCTCATCCAAATGGAAGCCATTTTTACATCTTCTTTCATTTCCCTTTTGTCTTTCATCAGAATAAGACCTTGCCCATAGAGGACACCACAGACTGCCTGAGCACCATGGCCTGCGTGTGTCGCGTCATGCTGGAGACTCCGTAAGTGCTTCTTGTCTCCCCATCTTCTTTCGCTCAGTCCATCTCCTTGAATGTCAGAATCCTAAATTCGAATTAACAGGCTCTTTCACTGTGCCGTATAATATGTCAGTAATTCAATAGATCGACGCTCAGAGTCCTTCATGCTAAATATAAAATGTTTAATCTTTATTCTGTGTGTCTTTGTGTGAAGAAACTCTCATCTATAACTTGTTCACTGGTATTTGGTGGACACCCCCAACCCCCGCCGTGCCCTCTGTTAAACAGAGCAAATATTAACTCTTGTTTTTGTCCCAGGGAGTACCGCTGTCGGTTCACCAACACAGACACTATGCTGTTCTGCATGAGGGTGATGGTGGGCGTCATCATCCTGTATGACCACGTTCACCCTGTCGGGGCTTTCGCCAAGACCTCCAAAATTGATGTGAGTACAGCAAATACTTGCATACTTTGAAAATAATGGCCCTCTGTTGCATGTGTAAAGCAAAGGAGGTTAATCTAGTGTACCTGAGGGGTCCTGCTA
This sequence comes from Simochromis diagramma, assembly GCF_900408965.1. Taxonomy (NCBI): domain Eukaryota; kingdom Metazoa; phylum Chordata; class Actinopteri; order Cichliformes; family Cichlidae; genus Simochromis; species Simochromis diagramma. Next base: position 17,937,057 of record NW_024387523.1, on the reverse strand, counting down.
AGCCAACAGTTTGGTTAGGCTGGTCATCAATCACAAAGCTTTAGTTGACCAGTTGCATTCATTTCAATCTCCATATTTTTATTACTGAGCTCCACCAGAGAAGATCTGCACGACTCAAAGCTCAGAATAATCTTTTTATCTCATAACAGCTCAGATTATCTGCTCTCTGGAGCACGTTTGTAAAGAAGTGTGATGAGTGTTGAGTAACAGACCTAGAAAAAAATGAAAATATTTAAATTTTGCATAAGATGGATGGAGTTGTTAATAGCTGGGTATTGTGAGCATGAATGTAATGTGGGCTTTGTTATGATTGATGCAAATCCATTAGCTTCAAATCCCCAAGTTTCATACCAAGATGAATGCCTCTCTTAAATGTTTTTGTCTTTTTCTATCCATTTATTACCAGGACAAACTGATAATAAGGAATTACAAATAGACGAGCACAGAACTGATACACGCTGTCCTTTATCAGTGACCCACATCTTCAGCTTCAGTTAATTGACGTTGGTGGGCATTTGTTCATGCACAGCTCTCTTTAACTCCTGTTGCACTTTGATTGCAGCACATTTTCTTTTTCAGACGTTTTGTTGTAGAGTTGCTGCTGTGCTTGGGAACCAGTTGTTTTGACAGATGGCCTCACATTTGACTGTAGAGTACTTCAATATACAGAGGAGCTCATGGTTGACTTAATGACAGCAAGGTGTCATTAAGGGCTGCAAAACAAGCCCAAGTCATCACCCCTCCACCACTGTTCTTGACAGTTGGTTATGGGGTGTTTGTAGTGATATGCAACGTTTGGTTTTCTCCTTTCTGCGCATTACGTAGTGCTCTCCACCAAAGTAGAGATATCAAGCATCTCCACTTTGGCCCTGTCTGTCCAAAGGGCATTGTTCCAGAAGTCTTGTGGTTTATTTGGATGCAACTTTGCAAACACAAGACATGCTGAGAGCAGAAGCTTTCTCATGGCAAACCTTCCAGTCAAGCCATACATGTTTAATCTTTTTCTAACTGTACTGAATTTTAATGAATGCTAAAATTTAACATTCTAGCCGAGGCCTGTAGAGACTGAGTTGTCAGTCTCAGTTTCATTTATTTGCTGCATTTCATTATAGTTCATCTGAGTGTGTTTACAGTAGATAAAAAAAACACCAAATCCTGTGTAGGTTTAAGATGAAAATAAAAGCTAACACACACACACACACACTCGTAACTGCAAGCCTGCGAGAACTTAGTCTGTTTTTAAATGCATGCAAGGATTTGACTGACCTCACATCAGCAGGACAAGATGTTCTGGGGAGCTAAAAGGTTCATGAGAAAGAATTCAAAGGTAATTCTGTATTCAACTGGGAACCCGTGAAGTCACTTCAATAATGGGATAACATGTTCACATTTCTATGTACCTGTTAGGAGAGTTGGTTTGAGAATTTTTAACTTGCGAGATATTAAGTTCCTGAATATGATACAAAAAGCTGTGATCACTGTCCAAAAACGACGCCATGGTTCATGGTTCCTGACCTGCTCACTGAGTTTCAGAGAAAAGGATGATGCATTTAAGACGTAGCTCTTGGGTTTCTGTGCAGTTTCTCTGGGCACAGGATGGTCTGATCTGGGGTGAATTTAGCTTTTATAGAGGTGTTCACACTTCCTGTTGATCAGTTAGTCAAGTGAATTTGATTGGCGGCGCCTGGCTGCTACTTGCCCTCGTAACTCCTATGAAAGCAGTGAGGGTGTACTGAGACAGGAGGCTCTTGACAACATTTCATAAATGTGTGCACGTGAGTTTGGGTTTTTTGCAGCAGCAGTACCAGGATGTGATGTGAGCCCGCTGACCTTTCTCTAATGCCCTGTGTTGTCTTTGTGGTGGGCAGATGAAGGGCTGCATCAAGGTGCTGAAAGAGCAACCGTCTAACAGTGTGGAGGGACTCCTGAACGCACTGAGGTGAGTATGAATGTAGAAGAGTAGAAAGGTACAAATCTCCTCCTCCTTCCTCGCTCTGAATAAATGTGAATGTGACATGAATGTGCTTCTGCTTCTTCAGATACACGACACGGCATCTACACGATGACAGCACCTCCAAACAAATCAGGGCCCTCCTGCAATGAAACAAAGAAGAAAAAGAAGCGACCAGGAGAGGAGGAGGAGGGGAAACGAAGGAGCGCACTTGAAGGAGGAGGAAACAAACGCTGATAAACCTGTTTGTTTACAACGAACAAAGAGAAAAATCATCTCCGGGGTTAAGTGCGACCTGATGACAATAAGAAGAGGAAAATAATTATATATATTGTCAGCTGTCCATCATTCTGTCTCTCATTTTGTAAAGTAAGAAAAGAAGAAAAAAAAAGAAGCCAGAAAAGAAGATATAGATATATATTAAGAAAAGTGAAACACTGAGCAGCAGGTGAAGAATAGGTAGGATTAAAGAGGAAGCTATATTGGAAGATTTAAGGTCAGAACCAACTGAAAGTGTACGAAACAAAAAAGGAAGAAAAAAAAAAGAGGGTTAATGTTCCAGAAGTAGTCTGACGAGTATTTTTGCACACACTTTGAAAACATCTCCTTCCCCAATGAAATCTGATCCCAAACTGGTTCCCATTGCTTGAACTGGAGGGGCTCTCCTTCAGCTGCACTGGTCTCCACCGACGGGTGAATCATAAAGCAATGTGATGGATACACTCCGGAGATTTGCTTTTACCCGTTTCACTTTCTTTCTGGTGCAGCTGGAGGAAAGCAGGCAGGCGGAGACGGGACGCCTCTGTTTTTGCCCCGATTTCTTCCTCATCGTCCATCTATCAAGTATATGCTTTTTTTCCTTTAAATTTCTCCTCATCACCAACAAAAATGTAAAAAAATAAATAAATAAATAACTAAAGATCCGCCCGTGTCGTGTGCCCCGATGCCGTTTATGTTCCTGCACACAAAAACCATCTTGCCAGCTGTCTGGCTTTACTTGAACTACGTCCTTCACTCTCTCCATGGTGCTAATGTGGTTTATCGCAGCTTCTTATCTGATATCGTTTGGCTGTGATGTGGGACATACAGTGATTTTGTCATCCTCTTCTTTTGTGCACAAGTTAGCCACGATGGCGAGTGAGCCTTCAGCATCTCGGTGCGTAAAAAAAGGGGGTCAAATCTGAGAGGGCGTTTTTAGGGAAACCGCAGCACACTTTTAGTTCTTCACCCAGTGCCAAAGCTTATTCTGTTATTACATCGCACGTGAGTCAGGCTCGAGGGTTTGATGGTATTATTATATCACTCATCTTTCTTTTCTTTTGTAAAAGAGGATTAAAAAGCCGAGACACACGTGAAAAACAAGTGGGAAGGTGGTCCGATTTACATACATTTTAAGGGCGATCTGAGTGTTCCGGTGTAAATACGTGAAGCGTTTCACAGCGGGTATCCACACGTTCCCCGTCGGGGAATATGAAAAAACCACCATCACGAACTCACACATAAAAACTCGAGTGCTTTCTTTTAGAGCGAGGTTTAAAAAGTCCATCAATAAGTGGGAAATAAAAATGAAACTAAAAATGATCCAAAAGGAGATTCAAAAGAAGTGCTGTAATGTCTAGAGCCCTTAGTCTTATTTAATTTGATCTTATAATATATTTTCTATACAGGGGTATGTGCGTGAGCATATTCTGTATAAATACATAGATGGCATGTTGCAAAAGTTCTGACAGAAATGTGTAAATAAGGTGTTTTTATTCATTTTTAATCGTTCAGTGACGCTGAAATTGGGTATGTGTTGTCTCTCAGAATTACCATGCGTTTGGCTTGGACCATCGGACTTGCCGTAGTCATAGGTTTCAGAAATTCAGCTTCATTAATGGCGAATGAACCGGAGGGAGGGGAGGGACGCCAAGTGGGGAGGGGGCCGGGGCTGTCCATTTGCTTGTTATTTTGTATATTTTGTGCAACAATAAACTTGTCATTTATTACATTCAACAACAGCCGTCCTGTGTCTGTTCAGTCATGTGTAGGAGTAATGGTGCTGGGGGTGTGATGTCAAAAACTGCAGGTGAAAGTCACATTTTTCTAAAACAGGGCTGTCAAACATAAGGCCCGCGGGCCAGAATCGGTCCGGCAAAAGCTCCAATCTGACCCATTAAACAGAAGATTGGAAAATGTAAAGAAGGATGTAAATTCAAAAATTTTTACTGTGTTTTTAAGTTTTACGTATTTTCCACTTCCCCCTTGGCTAGTCGTACTGCATCACACCAAACTAAATAAGTAAAAGATAAACAATGAAATGACAGAAAGTTCCTGTTTTTTCACCACTATAGAAATGTAGGATTCTTATCACGAGCTTGCTGTAAAAACAAAAGAATAAGAGGACATCATGTCAATTAACAAAACAAATGTCCAATTTATAATTTAGGTACATCCTGTATGATGAATTAACAGAACTTTTTCTGTCATTTTAAACATATTTTTCTTACAATTTAATCCCAAAGCAGCATTTCTTTCGCATGTAGAAAAACTGAGATATGTTGCTGAAATTGCACTTCTTCTTTTTTTTTAATATATTAAAAATGTGTAGTTAGACTTCTTCACACTGACAGGAAGAGAAGCTTCACTGCTCCAGCCCACTGAAGATCAAAGCGGCCTGTACTCTGCCGACAATGTAAAATAAATGCGACGGTCCTGCTCTGAGGTAAACTCTCAGAGTAACAGTGGTGTAGTCTGCGGCTTTAAATTACAGGAAATATTTGACTGGAAAGCAATTAAATGATTATATTCAAAGTCATTACAAATTTGGAATAAATCACAAAGTGTTAGTTACTTTTCAGTGTTTCCTTTGGTTTAACTCAGTCCAATGAAGACACCTAGTTACATGTGTGTGTTTAATGTAAAGAAACAGTTTCACAGTGTGTAATGTTGCGTAGGTCACAGTGGTTTTGTAATAGTACCCACAGTAGGAAGGCAGGTGACTTTAATGGTGCAGGAATTGGTCTGTAACTGCAGGATGTAAACTCCAAATTTTGCAAAAGAATGTAAAACATAATTTTTTTTTTTTAACTAGAATTATTTGCCATCAATCCCCATAAATCTGTTAAAAAAAAACTCTCAGAGTCAAGCTACTGCTCCTCCCAGTTGAAAGGAGTTGGGTGAGGCGTTTCAGGCATGTCCTACGCCGAGGAGGCCCTGCGCCAGACCCAGGACACGCTGGAGGTTACATCTCTTGGTTGGCTTGGAAAAGCCTCGATGTCTCCCTGGAAGAGCTGGAGGAGCAGAAACTGGATGGACTGATAAAGAACACAATCCACTGCATAAAAAATATAAAAATGTTAAAACTTGATTTAAACATTTTAAATAAACCAATAATTTTTTTATTTTCATGACTAAAACAATCCACTGTTGCAGGCTGCAAGAATACAAATGGAAAAATCTAAAGTTTTAAACTTTAATGAAGAACTTCAAATAAAAATAAAATATAATTTACTCGATATGCTGACCAAACCACGGTGCATCCTGAATTTGAAAAAAACAAAAAAAACAAACAAGGCAAAGTAATGGAGGCTGAAATGTAACATTTAGACTCAATTCATACACTTAGTCCAACATAACTCAATGCCAAGCAAGAAGGTATCTGATGTAATGTTGCAAATGCAAAATCTTCAATCGGCACATAAATTTTTAGTTTTTGCTTTAGCCACGGTCAGCTTGTCAGAAGGAGACACACCTGAGTCCTGAATTAATGATTTGTATTAAGTATTCATTAATGAACATTACTGTGTTGTAAAGCATATCAGTCTCCCCACCGAGAGCTACTGCAGGATGTATTCCAGTCACTCACCACAAGGGGGCAGCAAACGTCTTTATGAAAGACTACAAACCAACTCAAACTGCGCCTGCTCTGCTTGTTCCCATCAAAACGGCAGAAATGTAATTCACCTCAGCACAAGAGCCCTACCAACACTCACTTTGGCAGCGTGATGAACATCAAACAGTTCACGAGGTAATTCATGCGGTGCTCCAAATAAGCAGTGCTGTTGAGCAATTAAACTTCAGGTATGGTGCAGCACCTGTTATCGGGCTCTGAGGTCAAAATGATGAATAAGCTGCAGGAACATTCAGCTGAGAGGTCAGTCTGACTGAGCTGTGCTGTAAGGTGTGATTGTTGGAGGGTGTAAAGTAGGGCAGGAGATAGGAGAGCTTGTCAGAAGTTATATGGAAATGAGAGCAGCGGGCTGCAGACACTGAACCATGTTATGGGATCAAATTCAACAACAGCTTGAACAGAAAAGAAAGCGGCTGTAAGAAAATATTATAGGCTGTAAATATCAAAGTGGGCTTATCAGCTCATCCTACTGTTTTCTAGATCGCACCTTTTGAAGCCTCGGCGTGAGTCGACTGAGTTATAAGAAAAACTCCACAAAGACCAAAACCCACTTTGTGTACTGAACTGTAAACGTGATTATTTCATGGCTGAAGTTGAGCACTTTATCACAGGAGTCTGCAGGGATTTACTCAGTCGTGGAGCATACTTGCCAACCTTGAGACCTCAGAATTACGGAGACATTCAAAAGGGCTGTGGGGGAGGGGTGGTATACATATACATATATATACAAAAAACTTGAATTGTACAATGTTGTTTTTATCGGCTAAAATAAGTTAAATGTCGCAGTTATTATTGTCTGGCCGGAAACAGCGGGGGTGTCCACATTCAGAAGCTGTGTCCACCTGAGGACCTTGCCTTTAAGTGACTTATATATATCATGTTTAACCGGAGTAGCGAAAGACCGCGGGGGTTTGAAAACGATGTGCCAGGAGTTTGCTGTTCCGTCGGCTCAGATATTTGAAGTTTACGCAGCTACATTCTCGCCTGAAAATATGTTAAAAGTTTATTTTGCAACCCAGAAAGAGTAATAAGAGTAATACTAAAACTAAGTAGCTGCAGTAGTAGTAGCCATTGTTGGAAACTGGAATTGGATGGGCCAATCTGGGATATGGTTTTTCAATTTTGTTATCCGGGTGGAAAATCGGGAAAAATTCGAGAGCAATCCGGGAGAATGGTGGCTCCGGGAGATTTTTGGGAGGGGCATGGAAAAATCGGGAGGGTTGGCATGTATGCTCGTGGAGTCAGCCTCAAGTGGACATTTCAGGAACTGCAGAATTACAGTTTGTTTAATTTTTCAGCTCTGGCAGCTGCTGCTTAAGAAATACAGACAAAATGATGGAAATGTGTCTCATGCATAGCCATGCATTTCCCTGAGTAAATTCGGCAAATTCTAGGAAGAAATTATTAAATGTCAGATACAAAGTTTTCTTTATTTCTGGTAAATGTACTTTTCTGCTATACGATGGAAATATCAAAACACAAAAACCAGGAACCAAATATACTGGTAGTTCCCAAAAAGTTAAACCCTTTGCTTCTTTCATAGTAGGGGAAATACATTTCTGATCCCCTCCTGAATTCACAAGTTTGCTCACTTACTAAGAAATTGAACAGTCTCTCATTTTTTTGGATGTCAATGGAGAGCAACAGAATATCAACCAAAAATCTAGAAAAAAAAAAACCCAAAACACAGTACTGGGAAAAACATTGCTCTTCTTCTACCCTGAAATCTATAGCATTTCTCTTCAAACCACACAGTTTGAAGAGAAATGCTCTGTGTGTGTGTCTGTGTGTGTGTGTGTGTGTGTGTGTGTGTGTGTGTGTGTGTGTGTGTGTGTGTGTGTGTGTGTGTGTGTGTGTGTGTATACACATACGTACGTACTTCTATCCATGGGTCTGGCTTTGGCTTCGTGCCCTAACTGCCATGTAATAAATAAAGAACCAGTGTCTCAGTTTACTTCCCTAATGTCAAATGTATTCAAATTTAGAGGTTAATGAATCCTTCGCAGCTACTTACCGTCTTTCAACAGACCATGCAAATAACAACAATTTAAGAGAAAGTCACATCAGATACTTGAGTGAGCACCAAACTGTAGTTGTATGTTAATTAATTGCTGTTAGTAGTCTGGGATACACTGGATTCATCCAGAAAGACATCTTTGATAACACAATTTATAATAAAACAAATTATTAAAACATGTAAATAAATACTTTTCGGGGTTTTTTGCTTATTTATTTAAACGATGTCTCCGTTTGACATAAACCAGCAGAGTTTACAGAGTCATCTCAGATATGGAAATGTCCTTTTCAGTTAGATTCTTTAAACAAAGTTATCTCAGATAACTCAAAAAGTTCCCCTGAAATGTTTTGCAAATTCCCCTATTACTTTGTTGTTTTGCTCTCTTCCCTTCCGCACGACGGCCCGGCCCCCAACAGATCAAGTACTAACCGTTAACTGTCCTCAAGGCGAGAGCACCTTATCAGCATAAATGAGCGCGATACACGTTCAACAGTGGTTTCCCTCCTCTGGGTTCACACGTGGCCTTTCACTGAACTTACACACACACACACACACACACACACACACACACACACACACACACACACACACGCATTTTTCCCGCCCACTCTGTCGTTCCCTCTCTAACTAGTCCTGGCATGGCTTACTTCATATCAGCAGACAGTCATTGTCCTCGCGGGCCACAATGTAAATCAGCCTGAGCGGCGTCGGAGTGGTTAGCAACTGCTCTGTTGTACAAATGTGCTGACCAACTGTGCTGAGCAACAGTTCTCTCTGCTCTTTAACAAGCCCGTACATGCCTGAATGTGCAAGCGCGACATGAGGACAACCGTTCTGTGGCAACTTAACATAAAAGATTCAGCGATAATTTAATGCATTCATACTTCAAATTTGCAGCTTTTAGTAAAGCAGGACAAATACATTTAACACAATGTTTGCCCTGCACATGGCAGCCTATAATCACACAATATCCTTTTGAAGAGGAAGTTAAAACTCCTTTCAAACTTCACTGTACATGTTTAAGCTTGTGATCTTAGTGCAATCTGTAAGAGTAGCTTTGCGTTATTCAAAATTACTACTACTACTTATACTACTAATGAATCTTATACGTGGCCTTCTGTCTGAAACAACCCATTTAAGCGCTCTTCCATCTCTCCTCAAGCCAGCTTTGTAAAAAACGCTCAGTAAAAGTAAAAAAGCATTACTTGACACCACTTTACTTTGTATTTACAAGGGACAGCCAATCAGAACAAAGTGGGAGGGGCTATGTACCTAAAATGACTATATTTGGGATATCCACTCTCACTGATGTCATACGGAACCAACACTTGAAAAAAACTAAATGAAGTGATTAAAGCGGTCTGCTTTTTTGTAGATTACTTTTACATTCACTGACATCATTATTTGCACTGAACAATTGCACCAGTGTACCAAATATAAGATCTGAATAAGGAAAAGTTTAATAGCCTTTTTAAAGAAAACAGAGCTGTGACAGAGCTCACTGCTGTGCATGTGTGGAGCTGAGCTGCAGTATCGCCATCATCTGGTCTGTATCGACACAAATGCGTGTCTATAGCTAACAATGCTCACGTTATTAAAAAACATTTGAGCACCGAGTATGAAACCACATGAAAATCTTATACTGCAGAAGAAACAACCCAACAGTGTTCCAAAATGACCGAGATGTCATTTCGATCCAGCGACAGGGTAACGGGCTGTCAAGGATCACTGATGCACAAGGGGAGCAAAGGCTGGCAGCGGTGGTCCGATCCAACATTTTCAACTGTAGCTGAAATTTTAAAAACGACATTTATGCTGGTTCTGATAGAAAGATGTCAGAATACACAGAGCATCACAGTTTGTTGCAAATGGGGCTGCATAGCTGCAGAGCAGTCAGGGTGCCCATTCTGATCCCTGCTGAAACGGTTAAAAGCACCAACAATGGGCACGTGAGCATCAGAACTGGACCTTGGAGCAAAGGAAGAAGGTGGCCTGCTTTGATGAATCAGTGTTTTCTTTTACATTGTGTTTATGGCCATCAGAGGCAGCGTGATGGTTTGGACAATATTCTGCTAGGGTCTTGGGTTCTGCCATCCATGTGGATGTTACTTTGACATGTACCACCTACCCTAAACAGTATTGCAGACCAAGTACACCTTTTCATGGAAACAGTATTGCCTGAATGCTTGGGCCTCTTTCAGCAGGATAGCACGTCCTCCTACAAAGTAAACATGATTTAGGGAAGGTTTGAGGAGCACCACAACGTGTTTGAAGTGTTGACTTGGCCTCAACACCTCAAACTCACCTGACTGGTGTAAAACAGAAACATGCATTCTAAATTTATACACCTGGCACATAGAAAACGTTGTAACTGAATCCGTGAGGTACAAAAACTAATGCACAACTGTACTTGTTTATAATCAGCAGGGCACACTGCACAACTTCTCTTCCTTGGATCAAATATCACACATTACTGTGTCTACTGTCCTCCGAGTACACAAATATTTCTCAAGTAACAGGCTGACAAATTGCACAACACCAATATCAAAGTCTAATGGGAAGAACAAAACAAAAAACAAACAAAAAATAAAAAACCATCTAAATATTTGTGCCTGGGTATGCAGGGAGTTCTGTTAGGCTGTCCACTGGAGGAAAAGGTCACTAGAAACCAATACAGAGGTGCTTCAAGTCATCACCTTTATCCTTTAATGAAGGACTCATCTCCTGAGGGGACTGATGTCTGTCAGGATAACACTGTCCCCATCTAAATGTAGAGTGTGCAAACTTTGACCCAGATAGGAGATTTTGGACCAATGTGTAAGTCAGTGCTCTCCACCACTGTCATCAAAAACCTAGAATCAGAGAAAATCTTTAGGAGACTGACCTCTGGAAAAAATGCACGTCTTTGTGCTGAATCGCACCAAGAGCAACTCAGAAGCAGTATGCTGAATCTGCACAGGGTCTTTTATTTTGAAAATGCTGCCCTCGTGTCTGATTTTCCACCCTTCCCGCCTGTTCTGTGCAAAGCACACCTTCCAGGGATGCTTATAAAAATGCGCCGTGGTGCATTTGGTGGAACTGAAAGCAGCTGCAGTAACTGCATCAGGACCAGAATGCAATGCAGCTACGTTCATTGTATTCCTAGACGGATGTTTCATCCTGCCAAGAGACATCCTGAAACTCGGACAATCAATGCCAGGAGACATTTTTAAGCTGCGCTGGCCATGCACAGTCGCCCCGGACCTTACTAGGACTACAGGCTGTATATACGAGTTACACATAGTGGGATGTAAAAGAAGTCAATGTTGAGTTGCATTAATGCTCAACTCTGTCTAACAGGCAGTAGGGGGAATCTAGAGAACTCTATGGGTAAAAGACCCCTCTGCTTCGTGCCCCCTGTAAACACTGACCCGATGACTTTATGATGTTTAAAAAAAAAAAAAAAAAAAAAAAAAAAAACTAGATTCAAGTCTCAGTGATTTGTATCGTGCTAAGAAGATCATTTTGCAAATTATGGCTCTCATTAAAGTTAGTAGAGGCAGGGCTCTAGACTAACTTTTTGCCATGGTTGCACTGGTGCGCCTAAAAATAAAATTTAGGCGCACCAGCACAAAATTTAGGCGTACAAGCACAAAAGTTAGGCGTACCCAAATTTTTTAACTGCATTACTTAACACCGCAGTTTTACATGTTCACGTTTTTTTGATTTGTAAATGATTAACTAACCTTTCAAAATGATTAACTTGACACCCCCTTTGCTGCCCAAATTAACAGCAGCTCCATCAGCCCCCATAGCAATGATTTTATCCAACCAGTTACTGCACTGGTCCCCAAGAGCAGCAAATGCTTTCTTTGAGGCAGCATAAATTCCTAAACAAATTAAAAAAAATACCATTTACTTATCTGATCAAGAGTTTACAATGCAGTCTTTTTCAGTTTGAGTTTCTATATTCATGTATTATTGCTATGTTTAATTTTCAATGATAAGAATATGCTAGATATGGTTAATTCAGTAACACGACGTAATATTATTAATCATATACATAGGCTACGTGACATGACATGGCTTACCTTGGGCATGGGCATGCTGGACCTCAATGTGTCCAATCAGTATATTCGTTGGTCTTCCTTTTTGCAAGATACGAGCGTACACAATGACACATTCTTTTGTGGCGATGTCTGCGTCTCCATCGATCAGGAAGGCCATGTATGTACTGTTCGCAATTTCCACTGACGTCTTTTTTTTCCCCCAGTGTGTCAGCGATTACGCCTATAAACTGGGCGCACGCAACATCATTGCTGTATGTGGGGTTTATGTCCAAGCCATTTTTCTTGTGAAGAGTTATTTCTGACTTGAACTTAGTAAACGGAACTTCTTCTTTTGCAATATTGTAGGCGATGTTAAACTTAATGATCATCTCGGCCTCCTCCGATGACCTGTTTACTCCTGCCTGCCACTGAAAGGCAGTGGGGAGCGGGGACATTTTGGCAGAGCATTTATCGCGGCATATAATGTGTCTTCTCGATGCTGTATGCTTTTTCAGCGTTTCAATTCGAAATGTATTAGCACCAGTGACAAATGCAGTATTGCCGGCCATGGTCTTTCCACACTCGCGACAATAAATGCAGTGCATCATATTGTCAGCTTGGCTGTATCTTAGCCAGGGAAACTGGTCAAGCCACTCGATTCGAAATTTATACATTTTCCCACTTTTACTTTCAGTGGACTCCGGCTGGGAGTCGATCGTATGTGGCTCATTTTCTGATGCCGTCTCCGGACCAGTGTTTGACAAAAACGGAGAGGTTGATGGCTCCGTGTCAGAGCGCTGGCTCAGAATTTTGGACTGATCAGGCCTTAACTTAACGAAAAAGTTATCAATTGTTCTTTTCATATTTTCTCAATACCAACTTCATACACTTCTGACCTGGGCTACTCACCCTTCTCTATCTGCCCGCACTTTCAAACGTAAACACAAGTAGGTCTGCAGGAATATCTGGACCACGGCCAATCACAGAGGTCCCCGCCTCTGAGTATCTCTGATTGGTTTAGAACACGACATGGGCATAATGTGTGTCTGTTGTTGAACACACGGAGACTTTCAGGGTTGCTGAAACTTTTTTTTCCGAGAAAATACTTGGTTGCACCGGTGCGACCAAGTATTTTTTATTAGTCGCACCATGGAGAAATTTGGTCGCATTTGCGACCAAATTGGTCGCACTCTAGAGCCCTGAGAGGTATTAGAATATCTGCTTATTGATACAGGTTGTAATGCAGAAACTCATATTTCAGTGTACTGAAACAAAATATTTTGGAGTTGTGAAGTATGTGTGTGTTGTGCTTAATATGCTTAATGTCTTCATATGATAAGGCGCTTTGATAGGAACTGCATGAAGTGGCGTGTGAAGGAGCGCACGTGTGTGTGTGTACGTGTACAACAGCTGTTATTGGCATACACGCCATCTAATGTTACACTGGGTTTTATAACACACTTACATAAAAGAGCCATGTGCTGTTACACACACGCACACACAGACATACAATAGCACAGTTTTACAACATTTGTAAATTAATACTAGAGTTCCAACTCTTTAACTTACAATTAGCGCAGGTTTAAAAGTTTATATATTATTATTTGTATTTTAAATTTGCACCAATTTCAGATCAACAGCTACATGTTTATCTTTGTGGCCATGAGTGAATATGATCTCACCACTCTGACCACTTCACTGGTAAATCCGAAAGCATGGCGATGTCAGTAAAATCAAAATAAAAAAGGATTCACACAGGAGTAAGTTGAGTAAATTAAGTCATATTTACAAATGAACACAGAACACAAATCTTTAAATAAAGTTGCAAAATCAGAGATTAGACTTTCCAAACTCTAAGATCAACAAGCTTTAGCTGATGCTCCTCTTTGGAAGAGAGAACAATTGGCCTTGAATCCCCAAAAGCTTCAACTACACTGCTTGTCTGCTCATTGATGGTCAAGCTGTGCATGGTTGCAGTTGTACAATTAATGCTGTGTTTATGTCCTCCTAATGAACAACCAGGAAAGTCCACAAGTCCAATAAAGGGGAAAGTTGAGTATATATAAAGCCAGACAATATTCCAGCACAGAGACCTTTGATCACAATGAGTTAAATAACTTGTTGTATAGTATTCAGACTAAAAGTAAAGACTGTTCATTTAAGATAGTAGGTGCAGCCCTATGCTGTCACAGAGTCCTGGTGAGCAGAGTAAGGACGATTTAATACAATGCACCGACTGACCTTCACCCTGGCAGTGAAAGCGTTAAGCTCTGCATTAGGGGAGGCTCTCAGCTCCGCCCACCTCACACATATTTGCATATCAGGCGGGAAGCGGAGGCTCTTTGTTGCTGCTGAGCGCAGCCAAAACCCCTCCCACAAAACACCGCACTGGCGGGAAAAAGCCGGCTACAGCGCTTAACTCACTGACAATGGCAATGTGCGCACACACACACCCTTTGTCTCACACTCTGTACACTGCAGAGAGTACATTGCTCCCAGTGCACAGATACGTCCAATGAAAATAAGCACACAAACACGCATGCTTACACATAACTGAGAGTTAGGCTGCTTTGATAGTCCTTTATGAGCCAGCACACCCATTTCCTGCCTAAGAGCAAAGGTGAAAAGCAAGTGGACAGACACACAAAAGAGAGGAAAGATGGACAGCAGTGTGGAGAAGAGTGAGAGAGACACACACACACAGACCCAAGAAGTGTGAGGACGGAGACATTTATGAGTCCAGCCAGACACAATACATCAAGTGCAAACAGCTTTATCTAAAATAAGAGCACCATGCATACAATACGTAACAATAGAAAATGGGCAAGCACTGCCCTGGGAAAAAAAAGAAAAGAGTTCACTGGGTTGCTGGAAAAACAGGAAGGCATGTCATGCTCTGCACTGGGGAGGGTAGAAGAAAAAGGAGAAGGAAAAAAGTACAGAGCAGCCCCCGCATTACATAACCAAGGCAGGAAATATGCAGCAGAGAGCGAGAGAGGACAGACAGAGAGACTATAGGGAGCCATGCATAAGCTGCACCTATGACACTTTCCTTAAAGGCTTTTCACATCTTATCACATCTCCTCCTCTCCCTTTCCTTCTGTCGCTCTTTCGTGTACCGCGACCACTACAGGAACCAGACAGTGTGACACAGAGACGGAGAGAGAGAGAGCTGCATGAACTCAGTGAACCTAGTTCCTCCCTATAGACACACACACACACACACACACACACATAAATAAATGATGGTCTGCACTTGGCTCTGGATGCATACATCACATTGAAATGTTATAAAACAGCATCTCAGGATTAGGCTGCAACAACACTCATCCCTCACTGAGTAGCTCTGGCCATGTGTGTGCAATTCATAATGCATACAGGTGCAAACACGCAATTATTACACCTATACTGCAGGAGCTACAAACACATGCAGTAGCCACAGAGGTAAGAAGCGACTGCCTTGCATTTTGTTGTGGTACTTGTAATAGAAAACAAGACTAACACATTCATGCACGCGCATACACACAGAACAACACAATACGCTTTTATCTTATCGAGTCACACCTTGCAGTGTTGTGTTTCTCACAGGTTTGTGAAACTCCCTTTGTCCTCATCCTTATATGCATGGAAACAGTGTGGCCCCAGCTCGCAAGCAGGGATTCACAAACACACACATACTGATCTTTATAGAGAAAAAAGATGTCAAAGGCTACAAATGTGAGCTCCTAGCATCTTCTCTGCTCGCACACTGAGCGGCTCACCGCCTGATAGTTGACCTTTTGCTGGTTTTAACCGTCTGCGCCTATAGTGTCAACAAAAGAGATACACATTCTCAGACAAGTCCTTCACACGCCACAAAACGAGATTAAAAAGGCTGTGTGGTATCTATTATTTTGCCCCCCGGCAAAGACTCGGCCTTCTCTGGTATCTCTAAGAATTCTCCGCACAAGCAGAACTGATATTTCTCTTCATTTCAACAGTGACTTTGGCTACCACCTATCTGATTAGATGCTTGCATGTCTGCCTGTGTAGATACGTGCAAGCATTTTTTTTCGTCTCGCCAGAGCCAGATGGCAGAGAATGTTTAGTCAAACGGGATTAGAGATTAGGATTAGGTGGACTTCAAATTACCTAGATGCACAGTCACTGGGTGACACACTACTACAAGCAGAGCTCTGAGAAGCCCACAAAGCTCAAATACAGCGGTCCATTGAGCTCAATTAGAGGACAAACTAGAAAAATTAATGAGGAGAATGATCAAAAATAAAGGTCTGACTGGTTAAAAAGACAGTATCACAGTTACTTTACAAGAAATCATCAAAGGAAAGTTTACTCAATTTCTTTTATTAGGAAGTTCCTTGAGAATAGTCACATAGCTATCTCTATGCTATGCTAATTAAACAGCTACTGCCTGGAGCTAATCTTAGCATAAAGACTGAAAACAGGCCGCTTCTATTTATAGGTGAAAAGCACCAACAGAAAGTGCCACAGGAATGAGCTGGGAAACCAATCTAACTCCAGTTGACCCACTGTTGGTCCTAAGCACTGGGCATTAGGCTAATTAGGTACCTTAGATAAAAGCTTTTAGCTAAGGTACCTAATTAGCCTAATGCCCAATTTCGCCTAGCAACAACCAGCGACCACTCTTAAACCAGTTGGAGAATACTCATTTTTATCTTGTGACTGGAGGTTGCCAGGGGGTCGTGACTAGTCTCTAGGCTTGCGCAAGTGAGGCCTTGATGTTAGCAGTTCATCTACCACCATGTTGGTTTTGTAAACCCTCATCCCTGAACGATTACCGGCCAGTTGCACTGACCTCGGTAGTAATGAAGGTGTTTGAGAGGCTGCTGAAGAACATCATCTCCTCCTCCATCCCAGACACCACAGATCCGCTGCAGTTCGCCTACAGATCCAACAGATCCACAGAGGATGCCATCGCCCACGTCCTACACACCACTCTCAGCCACGTGGACAAGAAACAGGGTAACTATGTGAGAATGCTGTTTGTTGATTACAGTTCAGCGTTTAACACAATAGTGCCCTGCAGACTGTTCACAAAGCTGAGGGATCTGGGACTTAACAGCCGTCTGTGTGCATGGGTGTTGGACTTCCTCACTGGCAGAACTCAGGTGGTGAGGGTGGGCAGGTGCTTCTCCAACAGCATCACCATCAACACAGGAGCACCTCAGGGATGTGTCCTCTCGCCACTGCTCTACTCCCTCTACACTTCAGACTGTGTGGCCACCCATGGCTCCAACACCATTGTGAAGTTTGCTGACGACACAGTGGTGTTGGGTGCCATCTCCAACAACGATGAGGCGGCCTACATGGATGAAGTGAAGAATCTGGCATCGTGGTGCCAGGACAACCACCTCCAGCTGAACGTCAGCAAGACCAAGGAGCTGGTGGTGGACTTCAGAAGGGGTCAGCACAGAGACTACAAGCCCATCATCATCAATGGAGCTCCAGTGGAGAGGGTGCAGTCCTTCAAGTATCTTGGTGTCCACATCTCCTCAGACCTGACATGGTCTGCCCACATTCAGGTCCAGACCAAAAAGGCTAGGCAGCGCCTGTATCACCTACGACAACTGAGGAAGTTCAGGGTCTCTCCAAAGATCCTCAGGATTTTCTATACAGGCGCTGTGGAGAGCATCCTCACACAGAACATGACATCGTGGTTTGGGAACAGCTGTGTGAAGGACCAAAAAGCTCTCCAGAGAGTGATCCGTACAGCAGAACGCTGCTGCAGGATTGCTCTCCCCCCGCTTCAGCACACCTACACCAGGAGATGCCGGACTAGAGCAGCGCAGATACTGAAGGACCCGTCCCATCCTGGCAACAAACTGTTCCAACTTCTGCAATCTGGTAGAAGGTTCCGCATCTTCCGGGCAAGGACAGAGAGACTCAAGAGGAGCTTCTATCCCCAAGCCATCCGTGCCCTAAACACACACACCCGCCCTCTCACATCATCTATAATTGACTGAGACAGGACTCTCTTCCAGACACTAAACCAAGGCACAATGTACATTTCAAATTCCTTTAATTTTAAATATGTTTATATTGTCTCCTGTAAAACAGTCAGATGTCTATTCATATTAATATACAGAATTCACCTGCTTGCTGCTACTACTGCACATTCACCCAGTGTATGTATGTATGTATATATATATACATATACATATATATATATATATATACATACATATACATATACATATATATATATATATACATACATATACATATATATATATATATATATATATATATATATATATATATATATATATATATAAATAATGTTCTTCCTCTACACCCCCCCCCAATTTTTGCACATGTCGAGGAGCGTGTCAGCCTACATTTCACTGTGTGTTATACTTGTATAACTATGCATGTGACAAATAAAGAACCTTGAACCTTGAACCTTGTAGAGCTATATTTTGACGTGAGGACCAGTGCTAAATTATCAGCTAATGCTAGCAAACTTGATTAACATCTGCATCCAGAAAGTACTGCAAAACACAGACACCTACTCATAGGGCTGCTCAATTAATTGAATTTTAATCTAAATTACGATCTGGGCTTTCAACGATCATTAAAAATGACTGAGCCGATTATTAGCCCCTCCCTCGTGCTTTACTCTCGCACTGCTCCTGTAGCAAATCGAGCGCACCTCTCTGCGTTTCGAACACGCGTCACAACAATTAAGAGGACCCGAGGGAAGCTTGGAAAGCTAAGCAGAAGTTATTTGGAGAGGAGAGAGTGACTGTCGTTGGTTGAAAAGAGAGGTTAAAAAAACCAAAAACCTTCAGTGGTGTGGAAACATTATGGGTTCGCGGAGTCAGACGTGGATCAAGTAGACATAGTGTGTAAACTTTGCTACGGTGTCGTAGCTGCACCACAGAGCTACACTGCAAAGTTCACTAAACATAGATGTTTACATTTTTCATTTATTTTTTATATTGCAAACATTTGCACTGTTATCAGTATTTGCACACTATTTTATATTATTTTGGACAATCTTTAAAGCCATTATTCAATACATTGTTATTGTTAAATAAATAGTCAAATAATCGATATCTCAATTTCAGTGAAAATAATCGTGATTATCATTTTTGCCATAATCGAGCAGCCCTACCTGCTCATTACTGCTAACAGCCTAATGAAGTACAACATTTTCAGTCATCAAATCTGAAGCAGAATCCTTCTGCCTGTAGCGCTGATAAAGCCGAGTTATTTGTCAGATAATTCCAGTAATAATGTTCTAAAAGGCACTAGCAGCAAAAACACGGTTGAGAAGTCCAGTTCAATGACTTCAATGACTCCAATTAGTGGAGAGAGGCCTTGAAGAAACCCAAACATTGTATTTAAAGTTTCCTAGCCTTGTCTTTCCGTCCTTTAAATTTTCAGCAGCCTCCTTTCAGTGTCTTAACAGTACAGATGGAGTGCACCTTAATCGAAGAGTTTGGTTGGTCTAGAAACTGAAATTAACAGTACCTCAGTGGTAAAAATGCACTTACTGCTTGAAAGAAAAATAGACCAATCAAAATGTTTTCATGGGTATTATTCGAGGTGGCCAATTGCAGGTGCTTATGAACAACTAGCATGGAAACATACTTAGCCTCCACCTTTGGTAAACTGTTTAGAATCTCTTTCTGTTGAGCTGTCAGGCAGGCTAATATCAGCTCTGCTCTGCAGAGTCAGGCTACCAATGCGTGAGGTTGTGTGAAGTCTGGTTTATACCGTTGATTTACAGCCCACGCAGGAGGCAGTATATGGAGTACTAAAGGCCAAGGCCCCAAGGTGAACAGGCCAGACCAATGGACATCTTTAGGCTACCGCATGTACAGTTCCCCTATACTGGGCCTCATGTATGGGGCGGTATGTGCTCAGAGCATTTAAAAATACTGACTGGCTATGGTGAGGACTGGACAGAGAGAGGGAGAAGCAGAAAAGTGCTGAAACTGGGAGAATCATTGTATGGCTCACTAACTGATGCAGCTATGCATGCAAACTCAAACACATGCACACGCACATACATAGGGTAGATTTAGAAGAAGGGTGGCAGCTACAGCTGCAGTACACCACCCCCCCAGCCTGTTTCAAAGCTTTATTCATTCAGTGCGTGCATCGATGACACGTTGCTTCACAGTGTGCACATCGCTAATTAGCCTTGTGACTGTGGATACTGGCATTCCAGTCAAGGTGCTTTATGTCACCGAATTGCGCAAGCTTGGCTCTTAAATGTGAGGTGATTCAGTGGTGCTTGGAGGTGCCAAGCCAGACTCGCTGAGCCACTCAAGATAACTACACACCACGTGTAAAATTACTAAAGAAAATGCGAGGCATTTAACAGCACGTTGGATGCCTGACAGTAATGCTTTTTCCTCATTCAAAGATCCCTCTCGTTGGTTTTTTGTCATTACAGAGATCACCAAGATGAAAAAAGTGCTGCAGTGGAAAAAAATAGAGCCGTAGCTGATTCGAAATGGACAACAGAAGGAAAGAAAAACAAACCATCCAAACAGAGGAGTGGTTATAAAAACCAGACACGAGCCGTACAGTGACCTTTGCTATCACTGTGACTCCCGTACTGTATGGTAATACCCCAGTAAGCTGGAGGCCTGACCCAGTTTGGAAAGAGAGAGAATGTGGAACACAACTCACGCAGACAGACGCACACTTCCAGCTATTATGCTGCTGGAAATATTTTTAGCCATGTGGATGAGGTCAACTTCTGGGAGCCTGTGAACTAAACTCTGTAATTCCTCAGACTGTAAGACCGCAACTGAAAACTTAAAGACAGAGAGCGTTAACGCAGGAGCAAGGTGAGGAGACGGAAAAGCACCGCCAAAGAAAGCCTCTGGAGCGATGCCAGGTATTGTGGCTTTACAGCGGGGGGAAGACACGCCTCGGGTTGAAAGCGGTACGGCACGCTGCCGGATAAACAAAGACCTGTTATCACCGCTGTGAAAACACACTCCTCTCACAGCCTGACCTGCTGGTGGTTTACACCGTCGTCAGGGCTGAAATGAGCTCGGCTGGGCTCCACTCAGGAGATAAACCACGCCAATCAGGTGACTAGTGAACAAAAGACCAGAAACAACATATTTCATGAGTGTAAAATGAGGTGGCAGCCGGCAAACAAAGGACCAAGCTCAGTGCTGTGTCAGCAGGCCAATGAGAGCTCAATGAGACCTCAATGAGACCAAGGTTAAACTGCTGCTGTCGCATCGAGAGACCCCTGAAATCCAATTTTGTGCTTTCTACTTCTCGTTTGAGTGGCATAAAAGCACCGTCACTTGGATAAATACAATTTAGACTTCCTAGGATTCCGAAAACGACATAATTGGGATCCAAATGCTTCTTTCCTAAAAGTCCAAACTCGAGCCAAGATGAGAGAAGGAGAGCGTCCGATCACCTAAAGAAGTTATCGTCAGGTAAACCTGGGGAAGGACTCGTTATGTCATCGAGGGTCTCTCACCTGACCACATGGGGTGACGTGTGAGTGAGGCGTTGGTTGGCAGTCCATCAGGGTCTCTGCATGGCTGCAGTCTCCTAAAAAACCCGAGTCTGCTTCCACAGTGGGTGGAGGCTGGAGGTCCACAGCTGTCTTTACTGTCAATGCTATAGCGTTAAGTCCGTGTCCCCCCGATTTCACCCCCTAAACGTGTATTAGTTCTGTTTGTCTGTAACGGTGTAGCATCCACAGTTTTCAAGACATCATCTTCAAGTTTTGTGTGATGGTAGACCCCAAAACCAGCTCGAGCTGTTCAGTAAATCAGCAAAAACTTCATATTACCCACAATCTTTTTTATGGATCATTTACCAACTTCACAACAATACACTAGGCCTCAGCAGACAACAGTATCTATGTTGGCTAAGCATTTGACCTAGACCTTCATTGTTAGCGCGCGCTCTGAGTGCTCATTTCATTTGAATTCTCTATAAAGTTTTGGGAAATTCCAGAAAGAGACTTTTTTTTTCCAGTTTAATAAAAATATGTTTAATAATAAAATATTTTATGTCACAAGATTACAGGTTCGGAGCATGAGCTGAGAAAACTTTGGGAGTTTATTTGAAATAAAGGTGACCGGGCCTAAAACTAACAATCTGTCCTGAAGCCTGAAATGCTGACAAACTAGAGAGTCCATAGCAGTGGTATATACAGCACAGTCTTAAAAAATTGAAAAATAAACCTCTCTTAAAATTTACATTAGATTTTCAGGCAGTGTTAAAAAATAAATTATGATTTGTTTTTTTTATTCTTTGCCTGCACACGCCATAAATCATGTACTTTATTCACTTCGGTCTGTGTTGCTACTGGAAAGAAAAAGAAAAAAAAATGCTGCAAGAACCTGAAGCTCGAGGGCTTCAGCATCTATGAAGGAGGGATTTTTTGTTGGAATTCAGGAATTAATAAATAAATTCGATCCTATGGAAACCAGGAATTAATCATATAAGTACTGGATGGAGACCTGAGTGAAGATGGATGTGGATCAGAGTCAGTGCAGGCTTTTTAAAGAGTCACTGGTACTTCCTCATGTGTCGTCCCAGAAGAGTCCTGATCACCGCTGCCCGGAGCAACAGTATCACAAGAGTCTTTTAAAAGAGTCTCTGCTGCAGAGTCGGAAGGTGCACTGGTCCTCTGCGACTGGTCACAGGATGGATCGCACTTCCTCTTCTTCCTCACATGATAGTGATGCTTCTTGGATTTCAGGTGAGCTGCGGGTACAGAGGATAAACGACACGCCTTGGATATATTTAGCAAGACAGACAGAGAAACAGACCAAGTCACCAAGAGGCCAAGTCACAAGACTTGGTGCAACAGGGCCCAGAGGTGATCAGGTGAGCATGTAGAGAAAAGAATCTGTTTTTAGCACTGGGCATGAATCTCCACAGAATCTTAAGGCAGCGCTAAACAGTCAAATACATAACATGGTACGACTTCTTTAGTACTTCTCAGTTTGCTTGTCCTCGGTGCTTTGATGAACATGTTAGTATCGTTAGCAAACATCTATATTCACATTCACACACCCCCCCCCCACATGCTTATGCCTCACCTGTCCACTCCAGGTCACCGATGATCACTTTGTCACACAGGTCACACGTGTGGTGGCTCCGCTTGTTTCTCTGCTCCGCCCCCTGCGCTCTGACTGGTGCAATAGCTGGCTCCTCATGCTGAGAAGTGGAGCGAAAAAAGTCTGGTTTTTTTAAGGTTTTAAATCTGAAAAAAATATTTATGATGTTTCTAAAACAAACTTTTAGGGAACAAAAAAGGGAACGGAAGCAGAACATCGGATAGGCAGCAGAGTAAAGCATGATTTATGGTCCCATAAATGTGCCCGGTTGTGTGATCCTCCGAGATCTTGTAATGGAGAGACGTATGAGTCTACGAAATGCTGAATGGTTGACAAGTGGAGTTCACCGGGATGGGTGAACCGTGGAAAAACAAGCAGTTTGGTAATGCTAAATATCACAAGCAAACAAGTAACCTAAATTCGGCTAACAGCAAACGTGTTGCAGAAGACAATTTTATACAAACAAAGGCCTTTTTTCCTTTTTCAACCAAAGAACAAACTAGACTTTGACATCGAGGTCACTGAGATTCAAACATTTTTAATAGTTTCATCCGTGATGTCAATTTTAAAATTCTACGTTGCCTCGTTCTCAAATTGTATTATTCAAACTCGGGTGTCCACACCACCCGCCTGGCGGTGTGGCGACAACACGCCATCGCCCTTTGACAACTGAAGGACAAAAAAGAATTAGGAAATCGCAGAAAGGAAAAATAAATAGAAGAAAAATTAATAAAAATGGGACAAAAAAAGCCCAAATAAGGCAAATCCAAGGAAGAAGGACATATGCTCAAAAGGAGGAATAAATAAGAGCAAACAAGGAGAGGAACACACTAATGGCAAAAGGATGAAAGGAAGGAAATGTAAAACCACAAAGTACGCAATGAAAAGATAAAGAATGATAAAGAGTAGCGAAAGGAACTGAAGTAAAAGAGAAAGATTCCACAGCACCAGATGAAAGCAGCCAACAGGAAGCTGCCACTTTAGACTGCTGAGGCCCCACCTTACTGAGGCTGTCCAGTATCTGCAGTGCAGGGTCCAGCACCGTCTCCTCCCACCGTGACACGTCCGTCACATCCAGGCCATACACTGCAGGGATGTTGTCCCCTGGTCCTGTACACACATACACACAGAAAGGTCAAAAACACACACTTATACATTTGACAAGGACAACGAGGACTTGATTT
This sequence comes from Simochromis diagramma, assembly GCF_900408965.1. NCBI lineage: Eukaryota > Metazoa > Chordata > Actinopteri > Cichliformes > Cichlidae > Simochromis > Simochromis diagramma. The sequence continues at coordinate 17,912,904 of NW_024387523.1, read as the reverse complement.
GATATTGGATTCAGTGTTTCCAACGATTTATTTTTAATAAACAGGTGGAGGGGAAAAAAGCCTTGAAAAAAACTTTCAGACCTCTGACAGTGACAGTGCTCATTGTACACAAATAAATAAATAAATATATATATAAATAAAACAATGAAGCTCCGGAGGGTCTGTCTGCAAACTACAACGGCTGAGACAGGCCAGTTCAAACTGGGTAACGCACAGGAGCGGCGATGTGCTGGAGCCGCACCCTGAAGCTCCATCAACCTGCTGACTCACACTGGCTCGATAATGTCTCCCCCCTCCTTCCTCCCACCCTCGTGTCTTGTGCGCCGTCTCTCTTTCTCTCCCGCCATCAGTCTCGCTTCAGCTTTCACTCACTGTCTCACCCTCAAACTCTTCCACCCCCGTGTTTCTATTTTGCATCAGTCAGCAGTCTCCGGGCCAGGCCTCGGGAACGCAACGGCAGCACCAGACCTTGCCCCGCTCGTCTCTCTGTCTATCCCAGCGCTCGCCTGCATCCAGAGCCGCTGCCCTTCAAGGCGTACCATGGAAATTTAGATCGGTGCAACTTGCAGAGAGTGACTTCTAACAGATGCAACTTTTTAATGATTAAATAAATGAGCAGGAAAACAGAAAAAAAAAAAAAAAAAAAAAAAAAAGAGTCTGAGCTCCATTTTTTGACTCTTTCGTGTCAGTGCACACTACGACACATTGTCACACAAGTTGTCTTCACTTTCTCCTTTTATTGTACTAAAGAGTTTTTCCTCCAGATGGTTAGAAAATACAAACAGACAGGGTTTTAAATGACATTCAAAGCTAGCTAGATGGTTATCTTTTCAAGGAATCAAGGTTACGACTGCGGTCTGAATGCACGAGAGAGGCGCAAACTCTGAGGCTGTACTCAGACACGACGCAGCGAAAAGAAACCAACCTGACTCCAGACGAGACAGCAGCAACCATGACTGAACAAACGTGCAGGTGCAGCAGAACCTTATTTCAAACCTTCTTCATGCTAAAAACTGGAGCCTACATTACCCAGAATACAACTCGACAGCTTACAGCTCGGGGATTTGGTTGTGCTTTTGCGCCTTCATGTTCAGTTCGGTTGGCTGAAAGGGAAAATTTGCGAAAATGCCCGGAACGACAAGTCGGAAAGCCGGAGAACATTTTTGTCTATAAGTTGCCAAGCTTACAGAAAAACATGGTGGATGGCGGTAAATGTTAATGAATGGGTCAAATGTACAGTACTGTGCAAAATTCTTCCATTAAAAATAAATAAATAAAAAAATCTGCTTCCAAGGAGCCAGACATTCGTGTAATTGTTTAAAGTGGTTTCGAGGAAATGGTTCTCCAGGCTTTCTGGAGCTCTCTCAACACTTCTTTGGACAATGTTTGCTTTTCACCTCAACCACTGGCAACCTCTGATTTTGCCTCATATACTGCATTACCCTGCATGTTTGCAGGTCACAGTCACTGCAGCCGTTTCCCTTTTTTCCATCAAAACACAACAAAACCACATTGCATACTTCTGCATGCAATGCATATAATTTTTACATTGAATGCAATTTAAAAAAAATAAACGTTAGACTCTTGACACCTTAAACACAAAGGAATAATATATAATATATAACACCACTCCATTATGTTCCCAGTTAGTTAGAGGTTAGAAAAACATTCTAAATTAGGCAAACTGGACAATCTACAGAACGCGTGAATCTGGGGTTGTTCTGGTTTTCCAACTTTGGTAACTCAAAGTCTGATTAGAATATATGTGTGTTAAGCTCACACTCTCAGGTAAGCGAATCCCATTAACCTATAAAGCGCTGTTTGCCAACTCAATTATGTCTTAATCCTTTCTACACAAAGTCAACCGTGGATTTGAGGGCAGCAGACATCCTATAGACTGAACTCCACTGGGAGCCGTCTGGGCCTCCATTATCACAGAGAGACACAGAGTCCTGACTGTATGACTAACAGTGTTGACTTTGTCAGAGGACTGACTGTGGCTCTGTGTGTGTGTGTGTGGGAACAATGAGTCCCCATACAGCCACACCCGGCAGCTCTACACTTACAATTCACTCTTGGTACAAACTGCAGTTCAACTGCCACTGGGTGAAATTTGCATATTGTAGGCTTAATCTGCAGTCAGCCATTTAAACACGTGACATATTTTATTCTTTCATGCTGAGACCAGCTGTGCTTAAATTAATCTGACACAAGGTTCAAATGCAAAAACAAACAAAAGGCTCCTTAATAGCAGAATCTCACCCTGCACCTGCATCACTTGGCTTCACAGCATGTGTTTTTTCCCCTCCTCTTGTCTGTGTGCACCACTTATCCTCAAAACTTTGTCCTCAACTCAGTCGGGCTTGTCTGTGTATTGTCAAACAGCAGTTACTGTTAATCAAAGCCTCTGATTCTATTTGCATGGTTCCTTCATGTGAGTGTGGAGGTAAGTCTTTTGTGTTGGCGGCACAATACCAGGCAGGTGGCGGCGGCAGCAAGTGTCACCTGGCGTACCTGCACCAGATGCAGAGTTGGCGATCTCGCCTTCAGGTTCTCTAATATTTACTTCACCTCAGCAGTGGGCATTCTGCGCCCTCCTGTTGACACTATCTGTTTCCTTACTTTGTGTTTTTATCTCTCTCAGCACCCTCCTACAATTCCCTTCTGCAGTCGCTAACCTCCCCCCTGGGCAGAGTGGAGCGGTGGTAAATAAAAGGGGAGATACTGTACGGTGGGCTGCCAGATGCTCCACAATGATTCTCGTTTGGGATCTGGTGAAATTTAACCCCGCTAATCAGCAACATCTCGAATGAGAGTTGATAAGAAATGCCGAAGGGACAAAGGTGGTCGGTGTGGGCGCGCGCACGCACACTTGGAGAAAACACAAAGCGTGAGCGCTGCCTTTCGAGTGCACAGGGGAGATGGCCTTGCCAACAATAAGGAGCAGAATCTGTCGCTGGGCAGCTGCCTGCCAGCGCCGGGTGTGTGCGCGCGTGTTGAAACAGTTGTCCACCTGTTGCAACAAGCGGGCGAGAAGTCATTTGCTGTGTTATCCTTGTGTTTGCTGAGTGAGGATGTGCGGCTGTGTGTGCTTTGCTATAAAAGCTCCGCTACCAGCCTCAGCGCGATGTCCCCTGGCCCAGCTGTGCTTCTTTGGCTGCCACCCACACTGGAACACCGCAGCTGCCGCTATTGACTCAACAGCCTCCTTCCCCTTTCCTAAAGTTCCTCTTCCACTTCTCGTCTCACTCACCTCCGTCGTTTAACTGTTGTTTGTGATCGAATTTCTGAAGCAGGTTGAGTACGGCTGGTTCAAGTTTCCTTTGGGAGGTAGGGATCTGTAAAAAGTGGACTTTATTTCTGGGGATTTTTTGTGGAATGAGGGAATCTAAAATCTAAGCTCTCTATACATTAAGCTGCATCCTCACACAGGAAGCATTCACAGTGACATGATAACCTCAGATCACAGAAAGTAGGAGCAGAACATAATCTATTAGTGATGAGAAGCGAGCAGATCTTGAGAAAAACTTTATCTCAGCCTCAAGGTGAGCAGTTGAAACAGCTACCAATGAGAGCGCAGTATACTGGTGATTAATGCAGCTTATTTGCACACTCTTAAAGAGATAAACATTCTCTAAAGAAGTATTAGGTCCCCACATTTCCGGCTACCACAGACTGACTACAATCATATCGATCAATCGGTTACAAATGATCATGAGAAACATGGTGGATCAGCCCAACACTACACGGGAGAACCTTGTTAATGATCTGCAGGCAGTTGGGACCACAGCACCAAAAACACCAAATACTGAGTCGTGTTTTGCTTGGGGTTTTTTTCCACTCAGTGACACGCAAATTAATTTATAACTTTTACGTAATGTGTTTTTTTTCCCCAGATTTCTGGTTGATATTCTGGCTGTAACTACCATAAGAATTAAAGCCTGCAGCAGGATGAACACGTCATGTAGATTCACAAAGCTGAAACTGATCATCAAACTACACCGACTCATTCAGGCCGTTCACCAACACTGGACACACCTCAGAGTCCAAGTGCAAAGTACAGTAGTGCGTTTCAAAGAGAAGAGAGGAGAAGCGTGGCAAGCAAATCTGTAAATGCAGTTGGATCTTCCTAAAAGTTCTTTGACACATCGCTCAACAGCAAACAGCAGCCTCACACTCCACAGAAATTAAAGTGTGCGAGAGAAGCTGCCGCATTAACCGAAAAGTGCAGCGGAAGTCGCTTTGCTTTAATTAGCTGTGAAGTGTGAAGATAAGCTAAGAGTGCAGGCTAGCAGTTCCTGGACTTTGCATAAACAAGAGATCAACTTCTCGTAAGTGGATAAAAACAACAAGTGGCACCAATTGTTTATACGGAAGACTTTGGCATCCTTCACCTACTTTTTTTTTTTTTAATGGGCAAACTATTTTGGGTCAGCATTACTGCTCTCACAGTTCATAGACCAGGAGTGGGGAAGTCCAAGCCTCAAGGGCTGGTTACCTGCAGGTTTTAGATCTCACCCTGGGTCAGCACACCTGAATCAAATGATCAGTTCATTACCAGGCCTCTGGAGAACTTCAGGACATGTTGAGGAGGTCATTTAGCCATTTAAACCAGCTGTGTTGGATCAAGGACACATCTAAAACCTGCAGGACACTGACCCTTGAGGCCTGGAGCTGGACACCCCTGACATAGACAGTGAACTGCCCAGATAGTTTTGAGGCTCAGACAATGGGACTGTGAATACAAATGGATGGAATTCATAAACCATTAAACCCCATAAAGGAGGCAAAATTACAAAAAAAAAAAACCCAAAAACCTGTCAATGTCCAAATACTTACAGACACAACTATAAGTCACTCTGTGTTTTTCACAATGGCAGATGTGTTTTGTAATGAATGACTGTCTCTCCTGATTCACATGTACCCTGTGGCATTTGTATGAGCCACTGTGGCGTAGCGGTTGAATACTCTATGACAAGCCAGTTATATTTGTTCTGAGGAGTAGAGACGAGTCTTTTTCTTATTACACCATCTCTTCCCCACCTCACCTCAGCAAAATAAGATTTTAGATTTCTCGCCAGCGTTTCCGCCTAAACATATCTTGCCCATCTGCTGAGCGGAGGTCGCAGAGAGGTCTCTTTGGCAACAACAACACAGTCTTGTTTTTATCCATGGTATGAGATTGCATTTATTTATTTATTTATTTATTTATTTATTTATTTATTTATTTGTGTGTGTGTGTGTGTGTGTGTGTGTGTGTGTGTGTGTGTGTGTGTGTGTGTGTGAGTGAGAGAGAGAGAGAGAGAGAGAGAGAGTTCATGAAGGTTTCACACTTGCTAGTGGACAAGGGTGTAAACTCACCCCACACCTGTTGCCTCAGCTGGATCAAATTACTCTCCCTTCTTTAACCAACCCAGCCGTCCATGTGCCATTCCTCTCAGTCGCCCTCCATCCATCCTTCACTCACTCATTTACTCCTGGGACTGAAAGACACCTATCCCCCTGTTACTTAACGCTCACGAGGCCTTGGTCAAACTACACCTGCGTAACCTGGTTACAGGTGCTGTTTGCACTTGTATGCCTGCCTTGTGGGAGTTTTACTAAACAGAGGGAGCTGCCTCATCTGCATTAGATTCAGCACCTGATAAAAGGAATATAACCTCAGATTACTATGTAGTTTAAGGGTAATTAAATCAACTAATTAAGTCCACCCCCCTCGCCACGCACACACTATAGGTGTACACCCACACACAGCCCCAAATAAAGGCAAGTCAAATTAAGCTTGATTTCTTCTAAGCTGGCTGACCTGGTGCTTAAATCCTCACAGCAACCAGAGCTGAGTCCATCAACAACCACGTATCCTGCTGAGAAGTATTTAAAGCACTGAACGCCCACCAACTCTCGCTCTGACATTTGCTACTAAACGTGAACCGTAAAACTGGGTTAAACTTGTGCCTTCGAGGCATGTGATTCAGCCTACATATAAAGTCAGCATTCAGATTATGTTCTAGCTTCTTTAATCTACTTCATTGTTAGCCTGACTGAGGCTCTGTCGTATTCAATTTGTCTTTCCCTTTGACCCACTAGTTTCTGCATGCCTGGGTTGGTCTGCGCGGACCCCAGCGACCCTGTTGCCCGCGTTTGTGTGGTCGGGGCACATTCCCAGCAGCTCTGTAACGCTTCAAGAGATTAGCCTGCTCAGCTGAGGCCTGCCGGCATCTGTGCGGGCATGTGTGGGACTCGGGCGAAACAGAAAAGGAGGTCAGCAGTCAGAGCAAGACAGAGAGGTCAACGGAGATGATGCAGAACAGAAAGGTGGATGAGAGCAAAACTTTGGTTAGGGGCATCCCCCAACCAGGGGTAGCATTACAGGGCTGTCCTTGGGCAAATCTTTAATTAATCTAATATGTGTGTTTTTACTATCTGAGCAGATGTGACTAACTCAGACCTTCCCCAACTCTCTTGGTTGGCTCCAACAGCCTGTAGATTGATTTATTTTCAAAGGAACTGGGTCAGATTTTACGATAAACACCCCGCTGCCCTACAGCCAACAGTATTCTGCTAGTTACTGACACTGAGAATTGACTGGATCCCAATGATACAAAAACTCCAGCTGTAAACAAAAGCTGATGCGCGTTACCTTTGTAATGCTCAAAGTGTGTAAAATCAAGTTAAAACTAAGAGTTATTTTACAATTTAAACAGTCTAAAAACTTCAGCATGTCTTTGAACTGTCACTTGGGAAAGCATCGTGCCAAAAATAGACTTTTTGGCATTTTTGGGCTTTAGAAAAAGAAGAAGTGATGCTCAAAAAGTAGGACATATACAAAACATTATTACAGCGTTTCCACGTGTCAGGAACAGGAGTCAAAGTATCATCAAGAAATTCAAAGTGAGCCACACAGGACAGAACAAGCCTAGGAGAGGCAGGAAGTGAAAGATTTCAAAGAATCTGGAAAGGAAACTAGTGAGAGATATGCCTAAAGACTCCAGAACCAATGCCAAACACAAGTGAATGACTTAATCTAGCTGGGAATTGTAGTCTCAAAAAAGACAGTCACTAGAAGCCAGCACAGGAATGGACTGTGAGGCTACAGAAGAAGAAAAACTTCCCTTCTCAGAAGCGACACCTTCAAGCCAGACTGAAATAGCTAAGGCAGCCTGGAGAAAGATTATGCAATACTGGAATATTGCACATCCTTTGGTCAGATGAGACGAAACTAGAACTAGACGCTGCTTATGCTTACAGAAAGAAGGCAATCAACCCAAAGAACACCGCCCCCCTTAGTGAAACACGGTGCTGGAAGTATTATGCAGTGAGGACGCTTCAGTGCGTGTGGAACTGTAAATCTCGCCAAATAATTCTGTCCTGATCTGTAACAATGAAACACTTTACCCACCATCTCTGCACAGACACCGACAAAAACAACGTCAATGGAGTCAACAGCAAGAACAACATGTTTCCAGAACCACACAAACAGAGAAGGTCATCCGGCAACACAGTCCCTCATGACTCAGCTTTTGCAGCAAAGCCACCCTACAAGGCTGGTGCATTGGGTAATTAAATATGAGCTTGTACATTCTTATCTAGTAACACGAAGGCCTTCTTCAAGCCATTTATCTGGTGCCTGTCAAAAAAGCTGTCCTTCAAATTCTTCCTTGTGATAACTTAACTGTGCAGTGTTTTGGTATTCGCAGCAAAAATCCTTCAAATGACTGATGTGTTTCTTCAAATGGACTTCCTGGTAAATTTGTGTGTATTACTAGAAGAAACACGACGCCAGGGATGGTTTATCTTCACAACAAAGATACTTTCTTAGTATATCTGTTTGTCTAGTCACCCTTAAAATTGAGACCAATATCTTTATACTTTAAAAACTTTAGAAAGTTCTTGTTATCTGCTGTAACTTGTACACTCAACTCTTTGAAACAAAAAGAATAAATAAATAAATAAAGCAAGCAAAAATGCAGTCCTCAGTAAATGCTACAGTAGACTACTGCTGCACATATTTCCAAGGGACTACTTTTTATAGCTACTCTTGGTCTGACTCAAAGAGATGTTTGCCTGATTGACGCTGTTCTTGCTCTGGTTTATATTTCTCTAATCCAGTGAATAAAAACGATCATGGTCCATAAATTTAAAAAAAAAAAAAAATACCAACAAAGTTCTGATCATAACATCCACAAATTTAACAAAAAAAAAAAAAGTATTTCCTCTGAGACTTCATTGGATGGGAGGTTGAGGTCTTTGAGGAGAGCTAATCTCCTCTGCTGCCACCTGCATTTTCAGGCCTGATGCAGCAGACAGAGCACAGTCTAAGCAGGGTCTTCTGTGTGTGTGTGTGTGTGTGTGTGTGTGTGTGTGTGTGTGTGTGTGTGTGTGTGTGTGTGTGTGTGTGTATATAAGAGGGGGGCAGTGTTATATGGATTGTCTAAAGGCAGGACACACTTAAAAGCACACACGTGAACACAAGTAGACAATCTTAGACAGATTACTGCATGTTTCTATGATTATAGCTGCAACACAGACAGACGCGTGCACACATGTGATGTAGTCCATATGGCGTGTGCAGCGGGTAGGCAGGCGGTCAGAAAGAGGGGTATTGAGGTTTAGGGCCTGGCGTGGCCTTAAGCCACTTGGGCCTAACAGGATTAGGAGGCAGGGTTACTGCAGGGCATGCTGCCGGTGGGACCAGGTTTCCTTTTCAAGGGAAGAGAGACGCACTACACACTCTGCTCTTACGCACTCTCTACACTTTAAACTGACTCACGGTGGCAAATCACCACTTTCCAATCTCAGGTTGATTTTGGCTGCAGTGGGCAGTCTTGTCCGTTCTGCAGTGGCAGCTGCTCTGGCAGGTAACCAAACACTGAAGTTCATTTCTATGCATTTGGAAGCACGGGGGGTTGAAGCTTTCACAGGTCTTAGCTGCAGGTGTGCGCTGGGGATGGATCTTGAAACATTATCCAATCACTACGTCACAGTAGTGCGCACATGCTGCATAAAATCAAATCTAACTTTGTCCCAGTGATTAAATGAATGCTGTGGTTTTCCCTGCTGAGCTACACGGGATGTTTTCAAACCGTAAAATCATTTTGCAAAAATAAAACTTGGATTTAGATGTTCACCAAATAAGGAAACTGAAACCACAGTCTATGGTTTCCATCGAGCCTTTTGTTTTTTAAAACAGAAATCAATGAGTTGATTGTGCTTACCGGTACATGTGATTTATTTGTGAAAGACGTCAGAGTGGTGTCAGCCTTTCTACAGCTGTTTGAAAGGAACCACAAAACAGCTCCTTGGGGAGGGAAGACTGTGATGAACTGTGATGAACATTAACATTAATTTTGCCTTTTTGCATTAAAATTGTTATGAATATACCAGCATATCAGTCGAATATCCCGATCAGGCAACAACGGCAACTGAGGTGGAATTAATTAACGTTCACTCAGGTTTCTCTGCTGTGTCGCATAAATTTTCAGCTTACTAAACGTTCAAAAACTGTATGATGAGGAGCCGAAAGACTTTAAAACAGGTCGCAAACATGTCTCTGTTTGCCTGGAAGGGGCAATAACAATAACTGAAACAAAATCTTTAAAAAGGTGGCGCGCGCACACGCCATCTCTGTACCCAGGAACACAGTACAGTGGGCTGAGAGGCTTATTGTGTCTCTAATAGAGTGCACGAATCTCATCTTGGTACAGAGTGCTGATTGCTAAGGATCTGTCTGCAGCACCAATACACCCCCCACACCCGACTCACACACTCACTGCATGGGTGAATGGTACTCACGTCTGAGGAAGCGGTTGCGGACCCATTTATTCTGTTTGCGGGCGTAACGCCTTGTAGCAATCTTCAAAGCTTCTATACCTGAGTGAGTGAAAAACAAGCTGGTCGTTAGATGAAGCACAAAATGAAGGGAGGACAAAAAAAACAAACAAAAAACAAAACCTGATTGTTGTGGTTGATCAGCAGTCCACCAGCCAGTGCATCCAACTCCATCTGAGTGACTTTGATCAGGTGTTTCTCTAACCTTTGTCTCGTAGAGAGTCTTTCTCCTGCTGGGTGCTGCTTTCCGGAGCCGTCAGGTAGTCGTGAAACTCCTTAAAACCGATCGACTGGAAAATCCCATGTTGATAGTCTTGACTGAGAGGAGAGGAGAGGAGGAAACATTATCCATCAACATAAAAGCTTTCGGCCTTCAACTTGACATTTATACACTCGCTGGTGACTCATTTCATCCTTTCCTCCTCCATCTCTCTGTCGCTTCCTAAACTCTTAGCGAACAGATGTGAAGCCCTTCAAGAGAGAAAGTGACAGAATGACACGAGCAGACGGAGGGACCCATGGCTACTAAAAATCCAGTACGGTGACCAGGGCTGACACAAGGCTGGGGCAGAATCCTCTGGTGAACTTGCCAGACGGAGCATTTTAGTAAATGTCAGAGCACACCACCCCAATTTGAGCACTGCAGCCAGTTCAAGGCTAAATCAGGCTTTTCCAGGTGCTAGCGGTAGCAGAATAACTGCTGTGACAATATCTGTAAAATACATTCTCATCTGATTATTTTCCTGTTTTCCTTTATTTAGACAAGGCAGCCTGAAACTGACCGGAAATACTTTAGCTTTTGTAAAGCAGTACAAAATAGGCCGCCGATTGTAGCGTTTGTAAACAAACGCTACAATCTTACTTCTTGTGACTGCAGTCAGCACTAAAAATTGTTCCTCTGTGAGCCTGATTCCTGTTAAAAGGGCGTTCTTCATTCCCACCATCGCCAAGTGTGAGGGGAAGAATTTGTGCCTGTCTGAACAAAACAGTGACGTGTCAAACTTTTATGACCTTGTTTTTGTGATAATCAGAAATCCTATAGAAAATAGAAAACATTCCCTGTGACATCCCTCCAGCTTCAATACATAATCAAGAAGTGCAAACAAGTGGAGTGGAGCTTTATGCTTCACTGCAGGACAAATTCTTGATACGAAGTGATGACGGAGTTACCAAGTATGAAACAAATGTCTGATTATTGCTTAGAAATGCTCCATATGTGCAGTCTGGGCTTAGATTCTAGCAAATCCACATAGCGAAAGAGCATCCTACTTTGGCGACTACCTGTTATGGGAATTTTCACCTTCACTAGCTGATGTCTGAAGATGTAAGAAGTGCTTAACTGAGTATCCTCCCATATTTGTACCAGATTAGGTCGATAAGATATCAGAACTAATAACTGAATAATAACATTTTGCACTTTGTGTCCTTTTACTTGTTATTTGCAGGTAAGGTTTCTACATTGAAATGCAAATAAGATATCTTTATAATAAAACACACACACACAAACACAATTGCTTTTATCTAATTCTCTTCCTCAAATACACTGCACAGCAAATATTAGAATAAAAAGGATTATTTCAGGTCCCTAATTTCTAGGCTTGTAAGAGGAAATAACAAAAATAAATCTGGCTAGACGGGCAGAGACAGAAATTTGAGAATAGCGTCTGAGCACAGGAAATGTAGAGTCAATGGAGGGAGGAAAAGAAAGACAGAGGAAGAGAGGGAGGCAGGGAAGGGGGTGGAGATCTGACCTTGATGTCTGGCCACAGCAGCCAGCTGGGGATGGAGACATGAGGGCAAAGCAGAGAAAGACAGACAGAGAGAGAGAGGGGGGGGGGGGGGGGGGGGGTAAAGTGCATGGATGATCAGATTGCTCAGAGGGCAATAGTGGCAGAGATGGAGGGACAGGGAGGAGGATGAGGGAGGTGAGATAGGGTGATGAAATAAACGAAAGGGAGGGGAACCGGAAGGTTCCTGGGCAACGTTCCACCAGTGCATCAACTCCCTGCAGCCACACCCCATCATACACTATCAATATCGACTGCCAACAGAGACACACAGCAGTGTTCACATCTCTCTTTCTTTTTGGTCTTCACATTTCATGTCACACACAGGACATGGAAAGACAAAGTTAACAAAAATGTAATGTAGTGATGTAGATACAAAATAAAGACAACGAATGTTAAATCTCAGAATAGCATGAATCGTTTTTTTACCTGCCTACTTGGAAACAATATATAAAAAATCTGAATACCATATGGAAACTGAATACAATAAATAAAATGCAGGTTATCTTGTGTATTGCAGCATATGGTGAGTAGGTAGCTGCTAGAGCTAAATCTAAAAATGTCCTGGTAGAGATAGTGGGGAATAGTTGCTGCCAAAGAAAGTGTTGCTGAACATAAAAATAAACCCTGAAGAATCTGTCTTGTCAATTAAGCAAGGTTAGTGCTTTTACCTGAGAACACTGCAAGGCAATCCCCCCCAAAAAACAAAAACAAAACAAACAAACAAAAAAAAAAAAAAACAGAAGCACAACTCCAAAGAGAAAAATAAAGCCAAATGTCAAAAACTGCTGTCCTTAAAATCTGATGTTTTTATAACTTGGCCAACTAGTATGCTAATTTTCTATCAGCTCTGACTTATAGCCTGGGGCTAGCCCAGAGCTAGCCATGAGCTACCTAGCTAATACTAGTGTTAGCTAATGATGCACAAGCTGTACTAAACAAAATGGTGAAAACTATGAAAGGCTTAAAAAAATGACAACTCTTAATTTTCAGTTTCATAATTTAATTTCCTTTTTCCCCTCCCAAAATTAACATCCCAATTGATTTAACAGTGCTAGCTGCAAGCTAACTTTTAATTTACAGTATACTGTAAACTAGCAACCCCTTGTAGTGTTGACTCCCATGCGCTACCATTTTACCATCTTTTCCAAATATGGTAACATATTTTGTTTTCTACCTCTTAACAAGCCTCAGCTAAAGTTAGCATCAAATGAGCTTACACTGAGACCTAGCTAACCTGCGCTAATATTAACAGATCGCTCGAGAATTCTACACTCTACTCCACATTAATTTTTGTTTATCAGATGGAAATTATCTTCAGCATGCCTTAATTTATTCAGGGTTAATTCGGCATTGTTTCTGACAGAGAATGTTGTTTTAACCTAATTTCAAGAAAACATTTTTGTATAGGGCCAGTTGAGTTTAACTTATTGAAGATGGTTATTGAATTATGATGCCAATGAGAGCACATATCATTAATATAGTCATCTCAGGATTATGGACATCTGTAGCACTAGCTGTGGGAACAGAAGCCCCACCAATCTATAACTTTCTGTTTGTGAGAGGTAGCCAATCACAAAAGGGGAAAAGGGGGCAAGTGAGAAAGGAACCAATCCAAAGCTTGTATAAAAAAAGGATTATTTTGAGCTGTTAATCATAAAAATTCTTCTAGTACAATCCAAGAATACAATTATAGAGTTATCTTCAGCATGGAATTAAAATTCTTGGAGGCACTAAAGTAATTAGCAGAAAATACTAGACTCCCCTGGTAGCTTCAGATATAAATAGGCTTATCCCTTATTATTAATAATTACTGGACATTCTACAGTAATATTAGTCCCACAAGAACAGAAGTCTAAACACTGTGGGCTTTATCTAGAACAGAATATTTCTTTGACATGAGAAAAAAAAACAAATAACCTAAAAAACCATCAGGATGAACAGGATCTGGTTGGTTGCGTTCATTCAGGTGAGCGGACACCTCACCTTCTTATTTCCTTACCTGTTGTCCTGGATTTTCTGTCGATTGTATCGGATGTGGAAGTCTCTAAGCTCCTGTATCACTCCTGCAGACAACATATCTTCTACACGAGCATCCAGCCGCTTGTCTAGGGCTGAAGGACAGAAAGAAGTAGATATGACAAATGTAGCATGGAAATAAAGACACTTTCCACATTTCAAAGCTTGTTTTATTCCCCCACACAAAGAGCACATCTACAAGTCTCCCTCCTTACCCTCCATGTCAGCATGCAGCCAGAAGATGCAGGGGTCTTTGTACCTTAGCGGCCCCCCAAGACCATCACCGCCTTCCTGCCCCCTCTGCTCCTCCAGCAAGCGGCTATGTGGAATCCCCGTCTCTTTGTGGATTTGCAGACTCCTGTGTAAGTTTTAAGTTCAAATCAAACACTTGAAATCCACATGTACTATGAAGTTTTATTGAACTCCTTGTTCATAAGGCCTGGGAGGGTAAACTGAAATTACATAACAATCCGGTCAAATTAAGAGTACAATTTAAAAGTGGTGAGAATGTTCATTATTGCTGCACCAGGGGCATATCCTTCAGAAAAATGAAGACATAAAACAAGAAAAAATACAAATAATTATGAAGAACAAACAATCTCTCAATCCTTTTCTCACCAGGATACTTTCAAAGTGAGTTTCAAAAACCAACACACCAAAACTCTCGACCTGTTGAGATTTAAATCGAAACCAAACTTGTGGCTGTGTGCTCAGGTTAAGAGGAAAAGATCATCCTTACCAGCTCATATTAAAGAACTGGGTAACTTAACCTGAGGCCAGAGTGCATGCTACACATCATGGAGCACAACACATGCCCCAACACAACATCCACATCACTAAAACTGACAGATTACCCTTCACCAGCTGTATCACCTGGCTATCTTGCGCTTGTCATTTGGGTGCAACATGGCAGCCATATCAGGGTCCACCTCGGCCAGTCGTTTATGCAACTCAGCTCCTCCCAGTTTCTCGAGCTCGAGCTTCCTGTTCGGAGACCCATCCCCTCCGTCCCCCGGCTCCTCGTTCTCCTGCTGCGAGACAAGTTGTATTTGCAAAAGCTGCCCTCGAACACTGCCATTAAGCTCCTGCTTCCAAATCTTTAACACATTACAAGGTCCGTTTAGAGCAGTGCCTAGAGTCAGAAGTAATGTGCAATGAAAACCGAGATTAAGATGAGAAAAAGCACCCGTGGCAGTTTTATTAACAGTAAATGACTATGCAGCACGAAGAAATGAAACTAAAGTGAAATATTACATTATCTTCAAGCTGCAAAAGCTTAAGCACTCTGGCTTAATGTTGTTATCAAAAGTAAAATGGGTAAAGATAATAAGACATTTATACATTTAAGAGATTAACAGTACAAAAGACAGAAAGGACATGGAGCGGTGTATTCAAGTTGAGCATCTATGACACTTACGCCAGTGTCCAACAGGACTTTCCACAGCAGAGACTCAATGTAATAGTTTGTTCCTCCAACAATTATTGGCAGTTTGTTCCTCTTGTGCATGTCATCTATGTTGGAACGTGTCAAGGAAGAAGTTTATCTCAGCGTATTTTGCATGGCTTAACAATTCCAGGACATTGTTGTGCATTCATGTACAATCTAAAGTAATTAAAAATATCATTATTGTTTAATTGAGGTAGAAAGAGTGAATACATCATATTCCTAATGAAAACTTTAAGACCTGTGATGACTACATTATGAACCAGTATTTCAGGAATTCTGGGTTTTCCCTTTATGCTACTGTTGAAGTTAACAGCATCAGTAGTATTTCAAAACACTCAAATATTATTGGACTTAATGGATGGATACGTGAAATTTGTTGGTATTTTTATTTGTGCTGCCAAATATTAACGCGTTATCACAGATTACGCCATCATCACAATTAACGTGATTTAAAAAAAAAACAAAACAAAACGCAATTAACGCATCTGGAGTGCAGAATGGCTCAAAATCCCTGAAATGTTTCCGTCAACACATTTCGGGCAGTTTGTCCAAGTAGAGTTACCTTCGCACATGCGCAAATGGGCAGTTGATCTGGTAGTGACAGGCAGCTGAACCAGTCAGCTCAATAGTAGACGTAATTACCTATTAAAAGATTTCCAAAGGGAAGAAATTGAAAAAATAAGAACTGATTATATCACCTTCCCTATCCCTTCTAAAGGGAAAGAAGTCCAATTTAAAATTTTGAATAAAATTTACCCGACAAATAGACTCCTTGGTGATAGATTCAAAATAGAAACTGGTAATTGTGTATTTTGTGAAACAGAAGAGGAGGATTTGGACCATCTATTCTTTTTGTGCAATTTCATACAAATATTTTGGTTGGATTTTCATACCTGGCTTTATTCCAGTGGGATTCAAATTACCCCATTTACCTTAAATATGATAATGTTTGGAGTGTTTTTGAAAGAAAAGAAAGCTAATTATGGTGTCAATGTGTTATTAATCTTGTGCAAGCAATTTATACATAAATGTCGTTTTTTTTAAGACCAAACCAACGCTAGCGTACTGGAAAAACGACTTAAACCTGTTGGTTAAATCTTTGACTTTAGTTAAAAAGAAAAAGGCTGCTTTTTTTGTTTTCTTTGTGGAAGATTTTGATTTAGTGAGTTAATATTCTGTTAAATTAAGTGACCCCATCTTTATATTTTCTTTTTCCTATGTATGAAAATTGCTAATATGTAAGGAATGTTCATTCTCTAAATGTGTAATATATGGTGCATTTTGTCTGTATGTTAATTTTGCTAATAAAAAAAAAAAAAAAAAAAAGAAAGTAAGTCAGCTCAATAGACTATGTGCACGTTAGCATATGCTACTTCCGGTGCGGAAACTCCTGTGGGGAGCTTTGTTTCCGGTGTCCTATTCGCGCCTTGTTTACGGTCCAAAACAAGTTTAGCAAATGAATGAATCAAGCGGCGATTTACATTTCTATAGATGTCTTGGGCATTTACCCAATATATCTGTAAATTATGTTCATCGACTTGTCGATATTTTTCCCCCCGCACCTCAGGGCAAAAGAGAAAAGGGATTCAAATGTTATATTTCTCAGTATCTGTAAACAGCTGTCGCTCGTTTATCGCGGGTGTTATGTTCTAAAAATAACCAGCGATAGGTGAAATCAAGTAGCCAATTTTATTTTTTGACGGTGCAAAACGTTTCGTGGACATACAGTACTGCACTTCAGAGTCACACTGCTAGCGATCGATGCAGCGATTCTGTACTGTACAGGAGAGACGTCACGGAGGAGATCGTCTGCAGCGATCAGGACGCAGGACACAATGTGATGTTAAAAAAAAATAAGCATGCAAACTTGCACTAAAAAAAAAAACGCGAAACAGCGAGGTGAAAGGTGAACCGCGTTATAGCGAGGGACCGCTGTAATTTTGAAGTCACAACATACCCTTCGTAAATACTAATGTATAGAAACCCTTACCAGCAATCGTTCATTTTTTGTGTGGCTTTTTTCACGGTTTGTTAACGTGCTGTGTAGGTGTGCACTTGACTAGCTGATATCGACATAACGGGAAACATCTGGTTTGACTATTGTTCACCTGTAGTTTGAATGCGGAACATTTGCCTGTTTAAATCATAAGACCAGTCACTATACAGAGATGTGCTTCTGAATGTGGACGATGTGTCTTCTGCTGCAGTGATGCAGTTCTGCTTGTGTTGAGTGATGTAAACAACTGATCGATCTAAACTGTTTAAACGTCAAAACTGATCATTAGATTTTTTTATGACACAACAGTGGTGAGTGTTCCCACCTTCTGCTCTTTGTAACTTAATGCGATCTTTCCGTTTTCGAGTTTTGGACATGATTTTGGAGTAAATCTTCGCAGTAGCGATTGACAGAAAAGTAAAGCTACCGGAAATGTACAACCCCACATCCGGTCTCAAACCAGGAAGTTAGCATTTTCTCGTGCACAGGGTCTATATGGTAGATGATAAACGCACACTGGCCCCCTCGATGGGAAATTTGAGTATTAACAGACTAACAAGACGGAACAGTCGACCGACATAAAGTATTATGCACATTGTGCAAGAAGGAATTTTCTTTTTACCGAACACTTCCAGCTTAAAATGTCACATTAACGCTAAGCACACGTTAGTCGGGGATGCTGCTAGCACTTTGGCTAACGTGTCACCCAGCTTGCGACAAACCACTCACGGAGCTTCGGGGGCTCATTAGTCTACCTCGGACATATTGACTGACACAGTTACCAAGTGGATTGCACCAAACTGCAGACCTGTTAATGTAGTTGAGAACACGAGCTTTACATAGATTTGGTTCCTTGTTTCAAGGACATGAAGTGCCTCCCCAAGAGTGACTGAGAGAGAGGATAAATGTCTACAGAGTTTTTTGTTAACATGTTTATTGAACATCTTGAACATTCATGTTAAGTGCGTATATTTTCCCTTTTTTATCGAGTCTGTTTGCTCATGCAAAATGAAATGCGATTAATGTAGAATAAAAATGAATGATATTTAATCGTGATTAATCAAAATTAATCCACAGTAACCCTGTGATGAATCTGATTAAACATTTTAATTGTTTGAGAGCACTAATATATATTATATATTAGTGAATACTTAAATTTTCTAAAAAGTTGTATTTCACAGGAGAGAACCTGTGCTAAAAGACTGAAGAAAACTATTGAAATTCTCTTTGAATTTAAGCATACATCCTCTGTGTTGTTTCTGCATTTACTTCATTATATTGCATAAATGTCAGTTACAAGCTTAAATATAAAGTTGAAAAAATGTAATTGCAGCCAGGCTATTGATCAAGTAATTGCGATTAATTACAGAAAATTGTGCAATAGTAGTTAATTTTTTTTAATCTATTGACAGCACTAATTTTTATGGTTAATATTGACAACAAATCTGAATAAAAACCTGACTTGTATCTATGTTGCTATTGACTCTGAACATTTGTAGCCATTATTCAGAGGAGGTTTATGTGAGAATCAAACAATCTGGTGTCTTAGCTCAACACAAAATACTGTTAAATCAGCCAGCTCCTGAGTACAAAGGTCGTGCCCAATTTGATGTCCAATTGCCCCCATGAAGGAACAGTGCAGGTAATAGTCCAGTAAATTCAGAGAAAGCAACTGGGCTCATGTTTCCTGTCTCCTGCATGCTCCAGGCCTGGACGATTCTCCTGACATCTGGAGTGTGAAATTTGGTTATGTCAGCTTTAAACTTCTTGTACTGTGTCATTTGAATAAATGTCCTCAGCCTAAAGATGTGGAGCTTTCCAATAAGGAAAAAAAAAAAAAAGCAAAAAATATGGTTATATCTAGGAAAGAATTTAAAATCTGTGTTGCAGAACTTTGATTCTGGTCTTTCTTACCCCAGTAGACCTCTCATGTCATGACCCATTACACCTCCTGACCCCCGGCTTAAGACTATTTATGGTCTGCCGAATGTATTTCGGACTGTTGTGGAGAAAATATAAGCAATAGAAATGCTTCCACCTGGGCAACCTGAAACTTTTGAAAGACCAAAAAGTAGACAGCTTTGAAACAAATGTCAGAGTTGTAAACTTAATATTAGCAATTTAGTTCATCTTAATCAGAATTATAGTGTCTCCTTTAATTTCCACCACTTGGGCAACAAAAGGCTGGAGGAATACTTTGGAACGTAAGGGGTTAATTGGCAACAGGTCCGTAACATGATTGGGTGTAAAATGACTGTTTTAGAGAGGCAGAAGTAACAAGATTATTTACAAATTGTGGAATAATTTCAGAATAATAATCCTCAATGTAAAATTGTGACATTGTATATCTCATTTACCTTGCACAAAATCATCAAAACATTATGAGAATCTGGAGAAGTCTCTGTGAGCAAGGGTCAAGGCCAAACTAAATAAATAAATACATTGGATGCCTGTGATCTGCAGGCCTTCAGGTGATGCTGCGTAAAAAATCGGCATGAATCTGTCCTGGAAATCACTGCATAGGCTCAGTGACTCACTGTCACTGTGAACACAGCTCACCGTGCTATCCACAACTGCAGGTTAAAGCTCCATCGTGCAAAGAAGAAACCGCATGTGAACATGATCCTGCACCATCATCATCTTCTTTGGGGCAAAGCTTGTTTAAAATGGACTGAGGCGAAGAGGATCATTGCATTCTGTTTTTATTTAAATTCGTCCCACCTCTTTTGTAATTGTAATTGTAAAATAGAAAAGCATAACAGGTCCCCTTTCAAAAAAACCTGCAGGTCACACAGACAGAGCCTGTGTGCCACACCTTATTCCTTCTCCCTCTTTTTCTGTCGCATCTTCTCTCATCTTGCACCTTGCCTTCTCTCCCCTCCTCCCTCCCTCTGGTCGCCTACTTTCTCCACTCTGGGATGATTAAATAAATACCCGACCAAACAAGATAAAGGCCCATCAGCCATCGTCACTCATCACTTGCAGAGGAGTGAGGGCGACTGCCGGCAAACAGCGAGGAAAATTAAGGGAGGAGAAAACAGAAAGAGGGATGGAAAACTGAGCAAACAGAGCCACAGAGGAGGAGGTCCAGAAGGAGAGAGTTTATATGAACGGCATGTAGAGAGAAGGCTTGATGGCTGATGAAGAGTCATTACACCCATTAGGCGTCTTAACTATCTTGCACACTCCTTCCTCTTTTTCCTGATTTTCAGTTAAAATCCTCCAGCTCTACTAATCTGTATTCATCTCTTCCCGTTTCTCCCTCTTTCCCACCAGCAGGCTCGCGGTGCACTGAGCCTATTCTTGGAGCTACCGCATCCCCTCGCTGCGCTGGTGAGGGTGAGAGAGAGAAAAGCGAGTGTCTGTGTGTGTGCGTGCACCCCATCCTGATCTATTAATACCCTCTCTCTAGTTATCGCCTCCTCTCTCCACATCTGTGTGACGGCCAGTGTCTGCAGGAGGGTGTGACTGCCCAGACCGTGTGTAGATTTACCACAGAGACTCCTCTATAAATACAGTCTCTAGAGATCTCTCGCTTTTCATCTTCACTGCAACATCTGCAGCAAGACACAATGACAAAACAAGGATGCGTGCACACTTACAAAAATCAATTACTAAGAGTGAAATCAGTTCTTTCTCTGCAGTTACTACTTGATAATTGGGGTGGGGCATTGTTGTAACATGCGGTAAGAGGTGTTATGGAAAACACTGCTCCCATGCTTTCACATGGCTCCAAAAAGGATATCAGTGCCACCGCTTTGTTCCTGAAGTCTACCACCGTGTAGGTGCTCACTAATGGGTCCACAAAGCCGATCATGTGATGTGTGCATTGGTTGCGCTCCTTAGCTGTCACCTTATTAGTGACAATGTCCAGGCCCTGGTACACCTGAAGGCACACAAAGAAAGGAATCAACAGGCAGGAAAAACTACCACATAAAATAAAAATATAAATAATTAGCCATTACAAAAAACCATTACAGGAGGTATTACAGGATAATTCAAAAGGGGAAGTTAAAATTCCTGGAAGATAATTAGTACTGCAACATAATTAGCATTATTGAGGTTTCTTGTTTAGCGTCATGTGCACATTGCTCATGCACATACAACCACCGGTCTTGAGGGAAAAATGTGTGTTCCCTGACCAGTTGGCTGGTGGTTGCTGGAGGTTCTTAGGTGAAATAGGTTGTACCAAAAACCTCCTTGCGATAGCTTTGGTTACTATCAGACTGCTGCGATCACCTGCAGTTTGCATGGAAGACACAAACATCTCCACAAACACTGACTACTAACCTACCCTCAGTAAAGCTTGAAAAAGTGCAACACAAACTGGAAACTGAGAATGCAGCCAAAGTCATTCAAAAGGAACAACCTTGTACTCTGAAGGGAACAGTCTCCATTTGCAGACAAGTAATCCCCCATGGAAACTACGATCAAATAGGGTAATCTGCCTGCGACCAAAACAAAGCACTGTATACCAGCGGTCCCCAACCCCCGGGCCATGGACCGGTACCAGTCAATGAGTCATTTGGTACCGGGCCACCAGAGTTGAGGCTCGGGTGTGAAATGTAGGGTTTACGGGGTTTTATCCGTTTATATCATTATTTTTTATTGTTTTTATCGTTAACTCTGTTTCTCTGGGTCTTTTCGTGCGTTATGAATAAAGCTTCTTTTTTTGGGTACCGGTACTGGTTTTATTTTGTTGTATTTATCAGCGACACCTTAAAGGCCGGTCTGTGAAAATATTGTTGGACATAAACTGGTCCGTGGTGCAAAAAAAGGTTGGGGACCGCTGCTGTAAACCACTTTGCGACCAAGTTTGCTTTCATTGTTGGAGACAACGACTCTATAAAAAGACAAACTTTTCTACATTCGTTAGATAGAAAACATACTTTTGTTCTTCATGAAGGTACCCATTTCAGATACTTGCTGTCTAGCTAAGTTACAGCTAGCCAGCTGACAGCATCCTTGTTGAGCAATAAATGTAACTCTGATTTTATATCTGACCTAGTGCAAAAAAATACATTTGAGGGTAGCTTGGGGTGAAAGACTATTTTTGAATATGGTCGAATAGTTTCACGTAATTACAGAGTAGTATTATGTTTAAAAACCCTAGGTAATAACTCCTAATGCTAAGAAATTGCTTGATAACCAATGCAGCAACTAGCTGGCTAACTTTAGCCTGCTTGCCCGCTAACATAATTAGCAAAATAGTACATGACGCATAAGTGTTTGGTGGGGGGGGTTTTCTCCTAATTTGGAGTTTGTGTTATGGTCTGCATTGGGTACCAGTTGGTAATTAGTGGACTCCATTTCAAAGCTAACATTTGCTAGCATTGGTCACAGCTGACTTAAGGAGCAGGAGAAAGGCAATGAGGCAAAGCACTGAAAAGCACCACATCACCACAGCCAAAGTCTCTCCCACAGAAATTAGTCCACAGGGTGTCAGAAGTCACAGTGAGAGTCTGGAAAGGTTTCTCTTTTTTTTAAAGTTACTTTACAATCTAGTCAGACATTTACAATAAAAGGGTGTGTTATGTAAAAGTTACATAGAGCATGCTGAAAACAGTATTTCAGGCTATATTATGTGCTGTAAGAACGCATGTTTATTGAATGTTCTCAATCTGAGAAATTATAAAACCCAGGGCAACACAGCAAAAATAGCTTCTATAAAACAAATAGGGTCGGGGATTGAAATCTGGGCTAGTATGAGACTGTGCGTGTGTCTTTCAATGTCAGAAGCTGGTCACAGGGCTATTAAGGGAAAGGAAGGATGAGTGCTGTCCGTCTTCCATGTCAAATTGCTCTGGCCATCCCTGCAAATTATGACACGCATCTCCCGTCAGCTTTACATCACCCAGCGATGGAGCTCCCTCTTGGAATGTGACAGCTGGGTGTCACACAGTTGTCCGTCATGATTTTCACACTCGAACAGAGTTGAGAGTTTTAGAAAGGGATATCTTGGGATACAGAGCACATTTCTTGCTAGGCTTCTCTTGTTAGAAGCCGTGTTCAGCCTTTTAAACTTCAAAGTCGTTTTCTCCAGCATTAAAATGTCTGAGATGATCACGCACATCAAAAGCTGATGCGCTCCCTTTCGGTGTTCATGTGCACTCCATCTGCAGTTACTTTTTACATGAACTGAGATGTTTTTAATTTGCACTGAATATGTTCACCTTCACATATGTTTGTACAAACCAATTATTTCCCCCCATTTGCAATTACAGTTCAGTTACAGAAGTCATTTGATGACATAATATCTAATATTTTCTGGATCACAGAATAAGGAAACAAAGAAACTTGAATTCATCCATTGCACAAGTGGGAGGGAAATTGGAGTGTATCAATAAGCTCAGTAATAATCAGACACAAAAAAGAGCCAAAATATCAAGAGATCATTACAACCGGATCAAGTCATAAAATGCCCTGAAAGAAAAGTAACTCATGATATTTATCGTTCAGCAGAGTTGGAGCTCCTGAATGATGCAGTTTGGTTTGCTGTTCGTTAGAGAGTTGTCAGGTCTAATAGTATTTAACATTTTAAAGTTATCTTGGGGAATTACTTTTAGTGAAGGAAATTTGTCCTGTCCTGGCTGACTGTGCTGCAAGCCCAGACACGGTTAAAAATGTCATTTTAATGGATTTTCAATTGAGCTAATGTCCATTTAGGTTCTCAGTCATCTAGGTCATGGTAGTCTGAGTCCTTGAAAAGAGAGCAACCTTCAGGTTAGAGAAGATGTTTAACCTCTTATTATCGAAGGAGTTTCTTGAGCTCCAAAACAACTGATGGAACCTGAAGTCCCAGATACTTGGAAGTCGTCCTGGGGGCCAAGGTGTTAAAACGCTAACGCTGCCCAACCTCACCATCACACACCCCACCATTATCTTCATGCACCTGGAAAGGAATCTCAAGACTGCGCTATAGGTGGGTGATAGCTGGTGCTCGACGATCTCTGTTGAATGATGGTCATTCACAGTGGGCGTACATGATCTCCTTTACGCTTGAGTAGAATTACGGGAAAGGCATTCGGCATCTACCTGCAGCGAGTATTTGTTGTCAGATGGGGGCAGTGGCAAAAACATCTGACACAACCGGTCTAGCTTACAAACAGCTAAAGTTAAACCGAATGTTAAAAACAATAAAGCGTCTACTGCGGCCACTGTTTTTGCTTTTCATTTTTGATATTTGATGATTTTTTTAATGCTTCTCTGGTCCCCGATGAATGCCGCTGGCGCGCCCCTTCTTTATTACGACCTACTTATCAAACAACCAGCATTCAACCAATGCATAGGCCATCTGCATCCAACAACATGTGGTTGGAATTTTGGACGACTACACGGTAGCACGTTTGTGGAGGGTGAAAACCCCTTTCTGCACGCTGTCCCAACAAAAACCTGAACGCAGATGGACCACAAATTGCATTCAGGAGTGCTTGGTGGGACAAAGAGTACTCCTTGACTGCCACTGGAAGGTAAACTTGGGGTGATCAGGGCAGATATTCCCTCTAAAGCAGAGGGGAAAGAGAAGAAAAAGGAATAAAGAATGCATAGGCTGGTGTATGGATGATTGATGAACTCTTGAAAGATACATTGACTTTTCACATAAGTTTCCTATACTTCTGAGCTGTCTCATCTTTTCTTCTCTTTTCTCTTTTTCTTACGACTCGTTCAACAGCGAATCTTTGGTTTTGTAACGTTCATCATTTTTCACGGCAGGAAAAAACTGCTCCCAAGTGAACGTAAAGAGTGACTTTATCCATTTGTCCATTCATGCTAAACAAATAACACTTGTGTGTCCATTTGGGAGGGTGCTTTAGTCTTAATAGCTGGCTGTCTGCTTTGATTAAAGGCTGCATTTTCCTATGCTGAAATACTGAATAATAGTGTGTTTCACCAAGATTTTATTTATATATATTTTTTGAACTCAGCCTTCTGGTTTTATGTGGACAGGATTTAGGTCTACTGGTAATTTTTGACTTGAAAGGGTTTCACAAAGTTTTCCTGGCATCTTCAGGGGGGTTCACTTTCTGAGCCACAATCACATACTCTGAATGGATGACAGTAGACTACACACAGATGCTGTGCAGAACGTGGCCTCAGGGCTGTATTTATATGATAAAGTGGTGATGGCGTGTGGGAGGAATGATATTAGCCACCACTGCTTCTGTCTTACGTGAAAGCTTGTTTGCCATATATGTACTGTTCATCATCAGCAGACATATACACCACTACTGGTATACCAACGTGTGGCAACGTAAAGGCAAAGCCAACTCTGAGTATCTGAACATCTCCAATGTGTGTTAGGCAACCACATCTTAAAGTCTTTGGAAATCTGCTATAGGGTCGGAATACCATTTTTCCCAAAGCTATTCCTTCCTGATAACCACACCGATTTATTGGTGAGACAATATTAGCCGTTTTCCGATGTATCAGTGTCTGGATTTATAACAACCGATAAACCAAAATTTAAAAAGTAAAGAAGAGATGGGAGAAACACCCCCAATCCAAGTTTTGAGTGTTGGCACGCCACAGTTTGCCCACCAGAGGGAACCACGCAAGAATCAGGCAAAGCGTAAACAAGTTAAAAAAAAAAAAAAAAAAAAAAAACCCTACACATTACAAATGTTCTCGAGTTCTTGTAACTGGACACACTCATTAAATAAGGTAGAAATAAGGAAGTGAAACAACTACATTCTAACTTCCTTACCTTTGCAATTTTTAGAGTTTTGGTGCTGTTTTTGTTTCCATTTAACTGCATCTGTAAGCTGTATTCATGAGCCTGTCTCAATAACTAGCTTACTGTATGATGATGCTTCCAATCGTTCTGCATTAATTTGGGGTAAAATATTCCAAATCTACTCGTCTTATATTGTGATTTTCACCCAGTCAGATTAAGCTCAGAATGATTAAGTCAGCACAAACCAAAGATTGCTGTTTTGTAATATCTCAAAGTTGTTTTTCTTTTTAGGAAGTATTTTGTGGTGCACGCCTTGCCCACATCCTCTTGAAACCTGCCTGCTACTAAGCATCTTTTTGTATTGCTGTAGCATTCAAAGTCAGCAACAAAATACAACTGTTTATAACTTGACATACACTACACGTGTTAATCAATAGAGCTGTGCAGGCTATTGATCAAATCCTCTGTCAGAGCCTGTGTGGATTGCGTGTACCTCTCAAAATGTTCTTCATCCAAAAGAAGGGAGCAGTGCAGGGCAGAACAACCAAGGCAGATAAATTATTTACGGCTTCTCTGCACGACACCACCCTCAGCCAAGCGAGAGTTGGATGCAAGAACGGATGGAAGGATGGATGGATAGATGGATGAAGGATATGAAGAGCAAATCAAGGAGGATGAAGATTTAAAGGGGTTTCTCTTTTTTTGGAAGGACAACAGCTTTAGAGAGATGAAAGGAGATGAACGGGCAGAAGAGGAGACAGAACAGCGCTGTGTACTTGTTACAGAGAACAGGATGCTCCCTCACAAATTTGCACACATTATCTACCAGCAGCCTTCCTGCTCTGTCTCTGACAGATACTCTCACACAGATTGTACCGAGAGGAGACAGGATGATGGTTAGAAGGATGGCAGCATGAATGGTGAAAGAAAGACCGATAGATGCTCAGAGAGACAGCTGGTATTTCTCTGTGTGTATAGTAGATAGAATTATAGAGAAAGACATACAGGGATGGCTGTGTGTCTCATTTTGAGCCGCCCCACCTAGCATATTAACACAACTTTGTTAGTCACATGGTGAAAAAACCAAAGACAACTTTGAAACAGCTCTGTATGGTCAATTTAGCATCCCCCCCCTGCTTTCACTAACATCACAATACAATAAAAAGTTTTTAATTTATTTGATCAACTTTTCTTCTGACGATGCTGTCTGTGTTGAGCGCTCAGTGGATCTGCGCTCGACTACTCCGCCTAGGCTGCACTGTGAGCGCAGATCCACTGAGCGCAGCACAAGCTAGCAAGACAGAAGCTAAGCTCGTTGCAACATGGCAAATTGAACCTCCCCCACCCTCATTCAGATCTGGCCTTTGGAACTATTTTGGTCTTCATGTGACGTATGACCCTGAAGGTAAGCCCATCATGGACAAAAGTAAAACAGTATGTCGGATGTGCCACGCAATGCTCAATTACATGGGTGGGAACTACTGCGTTAGCGCAGTTTGCTCGTTAACGTGTTGGCCGTCCAGCCCCACGCACGGGGCGATCCGCGGTAGCTCGTTAACGGAGATTTGCCGTGTTGTGGCGTTAACGTCATTTCAGATTAACGCTGACAGCACTAGTGGGAACAAAATGAATATGACTGCACATTGCCAACATCATCCTAGTGCAAAGACAAGTAGAAGCAGTCAAAAACAACAAGCACGCATGCTACAAACTTTACCCGAGTCATTTAGACAGCCGTTAGCACATGATTCTCCTTATGGGGACCTGATATGTTTAATGTGCTGCTGAGAATATAGCCCAGAAGAAGCGTATAGTATAGCTTTTATTTTGGAAAGAGCCATTTCTCTGTAATAAACCCTCTTTTCCAAAGATGAGTGATTTCTCGATCAGATAGATTTATTTTTTTATTACTTGGTTTCAGCAACATTAAATTTAAAAACTGTACTTTTGAGTTAAAATATATATTTATAATTTTAATAAATGACAAATTAAAAGCAAAGCAAAAGCATGAACATTTTTTGTATCGAAAAAATATCGAGCCGTGACACCGAAGTATCGAACCAAACCGTGAATTTTGTGTATCGTTGCACCCCTAATATATATATTTATATTTATATATATAAAGTGAGTTTGTGCCATCCATTCATTCAAAAGCAGGTGATGATTCTAATTTCGCCTTAAAGAGGACAAAGACACCCAGAGAGCAAGAGCTGGCAGACGTGTAGAAGTGTAAACAAGAAAAAAGAGAAAAGAACTGCTTGAATGGAAGATATGAACAGAAGGAAAAACAATTTGAGGGGGAGCTGCAAATGAGAGGAAATAAAATCAGAAATAAATTAAGACTTCCAGTCGAGGCGGTGGAAATGAGCTACAAATTGGAGCGATGCTCAAGCTCAGAGTCATAAAGGAATCAAAGATAAAAATCAACACGCCTAATCGTGTTTACACGTCTTCTGGAGGAAACTGGAAGAAGATGTCACAATAAAATTGAGATTGGGTGACTAGCACAATCGGGCGCCTTCTTTAAGAAAGCATCTGAAATGATGTGGGGAGAAAACAAATTCCTTTATCAGCTGGCTTGGAGAGAGAAAAGAAGAGGCCGCTGTTAGAGAAACAAAAGGCTGACGAAAGGTAAAGGATAGATTTGAGGTGAGCAAATTGTTTGCCTGCAGCTAATGCTGGTCACATCTCACACCAGCTGAAGACCACACCAGAAAATCCTCTTTGGAGTTTTATACTGAAGTCCAGCATCTTCATAGAAACGACCACATGCACACTTTACTGCTACTTATAAAGAGATCACTGTGATTTTTACTCCAAACCGTCCCAGTGTTAGATCACCCCGCATCACACACACAAATGTGCACACACTGTAAAGGGCATTTTCTGAGAAGTTGCTGATGAAATGTTTCACATATTGCACTCCTCACTTTCAGCTTTTTCCAATTTCAGATGTCATAATTCACACTGATGCACTTCAATGGAAACCCAGCTAATGTGGGTTCAGCTGCCTACTCCTTCCTGCCTCGCTTTTAAATGGATGTGAGCATGTGGCTTGTGTGTGAGTAGGACAGGGGAGTGTGTGTGCAAGCTTGTATGTGAGACAATGAGCTCAGTGTTCGAGCTCTGCGGAGCCTGCAGCCGGACTGCCTGGCCAACCTTATGCCCTGCACGAGACAGCTGTTCCTCTGCCACATAAAGGCAAAGGGGAGGCGCACGGGCAAATGAAAGAGGGCAAAAAGAAAACAGAGAAGGGTGAGGAAAGAATAAAGAAACACACACACAATCACTCGGTGAGACACAAAATAAGACACACAAAGAGCAAGAAAAGGGTGAAGGGAAATGAAACAGACCTTTCAAACTACTGTTGGACCGATGTAATGACTTTAAAGTATTGGCATTTCAATAATGTGCTCTCAGAATTTCACTCTGTAATGATAGCTGCCGGAAAAATGAAAATACAGACATTTTCCAAATTTCCCGGGAACGCACAACTCGGATCCACTGAATTTGTTTCTGTGGCAGGAATTAATCTAAATTAGATGAGTCCATTTAGGAGCAAATGATGGATAAAGCTCATCTTGGTAGTTAAAAGTCTAATTTTCACTGTGCAGCATGGCCCGACTCCGCTCACTCTTTTTCTCTTTTTTTTGGAAGCACCTCACTTAAAGTTTGAGGCAAGCATAAAACAATACTAAAAAAGCTTACATGAAAACACTCCAGACTGCTGACTGGCAAGTGAGAGCAATCAAAAAGCAATGTGCAGCACTGGACATCAAACCCTGCTTCTGTAATTACTCATAAATATAAAGAATTGATCCATTTAAATACTCAGGATTGAGCCCCAGTTTGTGGAAGCTGTCATGTTGCCTGCTGTATTGAATACAGTGGCCGAGATGAACATCACTGTTCCACCAATCATGTTTTATGTAGAGAGTGGCCACATGCAAAGTATGTCACAAAGGCATGACATACTATGTATGACACACTATGTACCACCATGGTACAAATTTGTATCTGCAGCTTCACATTCTGGATATGAAAGATAATAGCTATGTTTTATCATCTTTCACCAAAGAAGTGAAAACCTGAGAGAGCACAACCAGCATCTGGATAAAACGTCATCCTCTTCCTCCTCATCTCAAACCTCATCTCCTGAAATGAAGTTAAGGCTCTAACAAATGGGCATGAACATAAAGATAATGTTGCACTTACATATTGTCAGCACATTAAACATGTGACCCTGCCGTCTCCTAACAACAGACAAGCGCTGAATAAACAACAAGAGCAGAGGATCATAAGCTAACATTATGCCAGCTAATGTTAGGCTTGACCTGTGGCATTCCATCAGGAGAAGCTAAATACAGACATAAGTTAATGTACCAAAGTAAATCGGTCTCTCTCCTTTCCTTCTTGTGGCCACAATCTGATTTGTTGCTGAAAGCTACGCTTACTTTTTGCTTATAGGATGCTGTAGCTGTCTCTGTTATAAAGGCATGTCCATCTCCCACTAACAATGACTGGAGCTGCGCAAGTTGAGAGGCCCGCGGCTTTTATCTGGTGAATGCGAGCCACAGATACAGAAAATGTATACTCCACAAAGCAAAAGCATATGAAGCGCACCTTAAATTACTATCTGATGATGTGCCAATCACAGCTGTTCCATACAACGCGCTGCTTAAAATTTCCCGGATGTAGTCTCAATGTAAAAAATTCCTTTAAAAGCCAGACATACCAGAGATAACAGATCATAAAATTCAAAAGCCTGACGCAGTAGAGGGCAAAGAGCTCATCACTCAAATCATCATCATCCCCTGTATGGATGTGCTTTGGATTTATGGTAAATGCTGTTAATTGACAGCGCCATATGTGTGTGTCACAACTAAACTACCAAACTGCCTGAAAGACACCAATAATGCAATTTGTATGTTTTCATATCCAATCCTAGTTGTGAGATGACACAAGCAGTTTTTAACCATTGCACTGTTTCTGCAACAATTTGCTGCCCGGTTCCAAATTTTCTGAACTATGTTGCTACCACTGAATTCAAAGCTAGCACATATTTTTCAAACAGCAGTCAAATTTCTCAGTTTAAACTTTTAATCTGTTATTTTCATCCCGTTTTCAATTAAACAGAAGCTTTAAGTAAAGAAAGATGTATTTTATTCTGCACCTGGCTCCAAAACAAAGTAAAGTCCAGTCAAAAAAAAACATGTCCAAGAACGGCTGAAGGAATATGACCAACATGCCCCACCCCACAACCCACAGGGTACTACCATGAGTCCAGATCTCTTCTAGGCACATTAAGGGGACCTGCACTACTGTGCAAGGTAGGCGTGGATTTTAATGTTGTGGCTGATTGGTGTAATCTCATAATCCTTAGGCTATAATTAAAGTTCGCAAAAGTCTAAATGACATTTAAGTGATGCACGTTCATGCTCATAGTCCCAGTGAGAGGCTTATAAACGTTACATTTTACAAAAAAAGAAAATGATAACTCGTCACATCAATACCATTTGTTGCTAAAAAAAAATAACTATTGGACACTGTCTGATCAACACATGTTATTTAGTAACACACGAGTGTTTTTGCAAATCAAACGCAGATCTAATCTGTGTTTGTGCTGCAGTTTGTATTTCATGAGCTCCGATTTCAGCGAGCCCACGATGGTGATTTAAATCACACTGCAGCGCTCAAACAGCAAAGCGACAGCGTGCTAAACATTTAATACTAAAATACCGAAAGCTTTGATCAAAAACCAACAGTGTGGTCAGAGGGAAGCTGTCGATAATGGCACGGTTCAGCCTCCTCGAGGCCGCGGCACATGCTCCGGCACATAGACTGTAAGCTCTGTCTCCAGGAATCCTTTCCTCAGTTACGCTCACAAATGAATACTGCCCATTCTCTTTCTACCCCTTCTTTCCTTCCTTCCCCTCAAGGCACCATCCTTCAACAATTTATCCCTCCATCTTCCTCTCCTCTGTCTCTCTGTGGGGAATGGCCCAGTAATGCCAGACTAATAAATCATTCATGGCGTAGCCCCACCGCCCCCTCTCTTCCTCTTCCTCCTCTTCTTCCATCCTGCTATCCTCCTCTCCCATGCTGCCTGACTGTGCCTGACCGCATCACCACACCCGCAGACTGCAATTCACTTACACACACACAGAGACACACAAAATAGGAGTTTGTCAGTTTTGTGTTGTTTTTCTAGAGCTCTGCTACACTGGCTTAGATTACTTCTAAAGGTACATAATAAACTGGATGTGGGAGGAAGCATTGCCTAAGTTCCAATGCACACCGATCTGTCAAAGCCCAGACAGGTCACAGGCTCGGCAGACACACAGAGAGAGACACGCACAATGAGAGCGAAGGAGGGGGAGGAAGGGATGACTGCTTGAGAATTAGAGGGATATAAGAGTGTAGGATGTGTCTGATGTGTAGACAAGCACCATGCCTCTGTGCGTAGCATACATGTGTAGCGTGTGTGTGAGTGTAACAAGCTCTGGCCGGTAATAAGCGTAGCCTGGGAACGAGCAAGCCGCCTCACAGGAGTGAAATCACAGCGACACAACCATCACGTTCTAAATTTACAACTTAAAAAGGCAAATAAGCCCTTTGGTGTTTTTCACTACAAAAGACCCCCCCCCTTCCCCCCTTACTCCTCCACTTTCATAGGAGTATAAGAGCCACGATGACACAAGGCAGCTTTCCCGCTGCTCGGGCCCATTTTTCGCATTCGGCAGCAGATGAGTAAGCCTGACAAATCATCCACCCATTCGCCGCTCATGCAGTCCTTAAGAGAAACACAGCGGCACCTTCTTTTAGACGCGAATAAAGCGAAGGGTCACAAGATATACGGCGCGCATGTGCACGACCTGTTGTAAATCGACCCCATCCCCACCCCTGCGAGGCACGCCTTTTGCACAGTCCAGCTCTGTGCTTTTACGCTGTGCCTGGAGATGAATATGTTGTTAGTAAATCCATTCAACGTGCGACTGTGAGTAAACGAGAAAAATCTGTTCACACACACAAAAAAACAAACAAACAATCTGATCTAATCTGAGCGGATGCAACCGCTGCTGACTGATCTTCATATTTACCCGTGTGCAGGGCTTGGCATTTAACTGTTGCGTCATCTGTTCCATTTTGCTAGCGTGTGATGAAGAGGCGAAAGCCTTTCAAACAGGTCGGTCATTATAACTTTTGTTTCCTTTTTTCTTTTAATTGAGAGGAGTTCTTGGTCTCCTTGGCACAAAAAAGTGGGAAATAAACAAAAGCATGAGAAAATATCGCAACATGTGCACAAACTTTGAATTTGAAGTATTTACAAAACTGTTTTGCTGGTTTTGCATGTTTGTACTTAGGTGGTCTTCTTCTACTACTACCAATACTTCTGTCAGCTACTTGCTTCAGGGGCTGCTACAGCAGATCGTCTGCCTCCATCACACCCTAACCCTACCATCTTCTTTTGGAACAACAACCATCGGCATGCCCTCATTCACTGCATCCATCCGGGCTTCTGCTTCCTGAGTGGACAACTCTTAATACCCAACAAAGACAGCACTTAACTACAGCTTTATGACAACAACGAGCTGCTCTACCTGCCACCAGTCTTTTGAAACTGTCTTGACCTGTTTGCCTACTATCTGCATGTGTCTGCAAAAACAACACAACAGGCTCATACGTTTCTTAGTTTGGATCCTTGTTGGGTCTTTACAGACACGCTCATCCACAATTTTCCACTAATGTCTCAGATGTCTCTTAAAATTTGCTGATGTCCTGAAATTTTCCTGGGAAAACAAAATATCCCATGTGTTTGTTGTACAAGAAGCCCAAACTATCAGATATCAAAACTGAAAATATGGGCAGTGGCAAATAAAGTGAGGGATCCACACAGTACCTTTCACACAGGCAGCACAAGTTTATATTTCATATGAACCTCAGTCTGCCTCCTTGCTGTCACTAACCATATCAACAGTTTGTTATTAACAATAATGTCTTGCAAAGCACTGTCAGTAAGTAAGCGATGCCCTGACAAATCATCCTCTCTCTCGAAGTGATGCTTGATTAACAAATGTCCGTCTGTCGCAGCTCATCAAAAGCTCGTCTGAGCCAACCGAATTCTGCATCATGTCCAATCAGCGCGACGGCAGTGCGTGAACACATCTCTCCTCTCTAGAGGGAAACTTCTGCACACTCTGCCTTTTCACAATCTCATTCATACACCGACGACTAGAGCAACATTATTACCTAAACTCTTACTCAGAGCACGACGCTGCCTGGATGTGTATTCGAAGGAATCAAGGGCAGTTGGCGACAATCTGCTACTCAACCATCTGTGGACGCCACTATTTACAAGGAGGCTGCTGTTAAGTTGGAACCAGTCAACCCCACAAAGGAACAAAGGCCTTCGGTTCAATCCCCTTAAACAGCTGTACACACAACATCCACAAATCACAGAACAATGAGAACACACAAAACAATGAGATTCGAAAAACTTTGACAAAACATCAAACTGCAGGCTGCCTTTTTCAACTCAAACTGATGCCAGCTGAGTCCAAAAATTCTCAATGAAATCTGAGTTCAGGACTTAAATCTGGTCAAACGGTGCTTCGGATTTATTTGGGAGTCATCCCTCCCTCACAGAGAATCTTTGTGTGACAGTTTTCCCCCATGACCACCTCCGTTAAGTCGCATCCTTCAGCAGCCTCCCAGGAATGTACAACTGATCAAAGATTTGCCGTTTGTGTCACCAGTAACAGCAGCCCGAGTGGATCTGTCACTCTGGCTGCTCATTTATGCATTTTTATTTTCCATTTTCCCCCAGTCAGAGAGAAGGACGCCATTCGTGACAAATTTACTAGTGAACAATCCGCTGTATTGAGAGTGTATCATCTCAATGTGGGACGACCTCCAGCTCCACTGCTTTGTACTGCAGCTACTGACGACTTCAGTTCTGGAGACTTGCTCCAACTGGAGGACATGCAAGTGGAACCAGACATAACATCAGCTGGGGAACTGGTTCATGTGTGGCTGAACAAAAGTTCACCTGGCGCTGCAGAGAAGAATAAAGACTACCAGCCAGCACTGCATCACCAGTTATTTATCACAAATTACCTGATAAATAAAGAATTTGCAGATAAAGGTTCTGTTATAAAGAGCTTTTTAGGAAAGCATGTGTGCACACATACACATCCCCTTGCCACAGTGGATCAATGATCAAATTAAAACAGCCAAACTTAAGTCCCCCCAAAGACCTTTTTAATTGAACCTTTACTTGAATCAAAGGTCAATGAAACCTGTAAATTGGAGAGAAAAGGAGAAAAATGGTACAATCTAATCTCTGCAACCAGTACAAGAAAAGGAATCACAGAAAATTAAACGCAAAAGGGCATCAAGTCCAGTTAAATTTAGCTAAAGATATGCTGTAATGCAACTACTAACCCAGTTCCGGAATAATCTAATAGTGAACATGTGCACCTGAGGTTCTCTCTCTGTGCACCACCAGGAGCTTTAAATAACTGCCTATTTAACACAGCTCAGACTTGCAGACACCCGGTGCGATGACAGGAACAATGAAGGCTGTGAAACTTAAAATCAGTTGTTCCAATTCCAAATGCTCTTACTGAAGGACCTCTGCTGGTCCCTGGACCCCACTTTGGGAACCGAGGGTTTACGCTGCTCGTCAGAGCCTCATTCAGTGACAGTACAGCGAGCCGCTTGTGCGTTTGCCATGGATAGCATGTTCGTTTAATGAGTGAATAATATCCCCCTGCATGTCCAATGAACTGTGGGCTGGGGGCCGGGGCTGTGGTCGGGAGGGAAGGAGAGGGGGGGTGAAGGAACACAATAGGAGTGTTAGGGAGTGTGGGAACCGATTCTCCACGGGACAATAGGCACTTCCCAGTGGCCACAGCGTGCCCATTCACTCTCAGCTGCCGGGCCCGGCGTAGCACGGCGCTGAATATGCACCAGCTCAGCACAATGCTGCTTTCTCCCAAACAAGCCCAGACTGTTTCCTATCCCAAAGACAACACAGGCCAGCTCTAGCCTATACACAGCCCCATTCTCACATAAGCAGCCACTTTCTCACTCGCTCCGTGTCTGCGTGTCTCTCCGGCTTTCTCTCGCTGTCACACACACTGACAGGAGGCAACAAGGCCAGATACTGTAAGGAGGCTGCGGACGGGGCTGCCGTGCTGTAACTAGGCCACAATTTCTCTCCAACCAGGGCCGCTGGTTGCCGAGATATTCTGGGCTGAAATGTTATTAATGTAACCCAGTTTGCCCAATACCAGGTGACTGCTGGAAGAGGCAACTCCCCACAGGGACAGACGCTCTCAAGGACAATGCACATCAAGAAGCAGGTAGACGGGGGTTGGGGAAGGAAGGTGATGGAAGATGTGATTAGTTACCAAATAAGAGAAAGCCCCGCAGGACACCGGCATCTGTGGATAGCTGGATTTTTTTCCCCCCCTCTGTGCATTTCTGTTCTATAACATGAACCAGACTCAAACCAGCACCCAGCTTTCTCTCTTTAAGTGAATGTGCCTTTCTGGTTGCTGTGGTAACAGAGCCTGGGAACCAAACGGCAGGGTGGGGCTGAGAGAGAGGTGAGGGGATGACACAAGTGTGAGAGATTTTAAATGTCACTGCTTTGACACAGAGACACGCACAAAGAGGCGTGCCTCCATCGCTGCAGAGAACATTGCACTCATTTACATTCATTTCCCTAAAACTGACACCAGCCTGTAACCTCTACCTGACACCTACCTCCACCAAACCTTTACTCGGCTCGAAGTTTAACAACTCGAGTGAACAGGTATATCTGTGTAGTATACAATGCTGTGATACTGACTGTATTAACCATGAAAGACACCAACAGAACAACAGTCTTAAAGCCACGTTGGGGAAAGGCTGGCAAACTCATGAGAATTACACCAGCACTGCAACAGACTGGTGACCTTTCCAGGGAGTGCCTCGCCTCTCGCCCTATGACAGCTGGGATAGGGTCCAGTCCCCTCCTTCCCTACGACCCTGATAATCAATTAAGAAAATGGATGGATGACTAACTAAATCAGAGGTCGGCATAAAACAACTTTCTGGCACGCTTCAATTTTCCTGAAAATGCAAATCCGGCTCAGTCTACTCACGTACAATGCAGTCCACATAAAGGTTAAAGCAGTCAGCAAAAATAGCTGTTTTTCCACAACGCCACCAAGTCAATAAAATGCATGCAATGCGATTACAGTTCTGCAAGTAGGCTGCCACCTGGACATATAAGCCTGAACACAACAGCCACTCATAGTGTGTGTGGAGCATTTCCTGATGTAAAAGCATAACAGTCACTCTTTAATTGTGTCCTTGCACTCATTTCTACAAATCTCCATTCAACCTTAAGATTAAACAAACTTCAAAATCACTAGAAAATAATAAACTTGCAATATCACCACTGTAAGATTCTGGAGAGGCATCATTTTTTTCCCTTTATTGGTGGTTATGGGTATGTGGATGTTTTGCGATTTACTTTTTATGCAACATTTTTGTGACAGGTACAATAATTCAAATAGCAACATTTATGTTAATGTTGCACATGGTTCCTTTACAAATAAAACCAAAAATGTCTGTGGGCCCAATCATGACAAGAAGTAAAAATACCTTCTATCAGGGAGTGTCCATTTACAATACAGCCTAGCTTTATGCCATGAAATAAACTTTACAGTTTCACTCATTAGCCTTACGGCTCCACTTTAATTTGAAATATGATCTCTGGTTGCTACATGACTCTTTCCAATCCCTCAACTTTCTGAAGCATCTTTTGCTGCCTGTCCATGACTGCTTAGGGATATCGCCACACCAGAGATGTCCTGGCCAATTCCAGTAGAATTAGCGCATTTTCTGCAGTATAAGGTGCACTTAAAACCCTTTAATTTTCTCAAAAATCAACAGTGCGCCTTATAATCTGGTGCACTCGATTATAAGGCAAATTCGCATACCACACGGAAATAGAGCAGCTGCGAGAGAATTCAACATTAATGAATCTTTTTTTTTTTTTTTTTTTGCCTGTCCCATTTGGTTCTTTACCCATCAGAATTGTTGTCTGAAGACCAACAAGGATACCCAATGGATTTACTTTGCCAAATGGATCATCGTGGCATTGCCGTATTGGTCCATTTGATCGACCTTTGTTTTTATTATTTATTATATTTTATTTTCAAATGTTACAGACGGGACAGACATGAGTGAGGGATAGGAAAGGGAGAAAGAAAGAGGAAGGAAAAGAAAAACAGAAGGGGAGAGGGACAGTGAGAAAGGGGGGGAGAAAAAAGAAATCTCCTGGATCACCTGCTGAGAGAAGAATAGAAAACAAGCAAAAAAAAAAAAAAAAAAAAAAAAAAACCAAAGCAACATACTAAACACAACACCATCGCATTAATCTAGCTAAGTGTAAACAGCAGTAAATACTAAATATTCAATGTTGTTGTGCAGCACGCAGGACAGACAGCGCACAATGTGCTTTGAAGTAGCAGCCAAGAAAGGTGTAATTTAAGTCTACGAGCAGTGAACATCCGTGTGCACACCTGTGTGGATCAGTGCGCTTGTATTCAAATGGTTTCCACATGTAATGGTCTGCAAGAGGATGTAGCGAGCCATAGCCCCGTCCCCCAGGGCATGAAGCAGGCATGGAGGAGATCCAGGCCCCAGACATCCAGAGGCCCCAGAGTGCGAGAGCCCAAGGAGGACCACCGGAGGGCATCCGTGCCACCCTCATGGGAAGGGCTGAGGATCCCCAGACGAGGCGTCACCCAGTAGCCACCGAGCAGAAGCTAGAGGGGGCTGCACCGGCGTGCCCGCCGGCTCTGCCGGCAGCCAGCTGTGCCAGAGTGAACCGAGCTGCAGGCCCAGAGGCCGGAGGCCCGAGGGTCCCCCGCACCCCGGAGGAGGCCTGACCGAGCAACAGGCGCCAGGCCCCGCCAGGTAGCCACCGGGAGTGAGCCGGTACATGCATTCCCACCCTCATGCACACATATACAAACACTCAGCACTCACCCAACGTAAGGATTGACATAAATGGACATGTACACACAATCACACTCCCCAAACATACTCTATACCCCGGGTTCAGGTACCCTCGCCCCCAGAGGGGGAAACAGAACCCAGACCCAAGAGATGTTACCCTTCCCCCCGCGGTGGAGGCAAGCAGACCGTCCCAGGCTCCGCAGCAGCAGGGAGGCCAATTGGACAGCCAACATCTCCTCCCAGCCCCCCCGCCCCGATGGCTAGCAGAGAACGGGGGTGTGTGAAGACCCCATACCTCCCTCCTCCCGCTCATGTGTAGTGTTGCTGCGTGTTGTTCTAAAGTGCATTTAAAACAAGGGAGAGCATGGTGCTGCTGCCAGAGAGCAGCAGGTGTTAGCACGGCCCCTCCCGAGAACCCTCAATGTCTACATGGATTTAAAATTGAGAGGTGGGCACCGGCGCCAGAGGTGGGGTTGAATACACAGACCGTCCACTGGACGCCGTTCACGTGCCCACCCTCAAGGCCCTATATATATGTGTGTGTTATGAGAGTGTAAGTAATGTGGATGTCTAAGTTGTGAGATAAAATTGAGGCACAGGTGGCCAGAAGGGGACAGAGGGGGGGGGGGGAATGTCTCCCCTGCACCCTCGTGACACACCCGCACCCCAAGGCCCTACCTGTGTGGGTGAGTGTGGTGGAGCGGGAAGAGGGAGGTAGCCGGGGATGGGGAGGAAAAGGAGGGAGGGGAGGATGCCCCTCCCTAGGGCCAGCTCCCCCGCTGACCCCAGTAGGCACCCCCGTCCTCTGGTACCCACCAAGGCAAGGGAGCCCAGGTCCATCCAGACCGGGGCCTACGGTAGCACTGCCAAGCCCCACAGGACCCGGGGCAGCCCACACTACCCCACCGCAGAGGAAACTGTACCCACCCCAACATTCAATCGTCTCCCAGACTACACAAGACAACAGACACCCAGGTTAAGTTAATTAATGAATCAATGGTACGGAAGTGGAGGAAGCAAGAAGAATGAGCTGAGTAAATTTTGACTTATCTGACTGTTATGTAGGGATGGGTATCGTTTAGGTTTTATCCGATACCGGTGCCAAACCGGTACTTTTGAAACGGTGCCGGTGCTTAAACTGTGCTCAAACCGGTGCTTAAAGAATGGAGAACACAAAATTGGTCCAAAAACCTCTCATGTTCAGCTGGTTTTTTGTAAAAAGATAACAATGTTAGCCTTTTCTGCAGCTATGGGCCATATATGGTATCACTCTTGGCTGGAAGCAGTACTTAAACAATGGAAAAAACACAAACTTTGTCCAAAAACCTCTCATGTTTAACTCTTTTCCACTTTTTCTTTGGTCATTTTAGCCTTTTTGGCCAGGGTGAAGGGAGTATCTGCCATCAAACAAGAAGACAGTCGCATGTAACTACAACGGTGTTTGCTAGTTCACCTTACCTGCATTAATGTAATAACGTGGTTAGCCTACTCAACGTAAATTACACACGAACAACATTAAGCTACTCACGCAGAGAAGAACGGCTGCTGCTGCCATCATCATCCGTCATCATTTCTGCTACACTGGCAGGGCTAGGGGCCAGGACTCTCCTCTTCGTGTTTTTGGGGGATGTTGCTAACTCCGGGTCCGAAAACAGGCACCACTCCCGCAGTAGATGTGCTTGGTGTGAGGTCTCACAGCAAGCTATCAAATACGGTGCATTTCTCGGCTTTTAAAAAAAACGCTATGCGTCGCCAGGTGTTTCATCGGATTTGAGGTGTTACCTCCTTTGACAGTATCACAGTATCAGCTTAAAGCACTTGTTGCAGGCTGCTGAGTTTGCATATTTTGCTGTCAAGTACAGCCAGACTTTTGACCGCTTTGCCTTGGACATTTTTAATCTGTAGCTCTGCTCTAAAAGAACGTACATACCTGGACCCGCCTACTATCCTCGGAAACGTAAAATGATTGGCTAGAATCTAAAGTGTATCACAGCTCAGGAAAAAAAAGCACTGAAAAAAAGCACCAAAATGTGCGCTGCTTTTCGGTCTGGTTACTACCGTTTATGTCAGAACCGGTGCCATCATGGCACCGGATACCGGTACCCATCCCTACTGTTATGTTTTGCTTAATGCGCCTTATAATCCGGTGCGCCTTATGATCCGAAGAATACAGTACCAGATTGTTGAGACCCAATTTGATATGAAAACAAAATGAATAGTTGCCTGCTAACGTTTCTAATATGAGTTAAAATGTTTGTTACTTTACAGCTACTTTTCAGCTTAAGCATTTATGTAATGTTCACCACTGCAAACATTGCAGCCTACTAGCAAACCACCACACTTGCTTTGTGTTAGGGTCAATAAACTGTCAAGAAAGTGATAATTGCTATTATAAATAATATTTGTTTTTACTTTTTTTAGTTATAATGATGCAACATTGATTAGTCTATATTGAGGTCACATCAGATTAAAATGAATTCAATAAATAACCAGATGATATTTAAGTGTTACCTTAACCTATCGTCTCCACTTCAAATGACACACTTTGTACAAGTTCCGCTTTAAACTCCTCACTCCTTAGCTACACCAATATATCCTCAGTAACTATTTATGAGTGCTGGTGTGTATTCCAAATGATGAAACAAACTACTCTGTCTCCCAACTCTCTTAAGGTTGAGTGCCTCCATTAGCATTTTTCATTTTTGATGTTACCCTCTGATAGCTAGCTTGTTAGCTTGAAGGTGCAGTAAAGTTGCTGCTGCAGCAAGCAGGGACAAAACTTTCTGGTGCCTGGTCAGAAATTTGGCCAGATTTGGGTCGCAGGTGTGACTCATCTATATTCATGCTTACGCTGTGCAACACTGCACAGGTTCCAACCAAAGATATCATTCTGACAAGTCCTTCTCTACCATAGTCTTCACTGCTACACAAGTATGATTTTTATTTTTACTTATTTATTGCAAATAAATGAGTAAAAATGAACACCTCACTAAAATTGATGATAGTTGAGTGAAGTCCTGACATCTATTAAGCACTTCCTATATGTATTTTTCAAGCTTGATAATACAGAGATCCATATGTATATGTATTTTATGTTACTGAATAATACCATCCAACAACCAAGAGCTAACCTACAGCTCCTCTAATGATCTAAAGTTGGCTCCAAAACCAACTCATTCTCAAATTCAGCTACAAAATTGTGACAGTGGCTATGAAGAAACTTTTGGTTTCTCTGTAGACAATCTCAACTTTCAGAGCAACATCAGAGGAGGTATGTGAGGCAGAAAAGAACTGACAGATTTGCACCTAGCTTTGGTGAAATGCTACTACCTGCTAATAAGCTCGAATTAGCAGGTTTTTGTGTTTGCACCTGCACAGTTTATGCTAACTACGCTTGCTAGCTTTAGCTGATGACAGTGCACTTCAGCCATAGAAGAATAAATACGGTCAAGTTTGCCTCCAAAAAGGGCCAAAGTACCAACACTGATGTTTTAAAATGCAACCAGAAACCAACATCAAGGTGGTTACCTCCATCTTTTATATACAGCCTATGGGTGCTACAAACCAAAGCTAAAGCAGATCAGACACATTTTGAGACACTCACCCCTCCACTGCTCGAAGACCTCTAAGGTAAGCGTTACATCTGTTAAACTATGCTATAATGACCGTCTGACGAAGTTTCATATTTTACGTCTTGACGTTTTATTTTCCTATTGTCTGCTATCTGGCGCACTGATCTGGCCTTCTACGTCTTCTCTATTAGTCAGCGCCACCTTACATGACGTGCTGCTTCTCTGAATTCGGATCTACCTTATTTATTTATTTATTTTCACGTTTTGCTCTCCCTTTCTCCAAATATTTCAACAACCGGAGGGTCATGTAAAGCATAATGGCTGCCATGTCAAGGACTCCCTGCGCATTCCCTCGTGTTCCTACCTGCATGGAGTCGGCGCTGATTATTTCCCCCTGAAGCCGTTTTCCGATCTCGATCGCTAGCTTAGACTTGCCGGTGCCGGTAGCTCCCAAAATCACCACTAAAGACGGGACCATTGCTCTCCGCAGAGCACCCTGCACGCTCAGAGTGGAAGCCGCCATGATGCTGCCTCATCGGCGCCCAGCTGACGACCGCGCGCATGCGCTGTGAGCACAGGAGACAGGAGGGAGGTTCTGTTGCCGAGCAACGGGGAACCGTTACTGCTGTAACATTATTAATATTATTATTATTATTATTATTATTACTACTACTACTATACTGGTTCAGTCTTGTCGCTGGTATAAATTAAATTGACTGGATTAAACGGTTTTACTGGTAGTAACCGGTTCCGTCCAGTTCCGAATTAACCAGCAACCAAGTTATCATAACGGTAGATGGCTTTGATGCTGTATTTTTGCACCAATCAGATTACTCGTTGCTACATTCAGGGTACCCGTGCGATGCTTTTTGCAGATACATTTAACCGCATAGTTGGCACTGTTTCTATGGAAACTGCCAGAGCTCTGCAGTAGTGAGCAAAGATGTTTATTGCCATGGTGAAGATGCTACCAAGCGTTACCCTGGAGACCGCATAGAACAAACACTGGATGAGGAGTGGGGGGATTGTGTTCACTCATACAGGTGGTTTGATGGAAAACAGTGTGTGTGTGTGTAATAGAATTGGATGCTGCACATGTCGAGCTCATATTGTGGGTTCACAAATTACCCTAGGATCTTTTATCTCTGCTTAAGTGCAAATCTGCACTTTGATTAAATCGTTGTTTCATTTTAAGTCTGTTGTGGTGGTGTAGAAGTCCAAAATTATGAAAACTGCAATGCTGTTTGTACCTCACAAAAGGAAAAGCTTTTCAAAAGTTTTACAGCTTTACCCCCAGAATAAAACTTTAAAGAAAGGGTGTCAAATACAAGGCCTGAGGGCCAGAATTGGCCCACTAGACAGCTTTTGAAAATGTGAAGGATGTCATAAATTTTGGACTTTTAATTCTACTTTTCTCAAATTTTGCAGCTTTTCCTGCTGATAAGACCTCCCCATGGCCATTCAGTTTGTTTGTTTTTTCCCAGCTGACTATGTTGTGAAGCGCTACTGCATGTGCATACATCAGTGCAACCACACTGACTGGCGAATACGTTTCCCGTTTCTGCTGTTGATTGTCTGATTTCTGTGCTATTCTCAAGAAAGAGAGACAAATGATTTATTTATGAAGTCAAACCATGGAATTTATTTACTTTTCTGACTTACTCTTCATACACTGAGGCTTATGAGGTACAGGAAAAAGAAAAGTGCTGAGACAAGGTCCAAAAAAAAAAAGAAAAAAAAAGAAAAAAAAAAAGAAATTCACTGCTACTATGACTGTGCTACAGCAGAAACCAGTGACCATCACACATGGGGGGGAACAAACAAAAGAAAAAAAACAAAAAAAACAAAAACAAAAAACAACACACAACAACAACAACAACTACTACTATGTAAACCACTGTCATGGGTGTACCCTGCTGGGGGAAAAACCTGACTGGGTTTACTGGTGGTTTGTGCTGAATTAATGAGCATTAAGGAGGAAGCGGGGGGAAAGCACACAATTCTTCAACCAAATCCATTCATCTCCTGCTCTTAAAGCTCACTTTCTCCCATCTGTGGTGGCTCCTGAGGTTGTTACAAACAGCATAATAACAGGTTACCCCCCCCCCCTTCCAAAAGCACAGTCTACAGCCATGATACGAAAGCTGCAGTCTACATGGATTTTCCTGAGAGCGAGCGAAGCTGGAAATAAAACTCATCGTTTACAGTACTCGATCCGGGGCTACAGTGTCCTATTGCATGGCTTACAGGACAACAGGCAGCACCAGGCTTGCACAAAAAAGAAAAAGAAAAAGCAGAAAGCATCGACATCAAGGCTACACACAGCCGAAAGTTTCATCAGTAGATCCTCTTAAGTCCACACACCATCCATAACACCTGCACTAGATCTAAGAGCGTTACAGCTATAGTGATCGAATTGTTTGTGGTGGGGTATCCAATCAAGATACACAACTTTCAGCACATAAACCACCAATAAAGCCCAGTCCACTG
Organism: Simochromis diagramma; assembly: GCF_900408965.1. Lineage (NCBI taxonomy): Eukaryota > Metazoa > Chordata > Actinopteri > Cichliformes > Cichlidae > Simochromis > Simochromis diagramma. Next base: position 17,868,071 of record NW_024387523.1, on the reverse strand, counting down.
CGATTAACCAAAAAACAGTCATTAGCTCACACTGAAACACAACTTGATAGGAAAATATAGTATAAAAACTTCTGACTGGTCTGATTTATTATTTAAACAAATGAAGAAACCCCAGAAACACACAAGTATGAAAACAAGGAGGCTCTGAAAACAGTAACAAATGAAAAACATTGTGACAAAGTGACTAGTGTGATCAACGTTCAAAGTGTTTTATTTTTACTTTTTTTTTTCCTTTTAATAATCATTTTATTAACAAAAATAGAAGCTTTGAGTTGTCTCTGAAAAGCCAGCAAGCTTGAGCCAAAAAACAAAAAACCAACTAGGGCGAGTATAGTAGACAGCTCTGGTTTTGGTTTGGAAGGGACTGTACAGGAAGTGTACTATATACATAACATCCAACTGGACAGTCTACATACACTGAAAGGCTTCTAAAGGCATTACATCAATGCAAAAAACAGAAAAAAAAAAAAAAAAGACTTCATGAGACAGCAAGATAAAAAACATACAGCTGAACCTCAGTGGGCTTCATCTACAGGCATTTTTTGAGGGGGGGGACAAAGATTTCAAATCAGGTCCTAAAAGATTCTCTTAGTTAACTAAGGGATGCTGACATTCATCTTCTGGCTGGTCTCCATGGCACAATACGAAAAGACAGGCGGGAACATTCTTGGGATTTTTGCTAAATTTGTATCTTCTCCAAATAACGCTACGAAACAGAAGGGCAAAGCCGATGCTTTTGAAACGTCTGACGATTGAGGGGGTAAGATACCGAAAGCTGCAATCTGGAACCTGCAGGCAGAGGACTCGGGACTTCGACCATCTGTTCGAGACGGGCATGATAACACTGCATCATTAACTGCTCCGCGTCTCTGGCTGGCCAGAGGTTAGAAGTAGTGTGAAGAAAACAAGAAAGGGAAAGAGATTTGAGGACAATGACAGATAAAAAGAAAAACAAAGGGTCAACATGTTGGATATCAAGAACTTGGAGGCCATGTGATGGAAAGTACACAAAGACATTTCAGGGGGGGATGTCGCAGCTGTGCAAGCGCAACAAGAGTCTGTCATAATCGAGGAGGCGGTGCAGCAGTTAACGACACAGTCGCGGCAGTTTCGTCAAACAAACGCGGCAGGCTGTAACGAGCGACAGTGTGGGCTGGGGGGGGGCTGGACAAACCTAAAACTGAAAGCCCACGCATACACCGATCCATGGATACCCCCGTGTGATCATCAGTCCCTAAGCTTGCTGTCATGACGGCTTGTGGCCTCGTCAGTGACTCAGAAGCTAATGTGCAAACCACAAAACAAACAAAAGAAAAGGAAAAAAATGAAATCCACCCGCACTATTCCAAGTGAACATTAGTGTTTTTTCATCCTCACAGAGTCCCGTTCAGTCCTGTGAGTGTACGTGTGAGGTGCCGGGTCAGATTCAGGAGCGCTTAAGCTGCGCCAGCCTCTGCAGCAGCTGCAGCTGCCGGGCTTTCAGCTGCTTCCTCTCCTGAGCCTTCTGCCGGTCGCTGGCGTGCAGCTGCTGCAGGTACTCGGTGGCTCGGGTCAGGATGGCCACCTTGGGAGTCTTGGGGCAGTCCGCCAAGCCCGGGATCTCGTCCCGCAACGACAGAAAACGTGAGCGCAGGTCGTTCCGCCGCTTGCGCTCGAGAAAGTTGTGCGCCTTGCGCTTGTCAGTGTCCTCGCAGTCGGACGACTGCGGGCTGGAGAGGTGCAAGAAGGAGGGGGGCTTTGAAGGGGATCTCTGGGGGTGAGATGAGGAGGATGAAGGAGATGACGGCGAGGTGGAGGAGGTAGGAGAGGAGGCGCTGAGGTTAGGTGACTCCGACCTGGCCACGGTCACGTGAGGGTTTCTGCTGTCCAAATTCAGCGGGGCGTGGCCGGGCCGGGGCTGGTGGGAACTAGAGTTCTGGGGAGGCGGCGGCGTCGCCTGAGCCGATGCGTTCTCCTGCCGAACCCTCTTCCGAGGCGGCTCGGGCGCTGTCGGCAGAGTGTCCGGGGAGGGAGCGGCGTAGTTGTGCTGCTGTTGGTGGATTGAGATGTGGAAACGCTTCATGCCGGGGTCGAAGGGGTCAGCTCGCACTGTGATGGTCACTGGCTTGCGGGTGTTCACCAGTCGGCGAGGTTTACGCTGCTGCTTGTGCTCCACCGTGACCACATCAATCTCCTCTTCATCCTCATCTTTGTCATCATCATCATCTGAAGGGGAAAATAAAAAGGTAAGAAACTGGATAAATGTGTGTCCAAAGAGAAGAAAGACACAGAGTGAAGCGTTTAAGACTTAAAATGCCAGCTGAGGTGAGCAGCCTGACTGACACGCTCGCTCTAGCCTCCCGCCTCCTCAGGCCAATTAAATGCTTCTGCGAAAAAGATATTCACAGAGCCTCGCAAAACCTGCATGATCTCCCTCACTCACACACTCTCACCAAGGCTCTGAATCATCACTGCATTAGTTCAGCTCCCTGAGTGGAAATTCCCCCTCTTCATTCATGTGCACAGAGTGAGCATGAGAGGGAGAGACAGGTTAGGCTGTGAAGCACTCAGGTGCTTCTTCAACTTGTTAAAATGAGCCGACTAATATCCAGCGCTGCGAAACCCATTTGTTCCTCTATTTACTAGAGTGGAAACAGGGTTTAAAAGAAATAAATAAAATACTTTTTTTTTTTTTTACTCCATTCCCGCAAATCGAGTAGACTCCCAGGACACTTTCAGCACTCTTCTAGATTAAAACACACTCTTAAGTAACTAACATCACAGCAAGAAGAGGGGACAGACACAAAGCTGGGAGTAAGGCGACCCCAGCTATTATCCTCAGCAGCACTCATGTGAAAAGCAAGTCTCATATTACAAAAGCATACAGGACGGACTCTCCAGAGTAACCCTATAATAGCTCTTTACTGAAGCTTAAACACACATCTGTTTCCCGGGCTGGCTCATTCTCCTCCTCTCAGAGCTCCCGTCTCTCCATGAAATGCTCAACACTGTCCAAAAAAAAAAAAAAAAAAAAAAAAAAAAAAAAAAGGACTGTGCAGGCTCAGCCTGAACCCTCCTGAACGGGCTAATCCCCCACTGCTCCTATTCACAGCCCGGGCTGGCTCGGCCCAAATACACCCCCCAACACAATTGGCGCCGGAGCCTGTTGAGCGGAGGAATGCAGCAACAAGTTCCCTTTGTGGCATTCCACACACCATTATGCACGCTCCGAGCTCGACATCACATGGCAGCCTACATACCAGACTCGATCATATGGGTTCGGGGGAGTGGGGAGGAAAAAAAAAAAAACAAAAACCCACACACAAAATTGGGAAAAAGTAGGTCTTGTCTCAGGGAAAATTTAGGCGAGACAGAATAACTAAGGGGGGGTGGCTTCTCAATCCCTCCCAGTTACATAAAGTTCCAATAATAAGTGTTCTTTATTGAATTCATGTCAAATTTGAGGTCAGGGAGAGCCGGCAGAGAGGATATTGTTATCATAAGTCAGACTGGAGGAGAGGAGCAGGGAGAGGTAGCAGCTGGTCTGCTGGATCCCTGCCAAGCAGCAGATGTTTGGATGGGTGTGTCGCTCTCTGGGCTTCAAGCATGTGTTGCATGCACCAAAGGTAACGCAATGCAGTCATCATCATGTGCCATGCCAGCCATTACCGCCAAGATGGCTGACCAAAGCAATAAAACTGTAATAAAAATGACTAAGTTCAAAAACAAAATACCTAAAAGTCACTGATCCAAGCAAACAAATAAAGGAGACTTAAATAAAACATGACTGGGCGGGTCTGGAAGTTCCAGTGTGTTAAGTACTGTGTGTGTGTGTATGACAGGGATGTGGTGGAAACAGAACAAGTAACTATGGCCACTGAACTACCTGTTCAACGTCACTGTGACACACAACTGCACAGAGAAAGAGCTACCATTCACGCTGTACATCAGTGCGCTTCACCTGTTACTAACCTGAAGAGTCGCTCTGTGATTCGGAACCAGAAGACACTTGTTTCTTGCATCCGCCTGTTATCGGGAACGTGAGAACCGCGGCGGGGTCCACGCAGTCCGCAGCCAAGCCGCCGAGGGCAACAGTGTCACCGGGGCCACTCTGCACCCTCCCGGGGGAGGTGACTGCGGACCCGGCTGCGACTTTAGCGGCCACTCCGGTCCCGGGACAGGCAGAGTACCGCTCCCCTACAACTCTCTCCAGCTGCTGTCCGGCCGAGAAGCCGCTCCACATGCAGTCCTGGATGATGATAGAGCTTAGGTTCCCGAACGAGTCGCCGGTCGTAGCCAGCTTGCACGGCACATCCTGCTGATGCTGCTGCTCATCCTCCTGCCCCAAGAACTGGGACACCCACTCCAGCTTGTCTCCGAGAGACGGGTAGAGCAGTCCGACCCTGCCCGACCCTTCCACCGCCCGGATAGGGGACATGGGCGGGGTCGGCACAAGCTCGAATTTCTTCCATATGTCCTCGCTGGGCGCAGTGGACTTGAAGAAATCCTCGTCCGGGTCGTGGTCGTCGTAGAAATAATGTTGGTAGTGGTCGAGGTGGTCCATGTCCCAGTTTTCATAACGAGGCGCGGTGGAGCTAATGCCCGGCATGGGTGGCTGGAGGCAGCGGGGTGAATCACTCCCTGTTCCCGCTGTCTGCTGAGACACACACACAGAGAGCCGGCAGCTGGATCAGAACTGAGCCTCATTCGCATCAGAAATAATAACACCGCTGTGCGTATTTTGTTTTTAATCATTTATTTATTGGGGGGGCGGGGGGTCCGACCCTGTGGTAAATGCATAATGCATCTATTTTCATGCATCGCTGCCTATTAGATAATGATGCAGTTTATCCTCGTAAACAGCGACCTGCCTTTGAGGAAATAAACCTCCACCTTAAAAAAGAAGGTGTAACAGATGACTTAAATCACTAGAACCTTGTTTGCAAATCGGTAAAGACTCCATAAGACAGTATTTGGAGAGAGTGGTAGTGGAGGTGAAGACACTGACTTTCAGGCATAAAGATTCTCCGCTCACACGCCGCAAGGTTTAAACAACAAAAACAAACCAAAACCAGAACACCAGTCTTGCTGCAGCTGTTGAGAAGTTCAAAGTTTCGCAACTGTCTCATTACATAACACTGTTTTAGTAGTAGGATACTGAAGGGAGGGGGCGGGGGTGTTCCGCTGACTGCTCAGCAGAAAACAAGGCGATTAAAATGGGACTGAAAATAGATTAATTGGACAGACAGGCAGCAGGTAGCAGCCCCGGTACTCCCGGTGAGGCTGCTCAGACCGGAGAGCCGCGCGTAAAGCACTTTATTTGGCTCCTCCTCGGCTCGACTCCTTATCAAGCTCAAGGAATTCAGCTGCGTCTAAAAAGCCGATCAGTTAATCAAGCAGCGGGCGCGCTGGAGATGCGGCTTTTCCATTCGTCAAACCCCCAGTACACACCCCTCTCCGAATAAAATTAAAATAAAAACTTTAAGCGGTTCACTTATTCTCTAAACCATCCACGTGTGCGTTTGGGTGTCAGCTGTGAGGAGTTTTTTTTACCTGGTGCCCAAAGTGAAAAACCTGTCTGCGTCTTCATGGATCCGCTGTGCGCAATTACACCACTAAGAAAAAAAAAAAACACACAGAAAAAGCAGCCACAGTGATTCCTTTACAAGCAATCTGCTCCCAAATTGAGCGTCCCTCCCTCCCTCTGCTGCTGCGCTCGGTGTCTCTCTCAGGTGGTAAACAGTCATCGGGGGTGAACGAGTCCGTTTGGTCGCGGTCCCACCGCTCAGAGGGCTGGATAGGCTTCGGCTATGGTCACTTTCTTTGCAGACTGCTGCACTATATGATCCGGGGGAAGGACTCTTGGCTATTCTGCATAAGAGGCGGGTCGTAGTAGGAGAGCCACGCCCGCCGTTTAAAGGTGCAGCACACTGAAAAATAACAGCCCGGAGCGCAAAAGCGAGAGTGCGAGCTGAGTGTTATGACAGATTTCGTAAGGTGACAGCTCGCTGCTTTTGCAATAATTACGCACACGTAATAAGAGCGTGTTTATTTGTGTCCGTGCACATGCACAAGCATTTGGATGTGCGTGGGAAGGAGAGCTTTAAGGGTTGATTTTCTGCATCATGTGTAAAAGAAAACATAAAAAATACCATATGCTGGAGTGTAGTGCAGTGAGGCTCTCAGGCATTTTGCATAGCTTTAGAATTTTTAAATGCTATTGCCTGCTGAGTGAACACACACACGAAAACACACACAAGCACGATTTAGGCTGCTGTTTCCTCCTCTTTTGTTTGTTTGCTTGGCTCATGGAAGTTGGAGTCGAACAGGCTGACAGTCCTTTGCTAAGGTGTCTGTTTCTCTTTGGAAGTAACAGGTGGCAGCTGATCATGTGGTTTATTGCAGTTAATAAACAGCTGTGTAATTGTTTGTTTGGCCAGGGTGTTCCCCACCTTTTGCCCTATATGGCAGCTGGGATAGGCTCCAGCTGTTGAATGGGGGGTGGATTTGTAACCCCCCAGCTCTTAGTGTTTCACTGAGCTTATGTTCAAAGCTTTCTGCACGTTGAAATCTGTGATGATTTCAAGGACTCATGTATATTTCAGTGTTCTTTTTATGTCTGACTGAAAACCTGACGGTCAGTAACACTTCCTATGACTGACAATCAAATTAGCAACAACACTGCTTGAAAGATTTGGCTCACAAGGCACTTTGTGATAACCCTTTTCCATCTCTTCTCTTCTCCATGGTTATAGAACTGAGGGGTGAAGGAGATACTGTGCGTGTTTACTTTCGTGAACCACAAATCATTCAGTGGTGTATCAACTCATAATTCATCATCATATTTTGGGAGTCACTGTCGGTGGTTTTGTTGCCTCACTGAATAATGTCACAGCAGCTTTGGGTTGTTTTTTTTTACCCCCCTAACTAATACCTCTGGTTCTAAATGTTTTTGTTGTTGTGTATTTATGCATTTGTTCTAAATTCTGGGGGTCAGATTTAAACCAAGTAAACACATCCATCCGTCCGTCCGTCCATCCGTCCATCCATCCATCCATCCATCCATCCAATTCAGTCTTGCTAATAAATGAAAATGTAAATAGTACAGAAGAGAGAAAGGAAACACCCTTCAGTGTTATGAGTGTTGAAGCTGCATAGTTTGTCCACCAGAGGGCACTCTGCAACTTCCTGTTGGTTGCACAACCAGCTGCTCTGAATTTAACTTTAAATTAAGTATTTTCATTACTTTGGTACTGTGGAAAAACAAAAAAGCTAGCATAATTTTGCTCTCCGATTTTGATGTTACTGTTTTCGAGGCAAAAGCCGTTTGTCCAATTTTACAGTATGGTTAAAGTAACAGAACACTTTTAAAGTCACAGCTTCCTTGGCTTTCAGACTTTTTGAGAAAAACTCTCCTTCTCCTTTTTTACTTCTGGCTTTGACTTGGTTACCAACCGGCCTGTCAGCGCACTGTGCCAGAGCAGATGCTGTACAGCTGCTATGTGAGATCACGACACCGTGTGAATCACAACGTAAGATCGTATGGCTGTATGAACTCTTGATTCATGTGTTGGGATGTAAAAAAGATCCACTGGTTAAAAAAATAAAGGGCTATAATATGGATGGGCAAGTTCAGCAACAGTGAAGGGCAAGCAGTTATTGATGTGTGTGTGTGTGTGTGTGTGTGCGCGTCTGAGTGTGCACTTCCTTCATGTGGACATATGGCTGCAGTATCTGGTGTCGACCGTGCATCTGACAGTCTGTGTAATCAATATCAAGCTTATGATGTAAAGCCCCCCCTCTGAGAGCGTCTCACACACGCACGCACACACACACACGCACGCACACACACACACACACACACACACACACGGACAACTGCTGACACTTGTTTTTCTTGCCATATGAAACCAACTCGCTAGTGCCATTTTGGAGTAAACCATCCTGCACACTCTCTCTTGAGCACGACGACTGAAGAACATCCTTCCCATAACTGCCCCTCTTCAGCTGCCCCTCCAGCTTGAAGCAGACAGCGTGAAATCCAAGTCTGTCCACCTCATCATCCCATCAAACACAGCAGACACCACCCTCCTCTTTTTTCTTTTTTTTATCTCAAACCCCATCTTCTGTCACTCATCCTCTATTCATCTGTCTTCAGTTCTTCCTGCCTACTTTTCACTATGACCTCCTTCATCCTTTTATTCCCAGTCACCTCTGATCAAAAGATTTTGACCCTACATGAAGCCGGGAGACTTTAGAGGGTTATATCTCCGTTTTCCCAGAAGATTCCCTACAAAGACGCAGTACTAACAGACTGGAGAAACAGAGGCCGCAATCTCTCAGTTTTCCCCATCTGCATCGCTTTCTCGCTCTCTCTCTTAGCCCTGATATCTCCTTCTCTTGCCGCTTTCATCTCATTCCTCTCTGCCCTCTGCCTTGTTTCCTACTTTGAAATGTTTAATCTGCCTCCCCTCTTTGAATTAATCATCAAACGTGAATAAGAGCAAGAACCCGCTCCTTAAAGTGTACAAAGAAATGTCTTTTTAGATAAAATAAGTGAGTTTAAGGAGTCCCTGTGGTTCTCATCATTTACATGTACAAGAAATTGTCTTATTCAAAGACAACATTTAATTGCAGTATGTAAATTTGATTTGGGGAAAAGGCAGATCCCTACATGGATGTGTTGTGGTGAGGCTCAGTGGGAAAACACTCATTTGCACCAGTTCCCCTATGGATCTGTGAAGCTTTTTGCATGAAAATAGGAGGAGTAGCTTGTGATGCGCACTGATCTTACTGATACATATAGACAGTCTCATAGGATTACTGAAATGTTATTACTCACGAGGTCCCAATTAAGTGCTATCTTCTCCCAAAATAGGGACACTCATAGTGTTGCGATGCACTTTACATATTAATATAAAACAGCATGTTTTCTTGTGCATAACCAAGCTGTTTTTGAGCCCAAAGCTATCTAAAGCCTGCACGGCCACTGATTCGGGATCAGTGCCTATGGCTTGCGTCAGCAGGGAAGAGACAAATCTACACTTTGGAGTAATTTGTGTTGGAGAATTATTGTATTAACAGCTTTGGAAAGTGCTCAAAAACAGTGGTTTTTTTTTAAGACAGTTCCTGAAGAAAATAAAAATAAAATCAGGTTATTAAACATTAAAGTAAACAATGAGGAAACTTCCACTGTTATCGAGTACCCACCACCTAAAAACGTCATTTTAGCCTCTCCCCCCTAAAGCCATCTTTCCGGCTTCCCCTTGCACTCATAAATTTAAACAACAGGTGGGCGGGGCTTCTGCATTGACTTCTAATGAAGTATTACATCTATGTACTGTGGACTCATAAAGAATAGTGAAGTTACCCATTGCATCGCCTCCCGTAAGTCTTCATGCACATAACTAGTGCATATACATCTGATTCTTTTTCTTCAAACGCTCCCTGCAGCTTTTGTTATGGCATACTGTGCATAGAACAGGGTATTATTTCAATGTGATTTGGTTGCTTCTAATCATTAGATTAAATTGGATTAAATAAAGCCGCAACGATCCCCATGGGGTTGCTGGAGCAGCAGCAAACGATATGAGTTTATCATACAGAATATGCAGATTATTAAAACGATGACACTTAATATGCAAAGAGAGCGAGAAAATTTCTTTAGTAGAATATTAGTGGGATGTGAATAAATCAGCGTAGGCTACCTTAAATAAACTTGTGTTATTTGAACTTATTAGATTTACACATGGATACGTTTGCTGCAATATACTCAGTTTCCTAGCAGTTGGCAATGATGTATCAGAAAATAACACATGCTGTGGTTTGGGTTCTTTACTAAATACACCAATCAAGTCATCTTCTGTCATGAATACGATTATTTATGGAACAGATAATTATGTCAGTGGAAGGATTTATTGTATCGCAGAAAGAAAAGTAAAAGATAAACACCCCAGAGAAAAAAATGAAATGGAGTTGGATAGCGAATGATGGCCAGGAATGTGAGCATAGAGACGGGAAAACAAGTCACCACCACCCCCCTTTCTTGGGTCACCCTTCCCGTCATTTCTGTAACCACCCCCACTGCACTCGACTCTTTCCAGACTGATCAGTGAGCACCTAGTCTGGATTCCAACCATTAGTGTGTCTGTGGCGTCCGCAAATTCACTTCATGTAATCTGTGAGACAGGAGAGGAAAAGTGACAGCTGCTACCCACTGGATGGTGTTGACCTCCTGCTGAAACACACACAATACAGAGTGAGTGGATTGCCTTTTGGTCCAGATGCTCATTACATTGAACTACAGAGACATATGTCCACAAAGTGTATATGCAGAAAATCTTCTCAAATCTTTAACCCTGGAGAACCCATTGGGTCAAATTTGACCCCATGGTTTCCCTAGTAAACCAATGGGGTCGGATCTGACCCCATGGGTTCTCCAGGGTTAATACTTTAATGCACAACTTTTCTGATTGTCTGTGAACTCCTCCTACAGGAGGAGGATGAGGAGCTGAGGAACCAAACCTGGCATGCAGATACATCTTAGACCACTGAAGGTTCTTATTTACTATATGTGTCCGGCAACCACCTACCAATGAGCTAAAATTACTCATTTGCAGTTTATCTACTGTGTAACACTTTACAAAAGCATGTTGTCAGTTCAGTTTTACGACATGTAATTTTTAAGCACATAGAACTATTTTATGCTTGATATATTATGAAGTCACTGTGGCTAGCAACAATCTAACTAAAACTATAGATCAAACAATATTCTGGCATGGTTATGTAATAATAATAATAATGATAATATTAATAATAAAAGTAATGATGCAATATTTAATTTGGCTTTTCATATCTGATGAAAGTCTGTTTGCTCAACTGGCCTAACTGTAAGCCAGGTGGCTAAGTGTGAATGCTAAAGTGGGCTACAGACTGCTAAAGGGAGAAGCAGCCCTTTTGGCATTGTGCAGATTTCCTATCCGGTCGTTAAGTGATGACGTGACGAATCCTACTTCTGGGCCTAAAGTAGTCTGCGTTTAATATGGCTTTTGTGTTGTAAACATGTTTAATGTTTTGTATTTTCTTCTATTTAATCTCAAAAAGCTCCTAAAACAGTCAGTGATCACTGTTGACCTCCCTCGGCTTTTATTACCGCTAATCATTTATTTAAGCTCAGTTTTTAAAACCTTAGGGTGTAACTACGGCCCAGCCCATGCAGCAGTATATGAATGACTAACCTCGTATTGTGGATGGATTATCTCAGTTGTTCTCCTGGCTCAAGTTTGGTCCTTTTACAGCATCCTGCCATGCGATTACATTTGTTCCTGACCACCGAGAACACTCACGTTAACTTTTATTGAGTGGAAAAAAAGTTAGCTTGTTTATATTATGCTAACATAGCTGTGTCGCTAGCGGTCACGTAGCACATCATTATATACCAGCTAGCCAAACTTCAGTAACCCTACAAACGTCACTGCTGTTTAGCTTTCTGTCTTCATTTATGTTGGAAGTGATAACAGAGCTGTACGTTTTAATTTGTTTCCAAAATCCCGCAGTCAGGACATGCTATATTGTATTTAGATAGAAGCTAGCGAGCTAACTTCCTGCTAACTTCTAACTCCGTTAAATGTCATAAATTCCGTTTTCATGGATGCCTGGATGTTAAACTAAATTGTTACACCTGGTAGAGCAGAACGCTGATCATTTTATTAAAGATGAAAGACTTTAGACAGTTTTTCAACTCTCAGTAATGCCATAGTGATCGTTTGATATATGGACCTGCAGCGGAGTTTAGGCCCAGACACGGCTAGTGACGTCAGACTTAACGACCGGATTCCCGTGTTTAACTTTTTAGCCTTTTTTTTTTTTTTTTTTTAATTTTTAAAATTTTTTTTAGTGCTGTCAGCGTTAACGAGCTAACCGCGCTAAGACGTTGACGCCGTGCAGCCCCATGCACGGGGCGATCCGAGCTAACTCGCTAATGGAGATTTGCCGCATTAATCCAGTTATGGCATTAACGTCATTTTAACGAGATTAACATTGACAGCACTATTTTTTTCATGTAGTACTGACTGTACTTGGTAAGGTGCTAACTTGCCAACTAACACTTCTTGGCCTGGTTAGCAATTAGCATCCATAAGCACATTGCACATGCAGATGATTCTAACATAGAACTAAAGCTATGCAAGCATTTCACAGACTTCTTTAGTGCAATTTATATCGCAGCAGTCAGTTTTATTTATTTGAAAAATATGTATTTAAAAACATTGCAGAAGAGACGGATGCCACAAACACGCTTGAAATGGCTCTGCTGAAAGACTCAAAGCAGACAGCTAGCAGCACCAGCTGCTTGTGTTAGCTCCATAAACATATAAATACACAACCATTGGTTGGCCAGTGCAGCCACAGCTTTAATCATAGATAACTTAAGCCTTAATGCAGTTTGAATGAATGGCTGAGTTATAGAAATATTTTTAACGCTATGGGAGTGTGTGAGTCTTGAGTCACTTTTTGCAGTTTTAGCATTTCTGCATCAGGTTATGGGACTATTTTAGCTGCTAGATCAAAATCTGATTATAATTCCAGGGCTGCCTGTTCACACTGCTCAATGTGTCTATCATTCCTTATCAATCTACCACCACATTCATCTTGAATAGTTTCTGAGTGTTAAACTCCATACAGGCCCATAAAGATTTTATTTTATGACCTTTATTTTTAGGTTGCTCATTCAGTTGTGAATACCTACAGTTACATTGAACGAGGATTTGGTACACTCATATGGCCTGTGTATTTGTGGACTTTCCAGCAGTGATTGCGAGAATGAATTCCTTTCAACTAGAAAATCGAAGCATCATATTTTCACTAACTGACAGAGTAAATTACACAACATCTTGTTTGTGTCTCATGCCCGTCACCATATAACCACAGCAGTGTGTAAAAAAACAGCAACTTTGCGTAAACAAATGAGAAATTGATTTTAATCACATGGCAGCACAGCTAATGATTATCAGTTACAGAAAAGGTATGGAGGTGACAGCAAATCCATACAACCTTGTGAGGCTATAATACAAATACCAAAGGTACTCTCAGGTGTAACGCGTGGACAGATAAATGAACTCTGCTCCTTACATTCGTCTGTTCCCTGCAAGCCATCCGCACTGATTGACAAGCAGTTGTTACTCAGCTGCTCCTCTTCTTTCTTCAGTGACTTTTATTGCATTCTTGGTCAAAATCAATTCTGGAGGAACAGCCTGTCAGCACAGACTGTACCCCGGGAAAGATACGCACACAGAAAAACCGCGAGAAGGCATGAGTGTGACAAAGAGAGTGGGGTATATGTGCCAGAGTGGTGGATGTGCCAGAAAGCAAGGGAATGAACAAGGGTCTGCAGGAGAAAAGTATAAAAGGAGCGGGGGGATGGAGGGGGAAGATGCTGTGCAAAATAAAGAGTTAGCAGGAGGGTGGGAGGAATGTAGACAGGACTGGGTGAAATGAGCGATCGGGTAAAAAAATTATTATCCATCAAGCGAGCGAGGAAAGGGAGAGAGGGGAGAGAAAATGAGAAATCAGGGATGCGATGTGATAGCAGTTCACAGGAAGAGAAAACAATGCAATTGCATAACTGATTTGGCAGGGCTGTGATTCTGAGCATTCTTGAAACGTTGCTCACACTCACAACTACACACACAACCACAAACACTGGCATGCGCACGATCTCGCACACCCAGTCAGTCAATACAAGAGGACAGATAATATCGCATAGATGCACACAAAGTGAAGTAAACAAATACACGCTAATAGCCTGCGAGTGTTTTTGCTGATAAATCACCTTCTGTTTTTGTGTCTGTGCTACGTAACTGTTGTCAGGAATTTGTCAATGTGTGTGAGTGTGAAGTTCTTTCTGTGTTCTAATCAACACAGCTGATTGTTTTGAACGTTTCTGGCCTTCTGCTCCGATGCCCATCACGGTTTTGCCCGTTCATCACATGAATGCCTGGTTTTCTCAAATAACAGCTGGTTAATGCAAATTTGAAACAAAAATTTGAATTTGCGTACAGCGAAAAAAAGAAAGAGTAGAAAGGCAGAGGGAAGATAAAGAGATATCAAACTAAAACTTGTACAGTTACTTTAGTAACTCAACCTTGTTTTAACAAGTGCACTGCAATCAAGTGGCAACCTCTAGAGCTTCAGGCAACACAGAAGCTGAATAATCTTTCATTTCTCTGCAGACAAGTAAACATAAATACTGATTCAAAAAAACGAACATGGTGCCAGCCTAAATACTAATACTGAGGCTTGAAAATCCATCGTCTAAGAATGAATGGCTGATGTCACTTTGTTGGTTATGTCCATCTTATACATACAGTCTACTGTGACCAGGGTTGTAATGCATTCCAAAGTAATCACAAGTGTTGGCAAAGAGTAAACAGTCACTATGAACATTATAGAAAAACTAAAAGCTACAGTGAACACAATATGCTAGACTTTTACACAGTTCATAATGCTAACACAAAGCTAGCAGCTGGAGATCCTCAGACTCAGAATGAGACTCAAGTGTGTGTGTATGTCAACTCCGGCAAAGCAGCTGTTTTTATTTCTTCCATTTATTTCTACACGTGGTTTTTCCTGACCTAGAATCACAGTCACAATAATGTTTTTCTGCTAAATGCTCTATCAGCTGTTTTCAACCAACTTTTCTGTCAGCTTTGTGGTAACACACAAATCATCTTCTGTATGCCCTCATTTCCATTTCCCTAACAAAACATAAAGAAACGAAGGGTGGATCGAGACTTTTGCAGAGTACAGTAAATGGGTAAAATGAGTTCATGTTAAACTTAGACACGTCATATATATCATTTCTGTGCCACTGCAGCTTTTTGTATGTGTCCTTTGGTTTGTTTCCTCTCTGCAGCGACTCACCACATAGTTTTCAGCACTCAGACATCTTCTGGTGAGAACTGATGTTCTGACTCGTGACTACCTGACTGGATCACTGGCCTTGAAGTTGAAAATGCAGAGAGACAGCAATTCTGTTTAGTCTACATGTCCCCCCCTCCCCAATGCATTCAGCTGCATTATCGTCCATTGCTCTGTGTTTTATAAGCCGTGTACAAAATGTGGATAGCTCTAACCACAAAAGGCCAAACTGCTGTCAAGGCTAAAGAAAACACAGTTTTAACTATTGAATTAGCCTACGCACACTGCAACACAAGTACAATTTTATTGAAGAACTTACAGAGAAAAGCCTGAAAACTGAAGCTGAACCTGCGCTCTGCTCACTGACGGGGACAAGCACTTCATCTGGCTTTTGAACACAATGGAAGATGTAACCTTGACAACCTGATAAGGAGCTGTCAAAAAAAAAGCCAGGACAAAAAACAAACAAAAATATCTGTCGAATATAAAAAAATACCTTCTTCACTGCTTTTTCAATTAACTGGAAGCAGTAAAAGTCGTGTTTTTTTTTCTAAACAGCAGTGTAGCAACACTTGAAATCTCATTTTCAAGATCACCAGATCAAGTGAGATTTTTCCACAGGTTATGTCAGAAACTATAACCAGAGCTGGCTACACAGCAGAGGAAGACGGGCGGAGAAGAAAGGAACCGCTCCTCGTAATCATTCCTAATTAGGACTAATTGCATTTTGGAGAGGAATGGCGATGCCTATTTGCCCTGCGGCTGTGTTTTCCCACACAGGGATGATTCCAAATAAAACACGACTGTCAACACCAATCTCCTCCGTGTTTTCTCGTACTTCTCCGCCTAATTTATTTACAGTAGGAGCGCTGCAAGTCTTTTTTTAGCAGTCGTTCAATGGAAGCATATTTACAGATGTAAGGTAAGCAGCAACCAAGTGGCACAAATGTTTTATTTAATAATCAATATTTGTATATTACCAGTGGATACTGCTTGAGTCTTAAAAGCTTAGCTGTACAGCGCTGCAGCTGCCACACCTTTACTCTTTCAGTTACCTCCTTTACAGATGTCCCTGCTTTTTCTTAAAAGCAAAAAAGCTAATGTACATTCTTAATCAAATGCAGGGAAATTAAGTCAGGGACTACTAGATGTAGCTAAACAATATAGGCTTTTCCCCATATGCTTTTGACCGACGCATTTATGTGAGCCTACAGACGCTGTAGGCTCACATAAATGATTCAGATGCATGCAGACTTTTCTCTGTGTCTGCTGGATGAATAGAGCAACTGTTTGCTCACTGAACTGGCAGATCTGCAGGCTTCAATAACTTGGCTTTAACCCTGACAACATCATCAGGATCATTTTATTAGTCTGAAAGGTCATTCCAGATTATATGAGTTTGGACGGCCCTCTTTGAAGTATGAATTGTACTCACTGGGATCAAGCAGCAATCTTTGGGGCTAACTGCTCTCTGCTAGGTCTCATAACTGCAATTTTTACTCACATGAAGTTTACGCTGTCTTTATTTTAAGTCCCCACTCACACAGAGACTGGTTGTGAGTGCTTGCTGCAGGTCAGTGGTCCCCAACCCCCAGGCCACGGACCGGTACCCATCCGTGACTCGTTTGGTACCGGGCGGCAAGAGTTGCGGTTCGGGTGTGAATTTCATGTTTATAAGGGTTTTTATCGGTCGTTCGTGTTATTTTTTAATTGTTTCCCTGGGTCTTTTCCCATGTGTTATGAATAAATCTTCTTTTTTTTTGGTACCGGTACTGGTTTTATTTGGTTGTATTTATCTGCGACACCTTAAAGGTCGGCCTCTGAAAATATTGTCAGGGCATAAAACAATCTGTGGCACAAAAAAGGTTGGGGGTCGCTGCTGTAGGTGGCTGGCAGCTGCTGTGAAATCTGCTGCTAAAAACCTGGATTATACTGGCCTACAGACCAGTCAGTGATCCCTTTTAGCCATTAGTCACTTGGAAAATATTCTCCAACTAATTGGCAAGTGGTTGTGAGAGGTTGGCTGCTGTTGCTAGGTGAAATTGGCTGAAAACAGGTATGTGGTGCTCCTTGGGATTGCTCTGGTAAATATCAGGCTGTCGCGGTTACTAGTAGTTTGTATGAAAGACAGTGAGTTGCTTAACTGCTCGTTGAGTACTAATGAAACTGTGCGGACTATGACACAGACCGGAAACGGAGAGAGTTCCCCTTCAAAGTAAAAGTTTGCTCCTGTTTAAGTATGTTGGTTTGAGCCGTGAGGAAAACTTTCACTCGAAGGTTGCACGTTTTCAAGTTTCACTGCCATTATGTGGTTAGTTAATAAGTGTTTGCAGACAGGTCAGCGTCTCGGACGTTTGTGGTGCACCACTTGCAAACTAGTTGTGGAATAAAAAGTTTTGCCTATTGACTGGAAGTTTCCATGTGTGATGTCACGTTAGCTATAGCCATCTTTTAGGTACAGCCTTTAATCAGATTAAAATACGTATTTAAAATAGTTTAAAATCCTGCATTTCTTGCTTCAGTGGTTTCATAAAGACGGTCCAAAAACCAAGAAAACTCCAGTGCACTTTTCTAAAACATAATACTACCCAGAAAAGAGGTCTATTATTTTGTATGATTTGCTCGGAGTCCATGATAACTCAAGTATGCATATGAGGTAGTACTACAGAGCAGACGGTGTTCCCGTTTTCATACGCTGGAAGACTAGAGGCCAGCTCAAATCAAAAAATTCCAATCTCTTTCAGCAAGCAGCCTGAGGAAAATCCAATTTTCTCTTTCAGTAATGGCAGCTGATCATTGAGAGGAGAATCCTTTTTTCTTCCTCTTCTCTCCAACAAAACCGTGGCGTGAGTGTGATGGTAGTCCCCACAGTCAGTCAGAGAAGGTGTGCTGAGGGCAAGAACATCGTGTAGTTGAAACAGTAGCATATATACGCAACAGTATATACTGTAATATTTGTGATACTTTTTAAAAAATATACCACTCTTGATAAAAAGTGTTATATTTGGGGAGATTTTCTTCATTGTCCAAAATTTGGCTTAAAGCATCTTCTGAATGACACACTGTTCAGTCTTCTGTTTATATTCATTTAATCTGTTTGGCTCTTTACTTGCCTGCTCATCCTTCAACCCCCCCAAATCCTCCTCCACTCCCCCAGAAGCAACCCCAGAAGTAGCAATTGTCCCCCCCCCTCCCCCCTACACACACACACACACCCCCGTTATCCCTGCTGAGGAAGACACAATAGTTAACATTAACAATACCTCCTTCAGGCAGCTCCTGCTACAATGTAACCAGGCAGCCACTTTGTCTGTGTGTGAATGTGTTTGTATCCTTGGCTCATTGTGTGTGGGGAGCATATGGCCTTCTGACATCACAGGCAGAAGGTCAGTGCCTAAAAGGAATTCAAATCATTCTGGGAATCTTCCTTTTTTTCTTTTTTCCCTTAACAAATTTAAAGCGCCCGTACTTGAAAGCGCGGGCACACAAGGGCATTCATTCAGATGGGATTTTTTTGGATTGTTTGATGCACTCAGATTTTAGCCATGTTAGCCTCAATCTCTTGGATTACAGCAGTGTTTAGGGTCATGATGCTTGCCCAGTTTTCACTCTTCTTTTAGCTTTGTTTTGTTCTCCAGTAAAATGAGAAAACAGCTGGAAATGCTACACTATGTGTACCATCTAACATCTGTGCAGCTCAACCATGGGAAACTGGAAATATCACACACAAGAGGAGCGACACTGAGGCTGATTAAATATGACTAAAATTCAAAACAAACGCATGAAATATAAGTCAATCTGAAATATGCTCTCAGGCTGTGGCAAACCCTAAAGTTAGAATATAATCTAGATAATTACACCCAGTAATTGAATCATTGCAGCTTTGAGTACAGCTTGTAGACACAGGCTATTTCCATTTTCTGATACTTTATACTTGGCCCTGTTTTATGTTTATTTTCTTTCGTTAGTAGAATTTATTGTGAGCCAGCTTCGTGGTAATAGTGCTTAAAAGGACATGTATGGTGCTCACTTTTATTTGGTGCATTTCCGGTTTCTGCTGATGACTCAAGGTGCTTTTAACTGCAAGTCACGTTTTCTAACCATACATTCATACTTTACTTTATTCTATACACTTCAGGCACTTTATCTACCTCACATTCACGGCCAGTTCAGAAGTACCAATTAATCTAACACGCATGTCTTTGCAAGATAGCCCGAGTTTCCAGGCTCCAGCTGACTCAAACCGGAGCCTTCTTGATGTGAGGTAACAATTTTATCCACACCACCAGCTTTATCTTTGCACAATTCAAAGAGTTTAACTCTTTACCCATTGAAAGCCTGTCATGTTTTAGACCGGCCTATAGAGCAAAATGATTGGCTTTGTATCAGAAGTTACTGAGAGTGGTCTCCTTTGGAAAAACCAGGAACGTGTATGGTACTAACGGTTGTCAAACTACGTCTTTATTGAGGTGTCAGAATTTATTGTTAAGTGTAGCAGTGAGGTCGTCAAATGTCGTCTTTATAATTATTATCTTATGGTGGAACTAGCGTTAGCTCAAATTTTAGCTCCTCTCTCTTTAAGGTAGCCTTTCTTTTGATTCGCAGACAGCAGGGTTTAGGTGTGTGCATGACACAACCATATTACACATCAAGTGCTTACATTTTTGCATGATGCTTTCTTTATTTGCTAACATAAAGCATCATGTGTTCTATGATGTGCTGCAATAGGCGTAGAGATGCACAGAAATTTGCTTTAATAAATACAACATTAGCTCAAATCTACTGGCTAAAACATAAAAAGCAGCCTTGACTTTGTTGAGCTCGAGCGGTGAAAAGCGTGGAGACTGTGCGAGCCTCTGTAAGCATGCTTTTTATTAAACTCATCAGGTTTAATTAAGTGGGAGGCATGTGTTACATCTTAACTGGAAAGATAGAAAAATTCTAATGTTTCTGGCCAAATATATCTATCTATCTATCTATCTATCTATATATATATATATACATCTGTGAAAACGTGACTGATGAGCAGACCCAAGTGAAAAGGCGGCGATAAAGAAATTCAGCAAGCTCGGAAAAAAGGAGACAAGGATGGATCAAAAGTGCTGAGTTTGGATAAAGTGACTAACGGGGGAAGGGGTCATCAGGCCCCCAGGGAGAGGCTCTCTGATGGTGGGCTCTCAGGTGGCAGGCTCTCGCCTCGGGGCTCTGGGTGGGATTCCATGTGTCAGTCCTAGCTAGTGACAGATGCTGCTCTCTGTCTCTGAAACAGGAAAACTAAAGCCACTAAACATCAGGCGATACTGTAACAGCAGGAGGAGGGGCGTTTACAACAGGAAGGAGAGATGAAAAGCCAGAAGTGTGTAGGGGGGAGGGCCATTGTTGTTGTTGTTGCAAATTTTAATGTATCTTTTCTAAAATAAAATTTAAAAAAAAAACAAAAACGTGTGAGGCTATCATTTTTATCCGTGCACGTGTTTGGATATGGTGATGATAAATCCAGCATTGCAGTTTACATGGTTTCCCTTGAGTTCTCTTTAGCAATTCCACTCCCTTCTACCTACATGGAGCAACTACGGTCAGACTGTGTTGCTGACATAAAGAGTGTGTGTGTGTGTGTGTGTGTGTGTGTGATGGCAGTAAATCCATCCACGCTCAGGTTGTTATCATCCAGCCTGTACCTGGGAATATTTTTACAGCCTTGACACTTTCTCAGCGAGCAGTTGGAGGTAGAAATGATAATCATGGGTGGGTCTGTGAGATTACAGCAGTTTGCTTGTATGTGCCTGAGTCTCTTTATGTGCACTTTTGCATGTTTTTAAGTCAGTGCGTGCTGGCTGTGTGTAACTGTTCGGTTATGTCTATGCGAGGTTCCCAAGTGTGTGCCCCTGTTTGCATGTTTATGCCTCCCGCCTGACTTTGGTTGACGCAGTATCCTCCGGGGAGGCAGGTCCTCAGATCGCGCCTGCCAATCACGGAGATTGATCGGTCTCGCGCCCCTCCCTCTCTCATTCCAATCCGATCCCCCTCGCCCTCTCCACCCACTGTGAGCCCCCTGGTGATTAATCACTCACTCACACAGACAGGTAGCAGTGACATCATCCAATACTTCCCCTCCTCTGCTAAAAGAAACACAGTGAGGCCTGGTGGTCAGCTCAGCGATGAAAAGAGATCAGATAAAATAATCCTCTGCAGTGGTGCGTGAAGAAGTTGCACGTACAGTGGGGCAAAAAAGTATTTAGTCAGCCACCGATTGTGCAAGTTCCCCCACTTAAAATGATGACAGAAGTCAGTAATTTGCACCAGAGGTACACTTCAACTGTGAGAGACAGAATGTGAAAAAAAAAAAAAAAATCCATGAATCTACATGGTAGGATTTGTAAAGAATTTATTCGTAAATCAGGGTGGAAAATAAGTATTTGGTCAATAACAAAAATACAACTCAATACTTTGTAATATAACCTTTGTTGGCAATAACAGAGGTCAAACGTTTACTATAGGTCTTTACCAGGTTTGCACACACAGTAGCTGGTATTTTGGCCCATTCCTCCATGCAGATCTTCTCGAGAGCAGTGATGTTTTGGGGCTGTCGCCGAGCAACACGGACTTTCAACTCCCGCCACAGATTTTCTATGGGGTTGAGGTCTGGAGACTGGCTAGGCCACTCCAGGACTTTCAAATGCTTCTTACGGAGCCACTCCTTTGTTGCCCGGGCGGTGTGTTTTGGATCATTGTCATGTTGGAAGACCCAGCCTCGTTTCATCTTCAAAGTTCTCACTGATGGAAGGAGGTTTTGGCTCAAAATCTCACGATACATGGCCCCATTCATTCTGTCCTTAACACGGATCAGTCGTCCTGTCCCCTTGGCAGAAAAACAGCCCCATAGCATGATGTTTCCACCCCCATGCTTCACAGTAGGTATGGTGTTCTTGGGATGCAACTCAGTATTCTTCTTCCTCCAAACACGACGAGTTGAGTTTATACCAAAAAGTTCTACTTTGGTTTCATCTGACCACATGACATTCTCCCAATCCTCTGCTGCATCGTCCATGTGCTCTCTGGCAAACTTCAGACGGGCCTGGACATGCACTGGCTTCAGCAGCGGAACACGTCTGGCACTGCGGGATTTGATTCCCTGCCGTTGTAGTGTGTTACTGATGGTGACCTTTGTTACTTTGGTCCCAGCTCTCTGCAGGTCATTCACCAGGTCCCCCCGTGTGGTTCTGGGATCTTTGCTCACCGTTCTCATGATCATTTTGACCCCACGGGATGAGATCTTGCGTGGAGCCCCAGATCGAGGGAGATTATCAGTGGTCTTGTATGTCTTCCATTTTCTGATGATTGCTCCCACAGTTGATTTTTTCACACCAAGCTGCTTGCCTATTGTAGATTCACTCTTCCCAGTCTGGTGCAGGTCTACAATACTTTTCCTGGTGTCCTTCGAAAGCTCTTTGGTCTTGGCCATGGCGGAGTTTGAAGTCTGACTGTTTGAGGCTGTGGACAGGTGTCTTTTATACAGATGATGAGTTCAAACAGGTGCCATTCATACAGGTAACGAGTGGGGGACAGAAAAGCTTCTTACAGAAGACGTTACAGGTCTGTGAGAGCCAGAGATTTTCCTTGTTTGAGGTGACCAAATACTTATTTTCCACCCTAATTTACGAATAAATTCTTTACAAATCCTACCATGTGAATTCATGGATTTTTTTTTCACATTCTGTCTCTCACAGTTGAAGTGTACCTCTGGTGCAAATTACTGACCTCTGTCATCATTTTAAGTGGGGGTACTTGCACAATCGGTGGCTGACTAAATACTTTTTTGCCCCACTGTACTTTCTCTTGGATTCACTTTGCAATATTGAATTCAATTTTAATTAAAAAGCACTTCATCACAACAACACCTCAAGGCACTTTATATTATGAGGTATATGCCCCACAATAATGGAGAGAAACCCCAACAATCACAAGACCCCCTATGAGCAAGCACGTGGTGACAGTGAGAAGAAAAAACTCCCTTTTAAATGAAGAAATCTCCAGTAGAACCAGGCTCAGGGATGGGTGGCCATCTGCCATGACCGGCTCGGGTGAGGGGAGTGGTGTATGAACACATAGTGAGTGAAAAAGCAACACAGTGCATCATCGGAAGCCCCCAGTAGCCTGGGCCTTTCACGGCATAACTAAGGGAGGACAAAGGAGTTTGGCAAGGTTTTAAAGACATAATTTGCTTTGCAGGCTGGGAATAAGGTAGATGAACAAGATCATTCTCCATATTGTCCTGAATATGAACAAAAAAAGTACTTAAAGAGCGATCCAAAACAACACTTATCACATCCTGCCCATTTTATTCTTGTAAAATACAAACATTCTTTACATCAAAACACACCAGAATTTTAAGTTATGTTAAAGACTAATGAAATAAATAATGATTAAAATCACCATAATAAATAAAAACTGCTTTACATGCTTGTACACAAAAGCTTAGCCATGAAAATATCTCACGAACTTTTGGCGACCTTTTCACACTTCAGCCCTGGTTTCGGGCTGAATTTTATATTTAACATAAAATCTTCTTAAAATGTGACTCTGACCCTGAATCTATAGAAATAGGTGCCTATATGGTCACTGTTCATGAGAAAGCCATTCGGTGGTCAGCTGAGTGCCTGTCTAATACATAGAAAAGGAAAAAGAGGAAAAAGTGGATCTGACTGGGTATTATATCAGTGACATTCACAAAATTAATGCACACTTGTGTACTTTTTGCAGTATTAGGGTTGTCCGTTGCATATAGGTTGTTTCCTATTAATGACTATTTGTGGGCCTTTGATTTGCTTTTAGTCTGGACTATCTGGAGAAGGATGTTTATCTTGTATAGTCTCTGATTAACTGAAGTAGACGCCCATCACCACAACACAGACCTTTACTGCGCCCTACTGGCCGTGCTGTCTCCCTGCACACGTGATCAGTCAACAAGTATCACTGCAGTGTTCAGTGATTTATAGGCTCATCGAACATTCATTAGTTACAGCTGTCCAAACACGAATACCTAATCAGCTAATCACATAGAAACAGCCCAGTGCATTTAGGCCTGTAGACGACCTGCTAAAGTTCAACCTGAGCATCAGAATAAGGAAGTAAGATGATTTAAATGACTTTGAACACATCACGGTTGTGGTCAGTTTTAATGAAGAAGCCATCAACAAGCTCTCTGTGGGTTAGTCCAGACTGAACCGATTTGTTCTTGT
The DNA here is from genome assembly GCF_900408965.1 of Simochromis diagramma. Classification (NCBI taxonomy): domain Eukaryota; kingdom Metazoa; phylum Chordata; class Actinopteri; order Cichliformes; family Cichlidae; genus Simochromis; species Simochromis diagramma. Next base: position 17,843,937 of record NW_024387523.1, on the reverse strand, counting down.
ACTGTGGTTCCATGCTGCATTCACAGAACCTGTCATTGGACAAATACTCCAGTAGGCGGAACAAAAGGGACAAAAATGTAGACTGTGAGGAAACACTTCACCCTGACAGCATCCACCCACTGTTTTTAACAATTAGAAGTTTTAAAACAGACTGAGGTGACACGTTTTACGATAAAACAATATTTCATATAAAGAAGAAACTATTTAAGCTGAGGTTTATTGTGTTCGGTGCTGAGATCCAGCACATCCTTTCTGACACAGCAGCTTAGGTAGGTTTGAGGTATGAACAAGGATATCTTACTTCAAAGTAGCAGAAGCTGAGGCAGTTCAGTGATTCAACTTAGTGACGCTTCACCTTATGGGATGAGTCACAAATATTCCAGCAGGTGGTAGCAAAGAGGCAAAAAACTAAAGAGTGAGGAAATAATTTCACCCAGTGTAAAGAGGTTTCACTGCACATTTAATCCCAGTAATATCTCAGTACAAAAAAAAAAAAGAAGCACAACTTCAACAGGAACTCTCAGTTTTACTACATGATAAACAAATGCTGCTGTCGTAAATGAAAGAAACCTGTCAGCACGACTCTTTGGGCTTAAACTAGAAGAAATACAGGGAGTGCAGAATTATTAGGCAAGTTGTATTTTTGAGGAATAATTTTATTATTGAACAGCAACCATGTTCTCAATGAACCCAAAAAACTCATTAATATCAAAGCTGAATGTTTTTGGAAGTAGTTTTTAGTTTTTAGTTTAGCTATTTTAGGGGGATATGTGTGTGTGCAGGTGACTATTACTGTGCATAATTATTAGGCAACTTAACAAAAAACAAATATATACCCATTTCAATTATTTATTTTTACCAGTAAAACCAATATAACATCTCCACATTCACAAATATACATTTCTGACATTCAAAAACAAAACAAAAACAAATCAGCGACCAATATAGCCACCTTTCTTTGCAAGGACACTCAAAAGCCTGCCATCCATGGATTCTGTCAGTGTTTTGATCTGTTCACCATCAACATTGCGTGCAGCAGCAACCACAGCCTCCCAGACACTGTTCAGAGAGGTGTACTGTTTTCCCTCCTTGTAAATCTCACATTTGATGATGGACCACAGGTTCTCAATGGGGTTCAGATCAGGTGAACAAGGTAGGCCATGTCATTAGTTTTTCTTCTTTTATACCCTTTCTTGCAGCACGCTGTGGAAGTACTTGGACGCGTGTGATGGAGCATTGTCCTGCATGAAAATCATGTTTTTCTTGAAGGATGCAGACTTCTTCCTGTACCACTGCTTGAAGAAGGTGTCTTCCAGAAACTGGCAGTAGGACTGGGAGTTGAGCTTGACTCCATCCTCAACCTGAAAAGGCCCCACAAGCTCATCTTTGATGATACCAGCCCAAACCAGTACTCCACCTCCACCTTGCTGGCGTCTGAGTCGGACTGGAGCTCTCTGCCCTTTACCAATCCAGCCACGGGCCCATCCATCTGGCCCATCAAGATTCACTCTCATTTCATCAGTCCATAAAACCTTAGAAAAACCAGTCTTGAGATATTTCTTGGCCCAGTCTTGACGTTTCAGCTTGTGTGTCTTGTTCAGTGGTGGTCGTCTTTCAGCCTTTCTTACCTTGGCCATGTCTCTGAGTATTGCACACCTTGTGCTTTTGGGCACTCCAGTGATGTTGCAGCTCTGAAATATGGCCAAACTGGTGGCAAGTGGCATCTTGGCGGCTGCACGCTTGACTTTTCTCAGTTCATGGGCAGTTATTTTGCGCCTTGGTTTTTCCACACGCTTCTTGCGACCCTGTTGACTATTTTGAATGAAACGCTTGATTGTTCGATGATCACGCTTCAGAAGCTTTGCAATTTTGAGACTGCTGCATCCCTCTGCAAGATATCTCACTATTTTTGACTTTTCTGAGCCTGTCAAGTCCTTCTTTTGACCCATTTTGCCAAAGGAGAGGACGTTGCCTAATAATTATGCACACCTGATATAGGGTGTTGATGTCATTAGACCACACCCCTTCTCATTACAGAGATGCACATCACCTAATATGCTTAATTGGTAGTAGGCTTTCGAGCCTATACAGCTTGGAGTAAGACAACATGCATGAAGAGGATGATGTGGACAAAATACTCATTTGCCTAATAATTCTGCACTCCCTGTACATGTGTAAAATCACAGAATAAGTTCTGGCAGCTCCAAGTACCCAGACTGCCCGGTAATTATAAAGGAGCAAGTTTTTTTTTTTAATTTAAAGAAAGGATTTTGTTTTGTTTTTTAAGGTTGTGAAAAATGAAAAAAAGAAGAAGATTTTACCTGCTTATCTGTTACTTTATTACTTTGGTGTAGTATGAATGACCATGAGGGAGGTTTATATCAGGAAGAAACAAAACAAACACAGTCAAAAGTCCAATATGTATCTCTTCCTTGATTTTTTCCAAAGCCATCCAGTGAACCAGATTGGAGTCATTGGCAGGCCGATTTTGGCCCCCCGGGCCTTATGTTTTGACACCCCTGCTCTAGAATACATTGCTCTGTACTACTACATTAAGCAGATTTTGAACAGTGGTTAACAACTTTAGATGAGTGTCAGGCGCTTTTACAGTCACGTGCTCATAATGTCTGTAGCATTGTTAAAAGGCAGTGAGAGAGCTTTTTACTCCAGAATGATTGAACCTCTCCAGACGATCAGGAAATCAGAAAAATAAATTAATGTAAAAATAGCAAATCACACGTGTGAATCATACATTCTCTATTCCTGTTAACAGTCCTGGAGAATGTATCCATAGATAATCATTTTAACATTTTAAAGACATGTAGAATCTTTAGATCCCTGGAGGGCCCAACCCGGGGTTATGGTCATAACCTGGTTAGTGGCTCTGGTTGCTCTTAGAGGGTTTTCTCCATGTGGCTGCGTGCAGCAGGGCTGGGGGACGGTCTGTGCTGGCGGACGTAGGTTACTGGCCTGGTAGCTTGGCTGCTCCTGAGTGGATCCGGGGCAGGCGTGGGGGCTTGGGGTTCGGGGGTGCTTCGCCTCCGTGTTAGGGCTCTGGCTGGGCCTTGGGGGCTTAGGTCCTTGTTGGTGTGTCGCCTCTGGCGCATCGGCCTAACTAGGGGGCTCTTCAACTGACAGACATCCACATTACTCACACTCTCATAACACATACATATAGGGCCTTGAGGGTGGGCACATTAACGGCGTCCAGTGGACGGTCTGTGTATTCAACCCCACCTCTGGCGCCGGTGCCCACCTCTCAATTTTAAATCCATGTAGACATTGAAGGTTCTCGGGAGGGGCCGTGCTAACACCTGCTGCTCTCTGGCAGCAGCACCATGCTCTCCCGTGTTTTAAATGCACCTTAGAACAACCCGCAGCAACACTACACATGAGCGAGAGGAGGGAGGTTTGGGGTCTTCACACACCCCTGTTTTCTGCTGGCCATCGGGGCGGGGGGGCTGGGAGGAGATGTTGGCTGTCCCATTGGGATCTGGGATGCGGGGCCTCCCTGCTGCTGCGGAGCCTGGGGCGGTCTGCTTGCCTCCACCCCGGGGGAAAGGGTAACATCTCCTGGGTGTAGGTGCCGTTTCCCCCTCCAGGGGCGAGGGTACCTGGACCCGGGGTATAGAGTTTGTTTGGGGAGTGTGATTGTGTGTACAGTGTCCATGTATGTCTATCCCTACATTGGGTCAGTGCTGAGTATTTGTATATGTGTGCATGAGGGTGGGAATGGATGTTTGTGTCTGTGTGTGCCTGTTTGTCTGTGTCTACATGTCAGGTCGGGTCTTACGCTCCACCTCTCTGGGAACTCCCAGGCCCTCCAAAGGCCTATCTCCCCTCACCACACTCCCTGCCGGTAACTGATGCCCTCAGGGGTCGGTGCGTTGGTGGTTCTTGGTGTCTGGGGCTGGGCGCTCAGGTATGTACCAGCTCACTCCCAGTGACTACTTGGCGGCGCCTGGTGCCTGTTGCCCAGTCAGGCCTCTTCCGGGGCAAAGGGGGCCCTCGGGCACAGCTGGCTGCCGGCAGAGCCGGCGGGCACGCCACTGCAGCCCCCTCTGGCTTCTGCTCCGTGGCTACTGGGTGACCCCTCATCTGGGGCTCTCCTCAGCTCTTCCCAGGACGGTGGCACGATGCCCTTCCGGTGGTCCTCCTTGGGCTCTCGCACTCTGGGGCCTCTGGATGTCTGGAGCCTGGATCTCCTCCATGCCTGCTTCATGCCCTGGGGGACGGGGCTATGCCTCTCTACATCCTCTAGCAGACCATTAAATGGGGAAACCTTTTGAATACAAGCGCGCTGATCCACACAGGTGTGCACACGGGTGTTCACTGTCCATAGACATAAACTACACCTTTCTTGGCTGCTACCTCAAAGCACATTGTGCGCTGTCGGTCCTGCTTGCTACACAACAACATTCAATATTTAGTATTTACTGCTGTTTACACTTAGCTAGATTAACGTGATGGTGTTGTGTTTAGTATGTTGCTCTGTTTTTTTGCTTGTTTTCTCTTCTTTTTCTCTCAATAGGTGATGCAGGAGATTTTTTTTCTCTTCTTTCTCTTTTTAAGTGCCCTTTCTCACTGTCCCTCTTCCCTTCTGTTTTTCTTTTCCTTCATCTTTCTTTCTCCCTTTCCTATCCCTCAGTCATGTCTGTCCCGTCTATAACAACTGAAAATAAAATAAAATAAATAATAACAACAAAGGTAGATCAAATGGACCAATACGTCAAGGCCGTGATGATCTATTTGGCAAAGTAAATCCATTGGGTATCCTTGTTGGTCTTCAGACAACAATTCTGACGGCTAAAGAACCAAAAGGGACAGGCAAAAAAAAAAAAAAAAAAAGAATCTTTAGATCGTCCCACAACTGCTCATTTAATCCATTAGCTGTGTTCACTCCCACTCACTCACTCACTGAAGCTCTGCCTCTAACTGATGGCTGCACTTTATAGATGCTTGCTTCAGAAACACTGCTCCAGAGAAGATATATGGTCTTGGAGAGCACGAAGTAATGGCTGAAATATCTCTAGAGTGATTAAAGAGATAATGACTAATGATTTTAGATAATGCTTTTCTACTGGAGATAAGAAATACAGAGGTGTGTTCAATGCACTTGTAGGAGTCAAATTGTTAAATGCTGCCATTATTGTACTTAAATTTGTAAGTCTTGGTTCAAACTATGTGATCAAAGACATTCCTTTGTTTCTGACCCCCTCCCCAGCCTGTTGAATGGTGGGGGAGGCTGTAGTGTTTTATTATAGGGACACATCCTATGTGAGGGTTCTGTTTTCTTGTTTAGTAAACTTCCTGCCTTTATGACCCTTTTGGTGAGTAGGAGGTCACACCAACGCACCCCCAAACACAAACACACACTCACTCACGTGCATACACACACACACACACACACACACACACACACACACACACACACATTCTCGGACATACACACACACACACACACACACGCACACACACACACACACAGTGCCTTATCTTTTATAACCATAGGGGGGTTTACAATGGGTGTTTGTGTAAACTGTGTGTCACAGAATAAAAGGCTACAGGGGAAGCTCTTTCTTTGAAGTGGTCTGAGACTGAGGGCAGAAGGGCTGCTCTGAGATCCTTCCCGTGCTAGCGTGTGAAAAACCGGTTGAGCTGTTCATCTTGCTTCGTTAACGGGAATAAGTCTCTAAACCAACAGGGCCTGTGGAAGCGCAGACCCAGCATTTATTTGGTCCTTCTGAGCCGGATACCAACACATCCCATCCACCGAGGAGGGAGAGACCCCGACGCCGCAGTCTGCTAGCAGCCAGGACGTCCGTGACGCCTCATGAAACCCCTGGTACCTAATTTTGTGGCCAGGCCGGTGAGTTAGCGTCTGACCTCCCCTCGGGTTGGATGGCGATTAACGGGATCCAGAGACTCTTCCCATGAACGAGAAGCAACACAAACGCTAAGTAGAAAAGGCCTTATGCGTCACCGTGACTGTGCGTGTAAACGCAAGTCCGGGGGAGCGCTGGTCATGCAGGTGCACATGGACCTAAAACAATAGAGAGTGGCTACGTGACTGTGCGGTTTTAGGCAGGTATGGGAGTGCGCCAACCGTACGGGAAAGACAAAGGCTATTACAGAAAAGAAACGGCTCCGTAGCTGTGCGGTTTCATGCAAGCACGGGAGTGCGTCGGTTGCGCGGATCCACGCAAACCTAGAGAAAAGCCGCTCTGTAACTGTGCGGGCAGGATGCATGTCCAGGAGCGCGCTAGCTGTGCGTCTGCACGCACAGTGTGTGTGTGTGCACGAGTGTGAGTGAGTACGGACCAGACGTGGTCTGTGTGTGTCTCTGTACTGTTTCGCTAGCTTAGCTTAGCTCGTAGCCGACTCGTTAGCACCATGGCTACTTCACCTGTCCCTCCTGCACTTTCTTGCTCATTGTGTCAGATGTTTAGTTACTCCTCGGCCTCCTTTAGCAGTAATGATATCTGTAACAAATGTAGCATATTTGCAGCTCTGGAGGCCAGGATTACTGAATTGGAGACTCGGCTTCGCACCCTTCATTCACCCGTAGCTAGCCAGGCCCCTGTAGCTGGTGCAGCTGAAGATAGCGTAGGCCCCGCTAGCTGTTCCCCGGCAGACCCCAAGCAGCTGGGGAAAGAGGGCGGCTGGGTGACGGTGAGGAGGAAGCATAGTCCTAAACAGAAGCCCCAGGTACAGGTTCATGTGTCTAACCGTTTTTCCCCACTCGGCGACACACCCGCCGGGGGTCAAACTCTGGTAATTGCTGGTTCTGTTCTCAGACATGTGAAGCTAGAGACACCGGCAATCAAAGTCAACTGTCTTCCAGGGGCCAGAGCAGGCGACATTGAAGGAAATTTAAAACTGCTGGCTAAGGGTAAACGTAAATTCAGTAAAATCATAATTCACGTCGGCAGTAATGACACCCAGTTACGCCAATCGGAGGTCACTAAAATCAATATTGAATCGGTGTGCAACTTTGCCAAAACAATGTCGGACTCTGTAGTTTTCTCTGGTCCCCTCCCCAATCAGACCAGGAGTGACATGTTTAGCCGCATGTTCTCCTTAAATTGCTGGCTGTCTGAGTGGTGTCCCAGAAACGATGTGGGCTTCATAGATAATTGGCAAACCTTCTGGAGGAAACCTGGTCTTGTTAGGAGAGACGGCATCCATCCCACTTTGGATGGAGCAGCTCTCATTTCTAGAAATATGGACAAATTTATTAAACCCCCCAAAATATGACTATCCAGAGTTGGGACCAGTAAGCAGAGTTGCAGTCTTACACACCTCTCTGCAGCTTCTCTCCTCCTGCTACCCCCCCAAAAACCCATCTCCATAGAGACTGTGTCAGCTCCCAAACAGACAAAAAACAAACTAAAAACCAGCAACAAACAACTTAAACATAAACAATTACAAAGAAAGAACAATACAGTATCCACATCTGACCCAAAGAGTAAAACAGTGAAATGTGGATTATTAAATATTAGGTCTCCCTCCTCCAAGTCTCTGTTAGTACATGACTTAATAATTGATCAACAAATTGATTTACTCTGCCTTACAGAAACCTGGTTGCAGCAGGATGATTATGTTAGTTTAAATGAATCAACACCCCCGAGTCATTCTAACTACCAGAAATCTCGAAGCACAGGCCAAGGGGGCGGTGTGGCAGCAATTTTTCACACCAGCCTATTAATTAATGAAAGACCAAGACAGACTTTTAATTCATTTGAAAGCCTGATGCTTAACATTGTCCACCCCAGCTGTGAAACTCAGAAACCAGTCTTACTTGTTATCATCTATCGTCCACCTGGGCCTTACACAGAGTTTCTGTCTGATTTCTCAGACTTTATATCTAATTTAGTTCTGAGCTCAGATAAAATAATTATTGTGGGTGATTTTAACATCCATGTAGATGCTAAAAATGACAGCCTCAACATGGCATTTAATCTGTTATTAGACTCAATTGGTTTCTCTCAAAATGTAAAAGAAGCCACCCACCACTTTAATCACACTCTAGATCTTGTTTTAACATATGGCATAGAAACTGAACATTTAACAGTGTTTCCTGAAAACCCTCTCCTGTCTGATCATTTCCTGATAACATTTACATTTACAATAATTGATTACACAGCAGTGGAGAGTAGACTTTATCAAAGTAGATGTCTTTCTGAAAGCGCTGTAACTAAGTTTAAGAATATAATCCACCCACTGTTATCATCTTCAATGCCCTGTACCAACACAGAGCAGAGCAGCTATCTGAACGCTACCCCAACAGAGGTCGATTATCTTGTTAATAATTTCACCTCCTCACTACGTACGACTCTGGATACTGTAGCTCCAGTGAAAACTAAGGTCTCTAATCAGAAGTACCTGACTCCGTGGTATAATTCTCAAACACGTACCCTAAAGCAGATGACTCGTAATCTGGAGAGGAAATGGCGTGTCACAAATTTAGAGGATCATCATTTAGCCTGGAGAAATAGTTTGCTGCTTTATAAGAAAGCCCTCCGCAAAGCCAGAACATCTTACTGTTCGTCACTGATTGATGAAAATAAGAACAACCCCAGGTTTCTCTTCAGCATTGTAGCCAGGCTGACAAAAAGTCAGAGCTCTTTTGAGCCAACCATCCCTTTAACATTAACTAGTAATGACTTCATGAACTTCTTCACAAATAAAATTTTTATCATTAGAGAAAAAATTACCAATAATCATCCCACAGATGTAATATTATCTACAGATACTCTTAGTACCATTGATGTTAAGTTAGACTCTTTTTCTCCAATTGATCTTTCTGAGTTAACTTCAATAATTACTTCCTCCAAGCCATCAACGTGTCTTTTAGACCCCATTCCTACAAAACTGCTCAAAGAAGTCCTGCCATTAATTAATTCTTCGATCTTAAATATGATCAACCTATCTCTAATAATCGGCTATGTACCACAGGCCTTCAAGCTGGCTGTAGTTAAACCTATACTCAAAAAGCCATCTCTAGACCCAGCAGTCTTAGCTAATTATAGGCCAATCTCCAACCTTCCTTTCATATCAAAAATCCTTGAAAGAGTAGTTGTCGAACAGCTAACAGATCATCTGCAGAGGAATGGTTTATTTGAAGAGTTTCAGTCAGGTTTCAGAGCTCATCACAGCACAGAAACAGCTTTAGTGAAGGTTACAAATGATCTTCTTATGGCCTCTGACAGTGGACTCATCTCTGTGCTTGTCCTGCTAGACCTTAGTGCAGCATTCGATACTGTTGACCATAATATCCTATTAGAGCGATTAGAACATGCTGTAGGTATTACAGGTACTGTGCTGCAGTGGTTTGTATCATATCTATCTAATAGACTCCAGTTTGTGCATGTAAATGGAGAGTCCTCTTCACACACTGAGGTTAATTATGGAGTTCCACAGGGTTCAGTGCTAGGACCAATTCTGTTTACATTATACATGCTTCCCTTAGGCAGTATCTTTAGAAGACATAGCATACATTTTCACTGCTATGCAGATGACACCCAACTCTATCTGTCCATGAAGCAAGATAACACACACCAATTAGTTAAACTGCAGGAATGTCTTAAAGACATAAAGACCTGGATGGCCGCTAACTTTCTGCTTCTTAATTCAGATAAAACTGAGGTTATTGTACTCGGCCCTGAAAAGCTTAGAAATATGGTATCTAACCAGACTCTTACTCTGGATGGCATTACCTTGGCCTCCAGTAACGCTGTGAGGAACCTTGGAGTCATTTTTGACCAGGATATGTCCTTCAACGCACATATTAAACAAATATGTAAGACTGCGTTCTTCCATTTACGCAACATCTCTAAAATTAGAAATATCCTGTCTCAGAGTGACGCTGAAAAACTAATTCATGCATTTATTACTTCCAGGCTGGACTACTGTAATTCATTATTATCAGGATGTCCTAAAAACTCACTGAAAAGCCTTCAGCTAATCCAAAATGCTGCAGCAAGAGTCCTGACAGGGACTAGAAAGAGAGAGCATATTTCTCCTGTTTTGGCTTCCCTTCATTGGCTTCCTGTTAAATCCAGAATTGAATTCAAAATCCTGCTCCTCACATACAAGGTCTTAAATAATCAGGCCCCATCTTATCTTAATGACCTTGTAGTACCATATCACCCTATTAGAGCACTTCGCTCTCGCTCTGCAGGCCTACTTGTTGTTCCTAGAGTATTTAAAAGTAGAATGGGAGGGAGAGCCTTCAGTTTTCAGGCCTCTCTTCTGTGGAACCAGCTTCCAGTTTGGATTCGGGAGACAGACACTATCTCTACTTTTAAGATTAGGCTTAAAACTTTCCTTTTTGCTAAAGCATATAGTTAGGGCTGGACCAGGTGACCCTGAATCCTCTCTTAGTTATGCTGCAATAGACGTAGGCTGCCGGGGGATTCCCATGATGCATTGAGTTTTTCCTTTCCAGTCACCTTTCTCACTCACTATGTATTAACAGACCTCTCTGCATTGAATCATATCTGTTATTAACCTCTGTCTCTCTTCCACAGCATGTCTTTTATCCTGTCTTCCTTCTCTCACCCCAACCTGTCGCAGCAGATGGCCGCCCCTCCCTGAGCCTGGTTCTGCTGGAGGTTTCTTTCTGTTAAAAGGGAGTTTTTCCTTCCCACTGTCGCCAAAGTGCTTGCTCATAGGGGGTCATATGATTGTTGGGTTTTTCCTCTGTATCTATGAAGCGCCTTGAGGCGACTTTTGTTGTGATTTGGCGCTATATAAATAAAATTGAATTGAATTGGATTGAATTGATTGTTGTCTTGTAATGGGGAATAAACTGGGTAAGTCTGCCTTGAAACAGGATGGAATACATTGCAAAGTATTCACCGGGCAGCACGTAGTATGTAGATCATTGAAAAAAGGCTCAAAGTAGAAAAAGTGAGTGTGAATGTGTCTGACGTCACTGTATGTGTGCGCGTTCCAGAAGAGTGTGTGCAAAGCAGTCTCCAACTGGGGAAGAGGTGATTCTGCACGTCACTAACTACCCCAGTGGACACAAAAGAAAGAAAATAGTTGCGTTGTTGATTAAAAAAAAAAAAGAAAAGAAAAATGACGATAATATGAAGAGTGTTTGGTGTTTCTCAGCCTAAAACAACTACAATCTCACTTTCTGTTTTTAAGAAAGGAGAGTTCAAAAACCAGAGAGAGAGGAGATGTGTATTGTTTAAGCAGTGATGAGAATGATGAAAATGTCTCAGTGTGTCACTTGCAGGTGAAGAGCAGATCTGGATCAATTTTCCACATGCAGCAGTTGGACGAAAATTATAGGTTAAACGTCATCAGGAAACACTCAGGCTGAGTTTTGGCTGAATTGTTTTACAGCTTCGCTTCTGTGTTCCTCATCCTGAAAAAGCAAGCTCCATGGAAGCTAACCTCTGCCTGAAGACAAGGAGTGCAGTTCCAGAAGCACAGGCATGAACATCAACAATTGACAGCAGGCCAAAGCCAAGAGTCAACAGCAGTGTCCTGAGTGAGAGACCCAGCAGCAGCAGTGTGTGCAAACGGCATCAGAGAGAGAGAAAACCCATCACCTGGATGGATGGAGATGCGTTTCCAGCAAGCTGCAACTTCACTGTGTGTGAACATGACTTTTGAGGAGGCTGTCTAAGTGACATTTGCCACTTTTGGAGTAAAATGGCAAGAACACAGGACAAAGCTGAAGAGAACTGACTGCCATTGGACTGCAAAGTGGGAGAGGAGAACGGAGTGGAGGAAGCAGGTGACAACACAGAGGAATGCTGTTATTTAGTGTGGGAAATCAAAATTTGGGTTAGCAATCCTGGGAAAAAGGAAACTGACTGGTTTAAGTGGGAAAATTGAGAAGGAGTCTGGACCACAAAATGAGAGAGGTACACAAAAACACACACAAACAGAAAATGCATTAACTATACTAACCCTACACACATTACAATGAAACTTGTATTTGTATTGTATCTTTATTTCAGACATATACAGAAAAAAAAACAATATATACACAAGTACACATACTTGCATTTACAAATACGAATATATATGTAAATACACACACGTATGTGCTCAGATAAAACAAAAAAAAGAAAATAAATAAAATAAAACAGAGTCTAAATGACACGAAATGACAATTATTAGGTCTGAAATGGAGTAGGAAGAAGTATAACATACTTATTAATCCCTACCCCATGCTCAACATTCTATTGAATCTCACTATTCACCTAATTCCCATCATCACTTACCCCACACAATAAACAAGGAGAACATGTATAAACATAGCTACAGTGATAGATATAATTTAGATACAATTTAGCATAGTTATATATACAATGGGTGATCAACTTTATCAGTTTCATATTCTTCCAAAAGCAGTTTTCGAAACATCTTTATAAACTGACTAATGCGTGAACATTGCTGTAGGTCCACAGTAAAACTGTTCCACAGTTTTACCCCATAAATAGTAACACAAAAGGTTTTAACCTTTGTCCGTGCTTTAAGAGTCTTCAGATTTAATTTTCCCCTCAATTCATAGTCCCTTCTCTGTCAAAAAACATCCTCTGTACATTTCCTGGTAACATATTGTATCTGGCTTTGTACATAATTTTTGCAGTTTTATATTTTATAAGATCCATAAACTTCAGAATTTTTAATTTCAAGAACATGATGTTAGTATGGTCTCTAAATCCTGCTTTAGTAATCATCCTGATTGCTTTTTTCTGAATTTTACATAGTGGTTGAAGTGAAGTTTTGTATGTATTTCCCCAGATTTCCACACAGTATTCCAAATATGGCAATATAAGTGAACAGTAAAGTACCCGGAGTGATTTGGAAGGCAAAAAATGTTTAACTTTACTCAGTACAGAGATGCTTCTTGACAGTTTAGCTTGTATATGCTTTATGTGAGGTTTCCAGCAGATTTTGTTATCTATTATCACACCCAGAAATTTTGTATCAGAAACTTGCTCTACTTCAACATTGTTTATTAACAATTTTGCTCCGGCATCTTTTTTACAATTTCCAAATAACATAAATGTAGTTTTTTTCAAATTTAGTGATAACTTGTTTCTGTCAAACCATGTTTTCAGTTTAATCATTTCTTGTGTGGCAATTTCCAAAAGCTGCTGTGAATTCTCTCCAGCACAAAAAATATTTGTATCATCTGCAAATAAAATAAACTGTAATATATCAGATGTTTTACATATATCATTGATGTAGAGGATAAACAGCTTTGGTCCCAATACTGACCCCTGTGGAACTCCGTAAACAATGTCCAGGCACTCTGATTGATATTCACCAATCTTCACAAATTGTTGCCTGTCTCTCAAATAACTCCTGACCCACTCTAGCACCACTCCTCTAATGCCATAGTACTCCAGTTTATCAAGTAATATTTCATGATTAATTGTGTCAAAAGCTTTTTTTAGGTCAATGAAAACACTAACTATGCATTGTTTTTGATCTATATTGTTGGTGATATTTTCAATTAGTTCCATTAATGCCATAGATGTTGATCTATTTGGTCTGAAACCATACTGACTGTCCATTATTATTTTGTGTTTATCTATAAATTTGTCAAGTCTATTAATGAAAACTTTTTCCAGTATTTTTGAAAATTGTGAAAGTAGAGAAACAGGCCTGTAATTTGTGAATTGGTGTCCATTTTTAAACAGTGGTATTACTTTAGCTGTTTTCATTTGTGTTGGGAATGCACCAGTTTGTAGAGACAAATTGCAAATGTATGTTAAGGGTTTGGAGATGCCATCGATCACTTTCTTAACGATTTCCATATCAATGTCATCAGAGTCTGTAGAATTTTTTGTTTATGATTTCCCAACAATATCAATGATTTCCTTTTCTTCTACCACCGTTAAAAACATTGAATGAGGATTACAGTCAATGAGTCTAGTTTCTTTCTCTGCAGAATCTGTTATATCAGGAATTGTATCAGCCAAGTCTGGCCCAACACTTACAAAGAATTTATTGAACTCATTAACCACATCACTCATGTTACTAATATTTCTATCATTATTAGCGAAATACGAAGGATAATTTGACTGCCTAGAACCATTTTTAATGATGGTATTTAATGTTTTCCAAATCCCTTTAATATTATTTTTTATTCATATTTAATAATTTCTCATAATATTCCTTTTTACATGACCTCAAAATACTAGTTAATTTATTTTTATATTTCTTGTATTTATTTTCAGCTTCTGTACTTCTGATCGTTATAAATTCTCTATATAAGGTATTTTTCTTTTTACATGCATTTTGTAATCCTTTTGTGATCCATGGGCACGCTGCATATTTTTGTTTTTTACTATATTTCTTTACTGGGCAACGGCTATCATATAACAGTTTAAATTTTCCTAAAAAATCTCATAAGCTTTATCAATATTTTTTTCCTTATACAGCATCTCCCATTCTTGCTTAAGTAAATCACTTTTAAATGCATTTATGGACTCCTCTGTTCTCACTCGTTTGTATTTTGTTGTATTTTCCTGTTTGACCTTTCTGTAATTGCTGTTATACACTACAAAAACAGGTAGATGATCACTGATGTCATTAATTAGGAGACCACTTATAGATCTGTTTTCTATTTCATTAGTAAATATATTGTCTATTAAGGTTGCCGACTGTGCTGTAATCCTGCTGGGTTTAGTGATCACTGGACAGAGTCCCATGCTATACATTGTATTAATAAACTCATCTGTCATACTATGTTTGTTTGGATTTAATAGGTCTATGTTGAAATCCCCACAAATGAACATAACTTTTTGATTTGTACTAATAAATGTTTTATCTACCCACTCCTTAAATATTTCAATATTAGAACCAGGTGTTCTATATATACAACTTACAATGACATTTTTCTTTTTTTCCATACTAACTTCTATTGTTACACACTCTAATATGTTATCCACCACCACCGTCATTTTTTCCACCACCCTGTATTTTAAATTTTTGTCCACAAACAAAGCCACACCCCCACCATTCTTATTCTTTCTGTTCATAAAATTTAATTCATATCCGTCTATTTCAAAGTCCACTCCTTTCTCCATATTAATCCACGTCTCAGATACTGCAATCACACTGAATGGATGTGCAAATTTGCTTAAATATTCTCTTATTTTGTGAAAATTGGCATATAAACTTCTACTATTAAAGTGGATTATGGACATTTTGCAGTCAGCCTTGACAGTTTTATTGAATTGTTCTTCAGTATAATAGCAGCAGGTGTTTCTGATGTTAAAAAAGTGATTCTGTTTGTCATCTTGTCAAAGTCACTTAGTAAGATGAAAAGTGATACATAGACTAGTGGACTAATATTATAGTAGGAAAGATGATTGCATTATAGATGGGGGGAAAACAGAATGCTGATGAGGGGTCTTGAATGAGTGAGCTGAGTGAGCTGAGGTGTGTGAAGAAGTTTTAACATGGCACGCATTTGGTTACATGGGAAGAAACTCATTGTGTGATAAGACAACAGGGTTATGTTGTGTGTTGTATGCTGTGTGGTGTGTGGCTGATGGATGAATGTTTTGAGACATTCATCCATCAGACTCTGCAGATTTAACCTTTGACTGTAATTTTTCTGGGTTTTTGTGTGATAGAAAGTGTGTTTACAGGTTGTGTGTTGATTATGCTATTACAGCAGCAGATTGTTAACTTTATGGCCTTTTTACAGCACCTCTGGAATCTGGTGACCTATAGGCCTGACCTCCAGGATGCTACTGCTAATATTTGTTTCTCTTTAAGAGTGCTTGTAAAGGATTCAGCACAGACACTCACATCCTGGGCCATCTGACCTCAGGAAATCACATGATAGGGTGGGGTGATAGGGTGAGCTCACCCGAAACCTTGTCTGATTGTGACCCACACCAGTTTTCACGCCTTGGCTCATGTGATTAGGTAGAGGATCATCAGGTGGTCCTTTTGTACCTATTTGGAGGGATAAATGGTAAACCATTCACACACAGGTGATGGCAAGCTACATTGTAGCCACAGCCACCCTGGGGCGCACTGACAAAGGCGAGGCTGCCGGACACTGGCACCACCTCTGACCACTACCAGTAGGCAACGGGTGAAATGTATTGCCCAAGGACACAACGACCGAGACTGTCCAAGCTGGGGCTCGAACCAGTTTACAAGGCAAACTCCCAACTCTTGAGCCACGATCGCCCTGTAATCCCACAGGGTTTAAATCTGGGACTCTCCACCATTTAACCCTAGAACTGAAGAAGCTTCTCGGATGAGAGGTGAAACGTCTTCAAGCAACTTAAAGATGTAGCTTAGAACCTAAATCCGGATGGGTCCCCTGTGGCTTGACAAGTGTTAACAGGTGGTACAAGTGTTGAAGATTTATCATTTGAAGACCTTCATAAACGAACTTGTACATGAAAAGAACTCACAAGTCAAAGGGCTGGCAATGACCTTGTGACCTCCAGTTTAACAGTCAAAACACTAATCAACATTTTCAAACGAATTCCAGCTTTGTGGTGCATTTCTCAGTGCATCATTGTCCATATGATCAGAGTCCAAATGTCTGCAGAATAGACATTCAAACACACCAGTTGGTTGTGTTGTTTGCCTATGAGGCTTCCAGCTATCTTCAAAGCTTTAGCCTGGTCAACACTCCTTTTTATGGCCTCTGTGAAACCCCCAAATCTTCTCACTGCAGGCATTCTTCCTGTGGGGGGATAGAGTCAACTGGTGGATTATCTGCATTTATGACTCCTCTAATGCCCTGTTGTCACTGCAGAATTTTTTTTAAAGGAAATTGGATCAAGTTGTTTATGATTTTCTCCCCCCTTTTTGAGTCATGTACACGCCCATGGCTCAAAACTTCAGCCAGCTTAAAGAAGTGTACATGATGCAAATGTAAACAAAAGCCCCTCTCTGCAGAGTATCAAAGTCTGCATGGTAAAGTGACACACTTTAGGTGATCTTCATGGGAAAGTGCTGTCAGTAATTTCCCAGTCTCCTGGCATCTGTTCTGTTCACAGAATTCCATTCCATTCAACAATTCCATCGCTGAACTTCCTTTTTGGGCCGTCAAATGAAGCTTGGCATG
This sequence comes from Simochromis diagramma, assembly GCF_900408965.1. Classification (NCBI taxonomy): domain Eukaryota; kingdom Metazoa; phylum Chordata; class Actinopteri; order Cichliformes; family Cichlidae; genus Simochromis; species Simochromis diagramma. Next base: position 17,826,857 of record NW_024387523.1, on the reverse strand, counting down.
CTCCCTTCATCCTTCTGCTTCCCTGTTCCAACACCGCTGAAGATTTAGGGTAGAGCAAGTCGTACACCCTAGTTAGCTTCCTCAACGTCGAATCTCTTTCACTACTTCTGGTTGTTTGCTGTTCAAAGTCTCCTCATGACGATCTTCTGGAAGCCCAGTAGCACAGCTCTCTGTGGGATGTCTGCTGTGCTGAAGATGATCTCTGCTCCTCACTGATCCTCCTGAAGCCTCTCTCCTGACCTCAGCTTTCATCTTGTGGATGATCTTCTTCAGTCACTCCTTCTCATGGTACCTGCAATTTAAAAATTGACACCCCTCTTTTGCCACATGGCCCTTGCCATGTGTCAACTCCACACAACTAGACATGCACAAGAATGTTGCACATTGTCTCTGAAAAATTCCCCAGGGTTTCTCCCTTGGCGTAACTCTACTCCAAACCTGTAACCCTGTGTCAAAGACAAACATTAGCCAGTGGTTAAGCTTGTTTAACTCCCAGCTCCACCTGGAGCCTGTTTCCTTGCCTGTAGGACAAAACCTGTAAGTTGAAACAAACTTCACATTTGCAAACAACTGTAGCTCATAAGAGCAATAAAGTATTCAGCATCACAGAGACAAGTATCATGTGCAGGTTTATTCTAAATCATTAAACCCACTACTTTTTGCCATAATTTGCTCCAAATCATGAATCATCCAATTTATTCCACATTATAATCAGTAGGGATGGGTATCGTTTAGGTTTTATCCGATACCGGTGCCAAATCGGTACTTTTGAAACGGTGCCGGTGCTCAAACCGGTGCTTAAAGAATGGAGAACACAAAATTGGTCCAAAAACCTCTCATGTTCAGCTGTTTTTTGTAAAAATATAACAATGTTAGCCTTTTCTGCAGCTATGGGGCATATATGGTATCACTCTTGGCTGGAAGCAGTGCTTAACCAATGGAAAAAACACAAACTTTGTCCTAAACCTCTCATGTTTAACTGTTTTCCACTTTTTCTTTGGTCATTTTAGCCTTTTTGGCCAGGGTGAAGGGAGTATCTGCCATCAAACAGGAAGACAGCCGCATATAGCTATGATGATGTTTGCTAGTTCACCTTACATGCATTAATGTAATAACGTGGTTAGCCTACTCAACGTAAATTACACACGAACAACATTAAGCTACTCACGCAGAGAAGAACGGCTGCTGCCACCATCATCCGTCATCATTTCTGATACACTGGCAGGGCTAGGGGCCAGGACTCTCCTCTTCGTGTTTTTGGGGGATGTTGCATAACAGGCAACCCACCCGCAGTAGATGTGCTCGGTGTGAGGTCTCGCAGCAAGCTATCAAATACGGCGCATTTCTGGGCTTTTAAAAAAAACGCTATGTGTCGCCAGGTGTTTCATCGGATTCGAGGTGTTACCTCCTTTGCACAGTATCACAGTATCAGCTTTAAGCACTTGTTGCAGGCTGCTGAGTTTGCATATTTTGCTATGAAGTACAGCCAGACTTTTGACCGCTTCGCCTTGGACATTTTTAATCTGTAGCTCTGCTCTAACAGAACGTACGTACCTGGCCCCGCCTACTATCCTCGGAAACGTAAAATGATTGGCTAGAATCTAAAGTGTATCACAGCTCAGGAAAAAAAAGCACCGAAATAAAGCACCGAAATGTGCGCTGCTTTTCGGTCTGGTTACTACCGTTTATGTCAGAACGGACACCGGTACCCATCCCTAATAATCAGTGACTTTCCTTAAGTTTGTCACTCACTCATTTCAGCACTATGAGCTCAATAGTGGTCAGATAATGACCCCGTATTAAACTATTCAAATTTTTTTTTTTGCCTGTCCCTTTTGGTTCTTTAGCCGTCAGAATTGTTGTCTGAAGACCAACAAGGATACCCGATTGGATTTACTTTGCCAAATAGATCATCACGGCCTTGACGTATTGGTCCATTTGATCTACCTTTGTTGTTATTATTTATTTTATTTTATTTTTAGTTGTTACAGACGGGACAGACATGACTAGGAGATAGGAAAGGGAGAAAGAAAGATGAAGGAAAAGAAAAACAGAAGGGAAGAGGGACAGTGAGAAAGGGCACTTAAAAAGAGAAAGAAGAGAAAAAAAACTCCTGCATCACCTGTTGAGAGAAAAAGAAGAGAAAACAAGCAAAAAAACAGAGCAACATACTAAACACAACACCATCACGTTAATCTAGCTAAGTGTAAACAGCAGTAAATACTAAATATTGAATGTTGTTGTGTAGCAAGCAGGACCGACAGCGCACAATGTGCTTTGAGGTAGCAGCCAATAAAGGTGTAGTTTATGTTTATGGACAGTGAACACCCGTGTGCACACCTGTGTGGATCAGTGCGCTTGTATTCAAAAGGTTTCCCCATTTAATGGTCTGCTAGAGGATGTAGAGAGGCATAGCCCCGTCCCCCAGGGCATGAAGCAGGCATGGAGGAGATCCAGGCTCCAGACATCCAGAGGCCCCAGAGTGCGAGAGCCCAAGGAGGACCACCAGAGGGGCATCCGTGCCACCCTTCTGGGAAGAGCTGAGGAGAGCCCCAGATGAGGGGTCACCTAGTAGCCACGGAGCAGAAGCCAGAGGGGGCTGCAGTGGCGTGCCCGCCGGCTCTGCCGGCAGCCAGCTGTGCCAGAGTGAACCGAGCCGCAGGCCCAGAGGCCCGAGGGCCCCCTTTTCCCCGGAAGAGGCTTGACCGAGCAACAGGCACCAGGCCCCGCCAAGTAGTCACTGGGAGTGAGCTGGTACATACCTAAGCGCCCAGCCCCGGACACCAAGAACCACCAACGCACCGACCCTTGAGGGCATCAGTTACCGGCAGGGAGTGTGGTGAGGGGAGATAGGCCTTTGGAGGGCCTGGGAGTTCCCAGAGAGGTGGAGCGTAAGACCCGACCTGACATATAGACACAGACAAACAGGCACACACAGACACAAACATGCATTCCCACCCTCATGCACACATATATAAATACTCAGCACTCACCCAACGTAGGGATAGACATACATGGACACTGTACACACAATCACACTCCCCAAACAAACTCTATACTCCGGGTCCAGGTACCCTCACCCCTGGAGGGGGAAACGGCACCTAGACCCAGGACGGCACCTAGACCCATATTAAACTATTCTAATCACTGCACATCTGTTCAATTGTTACTTGTCTGTTTGTGCTGAATCCTTTACAAGCACTCTTAAAGAGAAACAAATATTAGCAGTAGCGTCCTGGAGGTCAGGCCTAGGTCACCAGAATTCAGAGGTGCTGTAAAAAGGCCACAAAGTTAACAATCTGCTGCAAAAAGAAGTAACACTGGTTTCAAAGACAGTATGTCTCACACAGAGTGTTATAGCATAATCAACACACAACCTGTAAACACAGTTTCCGTCACACAAAAACCCAGAAATCCTGTATAAAAAAAATATTAACCAATTGTGTGTCCTCTATAGATCACATGATTAACCCTCTGTTATGTAAAATGTTAGCGCTGCGCAGGTGTATACACACTTTCGCTGTGAGCAATCCTCGGTCATGAATAACACACTGTTGGTAAATTCACAGACACCCAGAAAAATTACAGCTAAAAGGTTAAATTTGCAGAGTTCACACTCTGTCATGTGACCCAAAGTTTCCTCCTCTGGTCTCCTGCTGCTCCTGCAACGAAAGACACACACACATCCATACATCCACCCCTTTGTCACATCTGGGTGGGGGTTAACCTTGCATAGTGGTGTCAAATCAGTCAAGTCAGTCAACTCTTGTCAGCTTTTACCAGTCCAGTCAGTTCCCTATTCTTTCACTCATTGCTTATTCATTCATTCATTCATTGCTGATAGTGGAATCTATCGTTGCATTTCGTTTCCACCCTCAGCAATATGACGTATTTCAATAAGAAAAAGAATTTAGATCGAATTACCTCGATGAATCCTTTTAGACAGGGACTCGCTATCTGATTGTCCCAAATAAGTGACTTTCTCCCGAGCCCATTATAATTTTGGAGAAACTCACTTTGCGACTGTTCCCGACAACACATTGTGTAGCTCTTCTGGTTCAAATTGTTCAGATCTGCATTAGAGATGGACCGATCCGATATTACGTATCGGTATCGGTCCGATACTGACCTAAATTACTGGATCGGATATCGGAGAAAAATAAAAAATGTAATCCGATCCATTAAATATCACGAAAGCACCTCACAAAACTTGCAACACGCCGTAACTCACCTCAGAACGTTAGCACGTCGGAGCAGTATGCATCACGTGATAGAGCGGCTGTGGCATGCGGGACCTGTCGGTGGTCTGGATAGCATTTGGAGCTTCGCTAGCAACCCGGCATTTCATCTCCGACAAAGTTATCCCCGAGAGAAGTAAAGCAAGTGTGTAAGTCCATCTCTGAATGTTTGTAAAGCATTCCTGCGTTAAGCTTAACAAACGACTGCCTCTTCTTGCTGCTACTTCAATCATGAAACTGCTTAACGATCAGCTGATCGGCTTTTCTGTCGCGAGTCCGTGTCTCTAGTTTGCTTTTGGCCCACTTTGCACCAGAAAGAGGAAACCAGTGGCTGAACAACAGCAGCACGTTTAAGCTTGATAAGCTGTTGTTAGAATTTATTTAATATTACTGTCTACTCGAGGATCTTTTTCTACGTAGCTGACGCTGGTAACTGTGCAGGGGCGGATCTAGCAAAGTTTAGCCAGGGGGGCCGATAGGGCATGAACAGGGAAAAGGGGGCACAAAGACATACTTTTCTTTCTTATTCTCATTTAAAATGTCTAGCTTTTAATAAATAATTATCTGACACCCAAAGTTTTAATTTGATGCAAAATGAATAGAAGTCCATTACTGTATATAGTAACTATTAAGTCTAATATATATATATATATATATATATACCCTAGTAAGCTATAGTACTTTTTCCTTTGGGAAGGTACCATCTGTGCAGTCTGCAATTTTGTTGAAGAAAGATGTTGAATCTATTTAATATTTCTTGAAAAATAATTGATTTCTGTGCATTTTTTTTCACACTGCATCAAATTAAGGTTGATTACGTCGATTAAGGATCATGAGATGGAGCGTGAGGGGTGGTTCCCTATTTTTTATTTATTTATTTTTGTTGTTGCTGGGAGTTGGAACCCTATTAGTTAGGTTGCTTAATATTTATGCTAAGTACTCTTTAAAATACCAGAATAGGGAGGATGGTGTAGGTTTAAGTTTATTAGATTGATCAGTATTGCTGAACTATGAAATTTTTTTTTTGCATACAGGTATAACAGAATAGCTTTAGTGTAGTTGTTGTTTTAAACTTGAGTATGAACTTATACAAAATGCAGCAAGATATTTAAAAAACAGTTTTGTTGATTAAAAAACACTATATCGGATTCATATCGGTATCGGCAGATATCCAAATTTATGATATCGGTATCGGTATCGGACATAAAAAAGTGGTATCGTGCCATCTCTAATCTGCATAAATGACAGAGATTATCAAACAAAATTTTCAGTGCACTGTGAAAGTAACAAAATAAAAAGGAATAAAGAAGGCCTAGTTAAGTCATGAAGCATGCTCTTCATCTCAGGAGGGTAAATCATACCAAACCTAATTGGCAGGTTTAACTTTGTAACGAAAGACAAATCATCAGCCAGTTTCATCTCAAACATTCATCCATCAGCCACACACCACACAACTAGAGTTGGATGTCTCAAGACCGGTCTTGGTCTCGAGACCGGTCTCGGTAGTCCTGATTTTGAACTGTTGTAGTCCTGTTTTAATTCCAGATCAGTTCTGGGTCTGGTTGAATTGGGGTTTAGTCCCTGTGGTTTGATACAGCCCCGACTTTGTTCTGCCTGACTGCTTAATTAAAAAACTAGTTTAAGGTGTCCTGCATATGTGATATATATTTTTTTCCTATATGAAGTCATTCTTTTTTGAACAAAACTCAAAACAGAGCCTATTAATCTTTCAGTCAATTCTACCCTCAATTAATTTCCTTTCGCTGCTCAGCTCTCACACTGTGGCTCAGCTATGCTCAGGGCTGGACTGTAACAAAAAATCTTTTCATTTTGACTAGAGACCAGCCCACCAGGTATTACAGGAAAAACCATAAAGCCTTTGAATGTAAACAAAACGCTGTTGTGACAGTGATGTACACTGTCTTGTTGGTATATATGTATCAGTCTAATAAACTTAAACCTACACCATCCTCCCTATTCTGGTATTCTAAACAGTACCCGAAAGTAGACTGCTTGGTCGAGTTAACCTCCTAAACTATCTAGAACACATGGTGAAAACCTGAAATCAAGACAGAGAAGACTAGAGGTGAGACATGATCATTACTGATTACTGATGACAGATTTAGATATATTTTTATAAACCATTCATTTGCCACATCAACAAACAGCATGGCAGGGCAAAATATTTTTTCTAACATGGCAACCTTTAAAAAGTGAAAGGAGACAGAAAGACAGGTGAGAAAGAATAAAACTTAATTGACTTTTTGATGGCATTTTACACACAGTACTGGTACAGAATCTAGAAAATGTGGGAAAATACTGGCATCATATACAGTACTTAGCTACTTCTGAAGAAATTATGATGGGACCCTATAAAAAATTACTATGTACAATAATGGATTTCTATACATTTTACATCAGATGAAAACATTTGTTGTAAGATTTAGATAATTATTTGTTAAAAGCGAGACATTTTAAATGAGAATAAGAAAGAAAAGTATTTCTTTGTGCCCCCTCTCCCTGTTAATGCCCTACCTGGGCCCCTGGCAAAACTTTGCTAGATCCGCCCCTGCACAGTTACCAGCTGTCAGCTACACAGAAAAGGATCCTGGTGTTATTTGTCTCTCAGAAACAGTTCATAACTTACCTTCAACTCATTTATGTCACCGAAAAGGTAAACCTGTTTCTCCATCACCTGTTCAGCTCTGATGATTCAGTAAGGACATCTCCTGGTTTCATCTTCATGTTTCCCTCTCACCAGATAACCAAACCATATCATGACCAGCAGCTTTTACAGCTGTGGCTCCAGCAAACATCAGCTGATACTAGAAATTAATATTAAATAAATTCTAACAACAGCTGATCAAGCTTAAACGTGCTGCTGTTGTTTAGCGCAACATCCGCTGGTTTCCTGTTTCTGGCGCAAAGTGGGCAATAAACAAACAAGAGAGAAAAGCCGATCAGCTGATCATTGATCAGTTTCATGATTGAAGTAGAAACAGGAGAGAGAGGGGAGAGAATGAGAGGAGAAGAGGCAGCTGTGCAGCAAAGACACAGAATAACTCCAGCTTTGTGTCTTTTTCATTGTAGCTGAAGTCCGGGACAAACTGTTCCTTTTCACCTCAATACGAGACCATTCCGTTTTTTACGGGACGGTTGGAAACTCTAATAACTAACCTTATAAATAAAATAAGATAAAACAAGTTCAACATCAATAACATCATAGCACCCGCCCAGCAGTATATAAACTCTGTCATGCTAGCTAGTACACAGTACGGGTTATTGTAACTGACTGTAAAAAGTCAGCATAACAAAAATAAACTCCACCTAAACTTGGTTTATATCTGACCCAGATAGACTGCAGATCATAACTTCTTACCTGAAGTTCAGTTCACCGCCTCGGGTCTCTGCTCCTCCTGCCTTTCCGTCATCCACCTGCCAGCGTGTTGCATCTGCTGGCCTCCACCACTTGCTAATGTTATTGAATCTGTGGAAGCTCCGCCATAGCCACCACCAAACAATTGAGTTATTTTTACACATCTCCCAGCATCTGGCCAATCCACCACCTTTCAGTGTTTATACCGTTACAGAAAAAAACAAAACAAAAAAAAACCCCATCGTCCCATAAAAACAAAAAATCACAATTGGCCCACCGGGCAAATGCCCGGTATGCCCGATGGCCAGTCCAGCTATGGCTATGCTCCAATCCCTCCATATTGTGGCCAATCACATGCGAGGATGTAGGATAATATCATTATGTGAAAAACAGAGAGGGTGATGGACGCGACAGTCAAGTGGAGCGTGCGTCTGTGCTCTCAGTACGTGAGTGAGACAGTAGACGGGTGAGGAGAGCTGTGCGAAAGCAAAAACACATAAACATGCCTGACACCCGTAAACGAAGCAGCATTTGGCTGCAGTTTAAAGACTTTTTTGTCTTGACTTGGTCTCGTCTCGATTTGGTCTTGGTCTTGTCTTGGTCTTGGTCTTGTCTTGGTCTCGGTTTAGGCGGTCTTGACTACAAGTCTACACACAACAACGCACAACATAACCCTGATGCCTTGTCACATAATCAGTTTCTTCCCATGTAATCAAATATGTGCCATGTTAAAACTTCTTCCACACACCTCAGAAACAAAAACTCAATAATTTGTCAGCTCACTCAGCTCACTCATTCAAGACCCCTCCTCAGCATTCTGTTTTCCCCCACTATAATGCAATCATCTTTCCTACTATGATATTAGTCCACTAGTCTATGTATCACTTTTCATCTTACTAAGTGACTTGGACAAGATGACAAACAGAATCACATGCTTAAGATGCTATCTGGTCTTCATGAGCTTCATTATGTGTCTATGTAGGGTTAATTCATTTTCAGTTTGTGTGTGATTTTGTGTACCTTTCCTCTTTGCGGTGCTCCAGAAACGTTTCAATTCTCCACGCAAGACAGTTGTTTTTTCTTCCCAGTTTCCTAAACCCAAATTTCATTTCCTACACTAAAACAGCCTTCCTCCATGGTCTCCCTTGCTCCTTCCACTGTGGTCTCATCTCCCCACTCCTTGTCAGAGCAGTTGCAGTCAGTTCTCTTTCAGCTTTGTCCTGTGTTTTCCACTGTCTCATCTTGCCATTTTGCTCCAAAAGTGGCAAATGTCCAACTCAGGCAGTCTTTTCAAAGTTCCGTTCACACACAGTGAAGTTGCAGCTCGTTGGAAACGCATATCTCCCTCCATCCATCCTTTCATCCATCCATCCACGATGATGGTGTTTTCTCCATGCTGATGCTGTTTCGCACAACTGCTCCTGCTGCTGGTGGACCTCTGACTGCTCAGGATACTGCTGTCTCTTGACCTGTCGTGAGCTCTTGATATCATTGTCGTTGTTCTGGAACTGCACTCCTTGTGTTCAGGGAGAGATTCTTGGAGCTTGTTTTCTCAGGGTGACAAACACATGGAAGTTAATTCAGCCAAAACTCGGCCTGAGTGTTTCCTAATGATGTTTAACCTATAATTTTCCTCCAACTGCTGCATGTGGAAAATTGATCCAAGTCTGCTCTTCACCTGCAAGTGACATTTTCATTATTCTCATCACTACTTAAACAACGCACATCTCCTCTCTCTGGTATTTGAACTCTCCTTTCTTAAAAACAGAAGGTGAGATTGTAGTTGTTTTAGGCTGAGAAACACCAAACACTCTTCATATTATCATTGCGTTTTGTCAACAACGCAACTATTTTCTTTCTTTTGTGTCCACTGGGGTAGTTGGTGACCTGCAGAATAATCTCTTCCCCAGTTGGAGACAATTCTCACACACATACTTTCACACTCCTCTGGGGCGCACACACAGTGACGTCAGACACATTCACCTGCTTTGCGCACAATTTCACTTTTTTTCTTCCTTCAATGATCTACATACTACAGTGGGGCAAAAAAGTATTTAGTCAGCCACCGATTGTGCAAGTTCCCCCACCTAAAATGATGACAGAGGTCAGTAATTTGCACCAGAGGTACACTTCAACTGTGAGAGACAGAATGTGAAAAAAAAAATCCATGAATCCACATGGTAGGATTTGTAAAGAAGTTATTCGTAAATCAGGGTGGAAAATAAGTTTGGTCAATAACAAAAATACAACTCAATACTTTGTAACATAACCTTTGTTGGCAATAACAGAGGTCAAACGTTTACTATAGGTCTTTACCAGGTTTGCACACACAGTAGCTGGTATTTTGGCCCATTCCTCCATGCAGATCTTCTCGAGAGCAGTGATGTTTTGGGGCTGTCGCCGAGCAACACTGACTTTCCACTCCCGCCACAGATTTTCTATGGGGTTGAGGTCTGGAGACTGGCTAGGCCACTCCAGGACTTTCAAATGCTTCTTACGGAGCCACTCCTTTGTTGCCCGGGCGGTGTGTTTTGGATCATTGTCATGTTGGAAGACCCAGCCTCGTTTCATCTTCAAAGTTCTCACTGATGGAAGGAGGTTTTGGCTCAAAATCTCACGATACATGGCCCCATTCATTTTGTCCTTAACACGGATCAGTCGTCCTGTCCCCTTGGCAGAAAAACAGCCCCATAGCATGATGTTTCCACCCCCATGCTTCACAGTAGGTATGGTGTTCTTGGGATGCAACTCAGTATTCTTCTTCCTCCAAACACGACGAGTTGAGTTTATACCAAAAAGTTCTACTTTGGTTTCATCTGACCACATGACATTCTCCCAATCCTCTGCTGTATCATCCATGTGCTCTCTGGCAAACTTCAGACGGGCCTGGACATGCACTGGCTTCAGCAGCGGAACACGTCTGGCACTGCGGGATTTGATTCCCTGCCGTTGTAGTGTGTTACTGATGGTGACCTTTGTTACTTTGGTCCCAGCTCTCTGCAGGTCATTCACCAGGTCCCCCCGTGTGGTTCTGGGATCTTTGCTCACCGTTCTCATGATCATTTTGACCCCACGGGATGAGATCTTGCGTGGAGCCCCAGATCGAGGGAGATTATCAGTGGTCTTGTATGTCTTCCATTTTCTGATGATTGCTCCCACAGTTGATTTTTTCACACCAAGCTGCTTGCCTATTGTAGATTCACTCTTCCCAGTCTGGTGCAGGTCTACAATACTTTTCCTGGTGTCCTTCGAAAGCTCTTTGGTCTTGGCCATGGCGGAGTTTGGAGTCTGACTGTTTGAGGCTGTGGACAGGTGTCTTTTATACAGATGATGAGTTCAAACAGGTTGCATTCATACAGGTAACGAGTGGGGGACAGAAAAGCTTCTTACAGAAGACGTTACAGGTCTGTGAGAGCCAGAGATTTTCCTTGTTTGAGGTGACCAAATACTTATTTTCCACCCTAATTTACGAATAAATTCTTTACAAATCCTACCATGTGAATTCATGGATTTTTTTTTCACATTCTGTCTCTCACAGTTGAAGTGTACCTCTGGTGCAAATTACTGACCTCTGTCATCATTTTAAGTGGGGGAACTTGCACAATCGGTGGCTGACTAAATACTTTTTTGCCCCACTGTACGTGCTGCCCGGTGAATACTTTGCAATGTATTCCATCCCCTTTCAAGGCAGACTTACCCAGTTTATTCCCCATTACAAGACAACTTTCAGCCACACACACCACGTCTGGTTCGCACTCACTCACACGCGCCCACACACACACAAAATCAGCCTATGATCTCCCTTACAGCGGAGTAACCAACGAGAGCTCTATCCTCCTTACATATTGGTGGAGAAACCAAACACTCAACGCCCTCAGCGGTGAAGGAAAAAAAAAACTAATTTTGGTGGATAAAACCATCCTTCAAAACTCAACATACCTAATGGCGGAAAACCCCTCCTTAAAAAACTGGCGGGAAAAGAGACCTCCTTGAAAACTGGCGAAGAAACGAGATGACCTTGAAAAACTGGAGAGGAAACCAGACCTCCTTGAAAACCTGGCGAGGAAACCAGACCTCTTTGAAAACTGGCGGTGAAACCAGGCAACCTTGAAAAACTGGCGGAAAAACCAGACCTCCTTAAAAAACTGGTGGAGAACCAGGTAGCTCCCGTACCTGCGTTTAACTGCACGGTCACTGTGACGAATAAGGCCCTCTCTCTTTACTTACTGTTGCTTCTCGTTCACAGGGAGGTCTCTGGATCCCATCAATCACCATCCAACCCAAGGAGAGGTCAGACGCTAACTCATCGGCCTGGCCACAAATTAAGTACCGGGGCTTTCATCAGGCGTCACGGACGATTTCCGTTAACGAAGCAAGACGAACAGCAATCAATCGATTTTCCTTGCTAGCAAGGGGAGCCGGACGACAGCAGTCCTCTGCCCTCGGTGTCAAACGAGTCCAAAGAACCAGCTTCCCCTGCAGCCTTTTATTCCCGTGACACACAGTTTACACAAACACCCACTGTAAAACCCCCCCTATTGTGTCAGGCACTGTATGTGTGCATATGCATGTGCGAGAATGTGTGTGTGTGTGTGTGTGTGTGTGTGTGTGTGTGTGTGTGTGTAGGTGCACGTGAGTATGTGTATTTGTGTTTGGGGGTGCGTTTGTGTGACCTCCTGCTCACCAAAAGGGTCATAAAGGCAGGAAGTTTACTAAACAAGAAAACAGAACCCTCACATAGGATTTGTCCCTATAATAAAACACTACAGCCTCCCCCACCATTCAACAGGCTGGGGAGGGGGTCAGAAACAGAAACAGACTCCAACAAGGTCTATTATGAAACCATAGCTCTTCTTGTTCGCATGCTGTACAGAGTCACACGATGATGTGTTTCTGAATAATTTAATAACGTCTTTTTACCGGCTAACACCAGCACATCATCTGATGGATCACCAGACAAGTCTGAGGCTGATATTCGCCTATGAATCAATGGGTTAGGTGACACTGATCGATACCATACTGATATCCATTTTCTGACCTGCAGTACTATAAGTATTTAAGAGTCAAAATTACTTTCAGCAACCTGAGGTGACCTGTAGATAAATAATTACTCAGTCATACCAAAGTGTCTACGTGGCACTAACAGATCTGACCTGTTATTTGTGCTGGCAGAAATAGAGCCAAGAACCAATAATTTGGCCTGTGCAGGTATAAAGTTTGAGTTTATTGATATAATGGCTTAGTTTTATTGCCTCTGAAGACTGTAATTAAAATAAAAGTGACCGTAAACTTTTGTTTTTTACGCACAACACCTGAATTTCTATTCTTACGCCCATGCAGCTGGACCTTGGCCTGTAGCTTTTTGATTAAATGGTAAATGGTAAATGGCCTGTATTTATATAGCGCTTTACTAGTCCCTAAGGACCCCAAAGCGCTTTACATATCCAGTCATTCACCCATTCACACACACATTCACACACTGGTGATGGTAAGCTACATTGTAGCCACAGCCACCCTGGGGCATACTGACAGAGGCGAGGCTGCCGGACACTGGCGCCACCGGGCCCTCTGACCACCACCAGTAGGCAATGGGTGAAGTGTCTTGCCCAAGGACACAACGACCGAGACTGTCCAAGCCTATAAAAACAAGGAACGTGAGACAAGCAGTGCAGAAGCAAGGTGTCTAGACACAGGTAAGCCTTCACATCTAGCTTTGAACATTTTTCGTTTCTTTAAATCGATCTTGTTCTCAGATTACTGCTGAATCTGCATTTTTACAGCATTTTTGCTACCACACCGCGTTCCAAATTATTATGCAAATTGTGTTTAAGTGTCATAAATATTAAATAAGTTGTTTGTGAATTAAACCCATGGATGGAATTGTGTCTCAGAGCTCTTTGGATCACTGAAATCAATCCATAATATTAAGAGATTTGTGGCTGAGTCAGAGCACACATGGGTTCGTGCAGATAAAGGCACAATGATGAAGGTTTCTGCCAGACAAATACATCAGATTAAGAGAGCAGCTGCTAAAAGGCCATTACAAAGCAACAAACAGATATGCAGTGGTTGGTTGGTGGACAGCCACCATGTCCCAGCAAGGCTGCGTTGTCAGGAAGAAGGTGGTGGTGTCATGTTTTGAGCTGGAATCACAGGGAGAGACCTGGTCAGCCCCTTTAGGCTCCATGAAGGTGTGAAAATGACCTCTGCAAAGTATGTGGAGTTTCTGACTGACCACTCTCTTCCATGGTAGAAAGAGAAGAACTGTGCCTTCTGCAACAAAACCACCTTCATGCAAGACAATGCACCATCTTATGCTACAAGGAACACCTCTGCATCATTGGCTGCTATCGGCATAAAAGGAGAGAAAGTTCAGTTCACATCCAAACGGCAGCTCTGGGAAGCTATTCTGACATCCTGCAAAGACATTCAAGTAGAAACTTTCCAAAAACTCACAAGTTCCATGGATGCAAGAATTGAAAAACTGCTATCAAATAAGGGGTCCTATGTTAACATGTAACTTGATCTGTTAAGATGTTTTTGATTGAAACAGCTTTTGATATTTAGTACAATTGATCTAGTAATGCTGCAAATTCAACAAATGACCATTTTCAATTCTCTACAACCTATAAAATGTTTTGAAACTCTGTGTGTGTAATAATTTGGAACAGTGCATTTTAAGGTCTTTATTTTTGAAAAACATACTGTTTTCATTGGCAGTTTTGTTGAGTAACATTTGAATTATACTCCAATGGTTGATGACTGTCATTTGCACCAATTATTTAGGAAAATCAGACAAAAATAGCAATTGCATAATAATTTGGAACGCGGTGTAATAACATAGCTAGCAGTATCAATAACAAGTACTACTTGTAGAGCTACTGATATAGATACTCTTGCTGTCACTTATTCTGTCTGGCTGCAGACAGAATCACAGAGATGTATCTCAACATATAGACGTCATTATCTACTTAATCACTTTCTATATAATAAAAGAAATGTTTAAAAAACAAATAAAATAATACATTTTAAAAACAATAAAATACTAAGCTAGCTGTTTTTCCTCTCAACAGCCTTCTATGAAGTCATGGCCTCCAGACTTTGTCTCCTCCTGCTGATCTTGTGCGGTCCGAATGTCGCCCAGTGTGGCCTGAGGGTGTAGAATGTGTATGCCAGAGGTATTCGACCTGACCCGGGCAATAATAATGGAGATGGATATGTCAGGATGTCCTGTGGCCGTGTATCCACAACAACACATGTTGTCTTCAACACCCCAAACCCAAATTGGCATGAAGAGTTACACTATTATGGAGCTTCGCCAGGTAACTACCTGGAGCTTAGAGTGTATGACAAAGATGTGATCTTTGACGACCTGCTGGGAGTCTGTGCTACAAATATACAGAAGGGAACTCGTAAGCACACCTGCCGTCTCTCAAAAGGTGGATATCTCTATTTCACCTACACCCTCAGCTAAGAAAGTCATTGTGCTTTTTCTGATGTCTCCATCTATCAAATTGGAGAAGGGTTCCTTTGCCACCGTGTACTATTCACTGTTTTACTCAGCTTCTAACTGTCAGTACAACAATGAAATAAACTTTACTGCAGCAACCAGACGTTCTTGTTCTTTCATTAACATTAATCACACAGATAATCCACAAACCAATGTGCAGCAGACAATGACCATATAAATGATCATTTTTCATTCTTCTACTAAGTACAAGTTTTATTAAAAAAATTATTTTTAGGGATAGAGCAGAGGAGAGCAGGCAGGAAAACAGAAAGAGAACAGCGGGAATGACACGAAGGAGATGCTCCTGGGCAGAGCTGAACTTTGGCCCCTGAAGCTTTTTGGCAGCTCACACAACCCTAAATTTCATCATAGCACCAGTAAAAATAACTATGATAATGGTAGTAATTAGGGATGGGTACCAGTATCCGGTGCCATGATGGCACCGGTTCTGACATAAACGGTAGTAACCAGACCGAAAAGCAGCGCACATTTCGGTGCTTTATTTCGGTGCTTCTTTTTCCTGAGATGTCATACACTTTGAATTCTAGCCAATCATTTTACGTTTCCGAGGATAGTAGGCAGGTCCAGGTACGTACGTTCTTTTAGAGCAGAGCTACAGATTAAAAATGCCCAAGGCAAAGCGGTCAAAAGTCTGGCTGTACTTCACAGCAAAATATGCAAACTCAGCAGCCTGCAACAAGTGCTTTAAGGTGATACTGTGCAAAGGAGGTAACACCTCAAATCCGATGAAACACCTGGCGACGCATAGCGTTTTTTTTAAAAGCCGAAAAATGCGCCGTATTTAATAGCTTGCTGCGAGACCTCACACCGAGCGCATCTACTGCGGGTGGGTTGCCTGTTATTGGACCCGGAGTTAGCAACATCCCCCAAAAACACGAAGAGGAGAGTCCTGGCCCCTAGCCCTGCCAGTGTATCAGAAATGATGACGGATGATGATGGCAGCAGCAGCCGTTCTTCTCTGCGTGAGTAGCTTAATGTTGTTCGTGTGTAATTTACATTGAGTAGGCTAACCACGTTATTGCATTAATGCATGTAAGGTGAACTAGCAAACACCGTCGTAGTTACATGCGGCTGTCTTCTTGTTTGATGGCAGATACTCCCTTCACCCTGGCCAAAAAAGGCTAAAATGACCAAAGAAAAAGTGGAAAACAGTTAAACATGAGAGGCTTTTGGACAAAGTTTGTGTTTTTTCCATTGTTTAAGCACTGCTCCAGCCAAGAGTGATACCATATATGCCCTCTAGCTGCAGAAAAGGCTAACATTGTTATCTTTTTACATAAAAACAGCTGAACATGAGAGGTTTTTGGACCAATTTTGTGTTCTCCATTCTTTAAGCACCGGTTTGAGCACCGTTTAAGCACCGGCACCGTTTCAAAAGTACCGGTTTGGCACCAGTATCGGATAAAACCTAAACGATACCCATCCCTAGTAGTAATAGGAACTTATTTTAGTATTATTGTTGGGTAGATAACTTGGACTGGGAGGACTGTAAGGTGCTAGTTCAGATTTGCAGCTACCACTCCCCGGAGTGTCGGCCAGAACACTGCTCAGGGCCCGGATGAATGTTCAGAAGGGAGACAATGAAGACACAGAGGATAGTGCAGACTCTTGTATTGACTTCACACAGGTGGGTGTAACAGTGGTATTGTCATAGGAGCAGGTATGCATACAGGGTTAGGTGCTTGGGGATTGTGTGTGTGTGTGTGTGTGTGGTCTCTAGAAGGAACAGAATGAAAATACTACATTACTAAGGTGTTCACATCAATAACTCAAGAGTACATCAACATAAACACAGGTGGGACATAAACTAACATCCCCTTCAACACTATAGATCATATTACAAACGCCTCACGGATAGACTTACTGAGAGAACTAACGCAGTACACGATTATACCCAACCACATGACAGGAGAGTTAGCTTATCTTAGCTTAGCAACCGTTAGCTGCACAGGCAGAAACACACTCATTCCCTAACCTCTAACCCTAACCACTAACCTCAGGCACAGTCCCAAACACATCTTATCATCACTTATACTCACAGATCACAAACTTACGTTGCTCATTAACGCACACTTCTCAAGGAATGACCAAATCTCTGCCGGTAATCTGGAGCAGAAAAGCTCAGGTGCCTTGCCCACGTTTCTCCCTGCCCATAGTCCCTTTCATACAAAGTAGTGGGGTAACCTCTACTGGCCACTCTAAAAAACTACCGGTGAAACTAACAACTGAACAGCGATAAACCGTAAGTACGGGGCCTTTTGTACAGCCGCCCCCAAATGTATGAAGTACATTTGCTCACAACAAAAGGCAACTTTACAAACAACGTCAAGGTGATTTTCCTTTGTCGTCGTCCAGGAGGGCCAGCAGTGCCACCAGCCTCACCACAGGTCGGGTGAAGGTCCTGTCTTTCACCTTGATGTCAGCAGACCTGATGTGCCCGTCGAGACTGGGGTGGACTTTGGAGATGCGACCCACGAGCCAGGAAGCGCGAGGCAGCTGAGGATCTACGATCATCACCACTGAAGCTTCGGTAACATCCGCGGAGGATGACTGCCATTTCTGCCGAAGCTGCATGCTTGGAAGGTACAGCCGGATGAATCGAGACCAGAAGTGGTCGGCCAGCACCTGGGAGTGCTTCCACCTCCAGCGACTCAGGAGCTCTTCTTTAGGGTAGGCCACTTAATAATAATAATAATAATAATAATAATAATGGATTGGATTTATATAGCGCTTTTCAAGGCACCCAAAGCGCTTTACAATGCCACTATTCATTCACTCTCGCATTCACACACTGGTGGAGGCAAACTACGGTTGTAGCCACAGCTGCCCTGGGGCAGACTGACAGAAGCAAGGCTGCCATATCGCGCCATCGGCCCCTCTGGCCAACACCAGTAGGGTAAAGTGTCTTGCCCAAGGACACAACGACCAGGACAGAGAGCCCGGGGATCGAACCGGCGACCTTCCGGTTACAGATACCGGACCCCAACCTCCTGAGCCACGGTCGCCCCGCACTTGAGGAAGTGCGCCGTCTGGCCGCCCCATCAGAAAGCAGTTGGGGGTCACTGGATCAGTATCACTGACGTCAGATGGGACATAACCCAGTGGTTTGGAGTTCAAGATGCGCTCCACCTCCACAAGGACAGTGCCGAGGACCTCTTCTTGAAGGGGTTGGGATCCTACTGTAGTGTAGAGTGCCGTCTTGACAGATCAAATCTCCCGCTCCCACACTCCCCCAAAATGAGGAGCCACTGGTGAATTGAAGTGGAAGCCGATCTGCTGGGGAGCCAGGAGCTTCTGCAGGTCAAAGGTCATGGCTGGGAAGGCTGCTCGGAGTTCCCTTTCTCCCCCACGGAAGTTGGTACCTTTGTCTGAGTACAGCTCAGCTGGGGTTCCTCTCCTGGCAATGAAAAGTCGGAGTGCCATTAGGAAGGCGTCTGTATCGATGGAGGTTAGGACATGAAGGTGGACTGCTCTGATGGTAAGGCACTTGAAGATAATGCCCCACCTCTTCTCCACACAGTGCCCAATTTTGACCTCAAAGGGTCCGAAACAGTCCATGCCTGTCGAATAAAAGGCAGGTTTGTAAAGGTGGAGGCGCGCAACTGACAGGTCAGCCATCTTAGGAACAGTAGGTCGGGCTCTCCATCTGCGGCACTCAAGACAGGTCCTTTGAAAGCACCTAACTGCTTCCCGGCCTCTCAGGATCCAATGCATGTGCTGAATCTCCGCAAAGACCCTCTCTGGCCCTGGATGACGCAGGCGACTGTCGACGTCCTGGATAAGGGATGTGTTGGATCCAAAACTAAAGGATGGGAGTTGGGAAAGGCGAGATCTTCAGAGCGGCGAAGACGTTCAAAATGACTTCATTTTCGTGGTCGAACTCAGGGGAGAGTGCAAGGAGACAACTGCTGTGACTGATAGATTTCCCCTGCTTAAGGAGCCAATGGTGCTGGGTTCATTATTGGCCCACTGGCGAAGGACACATCCAGCAGAAGACAGGAGGGCTCTTAGCCTGTCCACCAGGTCCCGGGCTTCTTCGGGGGTTGGCACACTCTGGAGAAGGTTATCAACATAGAAGCACTGTCCCACAGAGTGACGAAGCGGATCATCTCCTTCAGTGTGGTCCACGGTGTGGCACTGCAGAGTGAAGGTTGCACAGCATGGGCTGCAGGTTGTACCAAAGGGGAGGACCTGCCATTCATAAATGGCCACAGGTTCCTCCAGCTGCAGATCACGTCACACAAACCGCAGGAGGGAATGATCCTCGGGAAGAAGGTGAATCTGGTGGAACATACCTTTAATGTCACCACTAACAGCTACGGCATGCTCCCGAAAGTGAAGGAGTGCACCAAGGAGTGACGCGCTCAGGGTAGGCCCAGGCAGAAGATGTTTGTTGAGGGCTTGGCCTTGGAACTGGAACGAACAGTTGAACACAAGGCAATCTTTGCCATTGTGGCTAACAAGGTGGTGAGGGATGTACCATGACTCATCTGCTTGAACAACCTCCGAGGGGGACACCTTAACCACCGGACCGGCCTGGACCAACTTCTCTATCTCCGTGCTGTAGAGCTTAGCTCGTTCTGGATTATTCTGGAGGCTTCTCTCCACACTTCTCAAACTGGGAACAACAGCGTTTGGGCTAGCTTTAAGGTGTGCCATGTTCTGGCGGTGAAGGAGGGGGGTGGCGTAGCGTTGGATGCCCTCGACTTCTACGCAAACCGTCTTCTCCTCTAGCAGGCTAACCTGCACATCGTGAAGAACCTGCAGGTGACGACCCTGGCACAGGTTGCAGGGTTTCTTGAGCTTACACTATGCTGCCTGATGGGAACGAGCGCAACGCCAGCACCTCTTGTTGGTCTTTATCCAGTCAGTGAGCTGTTCGCGACTCAGTTTGATGATCTCCGGACACTGACTCAGGTGATGGGCATGGTTACCACACAGTAGGGCTGCTGCTTAGCTTTGGTTGGAGTGGTACCTAGTAGTGATGGGTCCAGCAACACTGACACACCGACGCTTGTATCAAGCTCACCCAGCGATGCCTGTATCGGTGCGTGCGTCGCTTTAAGAAAAAGATGATGGCCATCTCTTAAGAAGATGGCGCCGGTGAGGTCGGCTGCCGTCACGACTGCTCCGACCACTTTTTCTTTGTCTTTGTTTTTTAAGTTAGTTTTCAGCGTTTCTAAATCGGCAAAATCACCACCATTGGGTACATTAGGTATGACAGTGACACTCTTGTTTCTATTGGTTTACAATGTACTCACAATTCGAAGTTTTTAACTACGGATCCGAGCTGGCCGAGTGAGATCTTGAGGGAGAACAAAGGGAAGCGGCGGCGGCCTAGAGGGAAGCGAGCCGGCGTCAGGAACAGGCTGAGAGCTCGTGCACACCGCACACCTCTGCCTAGCATCCTGCTCGCCAACGTCCAGTCACTGGAGAACAAGCTTGACGACCTCAGGGCCAGGGTAAAGTTCCAGAGAGACATTCGGGACTGCAATCTCCTCTGCTTCACCGAGACATGGCTGAACCCAGCGGTGCCGGACCACGCCATCCAGCCGGCCGAGTTCTTCTCGGTTCACCGCATGGACAGGACACGGGACTCGGGGAAGTCAAGGGGAGGCGGCGTGTGTTTAATGGTGAACAACAACTGGTGCAACAGTGCGAACGTTGTTCCTCTCACACGCTCCTGCACACCAAATCTGGAACTACTGTCCATCATGTGTCGTCCTTTTTATCTACCTCGGGAATTTACATCGGTCATTGTAAGCGCCGTTTATATTCCACCACAAGCGGACACGGTCACCGCCTTATGCGAGCTGCATGAGGCACTCACACAGCACCAGACACAACACCGGGACGCTGCGCTTATTGTGACGGGGGACTTTAATAGCGCCAACCTCAAACGCGCAGCGCCGAACTTTTATCAACACATCTCCTGCCCCACCAGAGGTGAAAGGACACTGGACCACTGCTACACTACGGTCAAGGACGGCTACAAGGCACAATCCCGCCCTCCTTTTGGCAAATCTGATCACGCCGCCATCTTCCTCATCCCAAAATACAAACAAAGGCTGAAACAGGAAGTTCCGGTTCAGAGGAAGGTCGCGCGCTGGACGGATCAATCGGTGGCCGCGTTACAGGACGCACTCGATGACGCTGACATGACATCAACAGCTCCGATGATGATGTCAACGTGTTTACGGAAGCGGTTGTGGGATTCATCGGGAAACTAGCGGATGATACCGTGGAGACAAAGACTATCACAACGTTTCCCAACCAGAAGCCGTGGGTGGATAAAACCATCCGCGACGCTCTGAGATCCCGCACCGCTGCCTACAACACGGGACTCACGACGGGGGACATGGACCCGTACAAAGCTGCGTCATATAACGTGCGGAGGGTGGTGAAAGAGGCGAAGCAGCGCTACGGGAGGAAACTAGAGTCACAACTCCAACAGAGTGACTCTAGGAGCCTGTGGCGGGGACTAAGGACAATAACGGACTATAAAGCACCAACAACCGGTATGACGAACGTGGCCGTGACTCTGGCAGACGAGCTGAACACTTTCTATGCTCGCTTCAAGGCTGCAGCTAAGGACTCCAACAATGCTAGTGTTAGCGGCGCTAACGGCTGCAGACAGGAAGATACTGCCAGCACCGGAAACGTGCTCGTCATCTCCGAGCATGAAGTAAGGAGAGCCTTCAAGAGAGTGAACACCAGGAAAGCAGCAGGCCCAGACGGCATCCCAGGTCGTATCCTAAGAGACTGCGCATACCAGCTAGCTCCTGTGTTCACTGAGATATTCAACATCTCTTTATCTCAGTCGGTGATCCCCACATGCTTCAAAGAGTCCATCATTGTTCCTGTCCCGAAGAAACCCCACCCTGCTTCTCTCAATGACTATCGCCCTGTAGCCCTCACCTCAGTAGTGATGAAGTGCTTTGAACGCCTGGTCAGAGACTTCATCATTTCTTCACTACCAGACACACTGGACCCACTACAGTTCGCTTACCGTCCAAATTGTTCCACAGACGATGCCATCTCTCATCTCCTCCACACATCACTCACTCACTTGGACACTAGAAGGGGGAATTATGTTAAAATGCTCTTCATAGACTACAGCTCTGCATTTAACACCATAATTCCCTCCACACTCACCACCAAGCTGGAGCATCTGGGACTCAGCTCATCTATGTGTCAGTGGATCTCCAACTTCCTAACTGGCAGACCACAGGCAGTAAGGATGGGCGGACATGTCTCAGCCTCCACCCCTCTCAGCACTGGAGCCCCCCAGGGGTGTGTTCTGAGCCCCCTGCTGTACTCTTTGTACACATATGACTGTGTGGCCACTACCAGCTCCACCACCATCATCAAGTTTGCTGACGACACCGTCGTGGTGGGCCTGATCTCTGATAACAACGAGACGGCCTACCTGAAGGAGATTAGCATCAGAATCAGAATCAGAATCAGAATCAGAAAGGGGTTTATTGCCAAATGTTGAGCAGGTTTACAACATTAGGAAATTGCTGCGGTGCTTCAGTGCAAACATAGTGTCATAAATAGCACTTAAATAGACATGAAAAAATAAAAGTAGGAATAAGAATTAAAAGTGCTACGTAGAAAGATATGTGCATGAGATATACATGAGATATATACATGAGAATAAGAATTAAGAGTGCTACGTACATAGATATATACATGAGTGCAGGTGGTGATCAGTGCCAAACATGGAATGATGCAGTGACACAGCGTAGGGTCATGTGTTAGTGGCGGGGACAGTCATATGGTTATTGTTCATGTGTCCAACAGCAGAGGGGAAGAAACTGTTCTTATGGCGAGAGGTTCTGGTGCGAATGGACCGGAGCCTCCTGCCTGAGGGTAGCAGGTCAAACAGACTGTGTCCAGGGTGAGAAGGGTCAGCTGAGATCCGAGCTGCATGCCGCAATGTCCTGGAGGTGTACAGGTCCTGCAAAGATGGTAGTCTGCAGCCAATCACCTTCTCAGCAGAGCGCACAACACGCTGCAGTCTCTGTTTGTCCCTGATAGTGGCTCCAGCGTACCACACGGTGATGGAGGAGGTGAGGATGGACTCGATGATTGCAGTGTAAAACTGCATCATCGTCCGTGTTGGCAGGTTGAATTTCTTCAGCTGCCTCAGGAAGTACATCCTCTGCTGGGCTTTCTTGATGACGGAGGTGATGGTGGGCTCCCACTTCAGGTCCTGGGTGATGGTGGTACCCAGGAAGCGGAATGAGTCCACAGAGGTGATGGGGGTGTCAGTCAGGATGATGGGGGGGAGTGGGGCTGTGTGCTTCCTGAAGTCCACAATAATCTCCACTGTCTTCTGGGCATTCAGCACCAGGTTGTTGTGGCTGCACCAGGACACCAGACGTTCAACCTCCCTCCTGTAGGCAGACTCATCCCCGTCCGAGATGAGCCCAATAACGGTGGTGTCATCTGCAAACTTGATTAGCTTGACAGACTGGTGGGTGGAGGTGCAGCAGTTGGTGCAGGTGGAGGTAGGAATCTGGAGAACTGGTGCCAGAGGAACAACCTCCTTCTAAACGTCAGTAAGACAAAGGAGCTGATAGTGGACTTCAGCACTAAGCAGGAGAGGAACTACCAGACCCCTGTCATCAACGAGTGCCCAGTGGAGAGAGTGGACAGCTTCAAATACCTCGGAGTTCACATCACGCAGGACCTGTCATGGTCCTGTCACATCAACACCGTGGTGAAAAAGGCCCGTCAGCGTCTCTACCACCTCAGACGCTTGAGAGACTTCCAACTGCCCTCCAAGGTGCTCAGGAACTTTTACTCCTGCACCATAGAGAGCATCCTGACGGGAAACATCTTAACCTGGTTCGGGAACAGCACCATGCAGGACAGACGAGCTCTACAGAGGGTTGTGCGGTCAGCTGAGCGCACCATCCGCTCCGAGCTCCCTGACCTGCACTCAATCTACAGCAGGCGGTGCTGGACCAAGGCCAGGAAGATGGTGAAGGACCTCAGCCATCCCAACAACGGACTGTTCTCTCTGTTGAGGTCAGGAAAGCGATTCCGCTCCCTGAAGACCAACACAGAGAGACTGAGGAGGAGCTTCTTCCCGCAGGCGATACGGTCTCTCAATCACACCACCACACAGTACTGACCCACACATACAGTTCTTACACACACACTGGACTTTCTGGATATTGTTTTCACTTCATTACTTAAATCACGCTGCTGTTATTGTGTATATGCTGCTGTTATTGTGTATATATTTATTTATATTTCTTCATACATTCTTATATAGTTCTATATTGTGTATTTTGTTGTACAGTTATTTTATTTTCAACTTTAATTTATATATTTTATCTTATTCTCCCAGTTAAATTTACCCTTCATTCTAATTTGTGTTGTACAGTTATTTCATTTTTAACCTTAATTTATATTTTATTCCTTCCTAGTTAAATTTACCATTTTTAATTTTTCATATTTATTTCCTATCTTATTCATAGCCTTTTCCTTTTCTGTTTTCTTTAGGTCACGAGCAGTTGTCCAAGCATTTCACTACATATCGTACTGTGTATGACTGTGTACGTGACAAATAAAATTTGAATTTGAATTTGAATTTGAAAAAGTCACGTGATCGATACAGCTGCTGTCTCGCTCATTGCCAACGCGCCAAACTACCACATCCGCATCTAACAACGGAATGAGTCGCCACCAAAAACACCCCACAAAATTACTCTCGCAAAGATAAAAAAAAAAAAAACATCTCTCCATAACAAAATTGAGCCAGAAAGAAAAAGAAATGTCTCTGTTGTGTGGGATCATTTTGATCTTTTAACTGCAAATAATATAATATAATAGTTTGTCTTTGTTTCAGTGTAATCTATCAGAATAGCAAAAACAGCAATGTGACTTGAAGTGTAAATTATTTATTTCATTTTATGCAGGTTAAATGTCGCATCTGTTCTGCGGAGCTTTCTTACACAAACAAAAGCACCTCCTCAGTGTTTAGGCATTACAGAGCCAAACATGAAAATAAGACAAACACACCAAGAATGAACACAGGTCGGCCTATATAGACACTGAACAGCTTTATCGTCTTTTTTTTTTTTATTAATATGTGTTTTATTATTTTGAAATCAAGCATCTAGGAAGACTGTTCTGGACCAGGCAGTCCTGAATTTTATTATAAAGGACTGCCAACCCCTTAGTATTGTGGAGAGTGTCGGAGAGAAACATTCCACGATCAGAGGATCCTTTAACGTACTGGGGGAATAGGAAGACATCTTATCAGAACCTTTTCCACCTGGCTTTACAGTTTTTGCGTACCCCAGCTTCATCTGTACCTGTGAGTTTTCCAAAGCTGTGGAAATGGTGTAAAAAAAAAAAAACGCAATAGACTGAATGCTAAAACATTGGATAAACTTGTTTTTCTGAATAGAAATTTATAATAAACTCTGAGTCAAATGGGTAATATTACATTCACAATACTTTAATTTTAATTTTCACTTAATGTCATTCACAATATATTTTAAAGATGTCTACAATATTTGCAATATAAAAGATATAAAATGATTCCATGGAAAGTACAACACCTTACAGTGTACAAGTATGACTAGGTCATTGAATCAGTGTCTGTTGTGAGTTTCAAGTAAGTTGCCTGCAATGATATTTAAGGTCCAGCAGGTGTCAGTATGGAGCAAAACAGCAACACTGTGTCGACACAGTATCAATACAGTTTGGGGAATGTGCTGAAACGCTTCATAAGGCCTCATCTACCCATCACTAGTACCTAGTGACCTGGGTGAGCTCTCTGCACTGTGAAAACCCACGACAGAGCATCTGCTTGGTCTGAAGGGCGTGGCAGAATGGAGGTAAGCGTCCACTATCAACTTTGCTTCCTCCAGGTGTAGGTGATCTAACAAGACTTGATACCTGAATAGCTCTGAACTCTCTGGGGGCAATAAGTTCTCTAGTGCCATCTTCAGATGAGCAAATTCCCCAGGATCACGCCGTGTGAGCTTGGGAATGCTTGGACGAGGCCCCCAGTAGGTCAAATCTGGGGCCGCTGCTAAGCCGGGGGGTCTATACATCTGTGAGGTCAAGAAAGGAGTAGATGGGGGCGGAGGCGGAGCTGGCAGTGGTTGCAATGGAGGGGGGTGTGTTCTTGGAGGCAGCGCTGGAGGATAGGTGGTCCTTGGCTGAGGAGAAATAAACCCTGGCTTAGATTCATGAGTGGGGATGATCTGACTCTTCTGTGTAGCGATAGACTCCCTCTTCAGATCCTGGAGCTCTTTCATCATTGTATCAATGCGGTCCGCAACTGGACCCTGGCTGGAGACAGATTCCTCCTTGAACACAATTGGAGGAGGTGGACTGGTGGAGGCCAGTCCTCTTCCTCTTCAGCAGGGGGTGGCTGGAGATGAACAGAAGGGGCTCTGGGTGGTGGTGGACTGAGCTGCAGACTCTCTGCACAGTCCAGCAGCTGCAGCAAACTAGCATGAAGAGCCTGGAAATCAGCCAGCCCGGCTCTCATCTGGTCATGGGACTGCTGGAACAGGAACCTTTCACGTTGCATATCTTCTAGCTCCACCCTCAATGGTGTGACATGGCCGTGTGAGTGGGCGTCAGATGGTGTGGAGAATGGGTATAGCCTCCTGTCTCACTTCCCTCCTGGTAACCTGCACCAAGCCTGGGAAAGTCAGTCTCATAAGCTTCATAGCGGAGGGGACGACGTACATTACGCCGTGGATGCGCAGCAAGGGCTGAGAAGTTCTGAATATCATCCATCTTGTTAGGGCAGAGGCAGCTCACATCTGGCTCGAAGGACCATTAATGTGGGTAGATTTCATCATAGCACCAGTAAAAATAACTATGATAATGGTAGTAATAGGAACTTATTTTAGTATTATTGTTGGGTAGATAACTTGGACTGGGAGGACTGTAAGGTGCTAGTTCAGATTTGCAGCTACCACTCCACGGAGTGTCGGCCAGAACACTGCTCAGGGCCCGGATGAATGTTCAGAAGGGAGACAATGAAGACACAGAGGATAGTGCAGACTCTTGTATTGACTTCACACAGGTGGGAGTAAAAGTGGTATTGTCATAGGAGCAGGTATGCATACAGGGTTAGGTGTGTGTGGTCTAGAAGGAACAGAATGAAAATACTACATTACTAAAGTGTTCACATCAATAACTCAAGAGTACATCAACATAAACACAGGTGGGAAATGTGAACATCCCCTTCAACACTATAGGTCATATTACACACGCCTCACAGATAGACTTACTGAGAGAACTAACGCAGTACACGATTATACCCAACCACATGACAGGAGAGTTAGCTTAGCTTAGCTTAGCAACCGTTAGCTGCACAGGCAGAAACACACTCATTCCCCCACTAACCTCAGGCACAGTCCCAAACACATCTTATCATCACTTATACTCACAGATCACAAACTTACGTTGCTCATTAACGCACACTTCTCAAGGAATGACCAATTCTCTGCCGTAACCTGGAGCAGAAAAGCTCAGGTGCCTTGCCCACGTTTTTCCCTGCCCGTAGTCTCTCTCATGCATAGCGGTGGGTTGACCTCTACTGGCCACTTTAAAAAACTACCGGTGAAACTAACAACTGAACAGCGATAAACCGTAACTACGGGGCCTTTTGTACAATTATTTTCTGACATTGTCTTCTCATGTTATATTTTGCTAACTCATCTACACTCAAAACAGTGAAACTGGATGGTTGTTACATTTACGAGAGTCTAATTTTTAATTTTAAGAAAATAGTTTGATGTTTCTATGGTGAACGCAATTAAATCATGTACGATCTGCATGAAATTCAACAACTTAACACTTGTTAAATTTGTTGTTGTTTGGATGACGTGATACAATCTAGCAAGAGTGGTAGTATCCCCAAAAGTTGATTCTGTTCATCTGGGCGTATCGTTTTCAGAGGGAGAAACGTTTCGTCACTCATTCAAGTGACTTCTTCAATCTCAGCTGACTGCAGGTTTCCCCAACCTCATAAACAGGGAAGGAACATAACCGTTGATCAGTCGTCTTTGACATGAGAATTTACATATTAATGATCACGGAACTGACCTCCGTGATCATTCATTTCAGTCATTATGCAAATATACTGTTCATAAGGTTGGGGAAACCTGCAGTCAGCTGAGACTGAGGCCATGTCCACATTAATACATTTTAGTTTGAAAACACATCTTTTTCTCTCCATTTTTTCTCTCCACACTGAGACGGCATTTTCAGTCAAGGAAAATGCAGCGTTTTGAAAACGCTCTCCAAAGTAGATACATTTGAAAACGCTGTTTTCGCGTTGTCGTGTGCAGTGTTGGGGAGTAACGGAATACATGTACCGCCGTTACGTATTTAAAATACAAAATATGAGTAACTGTATTCTGTTACAGTTACCGTTTAAAAAGGTGGTATTTAGAATACAGTTACTTTGTTGAAATAAATGGATTACACGGCGGTACTTTCCTGTTTCATATTATCGCGGGTCAGGACTGTTTGGGTTTTGTTTGACAGCTATGTTCTGTTGTTCCAGGTGGCAGCGTTACGGTTGCCATGGTTACAGGGTGACGCTCTCTCTCTGCGTGTTTCCTGGGTGAGAGAGCGCCTTTTTGTTGTTGTTGTTGTGCTAAGCTAATAGGCAGAATGCTACAGGTTGTTCAGTCTGACGTCACTAGCCGTGTCTGGACCTAAACTCCGCTGCAGGTCCATATATCAAACGATCACTATGGCATTACTGAGAGTTGGAAAAACTGTCTAAAGTCTTTCATCTTTAATAAAATGATCAGCGTTCTGCTCTACCAGGTGTAACAATTGAGTTTAACATCCAGGCATCCATGAAAATGGAATTTATGGCATTTAACGGAGTTAGAAGTTAGCAGGAAGTTAGCTCACTAGCTTCTATCTAAATACAATATAGCATGTCCTGACTGCGGGGTTTTGGAAACAAATGAAAACGTACAGCTCTGCTATCACTTCCAACATAAATGAAGACAGAAAGCTAAACAGCAGTGACGTTTGTAGGGTTACTGAAGTTTGGCTAGCTGGTATATAATGATGTGCTACGTGACCGCTAGCGACACAGCTATGTTAGCATAATATAAACAAGCTAACTTTTTTTTCACTCGATAAAAGTTAACGTGAGTGTTCTCGGTGGTCAGGAACAAATGTAATCGCATGGCAGGATGCTGTAAAAGGACCAAACTTCAGCCAGGAGAACAACTGAGATAATCCATCGACAATACGAGGTTAGTCATTCATATACTGCTGCATGGGCTGGGCTGTAGTTACATCCTAAGGTTTTAAAAAGTTTAAATAAATGATTAGCGGTAATAAAAGCCGAGGGAGGTCAACAGTGATCACTGACTGTTTTAGGAGCTTTTTGAGATTAAATAGAAGAAAATACATAACATTAAACATGTTAACAACACAAAAGCCATATTAAACGTAGACTACTTTAGGCCCGGAAGTAGGATTCGTCACGTCATCACTTAACAATCGGATAGCTCTAAAGAATGTAGCCTGATGGGCAGTGTAGTCTGTGCTGCAGGGAGAATGGACTGCCATACTCGTTATGTGTCTGTGAGCGCGAGGAGGGAGAAAAAGGCGAGTGGAAAAGTATGAGTTGTCATCGAGCAAAAACGGGAGCTGGAAGCATGTAAATATAATAATAACCACTGCAGCCAAAAAGAGTGCCTGACGAGCCTAGTTGTAAGTACGCTGTTAAGACTCGACTGTACGCTGTGTTCGTGTTTTCCTCCGAAACAATAAGTTCCGTTGGTGCAGCCTTTCAACGCCTCTCTTTGTCTCTCGCAAGCAAAGTTGACCCAGACAACAAAGTAAAGCTAGTTTTCAGCTACGAGCCCGACACGGAACCCGACGTATTAGCCAAAGGTCCCTTTACTACAGTTCGGAGCCGCGGACCTTCAGTAACAGTAATAAATCACAGCAATAGTACATTCACGTAGTTGTAAAAAGCTTGATAATATATTAAGTAATCCAAAGTATTCAGAATACGTTACTCTCATTGAGTAACGTAACGGAATACGTTACAGAATACATTTTGGGGCATGTATTCTGTAATCTGTAAAGTAACCTTCCCAACACTGGCAGTGTGGACAGCGAACCGGAGTCCTTTCGAAAACGTTGACACATTTTAGTCATGTGATGCAGTATTGTCGCCAATTAAATTAAGATAGCAGAGAGCATTATACAGCAGTTGTTTTGTTTGCACTCAATTTTGACAGCCCTATTAAAGATTAATATCAGTCTGTACATGCTCCAGATAGCTTTTCTTCAAATTCTTTAATTCTCACTCGCTTTTGCAACTTTGTACTTTTGTGTTACTCGCAGCAACAACTCCACCTCACTGTTAGTCCATTTAAAAAACTCGGTGCTTTTCCTCGACATTTTGTGCGACGTTTCAAAGCGCTGGAAAGTAAATGCATGCACAGTACTGGAACGTAAGCGTTTTTGGCCGTTTCAATGTGGACACACAACTCTGTGAAAACAACTGAAAACGATAGTGTGGACGTGGAGCGTTTCAGACGAAAACGCCATTTTCAAATTTATCCGGGCCAGTGTAAACATAGTCTGAAGAAGTCACTTCACAAAACGTTTCTCCCACTGAAAACGCTACGTCCAGATGAACAGAATCAACCTTTGGGATTTACTTACCAGGATGATTGAGCATGCATCAGAAAGAGTGGTAGCAGTTGCCTGAACTTGCAATATCACAAGAGATTTCAAACCACAGGAAAATGGATTTGCTTAGAGTAAACGACACATTCACACTGATCACACATCCAGAAGGCAAACGCACAGTGGAGGCCAAGTGGGTTCATACAATTAAAGAAAACTCATATGGGACTAAAACACATAAGGCTAGATATGTTGCAAAAGGCTACAGCCGACTATAAGGAGACTTTTTCCCACTGTGAATATGACGTCAGTATGGAGCTTAATTCAACTGACTGCCCAGTATGACTTGGAGCTCCACCTGATGTTAAAACAGCATATCTGCAGGCTCCAATTAACTGCAAGGTTATGTGGTACATAACCACGATACTGGAGAGGATTGAAATGTCTGACTGCAAGGGTAGATCAGCTCCATGTGAACAAAAGCCAGACTTTGATGGTGATGCAAAACCTGCTGATTCAAAGAAATATCGTGAGATTGTCAGCAAACTATCACAATACCTATCTGACCCAAAAGAACAACACTGGATAACAACTAAACATGTGTTGAGGTGCTTAAAAGGAACTATGAAACATGGATTGTGTTACAAGAAAAGGCAAGAAAAAGCGAGCAACTTTGAGTGAGGACGTGTCTAATAAAGCGGCGTCTTTTTCAGTGTTTCACCAACAACAGAGTCCACATGTTATTATTCCTCCGTGAAATGTGTTTATTAGATCAGTATTCCTCCCCGTAGTATGACTGCACCGACACGTACAATCTGCAGTAAATTGTGAGTCACAGACTTTAATTAACATTTGTGTGATTCATTTAAATATTCTTCTCCCAAAGGTGAAATGCTTACAAATACATACGCCGTAAGGCCAGCCGCAAAAACACAACTTTCAGTCAAACAACTGACTCTGTGCCTCTTTTACAAAAGCTGCAGATTTTTAGGGTCAAAAGAAGGCTTTCTACTAAATCTGACCCTAAAGCACATGTTTATGTGCTGCGTTCAAGCTCAGCGTCGCAGACACAAATTTTCCAGTAGGTGGAAGCAAAGTGGCAAAAATGTAAGGAACCCACCCCCAGTCAGTCTACTGGGATGTCAACCATTACATTGTGAGACACTTGCACTCATAAAAACTGCCCTTTCTGTCAGTGTAAAGAGGTTTCATTGCAAATTTAATCCCAGTAATATCTCAGTACAAGAAAAAGAAGCACAGTTTCAACAGGACCTCTCAGTTTTACTACATGATAAACAAATGCTGCTGTAGCAGTTGAAAGAAACCTGTCAGTGCGACTCTTTGGGCTTAAACTGAAAGAAATAAATGTGTGAAATCACAGAAAAAGTTCCATTGGAACCATTGTAAAAATGGGAAAAAAAGAAGAAAAAAAAAAACAGTTTCTCAAGTATGCAGTGAAAAAATGGGAACTTTGCTCTCATTAACTGCTTATCTGTTACTTTATTACTTTGGTGTAGTATGACCATGAGGCTGGTTTATATCAGGAAGAAAGAAAACAAACACAGTCAAAAGTCCAAAATGTATCTCTTCCTTCATATTTTTTCCAGTGAACCAGATTGGAGTCATTGGCAGGCCGATTTTGGCCCCCCGGGCCTTATGTTTTGACACCCCTGCTCTAGAATACATTGCTCTGTACTACTACATTAAGCAGATTTTGAACAGTGGCTAATAACTTTAGATGAGTGTCAGGCGCTTTTACAGTCACGTGCTCGTAATGTCTGTAGCATTGTTAAAAGGCAGTGAGAGAGCGTTTTACTGCAAATCACACGTGTGAATCATACATTCTCTATTCCTGTTAACAGTCCTGGAGAATGTATCCATAGATAATCATTTTAACATTTTAAAGATATGTAGAATCTTTAGATCGTCCCACTCACTCACTCACTGAAGCTCTGCCTCTAACTGATGGCTGCACTTTACAGATGCTTGCTTCAGAAACACTGCTCCAGAGAAGATATATGGTCTTGGAGAGCAGGAAGTAATGTCTGAAATATCTCTAGAGTGATTAAAGAGATAATGGTTAATGACTTTAGATAATGCTTTTCTACTGAAGATAAGAAATACAGAGGTGTGTTCAAGGCCCTTTTGGAAATGAACCTGTTAACATCAGTTAGGTGTTGGCGAGCCCTGCAAGGGCTTTGATCCTTTTAATGTGCAACTCTTTTTATAGACTTTTTGCCACTCAAATCGAACTTTTATCAGAAAATCCTGCAATTCCAAAATGTATGACACTTCATTTGATAGGTAAAGCTTTCTGGAAATAAACCTGTTTAGCATGTAGCTTAGAACCTAACCCCGGATGGGTCCCCCATGACTTGACAAGTGTTAACAGGTGGTACAAGTGTTGAAAATTTATCATTTGAAGACCTTCTTAAAGGAACTTGTACATGAAAAGAACTCACAAGGCAAAGGGCTGGCAATGAACTTGTGACCTCCAGTTTCCTGTGTCTGCCCTTGTCTATTTTTTCCAGAGGGACAGAGAAGCCACTGGAGTGGTGCAGCACACACACACACTCCCACCCAGAGAGAGACACACACCCGTCATAATTTCCATTCTAAACATAGATAAACTCTGAGGTTCTTAGAGCACAGTTATACACAGTAAGCTGTATGAGGTCTATTATGAAACCATAGCTCTTCTTGTTCGCATGCTGTACAGAGTCACACGATGATGTGTTTCTGAATAATTTAATAACGTCTTTTTACCGGCTAACACCAGCACATCATCTGATGGATCACCAGACAAGTCTGAGGCTTATATTCGCCTATGAATCAATGTGTCGGGTGACACTGACCGATACCATACTGATATCCATTTTCTGACCTGCAGTACTATAAGTATTTAAGAGTCAAAGTGACTTTCAGCAACCTGAGGTGACCTCTAGATAAATCATTACACAGTCATACCAAAGTGTCTACGTGGCACTAACAGATCTGACCTATTATTTGTGCTGGCAGAAATAGAGCCAAGAACCAATAATTTGGCCTGTGCAGGTATAAAGTTTGAGTTTATTGATATAATGGCTTAGTTTTATTGCCTCTGAAGACTGTAATTAAAATAAAAGTGAGCGTAAACTTTAGTTTTTAAGGCGCAACACCTCAATTTCTATTCTTACGCCCATGCAGCTGGACCTTGGCCTGTAGCTTTTTGATTATGTCTGTGTTATTGAAGTTATGATATACAGGGAGTGCAGAATTATTAGGCAAATGAGTATTTTGCCCACATCATCCTCTTCATGCATGTTGTCTTACTCCAAGCTGTATAGGCTCGAAAGCCTACTACCAATTAAGCATATTAGGTGATGTGCATCTCTGTAATGAGAAGGGGTGTGGTCTAATGACATCAACACCCTATATCAGGTGTGCATAATTATTAGGCAACGTCCTTTCCTTTGGCAAAATGGGTCAAAAGAAGGACTTGACAGGCTCAGAAAAGTCTAAAATAGTGAGATATCTTGCAGAGGGATGCAGCAGTCTCAAAATTGCAAAGCTTCTGAAGCGTGATCATCGAACAATCAAGCGTTTCATTCAAAATAGTCAACAGGGTCGCAAGAAGCGTGTGGAAAAACCAAGGCGCAAAATAACTGCCCATGAACTGAGAAAAGTCAAGCGTGCAGCTGCCAAGATGCCACTTGCCACCAGTTTGGCCATATTTCAGAGCTGCAACATCACTGGAGTGCCCAAAAGCACAAGGTGTGCAATACTCAGAGACATGGCCAAGGTAAGAAAGGCTGAAAGACGACCACCACTGAACAAGACACACAAGCTGAAACGTCAAGACTGGGCCAAGAAATATCTCAAGACTGGTTTTTTCTAAAGTTTTATGGACTGATGAAATGAGAGTGAGTCTTGATGGGCCAGATGGATGGGCCCGTGGCTGGATTGGTAAAGGGCAGAGAGCTCCAGTCCGACTCAGACGTCCAGCAAGGTGGAGGTGGAGTACTGGTTTGGGCTGGTATCATCAAAGATGAGCTTGTGGGGCCTTTTCGGGTTGAGGATGGAGTCAAGCTCAACTCCCAGTCCTACTGCCAGTTTCTGGAAGACACCTTCTTCAAGCAGTGGTACAGGAAGAAGTCTGCATCCTTCAAGAAAAACATGATTTTCATGCAGGACAATGCTCCATCACACGCGTCCAAGTACTCCACAGCGTGGCTGGCAAGAAAGGGTATAAAAGAAGAAAAACTAATGACATGGCCTCCTTGTTCACCTGATCTGAACCCCATTGAGAACCTGTGGTCCATCATCAAATGTGAGATTTACAAGGAGGGAAAACAGTACACCTCTCTGAACAGTGTCTGGGAGGCTGTGGTTGCTGCTGCACGCAATGTTGATGGTGAACAGATCAAAACACTGACAGAATCCATGGATGGCAGGCTTTTGAGTGTCCTTGCAAAGAAAGGTGGCTATAATGGTCAGCTGATTTGTTTTTGTTTTGTTTTTGAATGTCAGAAATGTATATTTGTGAATGTGGAGATGTTATATTGGTTTCACTGGTAAAAATAAATGATTGAAATGGGTATATATTTCTTTTTTGTTAAGTTGCCTAATAATTATGCACAGTAATAGTCACCTGCACACACAGATATCCCCCTAAAATAGCTAAAACTAAAAACAAACTAAAAACTACTTCCAAAAACATTCAGCTTTGATATTAATGAGTTTTTTGGGTTCATTGAGAACATGGTTGTTGTTCAATAATAAAATTATTCCTCAAAAATACAACTTGCCTAATAATTCTGCACTCCCTATATAACGCCCAAGTCCTCTGCAGCCGTTTTTGTTTCTCTGTATATGAATTTATGATATGTTCCTGTAAATCAGTGTCAAAACTACAGATTAAACCCAGCACAAACACTACACTATATCTGCAGTTACAATTCTAATAGCTGTTAGCTGAAATTTGGCATCAGGATCTGGAGACATTTCAAAATGAGCAACTATCCTCTTACCTGACGGTTAATTTGACTTCACAAAGGACAGTTCTTCATTTAGAAATTGCTCTCATTTGTTTTTTCACAGGTGTTTAATGTCTAATCTTAGCTGTGTGTTTATGTATTTAGCTACAAACAGAAGCTACTTAGCTTAGCTTAGCTTAGCAAGACCTGGGGGAAACAGCTAGCCTAGCTTTTGCTACTACCCAGTAACAACAATATGAGGACATAAGGGTGAATATGAGTTCAATTATCAAATTAAACCATGAGCATGAAGTCCTGTATTATGCCCAAATTCAAATTCTCCTATTAATTATGTACTTTTAGTCCTATTAATTACTTATTTCTGTGTGTTTGTTTATTCTTTGCAGCTGACTTTCTAATTCAATAAATTTCATAGCCTCAGTCATTAACACATTCTACATATGAATGTGTACAAACCTGTACAAAAGTCTAGAGCCAGTGCTTATTTCTTTATATTTTGCAAGGAAAACAGGAAAACAGCAAATAGATGCAGCGATTTTCTGAAATGTATCATTCCACTGTGGATTTTTCTATCCAGGTCTGCTTTTACTGCATTGGCAGCGTGTTTGGGGTCATTGTCATGCTGAAAATGAAGCAGCTGCTAATCAAATGCCTTCCACTTTCCTTGTATTCCATGGTGATTTGATTTCCATCAAAATCTGATGGTACTTTTCTGCATTTATAATTCCATCAATTTAGACAAGATCTCTAACACCACTGCCTAAAACCAGGATAGAGCCTCCGCCGTGTTTTATAGATGGCTGTAGATTCACTTTTGTACCTCTCCCTGACCTCCTCTGTGCATACTGATTTGAAGCATACGTGTGGATTCATCACACCATACAAATGGGCATGATTTTCAGACACTGTTCACCCTCTGTCGGTAGTATTTTAGGCCTCCCACCTCTTCTTTGAACCTCCACTTGTCCAGTTTTGTCAAATATTTTAAGAGCAGACAGCACACAATGCTGAAATATACCAAGTATCATACTGATTGTTTTTATCCGTGGTATATAAAAATGCATTTACAAATTATTTGATTAATAAATCAGTTAGCTATGCAGTGTTATTCCATTTGTACTAAATACCTTATGTTTTCCCACCATATTTGTGCTGCTGCTGTTGTCACCTTTTATTTTTGAGCTGGCTGTGGCTCCTTTTTGTGGTGTGCAGGTGAGTTTGCTGTTGCTGTTGTCTTCTCGGCTTTCTCACAGTTCTCATCTTTGCATTCTTTCCCCTCAGAGGTCCCTGGAAATCCCTGGAGTTTTTCCTGCTATCTGATATATTCATCAAAATACAGCACTGTGTGCAGACACATCACTGCTGACATTAAAAACACAACCTGTGTTACAGATATCTCCCGATGTGTGTTTTTATTATTGCTCTATGGTCTTTTAGAGTATTTTGATCCCGTCTACTTTCCTTGAGAACTGTATGGATCTCGCTGCGCAGAAAACTTACTGGAGATGATGCGAACTCTCCTGCTCATGGATGAGAACCTGATCTTTCCTGAACTGTTCTCTCAAGTCTGAACTTTTCTCTGGCTCATTGAGTTTGCATCGCAATATTTTGTGTGTCAGTACAGTATGTGAGAGTTCAACGGAGAAAGTTGAAATCTCCTCCCCCAGCTTATAGTCCCTCTTTTTCAGGTCAGTTAAAAGGCTTTAAGAAATACAAATTCAGCATATTAGCATGGCATCATATGATCAGTGTGTGATTATACCAGTGAAGTTTTATGTAGTTCTTCCTAACACAATCGCCTTACATTAGCCAGTCTGTGGCTTGTAAAATTCCCAGCTCAGAAACAAATGCAAGTCCCATTTAGCTGAGTTTCAAAGAATTCCTATCTGACCATTTCCAAAAAACAGATCCATCCAGTGTGTTTTCAGAAACAGAAATTCAGTTTTCATCATGTGGCTGATGATGAAATGCCTTTTTTCTTTTACAAAATCCATTTTCAATGCATATAAAGATCTGTTACAATCTAGGGCAGCTTTCCAGCCTTCTGTGAATGAGGGCACTCAGAGCAAAGCATTTACACACTAAGGCCAAGGTCTGCTAGGCCCTGATCAAGTGCTGGAACTCACATAAATTACTGCAGCTAAACTGGCCATTGTTCAGTCAGTCTGCATAGGCCTGCATCTCATTCAATGAGGGACTTTCTAGTATAGTTTTGCTTCCTGTGAAGGACTTCTCGAGGCAGCTGTTATCACTACAGCAACATCTGACTGTTCCCTGAATAAAAAACTGAATCAAACAGATGCTTTATTTAATTGCTGATGGGCTGTGTGGCATTGAACATAAATGTAAATCAGCTCACAGTTTGACAAGACTATTAAATTAGTCTTCTCCTTGGGGCTTTCCCAGTGGTATCGTGGCAATAAACTGCATAACTGTGGTCCATATGTGTTTACAAAGGCTAAACCGACAGGTGTGCACTGTGAGGTAGAGTAGGAAGGACAGCTTAGTAATAAAACTGCACATCTGTGAATTCACATCAAATTTATCTTGCTGCCAGCGTCTGTAGGAATTTAGGCAAGTGAGCTTTTGATCACAAATCTTTTCAGTGTCATTCACACAAAGCCAGCTTCAGCTTTTTGACATTAACTAAGACCAAGTGTGGCTGTAGACGGGCAGGATAGTCGTCCAAAGACATTCAGTTAGTCGGGTTAGGTTAACTGATTATTCTGAATTACCCATAGGTGTGAACATGAGTGTAAATAGCTGTATGTCTCTCAATGTTGGCCATGTTACAGACTAGAAACCTGTCCAGGGCGTACTCTGCCTCTCACCCTGTGGCAGCTGAACTCCACCCCCACCCCAACACTAAAAGCAAAAGAGAATGATGGATGGATGGATGATGGATGGATGGATGGATGGATGGACGTGTCTGTAGACTTAGGCTTATGTGAAACCAGGAATATTGGATAATATCAGAAACAGAGTTCACAAATTAAATGTCTGGATCATTTTTAACTGGGATTTACATTTGAAAGACAACACTCCCTCTTAGCCATCCTGAGTATGCCAGCAAGGAAGTGTGCCACATCATCAACTGTCCCCTGCCACACAATCTTTGTTGAAAGTTGCCAAACATCCAGTGGTTAAGTAAAATGGCATGAGTCAAGATTTTTTCAACATCATTACTGTCACAGAGGCTTGCACAAAGGAAGATAATTCAAGGTTTACTTAATGACCAGAAATGTAACAATGCCACATGTGTTTAACCAACGCATGCTTTTCTGCTGGGAGTTAATGGAGTTCTGCTTGTGGACAGAAGCTGTTTAATTACCCTGTACTTCACAACTCCTTCTGCAGAACCTGCAGCAGAAGTAGAGAGGTCTTTCAACCATACCAAATAAACAAACTGGTCACAAATTAAGATGCTTTTTGTCTAACTAGAAACAGGGTTTTCTGATTACCTAGACATGACCATTGATATCAACAAAGCTCGTTTGCACATGTTGTTACAAGATTTGCATCTCTGAACCCAAAGGCAGCGCATTAGGACAGGAGTGCATCTAGGGGCATGCATCATAGATTTGTCCCTGAGGGTCACTCTGTTAGTGCTAGGCTCTGCTGTAATATCATAAGGCATCCAAGGCAGAGCATTCAGTGCAAAAGACCTGACATCAGTCATGTGCCATTGTGGAAACTGCGCACCAGTGTTTGCCAGCTCAGAGTTTGTTTACCATAATAAAATAATCGTTGTCCCCAGCAGACCTACATACCAGATTTGTCTCACTACAGCTTTGTTTCCTTCCCATCCACCTATCTATCAATCCATCTGTCCTGTTTCTTCCAGGGTCGGGGGGGCTAGATCAGGTCGCTGTCACTGTTGCGATGCAGTGAAGGAGATCCAGAAATGATCTTTAAGGGGAGACTGGCCAGATATAGATGAGGATGCTTATCTGCTCTGGGCAACTTTTGTAACTGTGCACATACACAACGCAAGATCGTTCAAGCCTGTTTTTGGTGGCGAGACGAGGATTTGGGCAGGTAGCTGCACTGCCAACGTAAACACAGTGACATCACCAAACTGGGTTAAATGTCATGTTGTTATTAAAGGCCAGTCTTCCCTGATAACAGCCAGTAAAGTTCAATGTTCTGTCGCTCTGAGCCACAGCATCAAGACGAATGGACTTTGACACGGTCACCTCAGTGTCTTTGTATACATGGATTGTGTCTGCATTAGAAGTCGGGGTCACTACAGAGACATTAGCTCACTTGTCTGTGAACTTTACTGTATGTATTGATTTCTTAAAATGAGGTAAATGCAATGCATGACATACCAAACAAGCAAACAAACAGGACAAAAATTAAGATTCAGAGTACCCAGACATGACCAGTGATATAACTAAGGCCTGCTCAGTCTTGCATAGGGTTAGGGTTAGGCCTACTTTACTGGCAAACAACGCAATAAGTACATAATACAATAAGTACACCCCATGATTCAGTACCTTGTTGAGCCAACTTTAGCAGTAACAACTTGAAGTAATTATTTTTGCATGACTGTATCAGTCTTTCACATCGTTGTGGAGGAATTTGGTCGACTCTGTGACTACAAAGTGCCCGGTAACCATAGTTGCAAAACAAGCGGAAATCATTACCCCTCCACTACTGTGTTTGACAGTTAGTATGAAGTGTTTGTCCTGATAGAAAGTGTTTGGTTTCAGAGAAAAGAGGCTTTTCTCCTGGCAACCCATCAAATAAACCATCCTGTCTAATTGTGCTGTCATTTTTTTCCAGTTTCTCTGAGCATTGTGTAATGTAACCTTAGGGTGATTTTACTGGGATCTCCAGTCCTGAGAAGATTATTAGACGTCTTGAATGTTTTCCACTTGTGAATAATTGTTCTCACTATATAATGATGGACGCCAAACTGTTTGAAAATGGCTTTATGACTCTTTCCAAGACTGATGAGCAACAAAACTGGATTCTTTAAGGTCGTTGCTGATGTCTTCCCTTGTTGGCATTGCGTTAACACAAAACTTCTGCTTTTATAGAAACAAGTCCATTTGATTAGCAGCGCTTGGCAGCTATTTACTCTTTTAATTCCTACCAAAGCAGTAACAGAGTGCTCTGATTTTGCATTTTGGTCTAATTTTTGTTAAATAAATAAGGAAACAGCGTAATATGTCTTATGTTGTTGTTCATCTAACGTTGTATTTACCAGATTTTAAGACCAAATTATTTTTATGAAGGCCTGGCGCATAAGGTCTGTCTGTACTACCCAAGTTCAGACATCTTAACATTGATAAAATGAGCCAATTTAATCTGCAATGAGTTTTGTATCAAAATAACAAAGCAGAGTAAACACAGGTATGTTCAGGTGTAGGTGGTAGCTTTTGATGCAAGTCACTACAGGCAAGGTACGTAATACATTTTCACTACTACCTTTGAGCCTATGAGGATTACTGATCGCAGTCATAAAAATATGCTTACTGAGAACTACTAACAGTAATCTCCTTTGGCCCAAAACACTGACAACCGATTCAAACTTATTTGAAAGCGAACGACCTTTCAAATAAGTTTGAGCACATGACACCTACCCTTTCCCCTGTTACTCCCCTCACGTGGTTTGATGCCCATTTCTGCCTGTGTGAGTGTACTCTCCTCCCTCCTAAGTTTCCATCCCACCTACAGCTATGCACACCCCGCTGTTTGGTTGACGCATGCAAAGTTCAGCGTGTTAAATGGACTCTGAATTCACGGCAGTGCAATCAGATTTTCACGCTGTGTTTGGCAACAAACACACACACACAGTCATACTCTCCCCTCAGGCACACATTGCACAACACACAACACATATGGACTGATAACTACATAGTGTTTGACAACTCCATATGGGCTTTGTGCTGCAAGCGTTCATACAGCTTTTATTCTATGCATGTAATAAGTGCTTTCTAACTATCATGCACACAATCACAAAAAAGGATCAAGGGCAATTTGGGGTCCATTATCTTGCCCAAAGATGCCTAATCTCATTCTACCTCTTGAGCCACAGCCACTGTACCCTATCCACTCATACACAGAATAGTAATCACATGTGCCACCGTGACGTTTAGTCTACATTACAGTGACTTCAGCAGCACCAGCATCTCAGAATTCCAGTACAAAGAGTGCAGTTTTCCTCACACACACACACGCACACACACACACACACACACACACACACACACACACACACACACACACACACACACACACACACACACACACACACACACACAACTGTGCCCTTATAAACATATACATGTGCCAAACATGTGCCAAGCTACTTTGGTAAGTGCGACTGTCTGGTTCAAGCTTTTCCAGTGTAACTCTGTCTCTGCTTGCACTCACTGAACAAGATTACAAACAAAGCACCCCAAGTGAAATCCAAGCATCTTCTCTTTTTTTTTCCTCTGCTGAAGTACATTTAATTACTCTGGATCCTTCTTCGGTAGCTGTGCTAAAAGAAATGGTTTGAGTAAGGCGATCCATGGGAAAGTGATGTGTTGGTTACAGTTAGGTCTCCTGAGATACGAAATGCAGAGTACACTCTTTGTCTCGCTGCAACAACACACAAAACAGTGTACTTTGTAATCAGTTAGGACAGTTTGTCGTTTGTCTTAGCCCTACTTTAAGAGCGGCACATTTAAACGGGATAAGAGCGTGTGGAAAAGTTTGTGCCCAGCTAAGATGCTCAAACGACTGAAATGTTGCACATTGCGATGCAGGCGATTGAAACTCAAGAACTGAGTGAAAGCAAAGAGTCCATTAACTTCATTTGTAAGAGGAAATCATTATTTCCATTTTTAGGAATCATCCAGTTTCATAACAAGTTTCTGCAGCAACTGGTTGATCTTTGCAAAAGTCATTGCATCAGATCTTTTAGTAATATTGAAATGAGGTTAAGGGGAACAGCATTTTGATATCAAACAATTATTTGCAATTAATGCGGTGTGCAAAGGGAAGGGCTTGCTAAAGCATTCTTGATATATTTTCATTTCTTTCCCGTAAGCATCCCATACATTTACCAGCAATCCCTATGTTTGGCCATAAATTCTTATCTAATCTGCAGCATGTTGACACATATTGATCTGCCTGCACCATTACAGATTTGCACCTCATGTGCAAATGGTCTAAACTTGACTGCACACTTGGCAAGGTTAGGGTTCACAAACCAAAGGTTTGATCAGGCAAAGGGAGAGTCTCCTTTTAAAGGGTGTGTGCAAACAAATATTGCTTAGTGCGAAGATAAAGCTACATTGCAAATGCTAGGGGAGAGGGCAAGTATTTGTGTGTGTGTGTGTGTGTGTGTGTGTGTGTGTGTGTGTGTGTGTGTGTGTGTGTGTGTGTGTGTGTGTGTGTGTGTGTGTGTGAAAAGCCATAAGCAAATATTGCAAATGTTTGTTTACATCTTCAGCAGTCCAATGGTTCCTGCTACATAGGTGGGTATTCATACCTGTAGCAGTGTGTGTATAGCATATGTATACTGCAGGCTTTATGGAATGTATGCTCAGCTAATCTGGGAATATATACTGGAATAGAGAGGATAAAACACCTTTCAAATATAGACCTGAGAATCCGAGACCACGTCAAGCAGTAATCGAGCGATC
The DNA here is from genome assembly GCF_900408965.1 of Simochromis diagramma. Classification (NCBI taxonomy): domain Eukaryota; kingdom Metazoa; phylum Chordata; class Actinopteri; order Cichliformes; family Cichlidae; genus Simochromis; species Simochromis diagramma. The sequence continues at coordinate 17,783,430 of NW_024387523.1, read as the reverse complement.
TGCAGTCAACTGCACAAGCAAAACTTTTTCTTTCTACCACACACGAGGCGTCTCGTGTATGCTTCTGTTTAGCAGTGAGGAGATACGTGTGTCCATTTTTGACGGTGATCAACGCCTTTGAACTGATTCCACTGATGCTCAGTACAGAGGTAGGGGGTTACTTTGAGTTTTGACATCGCCATACAGGACTCATGAAAGGTTGCACGAGAGATTTCCCAAAGCTGATTCCCTGTATACAAAACAGCTGCTAAAAGAAGTGTTTGTATATGAAGGAACGACACAGCTTCACTCTAAATGCAATGTGTAGGCTAAATGTCGTGGATTACATTTTAACCAGCTGTTTGCTTGAGTCTGAGTGTTCCTGTTTTATTTGATTGTCTTCTGACCTGCGCCAGCGTATCCAGTTTGAATGATTAGCTCAGGGAAAACGCATGGAGAGAGCATATTTCTCTAGTACTGGCCAAATCTTTCTTAATTACAAGGTCTTAAATAATCAGGCCCTAATAAATATATATATATCCACCAGCTTTGATTTTTAGTAGGTGTGCGCGTTATAGGAGCGATCAGTCACAGCTCGTTTGTAAATGTAAACACACTTGGATGAAAACGGATACAAAGAATTTCCAAGAAAAGGCTTCTGATGAAGAAACATATGACTGTGACACACCCGAGGGGGCGTGGTATAGTAGTGGTGTGAATGGCTCACGTTAGAGGGCGGGGACATCCAAAAAATTACATCCAGTCAAGCTTGCTTGCTGCCAGCACCACATCTCATCAGTCCTCATTGAATTTACACGCTATCGGACCGTATTTCTTTCTGTTAAGGGAGGATAGTGGTTTATTTGTGTATTTATTTCTGAGGCAAATTCAACCGAGGACGAAGTTATTTCTGCCATGGCGAAAGGAGAAGGAGCTGAACAATACTCGAACGCCAGTTTGTTGAATAAACCGGGGAACTCGGATGGCATCCAGCTCGCTAAAAGGGTGAGTAAATTCATTTATTCAAAATTTAGCTTTAGGTACGGGTTGATTCTGGCCCGCTTTCACACGAATTCTCGAAAATAGAAAGGGCCAGGCTTTGATAGGAATGGGTAATACCGGCGAGCTGACACTTTAAGGGTGACTCATGTATACGTTAGCTTAAATAAGGCGCGCGCCATTCCGGGCCAACATTTGTCCCATTAGTAACTCGGAAACGATATAAACGGAATTAAAAAAAATGGATAAACGCATAATTTAATAAAATGTAATTATTGTTATTTGGCACGTGAGTGTTATTTGGGCCTTCGGGAAGCCCTTTCTCCTTCTTCTGAACCTTAATTATACTAAGAACGCATTCTTCAAACAGTTTAAACCAAAAACCGTGGTTTTGGAGGGCTACATCTACACAAATGGGTTTAATTCACAGTTTGCATGTGTGGAAGGCAATGTTCGAGATTTTCTGTGCCCTTATTTTGCCAGCAACGTGTAGCTACATTTGAATTAAATGTAATACCTCACGTCTGTAAAGCGCTTTGGGTGCCTTGAAAAGCGCTATATAAATCCAATCCATTATTGTCTTATCAGTTCCTCAAATTCAGTTCACGTTCGGCTGGTTTTTGACGTTGTTCCTTAAAGTAGCCGAGAATCTGTAAGCTAGGTTATAAATTTGGGTTTTAACCTTTGCATAAAGGTGGCTTACTTTTAATTAAAGCCTCTAAAATAATTACACTTTTTTTTTTAAAATCACGCTGGGAATATCGATATCGCCTTTCCAAAAACGTCGCAGAACGTCGTCTGCTAACACCAGCGTGGTTTGTCTTATCCTTCATATCAGTTTTAATAAGCATTCTCAGATAGATGTGCTGCATTCACTGGGCTCTGTTAAAACCCCCACTAGCTCTGCCTTTGCAAGGAAGAAACACTCAACGAAAAAGAGAAAGTAGCCTGTCTTTCTGAGGCTGGAATAATCAGACACTATAATTTGCATTGTAGTAACAAAAATGCGGTAGAGTTCATTTGCACGATGTTTTAAATTCCCTCACATACTAGTGGTTTGTTAAACAAATGCTTTAATTTTTCACTGCTTTGGTATTCACGTCCCCCCCCCCCCGAAAAAGAAAACCACACAAACAAACACACACTGCTGAAGAAAATTCCCATTAAATTTACAATTTTCCCGAAAGCACTGAACGCCACAGGGAGCACCCACCAAGGCGACGTGTCAGATAATGAAGGAGCAGGCAGAGGACCTTTCCCGAAAACAGACTACAAAATGAGTGTTCGGGATTTTGTGTGTCTGCACCTTTAAACTAAGGGAGTGACACGTGAACCCAAAAAGCAGGAAAAACGTCTCACCTACGCATGTTACGCATTTACAGTAGTAACATATCATTAGTGGGAACTCTGATAGCAGGTGTGGCCCTGGAAGTAATATCAGTGAAGGTAGATTCAGTGTCCTGTTTATAAAACTCGGCTACGTTCCTTTCTCTTTTTCTTTTTTGCCAAAGACATCTGTCCACGTGTGGCCGCAAGCTCAGTTAAGATCCATTATGGTTGTGTGTTTTAAATAGACTGCCTGACAACCATGCAAATGTGTGTGACACGAATACACTGTCACATTAACACATTCCTGTGGCAGTTACTTGATGGTTACATGCCTGTGTCGGTACAGTCAGTGCTCTGCATTCAGGTAGAGTGGGTTCAGGGGAGTTATGTAAGGTGAGAGATGCTTGAGATTTTGCATTTGCTGCCATGGACACCAGAGCTACTGCAGCTACTGCATTTCCAGCTATTATGGTTAAAACTGCTTCTTCTGCTGGTTTGTCCTTGCAGTGAAGAGTGTTTGACCTAAAGAAAAGCAGAGCTGGGCATATCAGTGGGGCAAAGACTGGTTTATTTTCATGCAGTGACAGCAATGCTTCATTTCCGTGTCCTTTTCCTGATCCTTATGAGGAGTGGTGAAATATGCCGAAGGTTACTTTAAACAGATTGTACCTTGATATAGGTTTTCTGCTTTTCTTCTTCTGCTTAAGGTTATCAGCAAGAGCCCTTTTCTCATTCAGCACCAGTGATTAACCCCCCCCCCCCCCCCCCCTTTTAAAAAAATAAATAAATAAATAAAGAGAGAGGGGTCAGACTAAGCAGCAGAAAACTCAAACTTTCGATTGGTCGGGGATGAGGGTGTGTGTTCGCCTCTCTTTGGGCAGCAGTGGTCAAAGCTCTGGTCAAACAGTGGCAGTCATCCACTGAGGAATTAAGCCATCTCAAACTGATGCCAAGGTGCTGTCGCCCCGGCTTTTGGAGTGAGTGACACAATGGTGTAGTCAGACGCTCACACCAATCGTGGATTTGTGTTGCCATTAGGAGATCTGTTTGGAGTCTGTCTGTTGAGGAAATGATTACATGTTCAGCGGAGAAACTCTTGAAGAATAAGCGCTTGTTACCAAACCAAGGGTTTCTTGTTTCCCTGGCGGCTGTCCCCGACACCTTCCAAATACACTACACTGTGGTTAGCTTTTTGCCAGCAGAACTCACGAGCTCTTAAGACCCTCTGGCGATTAAGAATTTAGGCCATGTTCCTCGTGAGGCTCGGAAAAAATGTTTTATTGTTTAATGGGACTGGTGAGAAAGAAGCAAGTCTGCAGATTAAGTCCTCAGACAGAAATTGAGAAAGTTGCCGATTTATAATCTGCTTCCTTTTTTTTTTTTTTTTTTTTTTTTTGTCTTCTGGGGACAGGGGGAGTGTAATTGTTTGTAGGTGTGTTGCAGTGGCTGTGTAAGGCTTAAGCTGCTGCTGGCCACTCCGGGGAAGTGACCTCTCCTATAATTACAAAAACTTGGCCCCGCTGAAGTCCAAAAACGTTTGCAGACAGCTGCAAATACCCGAGGGCAGTTTCCTCAAAAGTTGGCTATCATTGAAGCCGTTTATTGCCTCTTGTCAAGCGAGATCCTCCCAGATGATGAGCAGGTCTCAGGCCTGCTCTAAGGTGTGCCTGTTGAACAAAATGTTCTTATCCTACTTTTGTTTTTACGATCAATGTATTTGAGCACGTTCTAAATCTGTGTTTCTGTTCTTTTTATTGCCTACTTGCAGCATGAGCAGAACAGGTTATCAGTCTGCAACAAGATATGCTATGCCATCGGGGGAGCTCCGTACCAGATCACAGGATGCGCCCTGGGCTTCTTTTTGCAGATCTATCTACTGGACGTAGCACAGGTGAGGAGGTTGAAATTGTTTCCAAACTCCAAAGAGATAAATGAAGCCACCTGGCTTCACCATCAGTGATAAGTAACCTGAACCTGTGCTTTCAGAATATGTCAATTTTGACGGTTAGGGGGAAAAAAAATACATATATGTTCAATTTAACACTCATTAAATACTATTAAATTTTCCAATAAGAAAGCCTAACCCTATATGTGTCCAAAACATTAAGGGATAGGAGTAAGGTTAGACTTCACAAGGTTAAATGGGATTGAGAGCAAAGTGTGCAGTCTGTTCTCTGTAATGTAGTAATGCTGAGTCTTAAAGCCCTGCTCTTATAAGCCCTCATACAGGACTTTACACAGATCAGAGCAAAGTTGTGGAAAAAGTTTCTGCCTTGTTGCTATTATTGACTCGATGATGGGGCTCCAGTGTATTAAGAGGCTTACAGGAGCTTGTTCTGAAAAGCTTTGGGAGGGGTACAGTGGTGGCACAATATAAAGGGGGGAGCTCGCATTAATGAGCACTGACAGTAATCTGATGGTCATGGCCATGATGGCAGTGATAGTCAAAGGCTTCCCAGGGTTCGGTCTTGTTCGCCTTCCATGGCTATTAATTAACAGTCTATGGGGTGACACAGCGTGGTACAGATTGTACATTTAGAAGTCACACATTCATCACCCTGTCCGAGTTTGTCCCCTCTGTTAACACCCAGCTGGCAGCTAATATGTGTTAAGAGTTACCCTCTCACTGCTGCCTTTAAAAAAAAGATAGTGACTAAACCTTTCCCACTGTAATGCGAAGTGTAATGCCCATTTTTACAGCTTCACTGCTACTGTTTAGCTATACGACCACATAACCTGTGCTCATTTATCTGAGCTGATACATGTGTATAACAGCCACGTGTCGACATCTCTAATCTTTTTCTTGTGCTTTTACAGATCGATCCCTTCTATGCTTCCATCATCTTGTTTGTTGGGCGAGCTTGGGACGCCGTAACGGACCCCACAGTGGGCTTCCTGGTCTCTCGAAGCCCGTGGACGCGTTGTGGACGCATGCTGCCCTGGTGAGCTTTTACTCCCTCCTAGTTTCGTGGTGCTACACAGTCCATTTGATTTGATGTGCATAACAAATAGACTTCCTTAGTGAGGTCTCTGACAAACTGTTTCCTTTACCTTACTGATAAAGCTGGATTAAGCAGTTCAAACACTTGTTGCGTGTTTGTTGTTGGAGCATGTGATCACAGGGTCTCCCATCAGCCCTGGTGGAAGTTTCCCAACTGTATGATGTCAGTGTTTGGGGAGGGCGGGACTTTGTTCTCTACTTTTGAAAAGCCAGAGACTTCTCTCAGGAGGGTTTACTATGCGTCATGCTATTGCTGCAGTACTACTTCCTCATTGCCAGCATGTGCGGATGTGTCCATTCAAACTCTCCTTCCCCCATCTCTCATTCACCTCCTGCTATTTAGCATAGCATACTGAGAACTGTCTTTAGGTGAAGTGGACCACATTAACTGCTACTGTTTGAACTATAAACCCCCTAAAGATGTCAAGCCATTTTTTTTTAAGTTAAACAAAAACAGGAAGTTGCTTCAGGAGATACTCTTGCACATAACCCACATTGTAGTTTTTGGTGACAAATACAACTCCAGCGCATTACAGGAACCACACAAAGACTCTTTGGAAGTCTTCTTTGTGTGGTTATTTGACATAAAACCTTAAATATACAGAGAATAATATGAAAACCCATCTTGTATTTAGGTTTGAATTCAGCTTGGATCTTTGTCTGTGTGTAGGAGGGCGGTGAAGCATGCCTGAAAAGGCTTGCTGATCGCTTTTCTTTTCAGATTTGACCCACCCACCCCCCACCACTACATTGTTCTGTCTATGGGCATCTTGCACAGTGTTATCAGCTCTAAAGTCTAATGACTTTTAAACCCCTATTCCCCACACCGTTACACACCTGTGGTCTGTGTCAACGGAGATGTAATTGATATAATTCCGCTGATGTAAGAGACTACTGGGGTGTCAGCGGAGCTGCTAGTTATAGAGCTGTCAGCACAGAAGATGTTTTAGAGCCACTGTCCCTTCAGTACATGCAGTACTCTGTAGTGTGACGAGGGTAGAAATAAGCCACCGGAGGTAAAGGGTATCGGAGAGAGAGGATATGTCAAGAACAACATGTGTCAGAGCAAAGGCATCTCTTTAATAACCACCACGAGGAGGTGTGGGGTGTGTGCTGCACCTGTGTATTTACTCCCTTGCCTCCTTGATTAAACATATAATTTCCCAAGCTGGTTAGGAAATGAGCGTTGGGTAGGAAGTGGCACGAGTGGGAGGAGAGGGTCCCCTGCCTGCCCACTAGTGTCTTTCCCTGTGTTAATGCAACCTCTTGGTAAATGGTGTGAGAGTAAGCAAAAGGCTATGAAAGCAGATAATCAAGATAAAATTCCTTTTTGCAATAATTTTTCCTATACAGCTCAAATTTTAGCTTGTTACAAGTAGAGCGCAGCTACTTTTGTCACCGCGTAGTTCAGCTTGGCTCTGTAGAAACGATATCTTCTAGAGGAGGTAAAGGTCATGTAATGTTTTAGAAAGACAGTTTCTTGCTGATGCTCAAATGAATTCTAGTTAAACGGCCATGGTTTTAGAGCTCATTCAAAGAAAGTTTGTGGTAAATAATCTAAGTATTTGTGGCTGTGATTTTTAGCTTTGATCTTGCAGCCTATGTGGATGTGTATGTCGCAAGTAGACCTGCATGACTAATGCAGAAGAAATGTCATAATGGCGAGACTGAGGTTCGCAGAGCTGACGGTGATATAAATGTTCCTCACCAGTGATGAAATCGTTAATGGGAGTTCCTGTGAAGCAGCGCTGAACTCGATGATGTAAAAATTATATTACGAGTTATTTCTTTGTCAAAAAATTTTGACTGAGAAGCGAATGTGCAAGAGGGTGATGGATTTTATCTCGTTACTGTAATTACTGCTGAGATGCTGATGTTTGTGACCCACTTTCGAGATTCAGAGGAAGGGGGGAGGGATAAAGTGCATCCTCCACTTCTCGTCAGAAATGGGGCATGGGCTTTTGGTTGTAGCGGGGGTGGGTTTGGCATATTTGGTTATATTATGGCTCAGTTCATTTCAGACACATGTGCAGAGAGCAGGCAGGAAGCTGTAGATGCAGTCAGAGCTGCTCTGTCTTTAATGCTTGGAAGCCACAGTAGGGGGAGGGTGACTGGAGCTGAGCGAGCTTCTCATTGGTCCTGCCCACAACACACCACTAGTTTTAGCCAATAGCTGCTCAGCTTTCAGTGCCTGTATTACGTTTTAAAGAGTGACTGAGGAATCCAGGAGGTTACTGGAGTTCAAGTTCTAGCAGAGTGAATTTTCAGACCGAAGGCCTTCCTGTTGCTTATCTTATATCACTGTCAGCTTCTGCAGTTGGCTACAGTATGAAGAGCCAGTTTTGAAGACTTTCACCTAAAGAGTGATATATATATTTTTTTGGGGGGGGGATTTCTGACTTATGAAAGCACAAAGTCAAAAACTGAATTTTAAACATTTATTATTGCTTCAGCCGCCAAGCCAAAAATGAGAAAATGGAGAGATAACTGTGTCACTCTCACACACAGAAGCTCTTAAGATAGCTTTTCACTCTTACTAAACTGTTGATAGACTTAAAGCTGCCACTCGCTGAGTTAATTCGCTGACAAAGTAGATAACGCTCGCTCTTGTCAGCACGGCTGTTTCAGAAGATGTTTAAATGTGATGTAGGTCAATGCTTGTATGGCCCAGTGTGCCTCCGGAGTTCTGCAAGGATGGTGCGAAGCTTATCTTAGCCTTGCAGACAGTGAACACGTGCCTTAAAAAACAAACAAACAAACCAAGCAACACAGTTTCTGCTGGTGACTTGTGTGGATGACATTCCTTGCGTTTGTGTTCATCTCTCATTGGCTGGAGTTGATTACTGTATTAAAAAAGGAGGGAAAAAAAGGAGCAAGCATTCCTGAGCGCATTGTTGCATGTGGATGGATCATGTGTTCCAGCTTGTCCACCCTTTCTGTACACTCCCACACTGTGTTCAAACAAGGGTACAGTTAATCACATCACATGGGCGAGAGAGCAGACAGCACGTCGCTCCGCCGGACCTTTTCTCTCTTTCAAACTCTCGCTGCGGTGCGTGATTATGAATTGTTCGCAAGGGCTCGAATTGATTGGCAGCGAGTTGTTCAGCTTTCTGAGCACTGTGGAGAGAAGTTAGGCCTGCTCTAGCTGTTGGACCACTCTGACTCGAGCATGATTTCGCATCCTGTCTGAAAGACCTGTCAGCAACCTGTCAGTGAATGGCCTGGCAGGATGGCACGAACTGTGTCATATTCCATGTGTATTTCTTGGAATGTGACGCATCCACAGAGGCGTAACTGCAGGGCGAAATCTCACATCTCATTGGACTGTAGCTGTCTGACCATAGGAAGGAGGTGACTGGAGGGCGGGAAGTGTGCAAAAGAACTTCACTTCTGCGGGATTTTATGCTCAGTTAAAGTTCCTGTATGTTGTGTGAATTCATGAAAACGAAAGGTGCCGTTAATGTCGTTCAGCAGCATTCCCAAGTCATTCATCCTCTAGTAACCCTCAGATCAGGCCATATCTGAGGCTCAGCCTCCTTGCATGTAAAGTACATAGACACAATATATTCATCAGGAGACAGTTAACTAAAGTGCAGAATCACTGAAGAAGTGTTGGCACGAGCAGAATAGAAAAGCCATGAGTAGTTACGCAATGAGAGACTTTTTAGGCCTGGAAACTGTTTACAAAATGAGATGTTCCACACTTTGAGTAGATCACGTTTTACATCGACTGACGCTGTTGCTGTTGTCATGTTTTCCCGTTCCACTCCCCTCCCTCCCCCTGCTTTCTCATCTGCAGGATCGTACTGTCAACCCCTCTGGCTGTGATTTCCTACTTCCTCATATGGTACGTTCCTCCCTTTGAGAATGGCAAAGTCATCTGGTACCTCTTCTTCTACTGCCTCTTCCAGAGCCTCCAGACTGTGAGTACCACATGTGCACGCACAAACATGCTCACTATAACCTTTCATTGTAGGGTTCTCAGAGTATGGCCTGCAGTCTAACTGTGGTCTTTGGTGATGTCGGAGGGAAAGAATGTTCCCCTCTGTATTTCCTTCTTCCGTGTATATATAATATTAGTATGTAGCACCTCATGGGAAGATTAACCCCAACTTCTTTATAAGTCTGATATATTTGGATTACTTAGAAAACAGTTTCCTGTCTTCGTGCAGTGCTTGTGGTATCTAAGTATCGATCATTTGTTGAAGCTGTTCTCTCACCTTCATACTCTTTGTGATTTCGCGCAGTGCTTCCATGTGCCATACTCAGCCCTCACCATGTTCATCAGCTCAGAGCAGAAAGAGAGAGACTCTGCGACTGCCTACAGTGAGTATCGGCATGTTAAAGCGCCGTCCTCTTAGATAAACCTCCTGGAGCCTCTTTACGATGCCTCCTTGTCTCCTCATCAGGGATGACGGTGGAGGTTTTGGGCACCGTACTCGGTACGGCGATCCAGGGCCAGATCGTCGGCTTGGCGAACGCTCCCTGCATCCCGGGGCCCGTCGATATCCTGGCGGAGCCGAGCAACTTCTCTGCGTCCCCTGGACTTAATGAGTCTAAGCCTGTCATCTCCCTGGAGCACACGGTAACCGTTTATTAGTTGGCTAATGAACAAGTTCGTCTAATTAGACGCGAGCTGATGACGGCGGTTTGTGAAATCTTCTGAATACTCACTGCGCATTTCTTCCTCCTGTGCAGAGAACAGCCTACATGATCGCGTCGGGTGTGATCTGCTTGATTTACATCATCTGTGCTGTCGTGCTGTTCTTCGGTGTGAGAGAACAAAAAGGTGAGCGTTTATCAGAATCAACCATCCTTCTGTTGTTGGATCCTTTAACAGACTAAGATTTTATCCAAAGCCAAAATCACTGATGTCAGATTCCCGATGGGCCACACATGTACGCTTCCTTCGTGTGATTACAGCTCCATGATTATAGGCTGAGGAAGCACACAAAGTTTGCTCAAAGTGAAAGCCTTGTGACCTCGTAATAAGATGTCTGGCTATTTCAGGGTGAGGCTTAAAGGCAGCTGCACATGAAAAGTGTCATTTAAAGTAAAAAAGCTCAGAAACGGGACATCAGAACGTTTCAAAGTGAATTCTGCATCTTGGTTCACTCCCTCGTGTCTTTTCTCTTTTCAGAGTCTTCTCGTCCCAGGTCTGAGCCCATGTCCTTCTTTCAGGGGATTAAGCTGGTGATGGGGTATGGACCATATGCCAAACTGGTCATGGCCTTCCTCTTTACCTCACTAGGTTTCATGGTGCGTACATGAAAGAGCCACACACACTCTGTATATTTTACTGTAAATGAATTTGTGTACAGGATAACTTCCCATGTTTGCTTTTTTCAGTCACTAACTTCAGCCTGTTTAGTCTCTTGCATGTTTGTGCTCCCAGCCAGAGTTTTCTTGGCCCCATGTGCATGTGTGCGTGTTTGTGTGTTCAAGCAATACACTGAGTGACCTCTCTCTCATCCTGCAGCTCCTGGAGGGAAACTTTGCCCTGTTCTGCAGCGCCACACTGGGTTTCAGGAACGACTTCCAGAATATTCTGCTCGTCATCATGGTGAGTAGAGACACAGAGGAGGTGACCGGGAGGTGGTTTATTGTGACAAACACATAGACACAGACAGCTAGGTGCACTGTTCCCATAGAAATGACTCCAGCTACCCCTGGCAGGTGAAACCCAGAGCAGCCCGTTTGTGTGGAACAAAATGAGCCATTAGTGTCAGCGTGCAGACAAAAGCCTTCTCTTGTAAATGGTCTTCAATTACAAAATCCACTCTGTACTCGGTCAGAAAGGAAGGCTCCTGCATGGCTGTTTCAGTGATGTGTGACTGCTCGGCCCGAATGCCACCCCGTTCCCACAGACCGTAAAGAAGCCACAGTCACCTCTGCTTTCATGTCTCTTTTATATAAACCTGTGGTATAAGGGGAACAAAAAGCTTTCATATCAAAGAGTCACGCAAACTTCCCGACGAGTATTAAAGCTAATTAATCTACAGATGTGCTGAGCTCACGCAACGGTATGGGGTGAGAAAGTGCAGGTTAGCAAGGGTGAAGAGATTAGATGCTTTGAGCCTTTACTTCACGGACAGGATTATGTAGCCAAGGTAGTGACTATTAACCAGTGCGTGCAGTCACTGAAATGACTTTGTTTAATCAGCACTGAGAGATGGTAATCCTTGATGATGTGTGAGGTGATCTCATTATCTTATAATGGCAACGATAAGATAAACAAAATCAAATTGGCACACGTTATAAAAGCACATGTACCTCACACTGGCTGTCAGTCGAAGGAGCAAAAGCAGCAAAGGTCAAAAGTAATGAATAACTGAGGGAAGAGGAGGAAGGCAGAAAAAGCCTCCTGTGTGGCGCCTGTTCATGTTAGATGCAGCTTAGATCCAGCTTAGATGCACAGCACGTGCAGTCGTTCTTAAGGATGTTTGTATGAGAATGTCGTGCTGCTCAGTTTCAGTGAAGGCAGTTTGTGTGAAACTCTCTTCAAAGTTGGTTTTGAAGATGAAAGCTGATGCGTGATGTTATTTGATGTCTAAGAAAAAAACAGCAAGGCTCATGGGGGCGAAGGTTTGAGAGAAGTGTTTGCAGAACAGCAAGACTAATTTCAAGTGCATACATTTTAAAACAGAGTGTGTGCTCGTAGACTAAAGTGAAACTACATGAAATAAGTCTGAAAGCTACAGATGACTGCACAGAGAGACTGAGGTGACGGGAAGTTCGGGCCTATCGAAGGCATTCAGAAGGAGAGGTGGGGAAATACCGAGAACACTGTGCACAATGGACGGGTGTTCTCGCCGCCTTGGTCAAACACGCGCAGGTCAAAGCCCACGACGATCTGGGGGCTGTCCCGCCGCTTCATGTCCTCTTTAGGTCAGATGATATCTGAAGTGCTTTGTGACTGCATCAGATGTCTAACATGCTTCTCTTCTTTTATATAACACAGATAAAGTAGGGGTTTTTGTTGTTGTTGGTTTTTCCCGATATTGACCTGGAATATGGAGGGGCGTTGGAGAAACTTACAGGAACTTCTCTGAGGTTTGGTAAAACAGTTGGTTAACCACACTTGTTTTTTGTTTTGGTTTTTTCCCCCCCTCTTTCAGCTCTCCGCTACTCTGGCCATTCCCTTCTGGCAGTGGTTTCTGACTCGTTTTGGAAAGAAGACAGCGGTTTACGTTGGCACACTGGTAAGTCCCTGAAATCTTGTTAAAAGTATAAACAAACCGTAAAACTTAGGGGAATTTTTCTTTCTTAGGAAAACTGATGCAGTATCATTAAGAGACCTGTTTTGGGATTTAAATCTCTCACTGCTGTCATTTCCAGGCTGTGATTCCTTTCATGATCCTGGTGGTGTCCCTGAAGAGTAACCTGGCTGTCACCTACATCTGCTCCTTTGCTGCTGGCGTTGGAGTGGCTGTCGCCTTCCTGCTACCTTGGTATGCCTCTCCGCTGGCTCGTATTTGATGACTTTATAGATAAAAACGTTTTTCTTATCAGGAATGCACATAAATGACCAAGCCTCACGTTTTGTTTGTTCAGGTCTATGCTGCCCGATGTCGTCGACGACTTCCAAGTGCAAAATCCCGACTTCACCGGCCACGAAGCTCTCTTCTATTCCTTCTATGTCTTCTTCACCAAGTTTGCTTCTGGAGTCTCTCTCGGCATCTCTACTCTTAGTTTAGAGTAAGCACTCGCACAAAGTTTAAGCATTTGCAGCTATTTGTTTAGTTGAATTTCTCAGCACCTAAAATCCCACATCAAAGCAAGGAGTTCTTTTCCGTTCCATTAGATTACAGTGAGGCTATAGAGTGCATGTGGGTACATATCACATGAGTAACCACAGCAGTGTTTTTTATTTGATGAGTAATTTGTTACTTTTCCTTCACATCAATATCTCTGCTGCGCTAAAAGCTAATAATTTTATTTCTCTTCTTTTTAGCTTTGCGGGTTACATCAGCCGAGGCTGCTCTCAACCTAAGGAAGTGGACTTGACGTTGAAATTGCTGGTTTCGGCTGCACCCATAGCTCTGATGGCGATTGGCCTGTCCATAATTTACTCTTACCCGATCAATGAGGAGAAGAGGCAAGCTAACCGCAAACTCCTACAGGACCTGAGGTAAGTGCACAGACCCAAACGCTTCACCATCTTCTGTGTGTGTGTTGCATCTCTGTGAGGCAACCCTCCAACCGAAGTCTCTTGTCTCACAGGGAGAATGAGGCGGACTCTGAAACGGACTCAGCAGAACTAGCCAACGTGGTCTAGCTCATTTTCCAGACAGACCAGTGGGGTGAACGAATGGCACTTTTGCACCGGACGGCACCAACAGACCCGCGACTGTCGGATCACTGCCTTGTCCACTAATGCTGCTGTTGCTGCTGCTGTTCCAGAAGTACTTGATTCACTCAAGTGTCATTGTTTCAGCCACCCTGAGGCCTTCTCTAAAGACAACCCTCCCATCTGTGAATCTGTGATATTTTCCTGGCACACTTCTCTGTTTCTGTTTTTCGTGGGGGAAAAAAAAAGCCTTATTTTTTAGATGTACTGTGAAAAGATCCTTTTCATTTTCTTTGTTTAGTTGGTCTTTCTCTGAGTCAAAAATCACACAAGAACTATGAAAAGCATTAAGAGCATGTTTTCATTAGTATTAATGGTGCTATATACGCACGTCGAACGTGAGCGACCTCAGGAGGCTCTGAGATGTGAGCGTTCGACACGAGGAACTTGAACAGCGGTACAACCTTAATTTGTTCCCCCGTTTACGGGGTTTTAAAAAGCTGATGCAAACGTCAGGGGTTTTTTTTGTTTTGTTTTTTTAAAATAGAAATTGTAATTTTACATTTTCACTTCATAGTTTACACAATCCAATCAGCCAGCCTGTTTCATCTTATTCCCATCCCACTGGCTTTTCTTATAAGAGGTTATAAATAATGGTGATGTTTGAACTTGTGGCCAAACAGGAACACCTGCGCTCTAAAGGGCTTCTAATAGTACTCCACCGTCACACTGAAACCACTACAGGAGTGAAAGCAGTTATTTTTCAAAAACATAACTGATGTCTGTATATTCAGCAGCTACATTATTTATAAGGACAGCTGCTGATGGCAGGAAAAACCTTTTCTCTCTCAATGCTTTAAATTTAAGTTACTACAGGCGCCTGTAATTTAGTGATATCATTATTTAAATATTTGTTTTCATTTTTCCTTTTCAAATTCATGTTTTCTAGAAAGCCATGCTTCTTGGATTATTTAACTCTATTTAAGGCCTGTAAAGCTGTTGCCAACTGGGCATTCAGGTTTAACCTCCTCTGCGGTCTTTGCTTCATATGCATTTTATAAAAGGGAAGCGCATCATTTTGGAGAAAGAAGAAGGAAAAAAAAAAAAAAAAAAAGATGAAGATGGAAAGCGGAGCTCTTATCGATGGGTGTTTATGTTCATCTGTATATATGTTTTTATTGGAGAAGCACATGTCAATCTGTCATCACGAGGATTATGTTTCATATCTGTCGATATGGAAATGTGTACATTGAGTGTCATATGTTATACATAATGTTACATCTTTGGCATTTGATTCGGGCAACTGAGTTGCCAATGTTTATTTCATTCATGCTCGTTTTCTTTACCCTCTGCTGAAGAGGACAGAGAACGTACATCCTTACAATTACTACAGGTTTAGTCTACATCCTGTAAATGCCGTCTTGTTTTAATTTGTTGTGTAGTTTTTTTTTTTTTTTTTTTTTTTTTTTTTTTTTATTGACTCTTGAGTGAGGCTGTAGCCAAATGTGTGAAGCTTTAATCCCGACAAAGGCACACAGGCGCCTCCTGTGCATATGTATATACTTGTGTATATATCTTTGTTATATTTGTGTCTGCAAGTGGGATGAACCCATCTACACTATGGTGTAGCTATTTAAGAAAAAAATACTGTGATGGAGGAAAAATATGTTAATAAACACTAACTGATAAATGTCCATTGTGCACTGTGGGGCAAAAAAAATTGGCAGTAGTCTTTACTTCCTCCTTGTGTGGATTAAAAATAAGGAACTTCTTCTCCATCCACACATCCCATGTGGATGGATGAGATTCCAAGATGCATTGCTGATCAGTTGTCTCCCTCTATGATCGGAGGGGATTTTGGTCTTTCTGGTCCAGGATTTGTAGAGCTGAAGCAAGTTTACAGCCAGCACAAACACTGGTTTGGGCCTCTGGTAATAATAATAATGACCTGATGCACTCTCACTAATACCTCGGCATGCTACTGATGAGACGGTGGATGGTGTTTTAGGGGATATCCTCCCAGACATGGATTATAGCATCAGGGAGCTCTAGGAGAGTGTGTGGACACAGAAGATGTGACAGAGGTTCTCACAAGGATTCAGGTCTGGGAAACATGAGGACCAGACAGTGGAATTGATAGCAATACCTTCATACAAAAATTCACTATCATACCTAGTTCTGTCCAAACAAAGTCACCCCAGCTGTATTGACACGACGCAGCAGCACCATCTAGTGGTTACACAGCTCAGCAGCAGGTCAAACATGTCAAGGAGCCATTTACCAACTCCGCACAAGAAATTAGTCCCATATTATATATAGTGGAACCCACTGAAGAAGAAAACTCATGAGTAATAACAGGTAACAGAAGAGGCGCAGCATCAGTCAAAATTATACTAATTTATTAACCAAAAAGGAAAAAAAACCACCATGAACTCCATGAAAAGTGTTAGTGTGTCAGCAGGCGAATGAATGAACTTTAGGCTTACGGTGTTTCACAGTGCGAAGCCTAAACATAACCAGAGCTGGGTGGATGGGATTAGAGAAGCCCGAGGCAG
The DNA here is from genome assembly GCF_900408965.1 of Simochromis diagramma. NCBI lineage: Eukaryota > Metazoa > Chordata > Actinopteri > Cichliformes > Cichlidae > Simochromis > Simochromis diagramma. The sequence goes on along the minus strand of NW_024387523.1, from coordinate 17,767,274 downwards.
CTGTTTGCAGTTTACCTGCTGAAGAATGATATGATCTGTTTTGATATTTGTTCAACTGTATTTTAAGCGTTTTAAGAGAGATCTGCTGAACCGTGTCGTCTTGATTAATCAGTAATGTTTAATTTCATATAATGATACACAATTCGTTACTAACTTCTTTCAAATCAATTTATGACCTTTCAAAGTAATTTGACATCAATGAGGCTTTAGGTGAGAATCGTACTATGATTATGCATATTTTAAAAATATAACATAATTAGGCTGTTGTTTGCCATTTTTATTGTAAATATTTATCATAAGGGGAAAGGGGGAGTAAAGTACACAATGAGGCCCATCTTATGTCATCAGCTGTGTTGTTTGCCTCCAAGACGTGTCTTCCCGTCCTCAAACGGGAAGCGAGTGTGCAAGTATACAAGTACAAACTGTGTGTACTTAGTATTGAGAAACACCTGCTGACATATTTGACCAGATCAGCGTCATCCCTGTGCCCTGGCTCTAATGGGTAAGGCTGACAGATTGCAGATTGCCAAGGAACCATGAAATAATCAATTAAATGGTGAAATAAAATATGTTTTCAAAAAAGATTAATTGACATATGTATTTAATACACTATTTATTTATTTCCATTTTAATTACGTACTCATCCACTTAATTAATTGCTTAATGGTGTATTTAGTGATATAATTTGGCCACTCTTTGCACTCCAACTATGACGAGAGTCCTCGTCGTATTTTCAGGTGTGGCTCTAGTGAAACCCAGTTTTCACATTCACATGGTTTATGATTCATAATGAACTGATCCCATCTAGTGTTCAGTCACGAAATTGCAATAACTGTTTGGTAAATGTTGGTTTTATTTCGCACACATAAACGGCGACATTTGGATGAATATTTTCTTCCTGGTAGAAGTTATACTTAAAAAAAAACATCATTACATAAATAAACATTTAACCGTTGTCATCTGCGTGTTGCCGTAAGATAAAACGATAAAAAACTGATGTCGTTTCCGTGAACTTTTATTTTGAAAGGAGAACTATTAGCCGGAAGTTGTCCAGTTCCTTTGCCTAAAGGCGGCATTTTATGTCTTATCTCTGACAGTGCGTGCTTTGTGTTTCTCCATAGCATAGATATTCTATATACCCACATACCCTAAAGAAGCAATCCCGGCAGTCGGCTTTATGTGCTTCGTGGACTCGTGAAACCGGTGTTTGCTAACTGCTTAGCTAACATGGCTGCTAACCCGCCGGGACAGGGCTTTCAGAACAAGACCCGTGTGGCCATCCTGGCGGAGCTGGACAAGGAGAAGAGGCGGCTGCTGCAGAGCCAGTCCATGAACAGCCCCGGAGCCAACATCCCGCTGTCGTCCAGACCCAGCCTGAAGGAGGTGAGGGACAGCGCCGAGCAGCAGCACATCGCAGCCCAACAGAAGGCCGCCCTGCAGCACGCTCACGTCCACTCCTCCGGGTTCTTCATCACCCAGGACTCCTCGTTTGGGAACCTCATCCTCCCGGTGCTCCCCCGGCTGGAGCCCGACTTCTGACTCTAAATACTGACCCCGACCCATAAGACATTTAAACTGGTTATTTTATGGTATTGTTGATCTGATGATGACTGATATTATATTTTATTCTGCCAGGGAGACTAAAAGACGTCACAGACAGAATAAAATATTTGAGCGTAATGTCCTGTGTTAAGCCCTCACACAGATTATTCTTCTTTAATTATGCGATCATGACTGTGTTTCACTCAGATCAGTGTGAGTCAGGATGAGAAGTCTGCTGCTGGCATAATAACAGATTTTACGTGGAAGGTGCTTTCATCTATGAGAGTCGGAAAAAATCCAAAGAAGCAACAGGATGTAAAACGAGTTTCAGAAATTGTGTCTTCAAAAGGAACTGCAAGTCTGAAGATGCAAGTCTGGATAACCAGATGGAAACAGTTACCGACGTCCTGGAAGAGCCCGAAAACCCCAAGTTTACTGCATACAGTTGCATCACCAACTCATTTTGTTGTTCCTGGTATTTTAGAACTGTTTTTTAAGTGTGTTGTACTTTCATATGTCACAGTATTATTAACATAGCACATTTCAGCCCAGGGGTACTGACTGGTTTGTGAATATCTGGGCTCATAATTGCGATCTATGAGATCTGTGTGGGTTACAACAGTTATCCTCACTTCACTGTCTCTTTCTGAGACAGCCTCAAGTGGCTTAAAGAGGAACTGCAGTTCTCTTTTTTTTGCCGCTTCCTTGTTGGCTTCATTTTTAAATCAAAAATGCAAGAAACAATTTAATTAATCACTGTTCTTCACTTAATTCCTTAACTTATTATAAAAATAAATAAAAACTTTTCTGCTGTCTCACCTCTGTCAGTTTTCATGCCGTTGCAAGAACAGCATGATCATCACCTCTTTTTAACCTACTCTCAGCAACTTTGTCCCATAGCTTGCACATCCTTTCCACCTCCATCTTTCTTCTCAGCCACCTGATACATACCTTTCCTCCTTCCTTAAAAGCCAGCCTAAGAAACGTGATTTTATAATTGCCCGATAAAGTAAACTGCCATTTTCAAAAATGTTATCATCCAAATTCATGCAGCGTGGCTAAATTAAGAATGAATTACAAACCCTGGCTTCCTTGCTAACATGATTAACAGCTAAATACTATCATAGTGGAGGTGTAACATTACTGCTAAAATAGCTCATATGAACCCTGATACTGACCTATGTATTTATCAAAACAAATGTTCTGATATTACAAAGAAAACTAATGATTGCTTTTTACAGTATTAGCCAAGGGCGTAGATTTGGTTTTGGCATTGGTGGGGACAGATGATTCAACCACTGAACCCTGCCCTGTTTCTTATTTTTTTCCTTTTTGTCTTTGCTTCTTGATAAAAAAAAGGAGAAATATACTTGCCTACATGTGCTATTCTACATGCTTTTAAACCATTTAAAATCACAATTCATAGTTTTATATGTGAATTATATAATGTTAAATTACTATTAAACAAATGACTAAGTATTTTAGGCTTTAGTTTACTTCAGCCATATTCCATATAAATCAGGTATCATACAAAAATAAAAATAGCTTCAAATGCAGTCATGACAATAAAAGAATATGACTTTAAGGACTTAACAACATTACTTCAGTTATAGTGCACCAACATCTCTTATAGCACTAAGGGAACACTGAATGACCTGGTGGTTTTTGTCCATAAAACTACTCATCTAAGATTGTCACAAAGTAAAAGATCTCTCAGCAAAATTATGCAACATTTTAGGCACTATTGCTCCGATCAAATCAGTGAGCTGGGATTTTTTTTATTCTAAACAGGAACTACTGTTACAGCTACTGGTGCCCCACACAACAACTCAATGTCCACTATGTGAAGGAGCCAAACTCCTCTCATTAACTGAGATTAACTGCTGGCATATTTGTTTTACATCTATGCTGTCCAGTCTCTCCTGGTGGACATGGCATACAGCAGCATTGTTTCATCTCATTTGAGTCATTGTTAACCGTAGCCATCTTTTTAGTCTTCTGAGAGCACTGAAGCTTCTTTCAGCCTCAGTACCTGTGTTTTATCCTCAGATTAAAATTATTATTATGTGCTTGATGTGCCTCACCTTTGGCCCTGGCTCTTCCCCTCTGACTGCACTAGGACATATTGCCACCTGATAAAATAACACATTGATTCGTGCCATATAAAAAGTGAGACGTGTCAATTCAGATTCTTTGTCAAATATACACTAATGAATCAATTTAAATCACCAGCCTAACAATTGTCATGATAATAAATACTAGTTAATCTATAGCACCAAATCATCAGTCAGTCACCTGTGACCTCGCCTCTTCACCTCTGTCCGAGCTCTAACATGGCAGAGCTGCCTCTGTCACCTGATGAATAACAGTGAGACATTCCAAATACATGCAGTCACATATGTGCTTCAAATACAGTCATGAACCATCAAGTCATCATCCAATTTCACCTGTGATCTTGCATCACCATTACTCTCTGAGCTTTGTGTTGGTTCTTCTGTCACCTGACAAATAGAACATACATGACAATAAGAATAAAATGTGGAGCTGCTTCAGTGTTTCTGTCAATTTGTGCAGATCTTGACTCATCAGTAATGTTTGTAGGGTGAGTGCATTTGTAAAACAATTTGTGCAAACTGCACTACAAGGTGGAATATTTGCAAAATCATGACTACCTCATGATATATTGTCTCAAAAAGTAACCCTATGAATATGTCAGTGCCATTAGGATGAAATTATTGTGTCACCAACATTTTAACGTTAGATGTATAATTTTAACAGCCTCTGTAAACTAATATCCTGGCTTGCTCGAGGCTGCCGTTTTCTCTGACAGTTTCAATCAAAATTAGAAATGCTACTCTGAGACTGAGATAACTAATAGTGCCGCCTGTTGTGCAGTTAGTTTCCAAAACACGTTATTCATGGTTACATACAATTTTAGACTGATGTGGGCCAAAGCCTAGCATAGCCTGTAACGTTATTATGGCGGACACATTTTATGAGTGAACTTGACTTTAAGTGACTTACAGGTTTCTTTGAAAAATACTTTATTATATCCAGGTTCTTCCTTTTTGCTGCCATCCTCCTCTCCTCCTTGCAGGTCCTCACTGCGCAGGATTGCCGCTGCTAAAACTAAACAGAGCTCCCTGAAAGGCACAGCCAATCACATTGGCCATATTTGTCACATGACGTAGGACTCCAGTAGAGAACGTAATTTAACTCTTTCTGCACCACTGGGTGAATGAGATGTTGACAGATCGTTTTTTTTTCTCTCTATCGGGTTTGTTTTTCTTTACTCGAAGAGATCAAATTATTGGTGGGGACAATTCAATAATCGCTGGACATGTCCCTTCCGTTCATGCCAAATCTACGCCCTTGGGGTCCGCCTCTTTCTTGCTCCAGAAACAGTTCACTAAAAGTCAAGGGTGACATTGGTCATACACACAACACACCGAGTGCCTTAGCCAGTGACAGGAGGGTCTGGAGCACTTTTAAAGCGCACCCAAGAAATCCTGGAGGTGACTGAAATTCAAATTCCAACAGCAGAATGAGTTCTTAATTTTACTACAAGCACAGATCTAAAAGTGGCAGACTGAACTCTTTAGGCCCTTTAGACTTATCTGACAAGAGAAAGAATTGAGTCTAAGCAAATATTCAGATGTCAGAAACTTTAGTAGACCAGTTTTACTTGGAACGCTTCTCTGTTCATTCATATATCTGTCTTTGTGAGTGTGTAAAAAGCTTCCTACAGTCCTAACAAGGACTGTTTTTTGTTTGTTTTGTTTTTTAAAGAGGAGGAATCTTTCAGGTTCTGCTGCTACTGCCTTGGGTGTCAGCGACTCTTCTCTGGTGCATTGAACTATTGCCAGCATTTCCCCAACAATCCATCAACCTCTGGCCACCCTGGGAGAAAAAAAAGAGTTTGTTTGCCATTGTCTTTAAATTATTAAGTATCACAATTGTAATTAGATCATAATTACCTGATCACTCCCAAGATTTTCTCTGAAATGCTTGACAAGAGTAGAAGAAAAAATTCGAATATAAGTGAGTACTGTACTCTGACAGGAATTAAACTTTCAGTTTATTAAAGACAACGATTAGACAATTCTTAAAAAAAACAAACAAACCAAAAAACAAGTGGACAGAGCCTTTTAACACTTAACTTTTAACACTCTGATCATTATATGAAATGTAATGATTTATCATCGTTGTTTTTCAATAAATCTAATTTCCTAGTGTAAGGATGTTGGAGGGCAAAAAAGAAAAAAGTTTTACCAACCGGTAGGACCTGCACTCTGAACTCGATTACTTCCGCCTAGAATCGATAGCAGAGCGGAGGCCGACCCATAAGACATTTAAACTGGTTATTTTATGGTATTGTTGATCTGATGATGACTGATATTATATTTTATTCTGCCAGGGAGACTAAAAGACGTCACAGACAGAATAAAATATTTGAGCGTAATGTCCTGTGTTAAGCCCTCACACAGATTATTCTTCTTTAATTATGCGATCATGACTGTGTTTCACTCAGATCAGTGTGAGTCAGGATGAGAAGTCTGCTGCTGGCATAATAACAGATTTTGCGTGGAAGGTGCTTTCATTTATGAGAGTCGGAAAAAATCCAAAGAAGCAACAGGATGTAAAACGAGTTTCAGAAATTGTGTCTTCAAAAGGAACTGCAAGTCTGAAGATGCAAGTCTGGATAACCAGATGGAAACAGTTACCGACGTCCTGGAAGAGCCCGAAAACCCCAAGTTTACTGCATACAGTTGCATCACCAACTCATTTTGTTGTTCCTGGTATTTTAGAACTGTTTTTTAAGTGTGTTGTACTTTCATATGTCACAGTATTATTAACATAGCACATTTCAGCCCAGGGGTACTGACTGGTTTGTGAATATCTGGGCTCATAATTGCGATCTATGAGATCTGTGTGGGTTACAACAGTTATTTGCCCAGAATCCCTCAACAGATGACTTACTATGGAAGCACAAACATGAGATGGGTTTAAATAAACTGTTAAACATATTCTGGCATAATTCATATGTTTAATTATACAATTTTCTTTTGCATTTCCTCATTTTATGTTCATTCCAAAGAAATAGATTTGAAACCTTTGAATAACAACTTACACAGAAGACTATCAGGATATCCAAAAGCGAAGGACAGTGTCCTACAGGTGAAGAAGAGAAGGGAGGGTGGAGTGGGTGTGTCAGAAGGATAGCAGCAAGCGTGAAAGGGAATGTTTACAAGATAGTAGTTAGACCTGCTAGGATGTGTGTACAGAGGCGGTGGTATAAAGGATGCTGAAGGTGGAGCTTCCAGGCAGGAGGAAAAGAGCAGGGCCACAGAGAAGACTGATGGAGGCGATGCAGAGTGAGAGAGGAGAGCGAGTGCTCACACACATACCTGTGTCAACACACCTGTCAGTCAAAGCAACCACTCCCCTCACTTCACTGTCTCTTTCTGAGACAGCCTCAAGTGCCTTAAAGAGGAACTGCAGTTCTCTTTTTTTTTGCCGCTTCCTTGTTGGCTTCATTTTTAAATCAAAAATGCAAGAAACAATTTAATTAATCACTGTTCTTCACTTAATTCCTTAACTTATTATAAAAATAAATAAAAACTTTTCTGCTGTCTCACCTCTGTCAGTTTTCATGCCGTTGCAAGAACAGCATGATCATCACCTCTTTTTAACCTACTCTCAGCAACTTTGTCCCATAGCTTGCACATCCTTTCCACCTCCATCTTTCTTCTCAGCCACCTGATACATACCTTTCCTCCTTCCTTAAAAGCCAGCCTAAGAAATGTGATTTTATAATTGCCCGATAAAGTAAACTGCCATTTTCAAAAATGTTATCATCCAAATTCATGCAGCGTGGCTAAATTAAGAATGAATTACAAACCCTGGCTTCCTTGCTAACATGATTAATAGCTAAATAACCTTTACGAACAGTTCCAGTCTGGCTTTCGTCCTCTACATAGCACTGAAACTGCTCTTATAAAAATAACAAACGACCTTCTTATAGCAGCTGATTCTGGTCTCCTCTCCATCCTTATCCTTCTTGATCTGAGTGCAGCTTTTGACACCATCTCTCATCCCATTCTCCTTAGCAGATTAGCTTCTATTGGTCTCTCTCACACTCCACTAGCCTGGTTTAAATCATACCTATCTGACCGCACTCAGTTCATTCAATTAAAATCCTTCACTTCTCAGCTTTCTCCTTTATCCACTGGGGTGCCCCAGGGATCTGTCCTCGGGCCCCTTCTTTTCATCATCTACCTTCTTCCACTCGGACATATTTTTCGTAAATATAATATTCAGTTCCACTGCTACGCCGATGACACCCAGCTCTATCTCTCTACCAAACCTGACTCTACTCTTCCTCCACCCTCCCTCATCCTCTGTCTAGCTGAACTTAATTCTTGGTTCTCCTCCAACTTTCTTAAACTCAACAGCAATAAATCGGAACTTCTTCTGGTTGGCACTAAACGACTGCTATCCAGAATTAACAATTTCTCTCTCACCATCAATAACTCGCTGGTCCCTATCTCTCCCTCTGTGAAAAGCTTGGGTGTCATTCTCGATAGCACATTATCCTTTAACTCACATATCAATAATATTACACGTGCAGCATATTTCCAACTCCGTAACATTAATCGCCTCCGCCCCTTCCTCACACCTCACGCCACTGCCATTCTCATCCATAATCTTGTAATCTCTAGAACTGACTACTGCAACTCATTATTATTTGGCCTTACACAAAAATCTATCAACAAGCTCCAACGTGTCCAGAACTCTGCTGCCCGTATTATTACTAGGACTTCTTCTACCCACCACATCTCCCCAATCCTGAAGCAACTTCACTGGCTCCCGGTCAAATTTCGCATCCATTTTAAAATAATTCTGTATACATTCAAGGCTATTCATTCTCTCTCTCCACCGTACCTCTCTGACTTATTACAGATGAAGCTCCCATCCCGCTGCCTCAGATCTTCATCTTCTCTTTCTCTCTCTGTTCCCTCTGCTCGTCTGATCACAATGGGAGGGAGGGCCTTTAGCTGCTCTGCCCCTCGACTTTGGAATTCCCTACCCCCGGACCTCAGAAATATTAGTTCATTCTCTCTTTTTAAGTCCACCCTCAAAACTCATCTGTTTAAAATTGCCTATTCTTAAATTTCTGTATGTTTTAACTTTTATCTTCTATTTTTATCATTGTGTATATTTCCAGTTTTTATCTGTTGTACAGTGTCCTTGGGTGCTTTGAAAGGCGCTATTTAAATAAAATGTATTATTATTATTATTATTATTATTAAATACTATCATAGTGGAGGTGTAACATTACTGCTAAAATAGCTCATATGAACCCTGATACTGACCTATGTATTTATCAAAACAAATGTTCTGATATTACAAAGAAAACTAATGATTGCTTTTTACAGTATTAGCCAAGGGCGTAGATTTGGTTTTGGCATTGGTGGGGACAGATGATTCAACCACTGAACCCTGCCCTGTTTCTTATTTTTTTCCTTTTTGTCTTTGCTTCTTGATAAAAAAAAGGAGAAATATACTTGCCTACATGTGCTATTCTACATGCTTTTAAACCATTTAAAATCACAATTCATAGTTTTATATGTGAATTATATAATGTTAAATTACTATTAAACAAATGACTAAGTATTTTAGGCTTTAGTTTACTTCAGCCATATTCCATATAAATCAGGTATCATACAAAAATAAAAATAGCTTCAAATGCAGTCATGACAATAAAAGAATATGACTTTAAGGACTTAACAACATTACTTCAGTTATAGTGCACCAACATCTCTTATAGCACTAAGGGAACACTGAATGACCTGGTGGTTTTTGTCCATAAAACTACTCATCTAAGATTGTCACAAAGTAAAAGATCTCTCAGCAAAATTATGCAACATTTTAGGCACTATTGCTCCGATCAAATCAGTGAGCTGGGATTTTTTTTATTCTAAACAGGAACTACTGTTACAGCTACTGGTGCCCCACACAACAACTCAATGTCCACTATGTGAAGGAGCCAAACACATGCCTTCTCCTCTCATTAACTGAGATAAACTGCTGGCATATTTGTTTTACATCTATGCTGTCCAGTCTCTCCTGGTGGACATGGCATACAGCAGCATTGTTTCATCTCATTTGAGTCATTGTTAACCGTAGCCATCTTTTTAGTCTTCTGAGAGCACTGAAGCTTCTTTCAGCCTCAGTACCTGTGTTTTATCCTCAGATTAAAATTATTATTATGTGCTTGATGTGCCTCACCTTTGGCCCTGGCTCTTCCCCTCTGACTGCACTAGGACATATTGCCACCTGATAAAATAACACATTGATTCGTGCCATATAAAAAGTGAGACGTGTCAATTCAGATTCTTTGTCAAATATACACTAATGAATCAATTTAAATCACCAGCCTAACAATTGTCATGATAATAAATACTAGTTAATCTATAGCACCAAATCATCAGTCAGTCACCTGTGACCTCGCCTCTTCACCTCTGTCCGAGCTCTAACATGGCAGAGCTGCCTCTGTCACCTGATGAATAACAGTGAGACATTCCAAATACATGCAGTCACATATGTGCTTCAAATACAGTCATGAACCATCAAGTCATCATCCAATTTCACCTGTGATCTTGCATCACCATTACTCTCTGAGCTTTGTGTTGGTTCTTCTGTCACCTGACAAATAGAACATACATGACAATAAGAATAAAATGTGGAGCTGCTTCAGTGTTTCTGTCAATTTGTGCAGATCTTGACTCATCAGTAATGTTTGTAGGGTGAGTGCATTTGTAAAACAATTTGTGCAAACTGCACTACAAGGTGGAATATTTGCAAAATCATGACTACCTCATGATATATTGTCTCAAAAAGTAACCCTATGAATATGTCAGTGCCATTAGGATGAAATTATTGTGTCACCAACATTTTAACGTTAGATGTATAATTTTAACAGCCTCTGTAAACTAATATCCTGGCTTGCTCGAGGCTGCCGTTTTCTCTGACAGTTTCAATCAAAATTAGAAATGCTACTCTGAGACTGAGATAACTAATAGTGCCGCCTGTTGTGCAGTTAGTTTCCAAAACACGTTATTCATGGTTACATACAATTTTAGACTGATGTGGGCCAAAGCCTAGCATAGCCTGTAACGTTATTATGGCGGACACATTTTATGAGTGAACTTGACTTTAAGTGACTTACAGGTTTCTTTGAAAAATACTTTATTATATCCAGGTTCTTCCTTTTTGCTGCCATCCTCCTCTCCTCCTTGCAGGTCCTCACTGCGCAGGATTGCCGCTGCTAAAACTAAACAGAGCTCCCTGAAAGGCACAGCCAATCACATTGGCCATATTTGTCACATGACGTAGGACTCCAGTAGAGAACGTAATTTAACTCTTTCTGCACCACTGGGTGAATGAGATGTTGACAGATCGTTTTTTTTTCTTTCTATCGGGTTTGTTTTTCTTTACTCGAAGAGATCAAATTATTGGTGGGGACAATTCAATAATCGCTGGACATGTCCCTTCCGTTCATGCCAAATCTACGCCCTTGGGGTCCGCCTCTTTCTTGCTCCAGAAACAGTTCACTAAAAGTCAAGGGTGACATTGGTCATACACACAACACACCGAGTGCCTTAGCCAGTGACAGGAGGGTCTGGAGCACTTTTAAAGCGCACCCAAGAAATCCTGGAGGTGACTGAAATTCAAATTCCAACAGCAGAATGAGTTCTTAATTTTACTACAAGCACAGATCTAAAAGTGGCAGACTGAACTCTTTAGGCCCTTTAGACTTATCTGACAAGAGAAAGAATTGAGTCTAAGCAAATATTCAGATGTCAGAAACTTTAGTAGACCAGTTTTACTTGGAACGCTTCTCTGTTCATTCATATATCTGTCTTTGTGAGTGTGTAAAAAGCTTCCTACAGTCCTAACAAGGACTGTTTTTTGTTTGTTTTGTTTTTTAAAGAGGAGGAATCTTTCAGGTTCTGCTGCTACTGCCTTGGGTGTCAGCGACTCTTCTCTGGTGCATTGAACTATTGCCAGCATTTCCCCAACAATCCATCAACCTCTGGCCACCCTGGGAGAAAAAAAAAAGAGTTTGTTTGCCATTGTCTTTAAATTATTAAGTATCACAATTGTAATTAGATCATAATTACCTGATCACTCCCAAGATTTTCTCTGAAATGCTTGACAAGAGTAGAAGAAAAAATTCGAATATAAGTGAGTACTGTACTCTGACAGGTATTAAACTTTCAGTTTATTAAAGACAACGATTAGACAATTCTTAAAAAAAACAAACAAACCAAAAAACAAGTGGACAGAGCCTTTTAACACTTAACTTTTAACACTCTGATCATTATATGAAATGTAATGATTTATCATCGTTGTTTTTCAATAAATCTAATTTCCTAGTGTAAGGATGTTGGAGGGCAAAAAAGAAAAAAGTTTTACCAACCGGTAGGACCTGCACTCTGAACTCGATTACTCCCGCCTAGAATCGATAGCAGAGCGGAGGCCGACCCATAAGACATTTAAACTGGTTATTTTATGGTATTGTTGATCTGATGATGACTGATATTATATTTTATTCTGCCAGGGAGACTAAAAGACGTCACAGACAGAATAAAATATTTGAGCGTAATCTCCTGTGTTAAGCCCTCACACAGATTATTCTTCTTTAATTATGCGATCATGACTGTGTTTCACTCAGATCAGTGTGAGTCAGGATGAGAAGTCTGCTGCTGGCATAATAACAGATTTTGCGTGGAAGGTGCTTTCATTTATGAGAGTCGGAAAAAATCCAAAGAAGCAACAGGATGTAAAACGAGTTTCAGAAATTGTGTCTTCAAAAGGAACTGCAAGTCTGAAGATGCAAGTCTGGATAACCAGATGGAAACAGTTACCGACGTCCTGGAAGAGCCCGAAAACCCCAAGTTTACTGCATACAGTTGCATCACCAACTCATTTTGTTGTTCCTGGTATTTTAGAACTGTTTTTTAAGTGTGTTGTACTTTCATATGTCACAGTATTATTAACATAGCACATTTCAGCCCAGGGGTACTGACTGGTTTGTGAATATCTGGGCTCATAATTGCGATCTATGAGATCTGTGTGGGTTACAACAGTTATTTGCCCAGAATCCCTCAACAGATGACTTACTATGGAAGCACAAACATGAGATGGGTTTAAATAAACTGTTAAACATATTCTGGCATAATTCATATGTTTAATTATACAATTTTCTTTTGCATTTCCTCATTTTATGTTCATTCCAAAGAAATAGATTTGAAACCTTTGAATAACAACTTACACAGAAGACTATCAGGATATCCAAAAGCGAAGGACAGTGTCCTACAGGTGAAGAAGAGAAGGGAGGGTGGAGTGGGTGTGTCAGAAGGATAGCAGCAAGCGTGAAAGGGAATGTTTACAAGATAGTAGTTAGACCTGCTAGGATGTGTGTACAGAGGCGGTGGTATAAAGGATGCTGAAGGTGGAGCTTCCAGGCAGGAGGAAAAGAGCAGGGCCACAGAGAAGACTGATGGAGGCGATGCAGAGTGAGAGAGGAGAGCGAGTGCTCACACACATACCTGTGTCAACACACCTGTCAGTCAAAGCAACCACTCCCCTCACTTCACTGTCTCTTTCTGAGACAGCCTCAAGTGGCTTAAAGAGGAACTGCAGTTCTCTTTTTTTTGCCGCTTCCTTGTTGGCTTCATTTTTAAATCAAAAATGCAAGAAACAATTTAATTAATCACTGTTCTTCACTTAATTCCTTAACTTATTATAAAAATAAATAAAAACTTTTCTGCTGTCTCACCTCTGTCAGTTTTCATGCCGTTGCAAGAACAGCATGATCATCACCTCTTTTTAACCTAGTCTCAGCAACTTTGTCCCATAGCTTGCACATCCTTTCCACCTCCATCTTTCTTCTCAGCCACCTGATACATACCTTTCCTCCTTCCTTAAAAGCCAGCCTAAGAAATGTGATTTTATAATTGCCCGATAAAGTAAACTGCCATTTTCAAAAATGTTATCATCCAAATTCATGCAGCGTGGCTAAATTAAGAATGAATTACAAACCCTGGCTTCCTTGCTAACATGATTAATAGCTAAATAACCTTTACGAACAGTTCCAGTCTGGCTTTCGTCCTCTACATAGCACTGAAACTGCTCTTATAAAAATAACAAACGACCTTCTTATAGCAGCTGATTCTGGTCTCCTCTCCATCCTTATCCTTCTTGATCTGAGTGCAGCTTTTGACACCATCTCTCATCCCATTCTCCTTAGCAGATTAGCTTCTATTGGTCTCTCTCACACTCCACTAGCCTGGTTTAAATCATACCTATCTGACCGCACTCAGTTCATTCAATTAAAATCCTTCACTTCTCAGCTTTCTCCTTTATCCACTGGGGTGCCCCAGGGATCTGTCCTCGGGCCCCTTCTTTTCATCATCTACCTTCTTCCACTCGGACATATTTTTCGTAAATATAATATTCAGTTCCACTGCTACGCCGATGACACCCAGCTCTATCTCTCTACCAAACCTGACTCTACTCTTCCTCCACCCTCCCTCATCCTCTGTCTAGCTGAACTTAATTCTTGGTTCTCCTCCAACTTTCTTAAACTCAACAGCAATAAATCAGAACTTCTTCTGGTTGGCACTAAACGACTGCTATCCAGAATTAACAATTTCTCTCTCACCATCAATAACTCGCTGGTCCCTATCTCTCCCTCTGTGAAAAGCTTGGGTGTCATTCTCGATAGCACATTATCCTTTAACTCACATATCAATAATATTACACGTGCAGCATATTTCCAACTCCGTAACATTAATCGCCTCCGCCCCTTCCTCACACCTCACGCCACTGCCATTCTCATCCATAATCTTGTAATCTCTAGAATTGACTACTGCAACTCATTATTATTTGGCCTTACACAAAAATCTATCAACAAGCTCCAACGTGTCCAGAACTCTGCTGCCCGTATTATTACTAGGACTTCTTCTACCCACCACAATCCTGAAGCAACTTCACTGGCTCCCGGTCAAATTTCGCATCCATTTTAAAATAATTCTGTATACATTCAAGGCTATTCATTCTCTCTCTCCACCGTACCTCTCTGACTTATTACAGATGAAGCTCCCATCCCGCTGCCTCAGATCTTCATCTTCTCTTTCTCTCTCTGTTCCCTCTGCTCGTCTGATCACAATGGGAGGGAGGGCCTTTAGCTGCTCTGCCCCTCGACTTTGGAATTCCCTACCCCCGGACCTCAGAAATATTAGTTCATTCTCTCTTTTTAAGTCCACCCTCAAAACTCATCTGTTTAAAATTGCCTATTCTTAAATTTCTGTATGTTTTAACTTTTATCTTCTATTTTTATCATTGTGTATATTTCCAGTTTTTATCTGTTGTACAGTGTCCTTGGGTGCTTTGAAAGGCGCTATTTAAATAAAATGTATTATTATTATTATTATTATTATTATTAAATACTATCATAGTGGAGGTGTAACATTACTGCTAAAATAGCTCATATGAACCCTGATACTGACCTATGTATTTATCAAAACAAATGTTCTGATATTACAAAGAAAACTAATGATTGCTTTTTACAGTATTAGCCAAGGGCGTAGATTTAGTTTTGGCATTGGTGGGGACAGATGATTCAACCACTGAACCCTGCCCTGTTTCTTATTTTTTTCCTTTTTGTCTTTGCTTCTTGATAAAAAAAAAGGAGAAATATACTTGCCTACATGTGCTATTCTACATGCTTTTAAACCATTTAAAATCACAATTCATAGTTTTATATGTGAATTATATAATGTTAAATTACTATTAAACAAATGACTAAGTATTTTAGGCTTTAGTTTACTTCAGCCATATTCCATATAAATCAGGTATCATACAAAAATAAAAATAGCTTCAAATGCAGTCATGACAATAAAAGAATATGACTTTAAGGACTTAACAACATTACTTCAGTTATAGTACACCAACATCTCTTATAGCACTAAGGGAACACTGAATGACCTGGTGGTTTTTGTCCATAAAACTACTCATCTAAGATTATCACAAAGTAAAAGATCTCTCGGCAAAATTATGCAACATTTTAGGCACTATTGCTCCGATCAAATCAGTGAGCTGGGATTTTTTTTATTCTAAACAGGAACTACTGTTACAGCTACTGGTGCCCCACACAACAACTCAATGTCCACTATGTGAAGGAGCCAAACACATGCCTTCTCCTCTCATTAACTGAGATAAACTGCTGGCATATTTGTTTTACATCTATGCTGTCCAGTCTCTCCTGGTGGACATGGCATACAGCAGCATTGTTTCATCTCATTTGAGTCATTGTTAACCGTAGCCATCTTTTTAGTCTTCTGAGAGCACTGAAGCTTCTTTCAGCCTCAGTACCTGTGTTTTATCCTCAGATTAAAATTATTATTATGTGCTTGATGTGCCTCACCTTTGGCCCTGGCTCTTCCCCTCTGACTGCACTAGGACATATTGCCACCTGATAAAATAACACATTGATTCGTGCCATATAAAAAGTGAGACGTGTCAATTCAGATTCTTTGTCAAATATACACTAATGAATAAATTTACATCAGCAGCCTAACAATTGTCATGATAATAAATACTAGTTAATCTATAGCACCAAATCATCAGTCAGTCACCTGTGACCTCGCCTCTTCACCTCTGTCCGAGCTGCCTCTGTCACCTGATGAATAACAGTGAGACATTCCAAATACATGCAGTCACATATGTGCTTCAAATACAGTCATGAACCATCAAGTCATCATCCAATTTCACCTGTGATCTTGCATCACCATTACTCTCTGAGCTTTGTGTTGGTTCTTCTGTCACCTGACAAATAGAACATACATGACAATAAGAATAAAATGTGGAGCTGCTTCAGTGTTTCTGTCAATTTGTGCAGATCTTGACTCATCAGTAATGTTTGTAGGGTGAGTGCATTTGTAAAACAATTTGTGCAAACTGCACTACAAGGTGGAATATTTGCAAAATCATGACTACCTCATGATATATTGTCTCAAAAAGTAACCCTATGAATATGTCAGTGCCATCAGGATGAAATTATTGTGTCACCAACATTTTAACGTTAGATGTATAATTTTAACAGCCTCTGTAAACTAATATCCTGGCTTGCTCGAGGCTCCGTTTTCTCTGACAGTTTCAATCAAAATTAGAAATGCTACTCTGAGACTGAGATAACTAATAGTGCCGCCTGTTGTGCAGTTAGTTTCCAAAACACGTTATTCATGGTTACATACAATTTTAGACTGATGTGGGCCAAAGCCTAGCATAGCCTGTAACGTTATTATGACGGACACATTTTATGAGTGAACTTGACTTTAAGTGACTTACAGGTTTCTTTGAAAAATACTTTATTATATCCAGGTTCTTCCTTTTTGCTGCCATCCTCCTCTCCTCCTTGCAGGTCCTCACTGCGCAGGATTGCCGCTGCTAAAACTAAACAGAGCTCCCTGAAAGGCACAGCCAATCACATTGGCCATATTTGTCACATGACGTAGGACTCCAGTAGAGAACGTAATTTAACTCTTTCTGCACCACTGGGTGAATGAGATGTTGACAGATCGTTTTTTTTTTCTTTCTATCGGGTTTGTTTTTCTTTACTCGAAGAGATCAAATTATTGGTGGGGACAATTCAATAATCGCTGGACATGTCCCTTCCGTTCATGCCAAATCTACGCCTTTGGGGTCCGCCTCTTTCTTGCTCCAGAAACAGTTCACTAAAAGTCAAGGGTGACATTGGTCATACACACAACACACCGAGTGCCTTAGCCAGTGACAGGAGGGTCTGGAGCACTTTTAAAGCGCACCCAAGAAATCCTGGAGGTGACTGAAATTCAAATTCCAACAGCAGAATGAGTTCTTAATTTTACTACAAGCACAGATCTAAAAGTGGCAGACTGAACTCTTTAGGCCCTTTAGACTTATCTGACAAGAGAAAGAATTGAGTCTAAGCAAATATTCAGATGTCAGAAACTTTAGTAGACCAGTTTTACTTGGAACGCTTCTCTGTTCATTCATATATCTGTCTTTGTGAGTGTGTAAAAAGCTTCCTACAGTCCTAACAAGGACTGTTTTTTGTTTGTTTTGTTTTGTTTTTTAAAGAGGAGGAATCTTTCAGGTTCTGCTGCTACTGCCTTGGGTGTCAGCGACTCTTCTCTGGTGCATTGAACTATTGCCAGCATTTCCCCAACAATCCATCAACCTCTGGCCACCCTGGGAGAAAAAAAAGAGTTTGTTTGCCATTGTCTTTAAATTATTAAGTATCACAATTGTAATTAGATCATAATTACCTGATCACTCCCAAGATTTTCTCTGAAATGCTTGACAAGAGTAGAAGAAAAAATTCGAATATAAGTGAGTACTGTACTCTGACAGGAATTAAACTTTCAGTTTATTAAAGACAACGATTAGACAATTCTTAAAAAAAACAAACAAACCAAAAAACAAGTGGACAGAGCCTTTTAACACTTAACTTTTAACACTCTGATCATTATATGAAATGTAATGATTTATCATCGTTGTTTTTCAATAAATCTAATTTCCTAGTGTAAGGATGTTGGAGGGCAAAAAAGAAAAAAGTTTTACCAACCGGTAGGACCTGCACTCTGAACTCGATTACTTCCGCCTAGAATCGATAGCAGAGCGGAGGCTGTCGCTGATGCAACACTGACAGGTCCGTTCAGCCGGTTTCTCTCACCCAGGACTCTTTGAAAGAAGACGGGTTTTGAGGTAAGTCGGCTACTGTGCAGTGTGATTTTACCGTAGAACGACATTGCTGTGAGATAAACAAAAAAAATGTAGCAATTAGAAATAAGAAGCTGAATCGATTATAACCACAGGAGATAGGTAACGTTAGCTGCACATGGTTTTCTCGCTAATTAGATCCTTCATTCATCGGTGGAAGTTAGCTAAATTGTAGGCTACATGCTGAATTTTAGCAAATTTACCGGGAAAAGATGTGCTTTTTCATTTTTATTTTTTAATTTTTCGGCTAATTGCGTCTTTTTCAAAACTACCGTTATGTTCATTGGCTAGCCTGCACAGCCTATGGAGCATCAAAGTGAAGTTTATTACATGAATACGGCTTGTAGACTGCAAACTGAGCTGCAGTATTTTTAATTTTTTAAAACGCGCAAAATCTATATGCATTACTGTTTTGTTTCAGTGGAAAAAAACGTGGCAGTCAGACGAATGTTAGTCATACCTGTCTGTAGCCAAGATCAACAATAAACCGAAAGCGATTTAACTGGAACTCCCTTATTAAGAACCCCAGGAGGATGACCACTGTGCTTGTGTTACAGTCGGAGCACCCAGCGCCATGGCAGATCAGCTGAATCCAGATGAGAAATTTAACCTCATCACCAGGAACCTTCAGGTGGGACACGACAGCTGCTCATTGTTACTGGAGCATACAGGTCACACTCACATGTTTCTGCTCGTGTGTGTGTGTGTGTGTGTGTGTGTGTGTGTGTGTGTGTGTGTGTGTGTGTGTGTGTGTATTGCAGGAGGTCCTTGGAGAGGAGAAGGTGAAGCAGGTCCTTCAGGAGAGAGCACTCAGGGTTTACTGGGGCACAGCAACCACTGGCAAACCCCACGTAGCTTACTTTGTCCCCATGTCTAAGATAGCAGACTTCCTCAAAGCTGGATGTGAGGTGGGTGTGGCAGAGCTGACTATGGTTTTATTTGTAGTTGCTATTAAATTAAAACAGCCTTTTTACCCCCTCTTCTACCTTTCCTTAGGTCACTGTTCTGTTTGCAGACTTGCATGCTTACCTAGACAACATGAAAGCTCCCTGGGAGCTGCTGGAGCTCAGGGTCAAATACTACGAGCAGGTTATCAAGGCCATGCTGGAGAGCATCAGTGTGCCTCTGGATAAACTCAAGTTTGTCAAAGGAACTGACTTCCAGCTCAGCAGGTCTGTTTGCTGATTCAGAGGCTGATCTGACATCCACTCGTTCAACTTTACAGTCTCTTAAAACTTGCCTGTAGCTGCAGCTCATACTGAACATGTAGGTGTTACCATGTTTTCCAGGGAGTACACTCTGGATGTGTACCGCCTGTCCTCCATGGTGACAGAGCACGATGCTAAGAAGGCTGGAGCTGAGGTGGTGAAACAGGTGGAGCATCCTCTCCTGAGTGGTCTGCTGTACCCTGGCCTACAGGTAGTAATGCTGTTCATAGAATTGAGATGCTGGTGTCATCACACTGTGACAATGCAGTAGTTGAAGTTTCTCAGATGTGTCCGTGTCACAGCTTAGTATTAATCATAGTAACCGTATCTTGTGTTTTTCCTCATGCCCTCAGGCTCTGGATGAGGAGTACTTGAAAGTGGATGCTCAGTTTGGAGGTGTTGACCAGAGGAAGATTTTCACTCTGGCAGAGAAGGTATCCTACACCTTTGCACATTTACAGAGGTTTTTCCTTTAGTTTTAGCTCAAGTCCTCTGCAGCCTCCCAGCAGCGCACAGCTGCTAATGACTCTTTAGTCATTAGCAGCACTAATGTACTGGATTCCTTTGAATCCAGTACATTAGTGCTGTGACTTATCATACCTTCCACAATAACACTGGTATATCTTGTGAAACTGGTGATATAGTGATGCATTTCTGTTTGCTAGTGTGGGCAGCAATGGCCTAAGCCCACTTATGTCTGAGTGCGAGAGCGGTGTGTGAGCTTCCAATGACGATTTGTTACCTAAAAAGGGAGCAGCTGTACGCCAATAGTGTGGTAGTGGTTTGCCTGTAAGCGGCACACACTTTGCAAACTATGAAAGTAAACGGTAAACATCAAACCGGTTTTACTACTTGATGCAAAAACGCACTGAGAATATGAAGACAAAGTTGAAGGAGGAAATCCACGAGAGATATAAAAATATCTCTTATAATATATAAGATAAGGAAAATAGTGGACAATACCTCCCACCCACTCCATGACGTGCTGGCTAGTCACAGGAGTCCACAAATGCACCACCGAGTGACAAAAGAAATCATTCCTGCTTGTGGCTTATATCCCAGTACAACTCGTCCATCTAAGGCACAGTACAAAGTCAATAGTTACACCCTTTTTACACACGTTCTAAAGTGAAAGTAACAAATAACCAACTTTACTGGTTAGAGTTAACTGTCAGTCATATATATTTCATCTCTGTGATATTCTGGATATTCATAATTGAGTTATTTGTATATATTATATTACATCCAGAGAGGAATGGGAAGTTCATTTACTTTCCTCTTCCTGCACTCTTATGAATGTAGTGTGCTGTAGGGATTACTTTTTTAACCCCGAAGTTAGCCTGACTTTGGTGCTTCAAAGGTCGTGGTGCTCTCACAAAAAGCCAAACGAGTTTTTCTGTTATAGAAGATGTAGAACATTTATTCTGTTATTATCAGAGAGTCAGATCCAGTTCTTTACCTTTCTGAGAATTTTAAGGTTTTCTCTCATGTCAGCTTCTATATTTAGTTACATGTGAAAGTGTGATAACAGACTAGTACAGAATTGATAACGTTCAGCTGTTCAAGCTTTTAACCTGTGTTGTTCGGCAGTACCTGCCCTCTCTCGGCTACGCTAAACGTGCCCACCTGATGAACCCGATGGTGCCGGGGCTGACGGGGGCTAAGATGAGCTCTTCAGAAGAGGTAAGGTCATATAAACTTAGTTTGTCATGGAAGGAAGTGATTGGAGTTCAAGATTTCGACAGGGAAATTTTCTCAACACGCCGTCCATCTTCATTTTATTATCTGTTTTTGCTTCCAGGAATCGAAAATCGATCTCCTGGACTCCAAAGAGGATGTAAAGAAGAAGCTGAAGAAGGCTTTCTGTGAGCCGGGCAACATCCAGAACAATGGAGTTCTCTCTTTTGTCAAATATGTCCTCTTCCCTCTACGAGGAGGTAGAAACAATTTTTCAATCTCTTCCTGCAACCTGGCTTCAGACTTCCTTTTTTTTCGGCAAATCAATTTGAATAATCAAATGAGTTGATCATTTGTACTGTTGTGTTTCAGTGTTCTCCGTTAAGAGAGCCGCAAAGTGGGGCGGAGACAAAGTTTACAGTGTGTTTGAGGAAGTGGAGAAGGACTTCGTTGCAGAGGTGAAGGACGCCTTAACTGGTTTATTTGAACAATGAAGTCTTCCCGTAACGAGCTCTGGTTTAACCTGTAGTTAACTGCTGTTTATAGATGATCCACCCTGGAGACCTGAAGGCCTCTGTGGAGGTTGCACTAAATGAGCTACTGGAGCCAATTAGAAAGAAGTTCGAGTCTCCTGAGCTCCGTAAACTTACCAGCAACGCCTATCCTGATCCCTCAAAGACAAGTCAGTGTCAAACCGTGTGGCTGCTGTGGCCTAAAGCGGGAGTTGGCTTCATACTGAGACTTAATGCTGTCTTACTTGTGTGTTATTAGAAGCAGGAGGGAAGGGCGTTAAGGCCGGAGGAGGAGGAGATGGTGGTGGAGGAGAGGACGATGAGCTGGCTCCATCCAGACTGGACATCAGAGTGGGAAAGATCCTCAGTGTGGAGAAGGTAAGTTATTGTCATTTCATTATAATCAGAACTTTTACATCATTGGATAATCACTGTGGAACTTAAAAATAATTTCCCCCCTCTGTAGCATCCAGACGCTGAGTCTCTGTACCTGGAGAAGATCGATGTAGGAGAGCCTGAGCCGAGGACGGTAGTCAGTGGGCTGGTGGCCTACATTTCACAGGAGGACCTGCAGGACAGACTGGTGTTGGTGCTGTGCAATCTGAAACCTCAGAAGATGCGTGGGATCGAGTCTCAAGCCATGCTGCTGTGTGCCTCTATGTGAGTTTCTTTTTTGGGGGCTGGGTTGTTTTGTTTTTTTGCACAAAGTGAAATTTAGCTTAAATTTCCAACTCCTCCGATCTCTGTTTGTTTTCCAGTGAGGGCGAGCCCAGAAAGGTGGAGCCTCTGGATCCTCCAGAAGGTTCGTTGCCAGGGGACAGGGTCTTTGTGGAAGGGTATGAGTCAGGCAAGCCAGATGATAGGCTTAACCCAAAGAAGAAGGTGTGGGAGAAACTCCAGGTATGTTTCTTTGTGTATGTTTATAACGTTAAACCGCTGTATTTTTCCCCCTCTACTAAAGAGCTAACATTTAAAGTACAGACTATAAAATCATGTGTGTTATCTGGTATTTTAGGTTGACCTAAAGATATCAGACGAGTGTGTAGCTCAGTGGAAAGACAAGCAGCTGATGACCAAACTGGGGCAGATCACATGTAAGACGCTCAAAGGAGGGAACATCAGTTAAACACGCAAACGCTGAAGCTGCTCCTGCTCGCCACAGCAACAGTACTTCCATCGAGTCGCCATGGCAGCAGCATCAAGCTTCATCTGGATGTTTCCTGAAGAGTGACGGCACATGATGCCTTGTGTCTTACATGTTTTAAACTCTCTTAGACAAATTCTGAAAACCTGATTCATTACTTTTCCTTTCTTTGAAGTTGTTTAGTGTTACTAGTACACATATGGGGGAAGAAAGGGCCTTTTCAGTTAAAGGACTCTGGTCTTTATAGCTTATTCGTGGAAGTAGCCAATGAAAAATATCTCGGGTTTCCTAAAAGGGACTGAACGTTTCCTTAGTTACGGTACCTGTTTTACTGTTTGCCTTCATGGTAAATGTGAACATCAGGACTGTGGCCAATCTGCCAAATCTGCTTACTAAGCATAGTTTTATGGGTTCCTAACATCCTATGTATCTAAAAATCAATATGCCTTGTACTATATGACGGTTGTATTTTGACTAATGTTGCACAGAAATCCAGATCTGAACATTAGTTGTTATAATCAAACCATGCATCATCATCATCATCTCTAATGTGTAATAAACACTGGTTGAAGTCTGAGTGAGAATATCATTTGTGATCCGTGAGAAAGTTTTTGAACTATGAACACAGGAAACAGTTTAATACACTTAAATTTTATTTATAGAAGTAATAACTGCACATATTTCTCTCTAATCAGCAAAACAGAGATTTTTTTGACCCTGTGTGAGGAGTCCGTGTAATTCACTCATCAATGATTCTGAGAGGGGGAAAGTTTTGTGCAAATATATTGAGCTGTATTTGTTTTCCACCATAAAAAGGCTTACAGAGTTACAGAACATGTATTAAAGTGGACCCATCGTGCTCAGTTTCAGCTGCATATCTTTATCAATGGATGAAGTAGTTTGCATGATTCACAGTTCAAAATATTAATGATTTTTTTAAACCCAGGCTTTAATTCATCAACCATCTGAAACAAGTTGTTTTTATCTCTTTCCCCTCAGTTTAAGCAAACTTTCTCCTGATTGGCTGCTCCTTAACAGGCCTGTGTACTCAGTGCTGTGTGCCTGAGATTCCCCACTCTCACTTACATTAACATCCAAAACTAAAAAATGCCATCTGAAACTGAGGCGTGATGTCTGAGCTTTTGGTTCACAGGGATTACAATAATAGGTCCGCTTTTGAAAACACTGACATCCTGCTCCAGTGTAATGGTCCTCCAGGGCCAGTCACCCCAGTCGTAGCCCTAAAGGTGGTTTTCAGATGAAACAAATTCTTAAATATTTCATATTTGGTAGGAAAAGGTGACTGACAGTGCCACTGGTGAAAACAATCACACATAAATAAATAGGATACTGATGAGCTGGCTTTGCAGTCACCCAAGAATTGCTAAAAAAAAAAAAAAGCATCTACTTGATATTTCACCTACTCCCGTATTTAGATGCTTTTATTCTGTTAAGTCTGAACTATTTAGCATATGTTGTTTACAAAAGTGCATCTCGGGAAAACAAAAACACTGAATTCTTAAGTATGCGGCATCCCTTTTTGACAAATGCTTTCCACACCAAAAAGCGTGAATGATGCTAAGCTCAGTAATTTCTTCACTCAGTCTAAGTAAGGAATGGATATCCTGTCCTACAGTGGATGCTTTTGTCAGACAATATTGCAATATATATAATACAAGAGGGGGAAACAGACCATCTATGTACAGAAATGCTTTTTTTTCGAAGACAAGTCGTTTTCTGAGTTGAAATTACAACTACCTAATGGAACCTCTGGGAGGCGATCTAACACAAGCTAAATATTTGCAATTCAGCCAATGTACAGTGCTTCACCCTGAGGGGCCTCAGTAGGACAAACTATATTTTTAGAAAAATACTCCAGAATAAAGCTATTTTAAGAAATTGGGAGTGATACTTTTTTTTTTGCATAAATATTAAGGAAGGCCAATACAGGCTAAGGCTTTTTGGAGGAAACGCACACAAACACTTAGTTAATGTCTCTTAATGTCAGTCAGTCTCTCTTGTGAGTTGTCCTTTTTCTGTTCCTCTGGTATCAGCCTGGTTCTTGTTTAATCACCAAAGAAGTCTTTCAGAACAGTGTTTCAATTGTGTCCGCTGTTACTCTGGTTGCTGGAGGGGGAAGACAAGTGGTGGTCAGACATTATAGCATCACCATAATACAGTTACAGGAACACGCTTGATGAGTATTCCTTCCTAATCTAATCGAATTACTGAGACATGATCACGAGCTTCAGGTTACGGTTAATTAAAGCACATGCTTGCGCATTTAACTGGAGAAAAAAAAAGTCTGTAGGCAAACCAGCAGCATCTGTACTGGGCTTGTGCATGAGGTGACTCTTATTCTGCAACCTCTGCTTTGCATTCTGCTTTTTCATGGAAAGAGTTGGAAGAGTTATTTATTCATGCTGGTACAGAACAAACCTTAAAGCTGTTGCAAACTCAGCAGCAAAAACACCAATGAAGGCACAAATATAATGATAAACTTACTTGTTGTTTCAGACAGGTTTATTCCACTCCTATGTTCTCCTCCTACTACTGCTCCATTCCCTTTGACATTGACCTCCATCTCTGACAAAGAATTCGGAAGACTCGGTGAAGAGTTGATGCTGCTTTGCGTCGGCTTCTTGGCTACAGGTGGAGGAACTTTATCACACTTCACTCCATCAAATGTAAACACAGCAGCCTTGGATTGATCGGACACTTGCATGAGCTCAGCTGCCAAGCTTTGCTTTAGATTTGCCTGAGCGTCAGGGGATGAGGCAGTCTCTATGACAACCTTTTTTGTGCTCCTAGAGAAGATAAAGCTAGCAGTAGAAGCTGGAGACTTGTGCATGTCATATCCTTCGTGTGATTTCCGTGACAAAGCTCCTGGGTCACTGACACAGCTGTATGTCGATGATTTCACACCCAGTTTGGAGGGCAGACCATCTCTTGAAGACATTGCTGCAGTTTTCATTCGTATGGCTTCCTGTAAGCGCATTGAAGGACTGGTCATTGTCACAGAGGATGATTTAATGGCCTGAGGGGGAGATTTCAGTGACAAAGACTTGCGGATGGGTTTTTGAGGAATGTTTTGAGATCCTTGGATAGAAACTGGGGAATTATCCTTAACTGGTGCTTCCTCATTTGTGGACTTGTCCTCTGGCGGACTTTGCACCTGATCTTCGGTCATGTTGACTGATCTCAGGCGAACCATTTGAAGCAGGGAAGGGGTGACAAGAGGTATGTTAGCATCCTCTTTGGGAATGGGAACACTTTTGTGGCGGGAGAGGAGCTCCTTGGTCCTGGCATCTCGATTTGCTAGGCTGGAATGTCTTCTGAAATTAACTCCATGAGTTAAATTATCTGACGGTAGAGGAGGTGCTACGGGCACAGTCAGAGCTGAAGACTGAGTACTGATGGACACAGGGGGATCTTCAATTTGCAGAGAACCTCGCTTCTGGAAACTGCCGGGAGGATCTACAGCTGTGTTTGGTACTGGGCTTTCTGCTCTTTTCATACTTGGTATAAGAGGCGATTCCACTGGTGGAGGCAATACAGTCTCTAAAACAGATGAAGAAATCTCCTCAAAAGCTATAGATTTTGGAACCTGCACGTCAATCACTGGTTCTGTGTCGTTTATAACTGGTTGTGGAACAGTTGGGTGCAAATCTGAACTCTGTACAGTCTGCACATTAGGGTTGCCCAACTCTGTGACGCAACCAGCCATCACATCTGGTGCACTGTCGGTTATGATGGATGGAGGAGGAGGTGGAGGAAAGTCAACCTCATCCACTCCATCAAATACAGAGTCCCCTTCCAAAGGAGGTGGTGGAGGTGGCCAGGAGGACTCTACAATGTGGATCTCCTCCTGTACCCTTTGTAAATCATTTGGAGGTGTAGATACTGCTGAGGGAGGTGTTTTCCTTGATAGAGGCGGTGTCGGGTGGTATGCTGGGGGAGGGGTAGGTGGCGGAGAAAACTTATTGATTCTGGGGACCTCTATTGAAAGTGTTTGCATGGACTGGACTTCACTTCTGTCCGTCTCAGCCTTGCTCTCGTCAAATAAAGCTGTCACACCTTTCTCTAAAGACGTGTAGTTCTCCACAGATACAGTGACCTCTGCTGTGCCACTCGTTACATTGTTCTCTTTCTCCACTGACTTCTCCGCCAAGACCATTTCCCCTTTGTGCAGTAGTGTCATGGGTTTCTTCATGACAGGAGGGGGATCTTTCTTTGGAGTTGTCCCTTGACTCTCTGGCTCCTTCATTACAAAGCTACTACTCTGTTCTTGCTGCTGAACATCTACGCTTGCTTTTCTTTTGTCCTGGACGAAAGATGTTTCTTGTTCTGGATATTCCTTACCCTCCTGCACCACATGGACTCTGTCAGGATGCATTGTTGATAGTAACTCAGGCTTTGCTTGAGTTTTGGACAGTTCTATGATAGGTTTGTCTGTAGCTGTTTGAATTTGATCCAAAACCTGCATCTCTTTCCTAGTTTCAGTCTGGGTTCCTGTGTCGTTACTTGTGCTTTCCTGTACTTGTGCTGCTTTTTGTTTAACATTGGGGCAAGGCCCACAGAGGAGCTCAAAGGTGCGTCTGCTGTGGACCCATGTCTCTGGAGGAGGAGGACATGGTGCTTTGACTTTAGGAGGTGGTGGGATGTTCAATAGCTCATTTACTTCCTCTCTAAAAGTTGAGGTATTGTTCTTCAGTGCAAGGTCTTTTGTAGCAACAGTTGGTGAAGATCCCTGTGGAGGCTGATTTGAGCTACACACAGAAACTTCTGTATTGGCAAGCTCAGATGTTCCAGATGATAAAGACGTAACTGAGGATGAAGGAGATGCTGCTGAGGATGAGGCTCGCGACGCTGATCTTTCCGGCTTGACTGGTTTCTTCTTCTGCTTGTCCGGGGAGGTTGGGGAGATCCCTTTTGGAGAAAGCGTTGGCGTGCCACTCTGACTAGAGTAGCCACTAGATGGAGAAATGGTCCGTTCAAATTTCCCATCCTCTGGTGGAACTTTCTGTGGGGAGGAACTAGATTCTGGAGATAGCCCATCTTCATTTGAAGATGCCTTAGCAGAACTCAGAGGATTGGTGGAAGAATCTGGAGAGCTTGACCTAAGGAAGTTTGATACATCTTCGGGTATCTTAGTGCTATTTGTAGAAACCAACTTTTTCTCATCCTCTGGTACAATATTCTCTCTAGTAAATGTCACCTCCCCAGAAGCAGAGTCATTAAGACTTTTGTTATCCACAAGAACCACCCTAGAGTTACCTCTAATCTTATTACTGTGCAGAGAGTTTGATCTACGTGGTGGTGCTGGAGGTTGCTTGGTCTTCATAACTGAAAGGCTACGTTTCTTTTTATTCTTTGCTTCTTCTCCAGCAGCCACCGCCACCGATTCACCAGCTTCTGTTGCTGGTCTTGTAACAAGGTTTTCACCTTTACCGCTAGGGCTGCTAATCGCATGAACAGAGCTACGGAAACTAACAAGGTCCTGATCCCCAGCAGTTTGTTTGGTTTGCCCATTTAGACATACTCTCTGTGAAGAGTTACTGCTTTGTGTGCTACCCTTGGAGGACAGTGGGGATGAGTTTGAAATAATGGTCTCAGAAGACTTTGACTCACTCCAGTTTGACCCTGAAGCTGATGTGGCCAGTGTGGAGTCATTGTGATAATGGTTTGTCTGGGAAGTGTCACCATCTGATCTTCTGGATAGCAAGGGGCTGACTGCCGAGTCCCCAGATGCCAGGCTGCTTTTGCTTACAGTGCGAACAGTGCTGCCATGGTTGACACTGCTGCCATGGTTGACACTGCTGCCACGAGTCCGGCTGGTACTGCGGTCAATCTCAATGAATTCAATCGATGCTGGCATTACAGCATTAGGAATGATTGTAGACAAGTAAGTGGCCTGTGGAGAGATAGACATCACTGGCCCCTGAAAGAAAACAGAAAATGTTTCACATGTAAATGTGACAAATCGCCAATAATCAACTAGGAATTAAAAACAAAGTTCACACAACTAATTTAAAGACAGTTTTCTTATCTAACAGCTTGATTTAATTCCTACCTGGGGTTCCTGGAGGAAATTAAACATTGAAGGAGATAAAGAGGTGGATGTTGTCATGCCAGGTACTGCAAGAGACTTGGGTCTTAGGTTGGAGGTGGGAAAGAGATGGGAACCAAAGTCCTGGTGGTCCTGGAGATGCTTCCTCACCAGCTCTTCACCTCTGAATGCCTGCTTAGAGTGGAGTGGAGTGGACCATTCTTGAAATATAAAAGGCATATTAAACTTATAACATATATCAAAGCTATTTACAATGAATAGGTTCTTTCTGAATAACTCTTTACCTCCAGCTCTGAAACATGTACCCTTGCTCCCAACTTATTTGCGACTGGAGTCCCATCATCTGTAGAAATGGTGATGACACCTGATGATTGGCTGTTACTGATCTGTGTGTTGACAGAGACCTCAGTAGAAACAAGTGGCTGAAAGGTGGAGTTTCTGTTTAGGCCTGTGAAAAAGGTATATCACTGTTAGCACCATTAGTAACATGGTAATATAGTTTTAGTTCATCATCAACAAAGAACAATACTTTGAGCGTACCAAGTTCTTTCTGGACCTGGTTGGGAATACCCATGATGGTGGTTCTCCTGGTCTTCTTCTTGCTCTTATCTTGTCTTTTGATTGGATTCAGGGGCTTGAATGTAGAACCTGTAAGTAAAAAAACAAAACTTTCACATGTGCACATTTCAGGCTTCAATATTCTTGTCTGATTTTTCGCCGCACATTAAAAACTGAATTGTGAATTCTTTGCTTTGCAGGTTGTGCTGTAGAACTGTAGAAATTCTGTTGACTGTCCTTTTTAGTGATTAATTATGGTCATTATGACAAATGTGGCAGCAAATTTCAGGTATTCCCACAACCAGGGAGAAGGAGCAAGTTTATGCTAATCCTTCCTAAGAATCTACTCTCATATTTGCAGCTCTTTAAGGCTCTACCTAAGCTAGATGTTACCACCAACATGCTAGCATGCCTATAATGATTATCCTAGCATAGTAATGGGATGCAAGTATGCGGTTAAAAATCTTCTACTTTTTGGTGTAGCCCATTAGAGTGACAATTAGTACCAAACAGTATGAATAAAATGGATGGAAATGTCATTAGTTTTTCAAGTAATACATAACAGATTCTGGAAAAATAAAAACAAATTTAAGAAAAATACTTAATGCCTAAATATTCCGAGCTGGTAGCCAGTTTCCGCAGCTTATTCTAAATATGTATGCACATTTTATGATGGCACTCAAGGAAAGGTCAGTGTTTCAACAACATATGTAGGCGCCATGGATATCTATATAGGATTAATGGTAATGTTTCCAGTATGTACTGACATATTTAAGGGAGATGATCAATCTTAGGGCCAGATTGCTGGCATGACTAAAAAAAGTTGTACACTCATTGGACACTTTAATAGTTACATCTTTTGCCTTCAGAACTGCCTTAATTCACAGATTTAACAAAGTGCTAGAAACAAAGATTTTGCTCAGTATTGAAATGATAGCATCATGTAGTTGCTGCAGATGTGCCGTGATGCAAATCTCCCACTTCATCATATCCCAGAGGTGCTCTACTGTATTGAAATCTGGCCACTTTAGAGGCCATTTGAGTACAATGAACTCAATTTTATATTAAGGAAATCCATTTTAAATGATTTGTGACATGGAATTTCAACCTCCAGTTGTTGGAAGAAGTGCACATTGTGGTCATAAAGGAATGGACATGGTCAGCAACAATAATCAGCGAGGCTGTGGTACTTAAACAATGATCATTTGGTACTTAGGGGGCAAGAATGTGTGGCAAGAAAATATCCAACACGCCATTATACCACTGCCACCAACCTGAATCACGCTTTCCATGTTATTTATGCCAAATTCTGACCTTCCTAATCCTAATATGGCAGCAGAGATTGAGACTTGAACTTCAGAAGATCATATTGACCATGTCTACATGCCTACATGGAATGCTGTCATATGATTGGTTGATTAGATACTTACTTTAACAAGCAGTTGAACAGGTGCACCCAAAAAAGTGGCCAGTAAGAACAGTGCTTAAATACTGGGAGCAGTGAAATATATTATATATAAAGTAAAATATATTAGGCACTTTTCTTCTCTTGATAATTAAGTTGTTTTTTTTTGTAAATATATGATCTGAATACCAATTAGACTCCCTGCATGCACACACAGAATGGCACGCTTTCCCCTTCAGCTGTGATGTGTAGAGCTGCTGTGATGTCTTTAGATGTTTAGAACTCTTTGAGTTACAGAAAAAAAATCTTCAGCTGTGCATAAGAGTATGTTAATATGAGTGTGTGTCTGTGTATCGAGTTCCTCCTCCTTTGATTTCACACCATAACTGCAGAGGCACCAAGTAGCTGGAATGAGACGTGCATGCTAAATAAGTACCCACCTATGATTCACCATAAAGCAGTAAATTCAGGAACAAAGCTCAAACTGCTCTCATGGGCACTATGATTAGCTCCTATTCCTCTAAGATGAAGGCAATACATATCCCTCCTTTCCAAGTTCTACACACACAAGCAGAGCTGTTTCTTGCCTTGGCGGGTAAGTGCAGGTCTAGTCATCGCAGCAAAGGTTACTGTGCTATCAGTATTCCCAGAGTTGGCTCTTGACTCTGGAGATGCATCTCCATCCTTGGAGTTGATATCCTCCGGATGAAGAGTGTCTGTGGACTGCAGGGATACACACATACCAACACACATAGAGGTGTGTAGTTAGGTAGCTGTCTTTGCTTTGAGGAATAACGAGTAAAACGATCCACAGAGCTTTTAGGGCACTTACAGCAATGCTTTCACTGTCAGGAAAGTTCCCTCCATTCTTGTGTTCTGAGAGATCCAAACAGACAAGTTTGAAAAAACTGAAGCTCCATATACAATCACTCTTATATAGACATGCAATCATTTATGTAACCATAGATTTTTTTTAAAAAAAAAGTGGGATATACAAAAATCTTCAGTTTAAGACCTAACAAAATGTTATGTTATGTCATATTGATATCAAGAATCAAATGAATGTGCCTTACCTTCCTGCTGTTGTATCTTGAGTCCCTCTTGAGCTTCAGTGTGCAGGTCTTCCAAGTACTGAGGCCTGCTGCCCTCAATGAAAACATTCTCCTGGTAGTGCTGCGAGGCTGTATAATGGACTGTCAACCTCTTCTGGTCTTCATTCACCTTGGGACCAGCTGTTGATATAATAAGAAAAATAGTAAAGGTCAAATCTATTTGGTATTTTATACCTTTAAATGCCTGAAATTCACCAAAAAGAATGGTCTTAATTTTGTAATGTGCATTGAAACGTCCAGGTATATTATAAAAAACGATTTTTGCACTCCAACCATGTCTTGCAACAACTGTGATGTCTACCCATCACTGTCCTGCTCAAGGGCAAGGTCAATGGGATGGCACAGCTAACAACAAAGGCACAAAACCACCGGTTTATGCCTGTTAGAGCAGGGGCAACACACTCACAGAACTGGAGTTATATCGAGTATCTACCATTTTGTTTTGGAACCCTATTGTGTGACAGAACCTTTATTCACACATATTGTAACATCAGAACTACTAATTTTGGCAACAGCATTTATCCAGAATTATTCAGAATTAAAACAATAGTGAGACATCAACTCTTTGCACTATCCCAATGAAAGCAATGGTGTTAGCATAAATACAGACATTTATCAACTTGACAGAGAACTTGCTTCACTTCCACCTGATAAGAATGTGCGTTTGTCAGCGCACCTTTAATGCAGCGCACTTATTAAGTCTCCTCATCCAAGTTTGGCGTGCAGACATCCCAGTCTGGCCAGGCCCTCGGCAGTAAACTATGGCCTGGCTAATCTCCTGCAGTATCTTGCTTCCTTGTAAACCCCGCAGGGATTACTGCCGATAATCTGTCCTCATGCAAGGATGCTGCAAGAAACCCTGCTGGCAGGACCTCCTGTGTGGGAACTGGACCAAGCTCTGTCTCTCTGCAGGACTGCTTTGCACGACGTCAAATGACAGCTAAGGAGCTGATCCCAGCTGACACTGGGTAAGAGGCACCCTGGACAGGTTGCCAGTCCATCACAAGGCAAACAAAAAGAGAGAAAAGCAATAATACAAACCTTTAGCTAACGTAGAATCAACTGAGCAAACATTCATGTCTTTGGCATGTGGGATAAAATTGGGGCTTCTTGCCTTCTTGTGTAAACCACAGTGATGGCAGCTACATCACAGTGCTACATCTAGGATTCTGAACCACAAATTCATGAAAATCTGCACAACTGTGTATGAACTGGGAAGTCATTTCCATGGGAAATCAGTCATGCAAATTGGCTAAAATCTTAGCTGAGCAAGGGTCAGCGTGAGTTGTTCCTTTTCCTTCCTTTATCGCTCCCACTGGTTCCCAGTTAGGATGGACTACACTCAGTTTAGTCTATAAACTTCCACTTGACAACTGTGAGCATCTCATGACAATTACTCACATATGTAACACTTTAACCAGTAGCAACAAATAACCGAAGAAGCAGCCCTCCCTGATACTCTGCCAGACCCCTGCAGGAGGTTTAGGGATTTGGGTTGATTAATACGATTCCCCCCCAAAAAGTCAGCAAAGAGCTTTATCTCATTAGACAGGACCTCCAAATTACCTTCAACACTAATTCTCACACATCGGTGTGTTTGTGTTTGTGAACTGTTGAGGTAGATGTCAGTTAAAATGAAAAAACAGTACTTGCTTTTAAGGTATATTTAGTATGATAAAAAGCTTGGTTAAACAATCAATCACAGCAAAGTTAAAGAGATTTACTGCAGCCTCCACGTGAGTCGGCACTCACCCTTTTTCTTGAAGACGGACAGCAGAGAGTGGATGCTCTTCCTCAAGTAAATAACCATGCCTACACCAGTGCCATAACAAAACCCACACTCAAAACGCCAGAGCAAAGCAAAACAGAGTCTAACAAGTCGTCCTTCTGTCAATTTGACCTGCGATTGAGATCCGCATGCCTCGACTGAGGAGGCAGAGCTCGACAGCAGTGATCGCAGGTGCTTCAGCAGAGACTTGGAGGGACTTGGGAAGGACAAGCGCACAATGAGATCTGCTTTCAGCCCAGCTGCCTTATCCCCGAGTCTGATACCCTCCTCCCTTCCCCCGCTGCTCTTTCTCTCTCGTGTCTGTTTTGCTCACACAGGCTCCCTCCATTGCTATTCCCTCCCCATTGTCAAATGATGAACCCCTCCCGCCAGCAAGACGGCTGTCAAAGTTTGGCTTTCAGGAGGCAACCAGCCCCCCACTTCACTCAGTATAGACACGTGTGGAGCTTTGTGCACACACTCCACCAGTGCAAACCCAGTTAAAGCTTCCTTATGCTAATTAAAACAAAGCTACCCATGAAAAATGTTCCAATATAAGAGAGCTAATTTCTGCATATTCTACCATAGATTCTAAAACTACCCGCTTGGTCACTGATATAATCTGAAGTTTGAGCTTCTACATCCCTACTGGAAGCCTTCAGTAGTATGCATGTGTCTGACACTGTGTCTCATTATCTAAGGGCTACAGGGGCTGCATTTGACAGTAAAGGTTGTGTCCTCACGATGAAAAGCTATGCCGTTCCAGTTTTATTCTCTTATGTCTCCCTCCATCACTTTTTTCCCAGTACCCTCACTCCCCTGCCTGTCTCTGCCAATCTCAACTCCTTTACATCTTTCTATAGTTCTTCCTTCTTCCTGCCTGCCCCTTTAGCCTTATATCTAACAAAGGTCTAATTTGAGTTATAAATAGCTGACAGCGCCTCAGTTCATCATCTGTCTGCGGATGAGTTCCTGCTAATGTTTCCTGACAAACTGCAGAGGGTATGAAATATAACACGGCTTCAGGACAACTCAGTTAATGTGGATTTGGTGCCAAACAAACGATCAGTACTGCATCCCGGGATTGCTTTCCTGCTGGTGAAGATGCAGCACTTTGATTCTCTTGCCCCCCGAATGGGTGTTTTTCTACAATAACAGGGTCACAGCAGGGGGCTACAGCTGGCTTGCACCAGCTGGAGGGTAGTAATGCAATTACCTTCAATCATTCACCTGCTATCCCTCCACATACAGGAATCCTGGCACTGGTAAAATAAAAGTGGAGCTTCTCCCGTAAAGAAATCTGCACCCCAGTGCCCCAGGGTCAGACTGCCCAGCCCGGGGTGCTGGCAGTGGTTCAACCTCAGTGTGGTGAGCCCAGGCTGGAATACACAGAGGCGTTCAGGAGCTTTAGACCTGGGAGTCGTGCCAGAGGATTAACTCTGCCACCAGATTAACCTGTCCATCTCCTCACCTCGTGCTCCCCCTTGCCTCACCTTTGTCATCTCTCTGTCTTACCCATTTATGCCATATCACACTTTGCACCACATCTTTGCTCTGCATCTCATCTTCAAGTGTCTGGATGACATCACCAGGCAACTAATTCAGTCTCATCACTGTCTAATCCATATTAATATCTTACCAATATGAGACAAGAGAGAGCTTACGGGCATGAGAAAGGAGCTTTGTTGCAAGTCGCAAACGTTCCTTTTCTTCAGATATAAATCCCCTGCACACCCACTCCCCTCACCACAGACCTTTACTACATGCCAGTTTTGGGGGTCCCTGGCCCAACATATGCACCCTCCCCCCTCTTGTTAACTAAGACCCCTCATATCAATATTCATTAGAATGCCTAAAGAGACACCATCTGGTCCTGGTGGAGAGGGCAGAGGGGAGCGAGGGCCTTTAGTGCACACAACAAACCATTCCACTGCATAAGCTAAACAAAACAGAAACTTGCGAAAGATGAAATAACGGACACTAAAGCCTTTCTAACACAGGTTTCCAAATCAGTTCAAGGTGTCAGGTCAAAAGATGGAAAAAAAAAAAAGCCAAATATTTACTTGTAAAGTGCTACGTAGCCTACTTCCTTCAGCACTTTTAAATCAACTGGTGTGCCTTTTAGGGGACAATCAGAGGTTGTTTTACAGCCTTGTCTTTGTGAGTCTAAAGATAATATCATAAATCACCAGTGCCAGACTGTTGGGCTTGTTTGCAGGTCAAATAGTCTGTGAAAGAATAATCAGAGCTCAGACAGCCAACAAAACCTGCTTGTTAAAAGGTCACAGGCACAAAAATACAGCCCATGCTTCATTAGCAACAGTCACATTTAAAATAACGATAATGACTTGGGATGTTATTTTCCTTTAGCCTTCTGATTTGCATCTTGTATCAGAGCTCCAGCCAGGTGTGCGATCTGCTGAAAAGGTAAAGTGTGTGGAGTTTGGAAGAAAAATGTCTATTTGTTTATTTGAACATCCCATTTTTTAAAACTCATATATTTAAATTCAATATTTTATGGTTTTTAAGATCTCTTCTCACACTCATTTGTCATAATAAACCTTCATATAGGGTTGTTATTTACAGATGTTTGACTGCTGATCAAATAAAACCACACATTCAAAGTTTCTCTGTGTAACCACGTGAAGCATTTTTCATGTGTCTTGATGCATGCTCAATCATTCAGGTAAAGAAATCCCAAAAAGTTGATTCAGCTT
Source organism: Simochromis diagramma (assembly GCF_900408965.1). Classification (NCBI taxonomy): domain Eukaryota; kingdom Metazoa; phylum Chordata; class Actinopteri; order Cichliformes; family Cichlidae; genus Simochromis; species Simochromis diagramma. The sequence goes on along the minus strand of NW_024387523.1, from coordinate 17,730,728 downwards.
TTTTATGTATTTAACACAAAATACATGAATACATTGTTAATTTAAATTGGAAATGAATAATATTAATCAGTGAGCTTAGAAACAGTACTGACCACTGACATCAACAAACAATTCCAACACAAACTCCAAAGTGGCAGAAACACTGAATTACAATATGTCTTTAAATAACATTTAACTACTGATAACATTATCAGGGAAGGAAACTAAGTTGGGCAGTTAGCTGCTACATTAGCAGCTTTGTTTAGTGATGTAACAACTGATTATTTAAGAGGAAAACAATTATTAGTTCTAGTCCTGGCCAATATTATTTTCTTTTTTATCCTAGAAGTGCACAAGGCTTTCAAACTACACAGGGTTTTAGGTCGGGAACAAAATAAATAATAAATACTGACTCCTTCAATTCCCAAACTATCATTAGAGCCTCTATTTTCATAGATATTGTGTGTAAAGTCTATAATCTGAGCAGATAGATTAGCCCTAATCACAATTAAATGAAATGCATGTGTATTACAACTGTAGCGCATCTTTAAATCCAAACTAATGAGATTAATTAACTCTACTCTTTATCCAAAGTCGCCCGTTTGTAATAAAAAAAATCACTTCAAATATGAAAATAAACAAAACAGACAATACATTATTAAAAACTTCGAAACTGACCTACTTTACAAGCTGCAAGCATAACAATGTTACTATACACAGCTACCTTATCTCTCAGAGCAGCACACAGACATAAGCTTTTTATGGTTTCTGGTAAACATGTAACACACCCATATAGCGTCTTGCTCCACTAGAGAGTGCTATATCAGCTCTGATTCTGCTTGGACTGCAAGTATGAGACTGCAAAAAAAGCAGGTCATTCGATGAGGATGTTTACAGCAGATACACATGGCCACTTTGCATTGATAGTGGCAAAATAAAAGCAGCTGAATATAAAATATGACTCCCAGTGAGCTGACCAAGCCCAACCATGGATGCTAACACACACAGAAATAAACACCCTTGATGGAAAATTTTATAATTTCATAGTGGTTCATCACACATCCTCGGCTCACCCTCTCATTTTCTGCACACCGCAGAAATGAGGAGAAGAGACTAAGAAGTGATAGCTGTATTGCTTTTGTCACAACCTCAAAATCCGTATCAGGTGAGCACATGGGCCACTGGACCACAACGAGGTACAGGGTTTCCACTTCATGCCTGGCTGGGTTTCAAAAGTGCTTTTGTTTATTACTGGGTGTATGGTTCACTATGTTAACACTGGGCTCATTAGAAAAAAACAGGGGGGGACACCAGGTGACAGTGGCATGTAGAAGTAATGTTTTCCACTGGTTGTGTGTGGCTTTACAAGGCACTTTACATTGTAACGTTAAGACCTTCCAATATTAGAAAGATAATCCCAGTAATCAGAGGACCCCCTATGAGCAAGGACTTGGTGAAAGTGGGAAGGAAAAAAATCCTTTTTAACAGGAAGAAACCTCCTGCAGGACCAGGCTCAATGTACGCGCAAGTAAGTGCTTTTAGCCAAAAATCAGATCTGAGTCTCTAAATGCTTTCTTTCAGGCAGTTTTTTGCACTCATGGCTCTGTATGATGTCAGCACAGAAGCCACACCCACTTTCTGTTCAAACCTTCTGTTTAACAAAAAGTAACCAATTAGAAGACAGCTAGCTCAAAGGGTGGAGCAATGGACTTAAAAATGGATTGTTTTAGACAGTGAATTAACTAAGGAGCCGCTCCAAAGTCCAGTCCAGGATAAATAAGGATGACTCTGAAATGTGAATGACACAAAGCTACGCTAGCAGAGAACAACAACAAGAACACGAGGCTCAAAATGATCATGATAGGCTCCCTTTGAGGTACGGATACAAAACATTCATTTTTCAGCAGTAGACTGTAGCAGAGATAATCAAGCTGGAGTAAACAGAGCTTTCGTTGGAGTCTATTTTCAGTCAGATAAACATACGTTTGCTGAAGTAGTAAATATTTACAGCAGCACAGTGGTGTGTGACTTAAACTACATAGAGCCCAGCATCCAGCCAGTGCAAACACGTGGATCTGTATTTTTTCAATAAATAGTCTGTGGACAAAAACTGAACTCTATACCACAGAGTAACACAATCAGGACTTTAGATGTCACCTGCCTTGGCTTATGATTCAGCGTTTAGTGATTATCAGCAGATAGAAAGTGTAAGGTTTGCAGTCGATTGAGTCTTCTAAGGTTGATCTTTCCATCCCTGTACACACAAATGACGCTGCCACAGTACAGGAAGAGAGGGTTAAAGTGTGACCAGCAATAAACCTCCAATCACCCCAACACAGGAGCACACACACACACAGGTGTCATTATTCAAGCTGGCTGCTACACTCCTGATTTGTATTCAGTGGTTGTTGTAGTGGACTTGAGTTATGAGCTCCCCTCAGCTTTTAGTTGTGCAGTATTTACCAGGGCGAAGGAGAGATGAAGGCTAGCACGACAGCCCTTACACACATATCTATTGGAATATTTCATGTATGTTGTGATAATGTGTCTGGAAACATTGCATTGTTATATTGTGCTCATTTATCACTTTATTTATCTGATTACATTTGACATTCAGAGAGTACGAAAAAAAATGCAAACAGACAAAAACGAAAACCTGTACTAAAAAAAGCATGGGGATTGTGCGAAGATGACAGCAGAAGAAAGAAAATAGGACTAAAGGAAGGTAGAGAGGGGCGGAGGAAATGGGAAGAGGGCAGGAGGATATGGAGAGGACATAAATCACCGTGTACAGTAAATGTCGCTACCTATGCATCACCCACATTTCTGATTTCCTCTGGGTGGGAAACAGAGGTGGTGAGCTGAAGAGGGAACATGAAAGGAAGACAGTGGGTTGAATAGATGTGGTGAGGAGGATGAGAAGGGCAAAGGAAACACTGAAGCAAACAAGGATCTGAAGAGTTGTGATCAAAATTATGTCATTGAAAGAGTATGACAGTTTCTAGATCATTTAACTACAGGTTATTTGGTTAGGCACAAACATCAATAATGAGCCCAGGTTTTATGCCAGGCAGGCAAAAACTCCCATTTGTCAGCATCACTGGTGACTCAGCGATACGAGGTAGTTTAACAACTAACTTACAGAAAAACATTTTACAACCAGGTACAACAATGATTTAGCGCTCTATGAAGAAGAGGTGGGTGATTTTTTTTTTTTCTGTAACATTTGGATTTTGCTAAGACTAAAAGCTAGCATGTGTACCAACACAGGCAGCACTAACTGATAGCTAGGTTTGCTAGCTATCATTATTTTGGTGATGTTGGTACCTATTCAAGCATTTTTAAAGGAATTATCTGATAAATAATGCCTTGTTGTGTGGTTCTGCCTGCCATAGAAGTTTGGATTTTGGTTTTTGTACATGAAATTCTAGTATTTTATTAGTCTGTAATTTAGAATAGAATAGAATAGAATTCAACTTTATTGTCATTGCATATGCACAGGTACAGGGCAACGAAATGCAGTTTGCATCCATCCAGAAGTGCTTTAGTGATATAGATATATTACAATATATATTAGCAATAATATAGATATGTGAGTATATTACAGAAATGGGTCTATTATGGTATGTTATAATGTACACGGTATGAAGTATGTTGTGAATATTCTATAACTATAAGTATGTACAGGCTGTAGTGAGTACAAGCTATGTACAGGATATGAACAGGATATAAATATGAAAAACTATACAGAATATGAAATAAATAACTTTACAGAAATCTGAGATATACAGCTATACAGAAATGGGAACTATGCAAGTTGTAAACAGTTGTAGGATTAAAAATTATCAAATGTACAGAATGATTATTTACACAGAGCTATACAGTAGTGCAGTTAAGATAAGTGAGATATAATTCCTACAGTATCTATATAAAGTGCTAGTGGTTGTGAGTCGTGGTTCAGTCCATGTTATTATTGTGTGTTTGAGGGTACAGTTGTGCATTGTGGGTGTGTGTATGTTCAGTTCATGTGTTAACGTGGGTCAGATGTCAGGAGGCAGAGTTCAGGAGTCTGACAGCTGTGGGGAAGAAGCTGTTCCGGTACCTGGTGGTCTTAGTCCGGAGGCTCCTGTAGCACCTCCCAGAGGGCAGGAGGGTGAAGAGTCCATGTGATGGGTGACTGGGGTCTTTGATGATTTTCCCAGCCCTTTTCAGACACCGCTTCCTGTAGATGTCCTTTATGGCAGGAAGTGGTGCTCCAGCGATGCGCTGGGCAGTTTTCACGACCCTCTGCAACGCCTTCCGGTCCGAGGCAGAGCAGTTCCCGTACCAGACTGTTATACAGTTGGTCAGGATGCTCTCGATGGTGCAACGATAGAAGTTCACCAAGATGTCTGAGGACAGGTGGTTCTTCCTCAGAGTCCTCAAGAAGAAGAGGCACTGGTGAGCCTTCTTGACCAGCTTGGAGCAGTTGGTCGTCCAGGTGAGATCCTCGGAGATGTGGACTCCCAGGAACTTGAAGCTGCTCACACGCTCCACAGCCGTCCCCTTAATGTGGATGGGTGGATGTGGGCCAGCATTCCTCCTGTAGTCCACGATGAGCTCCTTGGTCTTCTCGGTGTTAAGCAGCAGGTTGTTTATTTAGCGCTAATTGGTAGGTATCTATGTCTGTGTTGATCTTATGGCAGCTTATGGTTGGAGGTTGCTAACCAGTCTCGATGGAATTAGCTGGGAACTTTACACTTAACGAAACTTAATCAAACACGGATAACTTGAAGTACAACCAGTGATCATTGCTGGAAAGACTCTAATGCTGGTGCTTTAAAATGCAAACTCTATAGTGTGCTACTGTTTAGCCATTGCACGTCAAGATTTTAGTTGGTAAATAGGTTTTATGTAAAAAACAAAATTTTTACTCATAGTTGAAATATTGTAGTGAAGGTTTAGTGAGTGCCAGTAATAGAATATTTACAGGTGCTTTACCAGCACTAATCACTTAACAAATTAGGACTCAGGGGCCAACAATACACAAAAAAACATGTAATAAAGGTGAGATCTCAAAAAAATACTGATACAGGTTCTGAAATGTAAAATTGGTTCATTTAGACCCTCTCTGCACTTAGCTTAAGCACAATTAAATTAATGCAATGCCTTGTTAGCTCATGTGTCGTCTTAACCCACTGGTGCCTATTTACCGGAGATAAATCCTGTATTTGTTGCTTTTCCTAATCCCGACCTGAAGCAGGTGTAAACCTCAGCCGAGGTGATTGGACTCAGGACCCACTGCGGGGTACACAAACACAGAGCCAAACTTAGCAGCCACACCAGCCGCTGTGCTTAAAAATAGAAAGCGTCACTCTTTTTGTAATTATCCCTCTTTCCCCCCTCTGTCTCTTCTCTGTCTCTCTTAACCAGATAAGGGGATTGTGCATATATTTCTTGAAGGAGTCGTGAGCTGTTTGTGCTGCCTGTCGCTTCCATTTAAAAGCTTTTTGTGAGCCAGACTGAAAGCTCTATAAACACATATGGATGTTTCACAGCACACTCACAGTTGACCCGCTATTTGCCACATTCATCTACAAACTCCAAACAAGATAATAAATCTATCTCGTTCCAACTGGTGTGTGGGAGGGAGTGCAGGGGTACCCCGGACTCCTGCAGAGCAATGTGGGCCTCCAGAGAAATCTGCCATGGGAGAAGACAAAAGGGTGCAAGTGTAAAAGCATACTGCAATAATAATGCCCAGTGTGCAGTCACACAGAGGTGGTTGCCAATGGACCGACAAAACCACAACTGCACAGAAGCTAAAACCTTGGAAAATTCTTCCACTGTTACAAGTGGCATCTCACTTTTTTGTTTAGATCAAAATTCAGTTCATTTTGAACTAAACATAAAATGAGAGTTTCGTGTGTTGTGAAACCGAGTTATTACGTCTAATGTACCTGAAAGAAACAGCTGGATATGAAAACGGAAACAGGTGAGGCAGATTGTTTGAGCCCATGCACCTGTAATGGTGAGGAGTCAGGACTCATCTCTGAGCAGGGCTGGATCATAATTTTTCAGTGTGGGGTTTGCTGTTGTGAATGGGTGCATTTTAACCCAAAGCATGACCTTTTCCGGACACTAACCAAGCAATTGTTAATGGCTAAACCTACCCAAATGCAGCAAAGTACAGTAAAATGTGATTGCATATGAAATAGATCAGCAAAAATACAAAACAAAAAAGTAAAACCAAGGTCCAAATCTGCAGGGTTTGCCCGAAGACACCAGAAATCAATTTAAGTGGTTAACTTGGTAAATGGTAAGTGGTCTGTATTTGTATAGCGCTTTACAACTTAACTCGCTATCCACCTGTAGGGGGCAGCCCACCATCTTCCTGCACAATGGTATGGCCACAGTTATGCAGGTTTCTGATGCATAATTCTTTTCGTTTTCCTTTATCTGAATTTGTACGCTTTACAAAGAAAACTGATTTTTGTCACAGCCCGTGTTTCATGTTCATGCTTATCATTTTCCTCGGAACGTTCCCAAAATTCGCTTGCAAAATGAAAGCTCACAGGATAACGTGACCGCTGTCTCAGATAAGGATCCTGTCTGAAATTTCACAATAAAACTTCAGCCGAGATAAAGAGCAAACTGCTTGACGTTTAGCAGCCGTTCAAACTCCCAACCTCTTCGACCTTTTTTCTCAATGACAGCAATGCCACAAAATGTAAATGTCAAACTCTGGCTTGACTCATCGGTTGACAAAAGCTATGTCTGCATTTCTTTTCTTTTTTTCCTATTTAACCAAAATGCCATTTCTATAATTTTAGGCACTTATTTTCCTCGAGAAGTTAAAGGAGTTCTTTTTCTTCAAAACAATCACCCCTTGTTTTTCTCCTCTAAATGGATCATCAGTCTGTTATGATGGATAAATGCATGAGAGTTAGCCAGTAGCTGCTATGAGAGAGGCTGTCAAAGCTGTGGAAAATGTCATAGCTGTGTTTCAAGTCCACTTGTGGAATATGCCAAGGCATTGTGGTATACTTTAGATAAACTTGTTTGTATTGCCACCATTAAATGTGAAAAGCAGAGTTTACATGGAACAAAAATAAATAAATAAGAGGATCTGCTGACATCCTGCACAGAGGGCTGCGAGGTGCAACGAGGGGGCGGACATCTTCATTTAAGTGCACGTCATCCGAATCACACCGTTCGCATTAGGCTTGAACAGACGCAGCCTGTTTTCAGCGTACACTACAACACACATGTGATAAACACACACGTAAATGTACCAGCAGTGCAGAGAATGAGTCTAGCATGTGTCTACTAACTTCTGCGAGTGACTTCTAGCCACTGAGAACAACAGCTCATTCTGCTAGCTGTGAGCCTTCATTAAAGTCTTAGAAACACTCTCTCTTGCTCATCACTCTTCCTCTGCGAGATCCCATTATGCACGGCCGATGAGCTAAGCCTCCCTTTCGTAAACAAGTCAGAACCGCTCGGACTGAATCGGCCTGAAAACACTTTTAAATGTGTGTGAAAAGGCGTTTGAGTAAACCTGCTGCCAAATGTTGGAGTAGAAAAAGAGGCTGAAGCTGGCACCGCCTCACCGCCTTCTGCTTTAGTGTATAACGCCTGTGCCTGCATGAATCCAAGGTCTCCTGACCCGGGGCATTTCTAGAATTTATTTATTTTTTAATTGGGCGACCAGACGGGGGGAAAATTTGATCAAAAACAGGAAGACTGAATTGGTTGTGAATGAAATAAATTTAATTGTGAACATCTATCCTGCCGCCATAAACATGCAATAAGAGAGCTTTACTGAACCCCGAGAGTCGAGCATGAAGCGATGGTGCTCACAAAATGCTCGCATTTTAGTTACAGCCACAAATAATAATTTTTTATTTTACCAAGTGTTAGAAGTAAAGAATGATGCCTCACACACGTCATCTTGTTTAAGTTGCCCAATTTGCAAAGTGATGGAGCCCAATAAATAACAATAAAGAATAAGCTAATGCTTCAGCTCATTGTAGGGTATCTTCCTCTCTCTCGTGCTCGCATTTATTAAAATTATCAACATAGGGCAGTATTGGGGGGTGGCAGTTACCTCCTGCCGGTCCCCCTTGGTGGCACCCCTGCTGGCACCTGCCAGTGCTTCCCGTCAGCCTGCTAGTAGGTGCAAGTATATGGTATAAATTTGAAAATCCTTCACAAGTTATCACATTCAAAGATTTTCAGAAAACCTGACCTCTGACCTTGACTTTGAGTTCAAGGTCACTGAGATTCGAAGTTGTCTGAGATTTTTTGTAGATGCATCTATGGTATGAATTTCAAAATCCTACATCGTTCTGAAGTTATCCTCATTCTCAAGTTACTTTCATTCACAAACATGAGTGACCTCACCGCTCACCCATCCGCCAACATGTCCTTTTACAGCTGAGGGGTAAAAACAGCACATTTTTATCCTAACATTCTGTATATGTGGCACAGCACGGGAAAAGAGATTCATGCAGACGCAGGATCCCGACTGTCCACAATAAACAGCCAAGCAATGACACAATCACAAAGAACTGTCCTTTCCAAAATTTCCAGTGTTTTTCACTGTTTGCAAATATCTCTCAAAACTATGCCTGAAAGACTTTAGTTTACTGGACAATTTCTGATGGATAAATTAAAAACAAACAGCTTACTTCTGTTCAAAATGCTCATTCAGTAAAACTCTCAGTTATCAGGGGGAAACCGACACACTCACTGCAGCCACACACACCACAAATTAGCCAATGTATTGCTCTTATTGAGACTGGCAACTTTTGATGATGCCGTGTGAGACTGGACACAGTTTGACATCTTCTAGTTAAAAATTCATAGAAAATACACAGAAACAGATGAATGACATCTGACCTTTTGCATATTAATGTAGTAGTTTTCACATGCTGTCTCACATGTGTCCAACATCAGCAGCATTTATATTATCAATGCTTGGCCACACTTAACTGGATAAGGAGAAGAAATTTAAGTTTGTTTGAGCTGCTGGTGAAATTTTCTTGATGCTTTTGCAAAATAACTCCAAGTTTCTATGTTAGTCCTCTAACTCTGGACAGAACATTCACCAGCAGCAATTGTAGCAGCTTACAAACCAGATTTATTTTATCTACATAAGAGGACAAATCTATATGAAAGAGCCCCTTTCACGGATGATTAACTTGAATTAAAGCCACTGTGATGAAGTTGAAAATTCATCTATTGGCTTGGCAGGACCAGCTTTAATGAAACTGTCACAAGCTTTGAATTAAAGATCGGGCAGAGTGATGTCAGAAAGCGAGGCTTAATGAAAGCATAAAGTATGAGTTTGTTCTTATTTTAAAAAGGTGATCATTAAACCATCAATTCTACAATCACGTCTGAAGCAAAAACACGGACCTCTGAGTTACAATGTCTCTCCCACAAACACCATGGGTTGCATTTGTCTGTGCAGATGAAGACGCTTTGACTGAATTTATGTTTTAATGCATGAACTCTTTCTGCACTGGAAACAGAGGGATCACTCAGCTGCACTGAAGCTACAAGATTTTTAGCAACCCGATGGATTGTTACTCAGAATATACTCAAAAATCCAGAGATGCAGCTCTAACTAACAATGTCAACACTGCTTTTCCTCATAACACATTGAAAGTATTGCCCTTTCTCCAAATGAAAGCAACATTAATTACTCATTAATACATTACTTTAATCACCACTCGTTGTTGGAATAACTGCCATTTCGCATATTCGGTGTAGATACAGTTAAGCATAAGCATTTGTTTAATGTTGTGTTTTTGGACCGCGTGAAACACGACGCCGGTGTTTTTCAAGTTTTTGAAAAAAAGACACCCAACAACAACAAACGGTCAGACGCTGCCTCAGGAAACTGTGTTATTTCAACTCACTTTTGCAGGTTAGACAATTATGAGAAAACTAAAACGGGCCCTAAGCAGTGAAGAACTGCAGAGCCGTGTGAAAACTCTCTGTGGGTTTGTTACTGCAGGGCCTTCTTAGACACGATGCACACCATTTTAGTTATTATTAATGCAGGATTGTAAACGACTGCAGCAGTGATTAGGAAAAAAAGTTGCAAATGAATCTGAGCTAATTAAGTAGAGTAATGCTAGCACGGCTGAAATGACGGCATTTAAGAGCCAATTTTGTCTCCCCCTTCTGGAAGTGAGTGTTATTACATCAGTAACGTGCAGTCCTTTACTTTAAGTAGTAGTTATGAATCTCACGAATTAGGACTGTATCTAAGGACATGTGAAACTTTATTAATGCAATTTGCAACAATTGTGTTTAGTTTTTCTTAAACATCTTGTTATTTTTCTCTGCTACAAGCTCGTTATTCAACTCTCTGCTTCAGAGACAGTGTGACATGTAGTCACAAGACAAGATTTTCAACTGTGATATACATCAGCTCTAGCCAGCGTTGATACTAATATCAGGAAGAGCATCAATCAGTTAGCAATGACTTGAATGTGCCTCGACTTCATGTAAGATTTTGAGATGATCTTCCCCTAAAAGTAACTGCAGTGGTCAGTATTTGTGCAGGGTATTGTTAGGACCTACAACTGTATTTTACAGAGAGCTAGCAGCCCTGAGAATGAGCGAGTGCATAGAAAATGTGTGCTCGTCCCCCTTTACAGAGAACACTGGTATAAATAGTGTATTTCAACTCCAGCCAAACTGTTTTACTGCACAAACTTAACTAAATAGTGATACAAATCAAAACCAACTGCACTTCCTCTCTCTTTTTGCATGCAAAGCATTTGCAAACTGGCTCTATATCAGTTAGCATGCCTGCTTCAAACTATTCTGGAAATGGCATCTAGGGCTAGAAATTTCAGACTTGCCACAATTGTATGTTGCCGAAACTGTCCCTTCCTCAAGGGCGAGAAAACAAACGTTTCTACCGTTAAAGGGCATGGGAGGACGGGCTAAAGGAAGGAGGTAATGATCCGCTTTCATCACTTTTGTGACATTTTGTGCAACAAGTTAAAACATGATGTTACAGGTGGGAAGCTGTGCTGCTAAAACGGGCAGACACTAAAAGGCGGTAATACCTGTGAGAAACAGCGATGAAACACGGGGGTCTGTCTGTCTCTGCAAACTGTACTGACGTGCAGACACAAAGTTGTAGGTAAAGAGGAAAGAGATCTAAGAATGGCAATATCAGCCTGTTTCTCCCCGTTGTTTTTTCTCATAAGGTGGGAAACGCAGCTTCTGAGAGAGCAGGAAAGAAACTGAAAGGAAGTGAATAGATGTGAACTATAAATATAACCTGATCTGTGTAACTTAGCTGCATGTAAACCAGAGGAGATGCACACAGAAACATCAGCACAATGTAACCGATCAGTAGGATCAGATGGGGAGAAGGATAGAGGAGGGATACATAGCGGAGATGAAGAGTCATCTAGTCTTTATCCAACTGTGTGTTGCTAAGCTCCTCTGCAGGGAGTCCATGACTTTGACAGTGGCGCGCAGTAAATGAGATCTTCAAAGGATGACCAGGAAGAAAGCGTCTTAGCCCCGCTTACAGAAATCAAAAGGCTTAGGCAAGCCTTACCCGGCTGGATAATGGAATATGGAATATCACTACCCGCACAAGACAGTTGTAATAAGAATGGGAGGGAAATACACTGGCGGCCTTAGTCACGAATTTATACGATGTGTTCCTCTCTTCTTCTGTCCCAATTATATCCTCTACCAGTATAACCTTCTTTCTATTCTCCCACCCTAATTTTGTCATCTGCGTTCTTTCACTTTTCTGGCCTTTATCAGCTACAACACCACATTCTTTTCCCGTTTTGCCCAGTCCAGGGTAAATATCTGTCCTTTTGAATGCTAAGATAAATAACTCGCCAAGAGTCCAAGGTTAAGAAGATAACCAAACAGAGAGGAGTGAAAGCCGAACTAAGCTTTAGAGGAGTGGTGTGGTTCAAGGATATGTACTGATATTTGAAATTTACAGTAATACCAGTTTGTTCCATGTGTTATTTGACACCTCATCCTAGCGAAGATGAACTCAGACTTCCCCGTGATAAAAGCCAGCTGTGAGGTTCTTCCAGCACAGTGGACAGTTATTAGAAAGTAATATGAAACATCTGCAAGCCCATCAGCAGTCAGTGTGTGTGTGTTTGTGTGTGTATAATTTAACCTAATCCACTGTAGCCACTGCCCTACAGTTGACATCAGTGGATGTACAGTGGATGTGCCATAAATCTGCTACAGCGGCTTTCTTGTAATATGTTCTGTCAGGGTCGATAAAGCCAAGAAAAAAATAATTGAATTACTTAATAACACAGACTGTATTTAAATGATACTAGTGAAAAATGAAACCAAAGCAAAAGTGCCTCAAACCGACATGGTTTATTTTGGTCCCCTGGTTGCAAAAAGAAATCCAGTGGAACGAACACTACATTTATTTTGTAAATTATAATTCCTGTTAAAATCAACAAGTCAGGAAGAACAAGGTATGACTTAAGTGCGTAATTGACTAGTCACTACCCTGTGACTATGCAGTATCCCTCCCTCCCTCAGGTCAAGACTTCACCGTGAGACTTTACTAACCAGTACACGATGCAGTGGTGGCTACATCCATCCTTCCTGTATATAAAACCTCTGTTTCACACTCCTGGGCCGTGTGTGTGTTTAATAATAATAATAATGAATTGCATTTATATAGCACTTTTTGAGACCCTCAAAGCGCTTTACAGTTCCACTATTCATTCACTCTCACATTCAAGCACTGGTGGAGGAACACTGGTACAAGCTACAGTTGTAGCCACAGCTGCCCTGGGGCAGACTGACAGAAGCGAGGCTGCCATATCGCGCCATCGGCCCACTCTTCCTATTCCTCATCACCATCTGTCTTCAGCTGCCTGAGGCCCTCTCGTAGGCGCTTTTGGTGTCCTGACATCAGTGACATGTATGTCCTCCTGTGGCCAGCTTATCATCCCAGCATAGTAATCTGATGACCAGTATGGCATTTGTATTGATAACTCAAATCTTATTACCACCCTTCAGCTTGCTAGTACTTGGAGCTGTCCTGTAACTCCACCCCTTCAGTCTGGATCACCTTCCCTCTCTTTGCAACCATTCAGCCACACCTATCCAGCCTGAGTGACATCCTTATGCCCTTGCTGCACATCCCGGTGAGGTGGATCAGTGAATCAATGCCTTGTTTGTTCCTGGTGTACAGCTTGATGTCATCCATATACAGGAGGTGGCTGATGGTCACTCGACTCGTAAATCTATATCCAGTTTTAGTGATGAGCTGGCTCAAGGGGTTGAGGGCTCTGCAGGACACTGCATATATATTTATCTTGTGCCATGACAAAGCATTTGCCCCTTTCCTGATTGGCTGTTGTTAGTCACAGTTAACTCATGATTTAACAGTATGAGGCAATTACTGTTTCCCACAGGCCCAGGCAGATTTGGATAGTTTTTTTCCTTCAATAAATGAACTCATCATTTACAAATTACATTTTGTATTTATTTGGATTATTTAATTTATCATATTAGATTTTTTTTGACAATCTGAAACATGTAAGTTTGAAAAATAAGCAAAAAACTAAGAACTCAGGATAGGGGCAAATGCTTTTTCTCACATTATGTAGTCTGAGATGTTTAACAGAGTTTGACCAGCTTTGGGAAACATCACACATTCCAGTTGATGACCTTGATCAAAAATACAGAACAAGTGAGGTGGTGTAGGTGTGACATCCAGTCGTTTCTCACTCTGTCGGGTGCCAAAATCCCAGATATAAAGCTCTCAGGTGTTAGATGAAAGCAAGGCAGGGCTCCGGTTTGCAACGTACCCAGAACCACAGAGACAGAAACATAGTTAACCAAGTTCATCTTCTGTGTGTTTCCCTTTTACACCCACAGCACAGAGCTCAACAGTATGCAATACAACCCTCTCTTTCCCTTTCTCTTTCTCTCTAGGCTGTTTTTATTTTGCCTCTTTGTGTTGCAAAGGGCAGCTACAATCACCTCAGAAGCTTCACTTTGACTTGCTCTTGAAAATTGTGGGTTTGTGTGCAGGATGAGTGCTCATGCATAAGTAAATCAGCAGGAATGTAGGAATGCATTCACAGTCTTTCTGAATAAACCCCCCATGAATGAGAACAGGAGAACAGAAGACGATAACCACGCATGCTCGCAAAGACACTGACCACCCTGAGCGCAGACGTGTATGCAAGCACACAGTAAACCACACAGTTTGTTCAAATTTTTAACAGCAACAAGCATGAAGACACTTGAGAGTGGGATGTCTACAAGACTATGAGCCAGCTGCCTTCATAAAGTGTTTTTTTTAGTTTCTGATCTTGCAAGGTCAGCATTGACAATTTAATCTCCCCATAATGAAAAAGACAGGCTCCAAAAGCAACTCCATCCCCCATAGACTCCCATGTTAAACAGCACAAACAACCATGTTTATAGTCTGAAAATATAAATAAATAAACATATTGGTGACTAAATTGTGGAGCCAGACACCAGTCAGTGATGTCACAGTGGATGTGCCCATCTTTTATATACAGTCTATGAAGGAAACCCAGGCTTAGTCAAAATAAAACCATGTGTGTTGTAACCTAACAACCCCAGATCTAGTTTGTTCTTAACTTTAAAAGAAGAATACAGAGACAGAGAAGAAGACGGGCTAAAGTGACCAGATTTTATCAGTCACCATTACAAACAGCAGAATAAAAATAGGACTGGTTCAGGGAAGAAAGCATGAAACACAAAGCCACTCCAGAGGAATAAATAAAAAGATTATGTCATGGCGCCCTGGTGGAAAAACAAATCTCAGTAGCAGAGCGCTATCTGACTATCTATCTGTTTGTGTCAGGGCTGAACCTGTTTGTCACGTTTTTTTTTTCCTTTTTTTTGCTTTGGGGACAGTTAACAGAGACAACGATCAGCGTGGGACAGGCCAAGCTCTATTTTCCACAGCAGGTATAGCGGTCAGACAGTCATAAAATAATCCCCACTCTCAGCCCAAAGATAACACACACACTGAGGGTGGTTCAGGATGG
Organism: Simochromis diagramma; assembly: GCF_900408965.1. NCBI lineage: Eukaryota > Metazoa > Chordata > Actinopteri > Cichliformes > Cichlidae > Simochromis > Simochromis diagramma. The sequence goes on along the minus strand of NW_024387523.1, from coordinate 17,715,702 downwards.
ATGGAAGGGTGGGGTAGAGGAGCAGCGAGGAACAAAAAGAGTAAAGTTAGCGCTAAAATAAAACGCTCTGTTAACTTGATCATTTGTCAGCAGGAAAAGAAATCTCCACAACACAAACACAGAACTTTACCCACACACAGTCCTCCTGTGCACACTGGTGCAATAAGCAGGAACCCTTGCAGCTGACTAAGGTGAAGTCAGCATGGGAATATTCACCCTGCACATAAAAAGCTGACTGTGAGAACTACTTTGCACAACCTTGCATGAGTAGCCACAACTAAAAGTCAGCTTCATCTCTTCTCAAACTCCTCCTTCAGTTTTAAAATGACAATAAGCAAATGACAAAACCTTACCTGTTGTCAGTTTGTCCGCGTGCCCAAACAGCCAGACGCCTTTAGGTTTCTCCCTGTTGGGACTCAGGCACGAGGATGGAGAGGAAGATGAGCTTTTTTCTGTCTTCTTCTTCTTCTGGATACCGTTTCCCATTTTTTTTCTTTTTTTTTCTGAGAGAGTGGGGCAGTCCTCTGGCCCCTAGAGTGGCTCTACCATGTTTTCCTCCTGTGACATTACATCTGTATCCTTACTCTTAAATCCTTTCTACTCCAGCATGAGCATACACTCTGAGTCAAAGTCAATAAAGCTCAAATCATTCCTGCTGATTCAGTCCTGCTGACACACACACACATGCCACAGTGTGGACTATCTTTGCTAAAGACCCACTGACACCATTCCTGTGCGACAAACAAAAAAAAGCTCCGTAAATCATAAATGTCCACTCAAATCTGCCGTTCACCACTGCTAGTCAAGCACAGCCACTGAAGACACACTCAGCACTGACAAGCCTCAGTTTGTGGGTGTGTACGTATGTATGCGTGGAATCGTGTGTGTATGTGTGTGTGCCCCTCCCACTGTGATCGCTGTGCTCCAAAGCAGAGGATTCACACAAGCACCACATTAGACTTATTTCCATCATTTCGAGCCTCACACGCAAACAGAAACCAAAAGCTGCCCGATGAGAAGGGTGGTCTGTAGCATTTACTGCCTGGGAATGAGTAACACAGAATAAGTAATAAATACTGAAATAAAGGAAAGAGTGTGGGCTTAGAACAGCATATGGATGCTTAATAATTCAGCCGATCTTGACAGGTGAAGATATTCTGTCTGGCACTCTTTGAAATTCCCCTTCATCCCCCCCCCACACACACAAACACAAACCGAATATAAAAACTATAGTCAGAGGATCAAAGCTTGTTTTGATATGAGATCACTCCGGCTACACTTAGAGGAAATACAAATGCTGAGCCAGACAGATGAGTTACAGAAATAGGGATAATGGGGAATTCTGGGGAAACTAAATCACTTGTGTCGAGTCCAATCTTTTCCTGTAACATCCTCTTCCTCGTTCCCTGTGCTCCCTTTCCCTCTAGCTCCTCCCACCTCCCCGTCTAACCCTAAAAATGAACACCGAGTGATGATTTGGCAGGTTATGTGACTTGGAGTGATGATGTCATGACCTCTGCTGTCACCAGATAGGAATGACACCATTCCCAGAGCCTGTGGATCGATTGCAGTTGTTCAGAAGCAGGTCAGAGAGAAAGGCGTGTGGAAAGAAAGAGATGGTGATGATGAACACCACCATCACCACGTAGCACGGTGCTCCTATCAGGTGAAAGTGAGATTTCGGTGAAGAAAAAATGCGCACTTCTCATGAGCGAAGCCCTGTTCATGCACAGCCCTCCAGCCCTTGCTCCTTCAGATGTGTAGAGAAGAAGATAAAAAAAAAGGCTCCAATAAAAGAAAAAAGCAGATTTACTGTCAGGGGAGGGGGAGCGTGGATGGGGAGAGCTGCTGGGCAAAGAATTTACAATCCCTTCTTTTTCTACAAGAGGAATCGATTTGGCTCTGAGGAGCAGGAGGACTTACTGGGAATTTCCAAATATGAAATATGAATGCTCATGCTATATGTGTGTTAGATTGTGTCTGCATACAGAGGAAGGAGAAAGGAGAGAAGTGCGCTTATGATATCAGCAAGCTTCCTGTTGCAGAGTGTAAAACGATCTTCACTAAAACACTCAGAACGATGTGCTGCCTCCTAATGCATCGCCAACACAACCACACCCAGTGCATCTGCGCTGGTAGAGTACACTGAGCTCCTCGTCTCATCCCTCATAAAACTATGAGATCTCACTCAGGTCACGCACAGGGATGATGCTCTGTAACATGCCTTCACCTGTGAGCAGCAAAGCATAGTGGCAAACGTGCCCTAGATACATTTCAATATGAGCGTGATGAAAGCGTGTGTCAGAGTCAGGAGACAGTTGAGGATCTGACAGTTGAAGGGAACTGAAAAAAGAGAAACATGCAAAGGGGAGTCGACATGCGTGCATGTGCGTACACGTGCGCATGCGCATGCGTACATTAAAGGATATTTGTGTAGAGGAATGCTGTTGTCATGGAGACCATCACCAGAGTCTCAAAACAGGACTAAGGAATCTCTCTTTAAATGTTACTGTTTACACTTTTATTGGTGTGTGTGTGTGTGTGTGTGCATATCTGTCCCATCAAAAGCGCCCCGTCAGACAGCATCTGTTTAAAGAAGTTGCAAATTAAAAGCCTCCTCGTCATGATACGTTGTTGCGCTGTATGACCTTGATCCTATCCCTTCACCGTGGCACGAGCATTTAGAGTGAAATCCTCACGCTCAATAATTCTGCCTACATCAGCCCAGCACTTCCATCTTGTGGCAATGCTCTGCTATCACTATTTAAACCCCTGAGGACAAACAACGCTGGTGTTGCAAAAGCACTCTGTCATTAACATTCAGCTGCAGAGCTGCAGACTAGCAAAGGTGACAGTTTCAGGTATGATCCTGAAGTTCCCCTCTAAACGGTGACATCTGCTGACTAAAAAAGCAGGTGCAACTGAAGTATTTTTCTTTGGCATTGAGCTGATTTCATGAGCACATCGCTCAAGAGTTGTCTGCCATAGTGGATGTCATACAACCACCAGTTGCTTGGGAAACTGTCAGGCAGAGGTTCCTGGATGTGGTTGGGTGAAACCGTTTGTAAAGAAGGTGTTGCACGAAAGACTCCTTATGACTGTTTTTGTTGCTAGCAGATTGCTACGGTTGCCTCTACTTTTTCATGTTTGTTTTCAAACACTTACTAGCCAAGTGGTAGCAAACCTTGAAAAAGGGGGACAAAAAGTTTGTGTAGCACTTTTCACATTTGTACTACAGCTTTCAGAGATTTTTCCTTTTATTTTGTTGACAAGTCTTCCACTTCCTTTCAAAGTACAACTGCAACAATATGCTGGTGTTAGCAGTATCAGGGAGGTTTTTGTCAACTGGTTGGGAAATACATGTTTTCCTTTGTAACTCCCTAGCTCTACTGTCTTCTCCAAATATGGCCATGTCCAGCTTAAAAGATATAAAAAACCGGATGGCAAGTGTCAAAATGTAAAACTCAAGCTTATGGGCAAGTTAAGTAAGAAAGATATCTATTCCTGTGTCAGCCTGCATTCCTGCCAGTCTATTCTTTGCATCACTTTTCATTCTGTTGTCATCAATCTGGTCTAATCATTTTCAATCCTACCTTCTGTGAGCCAATCAGCCTCTATTCTGTGTTTTAAGTGTCAGCTCTCTTCTGCCATTCTGCCTTTTACATTGACTGGAATGACTCGCCTCATTTCATTCTGGTCACCTAGAGATCCTCATTCAAATCTATACCTGCCTCATTTCCACCCCAACCAGTGTCTAGACTCACTGGCATTCCAACGGGACAAGCAAGGTAAGCAGTGCTTGCCGTGTCAAATCTAAAAATAGACATAATTTAAAACTTATCAAAGTAAAGCGATCTCTCTCCTTTCATATCAGACATCACTGTGATAAAGCTCCTCGCCTGCTAGTTATTGTGTGCATGGCAGAGGTGTGGACTCGAGTCACATGACTTGGACTCGAGTCAGACTCGAGTCATTAATTTTATGACTTTAGACTTGACTTGAAAAAATGTTCTAAGACTTGTGACTTGACTTGGACTTTTACACCAATGACTTGGGACTTGAATTGGACTTGAACCGGTTTACTTGAAAAGACTTGATATTTTACCCCAAATATAAAATTTAACATGCATATTATATAGAGATTGAAAATGTGACGTCATTCACGGGTAGAACCGCAAAGGATTCTGGGAACTCGTGGCAAGCGGTACTAGCGCACGCAGGCTTTCAATTAAAATCAGTTATACAGCGATAAAAAGAAACACAAAAATGGCAAGAAGCTGTTGTATTATTAACTGCAATAGCCGGTCGCATGACAGCCACGGGAAGCCGACGGGTAAAGAGATCGGTTGTTATCGGATTACGTCGTTGAAGAGAAATTGTTCGAGCCATGTTTCCGAAGTAACAAAGAGGCGACTGGATTGCAGCCATTCAAAGACAAAATATTACGTCCCAGAACACTCCAGCTCACAGGTTAGTCTGCTCCAAGCATTTACACGAAGGTCAGTCTGCTGTTGTAGTTAATGCCTCATTTTTCTTAAACATAATTGGTGATATAGGTTACAAGCAAGTCTGGCGCTGAACAGAAATTGTCGCGCTATGCTCCTTTGTTTATTGTGCATAAATAGTAAATTGTCCTGACACAATATTGCGTTTCGCTTCTGTTATTATGGTACATTGACAAAAACATATACTTTTATTCACAGGATAAAACAGGTTTTTTGTATCACTAATTGCCCAGTACGATTACAGCATACAATATTACTGTCACTGCTACATTTCTGTGATGCTACCAGAAATTATTTTCACTGCTAATTAATTACCATTGAGCTCAAAGGTCCTATTAATAAACGGTTAAGGAATGTGTATTTATGACGACGATTTGTGAGGCTGGTAAACTTATGATATGTACGATGGTCTTTACTTTCTACACGGTGCATTTCAAGGTCCTGTACCCATCCGTCGGTAAACTGTACCTGGGCTTGTTGCAGTGAACTGAAGTTACTAAACTTCACGAGTGTATGCACTCACTCCAAGAACCGTATAATTATAAATATGCATATAAATATGCTAGGATGAGATAGCTGACTTCATCTAACTAGCAAATGTTTTCCAGGCTACGTTGGTGATGCAGTTTTTTTTTAATGTGTATGATATTTTTGTCATGCGATTTTAAAGCCAGTCCTACAACCGCATCCAAGAATAACATGCAGCTTATCTCAGAACTGTCGGTGAAAATTATTCTAGGAGCTAGGTTTAATTGAGCTGCATTTTAAATCAAATCAAATTCAAAAATTCAAATTTTATTTGTCACGTACACAGTCATACACAGTACGATATGTAGTGAAATGCTTGGACAACTGCTCATGACCTAAAGAAAACAAAAAAGGAAAAGGCTATGAATAAGATAGGAAATAAATATGAAAAATTAAAAAGGGTAAATTTAACTAGGAAGGAATAAAATATAAATTAAGGTTTAAAATGAAATAACTGTACAACACAAATTAGAATGAAGGGTAAATTTAACTGGGAGAATAAGATAAAATATATAAATTAAAGTTGAAAATAAAATAACTGTACAACAAAATACACAATATAGAACTATATAAGAATGTATGAAGAAATATAAATAAATATGTACACAATAACAGCAGCATATACACAATAACAGCAGCGTGATTTAAGTAATGAAGTGAAAACAATGTCCAGAATGTCCAGTGTGTGTGTAAGAACTGTATGTGTGGGTCAGTACTGTGTGGTGGTGTGATTGAGAGACCGTATCGCCTGCGGGAAGAAGCTCCTCCTCAGTCTCTCTGTGTTGGTCTTCAGGGAGCGGAATCGCTTTCCTGACCTCAACAGAGAGAACAGACTGTTGTTGGGATGGCTGAGGTCCTTCACGATCTTCCTGGCCTTGGTCCAGCACCGCCTGCTGTAGATTGAGTGCAGGTCAGGGAGCTCGGAGCGGATGGTGCGCTCAGCTGATCGCACAACCCTCTGTAGAGCTCGTCTGTCCTGCATGGTGCTGTTCCCGAACCAGGTTAAGATGTTTCCCGTCAGGATGCTCTCTATGGTGCAGGAGTAAAAGTTCCTGAGCACCTTGGAGGGCAGTTGGAAGTCTCTCAAGCGTCTGAGGTGGTAGAGACGCTGACGGGCCTTTTTCACCACGGTGTTGATGTGACAGGACCATGACAGGTCCTGCGTGATGTGAACTCCGAGGTATTTGAAGCTGTCCACTCTCTCCACTGGGCACTCGTTGATGACAGGGGTCTGGTAGTTCCTCTCCTGCTTAGTGCTGAAGTCCACTATCAGCTCCTTTGTCTTACTGACGTTTAGAAGGAGGTTGTTCCTCTGGCACCAGTTCTCCAGATTCCTAATCTCCTTCAGGTAGGCCGTCTCGTTGTTATCAGAGATCAGGCCCACCACGACGGTGTCGTCAGCAAACTTGATGATGGTGGTGGAGCTGGTAGTGGCCACACAGTCATATGTGTACAAAGAGTACAGCAGGGGGCTCAGAACACACCCCTGGGGGGCTCCAGTGCTGAGAGTGGTGGAGGCTGAGACATGTCCGCCCATCCTTACTGCCTGTGGTCTGCCAGTTAGGAAGTTGGAGATCCACTGACACATAGATGAGCTGAGTCCCAGATGCTCCAGCTTGGTGGTGAGTGTGGAGGGAATTATGGTGTTAAATGCAGAGCTGTAGTCTATGAAGAGCATTTTAACATAATTCCCCCTTCTAGTGTCCAAGTGAGTGAGTGATGTGTGGAGGAGATGAGAGATGGCATCGTCTGTGGAACGATTTGGATGGTAAGCGAACTGTAGTGGGTCCAGTCTGGTAGTGAAGAAATGATGAAGTCTCTGACCAGGCGTTCAAAGCACTTCATCACTACTGAGGTGAGGGCTACAGGGCGATAGTCATTGAGAGAAGCAGGGTGGGGTTTCTTCGGGACAGGAACAATGATGGACTCTTTGAAGCATGTGGGGATCACCGACTGAGATAGAGAGATGTTGAATATCTCAGTGAACACAGGAGCTAGCTGGTATGCGCAGTCTCTTAGGATACGACCTGGGATACCGTCTGGTCCTGCTGCTTTCCTGGTGTTCACTCTCTTGAAGGCTCTCCTTACTTCATGCTCGGAGATGACGAGGTGCAATTTCACAATTTGTGTATATTTTCTAAGTTCACTATTTTGTCATGTGTTGAGAAAAACACAGATTTAAAAATTACATGGTCTAATATTTACATTTAGCATATAACTGCAACATGCTTTTTTTCGTTTTTTTTTTTTAAAGACTCGAAAGGACTTGAAATTCAAAATTTCAGACTTGTGACTTTACTTGGACTTTTACACCAGTGACTTGAGACTCGACTCTGACTTGCCTGACATTACTTGAGACTTGACTTGAGACTTGAGGATAAAGACTTGAGACTTACTTGAGACTTGCAAAACAATGACTTGGTCCCACCTCTGGTGCATGGAGCCTTGAGCTGCGCTTACGTAACAAAGACGTAACAAAGATGTGCACGGATGACGCAAAGTGCAGCAGATCAACAAAGACAAATGGAATCGCTGTAATTTACAAGAACTGCAAATATGTTATAGGATTTTCTATGCAAACCTTCGTATGCAGTGGAGACGCAACGTTCGTTCAGTCCCTCCTGTGGTCACACAAGGCTGGTTTCAAAAGCGACTCACTCCCCATTAGCTCCCTTGTCTCAACCACGCACCCAACTGTACAGCAGAAAAAAACATGTTTGCAACCGGGTTGAGGAAACTGTTTTATTCTTCTACACTTAATTTACGCCTTTGAGAAAACAAATAATTTTTAATAAGTTGACATTTTTTAAGGCTTTAATGTCACGGTGGCTTTGAGCTTGATCTGTATATAGTATTCACTGCACAGCAAGCTACATTTATTTTTGCCTAATAATTCCATTAAGAACGCTTCAAAGGGTATTTTATTTACATGTCAGCAGACATCTGTCCGATTCACCTGTGCAGTTTTCGTATGTACCTTGCCTATCAAGCTAGCTAGCATCAGCCGATAACCTCTTAACTAAATATGGCCAAAAAACAAGACTGTGACAACCTTGAAGCCAGGCGCAAGGCTTCAAGATGTTTATCCACAAACCAGTGCTTACATTCATGTTTACTGTCATAATGCACAATCTAATATTTTTCAAAGCACTTTACACCCCCCAAAAATGAAATAAAGTGAAATAGGGGAGCCGTGTACAACTTTTCAGGAGTGGAGATATGAAGATAACTTTTATTTTTTGTGAACTAAAGAAAGTTACGACCTGCGCTTCATATGGAAACACAGCTAGCATTAGCAAGTAAACCAGCTTCAATGATTTGTGCTGGTAACAGATAATTTACTAGATATTTATTGAACTATAGTGGTAGCCAGAAAAGAGTGCAGAAAGGTGAACATGTCCATGTAGCATACAGACAGACAGCACAAATGTCTCTGCTTGCCTTTCTGTAAGAGTCAACACATGCCACTGCTAGAATAGTTGGTGAAGCAAAAGCTCTAAACAACTAAAACTTGGTTCTTTGGTCAAATTTATGAAATAACTAAATAAAAGGTTAACATTAAGCCCAGTTAAGCCCAGGCCAGTTGTGTGCTATTTCACATATACTAGAGATAAGAGTATAGTGATTAATTTGTACATGTTTGTTTGCTGAAAGAAAACCAGTGAAAGAAAAAGAAATGGAATTCACCAATTTTGACAATTCATTGAACCAAACAGAACTTAATATTCAAAAGCAACATTATGCTGGTGTTGATTTCTCCAGTACAAAGTCTGTGTCATATTAGAATTTCATTTGGCTTTATATGTAGGAAACAAGTATTTTATGTACTCTCATCACTTATGCTTATTTTCCTCATGGTTGGAGATATTAAGTAAATATCAAGCTCACACAAGCGTCGTGGAAGTGGACCTTGTAAATTGTTTGAGAAGAGTTGGGAGTTTCAAAGAAATACTTGGCAGGTGGTTTGATGAATCATCTTTTTAAAACCAAACCACGTGCTAACTTTAACAACAAAGCATGGGATGAATAATTAATCTCAGCAAAAACAAGCTACACTCTGAAAACCAACAGGCAGTCAGCGTAGCAAGCTAAGTAGTTAGCATGTCTTAGTCAAAGTCGCTATGAAAAAGACCTGAACCCACAGTGTATTTCCAGATCAACATTTGTCAAGCACAAGTGCCGATGTGGGATAGCACAACCTGACAACACTGCAGCCTGGTAAATATCTAAGCTTGAACCACAAGAAGCTGGCAAAAGCCTAGATTAGAAACAAACATTGGTGACATTAGTTATTATTCCAAGGTCTTTCATCAAGTGAAAGTTATCAGAACTTTATAGTCCTTAATTTACTCGAGGCTCGCTGAGTTCTGAGTTGTGCTATCATTGTCTTCTTCTCTTCACAGAAATAAAAATGGACAAAGACGCAGCTGTATCCTGTAAACAGCTTTCAACAGGTGTATCTGTTACAACATATTACATAACTGAACCACACACACACACACACACACACACACACACACACACACACACACACACACACACACACACACACATATTCTTGAGGGTAAATCAGTTGTATTTCCCTGTATATACAGATGCCCACTCCCTTAGTCCCACAGTGATGTCTTCCAGCTGCTTCCCCACCACATCAAACACACTCCATGTCCTATAAAACAACCATTACCTTTTATTCCATAAACATAACCCCTGCAAACACATCGGATAATGATCACAAGTAATTTTAGGAACCTCTTCCTACGTACATATAAATGCATTGATGTGACCTGCATGGGAATTCACAAGGAATGTGAACCTCTAAAGAAAATATGAGGTACGCTTCACCTTAACCACGACCTGAAAATGCTTAATGTTTCACGACAACATCACCCTATTATTGCTGCCACAGCAACGCGTTCCTCACAGTGTTGCTGCCTAGGAGACGTTTACCTCAGCGACATGGCTTTAGGTCTGTGGCGATGGATGAGGTATCTGCTTACCCAGGTGAAATTACCACACACTCATCAAAGTGTGTGCGCATTGGTGATGAATGATGTTCGAGGGGGGACGCAGTGGGGATGCATTAAACTTTCACACCCTCTCGTTGCCCGACACTCACTGCCTTCATCCTGTCAAACTGCATTAAACCAGCCCTGAGTTGTGGCCTGTAATAAAGCGTGGGCTGTATACAATGTTCTCAATGTAATGAGATGTTTGCTCTTCTATTACCCTGCTAGGTCTGTAATCTACATCCCAGTTTGTGAATCTACACACCCTGACTGTATTCTGTGATGTGGCAGCCGAACACACACATATAAACCCGTAGCAGATCCAGAAACTCAAGTACTGAGTGGGCTCCATTGCAAACACATTTAGAAGGCCACATGAAAAAAAAAGAAAATAAAAAGGAAAGGCTCACACGGGGCTGTACACATGCAGAAAACAGTGACTGCACACACAGACACACTCGTGTGGAATCCCGGGGACTGCGCAAAATGACCTCACAGCACAAAAAGCCAGCAACCAAAGATGGGCTGTGCTGGACAAAGCAGGTAGTTGCGGGGGGCTCTACTCAACCTCGAATGTGTGTGTGTGTTTCTTTGTGGAGGTGATGTAATGAATGTTGGCGCCGCCCTAAGCCCAGCAATATGCCGCTGACACACAAACACAGAGATACCCTCTGATACAGGGCAGCTCTCGGTCACACGCCCTCACACGCAGCTCAGCAGACGTCCAACTATAAACACATGCTGACTGCACAGTAACAATCAGCGAAGGCCAACACACCCACAGTGGTGCTGAAAAGAGCGTTAAGCAATCTGAGAAGTGATTAGAAGATAGAAATATTCTTTAACGAGTGTGAAAAGAGGCTGAAAAACCTAGGAGACACAGAGATGTGTGTGTCTGAGTGCATGTGTTTGCATGTGTGCTGAGACGTTGCTCTAATTAAAAAAGCATTGAGAGAGTGTTCCCGAAGAGTCCTCTCAAGGCTGAATGGAGCTTTGTGATTCGTTGTAATCTCTCCTCTACATCACATAACTCTAGGCCCAATCTGGCATCCAGGCTAACACACACACACACACACACACACACACACAATCCGCTGTGATACAAGACTCCCAGGAATTCAGCACATCAAAGACAGTTTTGTTTTTCTGTTTTTTTTAAGAAGAAGAGGAGTCTCTGTAAAATGTAGCCAGCAGTCGGTGTTGAACTGCAGAGCGCTCCCTTTCAGAGGAGACGGTCTGAATCAGTCATGCACGGATGACGCAGCTAATGTAAACCAGCAAAGATGTAAGTGTGCCGCACATAACAAAGATGTGCACGGATGACGCAAAGTGCAGCAGATCAACAAAGACAAATGGAAACACTGTAATTTACAAGAACTGCAAATGCGTTATGGGATTTTAAGCAAACGTTCGTATGCAGTGGAGACGCAACGTGAGACTGGTTCGTTCAGTCCCTCCTGCGGCCACACAAGGCTGGCTTCAAAAGCGACTCACTCCCCATTAGCTCCCTTGTCTCAACCACGCACCCAACTGTACAGCAGAAAAAAACATGTTTACAACCGGGTTGAGGAAACTGTTTTATTCTTCTACACTTAATTTATGCCTTTGAGAAAACAAATAATTTTTAATAAGTTGACATTTTTTAAGGCTTTAATGTCACGGTGGCGTTGAGCTTGATCTGTTTATAGTATTCACTGCACAGCAAGCTACATTTATTTTTGCCTAATAATTCCATTAAGAAAGCTTCAAAGGGTATTTTATTTAAATGTCAGCAGACATTTGTCCTTGCCTATCAAGCTAGCTAGCATCAGTCGATAACCTCTTAACCAAATATGCCCAACCAACAAGACTGACAAACTTGAAGCCAGACACAAGGCTTCAAGATGTTCATCCACAAACCAGTGCTTACATTCATGTTTACTGTCATAATGCACAATCTGATATTTTTCAAGACACACTACACCAATAAAAAACCGAAATGAAGTAAGTGGGGGAGTGGTTTACAACTTTTTAGGAGTGGAGATATGAAGATAACTTATTTTTTGTGAACTAAAGAACAAGAGCATGACAATAATGTGAAAACTGCGCCCAGGACAAAAACAAACAGGGCAACTCTTTGCCCTTTAAAAAACAGACAGCATGCCAGCACAAAGCCAGGGAAGAACCAGGAATGATGCTGGATGTATGTGCACCTCAGCCCTGCAACAAGACTTTAGTTTAGTCGGTAAGAGAAGCAGTGAAGTGCAGTTAGCTTCTAGCCTCCATTTTTACCCGCACTTGTTTCTACAGTGAAATTACGCTGGTGGTCACTTTAACGCTTCTTTGAGATTCAGTGTTGCATTGTGTTCAGACATAATCACTAAAACAAAGACTGTATGTATGTTCATTAAGATGGCAATTTGTGTCAGTGTGCGGCACTGTAACCTTAGTATTATATTATTAAATGTTACATAGTAATGCAAACATAATGTAACATTATTTTCCCCAAGCAGTAATTAAGTAACATAATGCGTAACAAAAGTAACAAGTAATGTGTATTATATTGATTTTATTTCATTTTATCTTCAGGTCTTGGCAGATGGCCGCCCCTCCCTGAGCCTGGTTCTGCTGGAGTTTTCTTCCTGTTAAAAGGGAGTTTTGTGTGTGAGTGCACTTTTCTTGGTGGAGACTGATTTTTTGTTTCCTCGGGTTGAAAAAGTCACCTAGCTGGTTCTGAAAGAATGAACTGTTGTGAAAGAAAAGTAAAGGTGCAATGCACCGATTACTGACAGTTAGGAGACCAAGTGCCAAAGAAAACAAAAGCAGTTCAAGTCTAACGATGTGTTCATGCACACACAACCACAGGTGAGACAGAAAGCACTTGCAGTTCATGCTTGTGAAACAGCACGACTGTTTTTTTCCCCTTAGAATAAGATGGAAGTGCAGAGGCCTCAGACCCCCTGTGCATGGTGAATGCATGTGAACTTTGAATAGATGCTGACTAATTTAAACCGCTGCTTGAGCAATGTTTGGAGGATTAGAACAGGGAACTATGTCCTGTCAATGCTCCAATTTCTGCTTTTCAGATATCATGGATTTCTTTCAAATGAAACTTTCAGATGATAACAAACACATGTGCAGCTGCATTACGATCCCACTGTAGTCCATCTTAACCAACTGAACTCAAAGAGAACACAGCTAGTGAACACAAAGCTGCATCAATATGTGTGCTCATTTTCTGTTTGCAATCTGAGTCTTCTCATATTCACATCACTCCCTTTTTAGCCTTTATAATGGAAAAAAAACATGATGCCAAAACCAGGGTTCCCACACATTCTTCGCATCAGCCTTTGACCACATCCTTTGCACGGGAATTATTAGCACTACTACAAGTTAATCTTTGCTTTCAAATGAAGTCACTGTCTGTTACCCATCCTGTAGTCATAGTTCTCCACGGATGTGACAAAACCATAGCATTAGGCACGGTAAGGGATTGTGGAAGCCTTATTTAGGCAGAAGAGGCACAAAAACCACAAAGGAGGTGACCAAGAAAGTTTAAAAGACTCAGAATCTGGGTTTCCAAGACTTGCTACAGTAACACACACAAGTGCAATGACAGAGGAGAAATGGATGGGTTTAGAGGTGGAACAAAAACAGGAAATGGGAACTGTGGGTAATCTCTGTGCTGTAGAGCAAGCAAACAGTGAGTAAACAGAAGAGAGGGGATTAGACCCCGGAGTCAGACTTTGTGTGTGTCGGTTTTGCCAGGTTTTAAATCTACAGACTGATGTCCCGATGATAACAAAATCTCTTGTAACTTTCCATCTTAATCTCAAAGTCAACATTCCTCAAAAACACATCATGACCATGAAGTCTGCGGTCATGACAAACAAAACAGGACAAAATTATACGGCAGACTCACCAGACAAACCAAAAGTGGCTTCAAGATGCTGAGCCTTGTTTTTTTCCCCCTACGTCACATAAATTCACAAAAAGGGTTATCTCAGCACACTTTAGATTATAAGGTAAAGAATTCTCTCTGACACTTTCTGGCATGTTCACCAATGTTGAAAGGTGCTTTTGCACTAACCAATCAGCAAACAAGGGGGTTTGTGCCTCAAGCCAACCAGACTTTGAGTAAAAACAAAAGTAAACACACAGTGAAAGAAAAAGTAACTCGGACTAATATTTTGCTGGTTGAAGGCTCTGCTTCCAAACAGGGACTTTATCAGTCCTTGTAAGTTAAAACAGTCCTCTCTGCCTTTCTAGGAACAATAACACTACTTCAAATGGTAGCAACAGGGAGTCCACAAGCTAGCAGCTAACCGTCTCAAGCTTCAGATGGGATTTTTTTGTTTGGTTTTTGTTTGTCTCTGGGTTTGTTTGGTTTGTTTTTTTCCAGAAAACAGCATGTTGCTATGGTAACAAGGGAAAGTTACATGCCGTAAAACCAAAACGACGAGCTAAACGACGATAAAACACTACACGGATTTGAGGGGAACTGCAGAGTCTGTGTAGGTTTGTCACGACAAGCAACATCTTATAATCGAACAACAGAAACATAATCTGATCCACTGTTAGTGCAAACATATAATTAGAGTATAAATGCTGCTTACAATCATAAATGCAAACTGTACTAGAAATAGGAAATCATTCTGATTTAAAGCTATCAATCCTCGTGTGATGAACAATATTTATTTTATCTTCTATTTTAAACTATTTAAATTAAATATTAAGAAAACATTTATTCAAAATCTTTAAATGTCCCCCAGCAAACTGTTTATGAGCTAGAATTTCTTCTAGTCTTACTGTGTTTGGCGACACTTAAAAAAGGTCAAGTTCAAAATGACTCCTCTCTCACCTTTTGCAGGCTCATGGTTCTGGTGTCCCAGTTTGGCATCTGTCACAGCACTCCCATTGCGGTTCAGTCCATTGCCGGCGTTCTTTTTCCGCCGGCTCCCCTTTAACCAGCTGAAGGCGCCTCCAAGGGAGCTTCCTGGCTTCCTCTGCCCACGCTGAGCCTTCGCCTCACGGGCTAAGATCTCAGTGATGTCCCTGGGCACCAGGTCACCTGTAGACCTCCTCCGGGACATCCTGGAGGTTGGTCCTGGAGGCTAAGGAACTGTACCTCCACCTGGATCAAGGCGTCTTACTGTTTGTCACAGGACCTGGACCTCCCTGGTATGTCGGGTTTGATGAAACCTCCCTTCCCTGTTTGGCCTCTCTTAGTGTCCGTTTATCCTTTCCTCCCCCCGTCTGTCACCACCTGGGACAACAATGAGATCAGCAGGATGAGAGAAAGAGCGCAGAAGAGAAATATATAAAAATAGGCTGGAAATGAAAGTCAGAGGGAGGACAGAGTGGCATGGGAACTCAACAGAGGAACAAAGTTAAGGCTGGGTTAATGAGAATATCCAAACCCAGTCAAGATGATCAGGAATGGAATCGAAATAAAACATAAACAGAAAAGAAGAGAAAACAAGAAAGTATAACCGTGAACCGAGAGTATTTCTACGGTGTTCTCCCAAAGTTTTCCTGTTACTCAGTCGCCCCCACTCTCCCTTTTCTATTCTCTCACTTTTCTTGTATATGTCCTGGCCCTACGGGAGCTCCAGACCTCTGCAGCGTCTCTGTATGTGTGTGCATGCATGTGAGCCATGTGGTTCACATCAGCAGAAAAGTGCGTACGGCTGAGTTAGAGAAGAGAAAGAGTGGAAGAAAAAGTTTAAAAGTCAACTATTTCTTTTACTTTAAAAAGAGATACACACAAACAACACACACGCACACACACAAGCTTCCTCTACGTGTTGTCACATTAACAAACAATCAAACATTTGTAAACTTACAGCGTGAGCGTGCTGTCCTCTCCTCTGCTCCACTCCTTTCTCTCCGCCTGAGAACAGCTTTACAGAGCATGTGTGTGTCTGTGTGTGTGTGTGTGTTTAGCACAGTGAATGAAGCTCCATGCTCTCTGAACACAGTCCCTCCCTCTGTATCGGAGCCAGCCTCTCCTCCACCCTCTTACAGTGCTGGTAGGAGTGAGCCATTACAGCGCTGCTTGTTCCTCTTCATGTTCATAGCCAACTCTCACATTTTAGCTCTCGTGTTGAGTCCTTTACTTGAAGCTGCACAGTTAGGTTTCTTTCTGTCTTTCCTCCCAGCCTCGTTTCTGTGGATCAGGTTCAGTCGTCTCCCTCTGGAGAGGAACCCTGGTGTGATGATCCATCATTGAAGCTTTGAAACAAAAATACACCCTTTGGAGCAGTGTAACCATAAATAGAGCGCTCAACACTACTGTGCCTCCTTCCTGGGCTTCATTTTGTCTTATTTATTTGGAGAAAAGGAAAGCTCCATGGGGAGACTACCGAACAGTCACCTGTCAAGGGTGAAGTGATTCAGCCGTTTCACATGAAAGACAGGGTTTCTCTTTTCTACCTCTTTCTGGCCAGGTAGAAACTTGACACCACTTGTTAAATGTGACACACACACACACACACACACACACACACACACACACACACACACACACACACACACACACACACACAGAAATTAGGGCAATAAGGCAAGTCACTGGGGAGCACCTTTAAGCAGCATTCAGCTGTACTCACCTCAGAAACCTGACCTGAGCTTCAAAATTCACTGTGGTGGGGAACGAGCCGAGCCGACAACAGCATGTTGTCGTGTTGTGGGACTGGCTCGTCTGGTTTGAATGTGGAGGAGACCCAGTAGGGTAAGGAAGAGGAAGCAGAAGGTGGTGTCGCAGCCTTCTGGGAACAGACTGAGGCAAGCCTGTGACTGCAGTCTCGCATGCATCTGGTTAATTGGCAACAAGGGAGTTTACTGTAATTTTGGCATTTTATACTATGAGCACCCAAACCAACCTTTTGTATTTTGTAGCCTGTAACTCACACAAATACTCATCATCATCAAGAGTAAACATGCTGGTTAGAGCAGAGATCCAGCAAAAACATCACTTAATACATCCCATGCTAAACACAGATATAATTGTGATGCAGATCTTAGAAAGCTCCTCAGGTACACGTGTACACGCAAGTAGCCCAACAACACGGGATTAAAGTCTTTCTTATTCACATGGTCGGTCTCATCATGAGCTGTGGGCCACGGTCTTGATTTAGCTCCTGAGATGAGGCAGTTAAATTACCTGTCTCTTGGGATTCCTGGGTTATTTCTGGCACACGATCTAAAGATATCGCTGTCAGTCAGCTTTTTTTTCTTTCAGCACATGGTTCTCATATTTAACAGCTTTAATGACCGTCATCCCTCAAGCCGATCATGTACTGTCAGCGCTCGTCAGAGGTCTTTCTCTGTCTCACATCATGGAAAAGAGCGAGCCAAAAGTAAATTAAAACATGTGGAGGGAATTTGCTTTGAGGCACCGTGTCACTTGTGTTGCAGTAAAGACAGGGTGGCAGTCGGTTAGCTGTTCTCAAAAATTCGACCTGTGTGCCGGTTATGAATGTGAGATGATTCATGGTGAGGTTTTGCTTGGTGAGTGTGTGTGAGAGGGAGAGAGTGGTGGAGGGGTCCATGCTGGATGTGTGTGTTGGAGTCCTGGGAGGGGTTAAAATGAGTCATCGTTTAGTTCACTCAGGCCTAACAGATTGAAATGTTTTAAGGTTTCTATGGCAATTCAAGAGAAAACAGTTACCCTCAATATGTCTGCAAGTGGGCTACGGAGCGCCTGCGTGAAATGTGCATGTGCAGTAAAAATCATTAACCACGAGAACATCATGATCCTGCTGGGTAATGTGTCACCTATCCTCCCTCATTGTGTTCCCATATGTAGCTCTCTGTGTAACAACTGCAGCTACATATGCTCCGCTATTCTTTAACAAGCATTACAAGAGACAAGTGAAGTGATGATGGTCTTACTCGAGGTCTCAAAAACTCATAATGTTATGGCATTAAGGGCAAAAAAGCTTAAGTTGAAACAATTTGTTTAAATGTAATATTTTTACAATTCATTTTACTCTTTTATATATGCTGAAAGAGTAAATCCACTTCTGTATTCCTCCCCAGTGTTGGGAGTTAACTCGCTCGTTACATTACTAGATGTATTAATTACGTTACAATAACAGTTGTGTCATTTCTTGAATGACATAACAGATCATCATGAAAATGTTGTTCCAGGATCAACATTGCAAGTGACCAATCACATTGTTGTGACGTTATTCTTTTGTGCGCCAAGCCATTCGTGCATTTATGAAATTCCAATGTTGCAAGGACAATATCAATTCTGCTTAGCGTTTATTAAAGGGTTAGGGTCAGGGTCCGTTGATCGGCGGACAGAGGCGGTTTCTCGCAGCTTAAGTACAGTTTTTTGTTTTACGGTATTTTTTCCCGAAGTCGCAAAAGTATGACGTCACAACATTCTGATTGGTCACTTGCAATGTTGATCCTGGAACATTTACTATGATGATCTGGGAACAACACCAACGACGATATCAGATCGTGCCAGGTGGGGGACGGTTTCTGAATGCAGTTTGAGATGTGACGAGAAGAGATGCACTCTGGTACTTTAAATAGATGTGTATTTTTAGCTTTCACTGGACAAGCACTGCTTTCCTTGCTTGCCCTGAGAGAATGCTACTGGTATAGAGTTGCATCTTACTCAAAATGACTTCTAAATATGCAACTTAAGTGTAAATTATTTTGTTGAATTGTTTTGTAGAAATGGAACACCAAGAGGAGACGTTTATTAAACACTATAGCAGTATATAGATATTGGAAAAAGTTTTGGAAGCTACTTTTTAATTTCACAGTTGCACAACACTTTGTGAGTGACCTGTGTGTATGTGTGCGAGTGTTTATGTTGGATGTGACTGAAAGGAGGCTGCAGGCAGGAAATCCATACTGCCGGTTGGGATAAGCCCAGCTCTCTCGACCCGGCATTATCATTCTCGACCTGCTTTTGTCCTGCGACAGACACATTCTTTCTGCACCGACTGTTTCTCTGTTTCTATCCAGTTCTCAAACAGGCATATACAACATTTAAATGCACAAAATAAAACCAAACACCAAAATAGGTCTTAACTACTCTAATCTAACATGTGCATTTCCGTCATCTAGGAATACATTTCTAGGAATTAATTTAGAAGTGAAAAAGACCAAAAAAAAGTCCAAATACATTCCACAGTCCAATTATTTATAACATCAACCAGCTAAGATGATGTTAAGCCATGAGGACAGAGAGAGAATTGTGATAAGTAATAATAGTTTTAAAGCATGGGGAGAGATTCCAGGTTGATACTCAGCTGTGAAGGGAGCAGAAGGGATTCCTCTGTACAGAGGAAGCTTTGTCTAACCAGTCTGGTTATAATAGAAGTCAGAGACTCTGTTGGCAATGAGTTCAGTTTGATAAGGGATTTTGGAAATAAAGAAATTTAAGCTGAGAGGGGAAAAGTGCAAAGAAAAAGAAGGAGAATGTAATAAAAATGCTGGTTTTCTCTCTCCAGGCATGTCTCTTTTCTTCTTGGACAACTTGCTGTTACAACCCCACTCTTATGTAGGCAAAAAAAGACTGGGTTATAAATTGTAAAAGCTAGAGGAAGCTGCCCATTTTACTGCCTCTAAATGCAAAAGGAAAGTACCAGAAATATCACTGAGTCATGTCATACAGGGTTGAACCTACTGAAAATGAAGCTGGAAGAGTTTATTGTGCCTCTGGGAAACACTTTTTTAGAGTTGAATGATGGAGACAGTCAGGTCAAAGAGGGGTCATTTCGAAAAACAGTGAACCTGAAAGAAATCAGTTTCTCAGTGCTGCAGTGTGGATATCTGTATTGTCATTATTATAAATGACTGTCACTGACAGCGTTTAAAGGATTTACTTCTGTTTCATGCCTTATAGAGATGAGGAGGTGAGAGGAAGCATGTAAAGATGACCAGTTTAAGCTGACATGACCCTTCTTGAATACACAAACATGGCCATGGGTTAAGCAAATTAAATAAATGGCAGATGGTAAAATAATAAAACACGATCCAGGCAAACACACAAAGCTCTGCGTGTCCAACGTCAGGAATAATGCTGTTTTTGTAGTTTTCAAAGTATTTCTCAGAATCTGGAAGCAGTCAGAGCCAAAACACACTGGCTGTGTACTGAGCCATCTGGCCTGCAATTCATACAAACGCACATACAGAAAAACACACTTACATGCAGAATTGACTCAAATAATAACACCCAATTTTCTACTTTTTGTTCTATTTTTGTTTCAGCTTTACTGCCCCATGAGCACGCTACTTTAACTGAGTTACATTAGAAAGCAACACTTTTTCATTCTCCTTATTTTCTGGCATCAAGTTTTTCTGAACTATTTTTTACTGTTATTTTTGTCCTCATTTTTCCTTGTGTGTTTTTACTGTTGCATCACATTTTGCACGCAGAATATTGCAGCATTAACCTCAATATGAAGGCTTTTTAAATGAGATATTTGTAAGGATGAACTACTCCTTTAAAAACATGCCATGAAATATTTTTGCAGCAGGAATTCCTGAGAGGGTGTGGTCACCGCTGGGTTGTTGGGGCTGGACAAAAACAGGCCACAGCTTTCCATCCACCTCGTTCTTTCTTTCTTTGTGTCTCTCTTTCCCCGTTTGTCTTTCTTTCCCCATCTGCCTGTTTTGAGCGTCCCCTGGGGGTCGTTCAGATGAGGCTCCGACCTCACAACAGGAAACCTGAGGTGACCTCAGCCAGTTCTCTAATAAAATAACAGGATTGCCACTTGCTCAACATCAGATTAGGAGAGCTGAAAACAGCAGTCTCTCACTCTCTAGTAAATCCATATCTAAAAATATGGATTAATAGATTTGTGCACAACATCTTTATTAACCTTTGCATTGTCATGTGCATTACATATGCACCATTAAATGCCTTGAAACAACAAACTGTTTCGTTAAAGACTGAAAAATAATCATCTAGCCTCTACCACCCACTAAAGGTTGTTTAAATACAACCTTGGATGAACAACATAACATATTACACTGTTTCATTAATTATTTAACAAAAACTACAAAAGTGAGAAATGAAGTACACCACATGATTCAGTAGCTTGCAGAGCCACATTTAGCAGGGATAACTAAAAGGACTCATTTTCTGTGACTTTCAGTCATCCTGGAGATATGTTGGCCTACGTTTTACAGCGTTGCTTCAGTTCATTGAGGTTTGCAGGTATTCGTTTATGCACAGCCCTCTTAAGGTCTCTCCACTGATTTCAATCAGGTTATTCTTTGCTGCTGTGCTTGTCTTGCTGTATGATGCAATTTCAGGCAAGTCTCGGCTGTCAGAGTGATGGCCTCACATCTGCCTCAATACCTGCAGGGTACCCAGGTTCTGTGGCTGCAAAACAAGCCCAAATCATCACTCCTCTGCCACCGTGCTTGAAAGTTGGTATGTGTTTGGTTTTTTCCAAACGCGGTGCTGTGCATTATGGTCCGATATCTCCACATTGGTCTTGTCTGTCTAGAGCATATTGTTCCAGTCTTGTGGTTGAAGATGCAACGTGACAAACCTAAGCTATGCTGCCATGTTGTAGAGAAAAGAGGCTTTCTCTTGGTAACCCTTCCAAACAAGCCAAACTTGCTCAGTCTTTTTCTAATTGTACTGTGATGAACTTTAACATTTAACACAATAACAGAGGCCTGTAGAGTCTGAGATGTAGCTCTGGGGTTTGTTGCAGTTTTTTGAGCATTGTGCGGAATGACTGTGAGGTGACTTTGCTGGTCCCAGCAGCTGTCTTAAATGTTTTCCACTTCTGAGTGGTAAAGTGCTATCAATACTCTAAATTATTTTATTAGGTATGTTGTATTCTTGTACAGCACTTTGGTCAACGCTCCTGTTGTAATTAAATGTGCTATATAAATAAATAAACTATAACTATAACTGAGTAATCTTTCTCACTGCAGAACGATGGACTGCTGTGATGGCCAGCAACAACTGCTTCTCTAAGCTGATTGTTGTTAGGCATTTCAGTTTAATTCTAACACAGTATAATATGTCATATTTTATAGTTTGTAGTCATCTAATTTTAACACCTGTTATGGACAGATTATTTTTTATTATGTCCTGTAATGTAAACCCTTTAAAAGGCAAGAGGGGCTTTTGTATTAAAATGACTGTAGTGGTGAAAAACAGTGGCACCAATTGAGCCTCTTGTGACGAGAGCAGATGAGTGATATCCTGAGTAGTAGTTTAGTAGTATTAGCACTAACTGCTGTTATGACACTTCAGTCCAAACAGAGGATGCTCTCCCTTAGATAACATCCCAGCAAGTCGTCATTTGAAAGCTTTTTTTAAGACGCGCTGCTGTTGTCAGCTTCAGGTATTTCATGGCTCACAGTACAAAAACACTTCCCTAAAACAAATGAGCTGCAAATCCAGTTCTTGCGACAGTATCCTCCTTCTATCGCTGATCAAGATCACTTCAAAGAAATGTCTTCTTATCAGATGAATTCCTTTGCTAAAAATTCCACGCACCTACAGCAAAGGTTAAGCTGACATGCAAGCTCAAGCAGACAAACAACCTCATGAACACACAAAATCTCTAAATCTAAAAACGCAAGACCTGCGCTGAACACATCCTATAATGATTTTCTTTATTGACTCTGTTCACTCTGTGCCCAAGCTCCGTCACCGGTGACTGAACGCCACTGAATGATCCTGACTGTCAACATGAGCGTAGCTTGTGTCGTCTTTCCTTATCAGCTGTTTTCATCTGCAGCGTTCCTTCATGGGAACTGGTTGTGCCTGTGCAGAAGCCTACAAGGATTACACTGAACGACAGTCACAACAAGCTGATGTAATACCGAAAAATATCTGCTTTTGTTTGAAAGAGAAGTGATTGTCTTTGAAGGGAGGCTGGGGTGAGATAAATAAAGGGGTCAAACAAGCCGTGGCTGCTCTGTGCCTTTTTAAAGGTAAGCATGTTCATCATCGTCAACTGGAGGAAACAAGCTTAATCCAGAACAGTGGAAAAACACACTGAAAAAAGGTCACGAGGCTGCCTACTTCATCATATTAAGTGATGCTTTACGACCATAAAAAGCCTACTGGTACAGACTGCGAGTGACTGAAGATGGTAAAGAGATGACAATTACGTAGCAGAAGCACTCTGTTCAAAGTAAACACAACATAAGGTCACTGTCATTAAAACACACTCAGCTGTAGTAAGACACGACTATAAGACATGACAGATGGGCAGGAACAACACGAGTCAGTAGTCTAACCTGAGGACGCAGTTGGTTGTCAACAGATAGTCTTTGCTTTAGATCTCCAGACCGGCTGTGAAAGAACATATTTTTAAAGTGCGTTTGAAGAAGCAGTTCACTTTGACTGGATGTTCAGGAGAACACCCATGTGTAACGGCAAGATTGAGAGATGTGGATCCATCATTTCCTGAGTTTCTTTGCCACAAAATAACAAATTATGCAACTTTATTTTAAGACACTGAACTAAGAGTCCGGCAAAGCAGCAACTAGTTACTCGCTTCATCATTCTGGCAGTTCCTCATAAACAGTTTCTGAGTAAAAGTGTTATCATATGTGCATCATGTCTGGTTCTATTTTGGCTTTACACAGCTGGATTTCTTTTGTGCTTACAAACACCCAAACAAAATTGTAACCACTCAAATTGGCTTCTTAATTAAATATTTTCCAAAATGAAACCTTGTTGAGCTACCACCATGACTGTCATGGTTCAGCTGTGTAGTCTCACCTACCACACAGCAGTGCAGGACTCCAGAGAGAAAATATACTTCAAAGGTCGACTCAAATGAGACAAAGGGAAGCAAAACTGAACATAACACACACGTGACAAGAGACTACCAAAGTAAAACAGGAAACATAACACAGACAGAGACTAAGACAGGGGTCGAAGGGTTAACTGATGGCACGACCATAGCTGGACTGGCCATCGGGCATACCGGGCATTTGCTCGGTGGGCCGATGATTTATTTTTATTTTTATTTTTTTGTAACGGTATAAACAATGAAAGGTGGTGGATTAGGTGACATGAATGAGTTGAAGGGAAGTTATGAACTGTTTCTGAGAGACAAATAACACCAGGGTCCTTTTCTATGTAGCTGACAGCTGGTAACTGTGCAGGGGCGCGTCTAGCAAAGTTTTGCCAGGGGGGGGGGGGGGCAGGTAGAGCATTAACAGGGAGAGGGGGCACAAAGAAATACTTTTCTTTCTTATTCTCATTTAAAATGTCTGGCTGTTATTAAATAGTTTTCTGAAGCTTACAACCAAAGTTTTTATCTGATGTAAAATGTATAGAAATCATACATATACCAACAAGACTGTACATCACTGTCACAACAGCATTTGTTTTCATTCAAAGGCTTTATGGCTTTAATACCTGGTGGGCCGGTCTTTGTAGAATCCAATTTGCGATGTGCACCGCTTGCGCGGCCATTTATTTTTTAATGCACCTTCTCAGATTAATTCACTGCGTGTCGTGCCCAGGGCTGGACTGGATTTGTCTCGCATTAACTCCCTTCTTTGTCAAGATGATCCCACACTGCTTCAGTAATGTTGAGGACCGGGCTCTGGGGAGGCCGATCCATGACTGATAGTGTTCCACGGTGTGTTTTTCTATCCAGGCATGCTTCTACTGCACTGGAAGTGTGTTTGGGATCATTATCGTGCTAAAAAACGAAGCTGTTGCAAATCAAATGCAACCAGATGATATTACACGGTGGATCAAAATCTGATGGTGCTTTTCTTTTCATGACTTTTGCACAGTGCTATAGCTTTGTTTCAATCTTGACTTTATAACAAGAACAATATTAATTCCCTGTATGCCAAATGTGGTCAGACCCCCAAACACAAGCACAACCACAAACAAATGACCCATATAGGACACTTCAACATGAAACACCAGGAAACATTTTCCCAAACTGTCCTGATTTTTTCCTTTTTTTTTAACAGCTGACAATGCACATTTAGTTTATTTAGGTGTGTTACAAAGAAGAAGTTAATGCAGTTCAGGAGCAGGAGTGAGAAAACCTAAAAGCAGGTGATCTCCACTGTGCTCGTGCCACACAGGTGGTCCTGCAGGTCTGTATGCAAGCCAAACAAACTGAACTGCTCCCTCCAAATGGCATCAGTGTTTATGAAATAGAACAAAATGTACTTCCAGAAACCCTGGAAAATAAAATATATAACAATATAACAGCTGTTTAAGAGGTATATTTAGCTAGTTCAGCTTTCTGTTGCTAGTGACACCTTACTGCTGTTTGTGAGAAAATGAAAGAGATGAAGGAAAGGAGAAACAGAAGAAAGAGGACGACACACTGACAGGACATTCTGGTGAGTTTGGAAAGTACTGCAGTTTGGAGCAGCAAGTCCAGCATATGGCCTATCTCAGTGGGACAGTGGGCTTCCAACCACCACACCCCCTTGAATATTTGGTTTCCCCCTTGCCCTACTCTACACCCACGCACACACACTGATCACCTCTCCATCTATACTCTAATCATTTTTCAGGCAAGGAACTGAGGAAGAGAGGGAGCGCCACTAAGCCTCTCTCCCAGTGGCTGCGTGGGTGTGCATCATCCCAGTGTTAAACAATGTGTTGAAACAGATCAGCCCTGGACATAACGTCACGTAAATTACCGTCTCTTTCCCTAAGCCGGGACTTGCCAAAACACAGAGCTGAAGCAGTCGAGGAGGGTGAATTAGATAAACATTACATCTTCTCTTGAGCACAGGGGACATACGTTTGCAATGGAAACACTGAATCACGATCTCAGGGGAACGACCGTCACTGTTTTACAGGGTGTTAACTGCACATGAAGTATATTTAGTAGACAGGGTCAAGTAAATACACATCACAGGGGGATACGTGGTAAATTAATCTTTGACAGTTTGAGTCCATCTTTTTCTTCTGGCTGTTTTGAGCAAGCTGAGATGATGTGAAACGAAAAAGAGAGAAAAACCACAGTATGGTATAGTAACAGCTGGGAGTACATTTCTGCATTTAAAGAACATAAAACAGCTGTTCCTAACATTATAGAAAATCTTAAATATTTTCTATAATGTTACCCAGTGTCATAAAAGTTCAAATTAAGCTATGAGGCCATCTAGTGGTGTTTAGCTGTAATACGAAAGTACTAATATATGAGTAGTGTAAAATGAAAGATATAAAATCTGACA
Source organism: Simochromis diagramma (assembly GCF_900408965.1). Classification (NCBI taxonomy): domain Eukaryota; kingdom Metazoa; phylum Chordata; class Actinopteri; order Cichliformes; family Cichlidae; genus Simochromis; species Simochromis diagramma. The sequence continues at coordinate 17,689,508 of NW_024387523.1, read as the reverse complement.
AAATACAACAGTATACAAAAAACTCATAAAGGGAATTAATTTTTTACATTCTACATAAAAAGAAAAGTCACTCAAAGGGAATTTAAATAATAGTTTTTGGTGTAAAAAACCACAAAGCAATTCTTTGCTGCTTAGGTCACAGTAATGTCTGCTCTTTACTATCTTCCTTCTTTATTGCGTCATCGCCATCATCTCATTTCTTTTTCATCTGCCTCATATTTTCCAAATAATCTGTATCCATGTCATTCCCTGCTCGTCCGGAGCAGCACCTGTCTGCCAGTTGATTGTTGGGGGTCAGGAGTTTGGATGGAAAACGATCCTCCTCTGGGAAACAGCCAGAAAAATGCAGGCAGCTATTTAAAGACTTTTCGATAATGAGATGGCACGGGTGGAATCCTGGAGCCGTGTTCTTTCATCATAAACACATACCCATGCCTCTCAGCAGCCGTAACGGATGCATCTACACTCCCTGATCTCTAAGGTGTCAAGACTAAGAGATTCCTGGGAGTTTGGTGGCCTTGTTTTTACTATACAGCAGCAATTAAAAATAAGGCAGACTTTTCCAAGATTATGTTGAATAATTCAAGAAAATAAAACAGCTAAATGAGCTAAAATGAGAGAACTAATAAACTTTCTACTTGGAAAGCCCATTATCTGTCCTGTATGGAGTCCTATTTGTGCCAAAATTATGTTTAAATGTGCAGCCATCCCACTGAATATGTAGTTGTACTTCAGTTGACGGATGAATATTGATGGACTTCACAGTAGCTACCTACATCCATCTTTTATACTGTTCATAAACAAAACACTGTTTCGCATTTGTGTAAATCAAACTATACTGTTATCTTGTTGCACTTCCTCTCATTTGGATGTTGAGAATAATGCCCTGACATGCTGTTTGTTGTTGATTACGTCGTGGAAGAGAAATTGTTTAAGCCGTGTTTCCGAAGTAACAAAGAGCCGACGGATGGCCTGGATTGCAGCCATTCGAAGACCAAATATAACGTTCCAGAACACTCCAGCTCACATGTTAGTCTGCTCCAAGCATTCCCACAAAGGTCAGTCTTCTGTTGTAGTTAGTACGTAATTTATCATAACATAATTGTTGATGTAGGTTACAAATAAGTCTTAATTTGAATTGAATTTGTTGCGCTATGCTGCTTTGTTCGCGGTGGCTTTGTGGGCTAATGTTTGTTGTATTTTGTAGGAAAACCAGCCTACAAAATGCTGGAATGCGATCCAGACTGTGCACCCTCTATCAACCTGGGTCATACCGAGTTTAAAGCTGCTACCACAGCAAGATTTGATCGGTTAAGAGGGAGAGCAATATCAAAACAGCCACGAAAAGTCCTGCATATATGTGCCCAAGTGTTGTATTGAAGCAATCAAGTGATGAATAACTGTTTTCCAGTATGTTGTTTTGCAATGTTGTGTTTTTTTTTTTTTCATTGTTGATTTGTTTTTCACCGAAGCAGCTGATAAAGCACAATGGAACACAATTTTGCGTCTTTCCTGTAAGATTCTATAATAGAATGAAATAATAATGCCAGTTATAAATAAGGACAATAATTGAATGAATTACGAAACTCTTTTTTTTCTATTAGATCCGAAAATGTTGTGTAATACTACAACCTGAAATGACAAATAGATTGCGTTGGCCTGTACAGGAGATAAAGAAAAATCTAACAACAGCTGTGAAATGGAATAGTCCAAATCACCAAAGTAAGCTGGACCTGGGCTTGTTGCAGGGATCTGAAGTTACTAAACATTTTGTGAGTGTATGCACTCACACTTAGGACCATATAATAATAAATATGTGCGTGATGAAAGTCGGGCAGCACGCTAACGTCCTTACTCGTATGGGTCTGACCCTTTCACTCCTTTGATTTTTTCCTCATACTTTTTTTTTGCCTTTTCGTCAAGTCTGTCTTTGTACGGACCTGCCGTGTTCTCCGGTGTTTTGTACATAACTGGTTTTGGGGCAAATAAAATGCAAGTAGGGATTAAAACCGCAGAATTAATGATTACCGGTGCTGGAAATGCTAGCGCTTGATGCAGTGTTTTGATTTTGTTGCCCTTGTACCTACAATGCAATGCGCGAAAGTCACATGGTCTGTCAATCTCTATTAGCAAGCATGGTTAGCTAGCTTGGTTAAAAGCTAGCTAACCAAGATTTATAAGCTTTATGAGCACAACACGGACAACATAGTATTCATTAAGATGAGACTAAAATCCCTAAATTTCATTCACCAAAACTGAAGCACAAACAATACCACACCGTAAGACATATGACTTTCAGATAATTTCACAATAAAGCACCAAAAGGCATCAACACCACAAACACACCTCAGCAGTACAAATCAATGACACCATTTACAGGGGGGTGCGGTTAGGAAATAATGATGGTCAACAGTTGGCACCTCCCTTTTCATAGAGGCAAGTAATGTTTTTTATACAAGCCAGAAAACATGCCTTATCATACTGTAAAGATCAGCACATTAAAGGATCTTTCAGACAGGAAGTGGGATGTGCTGTGATGACTATTAGGATTTTATACTCGTCGTGCGGTGCCTCACAAATGGCAAAGTTCACATCAAATTGATGTCATATTCACTGTTGTTACCTGCCTCTTAATTTTTTATAACATGGCATGTTGTGGTCGCTGGTCACCAAGCCCTGCCTGTACAACATAATTAAATCTCTTGCTCATGGCCTTCCCGTCTACTTGGATGCATATCACATACAAGTCAAACATGGCCGCAGTCAAAGTTCAGCTGCAGCACACATAAATGCTCTTTAGCCGGCGCACTTATGCTGCACTTTACTTAATGCAGTGCAAACACATTATTGCAAGCCACAGAAAAGAATGGGCTTCAGACGCAGCACACAACTGCAGTTTTCAGCACTTTACAGCTCCTGGTACAAACAATTGCTTTGGCAGGTGTGTTTGTTAAAGAGTTTCGTAGTATCTGAAAAACAGTTCAGAGCTCAAAAACAAAAGTTTTGTCACATTTTCAGTCGATGTAAAAATTGTGCACATGAGCAAAATTTTGACACAAATGGAACCTCATACTCTCGGGGTGAAACAGGCAGCCTGCTGTGCCTCTTCTTTCCCCCTGCACAGTGTTTATTAATAGACATAAACAGACCCGGGGTAGTCATGGTCACGCATAGCAGCACAGTGACTGAGTGAGAGGAGGCTGGGTCAACTGTCTTTATCCTCCCTCCTCTCTCGGTTCATCTGTACTCGCTGCTCCCGCTCATTCTTTAACACTCACTTTACTTTTGCCGTTTGAACCAGAGCGCCTTGATTTTATTCTTGCTCAGCAGATTCATCATCGGGATACAGCAGGAAGGCAGAAAAAAGGAATCATATGTTGAGAAGTAAGTTCTTGTGATGGTTTAAATTAATTATACGTTCATGAACTTTCTGTTGTTGTTCATAATGCAGTTTTTTTATTTTTACTGTGGCCTTTTGCTTAACTGATAAGGAAATGTTTTTGTGTAAGATGGACATCAGGCGCATCCTGGTGCTGTCTCTGGGTGTTGTGCCTTATCCCAGCACCTGTCCTGCAGTGAGACAGCTGGTCCCTGTCATATCTTCTACTGAGCTTTGTTCTGTTAGCAGTCAAACATGTCAAAGAAAGAACAACAAAATGTAGCTTCTAAAATATGCTCATTAATTACATGAAATGACCTAGTTAAATACAAGCACAAGAGTTCTAGCTTGATTTTTTGCTTTTTTTTTAGTTGGTTTCAAACCAAGAAACAGCATCTATCACATGGATCTTGTCTCTCTTGTCTCAAATCTCTACCCGATGACATTATTGGGTCAATTTGATCAATTTACCCTTGGGGAGTATCTGGCTAGTCTTGGCAAACACCTCAAAGGGTACAGTTACAGCTGCATTATTCACCAGGGGAGACTCCAAGTGCCCATCCATCGACAGGGACAATGACATGTTATGATAATCTGCTTGCTGGTGTAATCTCTGTAATGCCACTTGCTGGAACTTCAGATGAAAACTGTCTGTGTGTGTTTATATCACTAGAGGTTTTGTGTTCATTGAATGCATACTTGTCTGAGGTGTGTTTGACCGTGGCCATGCACTGAATTGGTGCCCGTGGCACCTAGCCTAAGGGAGCAGCTGTCAAAAACATACCCTGCTAAACCATGCCTCCACATGCCCACATGTGCTAATGACATCAGCATAGCTTGCAAGTCCAGCCAAAACATTAACCCAGCCCCTATTGTATGCTCACATGTTATCATTTTAAGCCAGACCTAATATATAGCTAAGAGGCCTGAGACTGCCTAACGTATTCATCTGGTTTAACAGGCCTTTCTGAAGGGGACTTCTACATCAAAACAGGGCAACGGGAATTAGGCCAAACAGATGGATGACCTAGATGATAACATTTCATCCTCTGGTTTTGAGCCACTCTTCATTAAGGAAGAGGAGGGGAATCCAGAGAGATCCCTCATGGAACAAGGAGAATGCAACACAAACCTCCATGACCCCACCTTCACAGGCGCACAGCTAAAGCAATCAGCTTTGATAAAGCCATACCTACAGGAGATGGATGACTTACTGAAGAGCTGTGAAGAGCTCACCGGTATTTCGTTTGGCTCTCAGTACTCAGCAAATTATACTGAAACAAATCTGAATGAATCCAGTCACGGTCAGGCAAAAGAGGAAGTAACAGTGGAAAAGTGTGGAGAAGCATGGAAACACCCCCAAGCCTATCTTTCAACTAGCTACATTGACACACACATAGATGGGACCAGTGCTGAAGAAAAGCCTGCCCAGGGCCAATCGCATTGCATGGGAACTGTCATCGACAGGTGTGGCGTGACCACAGAAAGCTGTCACCAGGCAGAAATGCCTCTGACATCAGCAGGTAACAAACTGAGCAAAACCATGGTGGAGTATGAAGGCCAGCTGCTGGGGATGCTAGCCATGCTGGAGGGCTGTATGGAAGAAACTGGCATGGATTTTGAACCCCAAGAGTGGGTTACAGATGAAAGCCAAGAATATGTACACATCAACAAGAACCCTCAGCTTTATAGAGGCACAACACTAGTGCCCATTCAGCAAGAGAGGCTATTAAAGACGGAGAGCCAGCCAATGCAATTGGACTCCTGGGAAGAAGGTCAAGTTTCCAAGGACACCGGGAAAAGAATGACAGCAGGTTCAGCAACAAATGGCAGCCAGCACAAAGATTTGTCTGGCCATGACATGATGGGTGAGCTCTCTGTGGACCGATCAGAAAGCCCAGGTCATCTAAAAACAGACAAGGTGTTCGGCTTTTCAGAGACACCCATAGATACTACAAAAGAGAACACAATGTACTGCGAGGGAATGAAGCCTGGACATATATTTGATGAAAGCACAGAAACAACAGGAGATGTGATTGAGATTGACGTAGATGCCAATGAACTCCTGTCTGAGAAGACTGAAGAACTCAAGAGAGACACCTTAGATCTGGGATCTAGTGTGACAGAATTAGAGGCCTTGGGGACTCAGATGGAGGACTGCATTGAAGGGGTACAGCGATTACAGAAGAGGAGGAAGGAGCTGCTGGTAGAGGTGCTGTGCCTGAGAGGGGAAAAAGGCCAAGGGGCAAGTGAGGAGGAGGAGGAGGAGGAGGAGTGGATTGATAACAAAGTGGCAGACCTGATGAATGTGCTCAAAAAAGAACAAGAAGGCAGAAGGGGAGAAAGAAAGAGGGAGAGAGAGATCCTCAGGGAGGAGAGGGCAGAGGAGGAAAGAAGGATGTGGAAGGTGAACCTGGAGAGACAGGGGCTACAAGATGAGCTTAGAAAGCTGAAGAGGAGGCTATTTGCAATGGCGAGGGGCTGCGCCCACAGCCAGGCAGCTCTGAACAACCAGCGCCGTGAAGTGGAGATACTAAAGAGAGAAGAGGTAAGAACATAATTACATTTCCATCCATCATACATTTCCAACCATTCATTCATCTTCTTCTAAATGAATTTCTTCCAGGAGAAGCTGAAATCCTTGGTGCTCCAGCTGATAGAAGAGGGCTGCCAGCTCAGGCTGGCCCAACAACAACAGCTCTCAGTAGTAAGAGCGAAGCTCCAGGAACAGAGCTCCAGTCAGACTACCAACACTGCAGAGGAGCTGACTGAATGCAGGAGGCATTCATGTGGGGACATACAGCAGTATGTGGAGGGTGGCCTGAAAGCATTGGAGGACAGGTGCAGTCAGTGGAATCACCAAAACACGTGTTTTTCTTCCTTTTGACACACACAGACATTTGGTAGTGCCGTAGTTTTAAGACATAAAAACCCACTGACACAGTGTTACAGCTATAAAACACTAAAGCTTTCTCTGTTTTGCTTGTCCAGGTATGAGCCCATTTTGCTTGCACTGTTGAAGAGAAGAGAGGCAACAGCTGGCGCAATCGTTAAAGCCAAAGAGCAGGCCCAGGAGCTGAGAGCCCAGCTGAGACCTCTGATGGAGGAGATAGAAAAACTGAAGCTGCAAAGGGCTTGTTTGGAGGAGAAACTCAATCTTATCCACATGCAAAGAAGAGAAAACGTGGGGCAGTACAAGGTAACCAAGGTGACTGAGGAAAAAGTAGGGCATGACGACAAAAACACTGACATTATGCCTGCCTCTCAGGAGACGGTGCACTGTCTGGAGGAGAGCAGCAGAGAACTGAAGACTGAGTTACAGATTCAGAAGCGAAAAACCAAAGAGATCAAGGAGTTGAGAGATAGCCTTAACGAGCAGCTCCTACTTTACAGGTAATCCGTTCATCAAGTCTGCACCACACCTTTAAACCTTTAAGCCTGTAACTAGATTGTTTTTCTTTACAGAAATGCCATTCAGGACCATAACAAGGGTGACAATGAGGAGGAAACATGACTGTTCTTCACACAAAATGAGCTTGTGTTTTAGGAAACATAGTAAACTCTAAAGGTTTGATCAGTGCACTTTAACACATATAAACATACATGCTGTTACAGGACAAAACCAAGACCGATCTTTTTTTTTTGTAAAGATAAACTAGACTGCAGCCTGTAGGAAAGTGTTTGTTATGAATAAACACAGTGTGTTCTTTGTAATCTAAGTGCCACTGATGAGTTAATGTCTGTCTCTGAAGAGCAGACTGGATTTCTTGTACTTATAAGGCCAACGTGCCTGAAGAACTAAACACTGGGACACAGACGAACAGGGTGAGTAAGCCTCAGAGACGGGAAAAAGTACCAAAACATCACAACACAAAAGAGGCCTGAGCAAAGTGTGACGAAGCATCATCAACTCTTTCACTAAAATGATTAAAAACTGTGACTAAAATGCTCACGTTTGACAAGGAGACAATCCTCATTTTCACAGAATTACAGGCATAGTGGATGTTAAACATGCAAAATATTAAACATGCAAAAAACGTTTGTGGCTGAAGGAGAATAAACTATGCTGTACCATGAGTACCAAAATGAATCAAATAATATATCAATAAATAATTTAGTGTCATTAAATGTATGGCTTAAATAAACTTAAATATCTATTCATGTCACTTTAAAATTTTATGATTTTAATTAATGACATTTCATTAAAAAAAACTAATCAATGATATGTTTAATTGTTTAATGAGGGATTTATTTCATTCATTTTGGCACTTGTGGCCCTCCATACAGTAACTTTTCACCCTGAAAAGTAAAAACCTGCATTTCTTTAAATGGCCAGCAGAGGGCGATGACTCTGAAGACTTCTGGCTTTATCTGTGTGGAATTAGGCCTCTACTCCTTTATGATCCAGATAAACAGTCTGCTAACACTCAGTTACTATTTTGAGGTCATAAAGAATCAAACATTGAGTTCATTTTGTTAATAAATTAGGGTGACTGTAAGGGTCAGAAAGGAGTGTCCAGTGCAGTCAGTGCTCATGGACCAACAACCTGTCTATCACAAGTCATTGCTTGTCATTTCCAGTTTTAAAAAAAAAAAAAAAAAAAAAAAAAAAACCCACACAGGATGAAAATGACAACAGTACCTTCTAAATCTCTCTTCTATAATCATCTGTAGTCCACAAAAACCAGAGCAACAAGATTTCAGGAACGTTACTTCAAGAAAGTCACATTCAATGCCACTGTTCTGTGGACTGCGTCAAATTCTAGCTGGCATTTTACTTAACATTGTAACATAATCACTTTAAATTGTTCAATAACACTTTATTAGGGAAAGAAAGCATTTACAATATAGCATTGTACAAGGAAGAGCCAGTTAGATTACAAAAATACAGATTATACATAAGTGCATTGAAAAAAAACAAAAATAAAGAAATAAAAATGAAAAAAAGTGAAATTCTTGAGGCAGTAAGTTACTAAAAAGAGTCACTTTCGGTGTTCCAAAACAAGCCAGCGCTACACTTAGTCACACTGTGTTCTTAGCATTTAGTGTCCTGATGGAAGCAGAGCAGGATGGCGGAGTAGCTGAGTGGAACTATTTGTGATCAGGCTTGTAGGTGAATGCACACGACACGTGGAGGTGTTACGCGGTAGCTTCACTTTCCATTGTACCCTCAGGTTCTTCATCATTATAGATGTTCTCAGCCTACACGGACAAATCAGTGTCAGTTATTCAGACTCAAAAATATTAGCTGTGAGAAAACCTTTAGTAAAAATATGTCTAAATTAATAAAATAATTGGTAGATGGAACAACACACTCACAAAAAGCATTAAAAAAAAAAAAAAAAAAAATCGTATGGTACAAGGCAGAGGGATTGAAAGCTAACATGTGGTCACAGCTGTCTTACCATTTGCCACACTTGCATAATGTTGTCCTCAGACACAGAACAGGTGACCCAGGGTTCATTGGGGTTCCAGGAAAAGTCAGAGATCTTGGCTGTGTGGCCTCCGTGGATAAACTAGTAAAGAGAAGAGAAGCTTCAAGTTTCGGCATAGATCAATGCAAGATGGCGACACTTCTACAGACTTCAGCGAGTCTCACCAGAAGCTCAGGTGGGCCGTCCTCTGCATCTTCTGGTGACTGCTCCTCGCCAATTTTACTACAGAAGAAATGAGAGTTAAACTTTATACAAGGCAATGTCACTACACTGTGCCACACATTTCAGGGGTCAACTAAGTCTTTAAAGCCATCTGTTTTAAGAAGGTCTTATCAAATAATGTGTGTACCTGAGATCCCAGACATTGAGGCGGCGATCTGTTCCACTAGATGCTAATACGGTTTCATTATGAGGTGACCACTGAACCTAAAACAGAATTTAAGGCGCTGAAGGTGAAAAGCAATTAACGCAGCTCATTCATTCATCATAAAAGTAAATCTTTGAGTTACTGTCTGTGTGATTCACTGCTTTGGAATTACAAGAACGTCTTGGCATCTGCATCGGAATGATCATCAGGAATATTAATAATAATAATAATAATAATCAAAATGCGGAAGTGTATGTTGAAACCCACACAGCCACTATTTTCTCAACAAGAACACTGATATCAGCAGCAAAGTCATTGCTGTCGTAGTTTAACGCCGAGCTGAGCCGTTACACACAGCAAACAGCAAAGAAGCGGTGCTCTGACCAAGACGGTGAGTTTGGGTGGAGTTTTTCTACAGTCCACAACAGCAACACGTCTTATTGTAATCGAGATTAAAAGCTTCACAGGTAAGAGGAACTAGCAGCAGTACTTGATCAAACCAACATGTTTGCTCAACGAGCTCAGATGTGAAGAAAAGCATTTTTCCAGTTTCTCCCAGCCACTGAAGTTTGTTTGTAGGATAAAAACAAAACAAAAAAAAGCTGCAGAAGTTAAAATATATTATTTAGACAGACTGCTAACTTACTTTAATATAATATTTAAATTTACCAACCTGCTGCAGGCTGAAGGCAGCAGGTTGAGTCAAAAGAGGCATATACTACGTAAGATTTATTTCAGTGCTTTATTTTAAAATTAAAATCAGTATAAAATATACAAAATTATATCACTGCACCACTAGATACTGTCCTTATTTCAGTACAATTTCATTCATATAAAGAAACATCTTACCTGAAAGATCTCATCTTTGTGCGACTCAAAGGAATGTAGCTTTAGCTTCAGGTTTCTCAAGTCCCAAAGAGCCACGGTCTGTGGGCGGCACAGATATATATTACAACATGCCTGCAACATTTTCTGCAACAACACTGCAGTTACAAAACTAACAATACCATGAGGATTATTTAGTCAACAGTTACAAAATGCACTCAGTTAAAAGTCCTGCTGTTAATAAAACAATACCAATTAAAAAAGTGTTGGAATATTATATCACCTTGTCTGCTGAGCCGGTGGCAACGATGAACTCGCTGAAAGGGTTAAATGACAAACAGTTGACCTCTGCTGTGTGGGCCTCCACTGCATGGCTGGCATTGGAGGTATTGTTTGAACGAGTGTCCCAACTTAAAGGACAAGACACAGGGTGACGCTCATCCTTTTGCTGCATTTGAAAAAACTAAGTGTGCTTCACCTGCGCGTGGTATTTGACTGAGAGCCTTACATCATAAGCTTCTGGTCGTCTGCTACAGATCCAAAGAGCGACTCGTGAAGCAGATGCCAAGAGACGTCTTCAACCACAGCACTGTGACCGGTAAAGACCGTCTTTGCATTTACTATCCTGCCCTCCTTGGGAACAGCACTGATGTCCCACAGACAGATTGTCTAAGGGACAAAAGCCACATAAACACATCAAACCTCATGTTTGCACTTCAGTTTTGTAAAAACATAGTAAAATTGGAAAATGATTGTCAACAGCAGGTTTTTGGCAGTGCACATTTTTTAATACCTTCCTGACATTTCATTAAGGTCAGTTTATGACAGCATTTGTGGAAAAACATTTAGACAGAAGTCATTGTAGTTATGAATGTAGAGCAGGGGTGGGCAACTCCAGGCCTCGAGGGCCGGTGTCTCGAGGGCAGGTTTTAGATGTGTCCTTGAACCAACACAGCTGATTTAAATGGCTAAATTAGCTCCTGCAGTTCTCCAGAGGCCTGGTAACGAACTAATCATGTGATTCAGGTGTATTGACCAAAGGTGAGATCTAAAACCTGCAGGACACCGGCCCTCGGGGCCTGGAATTGCCCACCCCTGATGTAAAGCATGGGTCTCAAACTCCAGTCCTTGAGGGCCGGTGTCCCTGTTGCAAACACACCTGAATAAAATTAGTAGCTCATTAGCGAGAATATAGAACTCACCTGCATGCTAAATTTAAGTAAATGTAAGTGTTTGGAAAAATGAACTTCTAAAAGTACTTTTATTGCACCATGTTCATTCACTCATAAGCTGCTGTAACATGAATCAAACAGCTGAATTTCCACCTCAGCATGCAGTCTAAAAGTTGCATAGTCTTTCTAATGACTTTAATTAATTGTATTCAGGCGTGTTGCAACAGGGACACGTGGAAAAGTTGCAGGACACCGGCCCTTGAGGACTGGAGTTTGAGACCCCTGATGTAAAGGATCAGCTGAGTAAATGATTTAATTCACCAGCTGGCATCAGAAATGCTAGTTCAATAACCTAATCGTAGAAATAATGCTCTGTGATAACTACAGTAATAGAAGCTGCAAATGAACAAAGCTGAGAGCAGTTTAATAGTTAAATTACGAGCATTTCCATGTGCACGTCACACAGACAACTCGAGGGATTGGAACCAAACAGTGAATGCAAGCGGTCATGAAGGCTGAAGTCTGCCCACCAAAATATCTGTGTGTGTGACGTTTTTGGCAAAGCAGTTTACTTTTATTTATGGTACTGGAAATATAGTGATTGAAACTAATATAACAAATCTGTAAAATAGCCCTAGTTGGAAATATCTGCTGCTAAAAATTAAAAACAGAAAAATATTTAGCACCATTTCTTCATAAAACAAGAACTACTTCCTCTTACGTGATCATCTGACGCACTAAGAAGAGCTCCTGACAGATTTGAATTCCAGGATAGACCATAGCCTTCTTTCTTGTGGCCTTTGAGACGCAGATCAGGGCGACACACTCCTGGAGTATCTAAAGACGACATAATAAAATCAACTGTCAATTCAGAGACACTGGAAGAGAGGTGCGAGTCTAAAAGAACTGAACAGACAAGTTTGTTTTTGACTAGCGATTCTGTACGCCCAGTATTTATGTTTTGATGAAGTTGTATAATTGTTTTAATACCAGCAAGCTACCAATCACAATCCAGTTTTTCATAACGTACTCAAGAACATGCCATCTTCAGCGGTGTGTTGTGCTTTGTGTGATTGTTGCACCTGGCTTTGAGGGATGCTTGGTGTAATCAAACACCAGCACATCTGAGGTGGGGGTCTTAGTGGCAATGATGCAGGGGTTCTGGGGCATATAGCGGGCACGGTTCACTTCTCCTTCGTGATTGATCCTGATTTCAATCTCAATCTTGCCGTTTACTGAGCCAAAGCCTCCAAACTCTTCAGGGAAATATAGAGAAATATGTTTGCAAGCTGTAAGTATATAAAATATGAAGTGAATGCATTATACATTCTCTCTTTATCAATATACCCACCTCCTTTGTCACTGTCGTAGTGCGAGGTGTCAAACTGGGCATCATCATTGGGCAGCTGCACGCTAGCAATAACCAGGTGATTCTGCTCATCAGACGTGTGAGTGCCCAAAATGAGCCTGTGTACGCTGTAATCCTTTCCCTCGGGCCTGGTAGGGAGAGAAAAAAAGGTTTAATGCATTAATACCACTTTCTTGCATGTTTGAGATATATTACTGGTCAAATGTGTAAGCACTTCCACCTTGAGACGTCAGGTAACCACTGAACAGTCAGGCTGGGCCACTCTAAGGCATGGGTCATAACCAGGTCGTAAAGAAAGGGGGTGTTTTTCTTCCAGATCTTGTACTCTTCATTGATGACCCTCTCCTCCAACGCATCATCAAAAGCACCAGCTGGAAGACAAAGTGGTCACAGAACCAGTATTGATAATTGGCCACACAGTAATACTGTAACTAACTAAAATGTACAAATACCTGTCAGATATATCCATAGATTTCACTAACTCAAGCTGTTAGTTTATACTAGATTTATTTCTGTTACAGTTAATCGAATAGAATAACCCTTTAATTGTCCCACAAGGGGAAATTTGGGTGTAACAGCAGCAAGAAAGACACATATACAAACAAACACAAGACACAGAACAGAAACATACACAATTTTTACATATTTTCATCAAGGACAATGGTTACCAAAAACAGTACTGTACAGTTATTAAATTAAATAAAGTTAAGAGGCAAACCCTGGTTATAGTGTGAATCGGTTGATAAAATAGGAGGTTTACATCAGCGCTGTCACTTGCACTATGTTTGTTGGGAGCGGTTTTGATTGTACAGTCTGACAGCTGCAGGGAGGAAGGACCTGCGGAAACGCTCCTTCATGCATCGAGGATGCAGCAGTCTGTCACTGAAGGAGCTCTGCAGTTCAGCAACATTTACATGCATGGGGTGGGAGACTGTCCATCAGAGATGTTATTTTGGCAGAGTCCTTCTGTCCCCCACCACCTGCACTGGGTTCAGGGTGCATCCCAGAACAGAGCTGACCTTCCTAATGAGTTTATCCAACCTCTTCCTCTCAGCTGCCGATAAACTGCTGCTCCAACATACAACACTGTAAAAAATGACGGATGCCACCACAGAGTCATAGAAGGTCTTTAAAAGCGCTCCCTGGACTCCAAATGACCTCAGCCGCCTCAGCAGGTCGAGTCTGCTCTGACCCTTCCTGTAAAGTTCATCAGTGTTGTGGCTCCAGTCCAGTTTATTATTCAGGTGAATCAGCAACAACCTTTAAAAGTTGGTCTTTACAGTCAACAAATTTCGCTATCAAGTGATTTGACTGTTAACGTGACAAGACCTAGGTATTTATCAGTGTTATGAGAAACTTCTCATTGTTCCCGCACCTTGCTACAGCGTTAGCATTACCATAAGACGTGAACTCATTTCTTCACCTCTGCCCGGTATTCACACACAAATTACCCCAACTTTTCAGAGACGGTGCCCAAACAATAACTGAGCTTTGACATCAGTAAAGTTCACCTTCACACTCTTAAATTACCCCCGCTTGTGTTGACTGTTATAGAGTAAAACACAAGAGCTACGGGCAGCTTGCCCTAGCTGCCACCTAAGCTAACCTGACAACTAGCTGAGGGGCATCAAACAGAATAGTTTCTTTTTGCTGACAACTAAAGTACTCACTCTACCTTCCTTGTCTGACATCATGTTTCTCCCACGTAGCTGACAGAAAACTGAAAGCTGAAGTGTGGTTAAGGTGTAGAGCCCCTTGAGCCTCGTCCCAGCTGGTCCTCCGGTGTGCCTGCAGACCCCCGGTACCGTTTAAACCACGGGAGTACAACGGCACGCTAAGAACTAGCTAACCGAGCAGCCGACTGTGAGAGACGTGGGTGCATTCGCGCGCTCAGTACAAAGAGGGGCGTCGTCCCACCAATTACGGCGCAGCACCTGTGCGCGTGGCTATCGCAGACTCCGGTGCAGCTGCAAGTAATTTCGATGGCAACCTAGAGCACCAGCCATAGCAAATAGGAACAATGACACTATTTTTACGTCAAAGCACGCACACCAGACACGAATACTGAGAAAACTAATGTATTGTTATCCTTACTAAAATATACTGTTACAAACTGGACATTATGAAGGTAAACACCACCCGTGTGCTTATCGTGTTTCTTGGCATTTCTGTGGACTTTGGCAGAGGCACACCAGGTAGAAAACTTTATCGTTGTTGTTCTTCTGAAGGCTTCGTTTGCGTTTTTTTTTTATAATTAAAATGTAATTTTAAGGTCATAAACAAAAGTCGCTTTAACCGCCTGTGGTGCCCATATAATGCTGGTGACAGAATGAATGATCTCTGGTGAGCAGTTCTCATAGCACGTGATACTGTCACTTTTTCCACTACACTCGTGCCAAAAGACAACAAGCCTTTACCTGTTTGTCATTGGTCAACAGTAAATTCCCCCCTTTAGTATGAGAACTTTTGATTGGCCAGCTCCAATAAACAGCTTTCCCATAGGCTAAGCATGACGCGGGCCCTTAAAACGTGAAACATAGCTAAATCCCGGTGTAAAGTAGCTAACCTCTGTCCAAGTGCTCCGAACACAGTCGGTATGTCTGCGACTGATATGTCCGGTGTGCTGGATATCCTTCGGTTATTGTACCGGCACACGCAGACACTGGAGGAGTTTTCGGATAGCATCGTGTTCAGAGAGGGACAGAAAGCAGCTCTCATTGAGCAGACAGATACAAACCGTTTCAAATCGTTCGTTAGGAGTGTTTTTGTGTGCTTTGACAAGGAGCTACAGAAGGTAGCGAGCTGCAAACAGGTAACGTTTCGCCCTATTGAAAAGTATACATGTACATTTCCCAGGTTAGCCCTGAGGAGTTGACACGCACTCCTCTGTGGACGTTTGAAGCGGTGTAGCTAACTCTGCCTGCCATGCTGTTATAATGTTAAAGCCAGGAAACCATGTTACACTCCTATATATTTTTTTCTCATTGAAACTAAGCTGGGAGTAAAATGTGCGCTGCTGGAGGATATTTCAGCTTCAGCGAGGTCCTCTTTTTTTCTTTTGGGGCACCCCCCCCCTTTTCTCCTTTATTAGACATGTTTAAATGTATCCAGTTATAATGACAGATGGTTAATATCGCCCGATATATTCATCCGGCTCTACACTAGGACACGGGGCGGGCCCCAGAATAATACTCTGAAAGGGTTTTCACTGTGCTAAGTTATACGTGGGATATTTCATTTCAGGATCTTTCGAGTGCCATGACTCTTTGATTTAATGGCTCTGGTTTTAGTTAGTAGGGCAAGCTGTAACTTTGAAGTCATTTTAATCACATAGAAGAATAAAGAACTCAGATTATTGTTTTGTCTCTGGGCTAATATAGCAAAGAGTTTGCCTTTGTCAAGATTTAACAGCTTAATGGCAGATGGCCTCTTCTTATGTATTCATACTTTCCACAGATCTGCAGTCTGCCTGAACTACTGGCGTTTGTTCTCAACACTCTAAAAAGAAAAAGAAAAAGGAATGTCTTGGCACATGGGTATAACTTTCAGACGCTGGCTCAGGAGGATCGGGATGCAGATTTCCTCAAATTCCAAGGCGATGTAACACAGAGTGCTGCCTACATCCACGGCAGTGACCTGTGGAAAAAAGTCATAACGCGTCTGGGCACAGACATCACGCAGTATCTCTTGGAGAGCTGCTCTGTGTTTGTGGCAGTTCCTCCTTCGTGTGCTTTCCAGGTGTGCGGCCCTCCAGTCTATGACAGGGTGTCCATGACCACGGCCTCTTGTGGGTTTTTTCTCCAGCCGCGAGTCAGGAAACATAATCGTACCAAGACTGAGAGCTGTCGAGGGTCAGTGAGTTTGAAACAGAAACGCACAGTTGTGACTCCTGCAAGCAAGAAGACGAAAAGAAAGAATAAAGGAGGGACAAAAGGGAAAAGAAAACGGGAAACTGGAGAAGAGGAGGAGGTGGCAGTTTGTTCAAGAAAGAGGAGGCGAGTAGCATCTGTAGAACATCAACAGGCGATCCAACAAGTTGGCTCTGAAAAGGAAGGACAGGCCGTGGCTGTGGAATCAGCACCACCTACAGCTTTCAAACAGCCTGTTGAAATGCCAACATTTGTACTTCCCTTGGAGGGTGGTCCTAGTTGGAGAACAGGGATTTTCCCCCCTCTACCACCCTCGCAATGTTTTATCCGTACCCTGGGATTCCTGTATGGGGGCAGGGGCATGCGTGGCTTTCTTCTTAACAGGAGGAAGAAGACTGCTCATGGATCCAGAAGGCTTCAAGGACAAGATCTGGTAAGAATAGTCTTCTTCGAGGGACTAGCGCATTTGAATGGAGTAGAGAGGAAGCCTAAAAAACTCCCCCAGCGGTTCTTTGGCTTGGTCCCCTTGTTTAGGCAGCTCTTACAACAACACAGGAGATGTCCCTACACCAGAATACTACAGAGGTTATGTCCATCAATGGAGGAGAGCAATGCAGGACAGGGAGAACTAAACTCACTCTTACCTCAGCACTGTGCACCGCACAGGGTTTACCTGTTTGTCCGGGAATGCCTCTCTTCTGTGATCCCACAAGAACTGTGGGGCTCTGATCAAAACCGGCTGCATTTCTTTGCCAGGGTCAGGACTTTCTTGCAAAGTGGCAAGTTTGAGAGGCTCTCACTGGCTGAACTGATGTGGAAGATAAAGGTGAATGACTGTGATTGGTTGAAGAGGAGTAAAACAGGTGAGGTTAGCACCAATGGTCTTTTTTTTCTTTTCTTTTTTTTTTTCATGGCTTCGTGTTTCATGCCCGACCTAACCAATGTAACTCATCTGCAGGCCGTTTTCCACCCAGCGAGCTTGCGTATCGGACACAGGTCCTGGGTCAGTTCTTGGCTTGGCTTCTGGATGGATATGTTACAGGCCTTGTGAGAGCCTGTTTCTATGCAACAGAGAGTATTGGGCAGAAGAACGCCATCAGGTTCTACAGGCAGGAAGTCTGGACCAAACTGCAGGACTTGGCCTTCAGGTACACTCACACAACATTACTACAGTAGCCAGCATACATACAGACATGAGGCATACGTCCAAAAAAAAGGAACAAAATTTTCTTTTCATGTAGAGGTCACCTTTCCAAAGGCCAGATGGAGGAGCTGACTCCAGCTCAGGTGGCATCCCTGCCCAAAGGCACCGTCATCTCCCGCCTTCGCTTCATTCCCAAGACTGATGGCATGAGGCCCATCACACGAGTCATAGGAGCAGATGCCAAAACAAGGGTACGCACCAACAGTTACCTCAGACTTGTCTGTTATTACATCCTGTGTCCATGGGCTGGTTTTTCAACTTTTCTTTGGTCCTCCCTACAGCTCTACCGAGGTCGTGTCAGGGACTTGCTGGATATGCTGCGGGCCTGTGTGCGTGCCACTCCATCACTACTGGGATCCACAGTGTGGGGGATGACTGACATCCACAAAGTTTTGTGCTCTTTGGCACCAGCGCAGAAAGAAAAACCACAACCCCTCTATTTTGTTAAGGTGAGTTGTTACATTTAATAGTTTGGCAGAGAACTTTCAATTTATTTTAAGGATAATACAGCTGTAAATTTCAGCACACTAATATGGACATATTGTATAGGTAATGTATAATTGAGCTTTTTCCTCTTTGTTTAAGATGGACGTGAGTGGAGCCTATGAGAGTTTGCCGCATGACAAACTCATAGAGGTGATTGGCCAAGCCCTGTCACCTGTCCACGATGAACTCTTTACCATCCGCCGCTATGCCAAGATCTGGGCAGACTCACACGAAGGCCTGAAAAAGGCCTTTGTCAGACAGGTAGCCATCAGATCTGCAAAAATGCTTATCTGAGAGCATACATAGTATTAATTAGCCCAAAAATGACATTTATGGTAATATTAGTTAACATCACATTACTTAAACTAGTGTTATACCTGCTAGCCTGGTGCATTTGTTGGATTAAAACGCATACATTTTAATTTACATGTTATTCTTTATTTTTATTATATCACTACATACAGTGCGACTGCAAAAAGGGCTGCTCATAAGCACCAATCAAATCAATAAAAAACCCCATATTTTTCTTCTTCTGTGCAAACTACATATTCATTATATAAACTAGTCAGTCGGACTGATTATTAGACACTGTAACTTACTGTCAGTGTCACCGTCAGATGAACACAGGCACAGTTATGCTTGACAACACATTCCAGTGACTCTCAAAGTGCCACTGTACTAAAATTATTTAACAAAATGTATTTATGAACAACAACATGCCTGCAGCATACATTTAATGTTGCTGTAGTTCAGCTACTAGACATATTATATGTAATTTGTAAGGATTAGAGTGTTATAAGCGATGCAGATGTTGATAATCCTGCGACCTTACCCAGTTTATATAATGAGTTTCATCCAGATTGATCCGTGCATCTAGGAGGAGTTAGTGTATGTATGCCTGTTCCCTATCATAAATATAGTTAGATGTCTGGTTAAACCAAGTCACTCCAGCTATACTGACATTATGACCAACAAATAACCCAGCACAACCATCTAGATCAGCAGTGGGCAATTAATTTTAACCGATGGAAATTAATGTGTGCCAGACCCTGATCTAAGTGCACAGGTCAACAAACACGTCGCTGAACCCTTTGGCAGACATGGCCATCAAACTAAGTTCAACTCAATTTAAGAAGAAGAATCTGTGAAAACCACCATATATAAACATTATTTATGAGTGAAAGTCGGTCTTTTTTTGTTTTGGTTAACACAGGCAGATTTCCTGGAGGATAACATAGGATCCACCAACATGAAGGGCTTTTCGACGTCATTGCAGAGAAAAGGCAAAGTTCATCACGCCATCCTGGTTGAACAGGTAACTCTGGCTTCGTCGTGTGGTTTGCTGTGGCTGGGCAAATTGTGTGCTTAAGTCCTGAATGCATTACTTTTCCTTGCTACAGCACTTTTGCTCAGATCTTCATGGCAGAGAGGCATTGCAGTTCTTTACCCAAATGCTAACTGGGAGTGTTGTTCAGTATGGGAAAAAGTAAGATTCTCGAACACCGTTTTCTAAAACATTTTGATGTCATCAAGGCAGTTACGTCTATTTTGTCCCTTTATGTTTCAGGACGTACCGTCAATTCCGGGGGATTCCTCAGGGATCGGTTGTATCTAGTTTGCTCTGCTGCCTTTGCTACGGCCACATGGAGAATCTCCTGTTTAAAGATATTCCAGGACACAAAGGGTACATTAGACCTCGCTGTATTTCAGTCAGCTCCAGCTTGTATACATATTACCCATCATGGGCAGAAGAGGGCACTCTTTCTCTGCTGTAGCTCTTGATTTGGTCCACTGTGGCTGTTATTTTGCTCTCCTTGTGTCCTGCAGGTGTTTGATGAGACTGGTGGATGACTTCCTTCTAATTACACCAGACCAACATGAAGCACAAGCTTTTCTGAAGTATTACTTTCAGTTCAGTTTTAAATATTCTGTGTTACTGCACAATATATTTTGGAGTAGGGGACTGGAATGGGATTTGCAGTTTTCTGTAGAACCCCAAATAAATGCATCCACATATATAGTTATTCTGAACAGCTTGCTTGAGACAGTGGATGACCTGGTGAGCTGCACAAAGTCTCAGTATAAGAGAAATAGAGAGTTTTTACATGTATTTATTTATTTTTCAAACTGCAAATCATGCAAAGCTGCTTATTTTAGTGCATTTATAATGCCGCTTGCTCTTTGTGTGTAGGATCTTGCTGGCCGGAGTGCCACAGTATGGTCTGGTGGTCAACCCGCAGAAGGTGGTTTTGAACTTTCAGGTATCGGGAAGCGCGGCTTCCTGTCCCGACATTCGCATGCTGCCCCCTCACTGCCTCTTCCCCTGGTGTGGACTGCTGCTGGACACCCACACACTGGACGTCTATAAAGACTATTCCAGGTGAAAGGTCCATTCCAGCTGTAATTATACTGCACAGTTATTGTGTTATATTGTGGTGTCTCCTTGGGCCTGTTGTCAAGGCTTTATAGTTTATGGCTGAACTTTGTTCCTACTCATAAACGTGAGCCAATTCTGGCATAGATGAATGATCCTCTGGTCAAACAAAAATCTCTCTGTAGTTCTGAATGTTTTGTTGTTTTTAAATTTTCTTGCTTTTTTTCTTGTTTCACAGCTATGCTGGACTGTCTCTGCGCTACAGCCTTACTCTGGGTTCATCCCACTCTGCAGGACAGCAGATGAAAAGGAAGCTAATGGCTATCCTCAGGCTCAAGTGTCATGCCCTGTTCTTTGACTTGAAGGTCAGGAACAAAAATATTTTTAAGAAGTTTCAGAATGCCGTAACCGTTAAACATTGACACATTTTTTTTTAGATCTGATGATTGTGGACGATTATGGGAAGGTGCAGTTTGGCAAAAGCTGAGTACACAGATCAAAACATGCTGTTAAGAGAAACTTGGACTCATTTCTCATCTTTCTTAAGATATTTTGATCAGCTATTTTTAAACTATATATTCTTTCTACAAAATGTATATGTTAATGTTATACAGACACTGAAGCATCACCAGCATGCTATGTCCAATGTCTGTGTCAAAAGTTAAAGTACAAGCTAGAAAGATACCAATCAAGGTAAATGAGTCCTTAAATATCCAATAAAATGACCGACTGGTGATTTTAAAAAAGTAATTTCTACAAATGCAATATAATTATACTAATGGCAAAGAATTAGTTGAACTTTTCATGTACTTATTAGATACATTTGACAGGTTGTAATACTGCCAGGTTTAGGTGTTCAAACTAATGACATGATATTCAGAGTTTGAGTAGTACAGCTTTGACTGAAAATAAAAGCCTGGTTGCTCACGAAGTCGGCTACTGGAAAGAAAGATTAGCTGGTGAGAGCAATCTTATTGATCTGGCAACTTTGCAGGATGTCAGAAGAAGTGTTGCACAGATATGAAAGGGTAGAAAGCTTTTTTTTTTTTTTTTTCTCAAGACTTGGATGTTCGACTGGACCATTCTGTTGCACATTAGCTGGCATCCTGGAGATCATTGTCTTGTTTCATGGCTCAGTTTCAGCCAAGCTTTGGCTTTCAGGCAGATGCCCTCACATTTGATCCTAGCGTACTTTGTAATACACGGGAGTTTATCGTCTCAATGGCTGTATCCCAATTCAGGGTCTGCAGCCTAAAAGTACGCAGCCTTAACGGTCCACAAGGGCCACGTACTTAAAGACCGCTAAGGCCGGAAGTGCGAGGCTTGTGAAATGGGACGGTCTAGCCTCCGTCGCACTGCCCAGGTTGCCTAGCAACCATGGTACTAACAGCTGGAAACGTTTCATAAAGCTTTGTTTGACAGAAATGAAGGAGAAAATCTTTTGTTTTGTTTGTTTGTTTCTACAAGAGCTTTGATCATTCTCTGTAAGATTAAGCTCAGCTATTGAACGGCGTATATTTTAAAGTAAAGGCTTTAAAACCAAGTTAGTACAAACGTCACTAATGTCACATAACTTTGCCGACATGTGGCCAACAGTAATGTTTAAATGTTCTTCGTTATTAAACATTTGCACATAAATAAGTGACATAATATTCAGTACTTACTTATAGTTTAAGTACTGAATATAGCCCGTCATCCGCCGTTTTTTTTTTCGGCAAAATTATCCACACCCACCGCCGCGCTATCCAGAAGGGCATATGTTGGGCCACGAAGTCTACACCGCCACATCCTTAAAATTCAGGGAAATGAAGGACGCATTTGAGGGCTGCATTTTGGGACAGCCTTTGTCGCGTCGCTGTGACATAATCGGCCTTAAAATGCGGCCTTTAAGGCTGCAGACCCTGAATTGGGATACAGCCAATGACTGCAAGGTACCCGGGACCTGTGGCTGCAAAAAAAAGCCCAAATCATCACCCCTCCACCACCGTGTTTGACCGTTGGCATGAGGTGTTTGTGCTGATGTGCTGTTTTTATCAAACAAATCGGAGATTATTTCTTTTCAAAATAATCTCCAGTTTGGTCTCATCTGTCTAAAGCACATTGTTCCAGAAGACTTGTGGTTTGTTCGAATGCAATTTTGTCAAGCTAAGCTGTGCTGCCATGTTTTGTTTTGTTTTTTTGTGGGGGTTTTTGTTTTTGTTTTGTTTTTTTTCTTCCCTCTTACTCAAATTTGGTCACACTTGGCTCAGAACAGGACAGCACTGGTCAAAGCTCTAATACTGGGCCTTCAAAATGCACAGCCTAAAACCAATGTGCGATATCACTGAGGCGATGTCCATCTTTTTATACGATTTTACTTTTGAGGAAAAACCAAAGTGACCATAAAGCAATCAAAACTCAATTCCCAGCTGTAAAGCATGGCAGAGGGAGCAGCAGGGTTTGGAGCTGCTTTCTGTTTTGACTAACAGGAAAATCCAACCTGAGCAATCAATGAAGAAATCTTGTATCAGTATGTTAGTAAACTACTTGCTTTCCGTTACATTAATCTATAAATTTTTCTCCTCAGACTAATTCTCTTGAAGTGGTCTACAAGAACATGTACAAGATGGTGCTGCTGCATGCGTACAGGTACTGTTGTCAGTGTCAGATTGGTGCATTTACCCACCTGTAACATCAAAATACATGGATAATAAACACAAACTGGGAACCTTCAACATGAATCGCTTCCAGTTGGGTAAAAATCTGGGTTATATTAATCAGTACCTGCACCGAGTTTAGAAATAATTGTCCCGTGGCTCCCCCCACACCCTCTAGCAGATCATTACATGAAGGAACCTTTTAAAAAAAACAAGCGCGTCCATGCTCACAGGTGAACACACGGGTGATCACACCCACAAACTACACCCTTTTTGGCTCCTACCTCAAAGCACACTGTGTGCTGTCGATCTTACGTGCTGCACAATAATGTTTAATATTTAGTATTTACTGTCATATTCCCATACATCATTGTGATGTTGTTTATTCTATTACTCTTGTTCTCTTCTGCTTGTTTTCTTTTTTCTTTCTCAACAGGTGATCCAGGTGATCTATATATGCATTTTTTTTCTCTGCTCATTCTGTTGGTTTTTGTCTTTTGCCCTTCTCCCCCGTCCCTCTTCTCAGCTGTTTCTCTTTCCTTCTTTCTTTCTCCCTTCTTTCCCCCAGTCAAGTCTGTCCCGTATTCAGCAAGTGAAAATAAAATAAACAATAAAAGGTGAATCAAATGGACCATTACGGCAAGGCTGGGATGGTCAATTTGGTAAAGTAAATCCGTTGGGCATCTTTCCTCGCCTTTAGACAATAATTCTGATGGCAAAAGAGCCAAACGGGACAGGCAAAAAAAAAAGAAAAAAAAAAAGAATTGTCCCGTTGTTTATCTCTAAATGTAAATGTCTAACTGAACCTGTCCTCATTTACAGTTTTTGTGTGTCTTCCTGTTTTTCTTTGTTTTTTTTTTTCCTCTTCAGATTTCACGTCTGTGCCCAAAGTTTGCCCTTTGGTCAGACCGTTTCCAAGAACCCCGTCTTCTTTCTGCAGCTGATATGGGAGATGGCCCAGTACTGCAACAAGCTCATCAGACGCAGCAACAAAGGCAACTTTTGCATTTCACAGCAGCACTTTATTACTGATTGGTAATAGTGGGCAGTAGTTTGATATAAACACGTTCAAATCAAGTAATAGCATCTCTGCAAGTTGTATTGTGAAGTAAGATCCTGCAGTTTTAAAGAGTAATGTGGGTAGTTGGAAAAAAAAACAAGATGCTCTGGTATAAGAAGACTGACAACCAGGGCAAAAAATCCAGCACTGCTATGATGTGCTTAATGTTTTGGACCTTAGCACATTTTACTTTGTGCCTTTTTTGCTCCTCAAGTTTTACTCGGTTGCTCTTCAGTCTGGGAACTTTTGATCCATTTTGGTGACAGGGATGCTTCCCTCTCATTTTCCTTATAGATTTAATATTTACTTAAGATAGCAGCCACACAAGCTGGATTTTAGAGGTAGAGATGCACTCAGAGTACTGCTGTGGTGTCCCGTTTACCATACTATAGATTTGTTTAAGCCGAACAGCAAACAGAAGTGGCATCAGGCTCGTGGCCAGCAGAGGGCGCCCTTTTCGAGTGATGTCGCTTGTGAAAGCTCAGTGAGAGTGTGATAATTGTGTCGCTAACACCCTGAGATGTCAGTGCTCCCAGTTAAACGAGCAGATGAAAACAGGAGAGAATACAAAAAAGTATTATATTACATGAAACGGCAGACTCAGGATCAGTTACAGCAGTTAAACTTACTCCTCTCCAAACTGGATGTTGGCAAATAACAGCAGAGCCAAGTTAATGTGCTCCTGTGAGTTAATGAGTCCCACATACTTGTGAGTTGGACGCTTTCAGAGCTGTTATATTTTATCCTTTTTCATTTTCAGTTATCTACATCTTCTTAATCACTGCGTGCTAGTTTAATGTCGTTTATTTTTAAATTATATAGATGTTATTGTATTTAATGCATACTTTATTTTTTTTTATTAGCACCCCTGCGGAGACCACACTCCGCAGGGGTGCTAATTATTCTTGTGCAAACAGTTTAAAGGAGCGAGGAATATAGTGGCGTCAGGGTGACTGTGTGGCAAATGGTTAACATGGTTCGAGGCTTCGTCGGGTCAGGCAGTGGGAATTCCAGTAACAGAAGTATACTTTCTATCAAGGTGCTCCCACAATGCTTCAATAACTTGAACAGCAAATTGCAAATTTGGATTAATCACTCTGGAAAACCTGTTTCCGGTAATTTACAGTTGAGTTCTTATTAAAATTTGGCATTTGGGTTAGCTGCCCTTTTTATGTTGAACGATTCAGGCCAGTGTCAAGTGGCTTAACAAAGAAACAGTCCTGTGAAAATGGTCAGGACTGAAGTGAAAATGAGTGAAAAAGCAGATGATGTCCAAAGAAAAACTTTAAAAGATCTTCATAAAGCCCGGAGAACTGCTGCTCAAGACCGCTTAAAATGTCCAGCTAAGAAAAATATGAAGGGTGGCTCAAGACTTTTGCACAGCCAGATATTTTCTGATGTTCTAGAAGTAGAAGTTCTTCTACTTCTACTTCTGTCAGTTATTTTGGCATGTGTTCAGGATGTATGGTAATAATTTGCGTTTGTTTTCCATTATAGTTCATTCTGTGTATTCATGGTCCGTTTAGGAGAATCAGGAGATTTATAACCTCGTTCAGCCTGGAAAGTTAAACATTAGACTAAACCACATAGTAAATTCCTAGTTTGCAGCAGTGTTGTGTGCGCTTAATTAACCCTAAGACTTTTGAATGTTTAAATAAATATAAACATTATTTACAGCGCACAAATTGCTGGGGATGATAGTTTAAACAGTTTCAATGTGATTTTGAGGATATTAGGCTGATGGTATCCTGTAATATCACGATATGAGCCTTTAGTATCCTGTTGTTGTCAGCATACGTACTGCATTGATATAACCATTTATTTTAGCAGGTTGCTATAGTATTACTAAAGTGAGTAAACGCTATGTTAATTTCATTAACATGTGTTATTATAGGATAAGCTAAACTATTCACTGGATAGTACTGGATTGTAACCCACAATTGCTGCAGTGTTACTGAGCTGTGATGTAAAATTCAACCCATTTTCCTTCAGCCACCTGAGCAAACACATTAATGACTTAATTTCTTCTCTCTTTGCCTCTCTAGGACAGATTTTAGGTGATAAGGCCCAGACGGGGATTGTGCAGTACGAAGCAGTGGAGCTGCTTTTCTGTCTGTGCTTCTTGCTGGTGCTGTCACAACACCGTCTTCTCTATAAAGATCTGCTCGCACACCTGCACAAACGTATGTAGTCTCAAAAGTGATGTTCAGATTCTTCTTCCAAAAAATGCAATTAAAATGTTACGCAAAGTACTCTGCAGAAGTCTGAGCATCTCGGTTTTCCTTTAGATTTTGTTGTTAAAATGGAAAATGGGCACAGTGATGAATTAAAACGTGTGCAAAAATACATGGAAATACAAGACAAAACAAAGTGCAATTTTAAAACAGTTGGAATTTGGTATGATTACCTTTTTCTTTTACGTTTTCTTGTAATTTCTTTAAGGAGGCTTCAGGAATAGTCTCCAGGCTTCTTGAAGCACATTCACAGCTCTTCTTTGGATCTTGGCTGTTTCTCTTTGAGGTCTGGGCTCTGGGGAGGCCAATCCAAAACTGATAGTGCTGCACTGTGTGTTTTTTCTATCCATTGCTTTTACTGCATTAGCAGTCTGTCTCGGATCATTTTGTTGCTGAAAAATGAGGCTGAAGCCAATTGGATGCTTTCCAGATGATCTTTCATTGTGGATAAAATCTGGCTGTACATTTCTTTTTTTTCATGAGCCCAGCAATTTTGACGATCCCCAACACCACTGACACTTTTGTCAGTTGCAGACTCTTGTTCTGCTCTACATATTAAGTTGTATTTGGATATCAAAAATAATTTGCTGCAGAGTCACAAATAACATCCAAATAAGTGCACGTACAGTGGGGCAAAAAAGTATTTAGTCAGCCACCGATTGTGCAAGTTCCCCCACTTAAAATGATGACAGAGGTCAGTAATTTGCACCAGAGGTACACTTCAACTGTGAGAGACAGAATGTGAAAAAAAAAATCCATGAATCCACATGGTAGGATTTGTAAAGAATTTATTCGTAAATTAGGGTGGAAAATAAGTATTTGGTCACCTCAAACAAGGAAAATCTCTGGCTCTCACAGACCTGTAACGTCTTCTGTAAGAAGCTTTTCTGTCCCCCACTCGTTACCTGTATGAATGGCACCTGTTTGAACTCATCATCTGTATAAAAGACACCTGTCCACAGCCTCAAACAGTCAGACTCCAAACTCCGCCATGGCCAAGACCAAAGAGCTTTCGAAGGACACCAGGAAAAGTATTGTAGACCTGCACCAGACTGGGAAGAGTGAATCTACAATAGGCAAGCAGCTTGGTGTGAAAAAATCAACTGTGGGAGCAATCATCAGAAAATGGAAGACATACAAGACCACTGATAATCTCCCTCGATCTGGGGCTCCACGCAAGATCTCATCCCGTGGGGTCAAAATGATCATGAGAACGGTGAGCAAAGATCCCAGAACCACACGGGGGGACCTGGTGAATGACCTGCAGAGAGCTGGGACCAAAGTAACAAAGGTCACCATCAGTAACACACTACAACGGCAGGGAATCAAATCCCGCAGTGCCAGACGTGTTCCGCTGCTGAAGCCAGTGCATGTCCAGGCCCGTCTGAAGTTTGCCAGAGAGCACATGGATGATACAGCAGAGGATTGGGAGAATGTCATGTGGTCAGATGAAACCAAAGTAGAACTTTTTGGTATAAACTCAACTCATCGTGTTTGGAGGAAGAAGAATACTGAGTTGCATCCCAAGAACACCATACCTACTGTGAAGCATGGGGGTGGAAACATCATGCTATGGGGCTGTTTTTCTGCCAAGGGGACAGGACGACTGATCCGTGTTAAGGACAGAATGAATGGGGCCATGTATCGTGAGATTTTGAGCCAAAACCTCCTTCCATCAGTGAGAACTTTGAAGATGAAACGAGGCTGGGTCTTCCAACATGACAATGATCCAAAACACACCGCCCGGGCAACAAAGGAGTGGCTCCGTGAGAAGCATTTGAAAGTCCTGGAGTGGCCTAGCCAGTCTCCAGACCTCAACCCCATAGAAAATCTGTGGCGGGAGTTGAAAGTCCGTGTTGCTCGGCGACAGCCACCAAAACATCACTGCTCTCGAGAAGATCTGCATGGAGGAATGGGCCAAAATACCAGCTACTGTGTGTGGAAAAATGGTAAAGACCTATAGTAAACGTTTGACCTCTGTTATTGCCAACAAAGGTGATGTTACAAAGTATTGAGTTGTATTTTTGTTATTGACCAAATACTTATTTTCCACCCTGATTTACGAATAAATTCTTTACAAATCCTACCATGTGGATTCATGGATTTTTTTTCACATTCTTTCTCTCACAGTTGAAGTGTACCTCTGGTGCAAATTACTGACCTCTGTCATCATTTTAGGTGGGGGAACTTGCACAATCGGTGGCTGACTAAATACTTTTTTGCCCCACTGTACATACAGTAGGAGTCTCTTTGTGTTTCCTCCCTACGTGCAAAAGGAGGAGACATGAAGAGACAACCTGAAGGGGTCACGAGTTTGTGCACTTCTAGGAGGGGCATCCAGAAGGGCATCTGGTGTAAAGTCCCATATCAAACATGCAGATCTGTTTGCTGTGGTGAACCTTTGAGGACTACAGCAGGATAAAATAACCGCTGCCTGTGTGTATGTGTGTGTGTGTGGATGCTTAATTAGGCAAGAATAATTAAAAACAAAATAAAAGTACTACAGTTTGGAAAAATGAAGCTTTTCGATTTCACTACGAAAGGCTGTCCCTTCCTGTCGCTTTCCAGGAAGGCTGATTCTTTTTAAATGTGGACTTTGTAAGAGGTGCACCTAATTTAGCCAATATACACGTATCATTTTACATGTATAATCTGCAGTTTATTGGCACCTGTCATTTGATTTTACAGTTTGTCACCAAAGAAGGAAATAAAAAGCGTCTTACCTTCTTATCTTTATCTTTTTACAGGAAAGCGCAGTCTGGAGCGGCGTCTGGGGGACCTGAGGCTGGCCAGGGTGCGGCAGGCCGCTAACCCCAGGACTCCAGTCGACTTCTTGGCCATTCAGACGTAAATTACTATTCCTAGTCCCAGTTTCCAACATGACCGCAGAACAATACTCGGAGATTAAAGGTATGGATTTATTTAATCTAGATTCCCTCCCCTTTTTTGTTAAAAACATATTAAAAGCCTTTTTTTTTTTTTTTTCTTTTGCTTTGTTTAATTCTTAAGTTGTAAGTGTTTTAACAATATATATCACCAAAAAAAACCTCAAACCAATACATGACATCTTTCGGATCTAGAGTGTCAGGAAACATGTCTGGAAAAAAACAGTACTTAGTCGTGTGCTGCAAAACACTTAAGTGCTAAACCTCAGTCATAAACGCGCACACAATCAAACAACAGCAACCTGTCAAGATCGGTAATTGAAAGTCATGCAGCTACTGTAATAGAGCAGGTCTCAGCCCATAGCTGTGTGTGTCTTTGTGGACTTTGATTTACACCTTGTAGTAGTTTTCCATAAAGAGCATGTGAGGACATGCGTCACAGAAGTTGTGAGCCATTCACCAAAGGATTTTTCTTTTTTACTTTTGTGTTACATCACATATGCTCAGTTCTTTAGATAATGCTAAAGTTGTTCAGAAATGAACAAACCTGAAGGGTTCTGTGTTCTTTTTTTATTTTTTTTATTTTTACTATGTTCAACTGTGCAGATTCGTATATTTGGAGTCAAAGAAAGATGTGTAATGGATATAATGTTATATTGGATATATGATATGATGTAAAAATATGTAAAATGAAAATTAAGAATGTCACTGTTAAATAAATCCTGTTTTATTTTCAAGGGAAATAATGTAATGTTTCATATGTCAAGTAAACATCAGAATCTGTATGAAATTCTAGTGAATTTTGATGAAAAGCAGTGATAAACATCTGGATTTTTGCTGTATGGCAGCATTTTTACTCTCCACAGTCCTTAAGCCCTTTGAGTCTTCTGTTCCTGTGTGTCAGTCACGAAGGCGTCGTTGTCGTAGGGATTCAATTCCATCCCAACCGAAGACTTTCTGAATCTGCCACGAAGCAGCTGGTAGAGGGCCACCAGAGGAATGGAAATCACAGGCACCACGCAGAGGAGGATGATTATGGCAAAGACCCAGTCTGGATAAAGCTTCTCTTCAGTTTCAGGGAATTTTTCCTGAAAAGAAAGATCGAGGTGGAAACAATGAAGGACATTTATTTATTTATTTAATTATTAAATATGGTTTAAAATTGGTAAAATGCGCCAATTTTCTTTCTTCGGGTTAAATAGAGCGCAACAACCAGCAAGCAGGCAATTGGCTTAGCTTGACTAATTCAATTCATTTTTTATATTGATTTACTTTATTTATTTAAATTCTATTTTTTATTGCTGTGTCCAGCACTTTGGTCAGTGGTTGCTGTTTTAGTGCTTTAGGGCTAACTTAAGGTTATCGAAACCAACCAAGAGATATTTCAGGCTCATAAAATCCCATAAAGGACTGAGCTGTCATTTTATCCCGCCGGTCTATATTTATTAATCGACATATTTGTTAAAATGTAGGTTTTGATAGACATTTTTAAACTCTTGCTTGTTTGTTAACAGACATTACAGATAGTTGCTTCTCAGGTAAAAGTCTGGCTGCTGGATTCATTTCAGAAGTCAGTTTGATTTTTAGTAGCATCTTCCTTCAGGATAACTCGCTATGACTCACAGCTCAGATCATTTCAAAGTGGTTTATTGATCATAACAATGAGTTCACTGTACTCAAATTGTCTCCACAATTAAAAGATCTTAATCCAGTAATGTACCTTTGGGATGTGATGGAACAGAAAATTGGAGCAGTTCTGAAGATAAATAGAGGACCGAACAAACTGCACCTAATAAAATCTTGACTTATGAGTAGATTCATTCTTCAATTCTTGGCTTTCCTGCTTACATAATCTGGGTTCCATGCTTGATAGGTGGGACGTGTCTGTGCCTGGACAATCACATAG
The DNA here is from genome assembly GCF_900408965.1 of Simochromis diagramma. Taxonomy (NCBI): domain Eukaryota; kingdom Metazoa; phylum Chordata; class Actinopteri; order Cichliformes; family Cichlidae; genus Simochromis; species Simochromis diagramma. The sequence continues at coordinate 17,658,307 of NW_024387523.1, read as the reverse complement.
GCAACAAACACCACCAGGAGCAGTAAAGGACTGATCACCATCCAGCACGCCTTCCAAAAGATGTTTGGCCTCCTCCCAGTCATGATATAGATGTCGTCACTGAAACTGGCAGAGGAGACGTAAAACGGATAGGAATTATGATTGTTAGTGAAGTTTACAGTGTTATGTTCAGGAAGAAGAGGAGAAAAAGTTACGTTTTCATTCCACGGAAGTAAATAACTCCAATAATCTCAAATAAAGCAATGATGAGCAGAGGTACAGATCCCACGTAACCATTAAACACCTCCACCCAGTAGTTGCCTGAGCTCAAGGTGAAGAGGAGCGCCACCAAGAAGGATATCAAACAGATGACCGCTGCAGAAGTGAAGAAGGTGAAAGTTTAAAAGAGGGAATTCAAAGGAAATTGTTTTTAACTTAAAAAGCACAAGCTGATGTGCAAGTACCTGATATGAGTTCCTTGGGCATCCACCTGGGCAATAGTTTGAGTTCATTGAGGGGCGCGAGGACACCCTCTATGTTACCAAACATGGAGGAGAGACCTAAACTAAAGAGCATGACAAAGAACAGTACGGCCCATACCTGCGAGCCCGGCATCGATATCACCGCTTCAGTGAACACGATAAAAGCCAGGCCAGTACCTGAAACACTCTGAAGATAAAAAAAACAAGAAGCTAATGAGGATACTTGAAATGGCAATGTCTGAAAATGACCAGTGTTTGTGGATGGAGGGGCTCGAGGATAGAAGAATGACTATAAGATGGAGTGAGTACCTGCTTAAGTAATTTTTGTAGATCACACTCCCTCAGGGACAGACTCTGGAATTTCTCTGGATATGTCGTATTTAGATATTCATACCAGTAATCGTAGTTCTGCAGGGTTATGTTCTGGTCTGAGAACTCAAAGTAATTGGTCAGAGCCAGGATGTTCCTGCAGATAAGATTTGAAGAGTAAGTACTCAGGATCAGGCAAAGATGTAGTTGCAAAACCCCACCTAAAATAGGCATGCTTACGTACTCGTCTTTACAGGCGTTAAAGGCGGTGGTGGCTTTAAACCCCAGGATGGAGAAAATCGGAATGGAGGCGTAGATAGACGTTGCGCTGTTTATCACTCCCACAAGAACAGCGTCTCTCTCGCAGTTGTTTCTAACAACACAAAGAGCGAGAGAAAGACGAGCTTACTAATCACCCCGTGTTCACCGGGGGAGGTTAAGAAGTGTCTGTCCTTACTTCTCTTCATTGTAACTGGAGAACGATATGAGACCTCCAAACGCCACAGAAAGAGAGAAGAAGATCTGCGTGGCGGCGTCCAACCACACCCGTGGGTTCGTCAGGGTTTGCCACTGTCACGAGCATAACATCTGATTAGGAAATCAGCTGTTTGTGGGACAAAACATTAAAAATTTCACTCCAACTCACATCAGGGGTGAAGAGGTACAACAGTCCATCAGTAGCTCCAGGCAGAGTGAGGGCACGGATCAGGAAAATAGTCAGCACCAGGTAAGGGAAGGTAGATGTCACATACACAGCCTGAAAATATATAAAAACATTAAAATAACATGTTTTCTGGGGGGAAATGATAGATGTAATGACTTGGGAGAACAGTTTTGTAAGATAGAAACCACATATCGTGATAGCACAGGGTTAGGCGTCCAGTGTTCTGCAACCTATCATTAAATATTAAATGTTTTTGGTAGTTACACTGACCTTTCCCACGGAGTCGATGCCTTTGATGAAGCAGATGTAGACGATGCACCAGGCGCTGGCTAGACAGATCACCATCCCCCACTCCACGGAGCCGCTGATCTCGATGTCAGGTGTGATGTTGAGGGTTTCACGGTACCAGAAGTAATTTACCGGAGTGCTTTTCTTACACTCCAAATTATAGTCTACATGGACACACATACGCAAAAGATTTTGTAGACCAGCATAAGGCTGGAATGGGCCAAAGCACCATCGACAAGAAGGTTGGTGAGAAGATAACTGCTGGTGCGACTATTTGTAAATAGAACAAATATAAAATTACAATTGCCTCAAGCATGGAGTTGGAAGCATTATGCTTTGGGACTATTTTTCTGTAAATGGTGCCAATGTATGGGCCACGTACTGAAACATCTTGGATGAGAAACCCGCAGCCGCAACACTGAACGTTGGTCACAAATCGGTCTTCCAATGTGACAATGACCCAAAACAGATCTCTATGGCAACAAAACAGTGGCTAAAGAAGAAGCACATTAAGGTCATGGAGTGGTCTTCCTAGTCTTCAGACCTCAGTCCTATAGAAAATATGTGGAGTGAAACTTTGAGTTGCCAAACAGCAGCCACGAAACCTAAAAGATTTGGAGTTTCTTTAAATAGAAGTGAACTAAAATCCTCCTGAGAATTTTGCAAACCTGCTGACCAACTACAGGAAACGTCTCACCGCTGTGATTGCCAACAAGGATTTTCTCTAAATCATGTTTTGGTGTGTTTGGTATTGTGTCTCTCCATTAAAATGAAACTACCACAAAATACTGTTCATTTGTTTAAAAGTGTGCAAAATTACAAATTCAGCAGAGCGTCAACAGTCCCAACACTGCATCATCATTGCTATTTACTTGTTCATCTCATGTCTTAGTTGCACCTATCTTTAAAAAAAATCATTGTCTTTTTTATTTTATGTTGTGGTGCAATGTTCCCTTTGTGCCATAAAGCTGTCCAGCAGTATTTTTTTTTTTTTTTTACTGAATCTCTCTTGAAAGGCAGCCATAAATCTTTACTGATAATCCTTAACTTTATCTTTGTTATTAAATCTGCAAACAGTGGAGCAGCAGCAGAATCACAGCGTACGGCCATAAATTTATCAAGCAAGAATAATACCGAGGTGTGCTCCTGTCTCACCTATGCGGCTTTCATTTAGTGGGCAGGTGCTCCACGGCAGGGGTTCCTGAAAAGAGTGGAAGAAGTACCACAGCACCCAGGCCAGAATGGTGTTGTAGAAAACGCCCACCAGAAACGATACAATCAAACAGCCGATGCCTGCACATAAGAAAGATTTTTTTCAGGTATTAATTTTATTTTTTAAATTTAAGAATGAGGAATCTTTGACCGGTGTCAATTTCAACAAAAGAAACATTTATTTATTTTTTGGTTATTCTATTTTACTTTCTACTTTATCAGATATGATACAGTTGACTAAAGGGTTGAAAAACAACTAAGAATCTTAGATTAACTAATATGTCGTTAAAATAAAGCAACACACTCGAATAGTATAACTGTAGAGTACATAAAAACATTTACTATTACTTTTTGGGTTACCCACCTACTCCACCGATTATGGGATTGATGGTCTTCCAGACACCCACGCTGCCCTTCCGGAGCCTCTGTCCTACAGCCAGCTCAAGGAAGAGCAGGGGGAGGCCCTCAAACACCAGCGCTATCAGGTAAGGGATGAGGAATGCACCTGAAGACATGAAGTAAATATTTATCTTACAGTTAGGCATTTTTATGATTACAGTGCAAAGCTCTACTAATGAAAACACACTGGGTTGCTGGGAATCGGGCTGACTTTTTTTTTTTTTTTTTAAAAAAAAGAAAAACCCACTATATTTACAAAATTTTAAAAAATTATTAACTTCTCGTGTCACCTCGCTGCTTCACCGTACGAGCTCCAAACCAAACAAATCTGAGGGGAGATTAACAATAGAAAAACGTGACTCAATTAAACAGACTAAGCCAAAGTTAAACAGACGCTCAGCAGATTTGAGAAACAGCCTTTTGGGAAGTCAATATGTGAAGGTGATAGAGCCCACACACATTTTCTGGACTGGCTGTTTTTCACAGCCTGACCCAGAGCAGGCTCCTATAGAACTCTGTGGCATGAGGACTCGGCGTATCTCTCTGGGTAAGTATGAGGAAGCAAACAAAGGTGGATATATTCCTCACAAACAGTATGTAATGATTCCCATGGTTAATCAGGTATACATAAAGTTATTCATTTCCAGACAGGTTCAGGGACTGACCCGGTTTGTTCGTTAATACCTAATTAAACTGAAACAAAATTCAAATGCAAACCGATTAAAGCATCTCTACACTGGATGATTAAACAGGACTCTTACAGATACTCTTACAGTAGGAGCGATGGTGTAAAGTGAGTAAAAGGGCAGCATCTCACCTCCTCCGTAGATTTGGCAGAGGTAAGGGAATCGCCACACATTTCCGATTCCCACTGCAAAGCCAATACATGTCAGCAGATACTGAGCCTTGTTGTCCCACTTGGGTCTGTCCTCCGGCCCAGCGTCTTTTCCCATCCTCAGCTGGAAAAAAGACTCAGTGCAATTCCAGTTGTGTTACAAAAATACACCTAATGGAATTGTAGCATGCAGTCCGATCAAATTGCATATATTTTGTGGTTAGTCCAGAATTCTCCTCCTGCTCCGTATTTTGGATGAATTACACTCCTGATTGGTTCGGTCTTCGTGATGTTCAGCACTCCTCTTTCATCCTCTGTGCGACCCTCCCGTCTCTGAGTCAGAGGTGCAGATTCTGTTCTTTTTGAGACATCCAACCAGCAGGAAGTTTGGTGAAACACTTGCCAGGGTGATTTAGTGGCTTTACCTCCCTCCCGCAGAATGGGAGTGTGCTGAAACTTGAATTAATGGATAACCTGGTGATGCTTTTCTCTGCTACACCGACCTACATCAGAGCAATCAGATACAGGGTGGAAGAGACATCAGGAGAGTTGTGCCGAACAGCTAATCAAACATTGTTCTCGCATACAATCTTCTTGCAAAATGAGTGAAAAGGTTACCGGGTCTTTCTGTGCTCTAGTTTGAGAATAGATGTACGCAAACCTAAATCTGAAGGGATGAAAGTCGATCTAATCAAATTATGTTTTTGATACATTTCACCATTAAGGGCATTTTTTCCAGACATAAAAGTCAATAATAATTTGTGTCCACATTTCTTACCTGTACCTGTGAACTCAGGTTGAGATTTAAACTGCAAATCCACACTCTTCCTTCCTCAAATATGATTTTGTGAAGTGTTTTCTTTCTCCTGGCCAGTTGACATTTCCGTCGTCACTTCATGAATCCTTGTGTTGCAGATTTTTATGCTTAGATACAGGCTTGATTGCTGTCTCTAGCTCTCTCTGATATTGCTAACATTCATTCCTAATCAAGCACACCAAAGCTGTCCCATTTCCTATATTATGGTCATATTAAGCAGCGATGTCCGCTTATGCATTGAAAAGAGCAAAAAACAAATCCAGCCAACGGTGTCTCAGATATTAAGTGTGAAGTTTCTTTCACTGGCTGACTCTGCGCCGATTTTAATTCAAGTGCTCCGGTCAAAAGCCAAACAAGTTAGGCGTTACTAAACTGCCCCATCAGTGTTATATATATTCATGTGTCAGTCCTATTGTAGGAGCCAAATAGAGGTTTCTGGCCTACATCCAGGGTGCAAAGAGGACAGAATAAAGTCTGAAGGAGCAACTGAAGCACTAACAAAGAACTATTTTACTGCCTGACCTGCGCATTTCGACATCACGCCTTCATCACGGGTCATCATAAAAATCGATTTCTCAGGACATTTTTAATAGGCCAAGCGCAGAGTGGAAACATGAAGACAGCCTATGTGAACTTACAATAATTTGCTGGTCCTTTGGATCATAAAGGGGAGTGTCTAATACATAACATGTAGTGGCACATTTAGTCGATGAGCTGGAGGTGCAATTATGATGTGGCGGTAAGATAATAATGTGTTTGATAACAAGTGCAGTTTGCACCTGAAACACCTTAATTATTATATATTAACTAATTTATGTTATGTTTAATTAGTGGATATATCCAAACTGCTTCTCTTTTCCCGGGAGAAGTGACATCACCACCTGTCAAGCATAGACATATTCAAACGTCAGTAAATTTAGTTAATAATTCTCAGTTATAGTTATTAAATCTTGCAGTCATCGGATTCTTTGATGTCTGAGTATTTAAAAATAAGGATCAAGTCTTTTTCAAACATTTGGTGACCATCTTTTATTCCCTTGTCTTCAAATTGATACAATTCCACACGGCTGGTTTCTGCCACCTGCTGGTATGAATATGCTTCTGCAATGCATTCGGCATCCATCCATCCATCCTTCCATCCATCCATCCATACACCTCTACTGAGCAGTTAAATGAACTAATTCTGCAATAACTCAACAATAATCTAATGGCAAAGCTTACTTAAATATGTATTCACATGTCAAAATATGTTACATTTTATCCCCACCATGACAAAAGTGCACTGATGAAAGAGACATGATGCTTCTGATGCTGACACTGTATTTAGATAACTTTTCCTTTATTAGACAAAATAAAATATTTTTGCCTGACTTGTTTAGGCAATTGTTTATATCTGATTAATGTCTTTCTCTGGCTTCATCTTTTTCTTGCAGCGTACAAAAACCAGCCTGCACAAGGCATAGACAGGCACCACCAGACTGGGAATTCCTGCCAAAACAAAGATGACCACATTGATCCATGAAGGGTAAGGTACTGATGCCAGAGTTGGAAATTCGTCCTGCAAACCATAAAACAGCACAATGAGCAAACAAGCCGGCATGTTTACATTACTGTTTAAATTTCACACAACCAACTATTGCAAATATATATAAAAATTCAATGAGGGGCCCCTCCCCCACCTGAATCCCTCAGAATCAGCTAACTTTTTTGTACTACAATAAAAAGCACATTTAAAAAAGCCATGTGCCACCTTGATTGTCATGATATCATTAAAATAGGGGGCTTCCAACTGGTCATCATGAGCTTGTGAACCTCAGTTGGTGCCATAAAGTTTGGCTGGATGGAAATATAATTTGTTTGACTCAACCCTCCAACCCGACATGCCAATTAAACAGCTTGCAGCTCCGTTGATGAAACCAACAGGGCGAGGCTTCCTGAACATTTTGAACCCAACAGGAGAGTTGAAGGAGTTATTGCAGCTTTGCAATAGCTGTCAACTCCCCGCTTCAATCCATGAAAACAACCTGTAAACCTGTCCTGTTGTCTGACAATGAAAATCTGGAGGGTTTTTTTTATATTATGCAGGTAAAAATGAAATTTCTTCATTAAATGTGGTAAAATAACATAAAACAAAAACAGCTGATTCTGAGAGATAATGTTGATTTTTTTCTTTTTCTTTTTCTTTTTTTTTCAGATTTCACAGATTTTTATAAGAAGTGGTCTTTGTGAACTCACGTAGTCGGGGTCCCAGACTAAATAGGTGAGTTCTTGTTGGGCTTGAGTCACCAGGTAGAAAACTAAAATGACCAGGAGGATGAGAGGGCTGGTGAATCTCAGGGAAATCTGCCAGAAGATGCAAGGCTTCTTTCCAATCATGAACTTGATGTCTTCATTGAACCTGTCACACAAGAGGGTTTTAATGAAATTAAACTTGATTTAATTCATGGAATTATAACTTTATTTAAATAAAAGAAAAACAAAAATGAAAGAACAAAAAGTAAATAGACTCATATCAAAGTAGAACCAATATAAAGATCAGTAAACAGTAAAGTTAGAACCTGTAGAAGCAATGTGCAAGGTGATTGCTTTAAAGGGACCTCTACAGTCTGCAGTGGTGGATGGACAAAGTTTCAAATGATGAGGTCAGCATGTGTACAAATGATCCCTGCTTCTTGAGTTGAGCGAGAAAGGATAACTATCATCTCAGGCACACGGCTCTGGCTGTGAGCAAAGAAACTCTGCACACATGTTGTTCAAATGTTATGTTTAGGAGGGGCAGTCAGTCAGAAGGAAGTTGTTTTAAAGGGCATAAAAAGAGGGTGGGGCTGCACCAAAGACAAATATTGGCTGAATGAGAAATGCTTTTAAACAGTGGATTGTGCAAAGCTACAAATAATAAAAGTTGGAGCTGGAAACGAGCATAACATAGGCTCTTAAATATTTAATTGTTGTCCAACTGTGCTAAATGCACCAAATAAAGATTGATGACAGCCTGATTGTACAAGGTTACAGGACATCATGTTCCTGATTTTACAGATGTGTGGCTGCTTTATATAATACAATATTATCTAAAAATACATAAACTTTGTGCACTAACCTGTCAATGCCATAGATGTAAACAACAGCTATCATCTCAGTCAGGCCAATGGTCAGCAGTGGGATTGATCCAGCAAAGTTATCGAAGAGAGTTACCCAATAAAGGCCTGACTGCTGTGCAAACAGCAGACAGATGATGAAGGATACAAGACACGTTACTCCTGAAAGACATGAAAACAAGGGAGCTTGTGTTAACATTGGGGTTGCAGGCCGACGTGTTGATTGTTTAGTCTTTGAAACAGAATACCTGTCAGTGCCTCTTGGGGCCATTTTTTAGGAAATAAATTCAAGTCTTTCAAAGGGACTACGACTCCTTCGATGTTGCCAAAAAGTGTTGAGAGTCCGAGGCAGAGAAGCATGATAAAAAACAGGACAGACCAGGCTGGGGAACCCGGCATTTTGGTAATGGCCTCTGTGAAGACAATAAAGGCCAGACCTGTTCCCTCCACTCCCTGAACAAACACAATGCAGATTAGAATAAAAATGGGAAATGGGAGTTTGATAGATTTTCATTAAAATAGGCACCTCACTGAGGAGTTTCTGCATGTCACAGGTTTTAATGTCCAGTCCAAAAACAGTATCTGGATTGGAGCTGTTCAGATGATGAAGGGCTGCATTGTAGTTGCTGGCAGTGATGCTGTCTTCAGGGAGTTCAAATCCATTTAGTAACATCCTGATGTTTCTAAGAAGACATTACAGTTGAGAATAGTAATTACAGGAGTATACATTAGTTATGCAAATAACCTTTTTTAGATTTTTAACTAAAGATGAAAAAGAAAAACATAAGAAAGTTAATTTAGGAATCTTAAATATTACAAACACTGACAAATCTAGGTTAGAAAAATTAAGCAAATATGGAAGAGCCTTAAAGCTGCATTCTATAAAAAAGCCACCAGATGGCGATAGCTGTGGCACTTTTTTAAATCTTTTTTTTCCAATCAAGATGTCAATGATGAAAATGCTCAACTCTTCATAAACAAGCTGTCCATTTTTCATACATATACATATATACCAGTTAATAATTTTGTTGTGCTAAAGCTCAAATGTTTGTTTTTTGCAAGAAAAATGAGAATCATTTTTCAAAAGTTCCAAATTTTTCAAAAGGTTTTTAAAGTCCTAGTCAGCAAGTTTAGTGCCGTTTACTAAAATGATGTAGCAAACTTTCTCAAAGCATTAAAATAAGCTTTACTCACTCACTGATACAGGTGTCATATTTGTCAGTGGCCCTGAAGCCAATGACGGTGTAGGTGACTGTGGCAGCATAGATTGAGGTGAGGCCAGTTATAATAGTCAGGATCACCGCATCTTGCATGCAGTTGTTGCTTGGCAAAAGAAAGTAAAAATAGAAGTGAGTCGAATCTTACTGTAACAGTCATGTAGTGATACATTCAGTAAAAGGACTAGATGTTGCAGTCCCTGATAATGCTTTAAATGGTGAGAATCTTGAGGGGTGGCTGTTATGAGGAAAGGCAGCCCAGAAACTGGGGATTAGAGATCTGATCTAGATTATCAGAAAATATAAGCCTTTCTTTATAAGTCTTACTGGACAGGGTTGTAGCTTGAGAAGGAGATCAGGCCTCCCCATGCTAAACTAAAGGCATAAAAGACCTGGGCACCTGCATCCAACCAGGTTGTTGGGTTCATCAGCTCATCCACCTGCAAGGGTGAGACACACAGTGTAATGTGGCTTTGTATTAAGATATTTACACAATGTTACATGATGTATATTTATGATAGAACTTTGAAATACACACATCTGGTGTGAACAGGTACTTCACTCCGTTCATGGCTCCTTTAAGAGTCAGTCCTCTGATCAGGAAGATGGCCAACACTACATAAGGCAGGAGGGCTGTAACGTACACTGCCTGAGGTCATGAAAAGATATGAAAAATTGTCAAATAACAGCAATAAGACTGATTAAGCAATGCTTGTTTTTGAAAAAAAGTTCAGTAAACCTTTCCTGACGTACTGATCCCCCGTATGTAGCAGATACAGATGACTGTCCAGGCAGCTAACAGACAGATCACTATGGGCCACTGGAGTCCTCCAGAGTCTGTTATTGAGGCAGAAGCATTCAGAGTGACTCTGTAAAAGTAATAATCCACTGTGGAGCTCTGCTGACACTCGGATATAAAGCCTGAAAATGCATAAAAGTCAACACTTGTGATTAGATATTGGAAACTAACAGAGTACTAACAAGTATGTGCTTGTGTCTTTTCAGCTACCTGTTCGGTTGTCATTGAGAGGACACTGGTTCCAAGGCAGCGGGTCTTGAAAGGAATTAAAGAGATACCACATGATCCAGGCTATTAAGGTGTTGTAGTACAGGCCAATCAATAAAGAGACCAGCATGGAAGCAATACCTGTAGGAAAGGATCATTAACAAACATCACATTTACACAGGACCAAGCTTTCATTAACAACTTTGTGTTCCTGTAGTACCGATAATTCTCCCATTTGTTCCTTGGGTATGTGGTTGTAGAGGCCGTTACTTACCAACACCAGTCAGATAGGGGTTGATGGCCCTCCACACGCCCACACTGCCTTTCCTGAGTCGCTGGCCAATGCCAAACTCCAACAGCAGAAGGGGCAATCCTTCTAGCACCAGCAGGATGATGTAAGGAATCAAAAAGGCGCCTGGAACATGTTGATCAGCAGCACAATTAGACAGTCAGAGGTGTTTGCAATACCTCACATACTTAGATACTTAGTAGTGGAATAAGGTTTGGAAGTCAGATGCTATTAAATCTGAGCTGAGCTGGTTTATGCAGGCGATCGTGGCTCAAGAGTTGCAGTTCGTCTTGTAGTCGGAAGGTTGCCGGTTTGAGCCCCGGCCCTGACAGTCTTGGTCGTAGTGTCCTTGGGCAAGACACTTCACCCATTGCCTACTGGTGGTGGTCAGAGGGCCCGGTGGCGTCAGTGTCCGGCAGCCTCGCCTCTGTCAGTGTGCCCTAGGGCAGCTGTGGCTACAATGTAGCTTGCCATCACCAGTGTGTGAATGGGTGGATGAATGGGTGGATGACTGAATGTAGTGTAAAGTGCTTTGGGGTCCTTAGGGACTAGTAAAGCGCTATACAAATACAGGCCATTTACCATTTATCAGCTGTTCCATGTGTAAACATTGATATGTTATACATGTGATATACATGTAATGGCTCTAAACGCCCATTCAGAAAATTCCAGATAATTATGAGATCCCATAGTCACCTATGAAAAATATATACACAAAGATAGAGATCTCAAAGAGAGTGGGAGCACGGTTCATATTTTCAGCAGTGGTGTAGATTGGTGAGCTGCAACCAGCAGTTTAACAAAAACTGTCAGGGGCTTGCTGGGAGATCAGTGACATTAATACTTGAATTTTTAAAAATGGCTTTTAAAAATGACCCCCCCCCCTTTTTTTTCTCTTTCTTTTGCAGGTTCTTTTTGGAAGTGAATGTGTTTCTTCGTTACTGAAAAATGCTAGAGTGTGCATGAATTAGACAGCCACCGACACACTAGTGATGGGATTTCCGGCTCTTTTTAGAGATCCGGCTCTTTCGGTTCGGCTCACTTAAAAACAGCCGGCTCTTCAGGTTGTTTTGTTGCTTTAATTTATTTATTATTAACAATAATATAAAATTATGCACAAAAGGAATTACTAACGTAAAAAAAGTGGTTTTATTTATATATGTTTATATATAAATATATGCGGTGGCCCCTAGAGACAAAACACGTACAAACCCCAAAACACATTTCTAGCATGAACTGAACTTCCAAAGCAGAGCTACTAGATCACTTAAATTACACAATTGAAAGCATGTGTGTATTGTTTGTGTATTTATACACAGGCACTCATATATATTCAAATAATTAAAAAAAAAAGTTAATCTACCTGTTACTACCACACACCAAATCCGGTCGTTGGTACTTGCTGGCTTGTGTAGCCACAAGATAACAAAAGCTCAACACTGCGCCCAGCATCCTGGAACACTTCTGTTGTCTTTTGTACGTGTTTTGAGTTTTTATGTGCTTCTGAGTTTTTATGTGCTTCGGAGTTTGTACGTGTTTTGGAGTTTGTACGTGTTTTTACGTGTTTTGGAGCTTGTACATGCTTCAGAGTTCGTACGTGATTTGAAGTTTGTATGTGCTTTGTCTCTAGGGACCACCGTAAATATACTTTTATTTATTCACTCCACATAAAATGTAATAAATAAATCATATAATACAAAAATCAACTATTCACATTTCAACTTTTAACTATTTAAATTTTCAGCTGTTTCCTTTTACAAATTTAAAGTGAAAACAACACAAAACACTGCAAACCACAACACAATTAAATATAAATTATAATATGAAAACAAAAAGAACATGCATATTCTCTGTCATATGGGCCTGCATGAATAAACTTTCTGAATCCTTTATCATCTGCAACCGAAAATAGTTGTGGATGATTACTATACCTTTCTAACGTGACGTTGTTGTCCCTGGCTCTCTCTCTCTCCCTCTGGCTCTGTTCCTGTGCTACTGAGTGTAACTACCGCCCCTCCCCCCTCTGCCCAGCGTAAAGCACAAGGCTCGCGTGCAGAGTGAAGCGGGGAAAAAAGTGCAAGAGAGAGGGTGAGAGAAAGAAAGAAAAAAACCCCACGTGACGGCTCGCGATAAGGAGCCGGCTCGCGTCGTTCACGTCAAAGAGTTGGCTCTAAGAGCCATTTCGTTCGCGAACGACCCATCACTACGACACACATGACTTTTGTACATGTGCAGAAGGGCAATTGTTGTTCAAGCAACAACACTGTTATCATAGATTAAACTCTTGATTTCTGAGATGGCATTGCCATAGCAAGTACATGACACTGACAGCTTTTGTGGGCTATCAAGCTAAGACTGGTGGAGATCAGTGGTGGAGTCAAAGCTAATATTTTTTTCTGTTTTCCATGAATTAAAAAAATTATTATTATTATTGCTTATTTGAAGGAAAAGGTCACAGCTTAAAATAAAGCGCTAATAAAAAATCTTTAATACACTGTATAATTTCTGCTTCAATTAAAATGTAGCTTTAGTTTATCAAACATTATGTTTGCTGCCCAATAACGATCCTTGAGAGAAGTAAGGGCCCACCCCCCTTTTCCTTTAGCCAATTGTATGGTTTTAAATCTAATTCAGGGCCTTTTACCTTCCCAAATGTATCTTGACAACAATTTGTCCCATTCATTAAATTGTTTGTGGCTTATTTCTATTGGCAATGTTTAAAATAAATATCATAATGTAGCGTTGTTGGGATTCAGACACTTACAAATGTCAAGTATTCATTTCCAAAGCTTCCACTAAGTTTCCTTGACACACAGATTTTGTAACTTTTAAAACTATTTTCTAATTCTTTCTAATTCAGGAAAATGTTTAAAAGACAAAAACAGCAACATACCCACAAACCTCTATAACACTGCAATAAAAAATGACAATACTGTAATTGGAGACAGAAATAATGCGATGCTTTACTGTTTTCTTCTGGCCTTACCTCCTCCGTGGGTTTGACACAAGTAAGGGAATCTCCACACATTCCCAATCCCTACACAGAAGCCCACACATGTTAAAATGTACTGAGCTTTGTTATCCCATTTGGGTCTGTCACCATCTTCCTTTTCCATCTTTTCCAGGTCCTCATAGTTTGGGATCCTGAGATCCAGTCCTGGGTTGGGAAGAACCAGTCTCATGGTTGCCCAATAAAACAGAGATGTTACTCTATGGTTCTGGAAAGTCAAAGTGAGGGCTTATTATAAGCATAAGACTGGGTTGAAACAAGTTTATGATCTTTTGCTTTATCTGATAAGTGCACAGAGTGCACATTTGCACTGATAAGCAAATGTGCACTCTGTGTCGGTACTGTATAAGTCACAAATTTTAATCAAACATTAATCATAAACAATGGCATGGTAGCTCTCAATAATCCTCACAGTGCTTGAATCTACTGATCACCTGTAATCCCATTTTGCAACTCAGTCACCCAGGAGAAGTCATATTGTTTCCAGGAGCTGATAAGGGAGTACATGAACTTTGCAGGGAACTTTGATATGCAGCCTATTATGCGACGATGATAACTGAGTGCTCACAGTTAATGGTGGAAGAATTCAAAGGGAGTCATGTGGGGTAGGAACAGGCTCTAAACCCAAGCCAGCTATTCAATGAGTTAAAATTAGAGTGGAAACTGAGATGAAAACTCCTAGAACCCACCTGCTTAGAATCATGCCACCAGGTTCAAACACATTAAAAGTAAAAAAACAACAACAAACAAACAAAAAGTAAAAAGTGCATCATCTTTGGATATTCCATGGCCATCTCCAAGGCAATCATACAAATCACCATTAAATGCAGAAGATAACAAGGTGATGCAGTGTCCCCATTGCTGTTTTGCATAGGCCTAAACCCCCTAAGCCAGCCTGTCACTAAGAGTGTATACTGATTCAGGAGTGGAGCGACCATCAGCCGCCTCCTGTACAATGCTGACGTTAAGATGTATGCCAGGAACAAGCAAGACATCGATTTACTGCTCCAACGCAAAAGGCTCTAGAGCGAGGACATATGGATGCCATTTGGGCTGGATAATGTGGCTGAATGTTTTCAAAAACAGGAGATAGTGGACATAAGGAACAGCTACAAGTACCTGCGTATCCCTCCGGCTGATGTGAGCCAAGATAAAGACCCATGAAGGTCAGCCACAGCCAAACAGCTGTAGAAGGTAATGTGCTGAGAAGCCAGCTCAATGATAGGAAGAGTGTGGGTGAGGATTAGTGAGGGTTAGAGACACAATCCAGAATGAAACACAGAGCATCTGCAAATACATCGGGAAGATGACCCCAGAAATCAACTGAAGACAGATGGTGATGAGGAAGCATCATGGAAGACCAAGTCCTTCCTTGAGACATACCATCAACAGATAGAGGAAGTAGCAGATATCTCGAAACCAAAGAGCAGCCAGCAGGACCCAAGCTGCAGGCTGTGCAAAGGTGTCCCTGAGATAGTCCAACATATTGCAGCAGGATGTAAGAGAAAGTTCGACTGAGTACATGAGAAGCACAACCAAGTGGCTAGGATAGTGTACATGAATGTCTGTGCTGCATGTGGACAAGAAATTCCCCAGTCCTGATAGGAGAGTCAATGAGAAGTATTTCAAAGCAACAGGAACTTGAGTTTTAGCCAGAGAAGCAGCTGCTGGCTGACCAACCACACATAGTAGTGCCTGACAAGAAGCAGGAGACCTCAGATGTGATAAATGAGGCAATCCTGGCATATGGCAACATCAGGAAGAAATAGCACAAGAACATAGAAGTACCAGGGGCTTCTAACCAAGAGTCCTGAGTAATTTTCAGAAAGAAGAGGCATAATCATTCCAACATATTTTTAACCTGAGAAACCTCTAAAAGAAGAACCCTGTGAAGTTCAGTTCACACTCAGTTCTGACCCCCTAATAAAGCAGCCAACTGTTTTTACAATGTAAACACTGGACTTATTGTACCCCGTAACTATTCCAGGGCTTCCCAAAAGCAGTTTCTTGAGATTGTGCATAGCATAGAGACCGAGCGTTCTCTATTGAGGCTCCGATGCTTTGGAATAATCTTCCTGTCCATATTAGACAAGTTACATCAGTGTCAGTTTTTTATTTTTTTATTCCCTGGCTTTTAACTCTGGGGGCAACTGACATTTTTATTAATTTTGTTGCTATGTTTGGTTTTTCCTGTTGTATTACTATATTTATATTTGTACTGTACAGCACTTTGGTCTACCAGGTGTGTTTTTAAAGTGCTATATAAATAAATGATGATGATAATGATGATGTTTTCTTGTTCTTACAAAATAAACAAACAACTAAAACCTATGCCTCTTTGATACAAAATGGTAAGACGACAGTAGGGAAATGGCAACATGAAGACCTAATCACTGGAAGCGTGACTGTCAAGAAACCGTTCTTAAGGAAGTAAAACAAAACAGATTACTCAGGACTTTTGAGCAGAAGCAAAACAGGAAGAAAAGTCTGAGGTATGCCAAATTATACAAGAACTGAAATGAATCAAATTTTCATGTCATATAATTTTCATTATTTATGGAGAAGGTCATTGACAGGTACAACAGTAAGTGTTGACAACCATAAAACACAGTGGAGACTGTCATAGTTTGGAGCTTCATTTTAACCAGTGTTGTTGGGATCTTGTCACAATTACTGGAACTGTAGTATGAACACAGAAAGTACCATCAGATTATGCAAAACCGATCTAACTATCAGCTGATCTCTAATTTGCATGCCTTCATGAGACACGTTCACAAAACTTTACCCTCCAGTGTTATTCTACTGTTATTGTTGAGGCATCAGTTTTCACCAAGTCTGCATTTCATTTGAAAGAGATGTGAAACAACCGGCGTTGTAAGTTAAATTATGTTTAGGGTAATGTTCAAACACATTATGGTGGAATTTGCTTTCTCATCTGCAAAAGTTCAGTTCATAAATGTTAATTATACTGTCTGCAGTTGATCTTTTATTGTCCTTGATATGATAATATCAAGTTCACTTTCACAAATTTCGATTGGAATGATGATCACAATTTTAATGTAAAACATCAAAAGAAACTGATGATAAGTGGAAAATTAATCTGTCTTATTTTATGCATATATCTTTGTTCAAAACTGGAGAAAGTATAATGTTTCCCCAAAAAAGATAACAACAATTTCTTAGTTTATAAAAAAAAGATTGCTGATTTTTTTTTCTATGAAAATAATAATTAGTTCAATTGACATGCTTAGACGACTTTCCTAAAGTCCTTGTATGTATGTAAAAATGTCCTGTACATTTTAAAGTCATAACAATGTACTAAAAATTGATTAGCACTTTATATAGCACACAATTCTTTTGAAATATGTCACCTGGAGTGCAAACCCATACTCACTAAGCACCATTTAAAGCTTCAAAGCTGAACCATGCTGTTTTGGGTACAGTGATTATATAGGCCATTAGTCTATGGGCAAGTAAATCCTGAGGAAATGTATCTTGCTTTAATCATTATTTTTGTGACTCATTAAAGGAAAAGTTTGTCAGTTATCCAAGTGCCTAAAGAACCTAAAGAACAAGAAACAAAGTTCACCTGCAACATATGTCACATTATACTACTTTTTCTTATTGGTTCATTTTTAATTTTTTTTAAAGGAAATTCTCTTTGTTTCTGTTTCAGCTATCAGATAAATAAAACATACATAAACACTTAATATCCTGTATAAATGTAGCTTGAGTTTGGGATTTCTTGCATTTCTTGCCAGGTTCTGTGTCAAATCTTTAAGTTAAGCTAAATTCTAACACTACTAAAAACAAAAAACAAAAATAAAAACATGAAACTTATGAGTGTGTTTGATCTGAATATGTCGATGAAAACATGTTCTAAGATTCCTGTTGTCTCTGATTTACCATTATGGAAATAACTGTAAAGATACTAAAGACCTACTGAATAACTATTGCACTGATGCACTGATGCATCACTTTTATGGCACATGGATACAGTCGGCAATACTAAAGTAATCCTGAAGCAATAATGAACTAGTGAGAAGCTGCTGTACATGAAGTTGTAGATCTGTTGCTGCAGGTGTTCTACTAACCCTCCTGTGCACATGTCCAAACCATCTCAGCATTGCCTCTCTAACTTTGTATCCAAACTGCTTAACTTGAGCTGCCCCTCTAATATACTAATTTCTTACTACATGGGGGAGTAAACAACAACATCACTAAAACGTACTAATAAAACACTGCCCCCTAGTGGACAGATTAAAAACATTTCTTAATCATTACTTCTAAAGAAATAACTACAGCTGGATTACAATTTATGAGTCTAAGGAAGGTGAATTATTCACAAAACACCTTTAACACTTAACTATGGATAGAGCTCTACAAAGTTATATTTTGCTATAACTGTTAGCATGTTTCCCATAAAATAGGAAATAGGTGCAGTGATTTAATACAGCTCAATATACACAAGTCAGTATTGGTATGACTATGTTTATTCGACACAGCCTGAACTCTCTTAGGCAAACTTTTTTGTCCTTCAGAAACAGTCTTCAGAAAGGCTTCTTGAAGAACACTCAAAGCTCTTTTTTGGATGTTGGCGGCATTTTATTTTGTTCTCTGTCAACATGATCCCACACGAGGTCCGGGCTCTGTTGAGGCAAATGCATGACAGAGTTTTCACTGTGTTTCACAGACACTTGCAGACATTTAGTATTGTGCCACAGCCCCCCACTGAGGCCATTATCTGATGAGGCTTCAGTAGATGGATCAATAGAAAAGCCAGATGCATTTCTCAGACTCTGTGTCGTGTGTTTGCTGAATTTTTTCCTAATTTCTTAAACTGGGAAACACACTGGAAGCAATTTCCTTAACATCTCTATTAGAGGATACCAAACTAACAATCTGGTACAAAAAGAAAGAAAGCACCGGTTTGCTCAGCATGTTGACAGAATTATTTTCATGGTTAAGAAAAAAAACTTCACAAAATATAACCATGTCGAGAGCACTCTTGAGGAGGAAGGTGTACCACTATCAAAGTCTACAATGAAGAGACACCAATTTCATGAATGGAAATACAGCGAGTTTACAAAAAGATGCAAAGCACTCAAAAAACATTTATGTGACCTTAAACAGTTCTGAAAAAAAAGAAAAGGAAAAGGTCTTTGAACAGAAAATACCCAGATTAACTTCTATTAGAATGATGGGAAAGGAAAAGCATGGAGAAAGAGATCTGAGGAATACCATATTGTCTGTCAAATATGATGGAGATAATGTACTGTTGTACTGTACATGATGATACTCTGTCCAGGTTCAACTAAATGTATGAACTTTAATGGGATTAAAGCATGGAATAATACACCGTCTGTTAATAATCTGCCATTAAGCTACAACATTAAAAAAGACCTATTTTAGCTTTTTCTCTCTATAACTTTGTTTTCCGTAGGATTGAGAATTCCTGTTAAAAGATAGATAACTCCATTGACCCATAACAGGCTCTTACGCTTCATGAAAACACTAACCCCATCAGACAAAGTCTTGCATGGAGATCCAGAATGAGGGCAAATGATTAATCATTTTATATTTCTTCCATTTTTGAATGAATGCACCGAAAGATGTCACCTTCTCACCAAGCTTCTTGCTGATGGTCTCATAGCCCTGTACAGGTCGACAGTCGTGTTCTTCGACAGCGCTACATCACTAAATGTGATGTAGACTACCCGAGGTTATGACAAGCAAGCAAATAAATGCTAGTGGAATAACTGGTGAGGGTAGTGTTAGTGGAAGTATTAAAATCGTGTAATCCATTTTTTTTATAATGCCATATGATGACAACTTGTTTACATATGTGAGGAAGAAAGTTAAAAATAAATGTAAAAATGAAAGCTCAGTAACCTTTATGGTCAAATCGGCCTTCTTCATACTATAAAACTAACCAATTAGCTTTACACAGCAATAAAATAACAATGTGTTTTCCTTATCTCCATTTCATTTCTATGAATAATAAACTTGTAAGAAAGCTGACGTTGCACCTTTGAAATACAGTATTAACCTTTCTATGCAAAATATTATATAATGTATAGTGTGCAAATTAAACAATTAAATTAAATCCACTAAATGAAAATGTTGAATCAGCAGCATGCTTGAAAAGCAGATGAAATTCCTTTGAGTAAATCCTGGCAGTATAATTAGAAAAAGAGCAAATGAGCATGACTTGTGTGGAGACGTTACCAGGAGAGAGCGTCTTCTCTCTACAAAGTACACGGCAGCATTGCTCTTAGGTTTGCCGAGTTCATCTGAACAAACCAAAAGCTTGTGGACTTTAGAAAAACCTATGAGGTCATTCTTGAGAATTATTAATATGACATGCTAGCAGATTCACTGGCAGTCACTTGAACCCAATAATAGATGACACATTAATCTCTTCTTTTAGCTGCTGTTGCAAAGACCAGGAATTATTTTTGGAAAGAATAATGATAAGGAAGTTCGTCGTTCTCATGTTGGTGAAAAAACATTAACATTGCTGTGAAATCTATGACGTTCAAGATAACTTCTGTGTACAACATCCTCTCCAAATGTTCATGAGTGGAGATCCAGACATCCAAACCTGGGTTAGAAAGTACCCATCTCACGGTGTCCACAAGTGTACGGAAGCACAGAAGTCACATCTACTATTAGTGAAACTGGGACATTAGTGAGTACAAATAGGAGAACATGGTAATGCTGAATATTGCTATACATTTTAACCGGGACACAATTTGTACCTTTGACTTCTGTCTATAACCATTCAGTTTTTCAATGTGATAATTTCACACAAATTTCATTCAAAGCTTACAAAAATGTTTTAAACAGAAGAGAAAAAGCCACAGGAATAAAAGCAAAAACAGCACCGTTGATTTAATAGGACACATTTGAAGATTAATATAGCAACATAGTATAGAAGACATATAAACAGATCAAATATTAAAACTTGCACAATTATATACAGCAATAGCTCTCCTTAATACGTCAAAAACTTTATGCTGAGAGAAAGATTATTCACAAGTGGAATTTCATTGAAGACCTTTTCCAAGAAGTGGAAGGTGATTCATTCTAAAACATGTAATCCATATTTGTTCAGTCTTCTTGTAATTTCACTGTCATGAATTGTAAGATTTAGCATGCTAACTGAGGCCTGTAGAGTCTATAGCTCTTGGGTTTGTTGCAGTTTCTCTGTGCACGACGCAGTCAAACCTCAGGATGAATTTGCTTAACAACTGTTGTCTGTTCTACTATTTTCTAGGTGCTCTAGGAAATGAATCTGTCAATTAGTCACTTTTTCAAATGAAAATTATTAGCCTATCACCATAAAAGAATATTTGCTTCACAAAGCACTTATAAACATATTTATGTCTTAGCATTAGTTTTAAAAAGCGGTATCTCATATCTTTATTTCAAGGAATGGTTTGGTCGGGAGCGGTACCACTGCATCCAGACTGTTGGATGACTTCATTAAAAGTAAAGACAGTTCCATAAAAGAAAGGAGAGATAGTACAAAGCAAAGAAAGGCATGTCAAAGCATCAAATGTAGATCTTGGAAATTAAACTCATAGCAAAGACCTCCTTGACTCCTGGACAGTGGTTTTTGATCATCGGTCATGACAATTTACATATTAATGATTAAGGAACTGAGCAGTTCATGTTCATTCGTGATCATCTTAGCAATGTACGTTTATTATGGTAAATGGCCGCTTTGTATAGCGTTTTCTAGTCAGACCCCAATACCACATTGTCTCCACCGTCCACAACATCACACACTGGCGATAGCAGCACATTGTAGCCAAGCTGCCCTGGGCGCACTGACAGAGGCTGAGCTGCGGACATGGCGCCACGCCCTCTGACCACCACCAGTAGGCAAACATTATGTTGGGGAAACCTGCAGTCAGCTGAGACTGAAGAAGTCACTTGGATGAGTGACGAAATGTTTCTCCCACTGAAAACACTACAGCCAGATGAACAGAATCAACCTTTTGGGGTTTAATTAGCAGTCTTGACAATTGAGCATGCATCAAGGCTGCTGATGATCAGATAATCAAGTACATTTGATCAGCAGCATCTGGCTACTACATACCCTTTTAATTCCTTGAAGTGTATCTAGTTTTTCTCTGACCTGTGCGATGCTTGTTTTCTTATTCACATGACAGTGTGAACACATATACAGATGGGTCAGCTTAAAAAAGCTTCTTAGTGTTGGGCCTTCATAACAGCTTAAGTGCATGCAGACATCAATTTTATAGGTTTCCTCAAATCTACAACAAGGTTAAAAACTATTCTTCTATAACATGGATATGTAATAAGAAGTTACGGGGGTGTAGCTCGAGAATATCCTCAACAAAAGGTCTGGAAAGTAACATATTCAGTATAATTCAATGCAATATATTCTGAAGTAGCCTAATAGTTTTAACCCAATAAGTCAGTCAGCTGAGCCTGACTGACAATCCAATAGACAGTCAGTTGCATTGACTGTCTAAATCCAGTCAATGCAACTGGCTGTGAAGTAAAACAAAGAAAGAGGGAATTCAACAGTGCTTATTTTTCATTTTCACAATAAACTGGAGAGTTCTCTAATAATAAAATAATACAAAAATGTTCTTTTGCATTCAATGTTAAAATGAAGAGCATTGGAGAAAGGTGGTTTCAGATAAAGTGCTTAATTAAAACAAAAATAATGAAAAGATTTGGTGCTTTTTCCTTCAACTACATGTCACATGTAAGCAGTCTCACAAAAATATTAAGTTTAAGCCCTCCGTTCTCCGCGCTGGTTGTCTCGCTTCAAGTTTCTGCATCTCGTCTCATCGACTATTCTGTCACATGCCAGCCAGGCGGTGGAGTCAAACTCAGGAGCTTCTGGCTGTGAAGCAACAGTGCTAATCACCTCACAGCTGTGCTGTCCACTCCAAAATACAATTTATCAAATAAATATCTATTACACAGGCTAATTAGATCTATTTACCAAACTATAATTCACTGTCGATGTGTTTTTTTGTTGGCAATGATTATTACCAAACACTTAATAGATTTCGTAATGAACCCGGTATCACAGCAGCAAAGTAACAGACACGCCGGTCCACCGTGCAGATGTTGCAGTACCAGCAGGGGGAGATTATATATTTAAGGCCAAGAAGTCGCTAGTGAACAATGAAGTGAAGTATGAAGTATACCAGGGTCCTTTATTAGCCAGATTAAGCTAGGTGGCTAATGTGTGTTTACATTTAAATGTGTTAGTAATGTCTGTTCAAATGCGTTCCCATGATTATTTTCATGGTGTCTTGAGATAAAATACCTCCCTCTGCCATTATTGCAAATTACTGCACGTGTGTCCATTTCACTCTTGCAAAGCGTGACACCGTGGACCAGCATGCCTATTACATGTTTTGGCGTGATGCTGGATGCAGGACGCGCTGTTAAATAATCCTGAATTCTGCTTTATTCTCTGATGTATTCATTTATAGTCTGGATGACATTTTTTTCTTGTAGCAAACAAAGATCAGCCGACATAATGCGTACATAGGCACTACCAGGCTGGGGACTCCTGCTAAGAGAAAGATAACAGCATAGATCCATGAGGGGTAGGGTATTGATGTCAAAGCTGGAAATGTCTCCTGTAAAAGAACAATGAAAAAAATCCAACAACCTATTATGAGTTTATGCAATAACTTTTCAAACTGGTAAGCTATGTGTGACTGCTGCCAATTTGCTTATTGTCTTTTGACTTTACTTATGATGATAAATATAAACATTTGGGACGCCATATAATTGCATCAGTGAACATTAAGATACAAAGCAAAACAAAGAGGAGGTGCTTAAGTTGATTCAGTAACTAGGATGGTGGTTGCAAACTTACAGAATTTATGTCCCAGACTAGATAGTTGAGCTGCTTTTGGGCTTGAGTCACCAGGTAGAAAACCAAAATAACCAGGACAATCAGAGGACTGATAAATCGCCACGTAATCTGCCAGAAAATAGAAGGCTTTCACCCAACCATGAACTTTATGTCCTCGTTGAACCTGCCAAACAAGAAAATTTCAGTTAGCTTCACATCATGTTATACAAAAAATAACATAACACTTTTTGATGCTGCTTTTCCAAATGGACAAAGAAGCTTAATGTCTAAGTTCAGGTATTTCCCTTAATACCTGAACTGTTTGTTTTAGCTTGATATGTGCTGAAATGCCTGCACCAAGCTAACCCCGTTGTTCTTTGTGCTTTGCAGAAAGCTGAGCTAGCTTATGCAGCCTAATAGTAGTGAAACGTAAAGCTACTCGTGTTGACACTTTACTTGAGTTTCCAAATATGCAGCTGAAATTAATGGAAGCACCACTAACCTGTCAATGCCATAGATGTAAACAACAGCTATCATCTCGAACAATCCAATGGTCAGCAGTGGAACAGATCCAGCAAAGTTATCAAAGAGAGTTAACCAATAAATTCCTGATGGTTGTGCAAACAGGAGGCAGATGATGAAGGATACAAAACATGTTGCTCCTAAAAAAATAAGAACAATGGATCTTATGTTAAAAATCCAGCAAGAAACTCTAAAAATGTTCAATTTAAATGTAAAATTCTGAGGAATGCATCAAATGTAGATAAAATAAAATAAAATAAAGCTAAGTTACCAGTCAATATTTCATGGGGCCATTTTTTGGGAAATAAATTCAAGTCTTTCAAAGGGACTACGACTCCTTCAATGTTTCCAAAAAGTGTTGAGAGTCCGAGGCAGAGAAGCATGATAAAAAACAGGACAGACCAGACTGGGGAACCCGGCATTTTGGTAATGGCCTCAGTGAAGACAATAAAGGCCAGACCTGTTCCCTCCACTCCCTGAACAAACACAATGCAGATTAGAATATAAAATAATAATAATAATAATAATAATAATAATAATAATAATATCATGGGAACTTAATAGATTTTCATTAAAATAGGTACCTCACTGAGGAGTTTCTGCATGTCACAGGTTTTAATGTCCAGTCCAAAAACAGTATCTGGATTGGAGCTGTTCAGATGATGAAGGGCTGCATTGTAGTTGCTGGCAGTGATGCTGTCTTCAGGGAGTTCAAATCCATTTAGTAACATCCTGATGTTTCTGATGAGAAATTACATCAGATTAGTAATTCGGGGTTACTATTATCTACTTAAAGAATATGCTTACATATGTTTATAATGGCAATGCACAAATGCAGGTGTTCATCAGGTATTCTTACCATCCCCACAATTGAGTTAAGCATGTTAGCATTTTCTAGTCACATTAAACACATATTTTGCCGTAGCTTGATGTGAATATTTAAGGATGTTGTGGTGCTGTGTGCTGACTGACAAACCAGCTGGTGTCATGTCTACTGGCAGACTGCTTGCAATGATGACGATCTCATTAGACTGACTTTAAAACCTTTGTACCTATAACTGAACACTGTGAAGTCAACAAAGAGGATAAAAACCTTTACAACCTTAACTCAATGTTTTGCAGAAAAGAAGCTAATAGTTCTGTTGTGCTAAAGCCAGAATGTTTGTTTTTTACAAGACTTGGGAGAAAATTTTTTCAAAAGATGCAAATTACATTTGCTGAAAGCATGGTGTTAAGGGGTAGGGGTACCTGGACGTCACAGGGTTTTTAAATTCCTGGTCAGTAAGTTTAGTGCCTTTTACCAAAAAGTAGTAAACTTTTTCAAAGCCTTAAAATAAGCTTTACTCACTCGTTGATACAGGTGTCATATTTCTCAGTGGCCCTGAAGCCAATGATGGAGTAGGTCACTGTGGCTGCATAGACTGAGGTGAGGCCAGTTACCACAGACAGGATCACAGAGTCTTGCACACAGTTGTTGCTTTGGAAATTAAATGTGCAAAAAAAAGAAGGAAACAACAGCCTGACTTTGGTTTTTGGAACATTTTTCAATGAGTTATTTTGCCTATTTTTTTTTAAAGAAATTAAATTAAAGTGAACAAAATGCTAAAAGTGCAGTTCCTTACTGAACAGGGTTGTAGCTTGAGAAGGAAATCACCCCTCCCCACGCTAAGCCAAAAGCATAAAAGACCTGTGCACCTGCATCCAACCAAGTAGTTGGATTCATCAGCTCTTCCACCTGCAAGAGGGAGACATGCACTGACATGTATTTCTGACCTTTAAATTCATACTTTAAAAAAAAAATCAAGATTTGAAACATACATCTGGTGTGAAGAGGAACTTTATTCCACTCAGGGCACCTTTAAGAGTCAGTCCTCGGATCAGGAAGATGGCCAGCACTATGTATAGCAAGATGGCTGTGATGTAGACTGCCTGAGGACATTAGAAATGAGAGTGGAACAACTTGTGGGATGGAAACGTAGCTATAACAATTAGCATACAAAATTTCATAATTTACAATGCTTTTTCTTTCTTTTTTTTGTGGAAACCTATTCTGGTACTTAGCTTAATGCTATCAATGCATCATATTAAATGTCTTTTTAAAATTCCAGATTTTAAAAATACATTAGATTAATCAGCTTTGTGGTGGAAGTCTTCCACTTTGGTGGTCTAAGAATCTCGTCACTGCTTTTTGCCGATGATGTGGCCCTGTTGCCTCATCAGGTGAAGACCTCCAGCTTACTCTAGAGCAGTTCACAGCTGAATGTGAAGCAGCAGGAATGAGAATCAGCACTTTGAAATGAGAGGCCACGGATTTCAGCTGGAAAAGTGAGCAGTGCCCACTCTAAGTCAGGGACGAATTACTGCACCAGGTGGAGGAAGTTAAGTATCTCGGGGTCTTGTTCACGAGCAGAGATGGGCAGTAACGCGTTACTTGTAACGCGTTACTGTAATCTGATTACTTTTTTCAAGTAACGAGTAAAGTAAGGGATTACTATTGCAAAAACGGTAATTAGATTACCGTTACTTTCCCGTAGGAACGCTGCGTTACTGCGTTACTAAAACCGTGATTTTTTTTTTGCGAGAATGTCTCATGACAATGACGTGAGTGCGCCGTTCGTGACAACAGCTGTGTGCAGATCAACAATGGATCACATATCGATTGTGGGAGAGAGTGTGAGCGTGCAGCGTTTAAAGCGTGGAAGTACTGACCTTACTTTGAGTTTGATTCCATAAAAAGTGACAAAAACTAGTGATGTGTCGAAGCTTCGAATCGTGCGTCGGGTAATCGCGGGGGCGTTTTTCTGAAGCGCGTATCGAGGCTTGCGTTGATTACGTATGCAGTGACGTTCGAGGCCTCGCGGGCAGTCCGTACCACGTGACTGATTCGGGAACTGGTTCACCGGTTCGCGCCAGATTCGAAATAAAATGGGCAGCAAAACACAGCTGATTCCCCCATGAGCACTGTTATAAAGTCACAAGCACATTCACATCACAACTCCCTCCCTTTTTGTTTCCATGTACATTCCTGTGTTAAGCTGCCAATTTATTATACACAAACAGTAATTAAATTAATATAATATAAAATTAGTATAATATTAAATATAACTAATATTTAGAGTTCAGTTATTGGTGTCATGAACAATAGTAATTCCTTTATTCATTCAACTTGAAGTGCCACACACTAGTTTGTGTCATTATTGAGATGTACATAAGCATGATTACGCAGTTACACAATCATCCCAAAAACTGTGTACTGATAGTTTCCACTTTCTCTTTTGTATCAGACATACTGTGACAATATTCGGGATAAATAACCATAAAAAACAATTTATTTATTCAGTTTAGAGGTTTACACATCACATCATTATAATCATTGAGCCCGTTTCACTTGAATTGTCCACTTGATGGCGCAGTAGAGCAAATGAATCATCACAATGCTTCGAACCATGAGTCGACCAGTTGGATGGGAAGCTTCAGTTCATCATGAGGCTTCATCTCACCATCACTAACAAAAACATTAGTGTCCATCGTGCGTGGGAAGAAAACTTCTTTTTACAGCAAAAAAAACCCCTAAACTTCCAAGCAAGCGCCGAGTGCGCTATGACGTAATGGAAAATTCACAGAGAAACTCGCGGATTCTTCCATTGACCGCGGCACACCTGCACCAGGGTAAACCTCCGCCTACCGCAGTCCTGCTTTACAGGTGAAAATAGAGCAACAGGACCGCTGAGTCTTTGACTTTATTTATTTTCTGCTGTGTTTTACTTGCATCTATTTGAAAGAGTGAGTGTAAACACAAAAAATATTTTATTTTATGTGCTGGAATGTGTAGAAAATAGGTTTAAATGTTAAACTAATTTATTCAAGTCAGAGAATGTTGCTTATAGTTTAATTTTTACTTGATGCATAAAGTTAAAAGATTAAAACTGATAAAACAAGTTAAAAAAAGAGACTTTTCCATTTGATTACATTTTGTATGATGGATTATGCAAAAAAAGTAGAATTGGGCTGAAAGATCTATCACTTTATCACCTATTCAGGTTGTAAATCGTGTTTTTAAAAAGTAACTAAGTAACTAAGTAACTAAGTAATTAATTACTTTTGAAAATAAGTAATCAGTAAAGTAACGGGATTACTTTTTTGGGGAAGTAATCAGTAATTAGTTACTGATTACTTTTTTCAAGTAACTTGACCAACACTGTTCACGAGTGAGGGGAGCGAGAGATTAACAAATGGCTCTGACGTGGATGTGGACGCTGCACCGGACTGTTGTGGTGAAGAGAAAGCTGAGTGTAAAAGCGAAGCTGACGATTTACTGGTCGATCTACATCCCTTACCCTCACCTAAGGTCACGAGCTCTGGGTAATGACGGAAAGAATGAGATTGTGGGTACAAGCTGGAGAAATGAGCTTTCCCCAAAGGGTGACTGGTCTCTCTCCCTTAGTGATAATGTGAGGAGCTCAGTCATTTGAGACGGGCACAGAGTAGAGCTGCCACTCCTCCACATCGAAAGGAGCCAGTTGAGGAGGTTCGGGCATCTGACTAGGATGCCTCCAGGGGCCACCTGGGTGAGGTTTCCTGGCATTTCTTTCCGGACCCCGGCCCTTGGGCAGACCCAAGACATGTTGGAAAGGTTATATCTCTCAGCTGGACCAGAATTGTGTTGCACTTCCCCAGATAAGGAGGAGATGCCTAAGGAGATGGAGATCTGGGCTTTTCTGCTCAGGGTACTGTCCCTACGACCAGGCCCCAGATAAGCAGAAGAAAACTGATGGATGGATGGAGGGATGGATACTCACGTTAATGAATAAAATAGGAACATTGGCAGAGTAAAGAGTGATCATTTTATTTAAGGTTCTACAAACCTTGCCTGAAGTACTGATCCCTCGTATGCAGCAGATACAAACAACTGTCCAGGCAGCTAACAGACATATTATAATGGGCCACTGGAGTCCTCCAGAGTCTGCTATTGAGTTAGAAGCATTCAGAGTGACTCTGTAAAAGTAGTAGTCCACCGTGGAGCTCTGCTGGCATTCTGGTATAAATCCTAAAGTGAGGGAAAAAAACACTCTTAAACATAGCAAAACAGATGCTATGATTTGTGTGTGGGGAATGAAAATCAGTGTATAAATACCTGTCCTGTTTTCATTGAGAGGACAATTAGTCCAAGGCAATGGGTCTTGAAAGGAATTGAAGAAATACCACATGATCCAGGCAATTAAGGTGTTGTAGTACAGGGCAACCATAAAGGACACTAACATGGAGCCAATACCTGAGGGACAGCATTAATCATCTATCATCGCAATCACTAAAACCCACACACTAGGGTATTTTTGGTTTTTTTGCAGGGACCATTTTACTTACCAACACCTGTCAGATATGGGCTGATGGCCCGCCACACTCCCACACTGCCTTTTCTAAGGCGCTGCCCAATAGCAAACTCTAGCAGTAAGAGAGGCATTCCTTCTAGCACCAGCAGAATTAGGTAAGGAATCAAAAATGCACCTGCAAATATATTTAAGTAGGTTAAGAGATTGTTAGTATATCATTAACAGGTGAAAGTAACACACAACTGTTTTCAAGCACAGAATTCTGGGGAACAACTAATGCCATGACAGACATACACGACTGTGGGTGTAAGTCATGCACATGAATGTTTTATTCTCAAATCAGTGCTTTATTAACTGAATTAGCCTGTGCTATATGAATAAATCTAAACTGCCTCTAACCATTCACGCGAACAAACAACGGCCAGATTCTCTTAGAAAATTTAAATACCACCACTAATACTGTTACTACTACTAATCGTCTTATTAAAATTACTTATCATTGCTGGATGTCATCATTTAAAGTCTAATTTCTTTGCTTTTTTTTCTTAAACACAGTGGGTTTCTCATTTCGGTCTAACCGACCACGAGATGTTTTCTTGTTTTTCTTGTAGTCTATTAGTGTTTTAACATATCGGGTTTGATGTCCAATCTTTTTCTTACTTGAGCCACAGTGATCATCTCAGGAAAAATTATATTCAGAACTTTCATTTTTTCAGCCAGAGGCTCTTTTTTTTTTCCTTTTACATTTTTGAGGCTTTCATCACTCCAATGGAAAGCTGTGCTTCCTCTTTGAACTTAATAGTTTCAGTTTCTGCTTTCTTGGCATGGTGATGCAGGATCCTCCCTTTCTACATCATCACCACTTTCTTTGCTTCACCTAGAGGCAAGTGTGTCTATTTAATGGAAAAAATCGGATTTGGTTCAGAATGATTCAGATTCAATTTACGCATGATGGTAAGAACAAAACAGACTGCTTTGCGCATTTCATAAATCTGATGGTAATTTTGTCATATTAGACATATCAGTAAAAGAGGGCCGTTGTACGCTGGACAGAAAAAAACCCCAAAGTGCAGATGTCTGGCCATTAACACAGCATATGAGCCCAAAGACCTCATACAGTGGTGGAGGAATAATGATTTGTTGATGAACAGTACCTGAAAGTCACGTCCTGAATAAATAGAAAACAGATCCAGCAAGAACTTGACACAGGACCCCAGAGATACGTCTAACCCTTCAGTTTATCCATGTACATGAAGGCTAAGTATTCCAAATTACACAAGAAGTGGACTGATAATCAGATTGTGTGGGTTTATTTTTGTTTTTTGAACAAGGCTCTGAGTTTGTTAAATGAAGTGTTTTCTGTTAGTCTACAGTTTAATGCTTTATGTTTTTGACAAGTGTCCGTTTGTCTGATTCTGTCTGATAACGCGACAACACGATGAAGTGTGTAGGAACTTAAAAATGTTCAAAATTCGACATATTTATGATAATTTAAAACATCTTCTAATAAAAGTTATTAATAGCAGTTAGCCATTTGCAACTGTGTGGCCCTAAAAGTTAGATATGCTCTTATGTACAAATACGATGGGCGACGTTTATCACTATGGTTAGTCATAGATGTGTTTGGCTATATTTAGCACTTTTTTTTGTAGGCTAAAAATAAGATTTCGTGTCAGTGCAACCTGAAAGGTCACATTGCTGTTTTGTATTAATCAGTATACACCATCACTATTGCACAGAAAGGACACTCGTTGCTATAGCTCATGATACTGTGCTTGAGTTAACGATTTAAAAAGAATGATTAAATTACAAAATAAATGCATATTTTAAAAATATTTGAGTGCAATAAGGTAACTGCATAAAAGTCAACACCTCTCATTACATAATTAAGATTGTGTTTAAACTTAACCAGCTGGACTCAGGGGACATCTTGGTGTATAATCATTAATGCAGCTTGACTGCAAACCTAAGGGCACTCTCTTGTATTAATGAATTGGTGACAATTTAACTCCATTTAAGTGTTGGTACAAAGGTCAAGTGATTTTGTTGCAGTTAAAGTTTTAATTATTTAAAGAAAAGCATATTAATATTATTATTAATAATAATTATTATTATTATATTAATATTAAAATTACTTCCTGTATACCACAAACACACATTTTTTAAAATCAGTAAATCACTAAATTGTCTGATTATTAACCAGATATGTTATCTTGCCCTTTCTGTCTTAGCTTACCTCCTCCATGACTCTGACATAAGTAAGGGAATCTCCAAACATTACCCAGACCGATACAGAACCCCACACAGGTTAGTATATACTGAGCTTTGTTGTCCCACTTGGGTCTGTCTGCAGCCTCCTGTTTTTCCATCCTCTCCAGATCTTCATGCCTGGGGATTCTGAGATCCAGTCCTGGGTTAGGAAGTACCAGTCTCATGGTGTCCACTGTGTACTGAAGCGCACGTTGTGTCTACTTCTGGTGAAGCGTTTGTCAGGGGGGAGTGCATGTGTGTGCGCCCCCATAGGCTTGTCGGGTAATCATGAAACGATTTATGACCTTTACTTTATCTGCAGTGTTGGGCAGATTAACCAGACACAGGCACACTCTGTGCTCTGTACTTTCTCCTTCATTTATAGCCGTTGAGTTTCTTAGTTTTATTAAAAATTAGTTAACAGTCTACATAAACATTTAAAAGAACAGAAATAGGAGCAAAACCCATTTCTCTTGTTGCTATGGTCAGAACTCTTTTTTTATTCTAAGCATCAGTTTTATTTTCATCACTTTTTGTAGCACATTTCTTCTCACTGAAACACTAAATCATTGCTTGAACCACAATCTAAACTGAAACACAAAGATTTTTAACTGACTATAACTGTTTTTTAAATATCTATAGCTTATATTGATTGGCATTGGGTTTTACCCATGTCACAATTATGGGCAATCAGCAAAACACACAAACGCACAAAAAGCTGCAGTCTTTAAATTTGTGTTGTGTGTATTTAATCATTTTAGACTTTAGTACTGTGCATAATCTCCTTTATCAGATGTTTTCTTTTGCTAACATAATATAAACAGAATAATCTTATAATAAAATAATAATAATAATCTTACTATAATAAGGATAGCATATGTATGTATATATGTCTGAACAAAATGTTAGACAGATATCGTGAAACACATAGTAATTATTAACATTTATGTTTTTAAATGAGCGTCTATTATAAATCCAATTTCTTTGCTTTTCTTGTATATTAAGTTCATTTCATCATCCCTACAAATGTTACGTTTTCCCTTTGTGTTTGTATCATGTGCCATAATCAGCATTCATCTCCCGTGCAGAACTGAGACTGAAGACAAATTTGTATCCGGGGCTAAATTTTGTTTGAGTGAGCACTAATTAGTCACAACTAAGGAAATGAGGGCCACTGTGGTTTGGGCAGACAAGACCAAAGGGGAGATGACTGAACATAATGCAACCAAACCAAACACAGCACATCAACATAAACCAGGGATCGGCAACCTTTCTGATGATGAGTGCCATCTAAAATTTCCTCAGAAGTCAATGTGCCATATGATTGCATTAGCAATAAATTTAATAACGCTCTATATTAACAGTTACACACTATATAGAACCACTTTATAGAATTATATTTGTTCGCAGATGTTTGCAGTTATCAGCTATTTTGAAACAAAAAAAAGACACTTTTTATCCATAACAAGAACTCCATAACAGCAAATGAGCTGTACGACAGAAAATGCAATGCTATTTATGGTCTCCTCACAACAATGATAAGAAAAATTAACTGGGCCAACATGGCATGTTTGTTAGTACAGAGATACACATGTTAATGTCAGGTAGTGATGTCCAGCAGGTGAAAATGCAAGCACCATGAACACGCACAGCCATGGATTCCAGCTGCGTTCGTAGTTCTGCAAACTTTGACCCCCACAGAGAAGGGCAGGGCGATATGGCCAAAAATATTTATCACGATGTAGATTTGAAAATTTGCGATAACGATATAACTGACGATATAATTGACACGAAACAAAATACAACTCCAAAACTTTATTAGTGGAAAAAAAACCCATCAATTTCTTTTTGTTTAAACAAGCAGCTGTTTATTTTAATGTGCATTACAGCCACACAAAATTGAACAGTGGTTATCCTGTTATATACACGGTTATGGATAACCATGTATATCCACAAAACTTAAGAGGTGCTTTGCAACAAAAGTGCAGTGTGCAAAATCAATAAGTCAAATAATAATATTGCACAAACTCTTGAGTAAAAACAAAACAAACAAAAACATAGATAAATTATGCTACATTTTCTACATTTCAAGTTTTAAGATTCTTTGTCAGAAACACTAACATGTTCACAGATGCGGGCTTAAGGGAGGACCTTTGACAAGTTACATCATTTCCACCTGTGCTGAACAACCTTTGAGATGCAGAGCTAGTTGCTGGAATGCAGAGGTATTTCCTAGCTAATCTGCTGATGTGGGGAAAGTTTACTGTGTGAACTTTCCACCACGAAAGAGGATCACACTCACTGTCTGCTGGTGGACTATTCACATAACTGCGCAGTTCAGATGATAACCTCTCTGCAGTTACCTCTATCTTGACACTAACTGGTCCCTTCAAAAAAAACTCCCGAGACTCTTCTTTGGCTTTTTAACAGCTCCCTGACTTGTTTGGTCTTCAGTAGATATATGAGGTGTTTCTGAAAAACCTGTGGCTGTGTTACCCTGGTGTGACACAAGATGCTCTAGTTCACTCATGACTTGAACTTTGATGGCTTCGCTTTCACTCTCACAGAAATATTCTGTATGAAACCGTGGATCAAGGAAAGAAGCCATGTTAACAAGCCTCTCTGTGACACTGTCTTTGTAGCTTTTGTTCATGTAATCAAGTATTGCTATTTTGATGTCTTTGGTCAGCTCAGTGTCACCTTCTTTTACTTTTAACATGTCATTGTTAAACATCTGAAGAACAGGCTTAACACATGAAATGGTTACATACTCTTCAGCAGAGAAAGCATCTGTAAACTCTAGGAGTGGACTCAATGCAGTGCTGACCAAGTCAAGCACTTCAATGTCTTGCCATGTCAACATGAGGTGCCTTGTGGTTTTATCAGCTGCTAAGACCTGTGTTATAGCTTTTTCTTGTTCCAGCAGCCGTTGGATCATTCTCTGCTTTGAACCCCAACGAGTGCAACATTCAGTTATGAGTTTGTGTTCTGGTAGGCCCAGTTCCTTTTGGGCAGCCTGCAGAGCTTGCTGGCACTTCCAGCTGTGGCTAAAAGCAGCAACAATCTTCTTTCCCACTCCAACTGCCCGTTTGATCCTTGGGTCCTTCACACTTCTTTCTAAAAGACATACATTTAAAAGGAAACACAGTTCATTACTCAACAGCAATATCAATGCGGTGTGGAATGTGTGACATTTAAGTTTTATGTATAACACACAATTATTTACACACACATACACACACACACACACACACATATATATACACACACATATTTATTAGGGGTGCAACGATACTCGTATCGATATTGAACCGTTCGATACAGTGCATTTGGTTCGGTACGCATATGTATCGAACAATAAAATATTTTTTATTTATTTTATCAACTTTTCTTCTGACGATGCTGTCTGTGTTGAGCGCTCAGTGGATCTGCGTTCGACTACTCCGCCTAGGCTGCACTGTCGAGTGCAGATCCACTGAGCGCAGCGCAAGCTAGCAAGACAGAAGCTAAGCTCGTTGCAACATGGCAACTACCTCAACGCTACCCGAAATTGAACCTCCCCCACCCTCATTCAGATCTGGCGTTTGGAACTATCTTGGTTTTCATGTGAAGCATGACCCTGATGGTAAGCGCGTCATGGACAAAAGTAAAACAGTATGTCGGATGTGCCACGCAATGCTCAATTTGTGGGAACTAGTGCGTTAGCGCAGTTAGCTTGTTAATGTGTTGACGCCGTCCAGCCCCAAGCACAGGGCGATCCGCGGTAACTTGTTAACAGAGATTTGCCGCGTTATGGCTTTAATGTCATTTTAACGAGATTAACGCTGACAGCACTAGTGGGAACACAACGAATATGACTGCACATTTACGCCGACATCATCCTAGTGCAAAGACAAGTGGAAGCAGACAAAAACGACAAGCATGCATGCTACAAACTTTACCCAAGTCATTTAGACAGCCGTTAGCACATGATTCTCCTTATGGGGACCTGATATGTTTAATATGCTGCTGAAAGTATATGGGAGTCCTGTTTGTGGAACATTAGTATATGTGAGGGGGCAAACTCCTCAAGATGGGTGGTGACCATGGTGGCCATTTAGAAGTCGGCCATCTTGGATACAACTTTTGTGTGACACATCAAACTTATTGGTAATGTCACAAGAAAAACAATGGTGTGCTTGGTTTCAACGTAACTTTATTCTTTCATGAGTTATTTACAAGTTTCTCTTTGTTCACAGCCATTGACATGTCGAAGAGGTTAACACGTGAGGAGCAGATCAAAATTGTGTTGATATCTGGTGAACGCAGTAACCGGGTCATTGCAGCAGATTTCAATGCAAGACACCCTACGAGACAACCCATCTCCCATGGTACAGTCAGCAAACTGCTTGCTAAGTTTCATGAAACTGATTCAGTGTTGGATTTGCCAAAATGTGGACGCAAGAAAACTCACTAATGAAGAAACATCAGTGGCTGTCCTAGCTTCATTCAGCAAGAGCCCACAGCGTAGCACTCGCCGCATGTCACTGGAGAGTGGCATTAGTCGAACATCCCTTCGGCGGATATTAGCTACTCACAAATGGCACCCTTATAAACTCCAGCTACTGCAGCATCTCAGCGAGGATGACCCAGATCGGTGCACAGAATTTGCAGAATGGGCAAATCAAAAATTGGAACAGGACCCTCAGTTCACGCAGAAGATTTTGTTCAGTGATGAGGCAAACTTTTATGTGAATGGTGAAGTTAACAAACAAACCCACCACTATTGGTCTGACACTAACCCACATTGGATGGATCCCTCCAAGACTGTTGGAACAACAAAAGTGATGGTTTGGTGTGGTATATGGGGTACAACGATAGTGGGTCCATTCTTCATCAATGGAAACCTCAAGGCCACTGGATATTTGAAATTTCTACACGATGATGCGTTTCCCTCTTTATGCCCGGAAGCCTGCATGTTCCCTGAGTTTTTCCAGCAAGATGGTGCACCTCCACATTATGGGTGCCAGGTCCGAGCATTCCTAGATGAACAGTTTCCTGGAAAGTGTATTGGTCGTCGTGGGCCAGTTGAATGGCCCCCAAGGTCTCCTGATCTGACCCCCTTAGACTTTTATCTTTGGGGTCATCTGAAGGCAATTGTCTATGGTGTGAAGATACGACATGTGCAGCACCTGAAACTACGGATACTGGATGCCTGTGCTGGCATTTCTCCTGCGGTGTTGCTATCAGTGTGTGAAGAGTGGGAGAAGAGGGTTGCATTGACAATCCAACACAATGGGCAGCACATTGAACACATTTTATAAGTGGTCAGAAACTTGTAAATAACTCATGAAAGAATAAAGTTACGTTGAAACCAAGCACACTATTGTTTTTCTTGTGACATTACCAATAAGTTTGATGTGTCACATGGTCCTCTTCCTACTGAAAAAACAAAAGTTGTATCCAAGATGGCCGACTTCTAAATGGCCACCATGGTCAAATCAAATCAAATCAAATCAAATCACTTTTATTGTCACATCACATGTGCAGGTACATTGGTACAGCACATGTGAGTGAAATTCTTGTGTGCGAGCTTCACAAGCAACAGAGTTGTGCAAAATACAATAATGTAAACAAGCAAAATACAAGAATGGCTACATCTGAAACTAATAAATATATGTACAATATATAATAGTATATGCATTTCTGGGTGTGTATACTAAATATTTTTCTACGTGTGTGTGTGTGTGCGTGTGTACACATATTTTACAAATTAAATAGAGTAAACAATAAATAAAATATATAAAATAAAATATACAGAGTGAGACATGTGCAAAACAGTGGCGTTACTGTACAGTATGTAGTGCATAATGTTAAAGTTCCAGTAGTGAAGCTGAGGTGTCTATGAAGTGTTCAGCAGTCTGATGGCCTGATGGAAAAAGCTGTCTCTCAGTCTGCTGGTACGGGACCGGATGCTGCAGAACCTCCTTCCTGATGGAAGTAGTCTGAACAGTTTATGGCTGGGGTGACTGGAGTCCTTGATGATCCTCCCCGCTTTCCTCAGGCACCGCTTCCTGTAGATGTCTTGGAGGGAGGGAAGCTCACCTCCAATTATCCGTTCAGAGCACCGCACTACTCGCTGGAGAGCTTTGCAGTTGTAGGCGGTGCTGTTGCCATACCAGGTGGTGATGCATCCAGTGAGGATGCTCTCAATGGCACAGTGATAGAAGGTCCTGAGGATGTGGGGGCTCATGAGAAAGAAGAGGCGCTGCTGCGCCTTCTTCACTGTTTTGTTTGTGTGTACTGACCACGTAAGATCCTCAGCCAGATGTACACCAAGGAACCGGAAGCTGCTCACTCTCTCCACAGCAGCGCCGTTGATGGTGATGGGGGTGTGTACTTCTCTGCACCTCCGGAAGTCCACTATCAGCTCCTTTGTCTTTGCGACGTTGAGGGTGAGATGGTTGTCTTGACACCAGTGGGTCAGGTCACCACCCATCTTGAGGAGTTTGCCCCCTCACATATACTAATGTGCCACAAACAGGACTTTAATATCACCAACCATTCCCATTTTATTACAGTGTATCCATATAAATGGCCCACCCTGTATATATATCTTGTAGCACAAGTACCCACATTCAGAGATTAATAACACAAACAGTATTATTACCATTTAAACTAATACAATAGGTGCTTAATCTGACGTTATAATTAACTTATCTATTGCAATGTGCAGGCGATGTCTGAAGCATGAAAGTCTGGTCCAGTTGTTGAGTGCAACGGCTTTCACAATGTTGGCCCCGTTGTCTGTCATCACACACACTTGTTTGAGCTGAGGAACTCTTCTAAGACTTTGGCTATATTTTCCCCAGTATGGTCCTCGGGGGAAAAAACTTGTTTCGAGGCACTTGTTTTGTAGCTTCCAGTCTTTGTCCACGTAATGTATTGTGAGGCTCATGTAGGGGTCCGATGTTCGGCTTGACCACATGTCCGTGGTGGACGCACTCTGAAGATAACGCATTTGACACCTCAGTACGGATCTCTTCATATAAAGTGGGCAAGGCGACTTTAGAGAAGTATTTCTTGGTGGGTAGCTTGTAGCGTGGATTGAACGTTTTAAGCATCTTTTTGAAACCTTCTCTTTCCACACTCTGAATAGGCATCATGTCCCTGGCTAAACAATGTGTCACTGCATTAGTTAGTTCCCCCCAGCGTTTGCTAGTTTTGTCATAAGGCATGCAGCTATTTAAAGCTACGTTGATTGTTTGTTGAGGCATTTTGTTGGGTAGATACAGTGGGGCAAAAAAGTATTTAGTCAGCCACCGATTGTGCAAGTTCCCCCACTTAAAATGATGACAGAGGTCAGTAATTTGCACCAGAGGTACATTTTATTTATTCTATTTATGGCCTATGGCAGGTTGCAGACCCCTGCCATAGGCCATATATTACCCACGACTCACGTATAGACCCACTGAGAGAGCTAACCCAGTACACAGTTATACCCAACCACATGGCAGGAGAGTTAGCTTAGCCTAGCGCCCGCTAGCGGCACAGACAGAAACATAGTAATTTCCCCCCTAATCTCAGTTACAGTCCCAAACACATCTTATTATCACATCCTCACACATCACAAACTTAACGTTGCTCATTAACGCACACTTTTCACGGAATGACCACTTCTCTGCTGGTAATCCGGAGCAGAAAAGCTCAGGTGCCTTGGCCACGTTTATCCCTGCCCATAGTCTCTCTCATACAAAGCGGTAGGGTGACCTCTACTGGCCACTCTAAAAAACTACAGGTGAACTAACAACTGAACAACAACCGTAACTACGGGGCCTTTTGTACAGCCGCCCCCAAATGTATGGAGTACATTTGTTCACAACAAAAGGCAACTTTACAAACAAAGTCACTATGATTGCCTTCTGTCTTCGTCCGGGAGGGCAGGCAGTGCCACCAGCCTCGCCACAGGTCGGGTGAAGGTCCTGTCTTTCACCTTGATGTCAGCAGACCTGATGTGCCCGTCTGCACTGGGGTGGACTTTGGAGATGCGACCCACGAGCCAGGAAGTGCGAGGCAGCTGAGGATCTACGATCATCACCACCAAACCTTCTGTGACATCCGCGGGGGATGACTGCCATTTCTGCCGCAGCTGCAGGCTTGGAAGGTAC
Organism: Simochromis diagramma; assembly: GCF_900408965.1. Lineage (NCBI taxonomy): Eukaryota > Metazoa > Chordata > Actinopteri > Cichliformes > Cichlidae > Simochromis > Simochromis diagramma. The sequence goes on along the minus strand of NW_024387523.1, from coordinate 17,618,597 downwards.
AGCCAGATGAATCGAGACCAGAAGTGGTCAGCCAGCACCTGCTGAACACTAACACTAAAAACTCCATCTCCGCATGGCGGAGGTTTCATCATGGTTTGGGGTTGCTTTGTCCCAGTTGCCTTGCAGCCATCGATACTGGTTTCATGACCAATTGTTATTGCTGGGTGTTATAATACTTCAATGAGCCAAAGAACACAGTGAAAAAGACGAGCTCTGATGAAGAGTGTTGTACAAAACATTCCAGAAATACTGAGAAACTGAAACACTTTTACAAAAGTCCTGCTGCTCATCGCATAACTTTCACGAGCGGCTACTGAAAACATCTCATGGACGCTGCTAAAGAAAGTATAAGAGTTAATCAATTCAATATTTAGTAAGTCAAACATATGACATGATCGGTGTGCTCAGTGTGTTCAAATAATGACATGAAAAGCTCCGTTGTTTGTGCTAGTTTAGTCAGACAAAGTTTATCAATAGTTGTGCCTCAAGTTAGGATCAGTGCAGAAATCCTGGTCATTCCAAAGGTTTCACAAACCTTTTCTTAGAACTGTACATCACAAGGTAGAAGTTTACAACAGTCCGCCTTAAAAACACAATAACCAAACAACACAAAAGGGGGCTGAAAGGTAGCGAGGCCCGTATTCTTCGTTTTTTTCCAGCTTAAAAAAATCTTAAGACATTATTACAGTGTGTAAAAATCTTACTTAATCCAAGGATTATTTACAAAATATTAAAATAAACCTCATGTATATAGAGGCACTTGGCACACCACAGGAAAATGCAACATAAAGTGTCTGAGTAATATGCTGGGTTGCCATGTGACACCAAAGCATCTTGAGTTCATTTTTGCATTGATTGAATGAATGAATACCATTCTTCTGAAAGATTTAGTGACTGCAAAGCCATCACTCTAGGGAACGATGGTCAGGATTTGTCCCATAATTAGTCAATTGTCTGTATTAGACATACATGCGTGGTACATTTAAAATATCAAAAGAATAGTTATATATTCAACCACTGACTGGTTAACTTAACATTACTACTTTCTGTGGGTACAGGAGAAAAATATCAGACCGGCTCACCCATGTTTTTTTTTCTTTGTGCACTCCATACAGATGCAATCTGAGAACATGTTAATTATTGAGCTTTAGATGCTTGTAAGCATATTTTATGAACAGAGCAGGTCAACCTGTTTCCTTCTGCCAAGATAAGCTAAGCAGCCATTGGGTGTCCTGTAGCCCTATAATAAATCTCCCAAAGTGCACAATCATGCAGAAACTAACTAACAACTTAAAAATATACATCTGTTTTTCAAAGATAATAGTCAGCAGTCGCAATCTTGTGCATAGAACACATCAATAAAAGCAAGTACACATCAGTCACATTAAACAATCAAGGCGACATCAACCTAGAACTTTGCTTTGCCGTTCATTTCTATTTTGGCTGAGATAGTGTCCACTGGGTGATCTTTGTAGCTTTTGTCCTTGCAGCACTTCCTCTGGAAAAATTTAAAGAGGGCAAAAATGGGGATGGCCAGACTGGGAATTCCAGCAAGGATAAAGATGATGGCATAGATCCAAGAGGGATAGGGACGTGCTTCCAGTATGGGAAAGCTCGCCTGTGATCGGGATCAACAAAAAAGTTACATTTTGCAGCACAAAACATCAAACTACATCTTTATTCCTGCAGTTACTGTATGTAAAAACTTGTTTCTTGAAACCTGTAAACTACTGTGAACAACAAACTTACCGCTTCCTCGTCCCACACCAGATAGGTTAAATCTTTGGTGACTTGGGTAACAAAGTAGAAAATTAGGATGAAGATCATAAGGAGTGGGCTAATCACTCTCCATGTTGCCTGCCAGAAAATATTGGGCTTGTGGCCAACCATAAATTCAATGTCCTTGTTGAACCTGTTTGAAAGCAATAAGAGGGAGACATACGTACGTGTAAAAATCATCCATAAAAGGCAACCTTGTAGATTTTATTAGTTACAGTAAATAAAGCATCACATGTCACTGTTTGCTCAACTGGCTGATACCAAAGCAGACTGTAGTCTGTTATTTTTCTCTAAGCTAACTTTGAGTCCAAATTGACAACATTAAAAGATGTATATTACACCACCTTTTTTGCACCTTTTCTTCTAACTATTAGATAATTGTTATAAATAAGTCAACTTAACTGCTTTCATGTGCATGGTCAGAAACTCTAAGCCAAAAGTACATTTTACACATTCCTCCCCTTCCTGTTGCAACATTAAAACACACTTCTGCTGTGATGAGTTACATTATCTCTACTGCAAGGTCAGAAGGCAACGCTTTGTTTGAACTCTAACAAGAACTGTTGGTTGCCTCACTGAACACTGACCTTTTCTGCCTCTTATGAAAATACCAGGAAAGCGAACTTTCCCATAATAACAAGTACAAACATGATTCTGTTTAGATGGTCGGATGTTTGATAAAGTACCTAGAAGGTCATTACTTTGGACGCTGACTCAATGATCACCTAAGGACGGGCACACTTACCTATCAATCCCATAGATGTAGATAACTGCAAACATTTCACAGAAACCGATGATTAGGAGGGGGATTGAGCCTGCAAAGTTGTCAAAAAGAGCTAGCCAGTAGTTCCCAGAGCGTAGGGTGAATATGAGCCCAAGAGCAAAGGATATTAAGCAAGTAAGACCTGAAAAAACAACACAAGCAGGCGGTTACAATCAGACCCAGTTTTCCATGGTGGTTATGAAGAAGTTCTCAATGTGAGAAAGTTACCAGTAAAAACTTCTTTAGGCCAAGTTTGAGGAAGAACTCTAAGGTCTTGAAGGGGAACCACCACTCCCTCAATGTTCCCAAACATAGTTGAAAGGCCGAGACAGAAGAGCATGATGAAAAAGAGGACTGCCCAGAGAGGTGAAACAGGCATCTTGATGATGGCCTCTGTGAAAACGATGAAGGCCAGGCCCGTTCCCTCCACACCCTGAAGCGGTACAGGGCAAATCTTTCAAGTTCTGAATCGATTTTGAATCATTTTTGTGACACTCAAACTGGGCAAATAATCAGGGAATTAACAGGATACAAAAAAAATAAAGGCTCCACTGACCTGACTGAGTAAATTCTGAATGTCGCAGGTTTTTAAGGGCAAACCTTGGATGATATCTGGATTTGTCTGATTTAGGCTGGTCAGAACCTGATCGTAGTTGTCTATTGTGATGGAGGTTTCAGGGTAGTCAAAGGCATTGATGAGATGCAGGATGTTACTGAAAAAAAGTAAGAAAAAACTCATATGAGTCTATCTAGATACAAGTAAATCTCACTCTCTCATTTTTTCCCCCTATTGTAATGTCATCTTTTGTGCAAACTGAAACTCACTCTCCCTGGCATTCATCAAATTTCTGCGTTGCCCTGAAACCGATGATGGAGTAGATCACCGTTGCAGAGTACACCGAGGTGCAGCCATTGATGATAGAGATGAGAACGGCGTCTTGCTCACAGTTGTTGCTGCAAGTAGATTTTAAAGGGACATAGCGTGAGGACACTTGCTGGACAGTGAGTTCCATTATGACTGTGTAATCAAGACCTTTACTCACTGAACAGAGTTGTAACTGGAGAAAGAGATGAGGCCCCCGAAAGCCAAGGAGAAGGAGTAGAAAACCTGAGCTCCTGCATCCAACCAAGTCTGTGGATTCATTAACTCATCCACCTAAAGAGAATCCAAAGATAAGCATTCTTATTGAGCTGTGAGCAGATTTCTGACCTATACAGAATTTTAAAACGGACACTTTCCCACCTCACTGGATGTTGTTAGTTAATAATCTAAGAGGGTATGCACAATTGCACAATTGTCACCAGGTAATTTGGCTTTAAAGTGCCTATCTAGATTACTTATGTATTGGAATTTACAGTACTAACTGTGCTGCGTTTCAGCCTTCAGTATCAGCTTTTATATCAGCTTTTATCAGTCCTGTGATAAAGGTTTACTGCTCTCATGTTTCAGGCCTGGGTGTCTTAAAACAGCAAATAATAGCTTAAAGAAATAGGCTTGTATCTCTGTAAGTACACTTTCTAACAGTTATATAACCATATATTACTGTAATGTCTGTGCAATAAATATGAGCCTTCAGCCATCTAGCTTAGCTAAGCACGAAGAGTGGAAACAATGAGGTCCAGGTTTCACTGACGTTATTGAGTAATTCTCCACAGACGTTGTAAAACTGTACAAAAACCATGACAAATAAGTTCATCTTGTCCCTTCTGATTCTTGTGACATGTGATACATTGAACCCTTACATCTGGTGTGAAGAGGTACTTTATTCCCTCTGTAGAGCCTTTGAGAGTCAATCCTCTGATGAGGAAGATTGTGAGGACAAAATATGGGAGAGTGGAGGTGATGTAGACAGCCTGAAAAAAGAAAGATGGCACGTGTATATCTGAGCAAACCTACATGTAAAAATCACTTCCTTTTCTTAGACATTGTGATTTTTCAGACCTTGCCAGAAGTCTCAATGCCACGAATGCAGCACACATACAGCAGAGTCCAGGCAGCGAACAGGGCCAGCACCATCCACCACTGCAAACCTCCAGAGTCATCAATGGCTGCTGAAGTGTTCAGAGTCTCTCTGTACCAGAAGTAGTCAACAGTGGTGCTCCGTGCGCACTCAGCCACTAAACCTGCAAACGGCACAAGCAACAGCAACTTGATGGCAGGCTAATCATCGCATAACGTTCTATTGTAACCTCTTGTTAGATGAAGGCACACCTGTGCTGTTAGCATTGAGAGGGCATTGGCTCCAAGGCAGAGGATCTTGAAAGGAGTTGAACAGGTACCACATGATCCAGGCCATGATGGTGTTGTAATACATACCGACCAAAAATGAGACAAGTAACGATGCAATGCCTGCAAAAGAATGAAGAAAGCAGTGGAAAAACTCACAGTGATTATCTGCTTAAGATGTGGGCCATGTTTGCTAGCTTATTTTAGCATGACAGCATAGTAAGTGCTATGTTTATATATGTTACATATGATATATGCTTGGCAGGAATTTGGTCTTCTTATGGTGCTCAGTGTACACTTAAGTGATCCCAATATTGAGTGTTTTTTTCTAAATGCTTGGATAGGAATGATTACTCGGTCTGTATTTTGTATTAAAACCTAGCTTGAGTAACCGTTGCTGCAAAAGCAAACCTAATGGAAGAACAGCAGAATCAATTTCATCCTCTAAAAACTCTAAATTAGTTAATACATGAGATATTTAGCCATTATGGGAATTCTAACTTATTGCTGTCTGTGGAGCCATTTTGCCAACATAGACACAATAAAACACAAAGATACGAAGGCGCACACACCCACACACATGCATGGTTTTTTTTGTACACACCAACTCCAGTCAGGTAAGGGTTGATTGCTCTCCACACTCCCACGCTGCCTTTTCTCAGGCGCTGACCAATGGCAAACTCTAAGTGCAGCAGCGGGATTCCCTCCAGAACCAACAGGATAAGGAACGGGATCATAAACGCTCCTAAAAGCACAACATTCACATTCATAATGAATTAGCAAAGTGGTGAGATTTTCACTTTATTAGACACTTTAACAAAGGAAACTAAGCACAAAGATACTTGTAAACTGTGAAAAGCAGCTTTTTATTAGCTAAACTAGGAACTGTACAAACCAAGAATAAGACTCACACATTACCTTTCCCATAGCATTTATCTCAAGAAAGACTTTATTTTTTTGAGTTTCATTAAATAGAAATAAAATTCAATAAAAATCTAGTCAGCATCTCTATCTGATTATTTATGGTGAATAAAACGGGCATTTCCATAATTCATACTGTGGGGTTCTTTGTGTTGATACAACATGTCTGCATGCTTTGTCCTATCACTTGGTTGTAACCTTTTAACAAAAGCATTTCTCAAATGGTATAATTTCTTTCTAATCACTAAAATCCATAGTGTCCTTTTGTTAGCAAAAACAAAGTAAATCCACTGATATTTTCTTTTGTGGCATCTAGTCTATATTCAATTATCTTTCACATCTACTGCCCCACACGTCCCTGCATACCTCCTCCGTGGCTTTGACACAGGTACGGGAACCTCCAGACGTTACCGAGTCCCACGCAGAAGCCCACGCAGGTGAGGAGGTACTGGGCTTTGTTGTCCCATTTGGGCCTGTCCCCAGCCTCCTCGGTTTCCATCCTTTCCAAATCTTCATGAGATGGGATTCGGTCATCCAGTCCTGGGTTTGGTAATTTCAGCTTCATGGTGGCTTGCTGTAAACCTCCTCCGTGCAAAAAAGAAATTGGAAATAAGAGCTTCTGTGTCTCTCTTTAATAAGAAGTTCTGTTACTTTTGTAATTTTTTAAGCAACTGAGAGGATTCAGAAGTAAACCTCCTCTGTGCAGTCGGCTCCTGAGTCTCCGAGGACTATCTCTCTCTCTCTCCTCCCTCTCTCTGAGTCCTTTATCCCTACTGTGTGTCCAGGTGAGGGACACTGAGGCATTTACTGTGACCCGTTGCACCTAACTTGTGGTTATCAGTCACTTGTCTTAACCTGTGTTATATTATATGATGTCAGCAACTTTAAGCAGAAAAAGGTGCAACCTTGTTCTTAGTGGTTAATACATTACACGAGATGCTGCCAATAACCCTTTCCCTGGGCGAAGAGTGATTGGGTGAATTCTAATAACGGAAATGATACAATATAAACCTCTATCTTTACCATCGGGTCACGTTTTTGTAATCCCTGATAAACTAGATGGCTTATTTCTTGCTACAATAAGAACATTATTCGGTCTGTGAAAGCTCATTTGTGACTTATTCTAAATGATAACCATTAAAGTATTTTTAAAATTATCACAGAGTTGTGGAAGTGATTTTTTTCTCTAAGTTTATACCATGTTTACCTCACAGTATGATTGTCAAGCAGTTCATGGCCCTTGTAAACCTTATCAGTGTTGCTCTCTAACGCAATAACTAACTAATGAAAGGCTGGCATCAACATTTACGGAGTGGTGCATTTCCACTATCAATGTAAATGGCAGTCACATTCAGGGAGTAAAGTGGGACTTGGCTAAATAATGGGGCGGTAGAAGGTAAATATTAAGGTGGAGTTTGGAAAGTGTCACTAAAGAAAATCATCAGATTAACCCTTGTGTTGTCCTCGGGTCATTTTTGACCCAAAAAGAACTCTTTTTTACCATGTTGTGGAAAGGAATGAGCAGTAGAACAATGCACATATTGTCCTCTAATATAATGAGGAGGAAGAATCAACGATCAGGAGGATCCAGGATTAGAAGATAAAGAAAATATTGCCAATATTTAGACCACATGCTACCCTTTCTCTGAAGAAGCCCCCACATCACCCACCCGCAGAAGTGGAAGAAGGGTATGAAGTGAAGGAAAGTGATGAAGATGATGATGAGGAAGAATCTGAACTATGTTCAAGCAGGTTCTCAGGCATCCAGGACATGGTAGTCTGAGGAGCTTGGAAAGAAAGTGACTGGGCTTCTTGAAGTTTCTTGAATTTTCAGAATGTGAAACTGAAATAGAAGATGTGTCAGAGGACTGCACATCTTCCATTTCAATTATGATGAAGACAAAGAATCAAGCAAGAAAGAGGAGTCAGCTGAGACAGAAATATTTGCAGTAATGTGAGGAAACATCTTCTATCCTTCCCAGTGACAGACGATGCATGACTCTCTCATGCGTCACAGAGAAAGACAATCTACCACGGTCCAAGCACATATGCCAGGTCCCATAGCCCTTCGATTGCTTTTCTACTCGAGCACTGAAAGCATTATACACAGTGTATTCTGCTTGTATTAGGCTTTTTAACTTTCACATGCCAATGGATGCATTAGAGACCAAGTTGGGGTTCAGTAACTTGCCCAAGAACACCTAGGTAATAACTCCAGACTAGATCACACAGAGATTGAACCAACAACCATCCAATTAGTAGATGACCTGCTCTACAGCCAACTCAATGACAAACAAGGAGGGACAACAAGAGATGAAGAATAATGGATCGAATGCAGCTGTAGGCATATGTGGGTGTGTTGATTCTTACTGCTGTGCATCTATCCAGTAAAGTCGCTACAGCCAGTTTATGACATCCTGAATCTGGTAGAGAAGTTTTAAAGGTGACACAGGATTAATCATAGAATCCCAAAAGTGATATCATTTCATGATAAAGACACAATAGAAGATCCTCGTTCATGACACAAACGTGCTCCCATGAGGTGTATGGAAAAAGTGGGTGTTTCTCCTGCTGTGATGTCAGATCCAGGTACTGATGTGACTGTATGAGCGCCTAGTCCCCTTCAGAGGACTCTGTCCATTCCAACAGAACGTCCCAAGTAAACCGAGGAACTATGAGATAAAAACATGGGCAGCATGTGATGCCAGGTCCAGCTGTACATGGAACATGCTAGAGTACGATGGCAAACCGTCTGGCCTGCAGTCAGGGCACGCAAGTTGTCTCTAACATTGCAGAAGGTTTCCAAAAGAAAACAATCACCTGTAACAAATTGTTTACTTCATATGCCCTTGGTCTGCAACTGCAGAAAAGAAAGCTGTCCATGATGGGACCAGTACAGAGGAATAAACCCAAGCTTCCTTCCTTCAACAAAGTTGTGTCAAATATGGACACGCCTTTGTTCTCATGGAAGTTTGCCTTCACTAAGACCCATGCCCTGGTGTTCCTACCATGCCAAAACATAGAAAAATGTCAGGTAATGAGTTGGAATAAAGTTGAATAAAACCTTGAAACACAGAGATGGATGATGTTTTATACCTTTCCTTTATAAATAGTCAAACCAGACGGGGTCATTTTTTAGCCCAGAGGACAACAGATGTGATTATTCGCTGCCAGTAAAAAACTTGAAGTAGTTTAAAAACAGCTTTCTAAATTAACTTCGACATATACCCGTCTGTGATAATCTGTTAAAGCAACCGTGAAATGATAATCACAATAACTGATGATTTAATTGATTTTTTACCCAAAAACAAAGGAAAAGCTCATTTAAATGAGGTTTTATCAGACTTAAAAAAGAAATAGTGTCAAAATGTTTGAATTAAGTTTTAATTGGGTGAAAAATCCACTTCATATTAATTAAGCATCAATCAAACCAGATGGGGTCATTTCTGACCCCTGAGGACAACAGGTGTGATTATGTGCTGCTTTAAAAATTTGAAATGCTTCAAGAAAAACATTCTCACTAAAGTTCAACATACAGCACTCTGTGGTTAGTCAAATAGTCAAAATAATCTAAACATTTAAATATTTTATTGTCTGATTTTATTTTCGCTAAAAAACAGGCTATACTTTATGTAAACAATTTCTGGTGGCCCCAAATTGCAAAATGAAAGGTAAATTTTGTGGTAATGTGTTGGTCTTAAGCTAAACTAAGGTGTAACACTGAATTGATTGACAATTTGTACTTTGTACTTTAAAAAACACTCAAATGAACTGGGGTCATTTTTGACCCCTGAGGACAACAGGTGTATTGCTTCACCTACTGTAAAGCATTACCTTTTATTTCAGTGGTCAACAGGACAAAAACAAAACTACATGAACAGAATATCCCATCAAATCTCATTTTAAAAAAAGACAAAACAGCATTTTCCCCTGGAAGTTACTTCTACCATCGCCTTTGCTTTTGCAAAATTCTGCCAAAATTCTGTCCGATTCAGAATTCTTTCAATTCTTTTCCAAGCCCTTCTCTATGCATACCACCGTCCATCACTGTAAACTGTACCGCAACACAGCAGTCCCAGTTTAGCCTGCGCTAACTACCCATGTACTTCTTAATAACATGAAATTATTATAATGTAATTTGTTTTTAAAGACATTTCACAATATGAAATAACCAGATATCTCAAGCAGCACTTTGTGTACACATCCACTGTCTGACTACTTCAATCTAACATGGAGTTTCCCATTGTTGCTGCTTTGTAAAATGTCTGTTGCTGAGCAGTTCTTGCCTCTGAAGAATAATCTCTTTTCTTCCTCTCTTGACCTCTTTGTCTTACATCTTTCTCTGAGAGTGAATTTATTACACGCTGCTTTTTTTTAATGTGGAAACTGCAGCTACAGCAACCGTGGCTTCCCTTTTTTTTTTAAAAAGCCTGTGCAGAACAATTTGTGACATTGGTGATATTTGCTGACCTGTGAGAAATTACCTGCAACTTCAAAAAAAAAAAGTTACTCCTCTTATGCTCACTCCCCACTGCCTGCTGCAGACCGAATCATCAAATAGTTAACAGTTCATTTGTGCATGTGAAGTCAGCAGGTTACCATCAGTAATGTTAAATGCTTCACTGTGGGGGTGAAATAGCATCTAAATGACTGATTCTTCCACTCTATTCATTTTTTTGTCTTAGTATCACAGTGACTTTTTTTCTTAATATTACATTTGACTTTAATCACAATTCTTTCTTTCTTAATAGATCTCTGCCTCCAGGATTCAGTGTTTTTTCAGCATCATCCATCGATCCGTTCTCTTTCACTCATCCTTGACAGGGTCACGGGGGCGGGGGCTGGAGCCTGTCCCAGGTGTCTTAGAGCGAGAGGCAGGGTACACCCTGGACAGGTCGCCAGTCTGTTGCAGGGCTAACACATAGAGACAGACAACCACTCGCACTCATATCCACACCTATGGGCAATTTAGAATCACCAATTATCCTAACCCCACTAACTGCACGTCTTTGGACTGTGGGAGAGAACCCACGTCGACTCCACACAGAAAGACCCTGATGGTGGGATAGAACTCAGGACCTTCTTGCTATGAGGCAACAGTGCTATGTTACAGCACTCTAAATTCAGGATTTTCTTTTCTTTCTTTTTTGTAAAGGTTTGTCATCATGGGACCATGTTAAAAGACAATACTGGATGTCTTTTTGAAAGATACATGAAGCAGAGGTGGGACCAAGTCATTGTTTTGCAAGTCTCAAGTAATGTCAGCCAAGTCAGAGTCGAGTCTCAAGTCTGAAATTTTGAATTTCAAGTCCTTTCGAGTCTTTAAAAAAAAAAACAAAAAAAAAAACGAAAAAAGAATGTTGCAGTTATGCTAAATGTAAATATTAGACCATGTAATTTTTAAATCTGTGTTTTTCTCAACACATGACAAAATAGTGAACTTAGAAAATATACACAAATTGTGAAATTGCACCTCTTTAAAATGCAGCTCAATTAAACCTAGCTCCAAGAATAATTTTCACCGACAGTTCTGAGATAAGCCGCATGTTATTCTTGGATGCGGTTGTAGGACCGGTGTCGTGCCAAAGTAGGTATCCCCGACAGAATTTGTTTCCCCTGTGCTGGGAGCACGCAGGAAGTACTGATGTTTTCATTTTGTGAAAAATTAGTATCGTTACATTACCATTCAGTTTGAGGGTTACAACAGAAAATTATATATTTATTGCTCACGGGGTATCAGATGGGATTATTTTAATAAACCATAAACATTTTGGCTAATAACTATTTTTATTCTCCTGTAACTTTATTATATAAAGAGCTAAATCCTCCAAAGTTTCAGGAGAAATGCGTCATAATAAGAAGTGTTTGTGAACGAAAAATCAGCAATGTGGGATACTGTTTGTCCACAGGGGGAACAAATTGTGGCAGGACCAGCCTGATATTATTTGTATCCCACTATAACTTCGTTGTATAAAGAGCTAAGATCTCAAAAATGTCAGGAGTAGTTAGTCATTATAAGAAGTGTTTGTAAACTAAAAATCAACAATGCGGGATACTGTTTGTCCGTGATTTGGACAGTCCAGCGTGTGCTCCCGACGCAGCGGAAACAAATTCTGTCGGGGATACCTAGTTTGGCGCTTAAAAGCACTTAAATTATGAAGATTTATGTTACATTCAGGCTGTCTGTGAAGAAATGTGTAAAATAATGTTTTTTAAAAGTCAGATTTGAGTATCAGTCATTTTTAAATGGAAATCACTAATATAATAAAAATTATCTCAAGATATTGCTTCATTAAAAATATTTCATTTGCTACTGTAAAAACTATGCTTTCTTTAATTCAGTGTAGATATGCTGAGAGAAAGTTATCCAAATGTATCTATGCACGTATTTCTAACAGATTTGGATCAGCATGTGGGAGTAAAAAGGGCAGCGCAGCACAGGTAGTTTGTTCATCTTGTCACAAAAGATACAAAAACCGCTTTCAACCTGCTGTTTTCAACAAATTAAATTGTACAAAATATCTAAAACGATTTGTACAGAACACAAAACTCACAATATGTTAACACAACCTCACACACCCCTACATCCGTTTACCCAACCAGACGGAGGTCTGAGCTTCTCTCCTGACTGACCCAGGCTCAGATAAGCAGCAGATTATGAATTGATGTCATTGCTTTTTGCATGGATAGATATCAGTGTCACTCATTGAGGCATCAAAAGAATTTGGCAAACGTTCTTTGGATTTGAGGGGGAAAAAAGACATTTTTGAAGGAGGAACAGGATGCTCTGTGGTGTTCTTGTGCTTGATGATTTTGGCAGAAACAGTGTTGAGCTGTAGCAGCATATTTGGAAGAATAGAAAAGAAAATCTAACAACTAACCATTTAGGACACTTAGGTAATCATCCTACAGAAAGTGGTGACGCCTGCAAATCTATCTGATAATCCTAACCACTAATTAACAGATCACAGACCAAAGATAGGCAGGATCAATACGGATGACAAGGATTCATTTTCTAAAATCCTAAACAAACACACTTTTCCAATAAAGAAACAATGTACAAACCAGCACACTGACACAGGTATTCGTAAAATTTTGAGGTCTTGCAGAGGAACCAGCAGTCCTTCTGTACTTCCAAGCATCGTGTAGAGGCCGGGACAAAACTTTATGGCCTCTATGATTGCAATAGAGGAGAAACTGTTCCCTTCAGACTCTATAAAACAACCTGCGGTGCTTCACTGACTTATTTACAGGACAAGCAATAAAAAAATAACAAAAAAAACAATGATTAAAAATGGCGTCTTTCCCACTGTTTAAGGAACACCGCTGTATTAGTGGACTGATTGGGAAAAATCAGCAGCAGAGTGTGGGACAGAGTACGACCATGCAGCGTTTTAAAGCTTGGAAGTACTGACATTACTTTGAGTTTGATTCCATTAAAAGTGACAAAAACATTGGCGTCCGCTGTACAATATGCGTGGGAAGAAAACAAAAAATTAAACTTTCAATCTGAGCAGGCAGCTGCCACGGGAAGGTGAAATTCACAGAGAAACCCCTGGATCCCCCCGCTGACATGACTGGTGCAGCACCGGGCAAACCTCCACCGGCCCCACTCCTGCTAAACAGGTGAAAATAGATTTAAGAGCGACAGGACTCAGTGCCAGTGAATCTTTGATTTTATTTAATTCTTTGCTGTATTTTACTTGCATCTATTTGAAAGATTGAGTGTAAACACAAAACATTATTTGATTTTATGTGCTGGAATACGCAGAAAATAGGTTTAAATGTTAAACAAACTTCTTCAATTCAAAGACTGTCGCATATAATTTAATGTTTGCTTGATGCATAAAGTTAAAAGACCGAAACTAATAAAACAAGTTTTAAAAAGAGACTTTTTCATTTGATTCAGTTTTATATGAAGGATTATGCAGAAAAAATAGAATTGGGCTGGAAGGTCTATTGCTAACCTGTATTCAGGTTGTGTGTCACGTTTTTTTAAAAGTAGCTAAGTAATAAAGTAACTAATTACTTGTGAAAATAAGTAATCAATAAAGTAATGGAATTACATTCTCAGAGAAGTAATCAGTAATTAGCAACTAATTACTATTTTCAAGTAGCTTGACCAATACTGATTATTACAATTGCCTCTAGAAATCTCTGGAGATCAGCTGAGTGTTTGTTAAATGAAATACTTATAATTAAATATCTGGTTGAAGCTGGAACCTTTTCCATGGTTGATATTTGGAAATGAAACAGCAGCATTAAACATTGCTAACAAGCAACACAACAAAAAGGCAAGAGGGAGAAATGGTTTTCACTTCACTGTGTGCACCCGTACATTTGTATAGACTGAAAAACACACCGTGGCTCTGAGAATCCACACTGCCATGAGAGACCTCAAGCCTCGTCAGTATTCTCTGAAGCAGCATAATAACATGGAGGGGGTCAAAGAAGCCATCCGATAGCGGAATGATGGGAAATACCGTGCACGATAAGGAAAGGCACCATAAAAGCACACTCGGGCATTCGTTATGAGATAAACTTAAATAGCTTGAAAGATACGAGAGTTGTGCACAATGAGTTAAACGCACACCTTGTTTACTGTAACCACTGGAACATTAGATGTTTTCAAACCCCAACACAAACGGAAAAGATTTATCATTTCTGCCGTATAAAGTGTCGTGTACGACCTTCATTATTCTTTTCACAGTTCCCCCTCTCCTCGACTAATTTAACGGCCTCGCAATTCAATCTCTTCAAGACTGTCAGTTATTTCAGAACTTGACACGTAAGTCTTTCAGAAACTGTTAAACATGCGAAGTAAGAAAATGCACCAATCAGAGCTTTTATTGTCTTCATTATCACGCGTGACAATGCAGGTGGAGTGGGGTCAGGGTTGAAAGTTCGCTTCTTGGTCGAGCATCTTTTTCAGATAACAGAGATTTCAATCATTTTGTCCGATAGTAACACAAACTAAACGTTAATCATTGTATACAAGCACCGATCAGCTAAACAAAAGTACAGCCCAATATTACACAGATCTCAAAGCTGCTAAACTTGCTCATATGGGAAGTTTGGACTTCATGAGCATTTTTAAAAATATATTCTTATATATTTGTTTTTGGGTTTTTTTTACAATAGTAAATAAAAATTTATATACTTTTTAGATTTACAAATAAGTCATTCGCATTTAGCCCTTAATTAGCTGATGCTAATATGCCAAAGTGATAGATTGACCAGTTTATGTTGGCTCCATGCTGAATGACGTGTCTGTTAACTGATGTTTGCATGTGCTGATAGCATCGTGTCACAACCACTGTCCCTGCAGCAAAACAAAATCAGCTCTATGGACACAAATTTTTATGTACAGTGCGTTAACGCTTCGGTGGGTCTTTGCTCTCAAATGGATGTTTTAGCTTTTTGAAGCGATTTCCATTCACCTGTAAGTTAATGTTTAACACAAATTACTTTGAGCCAGGATATTAAACCCATAATGACGCATCGGGCTTTTTATTGTGTCTCTAGCATTTTAGATTATGCATGCTCAGTTTTTTTTTTATCTCCGGGATTTATATTCTCCCACCAGATTTCTTATTCACAGAAACAGAATTACAGCTGTTCAATGAGGTTGAGATAAAATCATCAAAAGTGATTCTAGCATAGTTACTTGCACTTTACTGCATTTTCAATAAGATACACAAGTGAAATAAAATCAGTTCTTCACTGATGTAAACCCTCCTACTGTTTTTTTTTATTATTTTATTTCATGCTGATGTGTTTTAGTCGGTGTAATTTGAAGTAGGGAGGAATTAATACCATTTTTAATGTTCGATGTCAATCTGAAATTACCTTCTCCCTCTCTTACATAACTAGGCTGTTACTAATACTCCAGGTTCAGACATGTGACCATGAAATTGAATCATGAAAACATTTAATCTGCATTACTTGCAACACACCTCTATTTATGGCATACTGGTCAAGGTTCATGCAGTTTCCATGTGATAATTTAAGGTAATAGATT
Organism: Simochromis diagramma; assembly: GCF_900408965.1. Taxonomy (NCBI): domain Eukaryota; kingdom Metazoa; phylum Chordata; class Actinopteri; order Cichliformes; family Cichlidae; genus Simochromis; species Simochromis diagramma. The sequence goes on along the minus strand of NW_024387523.1, from coordinate 17,602,886 downwards.
ATACTGGATAATGATTCCTTTGAAAAGTCCAATTCAGTGTATTTGGAGTTTATGGTGCAAATACTGTCTATCAGACCATCAGTCAACAATCATAATCACCTTTATTTCCTTACAGTATGTCTATTTTTGTTTAAACTCTTGGTGTAGAATTACCAGTGACCCTAACACGCATGTCTTTGGACTGCACGAGGAAGCTGGAGTGAAGCCATGAAAGCACATAGAGCACATCTCCACTCTGCCACTGGCCCCATGTTCCACTTCTTTGTAGGTGTCTGTGCAATTCCAGGTCCTGCTGGATTGGCCATCAGTGTGTTTGCATAGTTTGCACACACTCATGTCGTCTTCAAGGAACAGGATGAGATGTTACCATTTCAGATAAAAAAAACCTCCGTTCATCAGAGCTTAGCGCTATTGGTAAATAACTGAGAACTGCATATGTGTGACTACAGGCAGCAGATTGGAAGTAAATAAATTTTAACCCATAGTCCTTTATATGGAAAACTACAACATCCCTGCATACTGGCTTTGTCACTCAGTCTACTTCAGCTGTAGGAATCAAAGTGATTGTGTAATAAAAGTAGTTGCATACCCAGACTGTCATATGGAGCGCGCGTTTATGTAACAATGCTGACACAGGGGGACACTTCACAGAACCAAACACATCCATACAGAGTCAGGCATTACCAGAAAGCAATGATCGTTTTCAGGGAAAGTATCAGCCCGGCTAGATTCAGTGGACCTTTAAAAATTCTGCAATGCCTGCTCAAGCGATGCATTCAAAGGTCACTCGAGAGTCTGTCAGCCAGCACAAATCTGCAAACCCTGAGCAGTTTTGTTATGCCAGGTGAAAAAAACAGCGAGGGTCAGTTAGTGAGCCGTCTTACATTTGGTGTGGGTCATTTCACTTGTTGCATTTTGTGATCTGAAAAAAAAAAAAGACACACAAAAGAAACAATAAATACACACACATTGTATTCGGTACATGACATCCCTTTCTGTTTGTTCATCCTCTTAATGTATTTTGATTCAATACAGTGGCATCCATATGTATAACAGTTTGAAATGCACATATTTGTATAGAGATGTGAGGTGGGGGGAACGGTTCTTTCAACCCCTGTTATATCTGTAAGTTTGCCCCATTGCAAAACAATGAAGAGTTCCTCATTTCTGTGGTGGTTTCATTTTAATTGAGATTGACAGAATAACTAAAAATACAGAAAAAAAACACATTACATAGAGGTTACACATTGATTTGAATGTCACAGAATTCTAGCTCACCACAGCAGAATTCTGTGACATTCTACAATCAATCGATTAATTCCAGATAGATCTCAACTCATTATATGTATGAAGCACATAGGATCTGTTTCTTCCATTTCAACCTCTCCATCATAACAGACAAGACTGAGGGGCCAAGGTATGGGGCCGTGTACTGTAAAATCTTGGTTGAGAAACGCCTTCCTACAACCAGCTCAAAGAAGGGTCTTCTGGGATGACAATGACTGAAAGAATATCCCAAAAACAACAAAACAGTGTCTGCAGAAGAAGCACATTAAGGTCATGTACTGGCCTTACCAGTCTTCAGGCCTCCGTCCTACAGGAAATGTGTGGAAGGAGCCGAAACTTTGAGTTGCCCAGCAGCAGCCAAGAGGAATGGACCGAATTATTTAATCACTTTCATGTAATTTGTTGGTTGATATTCTCTCTCTCTCTATTAAAATAAAACTATCATAAAAATTAGAGACTGTTCATTTCTTTGTAAGCAAACAAACTTACAAATTCAGCCCCCTTGTATAGACACATGTGCAGGTCCATAGGCAGCTATTTATATGGGGTGGCTGTAGCTCAGGTGGCAGAGCAGGTCAGCCACTAATCAGAAGGTCGGTGGTTTGATCCCAGGCTGCCTCCTGCCTGCATGCCAAATATCCTTGGGCAAGATACTAACCCCATGTTTACCTACTGGTGGTGGTCAGAGGGCCCGGTGGCGCCTGTGTCTGGCAGCCTCGCCTCTGTCAGTGCCATACTCTGTCACTGTCATTTCAGTCTAAATGAATTGAAACTGGGCCATTAATTTTAAACCTTTATTATTTCTAAGGCTATTAATAAAGTGCATGTTTTTTGTTATTATCATCATTATCTATCTATCTATCTATCATACAGTACTCTCTCTCTCTCTCTCTCTCTCTATATATATATATATATATATATATATATATATTATTTTAGTTGTACAATTTTGATAATCCATCAAAAAGATTGTATTACAACCTGCAGCTAATGCCATCCACCCAATGACTAAGGTGCTGCAAATGATCTTATTCATGATGACTTTCATGCGCGGTGTAAAGGCGTGGTTGGGAGGTGATCAAGCCCACATTTAGACAAGGTGATGTTTCCTAATCCTGATGTACCAAGACTACAGATAAGATAACAGGCGTAAAACGGTGATTTTCGATGCGTGTGGGAAACTCTTTATGCCCTTTACGCTTTATTTACAACCAGTAATCAACATAAGACGTATGCTGCGTGGAGTCTTATCTCTGCTGAGGAAGTTGCCTTTGAGTATCCTATGTTTATTTGTTGAAGAGGTGGAGCACAGTCTGGCCTTCGAGCACCATGGTGCCATCGGTGCGTGGCAACTAGATGAGTGTTTCTGCATGTAAACTTTAAATCAGATTGTCATATTTGGATTTTTCTTGGTTGGATTTGATTTTTCAAATTGTAATTTATTCTTTTGTTTTGTAGAAATGTGTCTGTCAAACCAGTTCAGCGACAAACAGGAGGTCGCTCGGTATATGGCCCCGTACATAGACTCAGTGCTTTGCTGTGATTGGTGGTTGTCTGTGATTGCATCACACAGTAGAGCAGTTAGAATCTATCACCAACCTTGAACATGGACTTGGGACCCTGTTTTGAGGAAGCACAAGCGGCACAGCTTCATTAGACCACTTGGGGTCGCTGCTATAACGCAAACGTGTGTTTTGCATAATTGTTCTTGATGTTTATTTTCCTTTATCTCTCCTTTGTGGTACTTTAGACTCTGTAAGTACTGTATATCCCAGCGTGGAAGTGGTTCCTGAACGTCCTTCTACTTTTACTTTTTCACTGTTTCATTCGCAGTTAAAACAAAAAACAAATAAATAAAGAGACTGGCCTTCTGCCCTCTGGTGGTAATAAAGAGGTATTTCGCCCACTGCACTACAGTGCTTGCGGTGCACACAGGTGACAGGTGTGTTAAACAGACTAAGACACTGGTGATATGTCACCCACTCACTGTGGTAGCAAACTTATGCTCAAATCTGTTATATACAACTCTATCTGTTAAGTTCATCTGTGACTGCATGAGTTAATTGTTTATATTTCCATTTATAAAGGGCCTTGTTGCAACAGAGCAGTGTGCGCCCTCAACTTTTGGCTCTCATGGATCACTTACACAATTCTCAGTGTTTGGAACTTATTGTTTAATATGAGCGATGGCAGATAAATGGTAGAGAATAAGGGAAACATTAAGAGGTCCACTTTAAGGTTCCAGTCAGATCAGACGAAAAACAGGTTGACGTTGAGGAAAACCTCTGGTCGGTGACTGACTGCACTTTCTTTGCTGTCTAAGATCAATTGCTCTTGGTTGCAGCAATCAAAAGGCCACCCAGAGGCTGAGCTTACAGCACCCTCAACCTCAGGGCAACTAGTTTTCATTGTGAGGTGCACATGGTGGCAATAATTTTGGTTGCACTATGTGGTCTCAAACCACCGTTTGGCTTAGTGTGACTGTAGCCTGACGCACTTACCTGATCATCTATGCAAGAGGCCTCCATTGTCCTGCCTATAGTTAGAGATGTGAATAAAAACAGCCGGGGATAAAAACGGGAAACCCTGTAAATCAAGGGTGGGGGAACTCCAGGCCTCAAGGGCTGGTGTCCTGCAGGCTTTAGATGTAACCTTGATCCAACACAGCTGATTCAAATGGCTAAATTACCTCCTCAATATGTCTTTAAGTTCTCCAGAGGCCTGGTAATGAAATCATCATTTGATCCAGGTGTGTTGACCCAGGGTGATATCAGATGGCCTTCTCTGCCATTACCCTATCATAAAAAAAACCCACAAAACATATCTGTAAATGTGCATGGGTGTTTCAGGTTTGAGGCCCTGTCCACACGCACACAAAACAACGTGGAGCTGTGAGGTATAATTTGTCTCCTATTTCATGACCCCACTTAAAATTAACAGCAGCCGATAACCACTGACCCCTCCACGCACCTCATCTAAACTGAAGTATTTCTCAAGAGGCTGATTACCATTTAAATGCATTGAATAACCTTGTAGTTGTAAGTCCACATAGGGGTTAATAACGCAGCTCCAATGTCAAATTGTTAATAAATCAAATAAACAAATAAAAATGAGACTAGTCTGGATTTTATTCATCCATTTTTAAAATCATTTCTCCAGTTTACGGCCATGAGGTGCTGTAATCGGTAGGCAACGGTCGCCAACCTGAGGAGAAGAAAGTAGAGCTGCGGTAGCTGTTTGTCTATTGCAGGTGTCAAGACGTCTTCACTTGCAATTCTGCGTTTGGCCAAAAGAGGTCACACTTGACCTGAATTGTTTTCTAACCTCAAACTCCATCAAACACACTTTTCACTGTAGACTCCTGTATCGTTTCATTTGATACATTATTCAATAAAGGTGTCACAGTATTGAAATAAAGTAAAGTAAACTCTCATTAAGGAGGAAATTACATTCATTCTTGCATGTATTTATATATGTACTTCTCTGTATTCAGCCGGTGGTTTGCTTCGTCTGTAATGTTTCTAAGGTCTTCTGGGTCATGCATTAATATTTCATTTTTTGCATTGGTCTACATAAACGTACCACAGGATTAGTGTCGTTCCTCTTCAGATAGAAAGCCACAGCTAAGTCGGAGACAGTGATCTGAGGAGGGGGAGGAGGGTGAGATGAGGCTGAGGGGAAAATAGACACCGGAGGGGTGGGGGTGGATTTACTGGGACTCAGACAGCAGACCGGCTGTCCCAAGCTGCGCTGATCCTTCACTCTCCGGCACCGAGCTGAAGTCCGCCTGCAGACACCTGCCTCTCCGAGAATAACACAGCGGCAGCAGGAGGAGGCTCAGGGAGCAGAACCAAAGCGAGGACCGCTCTGTGCCATCCACTCCGTCCTGCGGGAGGACAGGCTGCTGCGCTGCTTGGAGACCGCGGTTTGTTGTCGTTACCAGGAGAGAAAGCTGCTCCGCTTCTGATTAAGCCGGGCTGCCCTCACAGAGGAGCCACTTGCATGGATGCACCATGGCCACGTTTGTCTGCAGGGTTCAGTTTTTAGATGATACCGATCCTTTCAACAGCACCAACTTTCCAGAGCCGACCAGACCCCCCCTGTACTCCTTCAGAGAGGATATCCCCCTCATCAACCAGCTCGCAGGAGTCCACCGGCTCCTCAAAGCTCCGCACAAGGTAGGATTAACAGGGTAGTAAACAAGTCATGCTGCACACAAAGCTAGGAGATGACTCTGGACTTAGGGACAACTAACAATGTCACTGAGGAGCTATTTATTTATTTATTTATTTATTTATTTTAATGTTTTGACTCAAACACACTTATAGGTGAACATGTGCACTCCATTCAGTTTACGCATGCTGGTTTTATGCTCAAGCCTCTTGTAAGTAAACTTCCAGAGCCACCATCCACCAGAGGCTATTTAAAGAACACATGGAAGCACAACTCGCTGGGTTTGAAATAAAGTGTTCGCCTTGAAGCGCGGAGCTTCCTGAAGCAGGGGACTTCACTTGGTTCACATTGATTAACAGGGGCGTTTCCGGAATTTTAAAAATTGGGGTGGCATAGGGTACCAAAAACAAGAGGAGGGGAAAACATTGTGTTTGATTACAAATGAATACAGTGGTTTTTTTTAAAAGGAGAAAATTTGGCACAATTTAGTTATTTGGAATCACAATTATGCTTAATAGTTAAATTACATCCAAAGTTAACTTATGCAGAATAGGCCTTTTCAGAATCATATATATCACATTATGACATCATAACGATTCACTGATTACATGTAAGTGTCTGTCCCATTATTTACTGATCAATAATATACTGCTGAGTAGATACAAGTACATTAAAACTGTCGTGGTCCTTTTTGTTTAGAAACTATCAGTTATTTTCGGTTATCTTTGAAAGTTTGTTTTCTGCATTATGTTTGTTTGTTTTTTAAATTTCTGGTCTTTGTTTCTTTCCCTCATTTCCATCATGTCTGCCCTCACCACCTGTGTCTCCCGTCCCAGTCAACCTCTCTGGGCACATTTAGTCTTTACGCTTCTCTTTTTCCTGCGTATACTGAGCAGCACCTTTAGCTCATTTGCAATTTTCAGTGAATATGCTTTTTTAAGTTCTGTTTTTTCAGACTGCGGGCTCACTCGTGGTTCCTAGAAAATAAAAGTAGAATGGTTTTGTCCTGTTTTCCTTCCATCACCTCCAACCGGTCACACCCCTCCCTGAGCCTGGCTCTGCCATTGGTTTCTTCCTGTTAAAAGGGAGTTTTTCCTTTCCACTGTTGCTCAAAGCCTTGCTAATAGGGGGTAATTTAATTGTCGTGGTTTTCACTTTATCATTGTAGGGTCTTTACTTTACAACATCAAACACCGCAAGGCTGAATTGAAGTAGTTATACCTGCTTCTCACTGGTGGGGTCTTCAGTTTCAACTGCAAAACCTGAGAAAAAGTGTGTTTCAGCAAAGTACCTAAGTAAATTACATTCCATCACAGGTCCTATTATGGCATCCCGCCTCACACCAACTTCTCTAAATGCCCCTGATGACTCGTAAATGTGGGCACTCTGACACTAAAGTGCCACAGAGGAAGGCTTTGGATCTCCACCAGCTTGAGGAAATCTCTAAAACGGAACTTCTCTGCTGAGAAGTCTACGCACAAACGGACACCCCACCTCCCTGAAGTCCCAAATACACTGAATAAAGCTTCCCACTGTATTTTTTGCTCTCTGCTTTGCATGCGGCAGTGACAGGTGGCTGCACAGAGGCATTAGTTCAGCCAGATTTATCCCGAGGTGCCTCATTCACCTACATGCGATGGGACACAGTGGGTGTGACGGAGAAGAAGAGATACCATTTTCAGTCAATTTCAGTGTTTAAGCAACCCCCCCACCAAAGAAAGAAGGAAAAAGCAACGCATTCCTTACAGACAAGGTTGACTCAGACACACAAACACACCCACAGAGGCTGTACAAGTGCAGCAGATGTGACCTTGTTTTTTTATGATTTATGTGGCTGCTACACAGTTAAAGCTGAAAGTGTAGATTAAACAGAGTTGAAAACAAAAAAACAAAAACTGGCACAGTCTGGAAAAAATGGGGAGTTTTAACTGCTGGCACACAGACCTGAGAGCAAAGCAGCAGAAGCGGTTTTCCGAACCAGACGATCTTTAGCTGCCCCCATCTTTAAAAACCGCGAAACAAATGAAAAATGGCCCACGGCACAGCAAAGCTTATGATTACAACCTATAGTCGGACAGATGGCACAGCCTGCATTTGTGTTTGCAATTTCGCTCGCATCACCAGGAAGGCTGTGCGCAATGGCAAATGGATATTGCACTTAGATTATAGGGATGAATTTGAGTGGTTGCAAATTTGCCCGTCAGACCGTCCAGATCTAAAACTTGGTGCTTATAATGCTCGAGTGTTATTATATAATTGGAAAATGTCAAAAGCGCTCAGTTGTTTTTGACAGTTCTCTTTACTTTCTCAGTTAGTCTTTGTTTAAACAGCCTTTCCCTGATTTTTGTTTTAACCTCCTGTGCTCTCCTCTAAGGGGAAGAAAAAAAAAGCCTGCTGTGTTATTATGCCGTGATGATGGTAGAGCTCTGTGCACGGCTGGCTGGGCTGCATGTAAAGTATAGGTCACTTGTCCCAGAATTCCTGCGGCCGGGGCCTGGATCCCTGCGACACTTTGTTCTCCTCACTTTGGGTGCCGCGGTTTTCCTGACCTCTTCCTCCATCTCTTCCTCCACCTCTATGGCCGTGCAGCAGTTCGTACTCTCAAACACACAAACACAGACACATAAGGTTAGAACCTCTTGCCAAAGCTAAATTAGTGTATTGCTGGTTTGCTGTGCACGGGGATGTGTCACTTTGTCCCAGCTGCTAAACAGAAGTTTGGATTCTGGCAGCAGAGATCATCACTGACCTCTTCCTGCTTTAAAGGAAGTCAACTTAAAGTGGATAATAAAGGCAGTCTAAAGGCTAGATTGTAGACATTCCCAACTTAATTTAGGCAATGAGACAAAAAAAATTAAAAATAACATATCAGATATTCAGGTCGCTATCAGTCGACCAGCTACAGCTTCTGCCACAAACAAAGCTCAGACTTCACAGCTCGACTTTTATTCCACTACCAAAAGGTTCCCAGTAAAGCAGCATTGGAGGTTTAATGGTCGACGCTGAACACGCCCTCCCCCTCGCTCTTCAAAGAGTCTCTGAGGCTTTGATTTTGATGCAAGAAAAAAGTTTTTTTTAAAGAAAGTTGTCTTGTAAGTTATGTAAGAGTGTTGTTAAATGCGATCACCACCACCAGACCCGGTGTTGTTTTAACATGGAAGTAATTACACCTCCTCCCCCCCACTCCCTCTACTCTCCCCTATTTTCTCCTGCTTTGCTCTTGAGGGAGAATTTGATTAAAACGAGCGCGAAGTATATACAAGCCAATAAGTGTTGCTCTAGCAAGTCCCCAGAGACTTGACTTGTGAAGAGCCTGCGGTTCCTCTTTGGAGCCACCGCTGCTCTCGGCCTCATGCAGCGTGATGTGTTGTGTTATTACTACGTGTTTTAGAAAAAAGAGACATCATTTGGACGACCAAGCTCACTCCTCGCTGCTGAAGCAGTGTTAGTGTGCTTGTGTGGAGGTAAAGGAGGGCAGCGTGGGTCAGACAGCGTGCCTGGGATGTTGCTGAAAAGAAAATAAATGCTGAATAATGGCAGCAGATTAGACACAAGAAATGTTTTGTTGTTTTGTTTTAGTCCCTCCATGAAAAACCAGGCCACTGGGACAAAGGGTGATTAACCCCACCCTCACCTGCCCACTGTCTCCACCCCCTCTGTTTCGGTTTGAGATTTACCAAATCTCACGTGCATGAAAAGTGTGAAGGACAGTAGCATCGCGCTTGACTTTAACAGCTGGGGAAACTATTTATGGAGCGCAGAGATTACCTTTAAAGTGTTTGCATTTCCTTTTCAGCTGGTTAACATTTTGAGCCACGGTGGCAGCCTCACAGGTTTTGAGGGATCACAGTGTGGTCTGGTGTGTTTGCTTCAAAGACAATGTATCCCTGTGAGGTTTCTGATCCCCTGACTTTTTCCACTGTGAGGACGACATCTGTGCTTTTCAGTGAAATGTCTTAACAGCCTCAGGATGGATGGAAATAACATAGGGCATGCAAACATGACGCCCATTTTTGGATGATATTCTGATTTTTCACCATCTTTCCTGTGCAATACTGCAAATGTTGGTATCAATCCAAAACCAAGTGAATAAATAAATACCCACATTGATACTTTAAACCTATACAGGGAGTATATTTAGGGGAGCACAATAAATCACTCTGATTTTTTACTGTTCATAATAATTATTCACTAGAAAAAAAACATACCTTTCAGCTAGTTGTGTATTTTGATTTTTTTTCATACCTGGAATCTAAATGTACCTGTCTAAAAGTTTATTTATATATATTTTTTTCATTTCCAAAAAAATTACCTTTACATTTTTTTAACACAGTTCAGTGGGCTAGAATAGAAGGATAGAAGCAAAGTATCGACCCAATACCAACACCAGCGTTGGTATTAAACATTTCCACACAGTGGTTAAACTCTGTCAAAGTAATGCATTGTTTGCTAAGTAGCACGTTACCATGCCAACCTATTGTTAGCATGGTGCCTGTGCTAGAGTTAACTTTTTTTTAAACTTTGAAAAAACAGTATGTGCTTCTGTCATGGACAGTATAAAACACGGACATAGCCACCATGCTATCAGTCCCTGGTTTTGGATTTTGTTAGCATTAGCACTGTTTTCCACCACCGGATGAAAGGGTGGATGAGAGGGTAGAGTGGGCAAACTGTTTCTTTGTACATCGCACAACAAGCCTTAATATAAGTTAAGTATTCTGTTTGAAAATCCTCCAAGAGGGACCAACAGCCTGCACGCAGTGAAGAACTCCAACCCAGTGCCTTGGAGTGCTGGATGAGGCCAGGCAGGCTCTGGCACACTTGTCAATCAATGTGGCCACGCCCCTAACTCAAATATCCAGATAGATGAGAAAAAAAAACCCCAAAAAATGCAGAATTGTCATGAACGGGGAAACTATCCGTAGAATACTATTATAAATATTTTATCACATGAGTGTACTTGCTTTGGGAGGCAGCCTTGAATGGCCATTAGAGGAACTGCAGCGTTTGGCACTTCCACACTGGTGTCATCCTTCAGCCTTAGAAGGTTTGACACAGATGATTCGTTGTGTCCTTATCAACTGTTATGTTTCTGGGATTACCTAAATAATGCTAACCTGCTGCTTCTTAGGTTCCCCTTTCCAATACTTCAGCTCAGGCAGTGCTGCCTGCCCCCATAGACACACCCACTCTTGAGCTCCAGTGTGCATGCTGCCTCAGAGGAGAGTAAATATAGCAAGGTTATATTTATGCTGTGAGTCCATGCGACAGTCCGTCTCTCTGTTTAGGACTGAAAGGGAGGAATGGACAGAAAGCAGCAGCAGGTCTTGTGATCTGTGGTCAGAAATTGTCGTCACACAGCCTGAATGGATTGTCCGGGTGGGTGGGTGTGGATTTGGCAGCACACCAGAGGCCAATCTAAGTTAAACCCACTGATGCCACCGAGCTGCTACATACCAATGCGCGACTCTGATCTCATTCACTTATTTGTACTTCAGCAGCTTCAGGAAGCAGTTGCAAAAACAGAGCCGATTGTTGCGAGCTAATGACGTAAGTTGCTTTTTAAGAGTTGTCTCTGGGACGGATGCTCCCACCTGCTATCGACCCGTGACCGTACTCATAAACATTGGTGCCAGTGGCGGGTTGATATATTACTGTGCACCTGGTCGCAAACTCAGCTGGGTTTCTTCTTACACAGCACAGGGGGTCAGTTCTGACAAAGGCCCCTCTGCAGTGTCACCTTAGATCATGCAAATGCATGAAGGCGAGGTGGATGAGAAGTGAAAAAACTCAGAAAGTCATCAATCGCCAGCGCGAAAACTTGGACATGTGCAAGGCTGTGCTCGCTCAACGAGCATATAGAGCCGAGCTGAGAGTTACGGTATATTTTTCACAGCTAGTATTTAATGCAATAAAATGTGCCGTTCCGTCGCTGTGTTCCACTCTGGTTTTGGTTTCATGTTCTGCGGCCTTTATTACGAGTTAACTCCCTTAACAGCTTTTTAATGCAGAAAGCAGAGGCACCCTGCAAATGCTTCTCACCCCTTCACAGACCACTGTGTGCACTTGTGTTCAAACCCCTGCCCCATAAACTGGCTTTATTTTACAGGCTCAAAGTGTTGTTCTTTCTTGTTTTATTTTTTTAAAGGGGGTGTGAATCATGGATATACATAGTAAAGGGACGCTAGACAAAGGAAGCCCAATGGGTCATCCCTGTGTGCAGAGTGACACGTTTGTTGTATTTCCTTTATTACTTTAACTTTGTATATTTTGTTTCTGCCGTCCCGTAGCTTGATGACTGTGCACTTCAGCTGTCCCACAATGGAACCTATCTGGATCTGGAGTCCTCGCTGGCTGAGCAAAGGGACGAGCTGGAGGGCTTTCAGCAGGACGACACAGGGTGAGAGTGACTCATGTACCCTTTATACCAAACAGTCTCTCTCTCTTCACCACTCGAAAATATCTAAAGCAGCGAGACCCCCGCGCCCTCTCCCCCCTCATACACGTACACATATTTTCTGAGTTTCTTCATTCTTATAAAATGGGGAGAATCACAAGCTGTTGGATATGGATTTCTTGGAAGCACAAGTTCATGGAAAGTATGAAGCACTCTGGAAAGCAGGACACGTGTGCCCTCCCTTCCACAGCAACAGCTATTCTCCCATTGTATGATAAATATTCTCGTCTTCTTTGTGACAGTATTTCACAGTTTACAGCTTGAATGTAGAGACGACGGTGTGATGACTTTGTAAAAGGGCTTTGAAACCTCTATCAAACCTCCTGGCTGTATTGACATCTCAGTAAATCAGGATTAGGATTACACCCAGAAAATTGAATATTTAATATGTTAATCACCTTAGATTATGTGCTTTGGCTATTGTTCAAAACTCATAAACTCTTATGTGGCTCATTAGTGTTGACAAGCATATGATTTCCATTATAGTGAATGTTACTTCAGTCCCTGGTGAACCTGATTTTCTTTTTATTCCTTAAACTGTGTTAGCGTGTCACTTAGGCTACAGCAAACCTACCCTGGATCTGTTGTAAATCCCATAACATGTAATTTTCCTGGCACTCTAGCATCTCTCCGCCTATTCCTCTGAATGGTATTGTTTTAGGTCATGTAAGTGTGCTAATTTTTATATTGCAAATGGAAACAGTTTTCTTCTCTGATAGGTGGCCAGTGTCTGCAATTAAAAACTGTGAGAAAACCTCAGGGCCTGAGGCTAGCATATTAGCACCAGCAACTAAGGTTCAACGTCGGATACATTTGTATAGGATTCAAGTTACAACCAAAACCTGAATTTGAGTCCAACATTATTATGCGATCCTGTCTTTGTGGCTTCCAGCTACACACGCTGTTCAACTTCTCATTAATCAGCCCATTTAGACAAGTAGAGATGGTCAACGTGACCTGCTGAAATGAAAACTGAGCTTTAGAATGGGGATGAAGAAGATTTAAGTGACTTTGAGTAGAACGGCCAAACTGCTTTGAGTTGATATGAAGGCAAAAGTAACTAAAAAAAAACGCAAACAGTGACTATATTTTGTTAATATCAATTAATAGAGCTAGTTAAATTGGAAAATCCTGAAATTAGGTAATAGAACAAATTAAAGTTAGGAATGCTGTCAATGCTATACCATTATTGTAGCATGATTACTCCACGTTCGCTGGCTCACTGGTAACCGTTGGGGGCTTTCAAGTGTCTGTTGTGGTCAGATTTCCCTACTCTCTCACTAACAGAAGTGATTATGTGGGAGTTATTACGTCAATCTGTTGCCAGATAAGCTCTAAATTGGTTTAAGAAAGGGCTAGCAAAGAAAACAAAGTATTTCAAGAACTGATACGTTTGTCCTAGCTCTTCCTCCTGGTTATTTTGTTAGGACAAAGTCATTTGTGGCACCCAAGAAGGTGCAGAACCAGACCAAACAGGACCACCACGAATAAATTTCCTGTTATGCCAGAGTTGGGGATTGATCAGGACACTTTAGCACACAGGATATGTGGTCAAAGGCTCCCCAGACCACCTCGGGAAGTGGTTTGAACAATCGCAATGTGTCTTGGTGGTCTCGTCTTTATACTTGCCTTTAGCGCTGTTCATTTGTGATCTGATTGCCCAAGACTCATCTAAAAAAACGAGTATAAACAGTTGCTTAGCTGATCAGTCCTTGTAACTTTAGCTAATTAGCTGTAACACAAACGGGCAAACATTGGCTCAAAGCCGTTTATACACAAAGAGCTCTGACCGCCACACGGAGAAGGCAGCTGTTAAGCAGCAGCACATGTGTGTGACAATGTACGTTTGTGTAGGTATGTCAGTCTGTTTAGGACTGGGGGCGGCTGCCTGATAAGTGATGGCAGACCCCAGAGCCTTGTTAGTCTCTGTGTTTATTATAAGTGGTTGTTTCCATGTGCATATCTATCTATTTGTTTTCAAATGTGTGTATCTTTCTTGTGCGCTCGGTAAGCCATATGACAGATGACAGATAGGCGAAGAAAGGCTCGTTTGTGTTGAGGAACTGGTTGGATTGGACAGTTCTGTCAGTCATTCTATCAAACTGTGGCTTTAACCGAGGTCATAATGAGCTGACAGTAAGAAATGAATCATGCGTTTTTGGTTTGGGTTTGACCTCGTCTTGGCAAAATGTCACAAAGGGTGAGGATGAATTCTTTCTAAATTCATTCTGCACAATGAAAGCTGTCTATACAGTGTTATAAAAGACTAAATTAATCCCAACCAATGTCAGAACGTACCTTTAACATGTGCTTTAATAGGCTCTGTGATGCGTTAACGTATTTTTCTGTCATACTAAGTATATACTGTTACATTGCTGAATGAGTTTCAAATAATGAGGTCAGTACATGCAAATGATATCTGTGAGCAAAAAGGTCAATCTTCAGACAGCTGTATGATGTCAATGAGGGTTGATACCCCTAATATGGTCATCTTAGGCGAGAAGCCCTGCCCACTTCTTGTTCAAACCTTCTGTTTGTGAGGGGCAGCCAATCAGAAGTTTTGATTTGATCCGACGTTGAACCTTACTTGCATTAAGGCCCAGCATGGGATAAAAAAGTGCAATTATGAATCACAGAAAACTCCTGCAGTAGAATTCAAGAGCTGTAAGCATAATGATAACACAATGGTTCCCTTTAACAGCATCTGGGAAATAAAAACTTTAAGCAGTGGATATCAGGATTGACTAGATGGATCCATTTAAAATAGTTATCAGCCACAACCTCTATAATCCCACAATAACAGTTTTAATTTATAAATAACCATAAAGTCTGCTGGTCACACATATACAATATCTTTTATAGAATAATGAGAAAAGGTTTTTTTTCCTGTAGTTTTTACTAAATAACTGATCCAGAAAACGGAAACTTCTCTATCACTAAAAATATTGGTGTTAGCTGAATTTATGCGTCCACACATCAAAGATGGTGTTGTGATTGCAGCTATGGCAGGACAGTGCTCACCACAGCTTACAGTAAACAAAGCCCTCGGGTGACAATAATTGCTCTGCTTCCACTGGAAGTCACTGTAGATGGCTGTAGCTTGTGATGCAAAGGAATCTCCCTTTGAACCCTTTACGCCTGACTTCAACATATCATACTTATGTCAATCACAGGCACCCACTGTGTATAAAAGAAGGATGTACAGTTAGGCCCATAACTTTTGCTTCTGTTCTAACTGTAGCTTCCATGAGTCTGAAAAGTGAAGGCAATATAGAAGTGCCTTAAATCTACATTCTTCTAACATCCAACAGGGGGCGAGTTCCCTGGTTGCAAAGATAGGCGGTATAAAAAGTGGACATGGTTGCCATGACATCAAATGTTGGTCTGTGAAGTCTCAAGATGAATGTTTTAGATGTTGTCATCTTGCTGTTTTGAAACATTAGCTCATTGGCTAACGTCTCATTAATCACAAATCATTAGCCAATGACTGCACCCTGGATGATATTTCTGAAACGTATTATGGCCGAGATTTACATAAAAGACATAAATGAGTGACTGAGCCCATGAACTCATTGGGAAATAAGAAAGTCCCACCATGAGTATTGCCCACTGGTGGCCATGAAGAAGAAGGCAGGTTCAACACACTTTGCGTTGCTTTGCGTTTTCCAGATCCTGAAGCTGTTTATGTCCAATTTGTGTATTGTGTGTGGTTGCAAAAAGACCTCAGACGTTACAAGTGTAGCTTATTCACTTATTTACCTGTGCGTACAAGACGCAGCTGGTTGTGGTGTCTGAAGGTGACTGTGGCCAAGAAGCTTGAAGTTTCTGCTTTTGCTGCCTGTGTGTAGCAGCAGCCCCAAAGTGGCCCACGGTACTGTGATGTCCCTAATACTTATCCAAAGGTGTTTTATTTCAATCGAAATCTGTAAAAAAAATGTAAAAAACTAAAATTGGAACTGTATCTATTGTTTCAACTGCATAAAATGAAAATAATATGCTAACTAGGTATAAATGCTAACTAGGTATAAAATTAAGGACTGGTTGTTTATGAAGCATTAGTTTCTCTTTGGTGATTTGGTCTTTGTTTGGTAAAATCTAGTTATAAAAGTGTTGCCAGTTAGATTTTTCAATGTAAAAAGGGTGGATGTAATAAGCTAAAGCTACAGGCTACACCTTTTCAGTCAATATTTTGCAGTCACTCCATTTCTTTCAACTCCATGATGATTTTTTATTGCCACATTTTTTCCCCAGAAGACCATTAATGACCCAAAAAAGGAGCCTCATTTATTCTGGACTATCTCAATGCCCCAATGAAACTGGAAGTCCAGAAAGTGGAAGCTTCTGACAGAGAACCTCTGGAAACTGCCTTCACCATCTCGACCGTCTTGTTTATGGCAACTTGATGTTAAAGCTCAATCAACAAAATTAATGATGGGAATACTTTAGAGTGGGCCTACTTTGTGACTGACAAGTCAGTATATAGTTAAACTGTGTGCCCACACCACTATGTGTTTCATGCTAGCCTAACTTTCCTCCCACAGTTCAGTTGCTTTGACTGCCATTCTTACACAACAGACGACCAGAAAAGAAAGAAAAATGAATTTGTGTTTGTTCGCATCTCAAAGATTGTGTTAACATTTTGCTCTATTTCCTAGCAAATCTGATAACATTGTAATAGAAGGATTAGAGGCCAGGTGCTCTCTTGTTTGACTGTTTTTTCCTAAGAGCATGTTATGCATAATTCCAGCGGTAAATGCTATCAGAGTCATGCTTTCCCTGCGTGGGCTGGATGGTATCAGTTTGTTAGTGATTGAAGTCGCTGATTAGTTCCTAGCGATTAGGACGTTAGGGTATAACAGATAGCGTAACATAATATTGTACTTTATCTTGACATTTGTGTGCCTTCCCACTGAAAATAGGGTTTCCATGAGTGTTTGCTCATGGGAACGATGCCACGCGGAGGTGCGCACTTGTGAAAATGCCTGTTATGTCTGCTGCAGTTCTGCTGTCTGAAAAGAATCAGATGTGTATCAATATGGGGGTATAAATGTAATGCACGCCCACGTTTGTGTGCATCAGTCTCATCATGTCAGCTGTTTTTGGCTATCATAGAAGAGACAAAACTTAGACAATTTAGTTTTGACTCAAATTTAATTCTCTTGTTTCCTCCCTCCAATGTCTCTCAGGTCCAGAGGGAAGAAGCACAGCGTAATTTTACGGACCCAGCTGACAGTCCGTGTCCACGCCTGCATTGGTGAGTACTGTGCCACATGTTTGTAACACATTTCTCCCTGGAAACACACATGCACATGCCGTCAGATGCACCAGCGAGCCTAAGAGCACATTGCAACCCCCCTTTAAATGGCCGTCCCAGGGTTTTCCAAGTGGTACACTTCAAACCCGAAACCGCCCACTTGGAAGCTGGATTGACTGGTGTGTGTGAAACTTCTCTAAATTTAACGTGGCAATTTCATGTTTTTGCCACATCTTTTGACACACTGAGAAAAAAACCATTGCCGTGTGTGAGCCTTTTTGCAGAGAAGCTTCTGATTTCTGGTGAAGCCGTCACAGTGTGATGCTCCTGACTCATCTTTGCTATACGGGGAGAAAAACAACAGGGAGAGAGGTGTGACTTTCACTTTATGTGAGAGGGTGGAAAAAAGATAACAGCAGTAAAGTTCAAGTATTTAGTGATAAGTCTGAAGAGAAAGTTATGAGATTAAACGCAAAGGAGAGGCATGAGAGGAGAGTAAGCACAGGGACAACTCTGTGGCAGAGGCAGCTAAGATGAGCCTACAAACCTTATCTGGTCCACTGAGCTTGTTTGTGCTTTGCCAATGTAATCAGACCGGATCTTCCTTGTTGCTGACAAGGAACGTGCACATCATTTATGTTAGATCTTGAGAGCTAACTTGTTTAATGCTACCAGGTCATTATTTGAATCTCTTGAGAACTATTGAATGGATTTCAGCTTAATTTTTTATGAACATGAATTCCGCTGACGATCACTTGTGATTAGGGTCTCAAACAGAAGAAAACAGCTTTTTTGACAGTGTTAAATTTCTGCTTAGTCATCCATCTGTAGACATTGATAGATCTGGGTGTAGCTACACACCTGCTAACTGAGGTATTGTGGATTTACACCTAACAGGCTGTTTCTGGCCTATTTTTCAGTTTTCCTGCTCATCAGATCAACACTTCTTGAGTTCAGGCTTTTAAACAATCACCTTATAAATGTTACAAATCTTGGTACTGTAGCTCAAGTACCAAACAACTCACGGACCGGTACCCGCCTGTGGCCCGGGGGTTGAGGACGGCTGTTATAAGAAACTTATAAGGCAGCAAGAGAGTATAGAGATGAATAATGTGCAATTTCCTAGTCAGTAGTTTGTACCCTATCAGTGTCTTTTCTGTCCACAGCAGTGGAGAACTCTTGGGATTGTGTTTTTTCCTTTCACTTGGCTGAGGCACTACACTGAAACACTTTAGCGCTGTGGTTACGTTTTGTTAGGGAAAACCCTCCATTAAAATCATCCCACTCTATCATGCTTTCTCTCCCCGGGGTGTGTCCTTCTTCACCCATTTCCTCCATGACTTTTTCCTACTTGGTCAACACTCTTCATGCCAGTGATAGCAGAGCTAATTCTGGATCCTAGAATCAAGACCGGCCAAGATGTTAATGAGGTGAAAGGTCAGTCTAAGCAGTGCTTAGGAAGGGTACAAAAAATATAGTTCTTGTATATATGGGGCATTTTTTTTACTGTCTTAAAAATAGTTTAAAAAAAGTATTCTGAAATGGACCTGTTAGAGATTTGGCTGCATTTGATCACCTTTTATAATGATTAGATTGTAATTAGATGAAGTTTTCTTTTTGCAAACTGCAGTTTTCATCCTCCCACTTTCCCTTAAACCACTTCTTTTCAGTAGATTATGATGGATGTATAGTTGCTGTCCTCTAAAGAAAGTTTTAGGCTCGAGGGCTGTTGGAAACAGACGGGCTCATTCTGAAAGGGATGAGGACTGACCCGGATCTGCAGCCATCTGCTGCAAACATATAAACTGCTGTTTGCTTACAGATGTAAAGCTGCTACAGTGTTTTTCTTCATCCTCTGATGGGCCTGAGTGAATGCACTGAGGATTGATGTAAGCTAAATCTTTCTCTCACACCCATGACCATGTAATACACACACCCACACATCCAGCCGTTATGAGGGATCTTCCCATGGTTTGGAGAAAAAACAGCGCCGGGCTATATTTATTTGTCCCTTTACGCATAAAATGAAAAACAGCTTCTTATTAGAAAAAGTTGCATCGCCATCATAAACGCAGAGACATTTTCTTTTGAAGGGCATCGCTTATTTTCATCCAGTGCCAACGTGCGATGATAGAGTTTGTTTACTATGCTGACCGCAATCCAGATTTCAGTTAGCACGGCACAGATGCAGGGCAACGACTAAATCTGCACGGGACTTGATATTTGGAAGTGGCAGTGTGTAATTCTGCCGCATTAAACAGACATACAAGCAGATAGCTTAAGCGTGTCACAGCAGTCTATTCACTTTAAAGATCTGCTGTCCACCCCCCATCACTCAGTGTGGCTTCAGCTGTCCACTCATCCACCCGTTCTCTAATCTTTCTAGGCCTTAACCTTCAAATCCTCCGAGTGGTGGACAGCAAACTGTCCGCTAAATGAAAAATCACGTTGCATTCAAGGATGCACATTACGTGCAAAATGAAATGTTTGTGACTGAAAAGCTGTGCGTTTATTATGATTAAAATGCATGAAATGCTCCATTTCTTACAGATTTTCCTAATCTTACTGGTCTCGTGACCTTCTAGGTTCAATTAGCAAAGATCTAAACGTCATTGTATTGAGGCTAAATGTTGGATACATCTCCTTCAGTCATCCAGTGATCTTCTTTCAAGATTGCAGGGATTAGAAAAGTTTGAATGACTAAGAGAAACGCAGCATTCTTGGGCATTTCTTGGGCATTTCTTGGCTTTTCTGCAGATAGATTGAATTACATGCAGGCGTGCCGGTTGGGATTAAAGCAGCTCTACGGTGGGAGTTTGTGTGAGTCAGAGTGTGATTATGTTTGTGAGTTAATGAATTTTTCCCTGGTACATGAACAGAAACACACACTGACATGGTCAGCAAGGCCGTGACTTTGACTGCTGGTGTAAGCACTCTGTCTGCGCTTGAGAGGCCCTTGTGGCATTTTAATGATCCAGGTCTTCTGAACGTCTCCAGCCTGAACCCCGCTGGGAAATCAGGCTGTTTTGTTCATTTTTTTATGCATTGTGGGTGTCCTCACTGTCCTCAGCTTCAGGTTAAGAAGTTGTGGCCCGAACCTCATTATTTATACTTTCAACTGCTGCACTGTCTCTTTCAGTTGTTCTTTTAACTTTTAATATCTGCTTGTGCAGACTTCCACCTACACTCACATCCCTTCTGTCGGTCCATCACGCGGCCTGCCCAGAACCCTTTGTTTAAGGGTTCATTTTAGCTCCCTCTGTCACAGTCGAAGAGTTGTTGTGGATCGTGGCTGATGAGTACAGAGAGGCGGTTCTGGGGTGGGGGTGAAGTTGAGGTGTTATCTTTAGAAAGTGTTGACAGCACAGAAACACGTGAGGGAGGCAGCACAGTGGAGCCTCTTTGCACTAAATGTGAGAGTTAAAGGAAGCAAAGGGGTTGATTGATGGAGATCAGGGAGAACTGGGGGTATTAAAAGTTTAGAGGTAGGAAGGGAAAGGATGATGTGAAGTTTACCTCTTGTTGTACTTCTGATGGATTTTTCTGACTGCAGGAATTTTACATATGGACTAAAGCCAGTCAATCTGTAAATTCACTCTTTGTAAAAAATCGTACCAGGCTGCAAACCTGTTTATTTCTCCTGTTAAAGTTGGAAATTTTAATATTAGAATTATTGGTGATTGACTCGCTTTTTGAACTAGCCCCTAGTGGCAATTCAAGGAACTGCAGTTTTTGGCGGTTTCCCGTTTCCCGTGCAGAAACATAGACAGTAAGATGGACGTAGTTGCCGTCATGTAACTCATCAGTTTCTTGGGATGAGTGTTTTCACCGTGGTCATCTTGATGTTTTTAAACCAGATGTTACTAATAAAGGATGGATATGATTGTGAAATCAATATTCCGAGTGGCTAAGAACTGGTCAGTCACAAGCCAGTGAGCATACCGTAGATAATACTCCTTTCAGACTCTTAGAATGATCAAAATTCACAATATAGATTTAATGTTGTTCTCTGAATAACATGAATCAAGCGATGAGTCCATGAAGCCATCAGGAAAGTGTCCACTAAGTGCAGACTCAAGGCAGTTTTGCATTGGTGGCTTCACCAAACCTGGAAGCTACTAGAGGCGGGAATCACCCCACGATACGATATTATCACAATACTTGTGCAATACAGTATACTTCAGTTTTTAACATTTTGTGATATGCTAAGTATTGCAAATAACATATATTGTATTTTATCGTCTTTCTTTCTCTATGTTCTCAAACTCTGATTTATCCAGTAAGATAACGTTCTCGCACCTTAGTTTTGTTTTTTGGGGGTTTTTTGCTGAATGAGATGGTCAAACCTGCCAACACTGTCACTGAACTCCTGCCATAAATGCTGCCATAAAGACAGTCTGCTATTAAATACACTCACAATGCAAACGGCTTGCAGCCAGTTGAGTCGAGCTCCCTCATGTTGTGCTCATTGACAAAGAGTAATCAAGACCGATGGCAACATGTTGCCGATCTGTCTAATTTAAAAATTAGCAATTATTTGCAGACTTTTCTGATCATCTCTCTGAGAGTGATTGCAGTCAGTCCAAGTCAGACTGCAACTGTTTGCAGAAAGGTTGCCTCCTTTTGGATGCCCTGTGTAATCGCCTTACAGTCAAAAGTGATTGTGCATGGGCAATAATAAGCTAAGTGCGACATTGGTTTTTCAGCTGAGCTGATTTAATGTAAGTTTGCTCGGCTAATGTTATCTTAGGATGTTGGTGCAGAAGATTAGCCATTTTGTAGTATTCCCAGAATATATTTGCAGCTGATCAAACCCACAAACCCACACATGTGCAATGAGACTAAGTGCAATTGTCTTTTTCTGACAAAGTTGTATTTTTACTCAGTCGTATATAGCATTTGAATTCTATTTTATCCTATTGTATATATTATTGTATTGTGTATATAGTATTTTATTTTATTTTATTCTATTCTGTACAGTTGTGTACAGTATCTTATTCTTATTCTATTCCAGTGTTCTCTAATTTTTGCTATATAGCTTTGCACTGTCCACTTTCTGCTGTAACAAAACAAATTTCCCACGTGTGGGACTAATAAAGGTTATCTTATCTTATTTGATGTATTTAATTTTTTTAAAAAATGGATGTTTAGTGCCCCAGTATCGATACAATATTGCCAAGAAAAATATTACAATACTATCCTTTATCGATGCCCCACCTCTGAAAGCTACATCCTTCTTTTTACGCTGTCTATGAGCAGAACCTTCCAACTCTCAGGGCTCTGGACCTGAGCTTGAGGAAGTAAATGGTTTTAGATTCCCAAAGCTTTTGTTTCCCATGCGGCCTCATTTCCCAGCCTCTCCTCAAGTCAAAGGATATGCAGTAATTCAAGTGATCAAAAACAGCGAGGGTATGTTCTCTGACAGGTAAAGCTCCCTGTAATGAGTGGTACAGCAGGTGAAACAAAAGAGTCGGAGTGCAGAACAAAAGGCCTTGCATGTGTTTTGGACCCTTTTCAATCCCTTAGCACTGAGCTCTGGAATTTAGCCCTTTAAAAAAATTGGCTTGGATTTCTGCGCGCCAATTATCTGTCTCTAATCACCCCCCATCGTATTGTCAAGAAGAGGTGGAGGCCAGAGGTTAGGGTGGAGGGAAGTTTAACTCGCTTTGATTTTCGCGGGTTCTACTGTTACATAACAAACTAGCAACTCGTTGAAAACTTGAAGATTGTGTCTGTATCTGTCTTATCTTCGGCTCACTGCAGGATTCACACATCAGAATCTTCATTTCAGTTTCAGTTTTATAATTTGATCCTGCCTTTACTGAATAAAACAGGGCCCTATGCAAAAAACAACAAGAAAAAAAACAAACAAACGAGGGTTTACTACAGATATTTTAAGGATTTCATGGCATCAGTGAGAGTTAGAGAAATTACAATCTTTTTAAGCTTGCCAACAGGGTGGTCTTGAGTGATAAATGAGTAGTCACTACTTAGGCTAGATTTACTGACAGGACCTCTGTTCACTCTGGCTATAAGATGCTATATAAAAAGAAATGACTACAGCTGGTTCTGACAGCGATTTACTTCGTTGGTGTCCCCCTGCTGTGGGAGATAAGGCCGGGTAATGGCATGGTGTGGCATGGAGATAATGCTTGCTAATGGGTAAGCTGGGAGGGGGTATTGCTGCAGGACATCTGTGACTGAGCAGTCAAGTTGTTGGCATGGTGCCCTGTAATAACTGTGCTACCCTACTTTTTAATCCACCGTCCATTTGTCCCCTGTTGATGTTTCCCACCGTATTTTGAATTATATTATTCAAAAAGACTCAGCTGCAGTTGTTTAACCTCAACATTTCTTCCTTTTCCTGGGTTGCATTGTTTTTCCTCTGAATCTATATTTACTCAGCTCAGCTCCATATAATCTTCATGCTTCATTGTTCTGATAGACACCTGTGGCTTTGGCTCAAGAAGTTGTGCACTATCCTCCCGCTAACTTCTGAGTCAACAAAGATATTTTGCTTTGCTTATGAACTGTGTGCAAAGCGTTAGACAAGTTTAGTCCTGCCGCTCAGTCTGCTTCATCTATGCACAACCAGAGCGCCTTCTGTGAAAATGTATGTTTATGTGTCCATATTTGTATTTTTTCTGCACCACCACCACCTAAAATCAGCACTTCTGCATTCCAAATACAGAACACTGTGCTCTTATTTTAATGTGTGTTTCACAGAGAGAAGGAAGGAATGAAATAAAAAAAAAATAATAAAAAAAAAATATCACTCAAATAGTTTCCCCTCTACCCTCACCAGCAGCTGAGACCCTGAGGAGAGCCCACATGAGTCATGCTTTAGTTACTGCTGTTAGAGATGGAGAGATGTGCAGATGAGGCATTAGCGATGGAGGTGTAGTGGTGAAAAACTTTCCAGCAGTGGCTGCTGTAGAAAAGCCACCAGCATTTATCTTTTCTGTAGTCGTTCTCTTCTCCTGCTACACTAATGCTGTTTGACTTTATTTACACTTCAGTAGTAGATTATGTTGCATCTATTGCTAAAATTGGAACCTCTGGAAAAAGCACATGTGCAGGCAATGAAGGAGAATCCAGTTTGAGGGGATTAAATGTTTATAGTTGCATTGGCGCCAGATTTTCCAGCTTGCGGTGCACTTATGGAAATGTTCAAATTGATGATAATGAAAAAGAGCTTGCTAGCTAGCCTTTTAGAGAGAGGGAAGGTGCGAGTTTAATGACAAAGAGATTCGCATTTATGATTTTTGGTGGTTAATGTTGGTTTCTGGAAAGAATTGCAAGGCTTTATCTTGTCGATGTTTCCAACTTGTGGCTTAGGCAACCCTAAAGCAACCCTTTGGCAACTACTGTACAGGTCACTTGGGGAAACTGCGCATTTGCCAACCAGTTGGTAAGTGGTTAGGGACAAGTGGTTGAGGACGGGTCTCCAGTCCAGTCACACTGGCAACTACAGGCCTACAGGGAAAATGTACATTCCCCAAACAGCTGGCGAATGATTACTGAAGGTTGCTGGCTGTAAAATGTATTGCTAAAGCCTAGTCCCAGTCATGCATGCCAAGAGAGCGGTCAGTGACCTCCTGACAACCACAGGTTGCTAGGGAAAAATGTGTGTTCTCTCACTGGTTGGTGGGTTGTTGCAGGAAGGTGCTGGCAGTCGCCGGGTGAAACCGAATCTGAAGAGCTGCAATAGCAGGTCGCTGCTCTGCAACAGCACTGTTTTTATGACTGCTCGGACCAGGTGACAGCCATCAACCTCCAGTCCGCCAACTAGTCAGGGAATTACTAATTTCCCTAGCAACCAGAGGTTGCCAGAGGGGTTAACAATAGGTCTCTTGGCCTGTTTGACAACAGCTACAGTGTATTGTTGTCTCTTTATTAGAATACAGCTGTGTCTCATGTGGTAGAGCACGCTGTCTACCAGTCAGGTCAGTCTAAAGGTTTATCCTCTAATTCGTGTGTCGAAGTGCCCTCGGGCAATATCACATCCATCATAAACGCGCTGTATCTGTTTGTGTGTGTTTTGGGTGAACATGACTTGCAATAGAAAGCGCTGTTGGTGCTCAACTGAACAGAAATGTGCCATATTAGTACCAGACCATTTACGGTTTATAATTTAACATTTGGATGCAGTTTCATTTGACCTCACTGTTAAGTTTGAACTTACATCAGAGTATATTTTCATTTTCAACGTGCATTTCCCTCACAGTAAGGTCTTAAATGTATTTTGCAGAGGCAATGAAAAGTCCTTAAACTCTTAGGTTTTACTTGCTTATTCCTTCTCTCTAGCTTTAAGCCATCCGCTGAACATACAGGGAAGCTAGGTATTCATAGCTTTTATGGTTTTTCTGTGTAATCTGGTCTTGGTTTCCAGCTGTGTGTCTCCTTATTGATCCGCTGATGTGGTGTGGTGTGTGTTATAACGCTGTGTTTTCTGTGGATGTGGCAGGGTTTTCCCTACGCTCCAGTCATGCTGACAAACATTAGAAGGCCAACTGTTGCGCTGTGGCACAACATACTGCTTTTTGGGGTTAGCTCTCCAAAACCTCTGTGGGCTTAATGGAAGAAAGTAAGAAATATATATTGACATAGAGTATGTGTGTGTGGCTGTACGCTCTTGTGAGTGTTATGTCTGGGCTTGTTCGTATATGCACCCAAGTGTGCCGGCAAAAAGCTCTGGCTGGTCTGTTTTAATCATTTTGAAGGTATTACATAATGCAATAAAACATTACAATTACCCCGAGCTAAACATCCAGAATCAGGAGAATCTGCGGGCTTGGGATCTTATCCAGCTGTAGGGTTTCAGAGATGATGGGTTTAGGGGATGTGTGGAAAGAGACGGGGCGAGGGATGATTTCCAGGGAAATGGTAAAGCACTTAGGGAAAGAAACACAAGGGAAAAACAAAGCAAGGAGGAAATGCACCTGCCAGACAGAGCTGAAGCAGTGAGCCAGGATCTCTGAACGTCACAGCTCAACGGTTTGCTGACTTACAGGTGAAGAAGAGTAAAGCCAATATGGCACTGTTTTCTAGATTTAGTATATATTGTGGCTTTCTTGTTCAATAATGTGAACCTGCGTTGGAGTTAACAAAGGCTGAGAATTTCTGGCTGCTGTGCAACTTTTTTATGTTTTAAAACTTTATAATTGCCAATGACAATTTCTAAGTGTCTAAGATTAAGTAAAATCCAAATTCCCCTGCCTTTGCAAGCAACAACCCTGATCAGTGGTTGCAAATAGGTGCTATAGTGATTGCTTTGATTGCTAGCAGGTTCCTGCAAGCTAAGCTTAGCCAGTTAGCTGCTACCTTGGGTATTAAGCAATTTATTTGTTTTAGCAGATGACCTAAGGTTAGCTAATATTAGCTAGAAGAATGACAGCTGAAAAAGTCCTTTGACCATTGTTGGTGAAAATAGCCAACATCAGCAGGTCACCTGATTCATGGAGGAAGTGTTTGGTTTCATCGCACTCACTTCTGAGTATTAGCTAGCACTAGCTGCCTGTTAACATTTATGAACTACAATATTATGTACCAAATACTGTATTGTGTAGAGAAGCTCAGCTATTCACTCAAACTTAGTTACTAGTTAGTAACTAGTTAGTAAGTAACTAACCATATTGAGGTTATCTGTTGGTTATACTGGGCTTCTTTAATAGAGTGACTGGATTTGGCTGGACTGCTTCTAATATGATTTGAGTTCATGTTAGTTACTTCTATAAAGCCAACACAGAGAAATTCTGTAACACTGCTTCAGGTACACAAACTCTTTCCTTCTCAGAATTACACACAGGCACACACCATTAGCAGCCACTAGTACTCATACAGTAGGTCATGAGAACAAGAGGGGAAATAGTTTCAGGAAGATGTGATTGTGCTTATACACCACATTGGCATCTCTATTAGGGACACACAAAGGGAAACACAATATGCACATACACATAAGGGAGGCGTAATAACAAGCAATAGCGTGATGAGTCAGAGCAAAATTTCAACCAGCTAATCCACTCAGCGAGCAGGACGCTTCCTTCAATATCCTCTCTGTTTACTCATCCTCACTGCTGTTAGACTTTTGCTGGATTCACCCTCTGTGTTTAACGTGCTCACACTCTCTGCATCTGTTTTCCCTTTTCCTTTGATGTCTGCTGTCCATGCTCTTTTTGTCTACTGTCCATATATATATATATATATATATATATATATATATATATATATATATATATATGTCTGTTTCCAAGAACATTTGTTGAGAAGTAAATTTCAAAGCCAGCAAAAGAGTTTTGCAGCCATTTGAACCTCCTTTATAGAATCATGTGTTGGCTTTTTTGGAACAGTGTCACTTGGCACTATATGACCATCAGCACTCACTGTGAACTAACAACAAAACTGAATACGCAGCTCTGCAAAACCTAGTTTCTTTGCTCTTTGCCTTAATTATGACACGCATTGTCACTGCACATGCCCAGTGAATCCAGTCACTTGCAGCGATGTCGTCATGGAGCGTGAGAATGCGTAAGTCACAATGACAAAGGGTGGGGGAAGTGCAAGGGAAAACACTGGGCACTTGTTTCACGTGTGCACATTTGCATGTGGGCCCGGACACCAGAGTATTTCCCACAACCAGCTGTTGTGTCTGACTGCACACCAGAGAAAAAGACATATTACACTTCATATGAAAGCATTATTACAGACCAACTCATCAGCAGTTAAACAGCAATGCTTTTTAAAAGAAAAAATGTAAAGAAGTTGATGAAACCGGATTGTTTGGTGTAGCAGAAGTGTATTTATGAAAAATATGTGGTTAATTAGGAGAAAACATCACACTTACAAAGCACTATGACAAGGACGCTCACAAACTGTATATTAAAGATGGGCCTAGCTTATGAACCAGTGTGGAAGACCCTTAAACCTGTTTTTTTTCTGTTAGGGTCAGAAATCAGCAAAATCTTATTGGAAAATTAGCCCACGTATGACTTTATCAGCTCCTTCGCTATTTCTAGACCTCGCTGGATACAATGTAACATTCATTTTGTAAATTATTGTCCCATTAGAAACAAAAAGGATAATCAGACAGGGTAATGCACCCCTTATTTGTCTCATCCAGTTTCAAAACATTACAATAAATTGCTCAGCTCAAGGTTTCAGGGCTTCACTCACCAACAAACATCACTGTGACTGCATCCATCTTTTATATACAGTCTGTTAGCTACTGCTCTGGTAACACAGGGCGCCTGTAGGAGACGCTGGCTATATTTCTGTTTGTGTTGTGAGGGACTATTTATGTGTGAGTGTTTGGACTAATTCAGAGGTGCCAGGGGCATGTGAAGGGCACAGGGCACAGTGTGGTCTTGCAGTGCAGTGTGTGGGGACTTTGTGAGCATGCATATTTTTAGTTGTTCGAATGTGTTTATGTGGTCATGAGTTCCTTCACTGAAGACATCTGCTTTTGAGCTTCTTTCACAGCTGATAGCCTTCATCACGGTTCAAGGTTGTAGTCCGTAGCTCTTTTACGGCACAGATATTTAAGCACGTCGTTTACTACAAAGTTCTGTGTTTGCTGTTGTATGATCACGAATGGTTTCTCTGGGGACGAATTTATGGGAATTGTATTAAACTGCACATGCTGTTTATATGTGTTTTCCTTTCATTCCCTCTCAAACACAAACCCATAGCCCAGGCCTATGAGTTCTCTATCTGTACCATCAGCAGCCTCCAGTGCTTGTACTGCAGGCCAAGACCAACAGACAAAAAATAGACAGTCGCAAAATAACCGAGTTGTCCTCAGCAGTCTGACCTTTTCTGTCTGCCAATTTTCCTTTTCACTTCACTTGACATGTGACTGAAAGCACGCATTATTGTCCAAACATGAGGTTACAGCAGATGAAGTATTTAATCTTTTATGCCACTCTGCAGATGCATACATTCACGTAAATGGTGAGAAACGTGCGGTAAACAAAAGCAGGGTTACGGTTATGTAATTGCTAATCTTTCACTGGCTTTTACCTTAGATTGAGAGTTCAGTTACCTCAAATATCAATAACCGAATTAAATGAATTAAACAAATCTTCAATTTGTGTATAAACTTTTTTATTGTTATTATTAATATTATAGAATTTTACTTGATTTAAAGTGAAGTGAAAACAAAAACAACATCTCATCTAGTTGATTGTTGTTTAATTTGACTGAATGTAAAGTGTTACAGGGCAGCACGCACACAGAGTGCACCTCCTGACCTGAACAAAGCTTGAACCTAGTGTCCGGGGCTGTTACAGTATGCTTGATACCCTGCTCTCCTATATTTAGCGTGACACCGGCACAGAGAGGGAAAGACTTCCTGGGATTAAATCAAGCTCTCCAGCGTGCCATTACACTTCATCCTCCTCGCACTTCTTTATTTTAGATCACACTGATCAGACCTAGTTTAAAGCCAGCTGACTGATCGGCCCAGACAGCCGCATGGGGGCTTTTTTTTTTTTTTTTTTTTTTTTTTTTTTTAAGGGGTGCAATGAAATCCACCAGAAACACGAGTCAGCGGTTATAACTGAGATTAAATGTAGGGCTACCAGCTGTGACCCTTCTCTTGGCTGGCCAGTAGACAGTTATACCCTGCAGAAAAATATTACCCTTGGTTGACCTCAGTGCATAGTTATCTGTAAATATCCCATGCCTAATAATGACGTGTCACACTGACCCCCCCGCTCAAAGCACATACAGTAGAAGAAATGGTTTATGTGTACTCTTTGTTGGTAGAGAGGTTACATTTGTTTATTTGGTGTATCGGGGATTGTAATGGGGTTTCCCCTTAGCCTGCATGTATTTCCTTTGTAGACACTCTTCTTCTTCTTTTTTTTCCTTTTCCAATGAATGGCTATAGCTGAGCTTAATTATGTTCAGTATTTAAGCTACAGAGTGACTTGAAAAGGATCAGAAAAGGGAAGCAGAAGGATCGCAGAGGTAGCATATGTATCATAGGGGTTTACCGTCAGCACTATGTCAATCTGTGGTGCCAACGGGATTTATGGTGGGCGGAGCTAGGGTCGGTACAGTAAGCAACATCCCCCCCCCCGAGTGAGGGCTAAATATTTAGTTACTGGAAATTTCAAGTTTGACAAGTTTGACGCTGAGCTTAGAGCCAGCACCTTGTGGCTGTAAAAGGAGCTGCAGGTTTTTAGTCTACTCATCAATTTGCAGAATTGTTTAATGGTCATATATTTTTAGCCTCGGGAGCTACTGGGAGCTTTTCAATATTTACAGTTTGGAAAAATTATTGATCTCACATAAACCATATGGAATGACCATATAAGGAATATACAGGTTCTATGGCATCAGAAAGATACAAAAGTAGAAAAAAAACTGTCTGACACTAAGTGTTCAGAGCAGTCTGAAGCCTGAGCTTTTGGCTTGTAGGGATTATTTCCACATGTGCTGACCTCAGGATATCTCTGGTTGGCGCTTGATTTTTTCATATAAGAAATATTGCCAAGTTGATCTCTGTTGTATCACACTCTGAATTAAAAATTATTGTTCATGCCTTTTAATAAAAAAAAAAAAAAATCTCATTTAAATTGTTGTAATTCCTCCATCATTTGTCTCAACAAAGCATCATTGGAAAATCTGCAAGTTGTTGCAGAAAGCTACTAACAAAGTCTTCTGCCTCCCCATCAACTTCAGAGTCCTTTTTAGGATTCTGCTTTTTGACTCTTGGGCTCTGCATGGACAAGCACTGCCATACATCAGTGAACTTTTACATCCATACATCCTCAGCAGGTCCCTGAGGTCTTGTGATCATGGCCTGCTGGCTATGAATCATACAAGGCTAAGAACTACAGGAGACAGAGGTTTTACCACACTGGGCCCCAGACTGTGGTCTAAGCCTGAGATGGGTGGTTTCTTTTAAAAGTAGCTAAAAGCTTATCTTTTTAAACTTGCTTTTAGTTAACTTCTTTTTCTTTTTTAACATTTTTTGTTGTGAAGCACTTTGTGATATTTAATGATATTTAAATAAACTCTTACATACTTACTATTTAAAACTTTGGCCATGTTCATGTGCATTTACTGCTCTATAACAGGATATATAACACATATATAACACTGAATAAATATAATAGATCCACCTGGGGACAGGATGATCTAAGCCACTGCTGACATATTGCCACTTTAGTCGTTGAGCAAACTAGCTAGCATAAAATTGTTAGCATGTCTAATCTGGGTTCTGTCTAGCAACCCATAAGAGCATCAGTTAGCTCCCACATGCTCTACTATGCTAACCAGTCAATGACTTTGCCTGTTTCCTGTTTATGTTAGGAGGAAGCTCATTTTAGAGCACTTTTTCTACAATGAAGTATCTGCTGTGGCTAAAAAAAGAAGTGCACAGAGTAAATCCAGTATCTTATTTGATTCTTGTGATTGTCTTTCTGTCTTATGATAGTAGCAGATTGTTTTTTTCCCTTGCTAATGCCAATTAAGCGCAAGTAGAACACAGTTACCTTGTGTAACAAGTGCCACAAAAAACCATGCAGTTTGAGTGTAACTGCAGAGGATTAGGTCTAGCGTAGCCTGAGCTGGCCTGTGTGTTTTTCTGTTTGGAGATGTGTAGATGGCGCAGGAAATGTTGAGGGATTAGTCAAAGCTAAAGGGTCACAGCGCTAATCTTATTATGGCAGGAATAGAAGGAGCGATCTGACCACTCCTGAACAACTTAACAGGCAGCCTGGGCACCAGGGGAATCCCTGCTTCCCCGCTGACAACACGGACGCGTGCGACAGTCAAGGCTCTTCCATTACATTATCTGCTATTATATACTCACTTCAAAATACAATGTTTTGTGTTACTGGATGGGAAAAACAAGGACTGACTTTAACACACAGCAGATATCTTATCTTAAGATCTTCTTCTGTTTGCTCTCATTTGTGGTATTTAAGAAATTTTAAAATGTAAACTGAGCTCCAACAGTAGCAGTAACAGTTAGTTCTTATTAAGTTATAGACTCTGCACATGGTGGAGGATTTTTATACGTTGTGCAACATAATTAACGGGGATGAATGTTCATTTTCAGTTCAATATTTTACATTGGTGTCTTCCTTTAAGGCCACCCTCCCTGTTTGGATTAGCTAACCCTTAGCAAACAGATTACGAAGCTGGTAGACCTTCTGTACGCCTGAGATGATCATATTAAGGATGACAGCACTCTGCCTCATCATAAAGATCCAATAGAGGAAAAAAAAAGCCTGATGTTTTGCTGTATTTAACACAAGCATCCATCAGTGCAAGATTTACAACAGTGAAAGGGCAAAGGCTGATTTTTAAGTTGAGACAGAGAGTCGTAAACAGGGGGCGACTAGTTCAGGAGCAGAAATAATTCCTTCTTTCCACTTACTTCAAGAAAATTAAGATTTTAAGATGGAGAACTGGCGCTAAATGGTCTGACATACTGCAGTGCATGTGAGGTCATGGTGAAATAGCGTGGACGAGAACTGCAAGTCCTCCAAAACAAAACAGTAAAACTCCAAGCGGACCCATAAATGAAATGTGCCTTTCTGTCTTTGCTTCATCTGCCTCTCTTCACTCAGCAAACACAGGCAAAGGCTTACACGTGGGCACACACACACGGTCACTCACAAGCACACGCACAAGCCACAATGGCACATCCCAGTGAGTCTTTTAGCTTTTCTTGAGACAATAATAAAACCCAGCGCCAGGAAAAAAAGAGAATGACAAGTAAAAGAGACGTGGAAATCATCATTTTTCTTACCTTCCTAAGTTTTCCCTGGGTCTGTGTCTTTTTGGACAAATGGCATTTAGTTAATTCTTCCATTAAAACGATGCAGGCACTGAAGCCATATTGTCTGGTTATGGTAGTTAAACGTAAGAGAGGTTCACGTTTGAATTATTTTCAGCTTGTCAGCGGTGTTAAGACAGCTGGAGGCCTTTTTCAGAAATGGGTCTATTTATATTTAGCATGTCAAACTCTATTTACTCTGGAGAGAAGGAGTAATTATGGTGACAAGACTTAGTTAAAATCAGGTGATTGCTGTGACTGCACGAGTGATGTAATAGGTATGTAGGCTGAGGCTGTTGTTTCACCTGTGCACAGCTGAGACTCAACCAGTGCTTCTCCAATCATGTGTTTCCTTTCTTACACTTGTTACTTTGATTGTATAAATGCATTCATACTTGTAAGGGAATGCCCAGACGGTGTATTCTCACTGGTCAAAAAATATGGAACACTTCGCCACCTCATATTTATACGGTGGCCCTAAGAGGCCAAACGGACTGCAATTTAAGAAAAACGCTGCAAAAGCACACAAAACACAATGGAAATAGGAAAAATGAAAAAGAAATAGGAAAAAACAGATTTCCAAAAGCACAAGGGAAGTGTTTCTGGGGAGACAATAACCCGACGGACCAGTTGCAGGAACCAAAACATGCTAGGTAAGTGTGTTTTAATCTCACGATTCATATAATACTGGTGATGGATTTTTAGGCTAATAGTTAGGCTAACACATTTACCTCTCATCTTTTCTTTCCTCACAAAACCGATAGATCCTCCACTTCTTTTAAGTGTCTCCCAGCGCAATTCTTAGCGTATTTTGGTTCTTGCAACTGGTCCGTCGAGCTATTGTCTCCCCAGAAACACTTCACTAGTGCTTTTGGAAATCTGTTTTTTCCTATTTCTGTTTTCTTTTTTCCTATTTCAGTTGCGTTTTGTGTGCTTTTGCAGCGTTTTTCTTATTGCTTCTTAAGTTGCAGTCTGTTTGGCCTCTCAGGGCCACCGTATGCTTGCCATCTTACATCTGGAAAACAAAGAAATTGTGAAAGGCTTGAAAGAAACAAAATACAGAGATGAACACTAAAAATTCAGCAAAGACCTTTAGTTTTTCCATCTACTGTTCACCTCATGAGAAATGCTCTCATTAGAAGGGTGGCTGTCAAGAAGCCATTCTTAAGGAGGTGAAACGTATTAGCTAAATTATGCATTCATACTAAAATTTGATCTGGCAGCAGATCAGATTTTAATGAAATGATTTGTCCCGGATGACCGTTCGAGCCTTCTGGAGTTTAATTCTCATTAGTTTGTCCAGTGCAGCCAACCAGTTTTTTCTGTACTTCACACATTAATGTAAACTATCAATTGAATTTGAGTCATGAGCTGGAAGAGCTACTACGTCACTGACATTCTGGTTTCCTGTACTTCACCTTTATGCATTAGCTAACTTTAGGATCAGGAAAGTCATTTAACATAAAGTCAGCTCATATTGTAAAACCTGTATTCCCTGTTTCTAAATGACTGAATGAAAGTTTGATATTTTAATATAGTAATGTGTCAGACCCACACTCAGACACCGTCCATGTATCTATGCTCTTGCTTGATTTGGAACAGCCAACGTTCATTTTTGCAAAACACCAGAATAGTTCAAAACAAGTCCAGTCCTATCAGTGCTGCTGACATGCTCCTGATGCATGGCAGACATTTGGTAAAGGTTACACCAACAGGCCCATTAGTGGCCTGATGACAAAAATTACATGTGACTGTCTGAATGAACCGTGACACTCAAGAGTCAGACATTTTTACATCAAGTGGCCACTTGATTTCCAGGGAAACCTAGAGAAGGGAGAACCAGGAAATCAGCCTAAACTGGCTAAACTTACAGCAGACCCATGCATGTGATTTCTTATGTATAAAAACATTCACTTGTATATGTGTACTCAGTTCTCTCGCATGCTTTTATTGTTGTATGTTGACTGCCTCTTAGCACTAATCGCTGGATGATTTGACTTGAGTATTTCTGCTGCAGACTATCACAGATATATAGTATTTCATGAATGCTGATCTCACAGAAAAGAGACACAGGCCTGTAATTCTTCGCCTGCATGAGGAATGATAATGATTCTGACCCTGGCCTTGGGTTAGCCTTGCCTAGCTTAGCAACGGTTACCACTGAGCTCCAGACAGCAGGGCAGACTGGAAGGCTCCGGAGCCAGGCTGGCCCACGTGCGGTCCCACATCAGGGGGCATGCACCCTGTCTGTCCCTGCTCTTACATCTATACCTTTTTACCCAGCCTCCCCCCAAAGAAGGGAATTGGAGGATTTGTCATCAACACACAAACACACACGCACGGGTTTCCAAACCCCCTGCTGACACACAGTGGAATGCACAACTGTTTATGCACACAAAGGGACAGTATGGACACCCAGATAAACAGATGTTGGGCTTAATACAGAGCACTTAGGAAAATTATTCTTGCAGTCTGTAGTCATAAGAGGTGGAAAATCAAGAGTAACATTTAGCAAAGCATCTTTATGGCATGGTCTTGCCAAATATTTAACTTTATTGTTTTCATCAGTAGTATTTGTTGTTTCTCAACCCTTTAGCATACAGACAGTATAAAGCACACATGAAAACTCAATCCCAGCACATAATGCCCTGAGAAGAACCCCCTCCCCCCAAAATCCCTAATGAATCACAAGGAATATTAGACTGTAATATGTCTGTACTGTTATTCCACTACAGAGGGTACTCTGCTTACCTGTGCAATCAAACATTTTTCTGTGATGAACTGCAGCCATAGAAGTGTAAATGATGAATCCAAGTCTGAAAAGTGAGGTTAACATAAAAGTTCTTAAAACATCTTTTTAAATGCCTATCAGGGCACAAACATACTCATCTCAAGGCTTCATAACCAGATTTCACTAATCAACGGATGAAGTCACTGTGGGTACATCTATCTTTGTCCAGTCTACAACAGAGGACTACAACAGATTTCCACTGACATCCGGCCTCCGTGGTGCTTATTTCATCATCATGCATGACCTTCCAAAGAGAGGCTGTCAATGACAGTGTGATTGTTCACAGAAAGTAAATGTTAGTTTCATCTCTTCTTCATTCATTGTTACAGGTCTGTAATCCAGTGATGATACAGTCAATGCAAAAGTAATAAAAAAGACGGTACTGCAACTTCAGATACATCTGGAACTTTGTAAAAAAAAAAATGGTAACATTATCTAAAACATTCTAATTTCTGGAGTTTAGTATAAGTCAGGACTAAGTGTGCCATGTTTTGAATTTAACTGCCCATCTTTGGCCCTTTATTTGGTAAAAACAAATGTTTTTGTTGTTTTGCTATGTCAAATTATATGAAAAAGAAAGTTCTTTGAAGTTTACAGGCATCATTTATGGACAGCTTTTTTGATGTCCCACCCAATGTTCCCTCTAATTTTTCATGTGTCTGAGCGAACACACATACTCCCTGAGTACCACTGTGAGCGTCAGCAGACGTGTGCACTGTGATCAACGCCAGCATCGAATCCATCCAAGTTACATGGTTTATTAAAATAATCAAATTACAGCATTTACATTTACTTTTAATTAACTGCTTACACTGAAAATTAAAAAAAGAATCTTGTTCATGATCTGTGTAGTATGTTAACACTATTGGAAGTAAAAAGAACTTGAACTCCAATTTTGAAAACAAAACTTTATTTTTCTTTTTCTTTCTTTTTCTTTTCTTTTTTTAAATAAAGCTCTGACTTGTATTATGAGTATGAGTCTGTGGTCTGGGAGAGAGTCCTGTAACTCTCTGTCTGCAAAATACAGAATATAATGGCCACTGTTGGGCAATTAATTATATAGTTACTTCTTCAAAAAAAAGTAACTGAGTTATGCAAACAACAAAGTTTTTTGCAGCTGTTTACCTAAAAATGCAGCCAAGGTGTTTTTTTTAATAAACATTTCAAACTATTTACAGAACAATCAGCTGTTCTGCATCAAGTTTGATGCCACACAAATTATTTGTGTCACTCCAAAAAATAATTTCTGTCCACTATGAGATGAAGGAGAACAACAGCCTGACACCTGCAGGCCTGACAACAGGAGATGTATCACTCCTGTAACACCTGTAACATTCAGCAGTCGCCTCGTTGTTCTGGCACACACAACAAAACTATTGACTACACTACACACTAACTACACAAGATTTGCGCTAAACGTTGCAAATCTCTCACATCTCAAAACACCGCCGTCACTCCTAAAACTTGCCCCCTTCCTAAACAACTAAATGCCATGTTGCCATATCATTTTTTCATTGGTCAACATGATACATTTTTCGACCAATAGGAAAGGCTGGGGGGTTTGATGGTTTTGTTTTTGCTCACAGGCGGAGAGCGCTTTTGTTTCGTAATAAAGCTGTTCTGTGTACGACAATCATTTCTGGAGCTTGTCTTGTTCAACCAGTCTGATGTAGATTTGCTGCTCTTCTTGGGTTCATTGTCTTGTTGCATTAACCAATGTCAGCCAACCGTTAAGTGCTAGACGGATGGTTAGAATTCACAATAACTGCGAGGTGTCCAGGTCCTATGGCTGCAAAAAACAAGCTCACCACCCCTGCACCACAGTACTTGATAGCTGGTATGTTTGTGATGATATGCTGCATTTCGGTTTACTCCAAACGTGGTGTTGTGCATTATAACCAAACATTTTCACATCTGTTCAAAGGACATTGCTCCAGAAGTCTTGCGATTTGTTCGGATACACCTTTACAAATGTGCACATATGTTCTTTTAAAGAGAAGAGACTTCCTCTTGGCAATTTTTAAAAACAAGCCATACTTTTTCAGTCTTCTTCTATTTGTACTGTCAAGAATTTTTACATTTAAAAATGTTAACATGTTAAGTGAAGCCTGTAGAGTCTGAGACGTAGGTGTAGAACTGCATTTTCCTGGCACATTAACTCTTGGGGGAGATCTGCAACTGTCTTGAATGTTTTTCCACTTTTTAATATTTTTTTCTTATTAGACTTCAAACAGTTTGGAAATTACTTTGTAACTCTTCTCAGATTAATTGGCAGCAGCAACTGTTTCTGTAAGATCATTGCTGATGTTGTCCTTACTTGGCGTTGTGTTGACGCACATCTGAATGCTCCAAAACAGCAAACTGCCAAAATACTGCTTTTACAGAGGTACTCACACTTGCTGATAATCAGTTAATCAAGTTAATTTGATTAGCAGCACCTGGCTGCTATTTACCTTCTTAATTCCTATGGAAACAGTAAGAGTGCACTTAGTTTTTCCACACACAGTCTCTACATTTTGGCTTAATTTTTGTTAAATAATGACACAGATGTAACATGTCATGTTTTGTCATTCATCTTAGGTTTTAATTACCCAAATTTGTGTTATTTTTAAGTTTAGTTATTTCACTTTTAAGAAATAACTAGATGAAAGTTAGTAATCTTAACTAACCATTATTGCTGTAAAACTTGTTCTTAATCAACTATTATATAATAACTAATATGTTATATAATCATATGACCTTAAACAATGGTTATTATAGACTGTTGCCAGTCATTTTAAGGCCTGTTGTAGAAGTACAGCGATAACGTCTTTGTGTTCATGGATAGAAATAACAATAATATCAGCATCATGATATACGAGCCTTTAGTTCTGAGTGGTTTCCGTGTCGTGACCTGAATACCTCAGCGATGAAGCCAAGCCAGCAGCTCATTAACATTCCAATACAGCCCTAATCACCACTGCAACTGTGTGTGTGTGTGTGTGTGTATGTGTGTGTGTGTGTGTGTGTGTGTGTGTGTGTGTGTGTGTGTGTGTGTGTGAGAGAGAGAGAGAGAGAGAGAGAGTCAGAGAGAGGGGAAAAGAGAGATCATGCACGTGTTGCTCCACGAGCGAGGACGCGGTGAAAGTGTTTGATGAAGTGCCTGCCTCAGGTGATTACAGCCGCGTGGGGTGATTGGTTCCATCGAATCGTACCTCTCCTCTCACATCTCGGATGCTGTTGCGCAGCTTTTTTGCACAGCTGAGGCTCGTTTTGCTAACAAGTTTTATTGATCGACTCATCGGAATGAGAAGTATGAGGACTGGCGAGAGATGAAAGATGCGCAAGCAAACATAAAAGGCAGCAAAAACGAGTGCGAGAGCTTTAAGGTGGAGACGTTTTATTCGTTATGGTTATGCATACGTTCCCATGTTTGTTCATTTAACCTCAGATAACCATCTATGTGTCTTTTTCTGTCTGTCCCTCTGCAGAAAGACTATATAACTCCAATGGACGTGACTTGAGAAGAGCACTCTTCTCTCTAAAGCAAATTTTTCAGGTAACACACTCTCTCACACACACACACACACACACACATTTTTCAATGCAATTACCGTGAGTACATTGTTGCAGAATACAGTCGGTTATTGTGGCCACTGTGTGCTTCTGTGATGACAGGATCTCCATCAACGTGGCGTTTCTCTCTCTGTCTTTGTGTGTGCATGTGCGCGTGTGTGTGTGTGTGTTTGCATTGAAATTTGTGTGGGAATCTTTTATTTTAAGTGGAGAAGAGTTAGCCACTTTAAAAAAAAGAAGAGCTCTGCAGCACAAACAGAACAGAAGCACTCCGTATGTAAAAAGACAGTGATTCAGCAAAAGGAGCAGCACTGTGCAAACTTCCAGATTGTTCAAAAAAGTGCAGCATTCAAGCTATTAAAAGTGGCCCTTTTTTTGCAACTAAACACTAAATAAAAAACCCTCCATGCAAGCTCCATGCTTATTTCCTACCACCTTCTCCTCAGAGGATGCCTGAACCTGGAGCTTTAACGGTGCACATGAAGGTGTTTTTGTTTCTTTAAGAAATGACACATAAAAAGCAGAAAACTGTAAAAAACCATGTCTGCTGACAAGTGTGAGTGTGTATACCAGCTGGTGTGATCCCAGAGGAGGGTTCGAAAATCTGTGTTGTGTCAACTTAAATCTTAAACCTCCACATCACTGACATCAAGTGGCAACACAAGAAAATGCATTAACTGCATCCACGAAATTACGAGCTCGGTTCTGGTTATCCCGTGCTTCCTCTATTTGTGCTCATTTTCCTTCAGGATGACAAAGACCTGGTCCATGAGTTTGTGATGGCTGAAGGTCTGACGTGTCTCATCAAGGTGGGAGCAGAAGCTGACCAAAACTACCAGAACTATATATTAAGAGGTATGGTCTCTTGCATGCTGCATAATGATATATGCTAAGAATAATAACAATAATATACTACATGCTTAGATCAGGGGGGTCATTCTATCTTTCTCTGGGGCGACACTGTGAAATGGGACTCACATCAAGGGCCAGACATTTATTTTAACATGTTTTTAAATCCTGTATAACAATTAACAAACAAGATCAAATGATATCTGATGATTCTATTGCCTGAAATTGTCTGCACATAAAAATAAAATTTGCCCGTAGTTCTCAGTGAAAGGACTGGCCTCTGAGAAATTTACCGTGCTGTAGTCGTGTGCCTCTGTGGCTCAGTGACTTTTTAAAGCAAACACTCAGTCTTTATGGCTCTACATCTTTGCCGGCGTGTGGACAGAAGCATCCAAGTGAAGACAATAATTACGGAGACACAGGCTCTTTCCCTACCCTGTCGAGATGTGGGCTTTTCAGAGTTCCACTTCTCTTGAAATAGCCTGCATTCAGCATCAGCTTTTCCTTTGTGTTTCTCAGCTAGTCTAGGCACATGTGGTCATGACGGCATGTCACGACTGATTTGGACATGTTACTTAGAAGATATGCATGAAAAATAAAATTGTAAAAATGAGAAACAAATGCAGAAAAACTGCATTTCGAGTGCTTTAAACAGAGTTTTTAACCCTATTATTATTTCTGCTGAATATTATTATAAGATGGCAATACAAAAAGAGCAATGTAATGGAATTAAGTCATGTTTGTCACTCAGAGGTTTTCTATGGAGCTGTTAGTCATGGTTGGTGCCATCGTTGTCATGACTGATTGATTTTCTCAGCATAATCAGAATCACTGCTGTCACTGTAACTGATATTATCACTGTTATTTAATTCATTTTGGTTCTTTTTTATTTATTTCATCTTATTTTATTTTATTTTACAACAAGTTCTCAGTCATCTTTCCGTATACTTTTCTGACTTTTCCTTTCTTCCTCAGCTCTCGGGCAGATCATGCTCTACGTGGACGGGATGAATGGCGTCATTGGCCATCCTGAGACAATCCAGTGGCTCTACACTCTCGTTGGCTCGAAGGTATCAAGTCAAGCATACATCCTAAAAAACTCAGAGGACACACACACACACCACCCTGACGTTGGTTAACCAGCCATTGTTTGCAGAACATTATTTTTAGCGTTTATCCAAAGAAACACACACAAACACATACCCTAATGATTGTGTTGTGTGTTTCCAGCTGTGGGTGGCGGCTTCTGTTGGTTTTGTGGTGTCCTCGTGCACTAGGCACCAAGACACTCATGCTGGGACTGTTTTCCCTACACTACCACCCCCCAGGTTTCACTGTTGTCGCCAGCGTGAGAACATATAGCAATAAAATCTCCAGAGGAGGCGCCTTCCGTGTCGAACGCTGGAGTAAAAGCATTCAAAACCCCTTCTTCGACTTGAAGCGATCTTCTAGTTCACAGCAGATGAACCACAGGGCTGTAGGCGTAGCCACCCTGCACTCTCCCTTTCATCCAGGGCAGTTCTAGTGGAATTTGGCCTGCGATTATTTCCTCAAAACAATGCGCTAGACCCCTGTTGCTCCTCCTGCAGACTACGGGCCCGTAGGATGATGGTCCCACCATGAGTAAAGGGAGTTGCTCGCCAACAAGACATTGCCCCATGTCTTGCCCTAGACATTGGCATACTATCAGACTATCTTAGGTGGGATAAATTGCGCCGCAGTACTAAAGTGAGTATGTTGATCAGCATTTACTTCCTTGAGATTTTTTGGTAGTGCTGTATTTTTATCATAGATGGGTATGTGAGAGTCCAAGGTCTGGATCATATAAGCAGTATAAGCAGAACAACTACGGTTCTGCAGCATCTGCAGCCATCTTTGTTAACGAGTTCATGAAATTCCTTCCTAACCCAAACCAAAACCATAATTCCTAGTTGCCTGATGATGTCCGTTACAATAAAATTAACCAAAATGTCACGTTGCCTAAATTTTAAACCAAATCCTGTAAAATGTAATTTATATTATGAAGTTTCCCCAGACCAGCATCCCTAAAACAGAGGCTCACAGTATAACTGTATAAATAGATTATGTCCCCGCAGCATGATTATTACAAGCACAACACACACAAATAATGAAATAGCATCTGCTCGTATGTTTTGGTTGCCACTAATGCTAAACATGTGAATTCTAAATGTTTAGAGTGGATGAAGAGAGCAATAGGAACACAGTTGTCCATACTTTATGCAAGTTTCATTATATTTCCACCCTAGTTTCGTTTGGTGGTGAAAACAGCTTTGAAGCTGTTGCTGGTGTTTGTGGAGTACTCAGAATCCAACGCGCCACTGCTGATCCAAGCCATCACTTCTGTGGACATGAAGAGAGGTACTAAAAGCTTAACATGCCACCATGTGCTGAGGGCTTAAAGTAGAAAGATACTGTAGTTTGTCTGCATGATAATATTTTTGAAGTAATGGAATTTAATCGACTGACTTCTAGGCAGCAAGCCATGGTCCAATGCTATGGAGATCTTGCATGAGAAGGATGGAGTGGATACGGAGCTTCTCGTCTATGCAATGACCCTCATCAATAAGGTTTGCAAAACTATAGTTTATGGCTTTGCTGAGTACTTTCTTGTGTGGATATAGAACATTTTCAGTTTTATGGAAAACGCATCTTGGTTTTCTCCAGTAAGTGATCAGTTAATTGACTGACTTTGTGTTTTATCATTTTGCATGTAGATATAAACTGTATTGCGAAGTTTTAGTCCTGCAGCTTCAAAACCCAAAATGAAAAACTTAAATATATTAAACATAATCATTAGTGTTTAAATGTGCAAAGCGTTTTAAACCTTGGTTACATCTTGACGACGTCTCCTTTCTTTTTGCAGACTCTTGCAGCACTGCCCGACCAGGATTCATTTT
This sequence comes from Simochromis diagramma, assembly GCF_900408965.1. Classification (NCBI taxonomy): domain Eukaryota; kingdom Metazoa; phylum Chordata; class Actinopteri; order Cichliformes; family Cichlidae; genus Simochromis; species Simochromis diagramma. Next base: position 17,559,809 of record NW_024387523.1, on the reverse strand, counting down.
ATGATATGGTGGATGGTCTGGAGGAGCAGGGCATGGAGACCGTTTCCCAAAGACATCTGGGGAGGAAAGGAACCGATCTTGACTTGGTCGAGCAGCTTAATATATATGAGGTCTGAGACACTCAAACAAAACATTAAAAGCGGTTGAAAATGGGTTATTACTGATCCCTTTTCAGCTTGTAAATGCTGTACTAATAGCCCAAATAAAGGTCAGAGTGCCATGTAAAATATAAAAATAAAAACAGAATGTTATGGTTTGTAAGTCATTTAAACCAAACATAATAGCTGAAAATAGTGCACAACTTTATATCAAAGTCCAGTTTTTGTCTATTTAAATTGGTGGCATTTTTCTTAACGCTCATTCTTTTAGGCTTAGGATGGCATTGTCTTGTGAAAAAAAAAAAAAGGTATAAAAACGTGTCATCTGGATGGGAGCATATGCTGCTCATAAAACTTTCTTTGGAGATTATGTGTCGGAATTTCAGGAGTAGGACCACCCCTCCAAACACACTCCTTCCGGTTGAAATCTATATAGGTTCCCCCAGTTCTGCAAGCTGTTCATTCTCGCTTACGTGCCACACCCTTCCTCCTTTTTCTCAATTCTTTAACTTTTTCATTTCTACTTAGTGCATGGGGATCTGCAAGGCCCGGGAGCCATCGCCAGTCCCCTTCAAGGCCTTCCCCAAACCGCAGCTCACTTCATGTCAAAGCTTTTTTATCTACTAAAACGCTGTCAACCTAAAATGAGGACGTGGGCCCAGCTAGTGAAATACATCCTCCAGCAATAATGGTGCCTTCACAGTTATTGTTTGAAAATCAGAGCGTTGAACAGTGGACCTAAATGCAGACGTGGAGGCAGAATGAATAAACAAATACAAAAACATTTTTGATTTAGATTTTGGTCAGACCACTTTGCTTCATTTAAACCCTAACATTTTTTTTAAGTACCACTCACTTTACAACCTGTCATGTCTTTCCCCAGACGACCCTACGGCATGAAGATGGTGATGATGACAGCCAGCCTCCACCAATGGTACGCCGGGATCGCAGGCGAGCCAGTGTTGGGGGCGGGGACAAAAGACATGGCCTGGAGAGGAGGCGGAGCCGCAGGGCTTCTCTTGGACGATCCGGTCACGCCTCGCCCTGCAGCCCCGCGTCCCCACAGAGAGCCGGCTTCCAACCTTTCAATGGAATCAGATCTGAGGACGTGAGCGAGAGGTGAGGGTGGTGGAAAATAAAACAGTTACGTATCACTTATTAAAATCTAGGTGCAGGGTTACTCAAAAGGTGTGGTGACAAAGCAAACAAAAAAGCGATAGTTGTTTAATATGTTCTCATTCTTCAGAGAAGTTCTGACTGTTTTACTGCTTTCTGCTCCAGAGCACTGTCAGGTTACCTTCAGTCCATGTAAGTCCAAACGTCACTGAGCCTCTGCTCCTCACAGACCCGCTGTAACAGCTACCCATGTGTCCTCCCTACTCACAGCGTGGGTTTTCCTGCTGCACCTAAACACCACTGCAGACTTCTGCTGCACTGGAATAAAAATAATTGTTTTCAGCAGCTGCGCACGCCTTCGGGGTTTGCTTGCAATTCTAATAGAGGCGAACACGGTATTAAACCAGCACAGGCTTTTCTCAACGCTGTGTGTAAGAGCACAACAAAATGGGATCAGGATGGGACTTTAACTGTTTACTAAAGGCAAATCTTTCATCTATTGGTCCTCTTCTCCTCTTTAGATTTGAATATAATAATAGATGAAGGATTAAATGTAATCTGCTTTTGTCACATTAGTAGACAAACAATGGGGTTTAAGAGCTAAATCGTGCACACCTGAGCATACCTGTGAATCCTGAAAAACGGGTTCAAACGCGGTCAGCTGTACTGTAAAAGATACATTTTTATCCCGTGATTTATTTTTGAATGAATCTAATCAGTGGGTGAAAGCTGTTTACGTCCGGGACCGCATCCTGCTTCGTATTATGCACGCACACAAGAAAAACAAACCCAAGTTTTATTGACCATCCCATTCGTCACACACACATGGCTGTGGTCTTGTGGAACAACACCTGGCAGCGCGGACGGACTTGACTGCAACAGGGCTCATCTGGTTTCACTATAAAACAGCGCAGCAGTTTGGTGACAGCGATCCCCCAGCCGGTTTCTCCTCTCAGCATTCCTTTCCCTCTTTCCTTGTTATCATGTTCTGTGTTCATGCGCATGTAAAACCACCTAACTGGAGGCATGAAGTGTATAATCAGAAACATTCATCTGCCATCTCTCCCCTTTTCATTTCTTGTGTGTTTTCTCTTGTCTTGCCTTGTCTTTGTTTGTTTTCCTTGAGTGTCTTAACTGTGACTTTTTAGTGTAGCCTTAAACATCTTCTCCACACATGACCCCTCAGCCATTCCATCCCTTTGCTCCAACACTCTTTTTTCTGTGGAGATTTCTATTTGCATGCTTTTCTTATGTATCACTTCATCTCTCCCCTATCCTTACCTCAAATCGTCCACCTGTCTGTGTATTCATTCGTCCACCCCCCCACCCATCCACCTCGATAGAGTGGAGGAATGTGAGGAGGATAGCATTGAGGAGGAGAAGGAGGAAGAGGAAGAGGAGACTCCTGTGACTGAGTCTGATTCGGATGAGCAGGAGGGGGCTAATGAGACCACCTCCAGGTATTTTAGGACGTAGTGGTAACATAGCAATGAAATAATGCTTTCATAAAGGTCTCGAATGTCTCTTTAGTCCCTGCCTGTCCAGCTGGTTTGCTCTGGTGGCCCATGTCTGTTGTAGATTTGCCTGCCGGTCTGCTCAGTTCTGCTTTTACCCATTTATTCCTCTCGATCCATTCCTCTGTTCCTAGCACCGCTAGACATCTTCCATCCACTGTTCAAAGAACAACCCTTCAGTCCATCACCATCACGTCCAGAAAGGAGTCTGTAAAGGAGACAGAGCAGAGGAATTGGAGTGAAGCGACCTCAGCAACAACTACCACCAGCAGCATTTCCTCCCCCTCTACCCCAACCCTTTCTCCCACTGTGTCCTGCGCTCACAGTCCTCCAGGACAGCCCTCGCTCCTGGCCACACTGCTGGCCAGAAAAAAGTCTATCGTCACTGTGCCAGCTACCAAGGAGGTGAGCCCGCCGTTGCGTGGCAGCTCGCGCCCCTCCCCCGACCGCCTGCCCTACCTGCCCCACTCGCCCTTCCACCTCTTCTCGTACGATCTCGACGAGGAGCCGTCGCCCCCGGCTCTGGGAAAGCCAAGCGAGGAGTCACCCAAACCAACGACTCCCAGGTCAGATGGGCAGCAAAGCTCACCAATGAATTCAAGAAGCTTTCCTTCTCTTCAGATGTCCTGCTTTTTACTTTGCCAGTTTCCACTTCTGCTTCTGGCTTTTTTTGTGTGTGTGTAGGCACCAGTTTGGAGCCACTTTGCATCTCTTTTGTTATTCATCACTTCCCTTCTTTTCAGTTCTTTCACCTCACAGCATCTCACCTTGAGTTTCTCGACTCTTATTGTCACTTTTCGTTCCTTCACGTCTTTTCTTAGTTCCTCCACGACCTCGATGCACTGCAGTTTTTTTTTTAATGTGCAATCCCCACTTGGCCTCCCAGTAGCATTTCCTTTCCCCTCTTTTCTAAAACAGCACAACCACTGTTTGCTTTTCTTTAACCCTTTCTCACTAGTCTCTCTTTGCTTTTTGCTGAAACTTTGCATTTCCTTACCTTTACCGTCAGGCAAAGATTAGTTGTTAGATTTCTCTCTTTGTGGTTAAAACTAGATTTCCAAAAGATTCACACTTAATCTGTACCAAATTTGTCATGAGAACGCTGCATGAGTAATCAAGTGTTCCCAATCAGAAGTTGAATTACATGCATCAAGTTATAGATAACAAGAATCAGATGTTTTTTTGTTTTGTATTGCACAAACAGCAACAGAACCTTAAATAATATAACGTAAGCTTAAAAAAGAAAGCTCTTGTCTGCTCCGGCATAATAGCTTGACAAGGCCAAAGGTCTTTTTAGCGGACTCTTAGTGAGGACAGACGCCTTGCCTGAAAATTTCCAGGGGCATAATAGAATAAACACGACAGCAGTTAGCAATTAGGGTCACATTCATTTCTGGGTACGAGTTTTGCACTCGCCAGTTAGTCCATGCCGTGTTGTGCAACCCTGAGAGGTCACTCTCCCTGTTTTCCTCCCTCAGGAACGGAGCCCTGACGTCCTACTCCTCTCTCAGTACCCCGAGTACACCTACCAGCTCAAGGTGAGAAGCCACAGCAATAACATGAGGTGTGGAAACATCCTTAAACTACGCACCGCCAGGCTGTAAACAGGTTCACACACAGGAACAGAGTCATGTGTGTTTTCACGGACAGACTCACATGTGTAAAAAATACGGAGCATGTGCGGCCGTGTTTTCGTGCCGATGACATACTAAAGTGAATGTGATCTAAGCTAGTTGGTTCCAGATTTACTAAACTCTCTGGTAAACCTAAACACATAGAGGCTGGTCTTATGTAAGGGGCGTATGTTGTGTTATGGCTGCTTTATCAGAAGAGAGCAGCAGATTAAAACTCTGCTGCAGAAATCAGGATGACAGGGAATAGAGAAATAAAAATCAATAAATGAAGGAAACCTCCTTTTCCTCACTCTGTCTCTGCTCCTTCAGACCTGCTCTGGGAGGCCTTCTGTCCTCGTCCTACCGCCAGCACCAAGAATCTTTGGCAGCTGAGCGAGAGCGCCGCCGTGTGGAGAGAGAAGAGAGGCTACAGAAAATAGAAAGAGAGGAGAGGAACAAGCACAGGTGAGGCATCTTTGGTCATAAAATGCTTTATGCGAGAACAATAAATGAATAAAAGCCGTTTTAGTTTGTAGAATGAGTAACTATGTTTCCAAACACCGAAAACATATATGTGTGTGTGTGTGTGTGTGTGTGTGTGTGTGTGTGTGTGTGTGTTGACCTAATTTCCTAAATTACTCAACAGTCTGACAAGAATAGATCATATCATACATAAGACAAAGGTGTGGGACTGTGGGTTAAACTTGTTAGACAGATCTACAGAGCACAGTGTGCGTGATATGATTGCTACCTTTTGAAACAGTTTGTTGTTCCTCTCACAGCCGCGGCTATGTGGATAAAATGGAAGAGGCCCGGCTCGCGCGGGAGGAGAGGTGAGTGTGTGTGTACTCTAAATCAAAACAGCACAGAGCCGCTGAATCAGTTGGGATTATGTTTGAGCCGCTGGTTTGGGAAGCTCGGTAATAGCGTAATTGTTCGCAGGTTAAAAGGTGACCATTGCCTGCCAGAGGCTGGACGGGTGGGGGGGAGTACTGAGCTGATTTTCTTTGCTCCGTCCGCCTTTCGTTTCTTTAAGAAGCTGTATTTTAACTGCGGCTCTCTGCCAAGGGCCTGATTGTTTTGGCTGTGTGCTGTGAGAAAATCAGGTTCCTGGATTTGTCAAGCCTCTCACAATGAATGGACGTGCACGGCCACAAACACACACACACACACACACCAGAAGAATTTTCATGAGGCTAATAAATCTGTGTTTGTGTGCAGATGGGAATCACAGGAAGAAAGAGATTTACTCAAAAGGGTTAAGGAGGTCACGATCATATATATCAATAAGGGCTGATAACAACTGGGTAAATGCCATATCCTCTACGCTGGTCATCACTGACATTTGCGCCTTCTTATTGTCCTTCTTCATCTTCTCCACTCTCTGAGAGTGTGTGCCGAGCACTATTGCTTTTCTTTTTACCCCAGGCTTGTTTCACCCTCCATTTAAAGCTCAGTTAATGCAATAGCACACAGTCAATAAGACAGAGCAAAAAAAAAAAAGTAAAGGTTGGATTCAACTATGAACAGAAGAAATAAGGCAGAGACAGACAGAAGCCAGAGCTGCAGATGAGCTGCTGAGTGAACATGTGGGAGATTTATCCACGACTTCACTCTGATTTATATACGGTGTATTTCGGTGTCGTGGTTATCATGACCTTTTTTTTTTAAATTCCCCAGCTTAGCGTTTAGCTGGCAAACAGCACTGGAACACCTGGTCACGAAGGACGTGCATAAAATCCAATGGCTTTAATAACAGACAACAAACAGAGCAACAACAACATACCTCAGCTCATCTAAATGAGTCAGTTTACATCAAATTGATGCAATTAAAATGAGCGAATAGAGCGAAATGGTTAAAATAATTATACTATTACACCTGCTTCTGGACAAACAAATAAGCCTGTATTTAACTACGTTTATTTCATAAAAACACCATAAAAATAAAAACATCCTTTTGAATTTTTTCTTTTTTTCATTCTTTTTTCTTTTGCTAGCATTTCCTTAATGTACAGGGTGGGCCATTTATATGGATACACCGTAATAAGATGGGAATGGTTGGTGATATTAAAGTCCTGTTTGTGGCACATTAGTATATGTGAGGGGGCAAACTCCTCAAGATGGGTGGTGACCATGGTGGCCATTTAGAAGTCGGCCATCTTGGATACAACTTTTGTTTCTTCAATAGGAAGAGGGCCATGTGACACATCAAACTTATTGGTAATGTCACAAGAAAAACAATGGTGTGCTTGGTTTCAACGTAACTTGAATGGTATCACCAACCATTCCCATGTTATTACGGTGTATCCATATAAATGGCCCACCCTGTATACTGATTAGAGGGTTTAAGGATGGGTGGGTGTGTGAGTTGCTCGAGGGAGACCACCCAGTGATTGAGGCCTGGTGCAGCCTGAAAGACCAACATGGGCCCACCTTCCTGTGGGCACAACCACATGCAGGAAGGGCTGCAGGGGTCCGGTGCATAGTGGATTGTGTGGAGGTCAGAAGTGGAGGCTCTGGTGGTCCGATTCCCTGTTGCCAAAACTGGCTGTAGAAACATTATGTCTTTATTTTTCTAAAACATGATGAAAACTGGCAGAATAAAAAAAAATGCAACATAAACACACACCTGAAAAGCACAACTTAGTCGAGTAGACCATCTTTAAATAAATTTCTTGCACATATTATGTTTGGACTGTTTTTTTGTTTTTTTTTAATTGAAATTAAAACATCGGCAACATTTTAACATCAAAACAAAGAAAAAATTAGTTTGGTAGCTAAAATACAAAAGTTAAACATGATCGCATTATGATTAGCTATAGCACTGATAACAAAAAACTTTTGTTAAAGAGCACTTTAAGCTCTTGTGCGTACGTTTTTTAGAGAATATATTTTTTTAACAGAAACACAGTTTAAATAATACAGGTGATAGTCATAGATGACTGCAGACAAGTCAGATAACATATGGAACAAGAACAATGCGTGTGTGAGTTATTATAGAGTTAGGCTAAGTGCTTTTCTAAACAAGCTCAGGCTTCAAGGGCGCGCCAAATGCTCACATTCTGTTTTTTGTTTTCTATGTCTTTATATTGGGGAGCACAGATATCCCTAATATGGTCATGTCAGGTGCACAGCTCTGGGTGTAAGTAAAAGCCCCACCCACCTGCTGTTAAGTCTTTGAGCTGTGAGGGGCAGCCAATCAGTAGAAAAGAATGGTTAAAAAAAAAAAGCTACAACAGCTTTTTCCAGACAGACGATGTACTGTGGGGCTTCAACGTGGCCCAGCATAACATAAGGATTATTTTAAACTAATTGTCGTGTAAATCTGCTCCAGTAAAGGCCCAGAGTTGGAAATGAGCAGGTCCCCCTTTAAAGATGGATACAGTTTATTTAAAAGTGATTTGTTGGCATAAACAGCTGGAGCTTTTATGAGTTTGCCTGTTGGTTCGGGCACCTCGTGTACATTCAGCTCACTCACTCCAGCGTGCAAATGCAAACCAACACATGCTAGTATCTTCTTTCTTCAGACCTCTGAAGTGGACTGATGCTAATGAACCCTGAACAGAAGCTCCACACATTCGTGGTTCGGTGGGAAAGAGGAGGAGTTATAAAGAGAGAGAGAGAGAGAGAGAGAGAGAGAGAGAAGGTTGAATCAATGCCCATAAATCTCCATTCTGGCTCGCTGGTTGAATGGCAACATTTGGTAGGAGGAGAAAGGGAGGAAGAGGAGAAGAGGAGAGAGAGAGGGAGGGGAAATGGACCTGAGAGCAGAGCTGATGGAGGCACATGTTGAACAGGTTTACTCTGATTCACTTCTGATGTTTAGCCTTTAGAGCAGCCAAACTAACATTAACTTCTCCGCATCTCTCTCATTCTTCTCTCCTGTCCTTCTCCTTGCACTCCCCCCTCCTCCTCCTCCTCTTCTTTAACCTCCCTGTTGCTGCATGTTTCAACTGCTGCTGAAAGCTGAGCATTTGGATAGAGAGGACAAGAGGCTAGTGGGGAGCAAGACAGTGAACCCTTGCGCTGCAGGAAATGAGTGATGAACGCACCGAACGCTTTGTGAACGATTAATGGGGCGAGGTAGAGGAGAGAGGTGGGATTAGATTCTGAAGAGGTAAAGTGGCATGGCAGCTGCAGAGGGGAAAAAAGGCCGGGTGGGAGTTTGGGTTTTTTTTTGTATTTTTTTAATGAACTCGGGTACTTTGGCAGAGAGCAGTGACAAGTGGTTTAGTTTGGGGTGATTTGGCAAAGACTAACACTGAGAATGGCGCTGCTGTGAGAGCCGAGACAGACATTGTCTAAAGCTCTCTCTGTTTTTTTTCTTGTTTTTTACATCCATCCTTTTCCTCTCTTCCTCTTTCAGGTATAAGAACGTGGAACGTCTGGTGGCGGAAGAGTACGAGAGGGAGCGCGTCAGGGTGTCGAGGAATCAACCTGCCGTCGACCTGAACTTTGAACCCTCGGAAGCCTGGCCTCCGTCATCATCACGCAGCAGCACGCCGTCTTCCTTCGCCTCCCAGGAGGACGCAGAGGCTGAGCTTGAAGCAGAGACCCCAACTGCCGTTCCCTGCACTCCACCTGAGACTGGTAGGATTGCTGAGAACCATGTTCGATGCATCGATCTGTCAATGAGAACGTGGATGATCGATTATTAGGAGATATAATCGTCTCTTGTTACAAAACTGTAGCCAGTTGGCACCCATATGTATTCTAAAATATTACTGCTACCGCAGACTGGTATGGATCCTGCACACAACAATATCAGGGCAATGTTTAGGTTCATACCTACCTACTATTTTACAGTCTTTACCTTACTATATAATGCACAACTGTTGTTGTGATTTTGCGCTATATCAATAAAACTGAATTGAAAATGCCATTGCTTTCTGCAAGATTTCAAACATAAATTGAGTTACAGCTCCTTAGTGCATGCAAAGACAACATGGATCTACTATGATACACGTAAAGTTTTAGGCGTTAACGGGATCAAGGTTGGGAGCATCCGCTTCTCAGTACCGAGTGCAACGTACCAAAAGAGAAAAAAAAACAGCCTTCAATTCAGTTCATTTTATTGCCTAGAGCTGCTTTATATTGTAAAGTAAAGACCTTAAAACGATACAGAAAAAAACGAACAATGAGACAACCCCCTGTGAACAAGCACTTTGGCGACAGTGGGAGGGAAAAACTACTTTTTAGCAGGAAGCCATCTGTCATGACTAGCTGTTCCCGAGGGGAGGGTCCACTTCCACAGAAATCACACTGTGGAAGAGAGGCAAATATTAATAATAACTAATGATTAAATGCATAATGGTGTATAAACACAGAGGGGAAAAAATGAGTGAAGTAGAAACACCCAGTGCATCATGGGAAGTCCAACGCAGCCTAGGCCTATTGCAGTGTAACTAAAGAAGGTTTTGTGGTCACCTGATTCAGTTCTAACTAAAAAGCTAGTTTCTTGTGTCTGCGTGGTGCTTGTCAGACAGTTGCCAAGATTAATATGGATTTATTTTAATGTTAGTAACTTTGAAAACTAATAGTTAAAAACACAGGATGTCCTGTTCAGTTCCTATCTGAGGGGCCTACGGCACTTATTCTCAACCTTGCATGGTTTTTACTTTGCAGCTCACCATTTAAATTAACATACAGACGCGAGGGAAAAGAAGCAGCAAGAGGGAGACAGATTGTGGAAAGCAGTAAGAGGAGAGGATACTTTTGGAAAAGAGTGAGGGGATATGGGTGAAGGGGTGAAATGAACTTTTGAAAGACGTTTTTGAATGTGCCGTGCCAAAACATCCATGCAAGGAAACAGCCTCGTTTTGGGAGTGCACGCAAAGCCACAAACTGAAGTTGTGTCGCTCACACAGGCTGGTGTTTGAGGCCTCGCGCTGCCGTGTTATTCTAACCCTGCCGGTCTCAGTGCGTGGACTGTGCTGTTGAGTTATGGGTGTCTACCGTGTACACGTGTGTGTTTCGGTGTAAACAGGAACTTAATTCTTCATTTCCTGCTCATATCCTGGTCCTGCCACAGCCTGGCTTTGTGTATGTGCTGTATTATTTACATTCTGTGTTTTTGCTTTTCTTGTCACGAGCAACAGAGGTGCCTTTAAAATACATCTTTCAAACAGTATTTTGTCATAGATATGTCACATGTAGTGCCATATAGTATGTTTCTGTGTGACTGAACTTCAATGGAAGTTGTAAAAAAACATGAGAGGAGGTAAATAACTCTGTAAATAACTCTGATGTTTTTGTGACAGAAGAAGCCAACGACTTTAGTGCCAGCGTAGACGCAGAGGAGAAAGAGGCAGAAGCCACTGCTGAGGAGGAGGAAGAGGAAGGACGGAAAGATGTGGAAATAGAGGAGGAAGTGACAGCAGAAAGGGAAGAGGAAGAAGTTGAGGAACAGGCAGAGGAACCAGAGAAGGAGAGAGAGGAGGCAGAGGAGGACAGTGGCATCCTGAGCGACAAGGAACGGCAGAATGAGGAAGTAAATGAAAAGGACAACTGCTCAGCCTCCAGCATCTCCTCCGCCAGCAGCACTCTGGAAAGAGAGGAGAGGGGCAGCAATGAGAGTGGTGGGTTTTAAAAGGAAAAAGTGGAAATTAATAAATTTTTATGATTTAGATTTGGTTTCAAGAACCTGCATTTATGATTCATTTCACTCTAATGAAACTAGAAAGTCACTGAGCTGCAGTGTGCGTTTTGTTCCTTTCCGTCTTTAACCACATCGCCCTCTTTCCAGGCTTTAAGGAGGCAGAGGTGAATGAGAACTGCAACAAACTCCTCAACAGCAAACTCTTTATGCTCGACATGCTGTACTCCCAGAACAAGAAGCCCAGCGATGAGGAGGAAGAGGAAGATGTGGACAAGGAGAAGGAGGAAGGGGAAGGGGAAGGGGAGGACAAAGAGGCTCAGCAGGATGCAAACAGGCAACCTGGGGAAGACCAAGAGAAGAACAGCAGGGACGAGAAGTCGGACCATCGCGGCAGCATCCGACCGATCGCCGAGCGGTTCGGAGACTTGATCAAGGACATCAGCACGACTCACGCTCATTCGGACAGCCCAGCCAACGAGCCCCCTCCTCCCCCGCCCAAAAAGGAATCGGACACGATCTGGGACCAGCTGCTGGCCAGCCCTCGAGAGCTGCGCATCGGGGACATCAACTTCACCGACCTGACAGAGGAAGACGACAAGGACATCCTCGATGCCGTTTTGATGGGGGGCTGCGGCGAGCTCCCGCCCCTGCCCCCGCCTCCGCCCTGCATCCCCCGCTTCCCTCCACCCCCACCCATGTTGGGCAGTTGCCCTCCGCCACCACCCTTATTTGGCAGCATGAGGCCTCCACCTCCTCCTTCATTTAACGCCCTAATTCCAGTGCCTCCTCCCCCAGAGCCGCCTCTCTTTAACAAAAAGAAGAAGACGATCAGACTCTTCTGGAGTGAGGTGAGAAAAAAAACACTCACATTATAATTTCATTGCTGTATTGATAAAGTTTTGTTGGGATGGTGTGTAAAACATTGAGAAAAAGTACCATGGAAATGTCTTGAGTTTTTCTTTGGACATTGGCTGCTTTAAGAACCACCTTCAGATCAGCCCTTGTACCTGGCAGTGAAAGATGGTGTTTTAATTCCAGTTGGAGGCACAAATCACCTCATCAGAAATGCTGTGAACAAGCCATTCTTAAGGAAGGGAACGACGGAGAAATGGCTGAGGGGAGTCAAATTACACAAGAACTGGATGGAAAATTGGTGGCAACAGATCTTACGGAGTGATTAAAATAAATTTTGCTTCAAAGCTTAATCAACGTGTACACAGGAGAGAGAGGAGGTCAGGAGAGAGATGCAGCAGTGACTGTCTACTGTTATGGTTTAGGCTGTGTTTCAGTCAGTAGTGTTGAGTGGGCATCTTGTCCGAAATGATGGAATTATGAATGCAGAAAAGTACCAACAGATACAGTGTAATAAAATACCACCTGGAAAGCATCTGATTGGCTTCATTTTACAGCGTGACAGCTGCCTAAAACACACTGTAAGTGCAGCAAAAGCATACCTGGATAGGAAAACACACAATGGAACAATCAGTCATGGATTGGACTCCCCAGAGCTCAGACCTCAACATTATCGAGGCAGCGTGGAATCATCCTGACAGAGAACAGGATAAAAGACAGTCAATATCCAAAGAAGAGCTGTAAAAGTCCTTTAAGAAGCCCGGAGAACTATTCCTGAAGCCTGAAACGAAAATACAGGAAAGTTTACCTAAAAGTGTTCAGGCAGAATAAAGGTGGTCGTACTGAATACGGACTTTGAAGCTTGTTATAATTGTACTTACTCTTTTTTTACCTTTTTATACTATATTTCCAAGTGTGTTTGCTGACGTTGAAACAAATTGCTGTGCATATTTCCCTATTTCTATATATTTGCTAGCAAAATATATAGAAATGAGGGGCGGGTGAAGACTTTTGCACGGCATTATAGTATGCTATAATTCGCACATCATTTAAATCCCTTATTCAACCGACAATAACACATCAAATACAGGCAACAGGACATTGTTATTACATTTTGAAAAATATATTCCTACTGTGTTACATATTGTAAGCATTCAGGACCTGAGGTGTCCAGTCCTAGAGTATGTGTTAGTTTGTCTGGAAGTCTTTCGAGTGTTTTCTATTTCTTGCACGGTAGATTTATAACTTGGATCCGTCTGTGCAACAGTGAAGTATAATCACTTTCAGTGGTGATTTTTAATACTGCTCGAGGGCCTAAACAATATAAGCATTTAAGATTTATTCGACTATGTCCGTATTCTCTATTGCCGAAGATGCTATGGGCCAAAATACCAAGTTGATGTTTTTTTTTTTAAACTGCATGTTTCCATTAGCCAGTTAAGATGAAACAGTCACCAGAAACAATGACTCACTCAACATGTTCCTTTGGCCGCTGGTATTTGTGGTTCGTTGAGTTCAGAGTCTCTCATTTACCTCTTTTATTGTAGGAAGTGGGAGTCTGACACATGTCTCCATCTGATGCACTCATGCTTGTTTTGTTTGTGATCAGGTGCGTCCGACAGACTGTCAGTACAGGGACTACAAGAGGAGTGGAGAGTCATTCTGGTCCAAACTGGAACCGGTGAAGTTGGACACAGCCAAACTGGAACACCTGTTTGAGACAAAGTCAAAGGAAATACCAGTTACAAAGGTATGTAACTGTACGATACTGACTCCAAAAACTAGTTCTAGCAGCATCTAAGAGAAGTGCTGCGAGATTATCCATTTAATAACAATAATTAGAACTAGTTCAAAATTTGCTTTTTATATAAATTATCAAATCTTTGTCAAGCAGTTAAAAGTTTTTGTCCATTATTTTTTTTACTTTGAAGGCAGATTTTTCACAGGTTAAACAAGGTCATGTGTGTCTTGATCCTGATCAAACGGTGCAGTCGGTTGTAATTCTCACAAAGCCTCAAAATAAGAAAAATATGATCTGCAAAGAAGGGAAGATAAAGCCAGGCCTCTCGCACTTTGAACTCCTGATCCACTGCTACCCCCCAATATATTTTTGAGCTGAATGAGTTAGTAGTAGGTCACTTCAGTTCAGCTACTGGACTACAAATAATGTGACGGCATGATGGTGGTCTGTAGTTATCAAAGCAGCGCAAGCGAAGTGGACCACCGGTGCACTGAAGCCATCTGAGGTCAGGAGAAGCTTCATTCATGTTGCTCTCATAATGTGCATTCTTAACCTTCCTATTAAAATAACATGGTTAGAATATTTAAAATCAAATAAAGTTTCCCTTCTACAGCCGGTGTACTTTTGTGACACGTATTTCTTTTGTCTCCAACCTTAAAGGTACAGTCAGTCGTTTGTTTTTTATTTATTTAATAGAAAAAAAAAGAATGTTGTACACATAAATTTACATTGAGTAGCGTGTAAGTACGTCTTCCAACAAACTGATGTATTCTCATGAGCTTAATCAATACATGAAAAATACATAGGACTAGACACTGGTTTGTGAAGTCCCGCCATCATGTATGTGGCTATATAGCAGACACATATGTAGTACAACAAAGTTAGAGTAAAAAGGGAACTCAGGCATTTGCGTCCTGTGGAGGCAAATTTTAATTCATGTCTGCACGTTCCGACTCTGAATATGAAGGATCATACCATTTTTTTATCATCTGAGAGGGGTCCTGTTCATCAAAGAAGGAAAAATGGAGTGAAAAAAACAAAACACGACCACTATCTGAAATAAATCTCTTGAATTGATTTCAGCGCTCTAACACACAAAAACATGCTATGAACATGCTTATTTATTCCCAATATTGTTGCAATTGCATACCGCCAGCAGAGTAGACATGCAACCCCTCTGTCTCCGGGTAGCTTAAAACTTGGGAAACATCAAACATATAAACTGTATTTACACATTGCATAGTTACAAGACACATGTTAATCCTCGTCTTGTTCTAATAAAAAAACAGTCACAAGTTTCTGTTTGGATGGCAAAAAGGTCTTGTGGTGTTTGTACAAACTCGCATTGTGTTGTACTTAAATTCCTACACAGTATATTAACTTTTCCTTCATGCTGGGAGTGCAGCTCCACGTTGTTGAAATTTCACAGGAAGTATCGTAAAAGCTCCTGTCTGTGCTACACCAGCACTTCATTTCCGAGTCACTAAATATGAGGAGTTTCAGAGGGCAGCAGATGCCACTTCCCATCATACAGCTCCACGGGCCAGTTTAAGCTTCACCAGTGACACTAACAAGGTCTTTGCACCTACTCTGTTACACTGTTAACTGTTGCCATGCTATGACTTCCTTCCTTTAATAGTTTATGATGGCGGTGAGGTTGATGCCCCTACATTGACACTCACATAAATAAGAATGCGCACACACACACACACACACCTAGTATACAGCTAATCTGTCATGGTGTTTCCTGCTTCTACTGCCCATTTAGTTCCCACAGCTGTGATCAATGTAACCTGAGTGATGGGCCCTCTAATCCATACAAGCCCATAAACCAGACCACACTGAGAAACGAGACGCAGAAAATACAGGAGGGAGCAAAACAGAGATCCAGCAGTGACCCCCCTCCCCCCGTCTGTATTTTTATGCTCCAGAAAACAGCGGCCGATGGCAAACGCCAAGAGATCATCGTTTTGGATTCCAAAAGGAGCAACGCCATCAATATTGGTCTGACAGTCCTGCCTCCACCTCGCACCATCAAGACAGCCATCCTCAACTTTGACGAGTATGCTCTCAACAAGGAGGGCATAGAGGTGAGAGATTCAAACAATGGTAAAAAAGAAAGGGAGTGATAAACAGATCACATCTGCACTTTGCTGTCCTCTCTAATCCCACAATTTCATTTTTCCCCTCACAGAAAATCCTGACGATGATCCCCACAAAGGAGGAGAAGCAGAAGATTCAGGAGGCTCAGCTGGCCAACCCTGATGTCCCGCTGGGCTCTGCAGAGCAGTTTCTCCTCACCCTGTCCTCCATCAGTGAGCTCTCTGCCAGACTCCAGCTCTGGGCCTTTAAAATGGACTACGAGGCAACGGAGAAGGTGAAACAACAAAAACCTTAAGAGTGTTAAGAAAAATGTACTTTCCATAAGGGGAGGGAACCAACACCATCACTACATCCACATTTGAAATGATACTTAGCAAGTAAAAGTGGTTTCCTTAAAGCAGAAACAGACCACAGAGGTTTGAGCAAATGTGCTCAGCATGTGTGCTTATTGTGTGTACTCTTTAAACCCGTATCACTAAGTATCAACATCCTTTTAGTACAAAGAACATCCGCAAAGCATCAACATAGTTACATCATGACAAAATATGCACGCTTATTAGCGGCACCTCGTCTTCTTCTGGCACGGCGTCGTGTTTTATTCGAGCGAAGAATGCATCCAGGAGGAGAAGTTCAAAGCCAAAGCCTGGAGTATGAGAAACATGCTGCCCCTCTGTTACCGCCCTGTACATTTTACAGCATCCAGCGGGATGTTGTTGTCTTTAATCTCCATGTAAGGCACGATTCCCCCCACCGCATATTCGGCAGAGCCGTGCTCCCGGCTCCGCTTTGGAAGTGGAAGCTTTAATGGAGGGAAGCATAGCATGCAGGCACACAAACACATGCACTCAAGAGAACCGGCTGCACAGAAACAAGAGGTCGACTTAATCAGAAACATGTTTTGTGCTGAAGTTTGACTGAAGCAGCAACCTCTGTGGCAACCTCTCGCGACCTTAAACAAGAGCAGATGATTTTAGGTGGCAGACAACATGCACCTGTTCGCTGTTTATTTAATGGCAGACTAATGAAACACATGTCTTTGGGAGTCTTAATTAACTTGTATAACTGTGTGTGTGTGTGTGTGTGTGTGTGTGTGTGTGTGTGTTTTCCTACTAGGAAGTAGCAGAGCCACTGCAGGATCTGAAGGAGGGTATGGATCAGCTGGAGAAGAACAAAACTATCCGCTACGTCCTCTCTACGCTGCTCTCCATCGGAAACTTCCTCAACGGCACCAATGTGAGTCATGACTATTACATCAGATTACTGGGAGACAAGTCAGTAGAATCTGAGTTTGTTTCTCAAAATAAACACAACATTCCTGTTCCAGGCTAAAGGCTTCGAGCTGACCTATTTGGAGAAGGTTCCAGAAGTAAAGGACACGGTCCATAAGCAGTCACTGCTCCATCACGTTTGCTCTGTGGTGGTGGAAAACTTCCCTCAGAGCACCGACCTCTACTCAGAGATAGGAGCCATCACGCGCTCTGCAAAAGTATGCTGTGCATTCACTGCTAACCTATTCTGCATCTCTACACTGTAAAAGATCAAGAGTTACATTTGCTTGAATTTTGTCAAAATAAGTCCAAAAACCTAAAAAGATAAAACATAATTTTTTTCCCCTGACTGAACTGAAGTTGGAAGCACCTCACGCCACAATCAAATTATCAACCCGCAGCCAATAATCATTTAAATTTCAGAGCAGAAGGGGAAAGGAACCTTACCTGTTAAACATGCAAACAAAAGCTGTTGAGGAAAAGTGTATCCCTGGTTAGTTGTTGGTTGAATGTGTGTGTGTGATCCCAGGGCCTTTTTGAAGGTTGAGACGTGGTTTTTGGTTTAAAATTGGTGTTGTTTAGGATGAATTATTAGACACACATTTAAAAAAAAAAAGTATGTGCAAGAGTAGTTGTCCTAAATATTTATAACAATTAAAAGTTTCACTTCTATCACCATGAAAGTTTTGAATGTGGTTGGATACTTTTAGGTGACCTTATAAATATCATGCATTTTGATTTATTAGCGCTTAAAATAAATTTATGTATGACCAGAGGATTTTGACCCACTGTAGATTAAACTGTAGATTTGCAATGGCCAGATCAAGGCAAGAGCCAGTGGCATATAGAATAGTGTCATCAGCATGTAAATTCTACATTGCAGTTTTGAGTGGCTGAGATAAAGTTGCTTATATAGAGAGTGAATAAAAGAGGTCCAAGAATAGATCCCTGTGGAACACCTATATAAATGGTAAGTGGACTTTAAAATGGACCTGAAACCATTAGAGGGGCTGTTCATCCAGACAACTGAGAATCATTTTTGAAATAAAATTCAATATAAGCCGAGGACATAAAGATGAACACACATATAGATATTCTTTAAATCTTTAGTATCATTTTACAGAAATCTTGTAAATGGGCACTAACATCAGCATAACTTTGTGCTGAACATTGGGGAGGTCAAGATCTCTGTCTAAATAAATAAATAAATCTGGGTAAATTCCCAGATGATTAAACGTGCAACTATTTTGCTGGTAATAACTGAAATAAGTAAAGAAAATCAACAGCCTATTTATGCAAGATAATTCCTAATTTTGTTGGGGGGCTATATTGGTTGGGTCTGATTATTGGGGGGGCCATAAACCCCCAAACCTCCCTGGAAATTACGCCCCTGGGCACTAAGATATCCTGTGTTTGAGTAATTTGAATTGGATTGTATAAACGTTTTTTTCAACAGGTGGATTTTGACCAGCTGCAGGAGAACTTGTGTCAAATGGAGCGGCGCTGCAAAGCCTCGTGGGACCACCTGAAGGTGATTGCCAAGCACGAGATGAAGCCCCAGCTGAAGCAGAAGATGTCCGACTTCCTCAAAGATTGCGCAGAGCGAATCATCATCCTTAAGATTGTTCACCGCAGGATCATCAACAGGTAGCTCGTCTCACAGTTTGAATCATTTATTATTGATGTTTACCACAAAAAAACAAAACAAAACTAATTAGTCTACTAAAACCAACACTGTGCTGTGTGAATGAGGAAATCTGTGTAGTGCAACACATAAAACAGGAGGTAGGAAGAGTTGCCATCACCCTCATCTTCTTCCTTTCAGGTTCCACTCCTTCCTGCTGTTCCTTGGTCACCCGGCCTACAGTGTGAGAGAGATCAGCGTCCACAGGTTCAGTAAAATCCTCAGCGAGTTTGCGCTGGAGTACCGGACCACCCGAGAGCGTGTGCTGCAGCAGAAACAGAAACGAGCCGACCATCGCGAGCGCAACAAGACCCGAGGAAAGATGATCATGGACGTAAACACTCCTGTGAGTATTTCTCTCTCTCAAACACGCGCGCGCACACACACACACACACACACACACACACACACACACACACACACACACACACACACACACACACACACTTCCAACCCCTTTTTGTTCTTGTTTTCTTCTTCAAACTGAAGTGCTGCTTTTTCATCTTTCTCGCTTCATTCTATTCTATTTGCAACTATTCTTTGACTTTCACTCTTTATTTCTCCCATAGTCTGATGATGAAGAGGAGCGTGAGGTATCAACTGTCTGTGTGTTTGTGTGCATGAATCCACTAACTGCATCTAAACGACTAAACGATACGTCAAAGGCACCAGGCACTGTACTGTTTGCAGTTGGATGTTTTTCTTGGTGCTTTGCCGTGTTAAAGTTCAGAATACTCAGCTGCTAAATTCTGATCCTCTTTGATTCCGTCTCGCTCCAACAGTGTGGTCGGAGTAGCGCAGGGAGCAACAACAGCGCCCCCAGTGGGGGTCAGGAAATTGAGCAGCCTCAGGGTTTGGAGCATGCCGAGGATGCTGCAGAGCACGAGCACATGAAAGCGGTGCTGAGAACCAGCCTCAGTGGCAGTGACAAGGAGGGCAGCGGCGTGCCGGGACTGCGGACACGGACCAGGTCACGGCCTGGACGAGGAGGTGGGGAAGGGAGAAAGAAGATTTCTGGAGTTGGGTCACTCGAAAGGATTTCCCTACTAAAGATTTTCTCACCTGTTTATGCAGGACGCAGCATGCAGGCATGGACTCCGCCTGTGGAGGACCCTCAGATCTGTGGAGATGATGCTGCAGACGAAATCATGGAGCGCATAGTGAGGTCAGCCACTCAGGGTCCAGGAACCAGAACCCAGCCCAGAGAGAGGAGGAGATCCAGGGCCAACCGCAAATCATGTACGAGCTCACCTCTGTCCCAACTGCACATGTCACGCTAATTTAAGTTCTGAATATATCAGGTTTTCAAACTGAAAGCATGACCATGAAAATGTATCTAATCTAAGAAGCTGACTGCATAGTGGATGATGAGTAACACCTCCAAGAAGACATCAGGAAACAAGCATAAGAAAAAATATGTGAAATATAGTTTGAGATTTTTCAAAAAAGAAAAAAAAACACTTCAAAATCATGACACTGCTTTCATATAAATATAAAGCTAAATACAGCAATCAGAGTAGCTGAAAGCGAAGGGAAATTAAGCACCTTAAAGTCACTACAGGCAAAAACATAATTGTTTCTACATGAGGTAGAGTACAGTTTGTAGACTGTATATAAAAGATGGACTCTTTACAGATCCTTAAATGACACACTGTGGTTATTAAAGTCCTGCTGCTGAAACCACAAGCATGGTGTTTTATCTGTCTTATCTTTCTAAAACCAAACATTACCTACCTGGTGCCTGGTGGGTCTAACATGAAACCGAGTGACACACACACACACATATATATAGTTATTTTTTGCTTCCCAAACATGTTTTATTTCATACTAGTAAATGTCTGCTTAGATGTATATTTTAGTATTTTATTTGTTGGAAATTTCAGAAAGTTGTTGCATATTTAATGAGAGTATATTTCATTCGCTCATTCGGATCAAGGAGTCTAACCCATGCTTGAGTCAAAGGCTCTCATAAACCCCCAGCTGCTCCACTCTGCATGCCAAATATACACGTTTCTCTCCAATGTCTCCATTAAATGTGAGATGGGAGAGAAAAGTTGTATAAAGCACTTTCAGTGCTCAGAGTAGAAGATATGTTTTCCACATACTCTGAGCCAGAAATCATTACTTCAGCAGCTTTTACATATAAGTTTTTACATACCAGACTTTCCAGCTCAGGTCCTGTGTGTTGGAACCTTTCAGATCCTGATTTTTTTTCTAGCAGCACATTGATAGGAAATAAAGTCATAAAACGTAATATTCAGAATCCTCCGTGTGTAAACAGTTTATTTTTTCTATTAGTCAACAAAGTGAAATTTGGCTTTATCTCATACTTAGACATCTCTTTGCAAATACCGAGGTGGTAATTTAGATGGCTAGGAGCTCATCTGCATGTTTAAACATGCAACTTCAAAAAACCTATTCACGTCAGAAAATAGATTTCTAATGTAAGCACTCAACTGCATAAGTTTAATGGTTATTTATGGCCTCTTAATTACATGTTCACCATTAATTTCTCTGTTTAAAACCAAGTAAATATGACTGTTATTTGTTGATTGTTACCAAAGCCGAGATATGGATTGTAATAAACCCCATGCAGAGCAGATGTAAGTCTCAGCAGGTTAATTACAGTATATTATAAATCCTGGAGCATGCATTCAGTTAGTATGTAGTGCAGAACTGGAGAACATGAAAACATCACACGACTGCACGGTGACTCTCCGCGTCTTCTCTTCACAGTGAGGCGGACGCTGAAAAACGGCCTGACGCCAGAAGAAGCTCTCGCTTTAGGGCTAACTGATTCCCCAGAGCCACAGATGTGATCATCCACCTCTCGCCGTGAAAACTCAGCTTCAGATGTCTGTGTGAAATCTCTGTCAGCCTTCGTCCTTTTAGGTTTTTCCCAGCGGCTCTTTCTGCCTGATGTTTCTGAGTGAAGAGGCGGCATTACGACATTTTCACCTTCCAGAAGAAACAGTGGAGGTCACGAGGGAATGCTTCTCATAAGGACTGATTCTGTTCAGTTAGGCAAGGAAAAGGAAAATGTATTCAAGTGACGCTGCCTCTACACTGAATTATTTATTTATCTGAAAAGGATTTGAATGCTGGGATGATTTTCGCTTGTGAGTGTCAGCAGCTGTGACGTCGCCGTTTTTGGGGTTTGTTTTTTTTTTCTTCATTTGTTTAAACTGTGAATTTTGGTTGTGAAGTTTGCCAGGCTGAGGATGAATTTGAATTTGTTCCCTGGAGAAAAAACAAAGATTATCAGTAAGAGAATCTACACATCTGAAAAGTAATGAGCGTGGCTGTGCTTTTGTAGGGACGTGAAAGGTTATCAAGCTGATGAGTGCCTTTCACTTCAAAGGGGCGATGCTGTACCTCCGTTCTCTCTTCGTTAACGTATTCACGTCCTAAATTTCACTTCCTAAGACATGGTTCTCATGAGTATTACTGTTGAAAATCTTCTCTGTTTTGTTTGTTTTTTGTTTTTTTCAGTATTTATTTGCAAAGCTCTGACGTCTTGCACCTTAAATAACATTAAAGTGGACCCATTGTGCTCATTTCCCACTCCATATTTTTAGTTTTTTGGCTCCGCTAGTTTAAAAAGAATCCTCTTTAATCTTAACACAAGCCGTTTTAACCCCCCCGCCCTTTAAGCCAACTCTTTTCTGATTGGCTTTCTCTTAAAAACAAAAGATTTGATCGTATTAGGGATATCTGCTCTCATCGATCATACAGTGCCATGAGTAGGAAAGAAAAAAGGCTCAGTTTTGAAGTGTGTGGCTCACGGGGTTACTGCATATATGCTGACACGCTTACTTGAAACTGCATACGCCAGTGTAACAGTGCATACTTGCCAGAAAACGAGGAAGAGCATAATAAGTCCACTTTAATAGTCTCATGCTGAAATGAACGACTGAAAACACAAAAAATAGTTTTTAACTCAGAGGAACTGTTTGTAAAGTGTAAAAAGAAAAAATAATATGGACTTTTTTTTAAAAAAACAAAACAAAAACATTTTAATAATCTATTTTGAGGAACATGCAGACAGTTCTGCATGATATGTGTAAATGCCCTTGTCAGCTGCCAGGTCCTAAATACTGTAAACTCTACAGTGTGCATGTTTAGTGCATTTCACATTGTGTATTTTTGTAATTGCTGTAGAAACGTGTATTATAGTCTGAGACAAAGGATCAATTGTGGCTTGTTTTTTCTTTTTGTGAATTGAAGAAATGTGTTGCTCCCTGCTAAGAGAGAGAAACAGAGGGAGGAGCATTATCTGGACGTTTGATTTGAGCTCTGTGGTCACACTCTGTCACGTACCAACTTGAACAGTCTAGACGCAAGAAACTGGGAAACACCACTGCATGAATGCCATGTAGTGAGCTGAACGTTCTTATAAACACTTTCACTTGAAATGCCGTGTATACACATTCTGCAATAAAATAAAAACCATAGAGTGCAAACTTGGATCTGCGTGTCATTCCTTCCCCCAGCGTTCACCTCTGTGATTGTGAGCCACGTGGTGTGGTTCTACTTGATAACCTTTGGAATAATCAAGTGCCGTAAAATGCGCTGCTGCTGCTGCTCGCTTTACGGTGTTTGTCCAGTTTGTGCAGCTCTGCATTCATTCATGGTTTTGTTAATCAGTGCTCAGCGCTGCGTCTTTGGTCCCTGCGTCCATGGCAAAGTTAATGAGTCTGCTGTGGGGGGCTGGATCACCTCCCTGCTGGCGTGTTATGATCACTCTGGAGGAGAAGAAGCTGCAGGGTTACAAACGCAAACTGCTGTCCTTTGAGAAAGGAGAGCACAAATCTCAGGAAGTCTTGGAAGTCAACCCAAGAGGACAGGTAGGTGCACCGCACCCATAATGATCACAGCAAAGTGTACAACCATGACATAACAGCCTTTAAAAAAAAAAGTATTATAGTTATTTTAACACATATCAACAGGGGTAGCGTCTGGATAGAAGACCAGTCTCTTACTGACAGAGATGAAGGCACAATGTGGGAGCAGCTAGCACATAGACTGTATGTAAAAGATGTCTGTAGAGTCCCTGTTCAGGTGTGTCTGAAAGCTTGTTTTTCAAACTATGGGTACAACACACAAACAGGGGCATCTGCTAATTCGTCCTAAATAACGTGCTCTCAAAGGCACTAACAGCACAGATACAAGGTGCACTACACAATGATGAGCCTCAAAACCTGACGTCTTCTGCCAATTTTTTTCTGTCAGCTTCCCGCGTTCAAGCACGGAGACATCATCCTGAATGAGTCCTGTGCAACATGCTTATACCTCGAGGTAAACAGCAATATTTTAATTAATTACTTGAATTTATTGTATTTATAATTTGTGTAGCTTTTAGTACACTGCTTTGATTATTGTTTTCTCACTGTTGAAACAGAATCAGTTTAAGTCTCAGGGCATCAAGCTGATTCCTGACAGTGCTGATGACCAAGCCGCGATGTACCAACACATGATGGAGGGCCTTGCCCTCACTGATAAACTCAGTAAGTTACACTTGCACAAGTCTGAGCGCTGAGTTACAGAGGGGACAGAAGCCATGAAGACAGTCACACATTAATGTGCGTTCTGCTTCAGATTCAGTTATCTACTACGACTGCTCCGTCCCTGAAGAGGAGAGGCACGACTCTGCTGTAAAGAGAAACAAAGAGGCTCTGACTGCTGAACTCAAACTGTGGGAGGGTTACCTGGAGAGTGTACGAACAATACGCACACACTTGTGTACACTTGCAGGCACTCACACACTGTGTTGACAGTACTGCGTCTTTCACTTCTCCATCTAGGTGGCTGCTGGCTCATACCTAGCAGGGGCCTTCTCCCTAGCCGATGTGATCGTCTTTCCAAGCATCGCTTGTGCATTTCGTTTCGGGTGGGTAGCTAAGCAGTTGATTTGTGTGAAGCTGCAGTCCAATCGCCTTTTTCCAGTAACATGATGTGTTTTCTCTTTAGGCTGTCTGTGGGGCGTTATCCTAAATTGGCCAAATATTACAGCCTGCTGAAGAACAGAGCCAGCATTAAAACCACGTGGCCCCCACACTGGGTGGCCAGTCCACAGGGTTATGACATCCTGAAGGACCTCTGAAACACAAAGAATCTTCCCTTTGTCATTTTAGAGAATTCCTGTAAGTCTGTGAAATAAAAACATTTAAACAGCTTGCTTACTGTACTCTTAATTTTTCACAAGATTTTTTTTTATTCTTAAAACTTGACCACAGCAGCAACAAATCACCTTATAGATAAAGCTTTGTTAAAGCACTTTGGTTTTGGGTCCTTCTCCCATGTAGTGAGTGGCAATATGACCTTTTTGTAGTGTGAGGAGAAAGTTTTCCATCATGTTGGGTGGTTTTCAGAGTCACCTCCTCCATTCACATGTAGGATCCTAGAAGGGTCATTTCTAGGATGACTTTGTTCTCTTTATATGCTCCAATTAAGATCAATTGTCAAAGAATATGGAATTTCATTTAACTATTATGCTGATGACTTAGTGATCTATCTCCCTCTCAAATAAATAAATGAATGCAGTGAATTTTGAACCTGAATGAGCATAAAACACAAGTGGTAGTATTCGGGCCTCCTGACTCTCACTCCTACTCGAAAGGTGAAAGCTTCATGTTTGATAAACAAATAAAAGCTGTTGTTAGAGCTAGTTTCTTCAAACTGAGGTTCTGAGGCTCTGCTTTGGTTTTGGGTTGTTTTGACAGTCACCATATAAGACCATATTCCCCCTGCTTTGGCTTCTTTGTTGTGTTTAAGAAGGGATTTTAAAATCAGCATGTCTCTACCTTCCTGAGCTTTTAACTACACAATCTCCCAAAATATCACTGAGGTCGTCTGACCAGATGCTTCTGCATATATCTCAGATCGGGCCTTTGCTGTAGCTGACTCGGAACTTTGGACCTGCTTGCTGCTTCACATCAGGACCTGACCACTGTCTTTCAAAACATATTTTTTATTCCTTGGCTTTTTCTCTGAGTCTTAACATTCGTTATTTGTCTGTATTGTGTTTTTTTTTTTATTGCTTTTACTGGCTTATTTTATTTTTACATCACTCAGGCTGACGCTTGCTGTTTATATATTTTCTTACAAATAAAATGACTTAATGTTGCAATTTGCAATAAATGTTAACACAGCTTCCATCAGTTATTCTTCATAAAAACAGCTTATTTATTTCAGGTCAGTCACCTTTCTAATTATGCTAAAATACTATATAATACTATATTGTATTGGGATAGAGGCATATGTGAATATTTGGAGGAGGATGTGTACAATGTACATCTTGTCATCGACTACACAAAGTGCAGAAGGTACACAAACAAACATATTTTATTTTTTTTATTATTTCATTTTTCATATTATTTATTTCAACAAATCATTCAGTGGTGACTATCAAAAATATAAAGGAGGCAAACTGATAGAAGATGACTGAGTTGTAGTTTTTTCTTCCAGCCAGTAGATGGCAATCACGCTCTTATAAAAGCTTGACATCCCCTCCTACAAACCATAAGAAAAGTAAGTTGAGTATTTGTCGTCTGCGCATTTGCTTTCTGCGTCCAGTTCAGTGACCGTCCACACTGTGAATCTCAAGTTAAAGCCATGGCCAAGGCAATGACTCTGCTGTGGGCGACCGGCTCTTGTCCCTGTTGGAGGGTGATGATCGCTCTGGAGGAGAAGAACCTGCAGGGCTACAACCAAAAACTGCTGTCCTTCGATAAAATGGAGCACAAGTCCAAAGAAGTGTTAGATATAAACCCCAGGGGACAGGTAGAGACGATCTTTTATCAAATCACCCCGTATAACTAACAAAACACTTGACTTTGCACCGTAATATTATATAATAGCCTCACGTTAACGCCACGGTCATAAACACTGATATCTGCGCTGTTGCTCTGCAGGACGGTTAACGGATAAAGAGTTGCAGTAATGGCGGCAAATAGTGTCAACTCTGATTAATGCTTTTACAAAATCATAAAAAACTGAACGTTTCATTTAGCGTATATTCATTTACTCAAGGAGATTTTTTTTCTTCAAGGAAGACTCTTCAGGACACGCCCTGCTGCACCTGATTGGATGAACATTTCTCGTGAGCTGACACGTGCTCGAAAAAATATGGGCTGTAGAGACGAGCACGCGAGTTTACAGCCGTGTTTCGAACTGCACCAACATGGCGGCTCGTTTACATTGGAGAAAAGTTAACGGAAATGTGTTTATGAAAGCATCGAAGGCGAGAAATGCACCGTGTAGCTGTCTTCATTTATCATAAAAACCGACTAGTTTAAAATGTTTAAATGCATATTAAAGCTTTAAGATAACCAGTTTGTACTTGACTAACATATACTAGCACATTTCCATCAGACTTTAAATGCGTCTTATTGAATTTATTAGGGAACAGCACAAAAGCAGGACAGTGTTAAATAAAATGTAGAAATGAGGGGTTGTATCGTTGAATATGGGCTCTTGAATATAACCTGCAGCTGACTAAGTGTAGTAAAATAAGCAGTTTAATTTACATCTTTCTTTACACTTTCCAAATCTCAGACTGGAAACTGGCCTTTAACCATAAATACGGGAAACACTGCAGAGTGTTATTTTATCCCAGTAAAGTTCTGTTAAAATAAGTAATCAATTTTTATAAAAATTGTATTTGTTTGATATACAAACGGTTAACCTAATTAACACCCAGTAGCCTTAGCATTAAAACCTGTTATACAGTACCTAATGACAGTTTTCTTGCTGACACTATTATAATTTCTTTTTCAGATTCCCACTTTCAAACATGGAGACAATGTCATCAATGAATCTTACGCAGCCTGTTTTTACCTGGAGGTGAGAACGTCATTTTGACAAAATATTCACTCACACTGAATGCAACATCACAAAATGTGCCCCAGTTAAATGTGTGTCTTTTCCTAATGTCTTGCAGAGCCAGTTTAAATCCCAGGGAACCAAACTGATCCCAGATGGCCCAGCAGAACAAGCTCTGATGTACCAGCGCATGTTTGAGGGTCTCACATTCTACGAGAAACTCAGTAAGTGTTATCTGTATTTTCAAATCCTGATATTTATCCTGCTTTTATAAATTATTCCTTTGAGCCTCAATTCTCTCAAGGAACTTAGGAATGCTGCAAAATGCATATCTCAAATTTTAAACGGAACCATTTTTAATCAGAGTATTGCATAAAGTCAGTTACACTTGTAGGATATTGATCTGGTCAGTTTTGTAGCAGATGGTAGCATGAGGCGATACCTGGACCCTAGAGGTATTCCAACTCCTCCAGGATACGAACCATTGACAGAAGGTTTGCTGTGTCTCCCAGCACAATCTCAAGAGCATGGAGGAGATTCCAGGAGACAGGAAGTTACTGTAGGAAGCCTGTACAGGGCTGTAGATGGTCCTTAACCCATCTTCTTTGTGCAAGAAGGAACAGGGTGAAACACTGCCAGAGCTTGAATATGACCTCCAGCAGGACACTGGCATGAATGTCTGACTAAACAATCAGAAACTGACTTCATGTGGGTGGCCCCTGTCCTCACTGCCTGACGCCATGAAGCCAGATTTGCTTTTGCCATAGACTAGCAGA
The DNA here is from genome assembly GCF_900408965.1 of Simochromis diagramma. Classification (NCBI taxonomy): domain Eukaryota; kingdom Metazoa; phylum Chordata; class Actinopteri; order Cichliformes; family Cichlidae; genus Simochromis; species Simochromis diagramma. The sequence goes on along the minus strand of NW_024387523.1, from coordinate 17,531,623 downwards.
ATTGGCAGGTTCATCACTGGTGCTCTGTGTCTGCAATCTGACATCTAGTGGTAACATTTTGCATCTATAATGTTAATATTTTACGTATGTTTTGTTTTTCAGGTACAGTTGCCTACTATGAGTGGTATGTCCCTGAAGGTGAGAAACATGAATCGGCTCTGAAGAGAAACAAAGAAGCTCTGGTCACTGAACTCAAACTCTGGGAGAGTTACCTGCAGAAGGTATGTGCATAAACACACAAACTCAGACAGACTCGGCCTGCTTTGATTTGTTCCAACTGTATTTTTTCTTTCTTTTTTTTCTTTTTTCAAGCTGGGCTCAGGCTCTTACCTGGCAGGACCATCTTTCACGCTAGCAGATGTGGTCGTTTTTCCAACAGTTGGCGCACTCTTTGGGTTTGGGTAAGCACGCAGAGGCTGTTTGCATTTCCACGTGGTCTCATCAGTAAAATGAAGGATGATCTGTAGACATGGGACTTGAAAGTCTTCTTAATTCTGATTCGTAGGTTGTCTCCAGAGCGTTATCCTAAACTGGGAGAGTACTACAATCTGCTGAAGGAGAGACCCAGTGTCAAAGCCAGCTGGCCTCCTCATTGGTTGGAGAACCCCAAAGACCAAGATAAACTGAAAGACTCACTGAAAGACATCTGATATTCATACAGATGTAAACATGATGCTGCATAATGACAGAGCAGCTTTTGTTGCCCTTATGCATTCTGTGTATACCTAACAACAGTTTCTGGTTACTCATACATGTTCAGCGTTGTCTAATAGCAGAATAACTCAGTCACACTATCGTAAAGTAAAGAACTAGTTTTCCCTGCTCAAAGCTAGCTCAAATGCTTTGTGTTTCCATGACTTTGCATAGTTCAATAATGCATCCTTTCCACAACTTTGCATCTTTTTCCAGATAATTAAAAAAATGTGCATTAGCTTTGTAGACATGCACTGATTCAAGACTTGCACATTTGTAACAAAAATCTTCTATTTGCAATACACATACAAAGTCACCTGTTACATCCCTCTGCAGCCTTCTTTCTTTCTTACAGTTATATTGGCAGTTGGCCCCCTGCAGCCTGTAATCTCCTCAATGTTTTCAGCTGGTGCTTATTGGCCACACCTAGTCAGGTGTGGATGAAAGCATACCTGAGGCAAGTTTCCAGGGAGATCACTTGTCTTTGCCTTGGTGGCACTAGCCATTTTAGCCAACCAGGTATTCCATTTTAAGAAAAAAAACAAAAACCTCTTCTCACTAACACTCTGGTATTCATCTTTTTTTAATTTTTTTTTATTTCGCGGCTTTTGAGCCGGGTCGTAACATAAGTGGGGGCTCGTCCAGGATTGTTTGAACATTTTTGTGGAGACTAAATATCAGTTTGTTTTACTTTTAAGTGGGTGAGTGAAGGTGTTCACTGTGATTGAGCAACGTCCCTTTAGTAAGTGTGTTTCAGCTGGGTGGCTGTGCTGCCCTTCCATCAAAGCACTTGTTTGTTGTTTTAGTTTATTGTGTTTGGTGGTTATCCTGGGTGGGGGTACGCTTCAGGGTTTGGTGGGAGACTGTACCTCGGTCTGCTGGCATTTTTTTTTTTTTTTTTTTTTTTTTTTTTTTTTTTTTTTTTTTTTTGTTGCCTCCTTTGACCGGGTCGTAACATCACCTCATGTTTTATTCTTTGTTGGATCCATTTCCTGAGCTTTTTAGACATTTTCCTGAACTTGCTGTGTTAAACTACGAGTGGCCAAATCCAGTCTGGCACATTCTTAAAAAGAAGGAATGCACAAAAGCCTGAAAACCACAGAAGACAAAGTGACAATGATGATGATTTCAATTCAGAATTCTTTGAGCATTTTGTCTACATTTCATCCGTCGCAGGAGCTGTGACCCCCTTCTCTCCTCTGTACATGTTGTGCGTGGTATAGCTGAAGGCGAGCCACAGGCCTATGAAGTCAGTTATAGGAAAAAAAAAAAAAAAAAAACTGGGAACATTTCTTCTGTTGTAAATGTTCTTTTTACTCACTGGCCTTATACATTAAATGTTGTGATAACCTTCCATCAGTTATCCTTAATGAAAACCACTGTAATTATACTAATGTCTAAATATTTTATATTGACATAGAGGGTGACCACATTTGAATATGGAGGGGGGGGGTTGCTTGTCAATTTTCAAATATGTCTTATCACCAACAACATCGATGGTACACAAGCAAACAAAGTGTGATAACAGAAGTGTCCTTCTGTATTTGCTTTGAACCTGTGATGCTATGCAACACGGTGGCCCCCTGAGTCCACATTATTATAAACTGCTACATTTACTCTTGGTAGAAAAAAAAACATTGAGCTCATCAGGACAGGGATGGATCTGAACTCTGGGGTTCAGAGGTTTGGAGAAACTTTCTCTCTTTCATCACAGCTGAGCTGTCCTTTCAGGAACATCATCTGTAAGCTCATCGCAGGGATCAAGCAGGACTCTCCATCTTCACCAGCAGCTCCCTCAGAGGGAAATCTTTACAGCTCCACCCCAGAAGATGAACAACCCCCCGACTTCATGATCGTGACCTTTGCTTTGTGCAATGTTAGAACCTCAGAGGCTCTGGACTTTTACACAATGATGTTATATTCAGTCCTGTATCACTTTATATATTTCAATTTGAAATGATCCTCTCTGGTTAGTCTTGTATGAATGAGTCTGAATTACTTCATGGCTGCTAACACAACATTAGCAATGTTAACACAGTGTTAAATAATTCCAGATTAAAGTTTTTGGTTCAGCATACAAATGAAGACGTTTTACCTGTTACTTTTTTTTTGTTAATGTTGTCTCATGCCCTCTTCATGCAGCTGACTACATTGAGTGTTAAAAACAGTCTGAGATCAGCAGCTTTCTTAAACAGCAAACTATTTATGCTCCTGAGTGTAAAGAATTTAACTGTTTGGCACCTTTGCTGCAAAAGAACAATTCCAAATAAGAAACCAAATTTACATCATCATTCCTCAGTTGTGAAAGAGACATCCCAACCAGCCACGGCAGATGGCTGAAGCCCTCCCTGAGCCTGGTTCTGTCTGAGGTTTCTTCCTGTTAAGAGTTTTTCCTTCCCACTGTCGCCAAGTGCTTGCTCACAGGGGATTCTCTAATTTTCGGGGTTTTCTCTTATAATAACTTGAGGCAATGGTTTCGTTGATTTAGAACCTTTAAACCATATAAATATTCCTTTTAATCTGCAGCAGTGATTATTCATATTTTTGCATAAACAAATTGGGGTTCCAATGAACTAAATGACACAAAAGTGATATTTCAATTACTAGAGTGATATTGTTAAAACATGTAATCAATACACAAAATTAAGGAATTTTTCCATCTCATGTCTCAGCATGAACCTATTTGAGCTTGTTAGCTGAGAGAGTTACAAAAAAGCAATCCTGGGAAGAAGGTTTTACTGACAACTTCAAGAGGGAGCTATAGTATCTTACGAAGTAGCTTTGTGAGTGCTTACATTGTAATGAATTGTTATTAAAAAGTCCACTAAGCCCACATCACCGCTTCTATGTTGACATGAAGAAATATAATGCAAATTGGCATTGAAGTTACTTCTTTTTGTTAGGGAGGATTTGTTTGTTGTTGAGTGCAATGTTAAAATAAATTCTTTAAAAATCAAAAAATGCAAGAACATGTTACTTTTTCTCCAAAACTCACAAACCAATCCCTCTGTGGTAATTGCATTGATAAACCCTTTTGCAAGAATATCAGATTACTCAATTAACTGGTTAAAATCTACAGTCCTTCCGATTAATTGCTGCTTCCATAATTATTCTTCTACTCCACTGCAATCTGGAAATATAAAATATTTAGGTATTAATGTTTCTCCCAAGCTTGCAGATCTAACTAAATTAAACCATATCCCACTTTTAAAGAAAGTAGAAGGCGATCTGGCTAGATGGAAATGTTTACCCATATCACTCATGGGAAGGGTTGCCGCTATAAAAATGATGGTCTTACCAAAAATAAATTATTTATTCTCAATGATCCCAACTAAACCGCCACAAGATTGGTTCAGATCTCTAGATTCATATATGTCTAAATTCCTTTGGAAAGATAAACCCCCCACGTATAAGCTTAAAAACACTACAAAAGACCAAGGATAAAGGAGGATTAGATCTACCTAACTTTCAGCACTACTTCTTAGCCAACAGGCTTCAATTTATCTCTGGATGGCTAAAACCACTTGCCACTTGCGCCTCCCTTCCTTCCCTCCCCATCTCTAGCTGCCTCCCTCTTCCCGCTCCACCACAGTCACCCACGCATGCAGGGCCTTGGGGTGAAAGTGTGTCACCAGGGTGCAGGGGAGGCATTCCCCCACCACTCCCCCTGCCAGTGGCAGACGCCCTCAGACATCGGTGCATTGGTGGTTCTTGGTGTCCGGGGATGGGCGTTCAGGTACTCACCAGCTCACTCCTGATGGCTGCTTGTCGGGGCCTGGAGCCTGGGGCTAGCTTGGGCCCCTTCGGGGAGTGGGGTGCCCTCGGCCTCTGGGCCTGGGGCTCGGTCACTCTGGCACAGCTGGCTGCCCTCACTGCAACCCCCCCTGGCTTCTGCTCCGCGGCTGTTGAGTGACCCCTCATCTGGGGCTCTCCTCAGCTCTTTTCCCTCCGTTGGTCTTCCTTGGTCTCTTGTGCTCTGAGGGTCTCTGGATGTCTGGATGTCTCTTCATGCCCTGGAGGACGGGGCTATGGCTCCCCACACCCTCTAGCAGGTCATTACATGAAGGAACCTTTTGAATACAAGCGCGCTCATGGTCACAGGTGTACACACGGGTGCTCACAGACACAAACTACACCCTTTTTGGCTCCTACCTCAAAGCACACTGTGCGCTGTCGATCTTACGTGCTGCACAATAATTAATATTTAGTATCTACTGTTATCTACTGTTAGCTAGTTTATTGCGATGGTGTTGTATTTATTATGTTGCTCTTTTTTTTTTGTTTTCTCTTCTGTTTTTTTTAATTATCTCCATACAGGTGATCCAGGTGTTTTGTTTGCTTTTCTTTTTTTTTCTCCTTCCTCCCTTTCTCACCATCTCTTCTCCCCTCTTTTTTCTTCCTCTCCCTCTCTTTCTTTCATTCTTTCTCCCTGTCCTATCCCCCAGTCATGTCTGTCCCGTCTGTAATGACCTAAAATCAAATCAAATAAATACATAATTATAATAAAGGTCAATCAAATGGACCAATATGGCAAGGCCATGATGATCCACTTGGTAAAGTAAATCCACTTGGCATCTTTCTTGGCCTTCAGAAAACAATTCTGATGGCTAAAGATCCAAATGGGACGGGCAGAAAAAAAAAAAAAAAATCCAAAAAATGATTTAATATGAAGGTAATACGAGCAGAGAGCACAAACATGTTGAGGGATTAGAACAGCTCGTTTTATGGCCGTTTTTTTATTTTAACAGCTTGCTTATTGTAAACTTAATTTTTGGCGAGATTTTCTTTTTATTTATTTTTTTATTCTTAAAACTTGACCACAGCAGCAGCAAATCACGTTATAAGAGGTAAAGCTTTGATACAGCACTTTAGTCATGGGTCCTTGTCCCATATAGTGGGTGGCAATATGACCTTTTTGTAGTTTGAGGAGAAATCTTTCCATAACGTTGGGTGGTTTTCATCGTCACCTCCTCCACTGACACGTAGGGTCCTGGAAGGGTCATTTCTAGGATGACTTAATTCCCTTTATATTCTCTCATTAAGATCAATTTTCAAAGAATATGGAATTTCATTTCACTGTTATGCTGATGACTCATTGATCTATCTCCCTCTCAAAAAAATAAATAATCATTTTGAAACCTGAATCAGCAATAAACACAAGTGGAAGTATTCGGGCCTCCTGACCCTCCTCTAAAGGTGGAAGCTTCAAGTTTGATAAACAAATAAAAGCTGTTAATAAAGCTGTTGATAAACAAATCAGAGCTAGTTTCTTCAAACTGAGGTTCCTTACAAATGCTAAGCCCTTTCTCCTTTTTGCTGGCTTTGAGAAAGCATTTCATGTTTTTATTTTATCCAGGGTTGACTACTAAAATAGGCTTTATTTTGGCATCGGCCAGGCTTTGCTATGTTTTTGGGTTTTTTTTTTTGCCAGTCACCACATAAGACCATAGTCCCATTGCTTTGGCTTTTTTGATGTGTTTAAGAGGTGATTTAAATATTTTTATGACTATTTATTGTTTCTGAGTCATCGAATACATCATCATCTCAACCTTCTTGATCTTTTAACTACACACTCTCCCAAAATATCACTGAGGTCATCTGACCAGATGCTTCTGCATATACCTGAGATCGGGCCTTTGCTGTAGCTGCCACTGAACTTTGGACCTGCTTCACATCAGGACCTGACCGTTGTCTTCAAAACCAACTTAAATTTTTGTTTTACATAACCGAGGCTGATGCTTGTTGTTTATATATTTGCTTACAAATAAAATGACTTAAAGTAATGTTTGGGAACAGAATTAAGTTTTATAGCATTAAATGTTGACACAGCTTCCATCAGTTATTCTTCATAAAAACAGCTTGTTTATTTCAGGTCAGTCACCTTTCTAATTATGCTAAAATACTATATAATACTATATTGTATTGGGATAGAGGCAGAGCATATGTGAATATTTGGAGGAGGAAGTGTACAATGTGATTACCATCTTGTCATCGACTACACATAGTGCAGAAGGTACAAACAAACAAATATTTTATTATTATTATTATTTCAACAAATCATTCAGTGGTGACTATCAAAAATATAAAGAAGGCAACTGAAAGATGATGATAGAGTTGTAGTTTTTTCTTCCAGCCAGTAGATGGCAATCACGCTCTTATAAAAGCTTGACACCCCCTCCTACAAACCATAAGAAAAGTAACTGGGTATTTTTCTTATACGCTGTTGCTTTGCGCGTCCAGTTCAGTGACCGTCCAAACTGTGAATCTCAAGTTATAGCCATGGCCAAGGACATGACTCTGCTGTGGGGGACCGGCTCTCCTCCCTGTTGGAGGGTGATGATCGCTCTGGAGGAGAAGAGCCTGCAGGGCTACAACCAAAAACTGCTGTCCTTCGAGAAAATGGAGCACAAGTCCCAAGAAGTGTTAGATATAAACCCCAGGGGACAGGTAGGGAGGAGCTTTTAGCACACCACCCCTTATAACTGACACAACACTTGACTTTGCGCCATAATATTATATAATAATCTCACGTTAACGTCACGGTTATAAACGCTGATATCGGCGCTTTTGTGCTGCAGGAGGGTTAACGGATAAAGAGGTGCAGGAAAACACTTCAGGACACGCCCTGCTGCACCTGATTGGACGAACATTTCTCGTGAGCTGACACGTGTAGAAATGAGCACGCGAGTTTTCAGCGGAACTGCAGCAACATGGCGGCTCGTTTACATTGGAGAAAAGTTAACGGAAATGTGTTTATGAAAGCATCTGAGGCGAGAAATTCACCGTGTAGCTGTCTTCATTTATCATAAAAACCGACTAGTTTAAAATGTTTAAATGCATATTAAAGCTTTAAGATAACCAGTTTGAACTTGACTAGCATATATTCATCACACTTTAAATGCGTCTTATTGAATTTATTTATTAGGGAACAGCACAAAAGCAGGACAGTGTTAAATAAAATGTAGATGAAATGAAACTGGCCTTTAACCATAAATAAGGGAAACACTGCAGAGTGTTATTTTATCCCAGTAAAGTTCTGTTAAAATAAGTAATCAATTTTTTTTTAAATTGTATTTGTTTGATATACAAACGGTTAACCTAATTAACACCCAGTAGCCTTAGCATTAAAACCTGTTATACAGTACCTAATGACAGTTTTCTTGCTGACACTATTATAATTTCTTTTTCAGCTTCCCACTTTCAAACATGGAGACAACGTTCTCAATGAATCTTACGCAGCCTGTTTTTACCTGGAGGTGAGAACGTCATTTTGACAAAATATTCACTCACACTGAATGCAACATCACAAAATGTGCCCCAGTTAAATGTGTGTCTTTTCCTAATGTCTTGCAGAGCCAGTTTAAATCCCAGGGAACCAAACTGATCCCAGATGGCCCAGCAGAACAAGCTCTGATGTACCAGCGCATGTTTGAGGGTCTCACATTCTACGAGAAACTCAGTAAGTGTTATCTGTATTTTCAAATCCTGATATTTATCCTGCTTTTATAAATTATTCCTCAAGGAACTTAGGAATGCTGCAAAATGGATATCTCAAATTTTAAACGAACCATTTTTAATCAGAGTATTGCATAAAGTCAGTTACACTTGTAGGATATTGATCTGGTCAGTTTAGTAGCAGAGGGTTTTTTTTTTTTTTTAAATCAGTTTCAGCTGCTTTGCTGTTGATGAATTTAACTGTTGACTGTTTTTTTTTTTTTCACTAGTTTTGCATTTCGCTGGGGTCATTATCACTACTGCTAGTATGAGCTGATACCTGGACCCTAGAGGTAGCCCAACTCCTCCAGGATAGCACATCAATTCAAAACATTGACAGAAGGTTTGCTGTGTCTCCCAGCACAGTCTCAAGAGCATGGAGGAGATTCCAGGAGACAGGAAGTTGCTGTAGGAGGCCTGTACAAGGCTGTAGATGGTCCTTAACCCATCAACAGGACCAGTATCTGCTCCTTTGTGCAAGAAGGAACAGGGCAAACACTGCCAGAACTTGAATATGACCTCCAGCAGGACACTGGCATGAATGTCTGACTAAACAATCAGAAACTGACTTCATGTGGGTGGCCCCTGTCCTCACTGCCTGACGCCATGGAGCCAGATTTGCTTTTGCCATAGACTAGCAGAATTGGCAGGTTCATCACTGGTGCTCTGTGCTTTTCACAGATGAGAGCAGGTTCACCCTGAGCACGTGTAACAGACGTGGAAAGGGTCTAGAGAAGCACAACTGTGCCCGGCCTCATATGATGAGAGTATGCAGGGAGTTCATGGAGAATGAAGGAATTGATACATCAGCTTGCCCTCACACTCATCTGACCTAAATCCAATTCAGCACCTCTGCACACCATTTTGAGTTGCTGCTTTGACATTTCAGTAAAATGGACTAACCTGCTACATCATCGTTTTCACTTTGGTTTTCAGGGCATCTTTGAATTCAGCCCTTTGTAGCTTGGTGATTTTAATTTCTGACACATTTTCCTCCCTATCAGTGTAGATATCAAGCATGTTTTTCCCATTGAGACTGAGGTGTTTTCAAAGTGTTCCTGTAATTTTTGAGCAGTGTATTTAATTGACCATATGTTTTTTTTAAATTTCCTGATTTATCACTAAGTGCTGATATTATGTGAATATGTTAAAGTCAAGTGTGCACAACAATCTTTTGTTACACAAACAGCACTAGAAACAGTGCTGTAGCTCTGATGTGAAACCGTCAAAATGTAATTATTATGATCTCTGTCGGCTCACTGAAATATTTTTGTCCTACAGCGGCCACCATACGGACGATTATGCACTTGAATTGGGAGGGGTACGAGAACAGTTTTCAGTTGCAATCTGACATCTAGTGGTAACATTTTGCATCTGTAATGCTAATATTTTACGTATAAAGTTTTGTGTTTTCTCAGATGCAGTTATCTACTATGAGTGGTATGTCCCTGAAGGTGAGAGACATGAATCGGCTCTGAAGAGGAACAAAGAAGCTCTGGTCACTGAACTCAAACTCTGGGAGAGTTACCTGCAGAAAGTATGTGCATGAACACACAAACTCAGACAGACTCGGCCTGCTTTGATTTGTTCCAACTGTATTTTTGTTTTTTGTTTTTTCAAGCTGGGCTCAGGCTCTTACCTGGCAGGACCATCTTTCACGCTAGCAGACGTGGTCGTTTTTCCAACAGTTGGGACTCTCTTCAGGTTTGGGTAAGCACGCAGAGGCTGTTTGCATTTCCATGTGGTCTCATCAGTAAAATGAAGGATGGATGATCTGTAGACATGGGACTTGACTTAATTCTGATTCGTAGGTTGTCTCCAGAGCGTTATCCTAAACTGGGAGAGTACTACAATCTGCTGAAGGAGAGACCCAGTGTCAAAGCCAGCTGGCCTCCTCATTGGTTGGAGAACCCCAAAGGCCAAGATACACTGAAAGACATCTGATATTCATACAGATGCAAACATGATGCTGCATAATGACAGAGCAGCTCTTGTTGCCCTTATGCATTCTGTGTATACCTAACAACAGTTTCTGGTTACTCATACATGTTCAGCTTTGTCTAATAGCAGAATAACTCAGTCACACTATCGTAAAGTAAAGAACTAGTTTTCCCTGCTCAAAGCTAGCTCAAATGCTTTGTGTTTCCATGACTTTGCATAGTTCAATAATGCATCCTTTCCACAACTTTGCATCTTTTTTTTTGTCTTATCAATAAAAAAAATGTGCATTAGCTTTGTAGACATGTTTTTCTTTTGTATGTTTGAGCACTGATTCAAGACTTGCACATTTGTAACAAAAAATACATACACATGCAAAGTCACCTCATGTTTTATTCTTTGTTGGATCCATTTCCTGAGCTTTTTAGACATTTTCCTGAACTTGCTGTGTTAAACTACGAGTGGCCAAATCCAGTCTGGCACATTCTTAAAAAGAAGGAATGCACAAAAGCCTGAAAACCACAGAAGACAAAGTGACAATGATGATGATTTCAATTCAGAATTCTTTGAGCATTTTGTCTACATTTCATCCGTCGCAGGAGCTGTGACCCCCTTCTCTCCTCTGTACATGTTGTGCGTTGTATAGCTGAAAGCGAGCCACAAACTTACAAACTCAATATGTTATAGGCAATATAAAATATGCAAAAATCAATTTGGGAACATTTCTTCTGTCTTAAATTCTTTTATTCACTGGCCTTATACATTAAATATTGAGATAACTTTCCATTCTAGTAATATTTAAATATTTTAGATTGTGATAGAGGGTGACCACATTTGAATATTTGGGGGGCGGGGAGTATCTCCTGTCAAATATGATTGTTTTATCACCGACAACAAAATATAGAAGGTACACAAGCAGACACAAAGTGTGATAACAAGTGTTCTTTTTTTATTTTGCTTTGAACCAGTGATGGCATGCAACACAGGGCCCCCTGAGTCCACATTATTATAAACAGCTACATTTACTGTGAGGACAGGACAGGGATGGATCTGAACTCTGGGGTTCAGAGGTTTGGAGAAACTTTCTTTCATCACAGCTGAGCTGTCCTTTCAGGAACATCATCTGTAAGCTCATCGCAGGGAACAAGCAGGACTCTCCATCTTCACCAGCAGCTCCCTCAGAGGACGAAGAACCCCCCGACTTCATGATAGTGACCTTTGCTCTGTGTAATGTTAGAAGCTCAGAGGCTCTGGACTTTTACACAATTATGTTTTATTCAGTCCTGTAACACTTTATATATTTCAATTTGAAATGATCCTCTCTGGTTAGTCTTGTATGAATTGCATGAGTCTCAATTACTTTATAGCTGCTAACACAACATTAGGAACATTAACACAGTGTTAAATAATTTCAGATTAAAGTTTCTAGTTTATCACACAAATGAAGACCTTTTATCTGTCATCAGACAGATTAGTGTTGTCAGAGAAAATCTCATGCAGCTTCATGCAGCTTCACGCAGCTGACTACATTCAGTGTTAAAAACAGTCTGAGATCTTTGCTGCAAAAGAACATTTCCAAATAAGAAACCAAATTTACATCATCATTACTCAATTTTGGGGGTTTTCTCTTAAAATAACTTGAGGCAATGGTTTCTTTGATTTGGAACCTTCAAACCATAAAATTATTTCTTTTACTGATGATGATGATTACTATTTTAAAACATGTAATCAATACATAAAATTAAGAATTTTTTCCATCTCATGTCTCAGCATGAACCTATTTAAGCTTGTTAGCTCAGAGAGTTAAAAAAGCAATCCTGGGAAGAAGGTTTTACTGACAACTTTAAGAGGGAGCTAGAGTATCTTACAAAGTAGCTTTGTGAGTGCTTACATTGTAATGAATTGTTATTAAAACTACATAATGATTTTTACAGTATGCTTAAAAAATGTTTAATACACCAAAGTCCACTAAGCCCACGTCACCCCTTCTATGTTGACGTGAAGAAATACAGTATAATGCAAATTGGCCCCTAAAGTTACTTTTTTTTGTTAGGGAGGATTTGTTTGTTGTTGAGTGCAATGTTAAAATAAGTTCTTTAAAAATCAAAAAATGATTTAATATGAAGATAATACGAGCAGAGAGCACAAACATGTTGAGGGATTGGCTGTGTTAGTTCAGTGAGAGAGTTAGTGGGAAAGAAAAGAGTTTTCACTAACAGTCAAAAACTAATGTGTGTACTTATGTCTGCATTTTTATTCTGTTAAATACAAACAAAATTATAGCAGAAGTGCTGCCACGTGTGTGGCCCGATAGAGAGTACCAGTTTGTTTATTTGGTTCAATGAAAGGCTTCAGGTAGTTAAGAGTGAGAAACGTCTGCAGTTTTGTCTTGTTATACAATATTTAAAAAAATATTTTTGAAAATTTGAAAAGCAAACACTACACTACACTACACTACATTTTCGTAAATATTTGGCATTGTTTTCTTGTTTGTTTGTTTGGGGGTTGTACTACTTGAACACTAAAGTGTCCCTCAAACAAGGTGACAGCTCCAGCAGTGGCCCACAGCTCAGTTAAGTTTGAGATCCCTGCCTTAGAGAATAAGTATATCTCGTATTATGGCCGCCACGCAGGTTCATCCGGGTCTCCTAAGGATGACCTTCCTAAGGATAAGTGACCACTGCAGTGCACCCTACGAAAAAGTCAAATGGATTCGTGACAATTGCAGTTACTTTCTCCAACCAGTAGGTGGCAATACGCGCTTTTTTAAAAGCTGGACAGCGACACACTTGTTAAGAGAAGTTCAAATGTGCTGTTGTGTTTTGCGTGACGCCGTGAATCTCAAGTTAAAACTATGGCCAAGGACATGACTCTGCTGTGGGGGAGCGGCTCTCCTCCCTGTTGGAGGGTGCTGATCGCTCTGGAGGAGAGGAACCTGCAGGGATACAACCAAAAACTGTTCTCCTTAGAAAAACTGGAGCACAAGTCCAAAGAAGTGTTAGATATAAATCCCAGGGGACAGGTAGGGTGAGCTATTTTGCAAACAAGCCCTTGTTACTAACACAACAATGACGAATGTCCTTGAATCTGATCCTTTTGCATAACACATTGCACAATAACCTTGACGACATCACGGTCATTAATTAACATTGAAATATGGGTTGTTGCTCTGGCGGAAAAGATTCCGTTATTCAAGTAGACTTTTTATTTATTTATTTATTTATTTTTTAAGACGCTCCAAGAGACGCCTTGCAGCACCTGATTGGACGAGCACTTATCGTGAGCTGACACGTAGTGAATATGGGTGTAGAGATAACTGAGCTCTTGTGTTTGTAGCTGGGTTTCAAACTTTTTCTTTCTTTTTTCTCACACCTGGTTATATAATAATGAATAAGAGCTTGGAGTTGAAGCGGCCTGCCCACAAGTACCATGATGATTTCCAATACTGCCAAAGAACCAGTTTGAACTTGACAAGCAGGTTTAATCGAATGGCCAGACTGGCCCATTTTTAAAAATGTGTTACTGGGTTTAGTTTGTTTAGGGAACAGTGTTAAATAAAACACAGAAATGTGAGGTTTGGTGTCTGAATATGTGACACGTTGTGTGTAATCTCACTTGTTCTTGTAATTATTATTAAGGATTCCTGTTTGATCCAGCACAGCAGCTTAACTACTGACTCTAACACACTTTTATAACTTGTCATTATTATGATTATTGTAATTTATTTGTTTATTTCTTTTTCAGATTCCCACTTTCAAACATGGAGACAACGTTCTCAATGAATCTTACGCAGCCTGTTTTTTACCTGGAGGTGAGAACGTCATTTTAACAAAATATTCACTCACACTAAACACAACATCACAAAATGTGCCCGGGTTAAATGTGTGTCTTTTCCTAATGTCTTGCAGAGCCAGTTTAAATCCCAGGGAACCAAACTGATCCCAGATGGCCCAGCAGAACAAGCTCTGATGTACCAGCGCGTGTTTGAGGGTCTCACATTCTACGAGAAGCTCAGTAAGTGTTATTATTCCTCTGAGCCTCGTCTCTCAGGAAATTTCAAGGAAAAAGTTATTACACAGAAAACTTTTGAATCAACTTTTGAAAACGTCCAAAAATAATGCCTCTTTGGATAACTTATGTTTTAAAATGGAAAAAATCTCACATCATGTGAACCTGCTAACAGATGAATGTGCCATCTTTTAATGTTTTGTTTTTTAGACGTGGTTATCTACTACACCTTCAACTGGTTTGTCCCTGAAGGTGAGAGACATGAATCGGCTCTGAAGAGAAACAAAGAAGCTCTGGTCACTGAACTCAGACTCTGGAAGGGTTACCTGCAGAAAGTATGTGCATAAACACACAAACTCAGACAGACTCGGCCTGCTTTGATTTGTTCCAACTGTATTTTCTTTTTCCAAGCTGGGCTCAGGCTCTTACCTGGCAGGACCATCTTTCACGCTAGCAGACGTGGTCGTTTTTCCAACAGTTGGCACTCTCTTCAGGTTTGGGTAAGCACGCAGAGATTGTTTGCATTTCCATGTGGTCTCATCAGTAAAATGAAGGATGCTCTGTAGACATGGGACTTGACTTAATTCTGAGTCGTAGGTTGTCTCCAGAGCGTTATCCTAAACTGGGAGAGTACTACAATCTGCTGAAGGAGAGACCCAGTGTCAAAGCCAGCTGGCCTCCTCATTGGCTGGAAAGCCCCAAGGGGCTAGATACACTGAAAGACATCTGATATTCATCCATAGATGATGCTGCATAATGACAGAGCGGCTCTTGTTTTTTTGCTTGCAGCTTTTGGTAACTCATACGTATTCCGTTTTTTCTGACAGCAGTTTAACTTCACCGCAGAAGTCATGACTTTGCATCTTTTTCTATCCTGTCAATAAAAAACCTTCCAAGAAACAAAAACATTCACTTGTTTTGTGGAGTTATTTCTTTTTTATTAGGATTTTCACATTTAAAACAATGTAACTCTTGTGCTTCCATACAAGTTACCATGTATCTTAAAAAGGAGGAGAGAACAAAAAGCCTAAAAAACAGCACATTATGTCATCAAAAGGTTCAGTGAATCTGGAGAAAGCTCTGTGTGCGAGCACCCAGACCAAAAATCATTATAGGATGTTTTGCCTGTCGATTTATTGTGAATCTATGAACTTCTATAAAAAACTGTAGCGCATATTTGAAGCCGTTTTGGTGTGTCTGCTTCTCTTTTCACATCTGGGGCATCACAGATATAGGAAACTGCTGACTGATCCGTTCTCAGGCATTGCACTCTTACTGTCAGTACTCTTTGTGTAGTGCAAATCTTTCTCTGTTTTTCTGAAATGAACAAAAGTCTTAAGATGCTTATGGAACACAATGTTGAGCCGGACAGCCTGACTTCTTCTGTCAGTTTCTTTCTATTAGCTCCCTGCATTCACCCACGTGCAGCATGTTTACACCTCGAGGTAAACAGCAAGAATTAAAACATGGAAAATGTTGAATATTTCTCATCCCCTGACAGTTCTGAGAAACAAGCACTAATGTACCGATGCATGACGGAAGGTCTCACCCTTACGGGAAACACTGTATGCTGGACTTGCACAAATTCAAGCAGAAGCAATGAAGACAGTCACACATTATAGTAAGATTCATGCTGGGAGTTCCTCACACTTAATGTAATATCACAGCAGCTTTTGTTACCCTAATAGACAATCTGTGATCTAACCATGTTCAGGTTATTTCAATAGTAACCCACGTAGTTATCCAGTTTCATCCTCCCAGTCACACCACAGTAAAGGAATTCTGCTACGTGACTAGAACTGGCTTTTCCTGTTCGACAGTTGATCAAATCCATTGTGCTACCATTTCTTTAGGCTGATAGTTCAGTAGTGCACCATTTGCATGATTTTGCATTTTAACAAAAGTTAGTCGTATAGTAGCTATCCAGGCTCATCCCCTCAGTCATACAACGGTACAGGAAAGCATGTGTTGTCATGACTTTGCATAAATCACATAGTTCAGTGTTACGCAATCTTGCATTTTGATCCAATAAAAAATAAATAAATAAACATGACGTGCTAAAGAAGACTTGTGCAAAAGTTCTTATTATGGAGAAAATTTTAATTATAATGTCAAACCCATTAAAAACATGAAAATAATACTTTGTAGGAGTGTGTTGGAGGAAAACCATGTGCTTTTGTTGTGGTAGATTATCATCTGGAAGCCACAACAGACCTAGAGTAGTGGAGAGTGATTGTGTTTTTTTCCACTGCCACACTGATTCTGGAACTGCTCAGGTGGACATTTACTCTGAGTTTTGTGAGGAAGCGTCACAGAGAAACTGGGGTTGCTTTTACATAGGTGGCATCAGAGACATCCATTGGACAGTTTCCATGTACATGACATGCTAAGTCATCGTGAGTTTTCAACAGATATTAAGAGATGATCACGTGAGTTGTGAATGTTATCTGCCCCCCCATATAACCTTTATCAGTTGTAATCATCCAGCGATATCACCAGTGGATGTGCAACGTGAAAACAGCAGGTTACAGCAGGTTGTTAAAATGTAAACCATGATCAAGGACTATTTTGAGAGGTATCAGGAACTGCAAATAAAACAACTCGAGGGCTCTATAAACCTGAAATTAGCCACCAATGTGCACAGTGAAACACTCACTAAACTTTTGTGTTATATTTTACAGGTTTTGTCACTTTAAAAAAATACAGTTTATGTAGTCATGTGAAAAAAAAAGTCTTCTATTCAGTCCTATGAAAAACTAAGTTCAAACTTTCTGCTTCCATAGAAACTGAGAGGATAAGTCACAGCCAAGTGTTGGTAATTAAATGTTTAATTATATTTTTGAGCACCACTATAAAAAGGAAGGTTTTGGCAGTGTGCTGGTCACACACTGTGTTAACACAACGCCACAATCTTCTTAGGAGTGGACATCCCAGTAATTTCATCCCTAGGTCAGACTGGAAATGCTCAGAGAGACTGCAACAAAACACAAGACTTCGGGAACAGTGTCCTTTAAACAGACAAGACCAAATTGTACAGTCGATGTAATGCACAACGCCACATGTAGCAAAATCCAAATGCAGCATATTAGCACAAATACCTCACACCAGCTGTACAGCTGGGTCGAGGAGGATTTGTTTTGTACCCACAGGACCTCAGCTAGCATGTTAAATGTTGAGTCAACCATGAACTCCTCTGGATCCCAAAGTCCTCTAGGGTGAAATGAATCCATCTGTCCAACAGCTAAAGCTTGGCTGAATCTGGTTTAAGCAATAAGATGACAAGACAGCAAATCTATAACAGAAAAAGAAAAAACTTAATGTGTTGCAGAGTCCCAGTCAGAAACTCGGATTCAACCTTGAAATGCTGTCGCAGGCCTTTTAAAACAAAGCTGTCCATGAATGAATGCTTGCAAACCACAATGAACTGAAGCAACGTTGTAAAGAGGGAGCCACAATGTCTCCATGGCGACTCATAATCCACACAGATGTAGTTAATAGTTAATCAGCAGTGCTGTTACTAAGGGGGCTGCTCGTGTTTGATCTGTCTTGTGTTAAGGCACCGATCTTTATACGTAACAATAAAATGGGAAGGGCTGTAGCTTGCTATAAATCTGTCTGTGCTCCTCTAGCTGCTGTCTTCATTTCATCATCCCTCCACAACTTCACTCTCAGTTGTAAGAATTCCCTCTGAAACCATGGCTAAGGCAATGACTCTGCTGTGGGGGGCCGGATCGCCTCCCTGTTGGAGGGTGATGATCGCTCTGGAGGAGAAGAACCTGCAGGGCTACAACCAAAAACTGCTGTCCTTCGATAAAATGGAGCACAAGTCCAAAGAAGTGTTAGATATAAATCCCAGGGGACAGGTAGGGCCTTAAGAAAATTACACCTTAGCTAATGTACCATACAATATTATCATTAAGTCTAATGCTTAAAATCACTTTGCATAATAACCTCAACAACCTCATCCTCATCAACATGATATATGTATTGTTGCTCTACTAGCTAAGTAAAGCTGGTTACACAGCATTATTCAGTCCGCCCCTCTTAGTTTTTTTAAGTTTTAGAAAGGCAGCTGTGAAAGTTGACCTTTGGCCAATGGTGGGCTGTGTCCCAAGAGCAGCTGTTTCAGTTCAGTGCTCTTCTGTCAACACTGATTGTTGGTATATTACAAAATCTTATACAATGTAGATCTTAACATACTGGCCTGTTCACCTGATTTCTCCTTGGGCATAACGGATTAAAAGTTGCTCAGCACACGCGGGTTAGCACCAAGAACCTGGAGTGTAGTTAAAGCTGTCGAAGTCACGAGGATTTTTGTTTTTTACAACAGGGTCAAATACTTTGTGAAGCTAAAGGTTAGCAAGACGTTATTAGCATGACAGTACTGTATACTGACCTGTTCTGCAGATTGGAGGGGTGACACGCCTGCTACAGCTTTAGCAGCTAACTTAGGCAAAAACAAACTACAATATGTTATATGTTGCACTTTGTGATGCACTACAACATGTAATCATAGCAATCTGCTACTGGCGGCTCTCAGTGCAATTAACATAGCAAACTTCGGGTATCCAAGTGATTCAAATGGCAGCTTTGATAGTTTGTCTTGCTCACGCTCTAATTTTTTTTCCACAGCTTCCAACATTCAAACATGGAAACACTATTGTGAACGACTCCTATGCAGTCTGTTTTTACCTGGAGGTGAGGATGCTAATTCATTAAGAATTATACTGACCCTAAACTAAATTCAACATCACAAACAGTAACAAGCTCATATGTGTGCGCGTTATTTTCTTTCCTCAATGGCAGAGCCAGTTTAAGTCCCAAGGAAACAAACTGATCCCGGACAGCCAAGAAGAACAAGCTCTGATGTACCAACGCATGTTTGAGGGTCTCACATTCTACGACAAACTCAGTAAGACGAAAACTTTGCCTGACACAGTTTTACAGTTGACTTAGCAGTAGCAGCTTGAGGAGATATGGGTGAACTTTGAGGAAGCAGTCTCTTCCCTTCAGAGCCTGCCAAACTTACTAGACTGGCGTTCCATCACGTTAGATGATGATGGAGATAAGTAACTGAAATAAGTCCAGACCCAAAACAAAACATTTTAGACAGTTTATGAGCAGTGGCTTTTGTATGTATTTGAAAGTCATTTATATCAGAGCTCTTACAGGTTTATGAATGTGTTTTATGATTGCAGCTCAGACAGATACAAAGGTCGCAGTCCACTTAAAAATCTTAAACATTAGCAATAAAATCTTAACGTCAATTCCAAAATGGACAGGGAACCAATGAAGGGACGTGTTCATGATTTCCAATACCAGTGAAAAGATGAACAGCTGTATTCTTGACTTACAGCAGGTGGCACAGAGATAGTTATTCTGTACCAAAGTAGAAGTAATAAAGTCGTCCAGGTGGGAAGTGATAAAAGGGTTTTCCCAGGCCCTTTTGAGGAAGTCCGGACTTTATCTTGGCAATGACTCTGAGTTGATAAAAGAAATGGTACAATAGTAAATGGAGTGTTGCATATATAACACTAACAAAGCACGGAGAGTGCTTTTTACTACAAGCCTCATTCATCACCCAGTCACACAAAAGCACTTTTTTCCTGTACCTAAATGCTTTTGTGCGCACATACAGATGCATCAGGTGGTCATCATCAGGATGTTGCCCGAGAAAACTCCTGGAGTCTGGAGTAGTCAGGGGATAAAATTCAGTGACCTTCCAGTTGGTAGATGACTTGCTCTATCTCCGCAACTACAGCTGCCCAATAAAATCGCGGTATCCATCACATGTACAGCTGAAGAAAAAAGCTTCAGCTTTCTGCACTTCTTATATACAGAGACAGTGACCATATATTCCCTTTTGTCAGTATAGACACAGTGGAAGCTGTTCTTTTGTCTGTGTTTCCTATAAGAACAGAACAGGGCAATGATAAAAATAGTGCTGTGATGCTTTTACAGTAAAAAATGTTTTTAGCATCCTGTGATTGAGTTTTGCTTATTTTCAGATGCGGTTATCTACTACGACTGGTTTGTTCCTGAAGGTGAGAGACATGAATCGGCTCTGAATAGAAACAAAGAGGCTCTGACCACTGAACTCAAACTCTGGGAGGGTTACCTGCAGAAGGTATGTGAAGGCACACACACACACAAACACATGCACACACACACAAACACACACACACAAACACACACACACACACACACACACAAACACATGCACACACACACAAACACACACACACACACAGAAACACAAGCTGACATCGCCTGCTTTGGTTTATTCAAACTGTGCTGTAATTTGCATTTCTTTTATCCAAGCTGGGCTCAGGCTCTCATGTGGCAGGACCGTCCTTCACACTGGCAGATGTGGTCATTTTTCCTACAGTTGCTTATCTTTTCAGATTTGGGTAAGAGTGGCAGAGAAGGAAATAGAAATGACAGCTGCTTCTCCTTCATGTTTCATCAGTATAATAAGTGATGATCTGTAGTCACTGAACTTTATATTCTATATTCTACCTTCTGCTCTGATCTGTAGGCTGTCTGCAAAGCGTTATCCTAAACTGGGAGAGTATTACAACCTGCTGAAGGATAGACCCAGTGTCAAAGCCAGCTGGCCTCCTCATTGGCTGGAGAACCCTGAGGGACAAGACACACTGAAAGACATCTGACATTCATGCAGACGTGAATGAATGTCACATAATAATATTGCAGCTTTTGTTTGTGTGTATATCGAACAACAGTTTCTGTTGACTGATACAAGTTCAGGTTCCATTAACAGCAGTTTTTTTTGTTGTTTGTTTGTTTATGAGATGTCATGTAGCATCAACCAACAGTCAAAAAAAATTTAATCTACACTTTTTTTTAACCTTTAATAAATTTATATCAGTGAACTAGAGTCAGAACATTTTTTGCTAAAGAAGAAAAGGACTAAGAACTAGCTTTCTGTACACAAAGGGAACTCCAATGCCTCGTGCTTCAATTTGATATCATTTGCATGATTTTACATTGCTACGTTAAATTCACAGCCTCATTTATACCCACTGAGTGTACTGTATTTTGGCCATTGTCACTTCAGTTAAAAATAAACTTGTGTCAATCAGCATTGTTGACGTATTTCATTATGCTTGTGAACATGAACTCAGATCCTGCACATCTAGGCACCACTAAAACCCTTTTACGTGAGGGTTTTTTTGCAAAGCATGATCAGAAGCTGAGTGAGGTAATTTCAGGATGAACCCAGCCTTTTTAGTTTTATAAAGCTGGTCAACTTCTTACCAGGGAACTTGTATGAGAGGGACACAGTTAATGTCAGCTCACACAGGTTTTATTTCTCTTTTGCTTTGCAGCATTTTGTTTGCTTTTTTGTCGCACACCAACGTCATTTCACTCATTCTGACATCAGCAGTTTTCTTTTTCGCCTGGTGTCACGCGGGGCGTCTGTATATGATAGCCTTCCAGTCAAGTCTCCACACATTCATGCAGCATGTTTTAATACTATACTGTACAATGCTACACTAGTGCTTCTCCTATGACACCCAGCAGCAGCAGCAGCTGTGTTGCTTATAGTCTGTATTGTTCATTTAATCTCTTCATGTTTTTTGATTTTCTTTGTAAAAAACAAAACAAAAAAAACCTCGGGTCTTCATGTAGGAAGCAGTTTGTGACTGGTTATATGCTGCCAGCTCTGCCCCTTTCATGTGAACGTGCTGGTAAAAGCCTGGGCTGGATTACCAAGCTGGTAAACACTGCGTGTGGCCGCTTATCCTGAATGCAGTTGTTATGGTTAAATGAAGCCAGATAAGGCCCAAGATATCACTACTATGCTAAACATGTTTCATAGTACGTGCCTCTGCTGTACCTGTTGAATTGAGTTGAGTCAGGTACTCAGTTCTTGGAGCTTCACCTGGTTTTGTACTATCATGGAGCTGCACAAACCTGCCCGACAGCCTCTGCCGAGTAGGAGAGCGCATTCACAGGAATTTGAAATGTTCAGATGTACAGTAGATCAGAAAATACTTCCACCTAGTGACTTTGCCCTCTCTTTATCCTCTCAGTTGACCTTTATTCATATAAAGTGGCACACTAAGGAGTTCCTCTATTTTCAATGGGAGCCTCGTGTGACAAAGAAAACAAAAGAACGGATATAAAATTCCACTAATGGACAAGTAATGCGTGTGGCATGCAACCAGGTTGCCAGGTTATCAGTGAACCTGATAAAAACATCAGAAACAAACTGTTGCTGTAGTCAGCAAAAAATGCTTACATCATGCCAACTAAGCAAAATGAAAACACTGAAAGTAATGCACAAACACAATATATGTGTATGTATGTATCAGTCAAAGGCAAGAAGAAAAACGTGCTTCTTATTCTGACATGTATGGGGAAATCTTGCAGAAGTTTATCCCACAGCGAGCTCTTCTTTGAAAAACAGCCCAAGATAACGGAGACAGCGATCGCAGCAAACATGCAGTTCTCTTCACCGCTGTTCATGCAGAAGTCCATGCTGCCAAGTGCAGACTAACATGAGAAAGAAGCACAAAAGAAGAAAATAAAAACAGAAGCAGGGATTTGGTGAAGCTAGAAATGTGGATGTCAAATGAAAGAATGCATTAAAATCAGGAGTATCAGACAGAGAGACGTGAAAACTGTGCCAGTGTTGCGTAAGTGCCTGCGTGTGAAGTTGTAAATACACGACTGCTGAGTCACTGTGAGTTTCAAAATATCAGCAACAACACTGCAGGAATCTATAAAGCACGAACAAGGATGATAACAGTTTTTAACATACGTATAACAGATGGATGTCAACTACAGCTGTGATTGTTTACATGCAACCGTAATAATAAAGCCCACAGGAATAAAGTTGGGTTCTGATAAACCCCACAGAAACTTTCACTTTAGTTTCTACACCTGATTTTAACGTTATAAACATTATTATTCACTGAAATTCAGAATATTGGTGCGGTTTTGCAATAGCTGTGAATACAACAATCTTTATCAAACAAAATGTTTCAAACTGTGCTGCTACAAAAATATTCCGACAGCAGCATGTCAGGTAAAATGCAGGTGCGTGATCTCGCTCAAAAAATAATTCACACCCCGCTATCTGTGAGAAATCTCTTGTCAGAGCATCAAAATGGGAAGGGATTTAAAGCCACCAATCCGGATGTTGAGGGCTGGAGTTTTGCTATATAATGAGGCTCTTTACCTGCTCTAGCTTCAGTCTTCTCATCTTTAACCTCCCTTTAACTTCAGCTCCCAGGTTAACCTCTGAAACCATGGCCAAGGACATGACTCTGTGGTGGGGCTCCGGCTCTCCCCCCTGCTGGAGGGTGCTGATTGCTCTGGAGGAGAAGAACCTGCAGGGATACAACCAAAAACTACTCTCCTTCGAGAAAGGAGAGCACAAGTCGAAGGAAGTCATGGATGTAAACCCCAGGGGACAGGTAGGCTTGCATCACATTCATACCTTTAAACTGCACTCAAACCCCCACCCCCTGAAGTACTTTATATTCACTGTGCAATTACAAATAATAATGCTTAATTTTGAAGTATATATTAATAACATTCATTCTACTTTATCTTAAAGCTTCCTGCCTTCAAATTTGGGGACATAGTGATCAATGAGTCGTACGGTGCATGCTTCTTCCTGGAGGTGAGAACCTTACTTAAAATTTCATGTCACTGAGGAGTTGTTAAGTTGGAGGGCGACTGGTGATTGCATGCTCTGCAATGCTTTGTATAAGCAGACACCCTACACCGCAGGGTGCACTGCACCTCAGAACAGTTGCTCGTTTCATGTGTTTCCGTGTGCTTTCATGTGTTGTTTTCAGTCCAAGTTCAAGTCCCAGGGAACCAAGCTGATTCCTGACTGCACCGGCTCCGACAACAATTGCGCTTTGATAGCTTTAATAATGCAGCGTGTGTTTGAGGGCAACACACTTCACCAGAAAATGGGTACGTTAACTCTGTCATGGCCTTCTGAACATACCTGTTGAGCTCGATATCCCTGTATGCTGATGTGGACACTGAAACCAGGGGATTTACAGAGTTTATAAAGAAAATCTTATAAAGTTCTTTCTGTATAACTTAGCTGTTGTTGTTGCCATTCAGAGATTTGCCTTTTGGGATTTTAAACAATGCTTGGCAACATCACGCACAAACCTGTAACCTTTAACCCGCTGAGACTTCATGTCTTCAGCAAACCTCCTCAGAGGCTTTGACGTCAACTTTCACCGACGTGGTCCGAGGTGTTCAAAACACATGCAACACACAAAAGAGCTGTGCCTTCACTTAAGAGTGTTACATAATGCATTATTTCTCTGGGGAGTAACCCTCACAACATGCTGGGATGTTAATCTCTGCTCAAATTAGCCTTGCAAGTAAATTCCTGAGACAGTGTAGAAATGACACCAGAAAATCCCATGTAACCAAAATGAACATTTGCTTAACATGAACACTCATTTTTAAATAAGCTGCTATAGATGTTATTTGGGTACCTTTTTATAGTCTTCAGCCTGATGTTAGACAGTAATTGTCTGTTCTGATATTTTGTAGCGGATGTTTTTATGTACAACCGGAGGGTCCCGGAGAATGAGAGGCACGAATCTGCCTTTAAGAGACTCAAGGAGACGCTGACTACTGAGGTGCAGATGTGGGAGGGACACCTGCAGAAGGTATGACGCGCATGCACTCACAAGCACCCAGAGCACGACAGCTACAAAGCTGCAGAAACAGGCAATAACCTTAGCAGGAAGTTATAAGCTGTTGGATGTAATGGGTGCTACCGTGTAAAAGCACTTTGTCTTTTCTTTTCTTTTTATTCCCTCGATATTTTGACTCACTATAATGATTTAAAGGGGAAAAAATGTCCAAAACATCTATTGACAGAGATCAATTGATGTTGAACATTTGATGTTTACGTTCCTGAAAACACCAACTCACAGTACAAGATTGTGCAGGAAGTCAGTGTAATGTTTATTTAACTAAGCAAGTCATTGGCAAAACCTTCCTATTTACAATAGTGGCCAGACAGCCTCAAGAGGAAATAGAGGCAAGTCAAAAAAACAAGTACCAAATGTTGACAGTTGGCCGATGCACAGTACTTGGATGATGACGAGCTGATTGTCTGAAGTCTTTTGTTGAGATATGCTCAGCAGCTGCTGTTAAGGAGACAATATATGTAGAAGAATTAGTAAGCCAAGTTTCACCAACTATTTAAAAGATTTTTTTAGCTTCCATCCAAAATCTTTTTTTCTTTGTCTTCTTTTTTTCAGACACCAGGCGGTTTCCTGGCAGGGGAGAACTTCTCCATGGCTGATGTGATTGTTTTTCCAAGTGTTGCTCTTCTCTTACGCATGGGGTAAGTAAGCTAAATTTGCAAAACTGACTTGTAGCTGCCTGGATTGAATAACAAAAAGCAACAAACTCACACCAACTTTCGTCTTTCTTGCAGGCTAAGCGAGGATAAATACCCCAAACTGGCAGAATACTACAAAAAGCTGCAGGGCAGACCAAGCGTCAAAGCCACCTGGCCTCCTACTTGGAAGGAGACCCCAGGACAGGAATTTTTAAAAGATATCTGAGACTGAGAAACTCATCAGCTGGCGAGCACATTTTTCCTGTTGCATTTTTAATTTGTTACCAGTCCCTGTGCTGCTCTGCAGTGGATATTTGAACATTTGTTACATTTGTTACTGAACATGTCATCTTATTTCTGTTGTGCTGTGAGTAAAAGCAATAAAAACTAAGTTTTATTTTTGTTTGCTTCATTATTTTCAAGTTAAATTTCCACCAATAAAAATTGACCTTTGGCGTCAAACCTGGCCCGTCAATGTAAATTTAAAGTTTTGATGCTATTTTTAGCGAGAGTACCACTCACATTAGTGCTGCGTAGTCTTGACAGGAGAGATCACTAAGCAGAAACTTTAAATTAAACGTTTTGCTTTGTTTTCTCTGAAAACATCGCACAATCATGTTTACGAAAACATTTCTATAATTATGCTGCCGTGTCACAATCAGAGCAGTGGCAAAGCCATCAGATTTTTCGTTGGGGTGGCCAGGCCTTTGCTTACATTGCAGTGGTGCAGAAACTGCTTTTGCATTCATTTTGCAGTAGAATTCATAGTAATTTCTTTTCTCACCCACTCTTTTGATATGAATGCATATTAATACCTACATTATAGGTATTCATGTGCAATAACAATATTATGCCTTCAGCTGATCAAAAAAAAATCAATAAAACCCTGTAGTGATTGTTGAAGTTATTGTTACTAAAGCTACGATAATTTCAGTGGTGTTGTGCTGCTAAAATATAAACAGGCTTGCTTCAGCAGAAAAGCTTGAATAGCCTAACTTTATAGTAAAATTCCTTTTTAGAGCATTTACAAGCTTAAACAAATAAAGCGCAATGAAAGGTCATCATATCAAAAGAGTCCTTTATCTATTGGGTGTGGTGCAACCACTTTTCTCTGCACAAAGGTAACTCAAATAGCCCGTGACAGCATGAGGTTGCATACATGAGGCACTTTGCATTAATCCTTTTTATGTCATTTGTGAATTTCCACTGCTATGTTAAATGCACATTCTCCTTATTAAGGATCAGTGAAAGCTCAGTTTGAAAATGCATTTGCAATATTATTTGGATGAGGTGTCCAAATCTGTCCACCAAGTTTGCTGTGATCACAGTTTAAAACCTCATAGGCCCATTTGGTTGTCTTTCGGTGGGGTGTGTTTTTTGGCTCAGCTGTTTGAAGAGGGAGAGAGCAGGTGATTCAGGCTGCAAGGCTATGGGATAGAGGCTGTGTGAGACACCTGTTACACATTGTCTAACCTGCCTCCATTATTTATTCAGTAGCACACCAGGACCAGACGGAAGCGGGCTTACAATGAGAAGGAGAGCTGGCAGCAGTTTAAAACAGGCTGAATGGAGTATGGAGGTGACCAACAGGAACAAGGAGAGTACAAAGACCAAAAAGCACAATTGTTTCTGAGTGTGTGTGTGTTGGGAACCCACAACAATTCTGACTTGTTTGAAACATTGCTGCATGGTCCGTCTGAAAATACGCTTGCTCAAAAAAGGAGTGTGTCATGCTACGTCTGCAAAATGAAAATACTGAATTAATGGAAACACAGGAAAGCACATTTTCAAATTAAATTCTCGGCATATGCCTTTTCTTTCCTTTTAGGTGTACAGAAATCCCGATGCAGCCTATTACTGTTGAAACTTGCATGTAATAATATTGCAGGGCTGCAGCTGTGTGTGTGTGTGTTACTTGGACAAAGGGACTTCAGTAAAAACCACGAGTTTTGCCTTTCCTCTAGCAATCATTCACTCAGGAAACAGTCCACTGAAACTGACCCAGAAGAGCAGAGATAGTGATTGCAGCAAATGTGTCCACTGTAGCTTATTTCACTGCTATGTGACATTGGCAATTGTTCAAGTGCACTTTGACAAGAATTCAAAGGCTTACAGAATGAAGCACAAAGCAACTATTGTGTATATTTTAGTGCTAGATGAAATTTGTATTTCAAGTACAAAGATACATAAAATAGTTGATATTAGACACATTCAGAACTAATGTGATTGATGGACGTGAGAGACGTGCCAGAATCTTGTGTGCATTGTGTGCATGTGTGTACAGGGGGTGAAAACAAAGTGCTGAGTCACCATGAGTTTCAACAAATCAACAGCATTACTTGTAAGAATATATGAATGCATGAAGAACGATCTTTAAGGGTTTAACATATACACATTAGATGGATACCAAGGTTGTGACTGTTGACATGCAACCGTATTAATGAAGCACACACAAGTAACGTGCAGGAATGATGACATCCGAACGAACTGCACGGGAGCACGGCAGCAAAGTGCCCAGTGTCACTTTACTCTGTGCACTTGATTTGATCTGAAGGTGAATTGTTTTGTTTGCATTTCCAAAAGTTTTTCAACATAAAAATGACAGTTTTGCACACCTGTGAATACGAGCAGCTTTAGATTAAATCACAGTCAATAAATTTAACTGTGCTGCTGCAGAAATCTCTGACTTTCATTAACAATGTCATATAAACTGTGGGGTTGTGATGTAAGAGGGTAAGAGATCTCTTGTCAGAAGACCAAAATGGGACGGTACCTAAATCCACCAATCCTGATGTGGAGGGCTGGAGTTTTGCTATAAAACGAGACTGTTTCAGTCGTTGTGGCTTCAGTCTTCTTATCTCTAACCTTCAGTAATTTCAGCTGCCATACTAAGCTGTTCACTCTGAAACCATGGCCAAGGACATGACTCTCTGGTGGGGCTCCGGCTCTCCTCCCTGCTGGCGGGTAATGATCGCTCTGGAGGAGAAGAAACTGCAGGGATACAACCAAAAACTGCTCTCCTTCGAGAAAGGAGAGCACAAGTCAAAGGAAGTCATGGATGTAAACCCCAGGGGACAGGTAGGCTTGCATCACAGGTTTCAATCTGGACTTTGAATGCTTGAACTTGAACCTATTCATATTTTTTCCACTTTGTCTTCAAGCTTCCTGCCTTCAAATGTGGGGACAAAATCATCAACGAGTCCTACGGTGCATGCTTCTTCCTGGAGGTGAGAACTCGAGCAAGGTACTGCCTTGTTGTCAAGGAGGTTGTTGGAGGTCAAGTTGAGGGATTACTAGGTTTACCATGATTGTTTTTGGACATGCACCCTACACTGCAGAGTAAAAGAAACCAGAGCTTTTTGCTGCTCTTTATAACACTTACTGTTTTCCTGTCTCAACCAACAGTGTGAGTACATGTCCCAGGGAACCAAACTGATCCCTGTGAACTCCAGCGAGAAAGCCCTGGTGCTCCAGCGTACCTTTGAGGGTAACACGCTTCACCAGAAAATGGGTATGTTAGCTTAAATTTTCTCTCTGGTTTTGAACCACAAAGACATAACTGTTGAGTTCCTGCACTTTCACGTCCGATCCCCCAAATTACATTTAGTGAGGTTTTAGTGGGACATGCTCACTCTCTACATGACTTATTTGTTGTTGTTGCCATTAAAAGATCTGCCTTTTCAAATTCAAATTCAAATTCAAATTCAAATTTTATTTGTCACGTACACAGTCATACACAGTACGATATGTAGTGAAATGCTTGGACAACTGCTCGTGACCTAAAGAAAACAAAAAAGGAAAAGGCTATGAATAAGATAGGAAATAAATATGAAAAATTAAAAAGGGTAAATTTAACTAGGAAGGAATAAAATATAAATTAAGGTTAAAAATGAAATAACTGTACAACACAAATTAGAATGAAGGGTAAATTTAACTGGGAAAGAATAAGATAAAATATATAAATTAAAGTTGAAAATAAAATAACTGTACAACAAAATACACAATATAGAACTATATAAGAATGTATGAAGAAATATAAATAAATATATACACAATAACAGCAGCGTGATTTAAGTAATGAAGTGAAAACAATGTCCAGAATGTCCAGTGTGTGTGTAAGAACTATATGTGTGGGTCAGTACTGTGTGGTGGTGTGATTGAGAGACCGTATCGCCTGCGGGAAGAAGCTCCTCCTCAGTCTCTCTGTGTTGGTCTTCAGGGAGCGGAATCGCTTTCCTGACCTCAACAGAGAGAACAGTCTGTTGTTGGGATGGCTGAGGTCCCTCACGATCTTCCTGGCCTTGGTCCAGCACCGCCTGCTGTAGATTGAGTGCAGGTCAGGGAGCTCGGAGCGGATGGTGCGCTCAGCTGACCGCACAACCCTCTGTAGAGCTCGTCTGTCCTGCATGGTGCTGTTCCCGAACCAGGTTAAGATGTTTCCCGTCAGGATGCTCTCTATGGTGCAGGAGTAAAAGTTCCTGAGCACCTTGGAGGGCAGTTGGAAGTCTCTCAAGCGTCTGAGGTGGTAGAGACGCTGACGGGCCTTTTTCACCACGGTGTTGATGTGACAGGACCATGACAGGTCCTGCGTGATGTGAACTCCGAGGTATTTGAAGCTGTCCACTCTCTCCACTGGGCACTCGTTGATGACAGGGGTCTGGTAGTTCCTCTCCTGCTTAGTGCTGAAGTCCACTATCAGCTCCTTTGTCTTACTGACGTTTAGAAGGAGGTTGTTCCTCTGGCACCAGTTCTCCAGATTCCTAATCTCCTTCAGGTAGGCCGTCTCGTTGTTATCAGAGATCAGGCCCACCACGACGGTGTCGTCAGCAAACTTGATGATGGTGGTGGAGCTGGTAGTGGCCACACAGTCATATGTGTACAAAGAGTACAGCAGGGGGCTCAGAACACACCCCTGGGGGGCTCCAGTGCTGAGAGTGATGGAGGCTGAGACATGTCCGCCCATCCTTACTGCCTGTGGTCTGCCAGTTAGGAAGTTGGAGATCCACTGACACATAGATGAGCTGAGTCCCAGATGCTCCAGCTTGGTGGTGAGTGTGGAGGGAATTATGGTGTTAAATGCAGAGCTGTAGTCTATGAAGAGCATTTTAACATAATTCCCCCTTCTAGTGTCCAAGTGAGTGAGTGATGTGTGGAGGAGATGAGAGATGGCATCGTCTGTGGAACGATTTGGATGGTAAGCGAACTGTAGTGGGTCCAGTGTGTCTGGTAGTGAAGAAATGATGAAGTCTCTGACCAGGCGTTCAAAGCACTTCATCACTACTGAGGTGAGGGCTACAGGGCGATAGTCATTGAGAGAAGCAGGGTGGGGTTTCTTCGGGACAGGAACAATGATGGACTCTTTGAAGCATGTGGGGATCACCGACTGAGATAGAGAGATGTTGAATATCTCAGTGAACACAGGAGCTAGCTGGTATGCGCAGTCTCTTAGGATACGACCTGGGATGCCGTCTGGTCCTGCTGCTTTCCTGGTGTTCACTCTCTTGAAGGCTCTCCTTACTTCATGCTCGGAGATGACGAGCACGTTTCCGGTGCTGGCAGTATCTTCCTGTCTGCAGCCGTTAGCACCTGCTAACACTAGCATTGTTGGAGTCCTTAGCTGCAGCCTCGAAGCGAGCATAGAAAGTGTTCAGCTCGTCTGCCAGAGTCACGGCCGCGTTCGTCTTTTGGGATTTTGAGTCAATGATTGGCAACATCACGCACGAACCTGTCACCTTTAAACCACTGATACTTCATGCGTTCAGCAAACCTCCTCAGAGTTGGTTCCCCTGCTCTTCCTGAGGTCAGCGTTGTTCAAAAAACATGCCACCCAAAATAAGTTGTGTGTTCACATAATTAGGCTCTGGCATAATGCACTATTTCCTTGGGAGTAACCCTCACAACAGGATGTTAATCTCCGTTTATCAAAGCAAGCATTTACAGCCTACAGCCTGATGTTACACAGCAATGCACAGACATACCAAAAATACAAAATATGGAAGTGGATGCTGTGCAGTGTGTGGAAACTTTCTTTTTTCTCAAAGCTTTAAATCCTAAAACAGTGAATATCTTCATGAAATGTCTGTTCTGATATTTTGCAGCGGATGTTTTTATGTACAACCGGAGGGTCCCGGAGAATGAGAGGCACGAATCTGCCTTTAAGAGACTCAAGGAGACGCTGACTGGCGAGGTGCAGATGTGGGAGGGACACCTGCAGAAGGTATGTGAATGACCCGCACGCACTTACACTCTACTGCTAAACAAGCATCCAGTGCACAAAACTTATACCTACATAGCTTTGTTGCTCTGGCTTTGTGCTCCAACTGCTTTGTAGTGGGAGAAACAGTCTGGGAATTTTTTTCTGAGGAAAGTTTATGTTTTGACACAAACATAATCTTTGCAGGAGGAGGTAAAATCACGTACTTTACACCCAAACAGCCTATTGCACTGTGTTACAGAGATGCAACTCTTTTCTTTAACCAGGCAAGTCACAGGAAAAACCTTCCTACAATCTGGCAGATTCTAAAGCCTCTTAAGAAAACTGGGTTAAGGTTAGAAAAACACCAAAAGTTAAAAAACAAAGCAGCAGGACATGTTTGGATGATATTTGGACAAAGCCAGGCAGACTAACTGTACCAAATTTAAACAGTCAATATATACGCTAACACTGTTTGTGTAAAAATCTTACCTAAAAATTTTACTTATCTTTAAATGTAAAGACACACTGTGGAATATTTAGAATCCTCACAGCGCTTTATTTTGTTTTTCTCTTAGACACCAGGTGGTTTCCTGGCGGGAAAGAGCTTTTCAATGGCTGATGTGATTGTTTATCCAAGTGTTGCTCTTCTCTTCCGCATGGGGTAAGTAAGCTATTTTACTAAGGCTGACGTTTAGCTGCTTGGCAAGATGAATGAATGGAATAACAAACAGCAATGAACTCACACTGATTTTGATCTCTCCTGCAGGCTATGTGAGAAACGTTACCCCAAACTGTCAGAATACCATAAAAATCTGAAGGACAGACCCAGCATCAAAGCCACCTGGCCTCCACTTTGGAAGGACACCCCTGGACAGGACTTTTTAAAAGACATCTGAGATTGAGAGGCTCATCAGCTGACAAGCCAATCTTTCCTTGTTGTGTTTTTAATTTGTTACTAGTCCTCGTATTTCAGTACAATATGATGAATATTTTTTTTAACATATACTTTTCAAAGACCTTTTTACATGTCCACTTAGGTGGACAACTGATGTGTATGGAGTGACACATCAGTGTCCAATGTAGTGGTTTATTTGCAAGTATACCCTCAACACTGACACAAATACAAAAAAAAGCCTTTGAATTGCTGTCCACTGCAGTGACCACTATGTGTGAAAGGGTTAAATCCATCCTGCAGCTGTGCAGTTTTGACAGGAAAGGTCACTAAATCAAAACTTTAACGCTTTACTTGATTGTTGTCATTCTTCTCTTTGAAACTGAGCTTTCCTATCTAGGTAGCAACACTTGAGCAATCACTGCATGGATTTGTAAAGACATCAAAGTCACATTAAATGAAACACTGATCTGTTCTACAAAATCCAGGGGACAAAAAACAAACAAACAAAACACCAAAAAACAAAGATCTGGTATATGTTGTGCTTCAAAAAAACAACCTGCTACCCACAGTCCAACTCACAAATTATAAAGATGTTCTACAAACACTAGAATTATATTCAGCATCACAAACAAGTGTGTGTGTTTATTTCTTTTTAATTCCTAATGGGATAGCTAGTTTAAGTCCCAGGAGAACAAATGTATCACAGGATTTGAAAGAGAAATGAAAAAGAAGCAGCGATTAAAACATAACATAGGAAACACAAACAAAGCATAGAGAGACAGAAAAAACAGAGACTACGGAAGGGAAGACAAAATGTATTGACAGAATTTTTGAGTTCCCAGTTGGAATATCTATCTGGAACACCCCCTTAACCTGGATTTTTCATTTGGAAAGTTTGAGCAACTCCTCCACCAGGAGGTTAACAATCCATAATGCTGGCAGTGAATGTAAACAGCAGTAAAACTATAACTTGCTGAATAAGCCATATGTTGAGTCCACAGACGTGCTGCAG
This sequence comes from Simochromis diagramma, assembly GCF_900408965.1. Classification (NCBI taxonomy): domain Eukaryota; kingdom Metazoa; phylum Chordata; class Actinopteri; order Cichliformes; family Cichlidae; genus Simochromis; species Simochromis diagramma. The sequence continues at coordinate 17,498,028 of NW_024387523.1, read as the reverse complement.
CGAAGCACAAACAACAAATGTTATGCTGTATTGCTTGTGATACCCAAATAGCTCTACCTGCCAAAGAAGCAAAAATAAATCCTGTTTTTCCTTCTTTTTCCAACTTTCCTACTGCAACCCACTAATGCATATACCTGACATCACTCCAGAGTTTCAACATCTGACTTCTGAAGTAATATAAATTTAGAGAGCTGAAAATAGCCATCTGTTAAAATATAATATTGAAAATAAAAAGAGAAAGAGAGTCAAGCCTAAAGGTTTTTTTTGTTACATTTGTATTTGGTAACCTGTCATTTAAACATTATTGTTGGATTATGGCAGTTTTAGGTATTAAAATGCTATTGAACTTTCGGGCGCCAGAGGGTGCATAGTGCGCTGTTGGTATTGAGTAGTGTTTTGGGGCACAGAGGAAGAGTAAAACTTCCTGTTATGAAGCTCAACTTGTGTACTGTTTCTACTCTTTATCACAGCATTATACGTTGCTGGCAAAGGAAACCAGTTGCCCCTCTGACCACCAACTTAGGGAGACAACAAATTTGGGCGCTTGTCTGGTATTAGTACCGTGGTAGTCAGGTGCTGATCAACTAAGAACCGTGGGATTCATGTCCCTATGCTTAACCGCACTACTATCCAGAGCGACAGACTTCAGCTATCCAGGCATGGCCACTTGGCACGACCTACAATGGGAGATCCAGCAACAGCTTAATCAGCTGACCAGTGGCTCCAACTCGGAATTGCTCCATAAACTTGCAATATCATGTCAAGAAGAAGAGGTGGAAAATCTTCCTCGTGATGACATACAGTAGGGCAAAAAAGTATTTAATCAGCCACCGATTGTGCAAGTTCCCCCACTTAAAATGATGACAGAGGTCAGTAATTTGCACCAGAGGTACACTTCAACTGTGAGAGACAGAATGTGAAAAAAAAATCCATGAATTCACATGGTAGGATTTGTAAAGAATTTATTCGTAAATCAGGTTGGAAAATAAGTATTTGGTCACCTCAAACAAGGAAAATCTCTGGCTCTCACAGGCCTGTAACGTCTTCTGTAAGAAGCTTTTCTGTCCCCCACTCGTTACCTGTATGAATGGCACCTGTTTGAACTCATCATCTGTATAAACGACACCTGTCCACAGCCTCAAACAGTCAGACTCCAAACTCCGCCATGGCCAAGACCAAAGAGCTTTCGAAGGACACCAGGAAAAGTATTGTAGACCTGCACCAGACTGGGAAGAGTGAATCTACAATAGGCAAGCAGCTTGGTGTGAAAAAATCAACTGTGGGAGCAATCATCAGAAAATGGAAGACATACAAGACCACTGATAATCTCCCTCGATCTGGGGCTGCACGCAAGATCTCATCCCGTGGGGTCAAAATGATCATGAGAACGGTGAGCAAAGATCCCAGAACCACACGGGGGGACCTGGTGAATGACCTGCAGAGAGCTGGGACCAAAGTAACAAAGGTCACCATCAGTAACACACTACAACGGCAGGGAATCAAATCCCGCAGTGCCAGACGTGTTCCGCTGCTGAAGCCAGTGCATGTCCAGGCCCGTCTGAAGTTTGCCAGAGAGCACATGGATGATACAGCAGAGGATTGGGAGAATGTCATGTGGTCAGATGAAACCAAAGTAGAACTTTTTGGTATAAACTCAACTCGTCGTGTTTGGAGGAAGAAGAATACTGAGTTGCATCCCAAGAACACCATACCTACTGTGAAGCATGGGGGTGGAAACATCACGCTATGGGGCTGTTTTTCTGCCAAGGGGACAGGACGACTGATCCGTGTTAAGGACAGAATGAATAGGGCCATGTATCGTGAGATTTTGAGCCAAAACCTCCTTCCATCAGTGAGAACTTTGAAGATGAAACGAGGCTGGGTCTTCCAACATGACAATGATCCAAAACACACCGCCCGGGCAACAAAGGAGTGGCTCCGTAAGAAGCATTTGAAAGTCCTGGAGTGGCCTAGCCAGTCTCCAGACCTCAACCCCATAGAAAATCTGTGGCGGGAGTGGAAAGTCAGTGTTGCTCGGCGACAGCCCCAAAACATCACTGCTCTCGAGAAGATCTGCATGGAGGGATGGGCCAAAATACCAGCTACTCTGTGTGCAAACCTGGTAAAGACCTATAGTAAACGTTTGACCTCTGTTATTGCCAACAAAGGTTATGTTACAAAGTATTGAGTTGTATTTTTGTTATTGACCAAATACTTATTTTCCACCCTGATTTACGAATAAATTCCTTACAAATCCTACCATGTGGATTCATGGATTTTTTTTTCACATTCTGTCTCTCACAGTTGAAGTGTACCTCTGATGCAAATTACTGACCTCTGTCATCATTTTAAGTGGGGGAACTTGCACAATCGGTGGCTGACTAAATACTTTTTTGCCCCACTGTATGTATGTGTTATGAGAGTGTGAGTAATGTGAATGTCTAAGTTGTGAGATAAAATTGAGGCACAGGCAGCCAGAAGGGGACAGAGGGGGGGATGCCTCCCCTGCACCCGGGTGACACACCTTTACCCCAAGGCCCTGCATGTGTGGGTGATTGTGGTGGAGCGGGAAGAGGGAGGCAGTTGGAGATGGGGAAGGAAGGAAGGGAGGGGCAAGTGACCATTGATCAGTTTCATGATTGAAGTAGAAACAGGAGAGGGAGGGTGAGAGAATGAGAGAAGAAGAGGCAGCTGTGCAGCAAAGACACAGAATAACTCCAGCTTTGTGTCTTTTTCATCGTAGCTGAAGTCCGGGACAAACTACGTTCCTATTCACCTCAATACGAAACGCGTAATATTTTCTCTGAATACGAGACGATTCCGTTTTTTAGGGGACGGTTGGCAACTCTAATAATTAACCTTATGAACAAAATAAAATTCAACATCAGTAACATCATAGCACCCACCCAGCTGTATAGAAACTCCGTCATGCTAGCTAGTACCCATTACAAAAAAGTCAGCATAACGGAAATAAACTCCACCTAAACTTGGTTCATATCTGACCCAGATAAACTGCAGGTCATAACTTCTTACCTGAAGTTCAGTTCACCTGATGCTCGTACCGGCAGCCACCTCGGGTCTCTGCTCCTCCTGCCTCCCCTTTCCCTCATCCACCTGCTGGCCTCCACCACTTGCTAATGTTACTGAATCTGTGGAAGCTCTGCGATAGCTACCACACAAAGTAACGAATAATGACCTTACCTAAATCCCAGTAATGATTAACGCGTTCCTGATTTTGGCATAATAACTAATTACCGTGCTCGTTACCACAATAATAACGTAGTTACTGTAACGCGTTACTGTAACGCGTTAGTCCCTACACTGCTAGTAACTAGTTGAAGAAGCCATAGGTCTCAGCAGATGTCCTTATTTTCTCTTTTGTTTTTTTGTTGAGGCGGGGTGGGATAAGTTAGCTGCAGTAGCTCGAGGAATTGCTTGTGGAGTGAAGAAAAAGCTGTTTGTTTGTTTAAGGGCCTGCCAAACTTGTTACTACATGGTCATGATATGTAGAAAAGTAAAAATGTAACCACATAAATATGTAGAGTAAAAACAAAGCATTTTAGACATAATATAGGAAAGAATAACTTAAAGAGAGAGAGAAAAGATAAATGAACAAAATAAAGCAGAGTCCTGAAAACTAAACTATACTAAAGGATGGAAAAGTTACACGTCATGGTAAATGTACAATATTTTCTTGAACATGCCCTCCCCACTAAAAACACACACACAAAAAAAACCCCACACAAAAAAACAACAACACCATCACAATTCTGAGTTAACGTATTTGAGTTATTTAAATGAAGTAGATTACATATTTGAGAGCTGTTCTTATGTGAAATAGCCACAGAAGGAAAAATGAAAAATAGATGTGATCATTTTGTCTGCATTTCTTCTAGCCCAAGTGCAGTTTGCAATAATACCACCTACAGCTGAATTAAATGAGCTAAATAGAACAATGAGTTCCTTTGTAAATGTTTGTGAAGGCAGGCTGCAAGGCTAGATGCTTCATTTCATACACATGTGGCAATGAGACTGAAAATGCCTGAATTCCAAGATTAAGAGGTGTGGTCCTAAAATTTTGTCCACAGAGTATATCAGACACACTATTCAAGTCATTGTTTTGTTTTTCTGGGAGGCTTACTTAGAGAAATGTATGTATGTACAGCATAAACACAACTTCAAACTCACTAAACCTGCTTCGATTTTGGCCTGTACATTTTGTAGGTCTTAGACTGTCACCTGTCTGAACTGGCTCTCTCAGCAGTTATCCATCAGTTTATCTTTTCACGTTTGGTTGAGCACATGGAGACGTTACTTGCAGTATTGTCAGTATAATAAGTGTTGACAGGCACAACACTTTATAAATACTTTCCAGTATGATCTGTAGGCTTACTGCAAAGCTTTACCCTAAACTAGGAGAGTATTACAATCTGCTGAAGGAGACATGCAGTGTTAAAGCCAGCTGGCCACTGCCTACAAGGTTGCACTTGCATTAGGTTTAAATGCATTTTAACTCAGTTGTCAACATTAACCAAATAAAACAGACATTTTAGTGCTGAAGGAAAGCACAAAATCTAATGCTTAGAGATAGAGTGGAGTTGGAACAGGTGCTGCAGTGTGTCATCAGAAGCTTACAGAAAATGTGAAAAGCAATGTTTGCTTCAGGTGTCCAATCTCATGTACTCTCATCTATATGTTAACAAAGGTATGCAGAGTTTATTTGAATGGGCGTGCTGCAACTACTTTTCTGTACACAAAGGTAACTCAGAAGCCCTGAGTTAGCATGACATTGCATAAATGAAGCACTTTGAATGAATCTTTTTTATGCCATTTGCCTGAATTTGCATTGCTTTATTAAATGCACACTCTCTTTAAGGAACACTGAGTGTACTGTATTTTGGCCACAATGAGCTTTGTGAACATTTTCTTATCTGACATAGTTAAGGCACTGGTGGAAAGTGACTTCCTGTGACTTGGCCCTTTTACCTGTGCTACTTGCTGAATGTTCTGGAAATTTTTCTAAGCTTATTTTGGACTTGTTGGTTCTCCTGTTTTGTCCCATCAGCCCAGTTTGGGAAACATCTGTAATATTAATTAGAGAAGTAAAAAAATAACGATCATTAAACTGCTCAAATCTGTCCAACAGGTTCACTGTCATCACTATGACATAAAGCAGCTTATGAGATTTCAAAATAAAGCCAGGTAAAAGAAAACATGTCCATCACATGCAAAGTTTCATTGAAAACACCACACCCAAACATATAACGATAAGAAAGGTTTAGACTTACTTCAAAAATCCAACATCCTTTAATTCAGACTTTGTTTATAGAGGGCGGTGCACTGAGCAGTCGCTCCCTTATTAATGAAAGCCCAGTGCGAAAGGCAGAACAAACCTCCACAATGGCAGCAAAGGAGGATTAATGCATGCAGAGCAGGCTCTAATTCAACATAACGAACAACTGTACAAAAACCCCATCTACCATTGTCTATTTGTCATTCTGCACATGCTCTGTTTTAATATATGATCTCTCAACAGAAAATTAGTATAGTATGCAGTGTCTCGATGCATGCTGAATCATCCAGGTAAGGAAATCCAAAACTTCTAGTGAGTCTGAAGAAGTCACTGAAAACTGAATAGTGTGTCTGCTACGTCCAGATGAACAGAATTAACTTTTTTTGATATGTCATGCAACGTAAGCAAAATCAGCTTACTGAAAGTAATGCAGACACAGGAAATACCTTGATGTAAAATAATAATTTAAAAAAACAAAGGAGAAGAAGAAAAAGAAAAAAGGCATAAATCACACTTTCTGGATAAGCATTTGTTTGAAGTATGACTAAATGCAAATTGCAAAAGCTGACAAGATCCCTAACCACACAGGAGCACAGCACTATCATTCTAACTTCCACTCTAGCTACTTTATACACTGTTTCCCCCTGGCTTCATTGTCTTTTATTATGTTTTAGAAAAGTTTTTCACTATTTAACATTCAGTGTCTAATGTTTAGTCCTGACATGCTGTAGTTTTTTCATGTTTCCCTTTGACTCAGATTTTTTTCCCATCTACCCTCAGATTCTTTGTCTGCCTTTGGATCAAAGAGTTTCTAAAAAAAATCAAGACAAGTCACCTCTTTTTAAAAATGTACATCAGGTTGACATGACATCACGTTCACGAGTGTCATTTATCTTAGTGTGACAGATCTTTGGTAGGAGCACAAAAATGGGATGAGGCTTATTTCCAGGAATCGTGACAAAGCCGACTGGCGCTATAAAGCCAGGGCTTTCACCCACTCCAGCTTCAGTCTTAAACATTCCTCGACTTCAGCTGTTAGGTTAAGCGCTTCACTCTGAAATCATGGCCAAGGACATGACTCTGCTGTGGGCTTCCGGATCGCATGCCTGCTGGAGGGTAATGATTGCTCTGGAGGAGAAGAACCTGCAAGGATACAACCAAAAACAACTCTACTTTGAGAAGGGGGAGCACAAGTCAAAGGAAGTCATGGAGATCAACCCCAGGGGTCAGGTAGGTTCATATCACACTATGTAAACACTCTCATATTTGAAATCTGCATTTGTTTTCCTGAAATTGAGAAAAAGGAGTATTCACTTGGCATTTACAAATAAGAAGACTTGAACTAAAACAAAGTGTTTATGGTTTGCACTGTCTCTTAAAGCTTCCTGCCTTCAAATGTGGGGATGTACCCCTCAACGAGTCCTGTGCTGCATGCTTTCATCTGGAGGTGAGAACTCAGATGAATCTGAATGTTATGTCTCCACAGAGTTTCTAGTTTGGAGAACTACTTGTGATTATATGTTAAACAATGCGTTGCATAAACAGACACCCAACACCACAGAGGTAAAAAAAAAAAAAACTAGGAAATTAAAAAAAATAATTAATGTCTCCTCCAACAGTGCAAGTACAAGACGCAGGGAACCAAGCTGATCCCTGACTGCGAGGTTGGGAGAGCGCAGATATTGCAGCGTGTGTTTGAGGTTAACGCGCTCACTGAGAAATCATGTAAGTTTGTTCTGACGCACTTCTGATCCTGAACTCTCTTCATCACAGTGTGTGTACCCCGAACAACATTAGAACCACAGGGATTTAGTGAGTCTGTAAAGGACATATCAAGGCTGCTAAATCTCTTTCTGTGTGACCTGTCTGATGTTGCCATTCAGAGGTCTGTGCTCTGGGATTTTGAACTGCTGAACTTGGCAACACTAAAAACCCATGTTGATGTTTGTTAATCCCGCCAGTGATCACATGCTCAGCCAAGCTTTGCATGTAAAGTAATTGGCTTGTCATGAGATTTGGCACTTTAGCACCTTTGCACAATATAAAATTCAGCTTTTTGCTTTTTACACATTTCCAGCAATTGTTATCTACTACAACTGGATGGTCCCAGAGGGAGAGAGACACGACTCTGCCGTTAAGAGAAACAAAGAGGCTCTGACCGCTGAGTTGAAGCTGTGGGAGGGATACCTGCAGGTGTGTGAATGACCTGTGTGCACGCGATCTCAACGACTAAACTAAACCCAGAATACAAACATTGGAAAGCCACAGGAGTAGATTGTAAACCTTGCCAGAAATAAGCTGGTCCATAAATTTCTTTTTAGATTTTGTTGTTTTAGCCACACATATATGTATGTGCTCCAGAATTACAAAGAAAATAGGGTGCTCTGGAAAAAGTAGTGTTTTCTCTTTGAATAAAAACATTTAATCTTTGCAGGATAGGAGTGATGAGGCTTCATTTTAGTTCCCTTTAAGAAAATCCTTAAACAGTAGCATAAATGTAAATATGAGGTTTAATTAAAGCAGAAGAAGTAGATGCAAAACAGCTGCATGGTGGTTAGCAGTGTAGCATCACAGCAATAAGGCTTATATCACAAAATCAATCTTGCCTTTGAATTTAAGGATATAATTTATATATCTTTTATTTTTAGGCCTCGAGCGGTTTCATTGTAGGAAAGGACTTTTCCTTGGCCGACGTGGTTGTTTACCCAAACGTTGCCTATCTCTTCCACTACGGGTAAGAGGACTAAATGACCAGACACATGAATGAATAGAATAATAGTAGAAATGAATATACACTGACTTTCTTCTTTCCTGTAGGCTTTCTGAACAGCGTTACCCCAAACTGGCAGAATACTACAAAGGTCTGATGAACAGACCCAGCATCAAAGCCAGCTGGCCTCCTACTTGGAAGAACGCACCGAAACAGGAAACACTGAAAGACATCTGAGATTCAGGCGCTCATTTGTTACCACTCCTTGCACTGCACTAGTGATTCATATGCATTTTTTTAAATATAATTTGTGACAATAATGTGTGATTATTACTGTGCTGTGACCAAAATAAGCAATAAAAACTGAGTTTCAATTTTGTTCACTTTGTTAAGTTGATATCATTTAATGTTAACCAAAATCAAACATCGGTTTTCCACACCACTCACTGCAAATTTGATGTTTGGATGTCAGGCTAAAGCTGAGGATACGCTGTGATTTTTTTTTCCCCATTTTGAGACGATTTTTCAGTTGTGCGACCGTTTTGGGGATTGGCCTGGGTTTCGCCTTAATCGTGTGTTGTGCATCGTGTAGTATACATGGGGTAACGAGAAGCGATTAACACCTCACAGCCTGCTCCCAATCAGCAATCGTACAGTCGCAAGAAAATCAAACCTGTTTGAAATCCTGGTCGCCCCTCGTGAGGGTATCGCACTGTTGAAGCAGTGCCATGAGCAAAGACATGTGCAAACACAGAAATGTCGGTGAAAAAGACGGAGCAGCACGGCAGTGCAGCGTGTGATCTGGACACAAGCGATGGAGTCCCACCTTGTCGAACTTTGACAAATTCATCCGAGCCTTTTCGATATGGCCTCACAAAATTATCACGACCGCACCAACCGTGAAAAGAGTTGGATGGACATTGCTGCTCAATTGCAGCCGCCTGGTCAATGTTTTTCATTAGCAATTCAGCAAAGTTGATGGTGGTGTGCGTGTATGTGTGAGTGAAAGACAGAGAGGGAGAGCGAGAGACAGATTTTGTGTTATAAACTTCATGTTATGGACGCACAGTGTGAGCACTCAGCCCCTGTGATTCAATCGTACAGTTTGAGCAGGAGCTGAATAACGTGACTGAAAAAAATTGCACAGTGTTTGCCCAGCTTAAGAATCTGCATTACATCCTTCCTGCAGCTTTGCAGTTTTGACAGGAGACGTCACTAGACCAAGCTAAAAAGTGTCTGTGTGGGAAACTGAATAATTACTAATCAAACTGTTTTTATTTCTTTTCAATATAAGTTCTCACTGCTGCTATAACATAGGAGATATAAGAACCCTTTTCATTTATGCTTCCCCAGCAAAGTAGAAGTAGTGACAGGATTCTGCAGAGCCCCTTAAGTGAAATACGAGAGAAAATAATTGAAGATGCATTTTTGCGAGATCCTGCAAACGTTTTTCATTTCAGTCCATGCGCTTTCAACTCAGTAGTGAGACTTAGGAAACAACCATAGTGATGGAAGTCACACACTCGCGAGAAAGATTGAGCTCGGGCTAAACTATAAAGACTCAGTGCTTTGCAGTGCACACGGTTGTGTGAGAGACATCTGAAGATAGATGTTAATGGAAGGGGAAACACTTGGGGCCAGACATCCTCTGACTTGGTGGTCTTGGTTGAATTCATTGACAAGCAGCTGTGGTACTCTGGACAGCTCGCCAGTATTTTGAGTGACTGTATTTTAAACATTTACGGAGACTTTTAAAATTTGATCCTTTAGTTTAAGCCAAATAACTTGTTTTGCCTTTTCTATTACATTCCATTTCAACTTTATAGCAAATGGGAATACAATAATGTCAAATACTGTTGTTTGCCCTACAGTCTGCAAAAAAAAAAGCTAAGTCTTGTTTTTATTGGAAATCTTCATAGTGCAAGTGATCTATCAAGTTTTGAAGATGGAAACTCACTGCAAGGACAGAACAGTCATGTTGAGGCTGTAACTACAATTACTGAGTGCAAAGATTTTAAAGTGAAACTAAATGAGCCACAGATGTTTTATTATAAGCCACTTACGATATAGTCTTTCACCCTCCAAAACAGAAAAGAACGCAGTTCTCTAAAATAGTAGATTTTAAAGTTTTATATATAAATCTAACATAAGACTTCTTATCATAATATCACTTAATCAAGGTGTGTCTTTTGATTTGGTAAAAAATATATATATATATAATGTGGTACATGTTGTATGTGAAATGTCAACCTGCCACCTGCAATTCATACTCAAAATACATTAACCCCTTAGCAGTCCTACAAATTTTGCCTAAAAGGGTTAGGAGTCGGACGTACCGTGGGCGGTACGTCCGACTGCTAAGGGGTTACGAAGACACAAACTTCTGTGTGTGTGTGTGTGTGTGTGTGTGTGTGTGTGTGTGTGTGTGTGTGTGTGTGTGTGTGTGTGTGTGTGTCTTTTCGTTCTTTCTTAATGGGACAGCCAGGCTAAGTCCTATGGGGAAAAAAGGATCACAGAATGTAATTTCCATTACTTTCCAGTAGCTGTGTTTTCAGTTCTGTGCAGTTATACAAGCAGTTTAAAAATCGAGTCACAGAGCAGCTCACAGATGTGACTATTCAATGAGATGAACACATTCACTTCAGCTCAAGTTTATTTATATAGCACCAAATCACAACAGTCGCTTCAAGGTGCTTTATACTGTGAGGTAAAGATTAAGCTTATCTTTGGTTTACTCCAACTACAGTTTAAACATTGATGACAGTGGTAATCAAACCAGCAGCCAGTGGGTTACTAGCTGGGCATGCTAACCTCTGTGCTTTGTCCCACTGTACTCAGCCTTGAAACGTGTATGGATGTGTGGCTAAAGATAAATATCAGTATACACAAACTTCCAAATACTTTACTGCCATTTCAGCATAGTGACGAAAAAACTAGACCACATGATTGCTGCAATGCCAAATCACAAAAAAGCCTCACTAAAAAAGTGATAGGAGTCATGAGCGAGTATTGTAGTCATGTACAAGTTCAGAATTTCGTTTAGGCTGTCTACTAGAATACATTAAGTTTACATTCTTAAATACAAGAACTCTCTCATAACCTTATAGGTACTTTTGCAAACCGGTTTGCAATTTATTAGGATTTTTTAAATACTTCAAAAAACCTTTTCTCTTCTAAAAAGCACACACAAAACATAAAATGCTGCAAGATATATGGGCTGCATACAATAAATCCAGCCCTGTTTGTACTGAGCAGTGCACCGAGCAGTCCCTCCGTTATTAATGAATGTCCTCCCCGAGGAAGATTGATGCATGCAGAGCAGGTTGCAATACAACGCAACAAAACCAACAGCAATTTAAAAAAAAACAAAGAAACAAAAAATTGTCATTCTGTACTTGCTCTCTTTTAGATTTGTGTAATACTGATTTATTATCAAACCAGATTACCTGCCGTTCTTTGCACGTGTGAGCAAACTGCCCTTTGAAACGGACTCAAAATGCTGACATAGCAACTGCAGTAATGTAGGCGCACACACAGTTTGCGTCATTGCCTTACTGATACAATGATATTCACAGCTGCTTATGTGCCCGCTGCAAAGAGGTCAAAGATTATACTTTATTATTACTTTATTTTATTTGCATTGTCACGGTCCTATTGGATGCATTCAGTGTAATTGTGATTTATCAGTTATGTCAGAACTGTGTGCAGATTTGAATAAAAAGTGCTGAATCACAGTGAGTTTCACTTCTCAGGGTGTCATTCACCAGCAGCAGCAGCAGCAAAACAACGAACTACTGCAGGGATCAGTTCAATATAACCACAATTCATTTTTACTCTTTTCCTTTTTCTAATCAATCGTTACTGATATGCAACAGTTATAAGCGATAAAATGTTCCGAGAATTAACTCCAAATAGCGACACGATCCCTAACCACACAGGTGAAGGCTGTAACACTCAAACTTTCATATCCCACTACAAAGTTAAGTGTTAAATGTTTAGTCATGGCTCGCTGCAGATTTTTCATGTTTCCCTTTAGCCCACATTTTTCCCATCTAGCCTCAGATTTTTTTTCTGCCTTCAGATCAAAGACTTTCTGAGAAAAGCAGGACTAGTCACCTCTCCTCCAAATGCCTTTGGTGAAATTTGGGACTAGAGTCCTATTTAAAGACAAATCACGCAGAAATGGTTAATAAATCAGATTTTTTAAAAAGTGTCACATAAGGTTAACATGACACCAAGTTTAAACTTCATAAGTGTCATTTATCTTGCCTGCCAAAGATTGACAGATCTTTGGCTTATTTCCAGGAATCGTGACAAAGCCGACTGGCGCTATAAAGCCGGGGCTTTCACCCACTCCAGCTTCAGTCTTAAACATTCCTCGACTTTACCTGTCAAGCGCTTCACTCTGAAATCATGGCCAAGGACATGACTCTGCTGTGGGGCTCCGGATCTCCTCCCTGCTGGAGGGTAATGATTGCTCTGGAGGAGAAGAACCTGCAAGGATACAACCAAAAACAACTCTACTTTGAGAAGGGGGAGCACAAGTCAAAGGAAGTCATGGAGATCAACCCCAGGGGTCAGGTAGGTTCATATCACACTATGTAAACACTCATATTTGAAATCTGCATTTGTTTTCCTGAAATTGAGAAAAAGGAGTATTCACTTGGCATTCACAAAGTGTTTATGGTTTGCACTGTCTCTTAAAGCTTCCTGCCTTCAAATGTGGGGATGTACCCCTCAACGAGTCCTGTGCTGCATGCTTTCATCTGGAGGTGAGAACTCAGATGATGACTTGAATCTGAATGTTATGTCTCCACAGAGTTTCTAGTTTGGAGAACTACTTGTGATTATATGTTACACAATGCGTTGTACAAACAGACACCCAACACCACAGAGGTAAAAAAAAAAACAAACTAGGAAATTAAAAAAAATAATTAATGTCTCCTCCAACAGTGCAAGTACAAGACGCAGGGAACCAAGCTGATGCCTGACTGCGAGGTTGGGAGAGCGCAGATATTGCAGCGTGTGTTTGAGGTTAACGCGCTCGTTGAGAAATCATGTAAGTTTGTTCTGACGCACTTCTGATCCTGAACTCTCTTCATCACAGTGTGTGTACCCCGAACAACATTAGAACCACAGGGATTTAGTGAGTCTGTAAAGGACATATCAAGGCTGCTAAATCTCTTTCTGTGTGACCTGTCTGATGTTGCCATTCAGAGGTCTGTGCTCTGGGATTTTGAACTGCTGAACTTGGCAACACTAAAAACCCATGTTGATGTTTGTTAATCCCGCCAGTGATCACATGCTCAGCCAAGCTTTGCATGTAAAGTAATTGGCTTGTCATGAGATTTGGCACTTTAGCACCTTTGCACAATATAAAATTCAGCTTTTTGCTTTTTACACATTTCCAGCAATTGTTATCTACTACAACTGGATGGTCCCAGAGGGAGAGAGACACGACTCTGCCGTTAAGAGAAACAAAGAGGCTCTGACCGCTGAGTTGAAGCTGTGGGAGGGATACCTGCAGGTGTGTGAATGACCTGTGTGCACGCGATCTCAACGACTAAACTAAACCCAGAATACAAACATTGGAAATTCATAGGAGTAGATTGTAAACCTTGCCAGAAATAAGCTGGTCCATAAATTTCTTTTTAGATTTTGTTGTTTTAGCCACACATAGTGTTGGGGAGTAATGGAATACATGACATTTAAAATACAAATTATGAGTAACTGTATTAAAAAGGCGGTATTCAGAATACAGTTACTTTGTTGAAATAAATGGATTACACGGCCTTCTTTTCCTGTTTCATATGTTAGGCTATGCCCTCTCTATTTTTGATAATTCCACGCCAGTGGAAACCCAAACAAAAAACGCATTAAGAAGCTCAAATGCCTGTGTCTTTATCTCGCGGCCCATGTCACTTCTACTTGCAGCTCGCATAATGACGTGACAAAATATTTTTAAAAATTATTGTTCAAAAATATAAAAATTATTTTATATGATGGCAATAGGCAGATCGTTACAGGCATAGCCCTAAAGAATGTAGCCTCATGGGTAATGTAGCCCAATTAAGACTCGACTGTACACTGTGTTCATGTCTTTCTCTGAAACAATAAGTTCCGTTGGAGCAGCCTTTCAACGCCTCTCTCTGTCTCTCGCTAGCAAAGTTGACAACAAAGTAAAGCTAGTTTTCGGTTACGAGCACGATTTAAAAATCTAGTTGTATCGGTATGGCGAGTAACCTTCAGTAATAGTAATAAATGACACAGCAATAGTACATTCATGTAGTTGTAAAAAGCTTGATAATAATAAGTAATCCAAAGTATTCAGAATACGTTACTCTCATTGAGTAACGTAACAGAATACGTTACAAAATACATTTAGGGGCATGTATTCTGTAATCTGTTGTGGAATACATTTTAAAAGTAACCTTCCCAGCACTAGCCACACATGTGCTCCAGAATTACAAAGAAAATAGGTGCTCTGGAAAAAGTAGTGTTTTCTCTTTGAATAAAAACATTTAATCTTTGCAGGATAGGAGTAATGAGGCTTCATTTTAGTTCCCTTTAAGAAAATCCTTAAACAGTAGCATAAATGTAAATATGAGGTATAATTAAAGCAGAAGAAGTAGATGCAAAACAGCTGCATGGTGGTTAGCAGTGTAGCATGACAGCAATAAGGCTTATATCACAAAATCAATCTTGCCTTTGAATTTAAGAATATAATTGAGATTGAATATTTATTAAGTCAAATGTTAACCATCTATCATAGTTAAATGATCTATATTATATGTGATTTCTAGGTTTTTACCCTCCACAACATTTTTCTTCTTTTATTTTTAGGCCTCGAGCGGTTTCATTGTAGGAAAGGACTTTTCCTTGGCCGACGTGGTTGTTTACCCAAACGTTGCCTATCTCTTCCACTACGGGTAAGAGGACTAAATGACCAGACACATGAATGAATAGAATAATAGTAGAAATGAATACACACTGACTTTCTTCTTTCCTGTAGGCTTTCTGAACAGCGTTACCCCAAACTGGCAGAATACTACAAAGGTCTGATGAACAGACCCAGCATCAAAGCCAGCTGGCCTCCTACTTGGAAGAACGCACCGAAACAGGAAACACTGAAAGACATCTGAGATCCAAGACAATAATGTGTGATTATTACTGTGCTGTGACCAAAATAAGCAATAAAAACTGAGTTTCAATTTTATAGCTCATCTGTGTTTTGTTTCTTTGCAGTGGGGATATTTATTGTTAATATAATGTTAACCAAAATCAAACTTTAGGTTTGATGTTTGGATATCAAGTTAAGAATCTGCATTACACCCTTCCATCAGCTTTGCAGAGAGGTTACTTCACCCAGCTATAAATCTTTGTGTCTTGGAAATGAAAAAGCTTCTCAGACCATAAGGGCTATCAGAACCTTTTACCTTTTTTATTAAAAAAAAAAAGAAAGAAAGTGAACTTGGGGAAAAGCAGTGGCACAAGGTTTGTCTGTGGGTATCTGTGTGCACACTTGTGTGAACACCTCCCAATGCACCAAAGGCTCCCGGGCAAGGGCCTGGCCTCAGTGCATACACCAACCCACAACCCCGGTGGCACACCAGCCAGGACCCAAGTCCCACAGGCCAACCAAAACCTCAGCCCATAAGGTTGCCCCGGACAGATTTTATTTTTGCAGTTCACACTGACAGTCTTCTTAGCAATGCATGAGGAGGCGAGAGCCATGTGGACTATGTTTATCCGAAATTGTAGATTTCAGACACTTTGATAAGTCTTCACATATCTGGCACCAAAACCTTTGATGGACAGAACCAAAGAGCGTGGCAATAACACCAGACGGCTAAACGGTCTTCAGAGCAGACTGAAGCGCTACGGAAAGTGGCAAGATCCGCGGCGGAGGAACGGACGCCCTCATCAAGCAATCGTGGTGTACTGACTGTAAGATCATTTCAAACTACTGAAAATGTGGAATTTCTGACTCCAAGGCTAATGCCGTTTTATTTGCCCAGAGAACTGCAGTGCATCATTGTGAGTGTCATGTATATCCCTCCTCTGCTAAGGAGGAGGCTGCACTTAAGGAGATGTACGACATGATCAACGAGCACGAAAATAAACACCCAAACGCTGCTGTAATTGTTTATGGGAAACTCATTGTAATCTCAGGAAAACTATGCCTAAACTGCATCAGTTTGTTACCTTCCCCACCAGGGGAAATAAAATACTGGATCACTGCTACAGCAATATCAGAAATGTCTTCTCAGCTCAACCAAAACCTAATTTCGGAAAGTTTGACCACCTGGCAATCCGGCTAAAAACCCACCCATAACAAAAAGCTCAAGACAAACCCAGTCACAGTCAGGACTATTAACACCTGGACTGACAGTGCAAAAGCCAGCCTGCAGGGCTGCTTAGAGACCACAGACTGGAGCATCTTCAAAGGAGCAGCATCTTGTGGACAACTTTCTTGTCTATGGTGAGGAAAACGACCTCATCTTCAATACGGACAAGATCAAGGAATTAATACTGGACATCAGGAAGAACCCCCCTCCCCTGCAGCCTCTTATCGTCAAAGTGACAGAGGTGGAGAGGGCCAACGGCCACAGATTCCTGGGGCTGGAGGTTGCATCAGACCTGAGCTGGACTCTCAACACCACAGCAACAGTGAGAAAAGCCCAGCAAAGGCTTTATTTCATTCAGCTGCTCAGGAAAGCAGCCGAATGACACAAAACAAAACAGAAACCCCCAGGAGTCCAAACACAAAATGTTCACAAAGGCAGTGGAGCTCGAAAAAACAGAGTCCAAAACTTAGTTCAGAGGGGCAACCCGGAGGCCAATCAGCACAACAGTCCATCACTGAACAGTTCTGGAAGCCGACCGTGCCAAAGGCAGTGGCAGCATAGAAGCAGTTCAGGAGACTGACCACCACGTCAATGGAGGCTACGGAGCAGATCAGCAGGCCTACCCGGCAGGCGGTGATGCTGGCGACATCCTTCAGGAGGCCTGCCACGGGTCCGATGGCAGCAAAACAGTTCAGGAGGCCGCCCATGATGGCGAAGACGCCCAGCTGATGGCCTGGAAAGTGGCCAGTGCCGACGAGGTTCTGGCAAAGGACATGGACGTGCAGACTGAGCAGAAACTGATGGTGGCGTGGCAGCCGCAGGACCAGACAAGGCAGGACCAGACGAGGCAGGACCAGGACCGTTCAGCAGCGAAGATAGGCTGCTGAATGGGCCCCTCGGACCCTCCAGCAAAGGCAGACGACTGGAAGGGCCCCTTGGACCCTCCAGTGGAGGCAGATGGCTGGACAGGCCCCTGAGACCTTCCAGCTGGAACGTAAACTGGCAGGTGAAGGGACCTCCAGCAGGATCAGAACAAAACCAGCAGGCTCAGATACCTCTGGCAAACACAAAGCAGGCTGGAGCTGCGCAGGGCTTTTACTCTGCTCTGGCAACGACAGCAGGGTGCAGTCCTCAGCTGGCTTCTTAGCCTCCAGGGGTCCAGAGTCGGCTAAGGGTTGAAACTCAGTCTCTGGGGAAGCCCTGGAGAGAGTTACTGTCTCCAAGCAGGCCACCTTTTGAGGAACCGAAATAGTCTTAACAGGTTTGTCTCTCTGCTTTGAATTAGTGGTTGCAAAACAGTCCTTTACGGATTGTATTGACATAATTTGCTGTACAGGAGGAGCAGATGAAGGTGATCGCTGAATAGGTGGTGGAGTAAATAGCCGAACTGATGGCTGAGCTAATGCATGACCTGCAACCTGAGCAGGTAACTCAGCAAGAAACTGAACAGGCCATGCTTCTGACGTCACTACAGCATTTCCGCCTGCTGTAATGTGGAGAAATCTACTCAAGGCTTTATTTATTTTCTAATGTGTGCCTCCTCAACTTTTCTGTCCTATTTCCTCCAGTCTGTGATCCAGAAAGGCTATGCCATTTTTAAGGATGCTTTAATTCCTAAAACAAATGTGGGAATTGCCAGAGGAGAAATTATTGAGAATACTACGCTGTTTCCTTTGCAAAATCGTTTTTATCTTTGAAAAGAAGTGTGGCACACACGGACAACAATTTGTTCCCGCTGAATATAAAACCTCACTGCCCTCTGCTGCTGGATTCTCTTTTTTCACCATGTGGACTCAGAGAGAAAACAGAAAACACGGTGACCTGTGTGTGTGCGTGTGTGTGTGTGTGTGTGTGTGTGCGTGCGTGTGTGCGTGTTGGTGTAAAGACAAGGTGAGTCTTGTTTCCATTGAAAATCTTCATAGTGTAAGTGATCTGTCAAGTTTTAAAAATGGAAACTCACTGCAAGGACAGAACAGTCATATTGATGCCAGAGCTCAGAGAAGAACAGCTTGACACATTTGATCTGAGAGGAAGGCAACAGCAACTAATGTAACCACACGTTACAACCAAGGTTTGCAGAAGATCGTCTTTGAACTCCCCAACACGCCCAGCCTTGAAGTTGAATTCATTTCATTTAAAATTTCCTCTTTATTTATGTACAAAAAACATACAGATCCAGCATCTAAAGCAGCTGGCCTCCTGCTAGGAAGGACACTGTTGGAGTGAGACTTTTAAAGGCATCTTAGACTGAGCTAACTTTTCCTGCTGTCTGCACTGCTCTGCAGTGACTTTGTCACATTTGTTATTTGAGACACCCACCTTACATTCATCCTGCACCTGTGCAGTCTTGACAGAAGGGGACATTAAATCAAAATGTTCTTGTTTTTATGATTACTGCTGAGATGTCCCTTTTGATGTGATTAAAGAAATAATGTGGTACATGTTCTAATGTGAAATATAAACCTGCCACCCACAATTCATACTCACAATACATCAGGAAGTCTGTCTACAGACACACACAAACTTCTATGTGTGTGTTTGTGTGTGTGTTTTCTTTCTTTCTTAATGGGAGAGCCAGCTTAAGTCCTATGGGGAAAAAAAGGATCACAAAAAGTCATTTCCATTATTTTCAAGTAGCTGTGTTTGCAGAGTGCACAGGAAAGGTTATCTGTGCAGTTATACAAGCAGTTTATAAATGTAAACTATGCTCAACCACTTCACTGTTGGAGAAAAGCTTTTTTAAAAAGACATAGTCGAGTCACATAGCAGCTCACAGGTGTGGCTATTCAGTGACATAAGCACATTCACTTCAGTTCAACTTTATTTATATAGCACCAAATCACAACAGTTGCCTCAAGGGGCTTTATACTGTGAGGTAAAGATCTGCAATAACACAGAGAAAACAATCAACCCCAACAATCAGACACAACACACAACACAGTCCCTTTCACTATGTGGTGCCGTTTGTAAAGTGAAACACGCTGAAATTAACGGCAACATTTCTCCACATTTAGCTCAAATCTTTACAAAAACATGTTTTTTTCGAGTCATTTTTTTATGTAAAATATTTGTAACTTTTTATATTTAAAACACAATTTTAAATGTTAAATCTACATGTTCTCTGTCAGCACTCTCACTCTAACCCAACAGAGCTTTGGATTAACTGATGGCTGCTCAGGAAACTTTTAGAACAACCTGATGATAATGTATTACTCATTATGTTTATTTGGGGTTTAATGCAACTGCAATTAAAACATTTATGATCGTAGTAATTAAACCAGCAGCCTGTGGTTTACTTGGGCATGCTAACCTCTGTGCTTTGTCCTACTTTACTCTGCCTACATTTGCATTGCAGGTTAGAACAAGCCTTGAAACATGTGTGAACTTGTGGCTAAAGATAAATATCAGTACACACAAAACTTCTAAATACTTTGCTGCCATCTCAGCATACTGACACAAACATATGGGCAGAAATCTGTGCCATCAGACACTGAATTTGAATAAGTTAAATTTGAATTTGAATTGCTCGGATTGAATGTGAATTGTAACTTGAATAAATGCTTTTAAAAACTGAATATGAATTAGTCTAATTTGAAATTCAATTTATTGGTTTGAAAATGATCATCACTAAACTGAAATTGAATTTTACAGTTTGAAAATGAATATATTGCATATATAAGAACAAGCGTCATGTTAACAAATGATAGCTGTACAGTAACTTTTATGCTTATTGTAGCTGTTAGCTAAAAACGCTAATTTAGCGTAGTTTGCCCTTAATTCAGCTTTGACAAACAAATATGATCGACTGTTTCTAGTAGAATTCCAAAGTTGTCATCTTGTACCCTGTCAGAGCCCTATATGCTTGCAGAGGGAAACAGTAGGGAAACATGCAAAACGGTGTCCAAACCTTTGTATTTTAGCTTTATTTATGTCTTACACAGCATCCCTTATACATGTAATACATTTATTACCAACCTGAGAGTTTATCCGCTGGTCAATCGACATGATGAATGACTTCTGAAGTCTTAATTCAGCTCAAGACGCTGTAGATTCCCATCAGTAACACTTTCCGTCCGCTAGTAAAACGTAGTTCTATTAATCTGCGCTCGATTACTCTTGAACCAGAACCGGATGTAAGTCCCCAAAAAACTGAATTTTGGAACTGAAATTGAATTGTAGAACTGAAACTGAATGGTGAGAAGTGAATCTGAAATTATTCGAGAGCTAAATTTTTAAACGATAAAATACAATTACAAAGCAAATGAATTCATTTTCAAACTATAAAATTCAATTTCAGTTTAGTGATGATCATTTTCAAACCAATAAATTGAATTTCAAATTAGGCTAATTCATATAACTTATTCAAATTCAGTTTCTGATGGCACAGATTTCTCTCATACAAACACAGACCACATGACTGTTGCAATGTCACTTCATGAAAAAGCCTCACTAAAACAAAAGTGGGAGGAGTCATGAGCGAGTATCGCAGTCATGTACAAGTTCTGAATTTAGTTTAAGCTGTGTACTAGAATACATTGAGTTTACATTCTTAAATACAGGAACTCTCTTATAACCTTATGGGTAGTTTTGCTTGATATTCCAAAATAAAAGTAAAATATTGGGATTTTTTTTTTCAAAATACTTCAAAAGAACTTTTCCTTTTCTAAACACCAAACACAAAAACATAACGTTCCGTTATTAATGAATGTTCGGAGTGAAAGGGAGAACAAACATGCACGAGGGTGATTGATGCATGCGGAACAGGTTGTAATTCAACATGACAAAACCAACAGCATTTAAAAGAGAGAGAGAGAGAGAGAGAGAGAGAGAAAGTATTTGTCATTCTGTACATGCTGCCTTTGTTATTTTTGTAATACTGATTTATTATCAAACTGTTCTTTGCATGCACGAACAAACTGCCCTTTTGAAACGGACTTAAAATGCCGACATAGCAACTGCAGTAATGTAGGCGCACACACAGTTTGCGCCATTGCCTTACTGATACAATGATACTCACAGCTGCTTATGTGCCTGCTGCAAAGAGGTCAACGATTGAGAGAAGCAAACTGCCGAGTATGCACCAACAGTTTAATCAGTCATACACATTTTATTTTATTTGCATTGTCACGGTCCTATTAGATGCGTTCAGTGTAATTGTGATTTATCGGTCATGTCAGAACTGTGTGCAGATTTGAATACAAAGTGTTGTATCACCGCGGGTTTCACTTCTCAGGGCGTTGTTCACCAGCAACAGCAGCAGCAAAACAACGAACTACTGCAGGAATCGTTGAATTATTGATATGCAACAGTTATTAGCGATAAAATGTTTAACTGCAAAAAGCTGCAAGAGCCCTAACCACACGGGCGCATAGCAGTAACACTCTAACTTCCACTATATCCTTCTTTAAACACTGTTTCCGTGTGGCTTCGTTGTCTTTTATTGTGTCTTAGAAAAATTTTCCACCCGTTAATGTTAAGGGTTTTTTTTTTTTTGTTTTGTTTTCCTGACTCGCTGGAGTTTTTTCATGTTTCCTCTTTCCCATGTACCCTCACATTCTTTGGCCGCCTTCGGATCAAAGAGTTTCTATAAAAAGCAAGAGAAGTCACCTCTCCTCCACACGTCTTTTATAGTACTTGTGGCTGCATTATATTTTAAAGACAATTCACACAGAAATGGTTACTAAATCTCACTTTATTTTGTTTTTTGAATACACATCTTAAATATTCATCAGGATCAGGTTGACGTCATGTCGTGTTTAACCTTTACGGGCATTAGCTATCTTGGTGTGACAGCTCTTTGGCTGGAGCACAGAAATGGGATGGGGCTTTGTTCCAGGAAACCTGACTGGAGCTATAAAGCCAGCCTTTTCATCGACTGCAGCTCCAGTCTTCAACCTTCCTCAACTTCAGCTGTTAGGTTAAGCGCTTCACTCTGAAATCATGGCCAAGGACATGACTCTGCTGTGGGGCTCCGGATCTCCTCCCTGCTGGAGGGTAATGATTGCTCTGGAGGAGAAGAACCTGCAAGGATACAACCAAAAACTGCTCTCCTTTGAGAAGGGGGAGCACAAGTCAAAGGAAGTCATGGACATTAACCCCAGGGGTCAGGTAGGTTCATATCACACTATGTAACCACTCTCATATCTGAAATCAGCATTTGTTTTCCTGAAATGGAGTAAATGGAGTATTCACTTGGCATTCACAAATAAGAAGACTTGAACCAAACAAAGTGTTTATGGTTTTCCTTGCACTGTCTCTTAAAGCTTCCTGCCTTCAAATGTGGGGACAAAATCATCAATGAGTCCTGCGGTGTATGCTTCTTCTTAGAGGTGAGAACTCTGAATCTGGCCCTACTTGAAATGCTATGTTGCCATGGAGTTCCTAGGTAGCAGAGCTGCTTGTGATTATATTTTTAACAGTGCATTGTAAAAACAGACACACTATACCACAGATGTAAAGAACGAGAGCTTCTTGCTGTTTTTTTCCCCCCAACAGTCCAAGTACAAGTCACAGGGAACCAAGCTGATCCCCGACTGCGATGCGGAACAAGCATTGATGTTCCAGCGTGTGTTTGAGGTTAACGCATTCGGAGACAAAATGGGTATGTTAGTTCGGAGATGCAGAATATGTCTCAGTTTTGTTTTGCCGTGCAGTGACATAACTGTTGAAACCTGAACTTCCTTCATCACAGTGCGTGTACCCCAAACAACGTTAGAACCACAGGGATTTAGTGAGTCTGTAAAGGATATATCAAGGCTGCTAAATCTCTTTCTGTGTGACCTGGCTGATGTTGTCATTCAGAGGTCTGTGCTCTGGGATTTTGAACTGCTGTACTTGGCAACACCACACTAACAACTGTCACTTGTCTTCAGCAACCAACCCTCCTCAGCCTCCCCTTGAGACCTTTAGTTGTTCAAAACACACTGCAGACACTAATGATCTGTGCATTCACATAATTAAGCCATAAGAAATCCCTTAGTCCATTTCTCTGGTGAGCAACTCTCATAACAGAGACTGATGTTAACAGGTCACATGTTAATCCCACCAGTGATCACATGCTCAGACTAGCTTTGCATGTAAAGTCACTTGTTTGTCATGCGATTTGGTACTCGTAAAATTCCCTGCTGGTGTGTGGGTAGATTTTATTTAGGTTTTGTAGAGATACACTTTAATAATTATATGTCAGGTTTTGTTGGTTTATTTTTTTTGTGTGTTATATTTTTTCTAGGAAATGTTATCTACTACAACTGGAAGGTCCCAGAGGGAGAGAGACACGACTCTGCCATTAAGAGAAACAAAGAAGCTCTGACCGCTGAGGTCAAGCTTTGGGAGGGATACCTGCAGAAGGTATGTGAATGACGTGTATGCCTACAGTCTGTCGTGCTAAACTAAAACTCAAAATATTTCTACCAGTTTTTTCTAAAACAATTTTTAAAAATGAGGTAAAATAACAAAAGATTTTGAAATGGTGTGCATTAACAGCATTAACACTACTATCCTGGTCGGCAAGCTGTAAAAGAACAATTTAGCTCTTCAGACTTTAGCCCTTAAGGGTGTTACACAAAATTCTATGTGTTAATTATTGATCTTTAGACATCCATGTAGTTATACTTGAACAAGGCCATGCTGGTAGTTTGAATCAGTCTGCAGTGCTAATCTTCATGTCTGTAGAATAAAGCAAGCCTTATTCATCAAAGTCAATCTTGCCTTGGTTTATAAGGAAACATAATCAATGCAGAACATTTATTAAGCCAGGCTATAACCCCCTGTGATGGCTATTTTTCTATTTTTATTTTACTTAGTGTGCTTTCTAGCTTTTTTTTTCAAATTTTTTTTACATAACTACTCCTTTTCTTTTTAGACATCAGGCGGTTTCCTGGCAGGAAAGAACTTTTCCCTGGCCGATGTGATTGTTTTTCCAGCCATTGCTTATCTCTACCGCTTTGGGTAAGTGGACTAAATGGCCAGAAACATCTCTTAGCAGCCTGGCTCGATGATTGGATGGAATAAAAATAGCAATGAACTCACTCCAGTTTTTTTCTTTCCTGCAGGCTTTCTGAAGAGCGGTACCCAAAACTGACAGAATACTATAAAAATCTGATGAACAGACCCAGCATCAAAGCCACCTGGCCTCCTACTTGGAAGGAGACACCAGGACAGGACATACTTAAAGACATCTGAGATTCAGGCGCTCTTTGGTTAACCAGCTAACGTTTCCTGTTGTGTTTTTCATGTATTTCCATTTGTTGTACTGCTCTATCCTTTCATATTTTTTAACATGATTTGTTTCTGAAACTGTCTGATTCTCATTGTGATGTGAACAAAAAGCAATAAAAAAAGTTTCAGTTTTGTCTGCTTTATTAATATCATATTATTGACCACAAAAGACCTATTAGAGTTTATTTTAGGTTTTCACACCTTTCACTGCAGATTTTATGTTTGGATGCACTTTTCAAGAAAACTGACATGATCCTTCCTGCAACTTCTGCAGAGAAAGAGAGACAACTCACTAGACTCAGCTAAATAATTGTTTCTGAATAATTTTTATTCAGATTGTAAATATTTCTTTTCATAATGGACTCAAGCAAAGAACCAGCAAAGATCTCAAATTAAGAGCAACTTGATTTATTGGGTTCACCATGGGGATTTTGCTAAAGAGAATATTTACTGGGAGAGTGAGTATTTTCTCCAGGTTTGGTTATAGACTATCAATTCTATCAAGGTGTAGTTTAGAAAATTCAGGGCCCATAAATACTCGGTTGACCTAAAAGGGAGTTGTTTCCTTTTCCTCTTTTTAATGTGTCTCTTATGAGCCAACAAGTTTCAAACCAGGTACAGAGGAGACCCCCATCACAAATGATGGCATTTGATTTCCAAAACATTTAGAGCCATTTACAGATGTGCATCTTTTGGACTTGGTTAAAGAGGGATGTGATCACTAAAACTGTGTGAAATGTCTTATCCACTGCCCTGTTTGTCTGGGAGGTTGGAGTGGTTTCACCTGTTGAACCGGTTTTAAAACCATTTCCCCTGAACAATGTTTGTTTTCCCCAAACAAGAAGGAGCTCATGAGCTTTCTGTGTTTTTTGGGGTGTTGCCATAATGGCGAGTATTCTTCACACGCTAAGGCTGATTATGGGGTTCCACAGGGTTCTATGCCAGGACCATTTCTATCCCTATTATCCAGGCTTCATTTAGGCACTATTGTCAGACGGCATAATATACATTTTACCAGCTTTATTTACCTATGAAGCCATATGATGCAGTCCAGTTAGTTAGTTAAACTCCAAGAATGTTTTGAAGACATTAGCTGGGACTACAATAAGAGAACATATATCTATTCCGTCAGCTTCTCTTGGTTTTCTGTTAAATTGAGAATGAATTTTAAAATCTTTCAACTTACATAAAAGGTCTTAGATAGTCACGTATCATTTCATAGTTTCATACTATCCCAACATAACATTTTTTTCAGACTCCTGGTTTACTTGTCATTCCTACGGTATGCAAAAGTAGAACGGGTGGCAGCACCTTCAGCTTTCAGGGCCCTGCTCTGGAACCAGCTCCCAGTTTGCATTGGCTGTCACTGTTTGGTCGCTGTCATAGAACTGAAGGCTAAAATCAAATATGAGTGGTCATCTTGTCAGCGTGCTTTTGACACTGTTAAAGCTATCTGGTTTCTCCTATTGTCCCAGGACCATGGTGACTGAAAGCGATACAGGGGCAGGTCTGAAAGTGATACAGGGGCAGGTGGTGGCTTGCTTCAACTGTCACCCAAACCATAGATTCGTATATCAAGAAAACGTTGTGGCCCATGCTTCAATTAGAGCATGCTGTTCTTGAGTTCATACTCTTGGTTTTGTATGTTGCCTTCTACGTCCCCCCCCCCCCCCCCCCCCCAGTTACTTCAGAAAATACCAACACAATATCATCTAAACTCTAAGTTTGTGTTCATGGTAGCTGTACAAAAAGCTGGCTGTGCTTTTGAGAGAAGGACGTTGCATGTTAGTTTTTATATTTTACACAAGAGAGTTTCAAAGACAAAAGCAGTTAAACTTTGATTAGAAAAGTCTAGATTTGTCAGTCAGTGCTTTTTAAAGTGCTCTACGCTATTACTGATGCAAATGGTTTGAAAGGAAAGGAAAGAATAGACAGGCAAAACTGCGTCTTTCTGGACTTTCTGGACTTCCTAGAGTTCAGCTTTGGAGTTTTGATGGAGTGGTGGAGGCTATTTTTTTAAACACCATATCTATGTTTCCCTCCAGTGTTCATCATCATCTCGTATATCGTCTGGGTAGATTGACTGATTGATTGAGTGATTAGCTGATTGATAACATAAATTTCTTGTTCTGTCTAACATATAAGTGTCACATTAAATTCAGTTGATCTGACATAAACATACGTTTTAAATCTAAAGAACGTTTGAAGAATTTTTATCAAGTGCACTTCCACCTTTTTGTGTTGAGAAACATCACATGGAAATTATTTGAGTATTACAAGTAATTTTAAGTGACCAAATAATTGGTTTCATTTTTTCAGTTACATTCTGTTAGAGTTTGTATTGTTGATTGTCATTTATGCTTACAAATATTTAACCATGGATGCTTAGAGGTGTATAATCAATTGTGTAGTGATAAGTTGTGTGATCTTTAACAGGCTACAGAGGCTTGGTGTGCATTCCACACTAGAATGCACACCTACATCCTGGGAGCATGGGAAAGTTCGTACCTTGTTTAATTGTTTTATGGTAGGATTAACGTAGTTGCGTCTGTTCTAGTCTAAGTGCTCTTTGTTTAGATGAACTGCAGGACTTCCTCACCGTGTTATCTAGGGTGAACCATCTAGGGTGAGGGGGAGGCTACCCTCTTCCTGACCAAGGATGTTTGACCCTTTGATCAGCAGTCCACACACACACACACACACACACACACACACACACACACACACACACACACACACACACACACACACACACACAGGCAAGGTACTCTTTGTGTGTATGTAGACGTCATATGTTAATGAACCTATGCATATTCATGTAACCTCAATAAAAGGACAGTGGTACGGGAGAACAGACGAGAGCAACTGGGGTCAAGTGAAAGAACGGCACTCTGTCCGGTCTCTCCCGTGCACGAGTAACATGAAGAACTTTGCCTACTTGTGTCTTGCTTTGCAGTGTAATTATATTGTCTTCAACGTTCCAGCGGATGGGTTCAAGCTACAAACCTATCATATTCCATTTAAACTTTATCATTTAAATGGGTATAATTTGGATACAATGTATACAATTTGTAAAGAAAAGTTCAGCATATTTTCATTGGAAATTTCATTTAAAATCTGCATAGTGTAACTGATCTGTAAGTTTAACTGTTTGACAACAGACTAGGCCTACGGTGGCTCGTGAAGGATTACATTTCAGAATTTGCAGTGTGTGGACAGATAATGTTCAAAAGTGGTTGCTTACATGCACAATTGTTTAAATACATATATTTTTGATTTTTAAAAGAAAACTAGTAATTCAGGTTAAATCCAGAAAACATGTTATGTTTATTAATCTGTTAAAGCCACACTTTTTGTAATTTGATGACAGCTGTACTTCCGGTGTCTAATTCGCAATGTTGTTAATTTTGTGTTGTTATATTGCCTGCTCACCCTAAAGTTACCAAAGCCACCAATGCTGTGTCAAGTTTCATTGTTAAAAACTGTTTTTGGAGGTATCTATATGTGTGCACATATATGACTGAGACACGGTCAGCATGGGTTATCATTTATTTATTTATTTTATTTATTTATTTATTTTTTGCCTGTCCCATATGGTTTTTTTAGCCGTCAGAATTGATGTCTGAAAGGCAACAAAGATACCTAATGGATTTACTTTGCCAAGTGGATCATCACGGCCTTGCTGTTTTGGTCCATTTGATCAACCTTTGTTGTTATTATTTATTTTATTTTATTTTATTTTATTTTATTTTCAGTTGTCACAGATGGGACAGACATGAGTGGGGGATAGGAAAGGGAGAAAGAAAGATGAAGGAACAAAACACAGAGGGGAAGAGGGACAGTGAGAAAGGACACTTAAAAAGAAAATAAATCTCACGGATCACCTGTTGAGAGAAAGAAAAGAGAAAAAGAGAAAACAAGTAAAAAGAGGGAGCAACATAATAAACACAGCACTATTGCATTAATCTAGCTAACAGTAAATAACAGTAAATACTAAATATTGAATGTTGTTATGCAGCACGCAGGACCGACAGCGCACAATGTGCTTTGAGGTAGCAGCCAAGAAAGGTGTCGTTTGTGTCTGTGTACACCTGTGTGCACACCTGTGTGTATCAGCGTGCTTGTATTCAAAAGGTTTCTCCACGTAATGATCTGCTAGATGGTCTGGGGAGCCATAGCCCCGTCCCCAAGGGCATGAAGCAGGTATGGAGGAGACTTAGGCCCCAGACATCCAGAGGCCCCAGAGTGCGAGAGCCCAAGGAGGACCACCAGGGGGGCAACTGTGCCACCCTCCTGGGAAGAGCTGAGGAGAGCCCCAAACGAGAGGTCACCCAGCAGCCACGGAGCAGAAGCCAGAAGGGGCTGCAGTGGTGTGCCCGCAGGCTCTGCCCGCAGCGAGCTGTGCCAAAGCCACAGGCCCAGAGGCCGAAGGCCTGAGGGCCCCCCACACCCCGGAAGAGGCCCGACCGAGCCATGGGCGCCACCAACGCACTGACGCCTGAGGCCAACGGCCACCAGCAGGGAGTGTGGTGAGGGGAGATAGTCCTGAGATGTTGCCAGAGAGGTGGAGTCTGAGATCTGACCTGACATATAGAAACAGACAAACAGGCACACGCAGACACAAACGTGCATTCCTACCCTCATGCACACATATACAAATACTCAGCACTCACACAATGTAAAGACAGACACAAATGGACATTGTACACACAATCACGCTCCCCAAACATACTCTCTACCTCAGGTCCAGGTCCAGATGCTACCCTTTCCCCCGGGGTGGAGACAAGCAGGCCGTCCCCGGCCCTGCAGCAGCAGGGAGGCCCTGCATCCCAGATCCCAATTGGAGGCCAACACCTCCGTCCAGCCCCTCTGCCCCGATGGCTAACAGAGAACTGGGGTGTGGGAAGACCCCATACCTTCCTCCGTCCGCTCATGTTGCCGCGTGTTGTTCTAGAGTGCATTTAAAACACGGGAGGGCATGGTGCTTCCTGCCAGAAAGCAGCAGGTGTCAGCATGGCCCCTCCCGAGAACTCTTAATGTCTACATGCATTGAGAGGTCGGCACTGGCGCCAGTGGGTTATCATTTGTACATAAAGGAAGGACACATGATCCCAATGTTTCCCTCTAACATGTCACTGCGGCAATTTCTATCTAAAAAGCCGTGGCAACAAATATGAGTTTTCAAAATTCTAACCAAGGCAAGAAAGAAAGATGGGACCAACAGGAGGCAAACAATTACCATCAACAAACCAAAACACCAAACAAAGGATCAAATCCGCATGTAAAGTAAGTGGGAGCAACTTTCACTGACCACACCTGGAAGGCTACTACCAGCTGGAGCACTAGAAAACCGACAGTGACAGGATTAAATCATAAACCTGTTCAAAAATCTATTCTAAGATGTCGAATACAGATGGAAAAAAAATAATGCAAAAAAAATTAATGTTGGTAAATTAATATCAAAGGAAGAGCTAATCAGCTGCAGATTAGCTGTGAGGTCACATTGATAACTTGCCGTGTTTCAGTTACCTCACCGCATTCCTCTGCACAAAGCAGCCTTCCTCTCTTTTTAGCTTTTCTAAGCAGCTAGTCCTTTGTGTACACAAGCTGTTTTACTCATTCCAGATGTTCGACCCACTGTGTGTGGGTGATCAAAAAACAAAACAAAACAAAATTGGAATAATATCTTATCACTGTATGAGCCATGTTGCAATTGTAATTACATGTAGCCCTGAATATCAAAGAAAAACTGAGGAGCACTGTTACATTTGACAGCATTACACGGCAGTAGTTGGGCTTTAATGAAACAATTTATGATGCAGCTGTTCCACGCTCCCCAAGTGGCCTTCGTTCACATGTCGGGTAGGAAGGACTAAGAGCCAAGGAGAGAAGACAAGGAGACAAATCAAGTGTGTGCAAACTGAGAAATAGGAAAGGAGGTGAGACTGTGGTGCTCCAAGCTACTGAGTCAAAACTCTTTTACATTCATTTTAGTGCTTTGTTGGTTATTCTGTTATACTCTTGTATGTGATTGTTTCCTGAGTGTTTCCTTTCTGATAATGTTATCAACTGTTATCAAACATAAAGATGTTTAAATTCTGACACAAAAAGGCAGAAAACCCTTAAACTGTGCAAGACACATAACAGCAAAACATGCAAGGTTTCTTGCGGGCAGGACTATGACATTAACCACCTATGTTAACATTTCTTTGTGTGGGAATCTCCAGACATAACACCAGTCTGTCTTTCTACAGTTGGAGTCCTTTGTATCTTTCAACAGGATTATATAATGATAAGAGTACAACATCACTGCCCTCTGCTGATGGATTCACTTCATTCATCGGGCACTGATCCTGTTAGTATCTGTGATTGCATTTCAGTTTGTGTGTTGTTTGTTCTTTGCATTTGGAAAAGTCAGTGTCTGAAAGTAAAGAGCAATAAACTAAATTCTGCAGTTTGCTACTTAAACATTCATACACGTTGTTTTTCAGTATGAACCCAAAGTCAGCCTGTACACATGGGAGGCCAGCTTCATTTATGGAATATGGCAACAACCAAAGCTAGACACAATAATCAAAGCACATGATAAATTTTCACTTTGGTAAATGCCAACATAAAATTATCTAAACTCTAGTTGTAGGGCAGGTTATTGACTGTGCCAGAGATTGGCTGTGCAAATAGATCCGATTGCAAAATTGCCCTTTGGATGGCTCAAAGGACCATTTTCTATTTGCACAGCCTTTTCGTTAAATGTAGTCGTGTTTGATGAGTTTCATTTCCTCTGATGTTAAACGTTAAAGATGATAACACATTTGATCTTCGTTGGTCTTCTCTCCCTCCTCAGCTCTTCTTTATGTCAAGGTATGATGCACTATGCAATATCTTGTTATGACAGGGCTAAACGTATGCAACTACCTGTTCATGTACCATTATGCTTTTTTTGGCACTTTTGTGTGGTTAAATGTTTGTGATATATGAACAACTTCTTTGACATGTAAATGTTTCCTTAAATATTTCCCTTTTCTGTTCTTCAGCATGTAATCCAAATATTCTGGAGAACATGGATTTCCCGGGAAATGACATAACATTTCTCTACTCCCCTGATGTTAACCACTGTCAGCTCCTGTGCACCCAGCACCCCTCTTGCCTCTTCTTTAGCTTTATTCGTGCTGATTGGACCCACGATGACAGGTATGACTGGCACAAATGAGTTGCAATATATACACGTACTTATCCAGGTCCAGCTTGCAGTGGCAGGTTGTAAGGTGCAGCAGTCTAAGCAACACCACCAAAGTGTTCCCAAACAAGGGGATGAGTTCCTTCCAAATGACCTTTCTCTGCACCGTATCTCTAAAGTTGAGCTGAACTAATTTCTGCTTCTTGTATCTGTGATCTACTCCTGATCCTGGGTGAGAGTGAGAAGGTAGATTGACCAGTATATCAAAATCACCTTTGTGCTTGTTTCTCTTTCACCACAAAATTCAACAGACTGTGCTCTCCAGTTCCATGGCATATACTTTTTTGAGTGAGGAGGTTGATCCCCTTGAAGTTTGAACACACCATCCCTCCAGTCTGCCAATCCAGAGGCACTCTCCCCAACTTCCACGAGATGTTACAGAGCTGTCCCACACTGTATACCAGTATACTCACCCATGGTTACTGCCTCTCACTGATGGCAACTTAAGATTTCACAGAGTTCAGCCAAAAGTCTAAAGACCCATATCCAGCTATAGGAAGCACTGTATGTCATGTTATTTCAGGATCTGTTATATATGTGTTATATTGGTTGTACTATGGCTCCTTCTACTTGTCGGTCTCTGCAGGCACTTCTACTGCTACCTAAAGTCCACTCCCTCAGGAGAGCCCAGTGCTCAGACTCCAGTACAGGGTGCCACTTCTGGTTTTTCTCTAAAATCCTGCAGCACAGACCCACGTAGGCTTACAACCATTAATAAACCATTTTAAAAATTAAGCAATTCATGAAGTATGTTCACCTCCAGTTTACCTTTCTCTATGCGTGTTTCTATTGTTTGAAACAGAACCTTGCCTGTCTGAGCTGTACCAAAACATGGACTTTATCGGGGGAGACTACAGGTCCTTGTTCACAGGTGACCACGAGGAGTGCCAGCGAGTGTGCACTCAGGACCCTGCGTGTCAGTTCTTCACTTTTGTAAAAGAGAATTTCTCAAATAGTAAAGTCAGGTAAATTTGAGTTAGGATAGTGTATTTATTTTAAACATGTTTCCATATTTATTTATTGTTTAACCACAAAAGATTTGTCCTACACCTCTGCATTTCCCAAAGTTCAGTTTATTGCAGTCTTGCGTCACATCTGGTTTTTTTAAACTGCATGTCCATGTTTGTCCATGATATTTCGCACTCTAACAGCAAAGGAGAATATGATTTCTTGTTCTGTTTAAGGTATAAGTGTCACCTTAAATTCAGTTGGACTGTACCAAGGACTCCTGTTATTGAAAGAAAAGCTGGTGTAACATCTGGATTCTCCCAAAAAACATACCAAACTCAGCACTTTGACAAAGGTACATAGACCTAGTTGTAGCTTTCGGCCCACTTCCTGTTTGTTGCCTGTGTGTTTTCCTAATGTAAGTAAGTAAAATGTATTTATATAGGCCTTTTAAGACTAGAATCTATTACAAAGTGCTTCACATGGGAATATAAAAGCATATCAAACAAAACAAATGTCTTTCCTCTTTTATATTCAGTATGTCAGAGAAAGCTTTTTCCAAACACTGACATCCCAGGAAGTGACATTGAGTCGCTGCCTGCTGCCTCTCCTGAACACTGTCAGACTCTGTGCTCAACTCATCCGCGCTGCACCTACTTCACTTATAACAGGTAGTTGTTTGTGTTTCAGAAAAAGTCTCATCTGAGAGTGAAACAAATATCTTATGTGTTTTTCTTTTTCTTTCATGTCTAACGGGCAGTGTAATAAAACTGTACTTAAGTGCAGAATTATAGCTCTACAGCTCTACATTATATGCAAACATTTAGACCCTCTTACACATTTTGATTTTAAGCGTTTTTGATTTTATTTGTTTGTTTTTTAGGAATACCTTTGTTTGTTACCTGAAGGAAAACACACATGAAATAGTCACCAGGGCAGATACAGGCACTTCAGGGCTACCACACCGTTCCTGTCAGCTTGACGACAGTAAGTAGCGCAAATCAACCTGTAATGCTCCGCACGAACGTGTTTGTGAGCGAACAGTTACTGAACAGCATACAGTGTTGTGAAAAGTATTTGGCCCCTACCTGATTTCTCATTTTTCTGAATATTTCACAGTCTTACATGTTTTAGATCATCAAACAAATTTAAAAAGTAGACAAATAAATGTGGGTGAATACTGAATTATAACACTGTTACATAAATGTTCAATTTATTGGAACCTGGAACTTTGGGCCCACCTTAAGAAACACTCAATCAGGCAGTTCCTGGAGGATGAAGTAATTGATTCCACCACCTCTAGGGCATTATGGTTCAGTCCCACATTGTCAGGTTGCACTGGTCCAGATCCTGGAGGAGATCCCCCAGGACACCATCGACTGTCTCATAAGTATGATTAGACATGCATGCCCTGATGTGGCTTAGGCATGCACGTCTAGGGGCCAAACAAACTACTAAGGAGGATTTTGAGGTCATACAAGTATAGATCTGACATCACTGAAATCTGATTTGTTTTGAAAGTGTTTCTTTAGCTTCAAACAAAACAAAAATATGTATGTGGGGTAATCGGGTTGTTAGTTTTTAACTGTTGCAAATCGGCAACGCCTGCCTCGAGAGGGTTAATGTAAAAATTAGTATTTCAGACATGATGACAAACCAAATCTATGTCATTTTCCTCTAATACAACATGTGGATGTGAGACAATCATCTTTTGGGCTTTGTTCTAAAAAGGTAATATTGTTAAAGACACTGTAATCATGCACAGGAATATTTTATGTGTCCATCCCTTCAGCATAGTGACATGTGTTTCTGCTAACAGACTGGGCTAGAGTGGCTTATGAAGGAGTAGATTTCAGAGGTTCTGACATTCGCTATGAGCTGATGGATGATGCAGACACATGCCAGAAGACATGCACTGAGGACCCTCACTGCCAGTTCTACACCTACGCTGATGAAACCTTCTTTGATCGCAGTTATCGGTGAAGTATTACGAATACTTCTGTGCACACTTTAAACTAGTAATTCACGTCACACCCAGAAACCACGTCACATTTATTAATCTGTTGTATTCACACTTTTTGTAATCTGATGACAACTATATCTCCAGTCTCTAATTTAAACTGTTGGGTTTTGTACTGTAGGCGTCGCTGCTACCTGAAGCGTGTCATCACCATCCCTGCTCCTCCCAAAGTCATCAAAGTCACCAATGTTGTGTCGGGTTTCTCCCTTAAAAACTGCCCATAGACTGCAGGGGTGTCGAACTCCAGGCCTCGAGGGCTGGTGTCCTGCAGGTTTTAGATCTCACCCTGGGTCAACACATCTGAATCAAATGGTTAGTTCATTAGCAGGCATCTGGAGAACTTCAAGACATGTTGAGGAGGTAATTTAGCCATTTGAATCAGCTGTGTTGGATCAAGGACACATCTAAAACCTGCAGGACACCGGCCCTCGAGGCCTGGAGTTCGACACCTGTGCCATAGAGGGATCTACTTGTAACATATGTGAAATAAGTTTGAAGACTTCACAGTTCTCAGTGGGATTTTTGTGGAACCTAAATAAATCATTTCAAACATGAGCTGTCTGTCTGACGTGTTTATTAAACAAATATGTCCACTTTAGTCTCATCTGACCAAAAGGAAAATGTTCCAGAAATTTTTGTTTGTTTAGATGCAACACAGCTAACCTAACCTAAGATGTGCTGCTATGTTCTTTTTAGTCAGATGAGAGTTTTTCTCTGTAAACTTTCCAAACAAGCCACTTGTTCAGTTTTTTGTGATTGTGCTGACATGAACTTTAACATTTAAAATGTTAACTGAGGCCTTTGCAATCTAAAATGAACTCTTGGGTTTTATGTTTTGTTTGGGTTTTCTCAAAGGATTGCACGTTCTGTGTTTAGGGCGAATTTGCTGGAATCTCTGCTCCTGGGAGGATTATGGTTTTGTATTAACACACATGTACATGCTCCAGCCCCAACAAGCTCCCAAAACTTCTGCCCGGGTAATTAGTTGCCACACAAGACACAATAAAAGGGGTTCTTACAGCAGTTTAATGACATACAGAGAACATTCAGAAAGGAGAAAAAAGCAAAAACATACTATGGAAAATATGTACAGGACATATGGCAGTGGCTCTGGCTACAAAAGAAACGAGAAAACAAAGGAGAAACAAAGCAAATTAATGCCAAGCCCAGACCACCAAATCATAATGGGATATCTCTACACATGTGAGGACATGGCAGTCTCTAGCCACATGATCTCTAACACCAACAGCTACATAAATATATACACCGGCCTCTTTAAAATATTGCCTGATAATTGCAGAGCAAGCCCAACTCCAGCTTAAATAAACATGACACAAACCATAGACCAAGATGCAGTTGGCGAAATTTGTAAAGAATAACCACTCCTCTTTGCAATGCTTCCACCTTGCGGCGGATGTTTGTAACCTCAAGTGAATACTTTACACCATGGACGAAGAAAGAACATGTTTATTGGCATCCTAACATCTCAAGAGAAAATTTGTAGTCCAGACGGGACTCAGCGTTAACAGTCAAATACTCCCAGATACGCACATTTCTCTCTGTTCCAGTAAATGTACCCGTCTTGTTTTAAATTTGGAGGACTTTCTTCTAAACATCAGGAGTTCAACCACTTTGCAGTAAGAGGTGTAATGGAAACTGCTGTCGGGGCTACAGCACTATGTTCATGTAAAATCAGCTAAAATTGTGGTTTTAAAGTTCATGCAACAAATATAATGTCCACTATCCTGAACAAACAGTGACGTGAACAGAGAATATACGTGCAAGGTGGCAATTCTGGATGAACATTGTTTTAATGAATTTTAACTGTTTACAAATGTTTGTTGTTATATGTTTATAAATGATCAATTTTTGCATTGTGCAGTTTATTTGTTTTATTACATTTTGATAGAAGGAAATGAATCTTTGTCCCCCCCCTACATGTTCTTCCTTTGCTTTTGCACCTTTGTAGTTTTGACAGCAGAGGTCACTAAATTAACTGCATAAACCACTGGTGCTCACACTGTGTTCAGTATAGACTTTGGACATTTACTTGCCAGTGGATGTGCTAATCACTTTAATTTTCAGTGATCTTTTTAACGTTAGATTTATATGCTGGCACTACCATTATCTAATAAGTAAACCTTATTGGGTAATAGTGTTATACAGCGTCTGGGGATCTGAATGCTTCTTTAAACCTTTAAAACATGGGCCTGAGAACAGTACGGTGGTGCAGTGGTTTGAGGGTTAGGGTTAGCCTGGAAAAAGACTGTATAGTAAGGATGGACATGGCTATTACATTATCAGCTGGTTTGCAGTCGGTCCACTTGTCAGTTTGATTTTCCTTCAAAAAATAAAGAACTGATGGCTTTTTCATTTTCTGTTCATTAGATAAATTTAAAGTTGAGTTTTTGGGGCCTTTTGTTTATAGTATTTGTCCGTCATTAGCTGACAGGCAGTTTTTCACCCCAGATAAATTAGATGTGTGGTGAGACAGGAGGAATTTATCACTTGGAGTTCATGATAATCAGATTTATTTGATTTCAATGAGTGCAACAGCTGCCTCACAAAATCCTTAAGAAGTAACAATGGGCTGGGGTCGCCTAAGCTAATGTTAGCCACATATATTTAGTTATATATATATAAAATTATATAAAAATTTAAAAAATCAATAGTGATGCATGCATGTCATCTGCAGGCTGGCCATTAGAAAGACTGGCTTTTACTCCCCTGTCTATGGCACAGACAAATAAAACATGAACCATGTTCCTATTCTTGGAAAATTATATCTATAGACATGTAATTAAAAAAAATCAGCTGTGATGCATTGATGTGGCTGAGTTTACTTTGTTCTCTCTCTGATTTGTTTCGGCCATCCTTCCTGCTTGCTGAACCCTCCTCTTTTCTTCACTGAGTTTGCACCGTGTCCTGTTGCCCTACATGCACACTCACATACACACAGCATTTCCCTCCTTCTTTCTCCAAAGTTTCCTTCCCTCCTTCCTTGCACATCCCTCCACCCTCACTCTCTCCCCTCCCCCGTGGGAAACCCAGCACAGTGTGACTGTGGTTGTCCTTCCTGGAAGCTGTGGTGGTGACTCTGGCTCCTCCACGCAGGGGCTAGAATAGTGCCAGCCAGCCTATGTGTGTCTGTGTTGTGTGTTGTCTGTATGCCTGAGTGCGTATCTGTGTGTGTATATGTGTATGTGTGTGCGTACACCCTCCACAAACATTCCACCACCACACTGTCCGTCGGTCCGACCGCCGGCCGGCATCGCACGAGAGCCACGCCGTCACCGCGGTTCAGTCCTGACGCCAGCCCTGAATACTCACATTACACAAACACATACACACACACGACCATGCACACTGCATAAACAAAACACTCAACAAAGCACACACACACACACACACAAAGAAGAAAGCGCAAGAGACTGGCTTGAGCCCACAAAAGCGCACTCACTCAAATAAACAATATGCACTTTGCGGAACACACACATTTTTGGACCACAGACCACAGACATTGCATCCTGAAGTAGATCAAAGCGTTCCCCAGCAGTAAACACACACAAGGCTCTTCTCTGCCCTCTCATCCCCGCAGAGCAGTTTTGGTGAAGCATGGCACAATTATGCTGTTTTTGAGAAACAAGCTTGTTGCAAGTGTCATTCATCAGCTTTCGGGTGCTTCTCGTGCACCCCGTACACGCTGGCCCACTCTCTGTGATTCACACTGCTTCTTTTCCTGTCCTTTTAAACCCTCGCAGTCCCCGTAACCCTGTCTCCTGCCTCCCTCCCACCCTGTTATTGAACGTCTACACCAAATCAGTCACTCAACCACAGCCCTTCAGATCTTTTCCTTTTGTTTTCCCCTCTCTCAGTCTGTCTCTCCTCTCTCTCCATCCCTCCCTTTTCGCCCTCGTCTTTTCTGTCTCTCCATTGTTGAGGAGACAGTGGCGCAGACAAACAGGGAGAGAAGATATCCGCTGGTGTACCGCAAGATTGGAGAGAAAGAATGGCAGAGAGACAGCAGAGGAGAGGAAGATACATAGACTGATACGAGGGTAAAGTTAATTACAGGGGACCGCCAATTAGAGGGCAAAGTGATGGGCCTGTTTGCCTCGCCGCGGCATCCCAAAAACATCACCATCTCCCACCATGTTTATCCTCTGCAGCCACAAGACCACAGCTCCCATCAGCCGTCACTGGAAACAGCTCAGATACCAAGTGGGTTATGGCTGGGGAACATGCAGGCAGTGTTTGCAGGCATAGTTAATATACGGATAAACGCCTAACATACAGTCTTTTTTCTTTTCTTTTTTTAAACCATTCCTTTCCCATTTGTATTGATAGCAGATGGCATATCTGCAGTTACATGTTTGCATTTACTGATATAATCGGAGAAAAACACAGAAAACTTGAGCAAAGAGATAAAGGCACTTGGTCTTTATAGAAATTTTGTCAAACATTCAGAAAGCATGATCAAAAGTATAAATGTTTTGGAAAAACAGAAACATCACAGTTCTGGGATCAGTAAAATCTCAACCGCACTCTCTGTTGAGTGTTTTACTGTGATTATGGCTCTGGTGGACACTCTTCTTTGTGTGTATTTGTCAAGCAAAATCAACAATACGACTTTATTCAGAGCTACTCATTCACATTCCCTCTTTGTTCCGTAACATATGATTGTGATCGTCTGAAACTTTACCCATCACCGGATATGGCTTTTTAGAAGCAGAAACAATCATCAAAGGTTGAATACTTCTTTCTCCAAAGGAACCAATATTTGCTACATAGAGCACATGGGAGGTCCATGTCCGCTCAAATAAAGAGCTGACCCTCAAAAAGCACCGATCTCAGTCCCCCATCCTTGGGCCGCCTTGGCTGATCCGCTCAAGCCCCTGCGCTGGACTGTGGGAGACCCCATAGGTGCAAAGGGCCTGAAAGAGACTTGTGGAGGGGCGGAGGATGAGGAAGTGGAAGAGGAGGAGGTTGAAGGAGAGGAAGAGGAAGGGGTTGAGAGAGGTAGAGGTGAGGCCCTGGTGGAGCTGTGAGGAGACGGCTGTGGCGGTCTGGAGGGGGCTAGGACTGGAGACGCTGCGAGGGAGGGCACCCTGTGGACGGTGGCAAGAGCTGTAGGTGCAAGGAGCTGTGGTGCTCCCTGCTGGCACCCGGCCAGGGGGGTGAGGCGTAGGGCGGCGGGCGATGGGTAGCTCCCTAGCAGGGCCAGATCCCTTCGCCCGCTGGGGAAAGGAGGTGAGGAGGAAGCTGGGGAGTTAGGGGAGATTTGAGGGAAGGATGCCCATGGCCAAGGAGCGAAGGGCAGGGCGGAAGCTGGGGGTGACTGCAGGAGAAGAGGGTCTAGCTCACTCGCGCAGTGAGAGAGGTGGGAGACCAGACGAGCTCCTATAGGGTCTGGGGAGTCCCCCTCAAGTGAGCTGAGGTACCGTACCACCTCTCCAACGCATTCCCTGAAGCCCAGGGTCCTGTAGTCAACTGCCAGAGCCCTCGCATCAAAGTATCCTGAGGTGGAAAAACAGTTCAGTTTAGTCTTTGCTGAATAAATGCAGGGGGAGGCAGTAAAAATCTCTTTTCTAAAGAGGAGGATAATAAATAATTATGAATCACTGCTTTATGTGGAACGGCTGTTTGGGAGAATCTGAATAGGGCAGCAAGCAAAAGTCCAAATTGTCACCTTTTCCTCCCATGGCATGCAGCAGTTTGAGGTGGTCCACTGTCATCTGTAGAATCTCTGCTTTCTCTAACTTTGATGAACCCTGCAGTGAAAATTAGCAACGTTCTGATCAGTGGCACGATGACAGAAAGCTGCTTAGTCTTTTAGTTTTACTGTCTAACTATGACAAAAAATATCATCATCTCAAATGCATTCCTTACCTGTTTTTCAAAAGCGCTGGGCACCAGTCTACGGAGCTCTGACAAGCTGTGGTTGATGCGGTCTCTGCGCCTCTTCTCTATGATCTGCATAAGAAAAAAAAAGCAAACTGAGTTGCAGACTCAACTGAAAAAGAGACAGAACCGACTAACATCCAATGACCTAATCCACTCACCCCTCTTCTCTTCTTTCGAGCCAGAATCTGCGAGGCGCTGCCTGGAGACATGGACCCAGTGACTGGGCTGTACCGCGAAGATAGTGTTGAAGCAAGAGAGCGAGATGAGTAAGAAGGGACACAGAGGGAGAAAGAAAAAAAAATCATTTGATTTTCCTGCATATTGTTATTATTACCCTCCTTAATATGACACAGAGGCAGGATGGCACACCAACTCCCTTCAATCTAATTTGTTTTTTGGGCACAGAAAAGAAGAGCAGTGCCTGGGAGAGGAGGGAAGATGAGATTGTTTTCACTTTAATGCATTTCTGGACATTAGTCTCAGTGAAATGACATGCTGTTCTCCTTTCCGTCTGAGCAAAAGCACTTTTAGAAAAGATGATTATATAGCCTCGAGGCGATGCTTGCGCTCACATGGGGCTCCAGCACGCTGCAATGGGAGCATGAGCTCCTCCGAGTACAGTCATCCAATATGGATTGTGTTTGTTTGTGAACTCTCATCTTACAGGCCTGAAAGAGACTCCGAGCCTCACAGTTCCCTCCAAACTGCCCCGCTAGAGACTTATTTCTATTAGATTTTAACATGAGGGCTGCCAGTTTAGCTGTGTGTTTTTGTTTAGGTTAATCTTTGATGGGGTTGACTTGAAAAAGCAGCGCTGTCTTCTGTTTGCATGTCACATGGCAATTTAATTTATCTAAACCGTCTTTAGCGTTACTGGCTCGCTCAGCGCCTGTGATGTAAGCAGCACTGCTGGGAATGAGTTTTTGTATACTGTTACAAATACACTTTAATGACTGGCGCTTTGAATCCAAATGTCTTTTAATGCTAAGTCAAGGAATTTGACAAATTTATCTAAGAAGCAAAACGCTTTAATGACTTTAAAATAGAGTGTGCAGCGTTCAGAGTAATTTTACTGTTTATCGGGCATTTTCCACAACAATGGAACAAGTTACATGCAGTGGACTGCACTTAATCACCTTGGCACTGCAGGCCGCGTTTGCATTCAAAGGTTAGAAGATTTTTTTCCTCTTCCAGAAGTATTTTAGCGTTTAACCAGCCGTTTTAACTGTGTAGTTCACATTTTTTATCGGATTTTTCCAGTGCAAAAGCAAGATTTCAGTGTTGGGATTATAACTTTATAATAAAAGCTGAGAAAAACTAATTTGTTTGTGAAAAAGCAGTTTTTCTGTGCCTGAAGATGCTGTCTTGGAAATGCAGCAAAAATGTGTGTCTGACATAGACGAGGAGATCTTTCATAAAGTTGCTAATTAAATAACACACTGTTTGCATGGAATAATAACACTAAACCCATGTGGGAAAATGCACTTTTTTCATATTTAATGTGACGTAAAATATTAAAACTATTTTAGAGTTGTTTATTAAAACCAACTCATGAGCTTTCACTTGTGTTTCTCATGTGAAGAAATTTTCTACATCAACTGCAGACATTTCATTTTAAGACATAATACTATAATCACTCATTGTGGTTCAAATCGATTGATTTTTTATAAATATACATACATATATAAATGAATATTCCTGAGTGAATGACTTCCTGCTCATGTTTTCATCTCCTGTATTGACACTTCAGCGTTGACAGGCCTTTTTTGTTTTACATGGATGGTCATGCACGCAGCTTTTTCGACTAACCCCTACACTTACATGTGCAACAACTGCTGTAAAGCTTCTGTTTTACACAGAAAGTGAACACTGTATATCTTACCTATCTATCTAACATAAATCTATAATATATCTGCTTTTCTGAACAAGAGAAATTCGCTGATTTGAGCCTCAAACTTAGTTGACACGTCAGTTTTTACACTGACATCACTGACGTGGTTGTTAAATTTGCTTAAAGATGTATAATATGCAAATTAAACCGTGTCAAGACTTAAAAAATAAATAAATAAAAATAAAAAACTTTGTACCTGAATGCAGGAATCTTTAAATAATAAGAAGTTCTATTTTGCTGTAATTGCTTTATAAACACAACCTTGTGGGACCTCAAACTTTTCCCAGTCTTTTAAACTCGTTACTGCGCAGCAGACTGGAAAACATGCTCGGGGCAAATTTGCCTTTAACTTTGTCTGCTAAATACAGCCGCGCGCCATGTAATTTTCTTTTCAAACATGACTGGAGGGAACGTGTTACAATCTCAGGTGTGACTGAAGGAGGCTCACCAGTAGCTATCTTCTTGGCCCACGTCAATGAACTCGTCGGTGTCCGAGTCCGGAGAGCTGTAATCGTGAGGTCTCTTCATTTCTCTGCCCCTTCCTCACTGGCTGGAGCGATGACGACTGATGACAGAAGGACGAGGAGACTGACAGGTCT
The DNA here is from genome assembly GCF_900408965.1 of Simochromis diagramma. Lineage (NCBI taxonomy): Eukaryota > Metazoa > Chordata > Actinopteri > Cichliformes > Cichlidae > Simochromis > Simochromis diagramma. The sequence continues at coordinate 17,454,861 of NW_024387523.1, read as the reverse complement.
GGCTGGATGATGTCGTTGGTTCCTGCCTCTGCCTCTTTAGGAAGTCTCCCTCTGGATGAAGCACTCACCCTGCGTGCCCGTCACTCTCTGCTTCTCTTGCACGGTTACTTATAAGAGCTCTGTTGTCCTTAGTTACTTCTTGTCACTCGTGTTTGTTGTTTTCGCTGTCGTCGGTTCTTCATGCGTCTTCTTTTTTTCTCTCTCTCTCTGTGAGTCAGTGGTGCCACTTGATCAACCCCCAAGGGCCCATGACAACTAAGAAAATTCACAAGCTGCTTTAGTCTTTTACTCTATCACTGGCATCCAATCATAGTCTCTCTCTCTCTTTCACTGTTATTTCTCTCTTGGCTCGCTCGCTCTGTCACAGCCACCCAATGACAAAACAGGACTTTGGCAGTTTGGGCAGGGTTGCCAGTTTTGGCTCCCCCGCCTCCTTTCCGTGTCCCTCCTCTCTCCCTTTAATCTGCCCTTCTCTGGCTTTTCACCCTCCTTCCCTCTCTCCCGCACCACCCTCAGCCTCATCTTTCCACCCCTTTGCTCAATCATCCTCTGTCAATTAGCCTCCAATTTCATCCTGCTTTCCTTCCTTCCTTCCTTCTGTCCTGCTTTCTTTCTCATTCTGCTCCTTTAATTATGCTGTTCCATAGAACAATGGAAACAGGAGGGAGAGCGAGGTGAGGAGTGTGGGAATTATGAACTGTGAAAGCACTGCATCATACAGAGGCGATGCACAACATCTGATACTTGCACAGTCTCACGAGTCACTTTTGACTCGAGTTCTTGAGCAATTTTGTGTTGTGAGAGAGAAACGGCACAGAGTGAAAACACGCCTGCAGAGGTGAAACGCAGCCAGCGCCGACCTTTGAGCTCCATAAATGATACAAATAGAAAAGTTTTATACTTGTATAGAAAGATTTTATGGGAATAATTAAGCCGTGTCAGCAGTTTAACTAACAGTGTTGGCTGTTTTTTGCTCTTGTTTTAAAAGGTGACATTTAAAGTACCTAAATCATTACAAGAGTATACTACAGGGATTTACAAGCAATGCCAATAATTTATGTTCACCTTTGAAAATAACACTTTTATCAAGCATCAATCTCCAGTGCGACAAATAATGTCAACAAAGTTTTAGAAAACTTTAAAAGAAAGCATATCACTGTGTAGAAGAGATGGACACATTGCTTCGTGGTTGTTTTATGGAGCCAGAACTGACCACACAGCTCAGCTATCAGTTAACACTCATAGTTGATGTTTATGAAAAATTGCTATGAAACGATAAAAATAGGCAATAGTAGGCTACAGAAAGGATCTGGTGGGAAAGGGTTTTGGTAACAAGCTGTAAATTTCAGAGAGTGAGTGAGTGATTTTTTTTTTCAATGTGGAAATCCACCATAGACTTTATAAAAAAGATAGACATAACCACTGTGATATCAGCTATCAGTTAGTGTCCCATTAGCAGAGGTTTTTTTAGTATTGCCATCCTGTTACTAGGTGGATCTGACTGTGAAATCAACGGTCAGAGTACCATCTTCCTTTTTTACTCTAATGAAGACAGTAATGTATGCCAAAAACAATGTTTCCTTCACTGACTTGAAACTAGCAATGGACCCCAAAAATTACCAGGAAACTATTATTGAGTAACTGGAAGTCTTTTTAAAGAGTTGCCCCTGCTGGCCATTAAAGAGACTGCAGACTGCAGAACCCAGAGGCTATGCCCATCATTTATATACAGTATATGTAAACTATACATATAGATGTGTGGGTCTAAAAACATGCCATCTTGCCAACTGATGCTGCTAGCGCTATCTGAGGACTCAGCATTCCACTTTCTCATCTAAATATGGTTGGTTCTGGCAACAGTCGAACAGCATAAACAGGCTTTAAAACAGTTATCCAGAAATATTGGGATATGTAACCATTTATATATTTAAATATCCAACTAATTATACATCTATCTTTCATATGCATTCTATGTCAAGATGTAGATTTGTCACTATCTTTTTGAAATTACAGCTTCAAGTATTTCAAGATAAGAAGTGAGGCACAGATAAACCTAGCTTATTCAAATCGTTTTTATTCAGCCTGTGTGTGCAGAGATGAGGGCAGGTACTGAAGGGTCAAGGAGAGAAGTCACCCCACTGAGTGTCTGAACATCTGGGCTCTTCACTGGACAAGATAGCACTCTCTATACACTCACACTCACACACACAGAGCTCACTCGCGGCACTTGTTTCCTCTGCCACCGTGGGAAGATTGCTGGTGCAGATTGCCATGGAAACATGAGACCCAGGCGCCGGTTGTTAGGAGCGATGCCTAAGTGACCCAGCAGTGTGTGCATATGTGTATGTGAAAGACTGAGAGAGGCCAAGTGGCATGCCCTCTTGCACACAATGCCCAGCTGAGGGTGTCTCTTCCTGCCTGGCAGACTGGAAGGGTGTGTTAGTTTAAACATAGGCTGCGACAATGAATGAGTGCGAGGTCTTTGTGTATACTAGTTGGGCAAGTGAAGTCGTTTTTAAAACTTTAATTTGGTCGTCTTTTAAATGGATTTCCAGTAGTCTTTATGTTCTTTTCAGCTTCATCTTGCTCAGCGTGACGACAATTGAGCCTTTCCTACAATCATTTTTGTCATGTCGCATGTGTAAAGTAGTGGAATAACTTAAAACATGTGCAAGTGAGTGTGTTTGCAATAGCCAAGTGTGAGTAATCAGTGTGACCATCACCAGGGGGCTCGCAGTGTGGTGGATATGAGTCAGGACTAACAGAGTGGAGAAATCCCTTTTCTCTCCCAGCAAACAACCCCCACTACCCAGTTCACATATCCTTTCATTACTAATCATTCTCTAATTCAGATCTGGATTTCATTTCAGCATCAGAAAACTGGGGGGGAAAAAAGATAAAAAGACATCTATGAAGTCAGCCTTCAGTGTTCTGTATTGCTATTTTTATCACCCGCTCTTTACTTCTCTTCAAAGATTTACTTTCCCATTTGTATCGCACGTCTCTTTAAAAACAAGAGAGAGAGATCGCTCTGGTTTGCCGGCCACACCGCCCAGCTGTTCCGAGATGAGGCAAGTTACAAGAAAAGAAAAAAAAGGGAAAAGAAATGGAAAGTAATTAAGGAGATAAATGAATAAATAGATATATTAATTATGAAAATGGTTTCATGGTGGGGGCGTGTGCGAAGGAACGGTAAAGCCAACATAAGAGGGAGACGAGAGCTGGCACTGGATGGTTGGATGGAATTCTGGGAGATTTCTGGCGATCTTGGTCGGCCACTTCAAGTACTCTCCCTCCCATCCCACCAAACCACAACAAGGCAAAGTCCCTTATTGAAATTAACAAGCTCATACTTTTACAATTTGCATACACACGCACACATGCGCAACTCAAATATGAACATGAGGACACGCACGCACACACGCGCTGGAGGCCACGCACTGATTCATACAAGCTAGCGCACACACGAAACTCCCTGACACGAATGTGGACAGCACATACCCACAATTTATAAGGCACAAACACTCAGCTGCAATTATTCTTTCTGATGCATGACTGCTGCTATTGTTTGAAACTCTGTGAGATGGAACAAGCTCAGCGGGGTATTTTGTTTGTGACTTTTTTTCTCCGCATTTTTCAGTGAAACCAAATAACTGATCACTGATACGTCTCACTGCATGGTTTGCTTTCATTAACAGTACACCAACAATTTTTTTTTTTGTCAAAATGTAATGTACATGCACCAGTTTAAAAACAAACAAAGGGAGCTAAACCTGCTGGAAAAAAAGAGACATGAAAGTAAAATCCTATGTATCATAAATCTGAAGGAGGGTATTTTTAATGCATTTTTTAAATTTCTAATAAAAGTGAATATTTGGAAACGATGCAAATTTTCTAGAAAATTTGATTAACTGTATGGAAATCAAAAGAGTGCTGTGTTATTATGTTAAAATATTAATAATAAAATGTAAATCTTGCAAATAGAACAAGCTAAAAAAACGACACCTTCACATTCACAATATAATAATAATAATATAATATCTTATTCACAGAAAGTAGAAAATAAACAACAAGAAAACAAACATATATTCATTAATTTCAGTGGTGTTTGCAAATGTGTTATTTAAATTGAAGGTGGTCCTTAAAATGATAATATAGCATCAAACCATCAAGCAAGTTAAATATTTATTCACTGTCTTGAAGCCCCGTAGTGAGTCTGTGAAAGGCCAAATGTGGTCAAAGGGGCCCTGCATGGTGCCCTGCTGCATGCAAGCGCTATTGACACATGCCCTCAAAATCAGTTGATTCCGTATTGGTATGAGGCCTTTATAATAGTCCGACTGTGGCTGGCTGCTCTGTCGCAGGGATCAGGAATGGATTGGCATGGGAACTGGCATCAGACTGGTTTGGCACTCTCTGGGCCGGACCCATGAGGGATTTATCTGCCTTTCAGACACATAAGGAATGCTGGGACCTGATGCACTTGCTGTCTGGCTGTCTTCACAATTCACTCCAAAAAACCTGAATATATGAGGCATTCCTGGGAACGCCAGGTTTGTGCCCACAGGGTGTCTCCAAAGAAACCCATTGTGTTTTTATGATCTGATTGAGCTAAGATGAGCTGTGAATAAACTACCAAAGGAACGCAGCAAGACGCAGCCAGAGCGAATGACTGAAATAGTAGCTGCCGTGATTTAAGGTGTCAGTAGGGCAAAATGGCTGCGGCTACGGGTCGTGCCGTCTATCGGAGAGCGAGAGACACAGAGAGAGAACAGCGAGAGGGCGAGAGAGTCCTCCCTCCTCATCTGGCTCCCCCTTTGCAAAGATAAATAAAGAGGCTAAAAGCCGAAGAGAAGAAGCAGAAAGGAGCTTTTGTGGCTTCCGAGTGGGGTCCCTTTCATGACGGTTCCCACAGCACTGGGCCTGTGATGACATTCACCATGTTTCACACACACAGGCACACACACACGCTGATGGGCCCTGTGACTGCGGTGACTTTCGCTGGTGCCGGGCCCCAGACGGGACGGCGAGGGCCCCGAGAGCCACAGGCAGCCATTGTGCTGTCGCCGCGGAAACCAGCCTCTTTATGTCAGACATGTTTTTCTGTTTGTTTTCTTTTTTATGTCTTTAATGTGGGCAAGGGGAATGTTTCCCCTCTCATCTACCACCCTCCCCCCCCCCCCCCCCCCCATCCCTCCACACTGCACTGTGTTGCACCACCCCCTACCCCCACCAACCATACCCATCTTCCTTCCCCTCCCACCAATTCATCCACATTTGTTTCTCCTCTTCGCCTCCTCTTCTCCCTTATGTTGTCCCCACCCCACCCGCTCTGTTTCCCCCTGGAGATCGTCATTTGTAAAGCTCTTTGCTTAGACAGCCCATATCTTTGTCGTGGTGTTGCGGCCTCCCTCTCACTCAACTCCTTTTTATCTATGCTTCGTGAGGGTTTGGCACAAGCTGGCACTTTTTCTTCCTCCTGCACTGAAAAAAAAGAAGAAGAAAAAATGTGCACAACTCTAAAACAAGAAAACCTATCCCCAAAACAATCTCGCCTTTCCCACGCTAAGCCAATTTTCTTCATAAGATTGAACGAGCTCACCAATAACGACGTGAAAGAAAATTGAAGGCGGGGGGGGGGGGGGGGGGGGGTTGAGAGAATCTGGCTATGATTACAGTCTGACAGAGGATGCCCCAAAGTCATCCAGTGAGGAAAAACAAACCTGAAAAAGCTCGACTGTTACTATTTTTAAGCACGTGAAGAATGCTGCTCGGTGCCATGACTCAAAGGCACGTTGGCCCTCGTCCGTAATCAGTTCACTCTGACTGCTCTCCTCTGCCACATCACACACAGGACACAATCTTTAACGAGCCACAGAGAAAGGAGGAGAAGAGAGAAAAAAAGGAGTGTGGGGGGGGGAGTGAAAAATGAAAGAGTTCGAGGCTAATCCGCAGTGCCCCTCAGCCATGCATGTGACTGTGCCTGATTTTGATGAGTGTATGTGTGGAGAGGGGGGTGTTTAGGACTCAGCTAATATTAGCCACTGTAAAACAAGTTTGACTAAATCTGAGTAGGTTCTCAGTCATGTCCAGGTCACGGTAATCTAAGGAGCTTAGAAAGAACAGCAACTAGACTTCTTTAAGTTTCTTGGAGATGTTTCAAGCTTTTATCCAAGAAGCTTCTTCAGTTCAGTTCAGTTTTACTGACTTTTGACTTGGAAGCTGCCCATCGTTTAAATTTATGGAGGAGATTGATTGAATTTACATATATGTATATTAATCCAAGCTGTGCTTTGCACTCAGAGATGAAAATAAAACTGGATTCTCAGACAAAGCCAGGCCACGCTTTTTCCCGTCCCTGTTAGACACCCCTGTGCTGCTGCTCTTTGACAGCCTCTCACTTTCCCAAATCCCTCGTTTAACTTTACACCTCAGATTACAGCCTTATCTGGGGGGCGACCTGCCGACACCTTGTTCCGATGGCAGCTCAGGAGAGCGAGCGTAAGCCCCTGAAAAACCAGCATAAGAACTCGCCGCCACCACACTGCTGGGTCATTTTTAGACGGGGATTACGGTGAGTGTGCGCGAAAGGAAGAGAAGACGCTGATGGAGGAAGGATGTGGGCAATAACAGCCATCATTCTCATCCCCTTGAGGGAGTTGGTTTTATTGGTGTCAGTACAGTAGTGTTTTGTTTTTTGTTTTTTGAGAAAACTGAAATACAGGATACACTGAAGTGGGTTTGATTGAGCACTTTTTTTTCCAGATGCCAAATCATCATTTCATAAAACTAATAAATTAGACAAAAATAATCTCACTTTAAAAAATAAACACAAGTAAAACTGTTGTGACCGCCTGACCTTTCTGGCAGCTCAAGCACCACTTATAGACATGTTTCAAATTCATCTATTACAAACGGGCATTTTTTAAACACATTTTTTCTCCTTTGTACAAATTTTTCACGTGTCTCTTAAAAATAGAATCACAGTGTGTGTGTGTGTGTGTGTGTGTGTGTATATATCTATATATATAGATATATATATTAGGGGTGCAACGATACACAAAATTCACGGTTCGATATTTTTTCGATACAAAAAATGTTCATGCCTTTTTAATTTGTCATTTATTAAAATTATAAATATATATTTTAACTCAAAAGTACAATTTTTAAATTTAACGTTGCTGAAACAACAAAGTAATAAAAAAAATAAATCTATCTGATCGAGAAATCACTCATCTTTGGAAAAGAGAGTTTATTACAGAGAAATGGCTCTTTCCAAAATAAAATCTATACTATACGCTTCTTCTGGGCTATATTCTCAGCAGCACATTAAACATATCAGGTCCCCATAAGGAGAATCATGTGCTAACTGCTGTCTAAATGACTCGGGTAAAGTTTGTAGCATGCGTGCTTGTTATTTTTGACTGCTTCCACTTGTCTTTGCACTAGGATGATGTCGGAGTAAATGTGCAGTCATCTTCATTTTGTTCCCACTAGTGCTGTCAGCGTTAATCTCGGTGAAATGACGTTAACGCCACAACACAGCAAATCTCCGTTAACGAGCTACCGCGGATCGCCCCGTGCGTGGGGCTGGACGGCAACACGTTAATGAGCAAACTGCACTAACGCAGTAGTTCCCACCCATGTAATTGAGCATTGCGTGGCACATCCGACATACTGTTTTACTTTTGTCCATGACGGGCTTACCTTCAGGGTCATACTTCACATGAAGACCAAGATAGTTTCAAACGCCAGATCTGAATGAGGGTGGGGGAGGTTCAATTTGCCATGTTGCAACGAGCTTAACTTCTGTCTCGCTAGCTTACCCTGCGGTCAGTGAATCTGCGTTCGACTACTCCGCCTAGGCTGCACTGTCGAGCGCAGATCCACTGAGCGCTCAACACAGGCAGCATCGTCAGAAGGAAAGTTGATAAAATAAATTAAAAATTTTGTATTGTTCGATACATATGCGTACTGAACCGAAAGCACTGTATCGGACAGTTCAATATCGATACGAGTATCGTTGCACCCCTAAAGAAAAAAAAAAAAATATATATATATATATATATATATATATATATATATATATATATATATATGTGTGTGTGTGTGTGTGTGTGTGTATGTGTGTGTGTAAATATATGTAAATATATATGTATATGTATGTAAATGCAAAGCTCCCTGCTTTGAAATCAAACAAACACAAGACAATTCCTCATCCACACAGACATATGGATTCAAAGGACAGGCACACATTCATAAAACTGCCCGTAACAGATGCTCATACAAATGTTGAAAGGCATACTTGTACAGTAGACTCATTCTATACACTCCACGTGTATCTTGGGCACAAACAATGTCTATCTCAGACATGAAAACTTGCTTGAGGTCATTGCTTGAGAGCGCCTTGCTAGCTGTATATGGTGCAGAAGGCTTTGATCTCTGGACTTGGCTGTGGCAAAGACAGCCAGCGCTGCGGCCCTGCGATACCGGAAGCTTGTGGTCTGGGCTGGCTCCATTTACTACTCTGTTCTGGTGCTAAATATACAATAATAAAAAGGCTGGCAGATTTATTTCAGACTTATACATTTCCTCTCCAGCGAGGGAAGAAAGGACGAAGCAAAGAGACAGACGTCTCCAGATTACCAAAGAACATTAAGTGATAATTACAGAGAGAGATAGAAAGAAAGGGACGAGGTTTCCCCCTCTCGCTTTTCTCTTCCTCCTTTACTGCCACCACAGACTAAGAGGGGCGCCCACTCTATTAGACTTCGAATGATTGGCTATGATTGCATTATCTGATCTCATAAGGGATGAAACACACACCACATGCCTGCATTTCATTGCTCAGTGATCACTCAGAAGTCAAACATGTTTTTTTTTCTTTATACATGAAGCCATAAAAGAACATGGGATTCAAATTCAAACATTTTCCTAATCTTTTTCAAGTTAGTTTCCTGAAACACACAAGCACGCGTGCACACACACATTCATACTCCGCTATGCACTCGACTTCACCACGAATCCACCGCACTCCTCTCAAAGCTCTTTGATCCCCGGTCGAGGGTCCTCTCCGTGGTGCCTCAGTCTGAATTCCAGAGATTCTGGGATAATTCAAACGTTTCACGGCACATACTTGGTCCCCCCAGGAGACAGCGGCAGAGATGGAAAATGCCACCACGGTCCCTGTCTCTCTCTCCCTCCATTGTCCCTACTCTTTAATCAGGCCCTCTCTGTGGCTCACGCTGCCACCATGGTGTGTTGTCTCAGCCTGGGAAAATGCCGGCCTAAGTGGCTGTTATGTGCTGAGGCGCAGACCACAGGGACCCAGAGGGGTGCTGCTGGAGCCCTCTGTGCCAGCCGTGGGTCTCAGAGCGGCTAACACACACAATGAGTGAGGTCCCAAGTCTGGATGTAACCTTACATAACAGCCATCACTTCATCTATTTACTTTTTGTCTGGGTTTTCAATCAGTAAATCATCACACGACGTTGTAATCACAGGGACAGGCAAGAAACCCAATCATGAATCATGAATGTTATTTGTTCCTAAGAAGTTGCTGGGTGTAAACCGGCGCTAAACTGCCACACAGATAGGGCAGTATTGTAGAAAGTCCAGTGTGATTGCTTGGCTGCGATCTGCAGAGAGGGAGTTTCCTGCCCTGAAGTCAACAAATGACAAAAACAAAGGCCTTGTGTTTCCCTGAGTCACAGCCAGAAGAAGGTCAATAAGCAGAGCAACATCAGTGTTCGGCCCATTTTAGCTTTGTTTTGGGATGGACTCGTGTTAGGGCTGTGCCTGTCGGGTCAACTGACAGCTGGACTTGCCTGCAGCCGGACACAACGCTCCATCAGGTCAAGTTTACAAGAGCTGAGTGAAAGCCTTCTGCTTTATACTGGTTTATATTTAGTGCTTATAAGCATGAATAGAGTTTTTATGAGGTGCTATAAATTTCATTTTCAAAAAAAAAGAAAAGGGGTGAGTGCTTAGGCTCATGTACGCCTACCCTGTGGTTTCCACAGGCCACCACGAAGCCTTTGTATTCACTCTGTTTGCCATGGGAAAATATCTGAAACAAATAAGTTGCCCAGTCGGCACCCATCAGTGTAAAAAACACTTCTAAGAGCTGTGGATTGTGCTGAGAGGGTGTGGTGCAGCGCTAAAGGAACTACTTGTTTACTCTTGCTATGTCTGAAAATAAAATAAAAAAAGGATCTATTTTCTCTCCGAAATGGGAGGCAAATAAACAAGTATTCTTGAGCAGACAATGTGGGCAGGCGCGAGCCGCCTGTGGTTGTACAGCGGCATGCTGGACTTGGTAAGAGATGGAGGGTGACACTTGGAGGTTCTTCCTCCAAAACATCATTACCATCATCATCATCATCATCACAAAAAAACGTTTTGCTCTTTATGGATAGTTTCCTGCTTTGTAACAGCTGTGTGCTGGATGAATTTGTTAAACGGCTCTCCAATGGATTATGTTAAAACTTAAAGTCAGGGGTGTGGCCACTTTGACTGACAGGCAGCTGTAGCCAAAAGCTGACTTCTAACTCAAATCACTTAGCTGGACCTTACTTGCACCCATCTGTGAGTGCAGTTTTCTAGCCAAACCTGATGGTGAGCTGATCATTTAGCTATTTTAGCCAGCTGTGGCCAAAATATACTGAGACTTCAAAATGCCGAATCCAGACACTAACGGTATGCTCATGATGGTCACATCCATCTTTGATATACAGTCTCTCCTGGAGACATCTAGAATTGAATTGTAAGCATTAATCAGCTGATTTGGTTTTTAATGAATACTTCCATATAGTAAGGAAAAAAAAAGTTCAGTGCAGACAGTGTTACGAAAACGTTTTAGATTATTTCTGTATTTGTCCAGAAGCTTAACAAATCCGTTTTCTAATAGTTAAAAGCATGGCATCATCATTTACTATAAAGTAAAATATGGATCCTGAATTAAGAGCACATGGAAGACAGAAATCCCTTTTCTTGGGGTCAAACTTGCCATAGTTGGTGATCTCACTACTTTACATATTCCTGGTATTTTTGCAAGTCATGTTGTTTTATTCCTTTGCACAAAGAAGTCAGAGGCACGTGTACAGAACAAGATGTAAATCTGTCAATCTGACCATAACTTCCTCCTGGAAAAATAGTACAGCAGACGCAGAACTGGCCACTGATTGGACAGATAAACAAAAACGTCACTGCTTTTTTTTTTTCTTTGGCCGAAAGCGGAAGTTGTTGGCTAACGTGGACATGGGACAAAAGAGGCTCGCTTCTAGCGGTGCTACGGTAAAAGAGTTGTTACGGTCAGCGTAATTAAACAAGTGAGTCGGTATTTCATGCCTTTTAATTTCAGTTTTTTCACAGGTTTTGTAAAAAGCAGCTGGTCTCGTCAGTCGGCTATTTTAGGAAAAGTACTGCCAACTAGCTACCCAGCGTTAGCAACACACACTAGCTAGCAAGCAAGCAGAGAAAAGTGATTCCACTTTTGTTAGTTCAGGTGTGTCTGAGTTAATGTTTGCGTGTTTAAACTCCGTTATCCTTGTTGTGTTTTTAAAGTGTCAAGCGTCAGTGGTTACAGTTTGTCAGACCCAGTGTGTGTTAGCTGAGTTAACTGTTCACCGTTAGGACTAAAGTCTATAATCATTAACGTTTGTTTACCTGGAGATTTTAAACGATGTATAAGTCAAGCTTGTAATACAACTCTGTCGGAGTTGACTATTAAGTGGTAATACGATTGTAAATAACACACCTCCAACAGTTAATGATCACAAGTGCTTGTTTACCTCAGTTTACCCGTCTGTTCCCTCATCCTGGCAGAGCCGCCAGGAGTTCAGCCATGGAAGTGCCTTGCTATCTGTCCAAACTACTGTTCGAGCTCAATGAGCAACGGAAGCGTGACTTCTTCTGTGACTGCAGCATCCTTGTTGAAGGCCGTGTCTTCAAGGCGCATCGGAATGTATTGTTTGCAGGAAGCGGTTATTTTCGAGCTCTTCTCGTTCACTATCTACAGGTAAGGACATAAGCACGGATTCCATTGTTTTCTCTGAGTGTTTGTTAAGGAGAGCTGGCTAAACTAAGGTGGCTTCTTGGACGTAAATGCAACGATTTGGTCAAGAATAATGTATTTATTATTGGACTGGCATATATTACAGTCAGTTTCATCGTTAGTTTCAAGGTCTAGTGTGTTGTGTTATTGTGACAGCTGTTTCCCAGAGTGTTCTTTCACATACCGCTTGTCGAAAGGGGGAAAAGGCTTTCCAAACCTGCAGTGGATATAAATGACTTACACTTTTCCCTAAACGTGCATAATTCAACTGAAAAGCAAAAAAAATGTTGGAGGAAAATATAAATAATAATAATAATGATTAAAAATGTACAAAAAGCTTTTTGCATAAGTGGGCACACCCCTACACTAATACCGTATTTCCCGGACTACAAAGCGCACCTGAATATTAGCCGCACAAGCTAAAATCAGGGGAAAATCTTGTTTTGTACATACATTAGCTGCACCTGACTAAAAGCCACAGGTGTTTCAATGTTGACTTATCATATGTAAGAGAATATGCACAAAGGGAATTGTCAGGAAAGAGATGGCTGTTTTGAGACACATCACTTTTATTAATATTTTGAAAAACAAGTTATGGGTATTGCATAACTCCTCTCCATCATGCAGCAGTCCAGCCCTTTGAAATCCGTTGGTGATCGTGGATGTTTTCACACTTTTCCACGCTGTCACAATCCACTGGTGGAGTTGGGCATAACTTGCTTTTCGCAAGCTCATCATCCACGCCTCCTGCTGAACGCGTAGCGCTACTTTGAAGTTTGTTTTTTGCGCTACTTCGTACGGTACTACGTTGCCTGGCGGACGGACATGTGACCAACATACCACTCTTGAACCCCGATCCTTCCGCCAGGCAACGTAGTGCCGTACAACAGCGGAACAAACAAAACAAATCCTCTTACGATATGACAAAAATCATGGACAATCCATAGAAAAGCCGCACCTGACTAAAAGCCGCAGGGTTCAAAGCTTGTGCAAAAAGTAGCGGCTTATAGCCCGACAATTACGGTACTTAGGTGAAGCACTTTTTTTAAAGAACGCAGTCAGGCTCTTTTGGTTGGAGACTATCAGCATGGCACATCTTGACTTCGCAATATTTGCCCACCTTTCTTTTTAAAAGTACTCAAATATGTCAGATTGCTAGGGTATCTCTTGTGAACAGCCCTCTTCAGATCACACCACAGATTTTTCCATTGGATTTATGTCTGGCTGGGCCATTACAGACTTTAATTTTCTTCAGATGAGGTCATTCTTTTGTTCATTTGAATTGGCTTGAGATCATTGTCATGTTGAAAGGTGAAATTCCCCTTTATCTTCAGCTTTCTAGTAGATGCCTGAAGATTTGGGGCCCTCCATCTTGACTAAAGCCCCAGTTCCAGCTGCAACCCCAAAGCATGTTACTGCCACCACCATGCCGCCAGGAAACTCCTACTAGGACAGCTTAACTTTACTTGGGCTTAATCAGTTCAATTCAGTTTTATTTATACAGTGCCAAATCACAACAACAGTCACCTCAAGGCGCTTTATATTGTGAGGTAGACCCTACAATAACAACACAGAGAAAACCCCAACAATCTTATGATCCCCTATGAGCAGGAAGAAACCTCCAGCAGTGGAGAGGAGGAAGATGGACAGAGTCTCTTTTATTGATAGTAGGTGTGTAGAAGACTAAATGCTGTGATTAAATCAAAATTTGCTTCACCAAAGTAGTGATTTAAGGGTGTGCTCACTTATACAACCAGCTTATTTATGTGTTTTTAACTTTTAATATTTTTCAGATTTGTTTTTTCAATTAAATTGTACAGGTTTAGGTAACATTAAAGGTGGGAACATTTTAAAATGATGTATTGTAGTAATTCTTTTTAACATCATAGAAAACCTGGCATTTCAACAGGGGTGTCTACACTTTTTATATCCATTCTACCTGGCCCTGTGTTTAAAAAAACAAAAGTAATTGCCCCCACTTGTTAAATTAAGCCCACACCCAGGCCTGATTACTGCCAGACCTGTTCAGTTGAAAAATTACTTAAAGAGAAGATGTCTGACAAAATGAAGTAGGCTAAAAGTTCTCAAAAAGCAACACATCATCTAGAGAAACTCAAGAACAGATGCCATTTCTAAGACTTTGGGACTCGCAACGAACCACAGTGAGTGCCATTATCCACAAATAAAGAAAGCTCGGAATAGCGGTGAACCTTCCCAGGAGTCGACCAAGATTACTCAGAGTGCGCATCAAAGACTCATCCAGGAGGTCACAAAACATCTAAAGACCTGCAAGCATCACTTGGCTCTCTTCATAATTAACAGTAAGAAAGAAACTGGGCAAAAATGGCATCCATGGGAGCGTTCCAAGGAAAAAACTATTGCTGACCAAAAAGAACACAAAGTTTTGTCTCACATTTTCCAAAAAAACATCGTGATGACTTTTAAGAAAATAGTTTGTGGACGGGATAAAAACGTAAACTTTTTTGGAATGTTTGAATTGTGTTAAAATCTAGCATAAAACTAAAACACAATATTTCATAAAAAGATCATCATACCAATAGTCATAGATGTTGGTGTTTTGATGGTCTAGGGCTTTGCTACTTTGCTGCTTGAATGTTTGGATGACTTGCTGCAGTTTATGGAACAGTCAGCTGGCACCTGCTCCCTATCAGAAAATCATGAAGCAATCAATTCATGGCCTAAAGCGCAAGCACTTTTGAGTTATGCCACAGGACAATGATCAAAAACAAACCTGACTGGCTCACAAATAAATAAATAAATAAATAAAATAAATGAACAACTTAAGGTTTTGGAGTGGCCTAGCCAAAGTCTGGATTCAATTGAGGCACTAGGGCATGACCTTCACCAGGTGGTTCAGGTTTGAAAACCTTCCAATGTGGCTGAATTAAAACAATTCTGGGGGCTAAAATTCCTGCAGAAAAGTTTGGAAGACTTTTGTTTCCTTTTTATATAAATTAAATCATAATTTAAAAAAAACCTCAATTTTGCATTTATTCTCTCGTTATCTAATTGAGATTTGAAATTGGGAAGGGGGCAAATACTTTTTTCACAGCACTGTGTTTTGTCAAGGTCACAACTAAAAACTGCAGACAAGCAGTATTTTTTTATATTGTTCTTTTCTCAAACAAGAGGCAGAGAGTGCTTCACAGAAAACAAACATAAGCAATGTAAAAATTCCAAAATGAAGGGAGGTCATATTTAAACAACAGAAATAATGCATTAAGTGCTACAAATAGAAAAATCTGTGTTAAAAGCAGTACAAAAATTAAGACAAAATATGCATTTCATAAAAGAAGAACTGCCATAAATATATTACTAATATCCCCACGTAAACAGATTTTTAAGAGTCCACAGAAATGACAACTCACCCAGCATACAGGCAGAGTTACACAGGTCAGGTCACAGCCTCAAGTACTCTATCACAGTGTGTCCTTCGGTGGATGTGAGGGGAAAACCTCCCAAAAAACATTAATTTTAAATTGTTTTGACTAAAGGGAATGACATGAAGAAGGTCGGCCACAAGGGAGCCTGACTGTGAATGCTGTATAGGTAAGGATGAGAATTTTAACTGGATACTTAACATTACTGAGGGCCGGTGAAGAGACATTGGTTGGGTAATATGGGAGCAGCTCTATGACCTAGAAAGTAGCGTAACAGCATTTTTGAAGTCAGGAAAATGGAGATCTTGAAAACCTTCAGCTGTTTTGTAAAAACTATGATTTGAAATGTACCGATATTTCTCTGGAGCCCTGTTCCACTTTCTAAATATCTTCTGTTCCAGCATTTGTTTTCCGATACATTTGGCTCAACATTGTCTATCTTTTGAAAACATCTCTTTTCAGGACAGCGGACAGCGCTACAGCACAGCGTCGTTGGACATTGTGACAGCTGACGCCTTCTCTGTTATTCTGGACTTCCTCTACTCTGGACGCCTGGCTCTGAACAGGAGCAATGTCATCGAGGTGATGTCAGCAGCCAGCTACCTGCAGATGACGGATCTGGTGAACTTCTGCAAAGAGTACATCCGGTCGTCTTTGGAAATCTGCAGCAAGGAGAAGGAGAGGAACACGGAGAAAGAGAATCAGATAGAGGATGGAGGAATGGGTCCTGCAGACAGTGGCACTCCTTCTGCAACAATTTCCAGTGGTGCTGGGGTTGCAGAGCCTCATTTACAGGTCTCAGAGGCGGATAGAGGGTCAGGTTTAGGTCAGGAGTCTGTTACATCAGGTAGAACACCTTTGTCCATTGTTGTCACCACCCCTCCAGGCGCTACCAGGGATATGGACACCTCCTATCCCTCTCGGGAAGAGTTTGCACCTGGGAGTGAAGGGCAGAAGGGACATATGGATCAGACTAATCTCTCATCATCCTCATCTTCTGCTCTGACTCCAGAGTTGGTGAACCCTAAGATAGAATACGACCCCGATGAAGAGCTTATGGAGTCACCAGACACCAAAGTCATCACATCCTATCCTGGGCCTCCTCTGCACAATACTCATCATAGCAGGCTGCTTCCCCCAAGTCCCTCTCCATCTAACGAACGCTCCCCCTTGGGATACAGCTCATCCTTTAATGCTAGGCAGCTGATGGAGGCGCTGGCCAGAGGTGAAGGTCCCAACTCTTTGGGGGACAGAGTAGGGCAGCGCTTCACCCAAGGGCTGGGTAGCAGCACTGGAGGAAGCAGACTGGACGAAGGTCTGGGATTTGTAGGATCATCAATTATGGAGATCCAATCTGATTGGCTTGGAGAGGACACAGGTAATTAGCAGAATAAATACAAGGACATTTAATCGATTAAAAAGCTATATAGCAATGTTAGTAAATTGTCAACCGGAATAGATAGGGGTAGGTTTGAATTGTTGCTGTGTTTTTCCTCCTTCAGGTGACGGCTTAGTAGTGCCAGTGAAACTCCACAAGTGCCCCTTCTGCCCATACACTGCCAAGCAGAAGGGGATCATGAAGAGGCACATCCGTTGCCACACAGGAGAGAGGCCATTCCCCTGCCCCATGTGTGGCAAGAGGTTCACACGACAGGAGCACCTACGCAGCCACGCCCTTAGTGTAAGAATTTCATGCACTGCAAGCAGGTCGACTTCATTCTGAGTTAACCTTATGCAACTTTAGTTCATAAATTTTCGAATAACCCAAACTATTAGCATGAACAGGTTAGATTTTCTTTTATTAAGTGTATCTGTACACAACATTTATATTATCTGAGAAGAGACGCATCTCAGTTTTTGTTGCATTCCTGTGGCCCCTTGCACTGAACAATTACAGCAACACTGGTCATGTGTCAGTAATTACTACAGGAGTCTCAATGACAGAGACCTGATACAATACTAGAATACAGCTTCTGTATGCTAAGACTTCATTAAAGTATCTGTGTCATGCTGCTTCCAACTTACAATGCACCGTATTATGGATGGAAATATTTTACATTGTGCTCCATAGTACTCATTTTAAAGTTTTTCTACTTTAAAACATCATTCCACACTAATACATTGTGCAGTGTAATATTTTAAAGTCACATGAATATTAAAAATAGTCTCCAACTGCGACATTAAAGTGATACTGTAAAAGATTATGTTCATGTATCAGATTCATAATGAGTATTTTTTTTCTTTAGGTACTTTAAGGACATTTGATGCTAAACATTGTTTTAATATTAGGTGCAAGTATGACATTTTGAAGTAAATTTCATTAAGTGACTTAAAGAAATTCAGTGAAAACTGTGAAATTGCATTCACTGTTCACCGTTGTGTGACGTAAGTTTCATTAGTGCAGTATTTTTTTTTTTTTTTTTATTATTTTTTTTACCCCTCAGCCATAAAAAGCTGATGTTACCCTGCCGGGCAGGCAGGTGGCTGGAGTGGACACCCAAGTTTGTGAATGTGATAACTTGAGAATGAAGCGTTATAGTGGAGTAGAGTTTCAAATTGGCACCATAAGTGCATCTGCTAGTAGTCTGAGGTTTAGCACTATCCACTGCTGGGATTTAAAAAAAAAAAAATATTGTGCTGTTATTCTCATCTACACTGATGGAAAAGTTGGTACTGTCCAAACAGATGAATTCACATCCTCCATGTCTTGATCATCCACAGGTCCACAGACACTACTGGCCGGTGTCATGCAAGAGCTGCAGACGAAACTTCACTGGTTCTAGCGTTTCACCCGGACTCAGACGCTTCGGCATCTGTGATAGCTGCAACTGTGTGACCACCACTCATGATGAAACAGCCCCAGTTCACCCTTCCAGCCAGTCAGAGCCTGTGGAACGAGCAGACGGCAGTACGGATTGGTCCAGCTTTATAGATGAGGTGGACGAGGTGGAGGTCGGCAGAGTGGAAGACTTAGTGGAGAAACAGATGCTTGAAAGACAGCTGGCTGTCTGCAGTGATGTAGTTCACGCGTTGTGAATTCAGTCAGTTATACCCAGGAAGAAAGTCTTTCTCTGAACTTGCTGTCTGAGCTAGTGTGTCATGCCAAAATGTAGTCCTGGACACGTTGGGGTTGTAGTTTGGCTGTA
This sequence comes from Simochromis diagramma, assembly GCF_900408965.1. NCBI lineage: Eukaryota > Metazoa > Chordata > Actinopteri > Cichliformes > Cichlidae > Simochromis > Simochromis diagramma. The sequence goes on along the minus strand of NW_024387523.1, from coordinate 17,436,259 downwards.
TGTTTGTCAGATTTCATCACATTTGTGCAGGATGGCGTCACAGATCTTTAGTCAGAGGCTATGTGTCATGGCTGGTGCGATTCCCATCAGGGTGATCTCTAGTTAGTATTATTTACTGTAAGATGATTTATTTATTAACTAATTTGTATTTTAAATCTTTGAGTTTTTCAGATATTTTACTGTGACTTGCTTGACTGGAACTAGGTTCAGTGATTGTGTATGCGTGTGTATGTGTTTTTCTTTCTTTTAATTATTACTGTAGTCTTTCCTTTCCTATATTTGCACAACTGATAAAACCAAATGTGTGTGTGTGTGTGTGTGTGTGTGTGTGTGTGTGTGTGTGTGTGTGTAAGAAGAATGCACCCGTCCAGCTGGATTTCTGAATATACAGAGGACAGACAAAGCGTCTTCTCAAATGTTTTGCTTTGTCCAGAAAATTACACTTTGTGTATAAAAACAGTCTTGTTGATGTAGAGGGGCCACTGGAGTTATCACTGCAATAAATGTGTTCTCAAACTGTGGACATTGTGTCATTGCTTTGTCATTCTTTGTTTTAATCTTTTTCTTTCAATAGTCCCGGAGTCACTTCTTCTTTATTATTGAAGTATAAGTAAACTTTGTACTTGATGTAGTTTTGGATCATATACAAAACTAGCCTGCGGCGCACTCTAGTGGTTATTCAGTCCAAATCCGTGCCAGCAACTGTTTTCTCGCGTTTCTGCATTAAATTAGCTGCATTTGTCCTTTGCAGAATAGTCATTTATTTAGTGATCCAGAGGAGTGCAAACAGGTGTGTGTGTAACAGAGAGAGAGAGAACATTCTGCAGTGAGCTTACTTGGATCTGGATAGTACCTGCAGGTGAGGATCACTATATTTTATATTTTATTTCTCAAGTGCATTTAACACACTTAAGTTAATGAGAGAAGCTACAGGAAATGACCCAAAAAACAACTAATATCTCATGCATTATTAACTACTGGACAGGCCACAGTATCAGAGACTGGGCAGGATTTTGTCTGGTTTGATGATGTGCAGTACAGAAGCTTCACAGGGTTGTGTGCTGTCCTTGTTAATGTTCACATGATACAGCTCAGACTTCCAGTACAGCTCTGCAAATTAAAATCAGTCTGTGGCACACTAGTAGTTACTCAGTTCATATGGATGCAGTTGTAAACTGTAGTCTTACTTATGTTCTGACTACTTGAATGCATATTTATATTATTCGAGATAAATTGAGAACCAATCCTGGCCATCTTCCATACATGCTTGTACACTATGGTATGCCATACAGGTTTAATATGTAAAAACCATGAAGACTTTACAAACTGGCACTTACCAGGCTCTTGGACCTGGATCATTGTGGACATGGGTTCTCACAGTAGCCTAGTAGCTAATGTTTAATCCTGTGATAGGTATACTGATAAAAAATAATGGAGTGTCTGTCATTTAAGCAACCTTTTCAAATTACAAAACAGTTAAGTTTATAGGTTTAATTCATAATATCTTCATCATAATCATGAAATCCACTTTTACTTAACCAAATATACACAGTCATGTGTGACTTTATGCCTACTATTTAAATATCGCCTACAAATGGCCACTCAGTGAAACTTGAGGGAGAACGCTATTTGTCATAATAAGATTAACAAGCCGCACTGTTTAAGATCCAGGGCTCAGTAATGGTGTAAATGAAGTTATCAACAGGGTTTGAATGTCTAAACATCATATGCACAGCAAGACACTTTATGGCCAACCATAGGACCTAAGCACTCAAGTCGTTTTCTATAAAGACAAAAGTAGGGCTCCCTCATGTAATGTTACACGATGAAGGTTCACTGGAGAATGACACAACTTTTTATAAGTCTTTCGTTTCCCATCTTTTAATTTGAAACTGTAGCACTCAATGCACCGAGTTTGTTGCTATTGCTCTGCAGTGTATCTTATGTTCATAATTTTTGTTTTAATTTAGTTTTTTTCAGGATGTTATGTATAATTAATTATATTTAAAAAAATCAACGAGGCCGCTGAAGAGGGCGACACGTCGTTGAGGCCGAGGTACCGAACACCACAGAAGAAGAACCATATATCCGCAACGTTTTCCACAGGTATCGCGTAGAAGTGTGACGAAGTGGAGAGATACATGGGCAAGTCGCGGGACTTAAGTGAGTTTGAGCGAGGTATGATAGTAGGAGCCCGAAGAGCCGGTTGCAGTATCTCACAGACAGCGAACCTGCTGGGCTGCTCAAGGACTGCGGTGTCTCGAGTTTACAATGAATGGTGCGAGAAGAAGAAAACCTCGAGTGACCGCGCGACGACCGGGAGAAAGCGGCTCGTCGACGAGAACGGAGAGAAATGGATTGAGAGTGTGGTGGAGGCTAACAACCAAGTTACGATTGAGGAGATACATGCAATGTACAACAGCAGCGGGGTGGAGAAGCCCATCTCACTCCGAACTGCCCGACGGACCCTAAAGAGGCTGGGTTACACGTGCCTTCTGCCAGTCGATGACCCCCTCACAGAGGGCGGAGCCAGCAACAAGTGACATGACAACAGTTTGCTCGCGTGCTGCGGCCAGGTTGGACTTTACCGCCATTTCGGTGATGTAATCAGCTGAGGAACTCAAGAGACTCCCAGGTTATACAGAAGGGGGTGCTGCGACGGCTTGACAAAAATCTGACTTTCTGGAGAAAATTCTGAAAATAGGTTTGAAGCAAATTCTTTACTGGCGGGTTCTTTTTCGCTCTCAGTGGCGACACGTGTCGTTCAGAAGAAGAATGCAGGGTGTCCGGTGAGGTAGGATCCGCAGGTGCAAGGGGAATGGGCAAGATATCCTCATGGCGGCAGACCTAGAACAGCTGGACACTTCAAGTGACTTACAATAACAGAAGCTAAACGACTCCAAGCCAAACACTGAGCCTTCCACGATGGACCGTGCATCCAGTAACAAGATTACCCTGGAAACATGAATGTAGTAATTAAAAACTGGATTATTCCAATATCGCACCCCTGTATTTATAACTTGCCAATTGTAGAGTAATTCTTTATGATCTTTAATTTTTCTTTCATCTTATTTCCCATTTTTTACAACATCTCTATAAGTGCATCAGTTTAATGAAATGTGCACACATGCATGGAAATATTGTAAGGTGAAAACAGAGTTTGTACATTTTTAACAAGCTTGAAAGTCAATATTTGTTACCTTTATTCTTCAACGCAGCCTGAACTCTATTAGGAAAGGTTTCCTGTTATTTCTTTAAGTAGTTTTCAGAAATAGTTCTCTAGGCTTCTTGAGGTAGATTTAAAGCTCTTCTTTGGCTGTATATATAGTGGCTCAAAATTGGATGGTCCAGCAATTTTGAAAAGATCCCCAACACCACTGCTGCTGCCCAAATCATGGCAGAGCCTCCGCTCTGTGTTAGATGGCTGTAAATGCTTACTTTTGTACCTCTCTCCTGATATCTTCCATACGTACTGACGATGATTTGAGCCAAAAAAAAGTTAAATATAGCAGCCAATTTCCAAAGGATAAACCTTGAAAAAAGGCTCAGAAAACCCGATAAACTTTTTCTTCAAATCCACCTAAGAAAATTTTAAGAGTCTGTCTCCTTGGAAGTAGAATATAAATAAAAAAGAAGTACCTTTAGATTTTTACGCAGTACTGTTAAAAAAATGTTTAGATGTATTATTTGTCCCTAACTTTCCGATACCAGTTGATTCCTGTCTCATATTGTGTTTTTACAGAGCAGAAATTAGTAGATTAACTTTTTGTAATTCCAAATAAACTATTCTTATATTTTTTTTTCAATCAAGATAAAAAGTAATCCAATAACTGAGGTGCTGTCTTCAATGCTCCACTCTCGAATAAAGGTGGAAAAAAAAATACCCATAGGAATTAGGAAACATTTGACTGCGACAGTATAACACAAAGATAGTTAAACATAAATCAGTTCACCTGCTTTGGTGCAAATAATGCCGACAAAAGGTGCATCCAAGAAGCAACAACACGACCCCCGCCAAAAAGGGAAAGATTTTGTGGGTGATGGCCTTATTCTTATCCCTTCTGACTATTTTTTTTGTTGCTAGTATCTTTGTCACTACTCATAAAGACACCCACAGCCCAATCAGGCTGCACAGGTAGTCCAGCTTCTGGATACAGCATCTATACCAGCGGTCCCCAACCTTTTTTGCGCCACGGACCGGTTTATGCCCGACAATATTTTCATGGACCGGCCTTTAAGGTGTCGCGGATAAATACAACAAAATAAAACTAGTACCGGTACCGAAAAAAAGAAAATTTATTCATAACACACGTGAAAAGACCCAGGAAAACAGAGTTAACAATCAAAACGATAACAAAATAACGCTGAAAACTGATAAAAACCCTGAAAACCATACATTTCACACCTGAGCCTCAACTCTCACGGCCCGGTACCGGTCCGAGGCCCGGGGGTTGGGGACCGCTGATCTATACCATTGCAAGACAGTTTGCTGTGTCGCTGTAATAACTTCAGAAATTTGCTTTGTGTGAAACAAAGGAACTGAGAACCAGTTCCTTAGATAATTAGGAAGGGGAAAGAAAAGCATATAAGAGTATTTCAAATAAGGTAGACTGCTGTTCATTTGATTTTTAACCTTTGACCAGATTAATGAGCCTGGCATAGTAAGGCCTGATTTATACTTCTATGGGAAATCTACATCGTAACTGGAGACATACGCTGTAACCTTCCACGTAACCTGACATGCACTTCTAAATACACAAATTCAGCACGGGGCTCATTAAATTATTGAGATCATATGTGATAAAAGGCCGAGGTCAAAACAGATAGAACTTAAATGGATATTAAGCACTCCCTGCCTTTGCATTGCAAGCTCTTTAAAGTAGCAGTAGGCAGTCCCAACATCAGCTACTTCTGAGAGATTTAAAAAGGTCAAAACACACTTGCAGAATCACATTTTGGCATATCAAAATAATATCTAGCAAAGACAGTGAAGGTGCATGTTGGGCAAGAACACAGGAGTCTTACTAAACGTTAAGAAAAATCCAAAACAGCCTGTGCTTTATTCACAGTAAGTGATCAAACTGTTGCAAATGTAACTTGAACAGCATTATCCTCGAGTTTAATGCACATGAAGACAAACCTTCAGCGCTCACGGTAAACATTTAAGGCTTCGAAACTTAATCGTGTGCAGTGCAAATACAGATCTTTTAGTGCCCCCTCCTGGCAGATGTGAATACATGCAGAGTCAGACCAAGGCTCATATAAACTCGCTTCATGTATGCTGAGCAAACTCGACAGGGAGGTAGAAGTTAAAGAGAGGATGACCCTAGCAGCACTGGCATACAAGTCCAGGAGCAGCATATGATGGGCCACTTTTGGATTCGGTGTCTCGAAACAAGTCCAACAACTCTGAAATTTGCCTGACTTTGTCTCCAGATTACAATACTATCAGCTCTAACAAGCCGTAACTGTGCTTTTTCCCTTTTTGGGAGGGAAAAAAAAAATCAAAGCTTTATTTCGCAAAACAAAGGGACAACATTGCTTCAAAACTCATAGGAATTCACCTGAAACTGCACTGCTTAATGTGCGATGTTTACTGTAATGTTTATGTCGTGCTTATTCAGCTGGCTGTTGAACAATTTCCCTGCAAGCATTACAGCAGCAGCTCTCCTTCCACACTAAAGGCAACTCAGTTCAGTTAGGAAGATATTCTCTGCACAGCTGATTACATTCAATGAAAACCTGCCTCCATTTGGAATAACAATAATAAGAAAAGAAAAATGTAAACGCTTGTGTCCTCTACAACAGACAACTATGTTTGGGAATACCGGGATGCCAAATTGGAATAATCCAGTTCTTTACAACTACATTCATGTCTCCGGGTTATTCTCGTTACTGCGCGCAAGCTCCGTCGTGGAGGACTCGATCTTTTGTTCTGAGTCATTTTGCGTCTCGGACTGTAACCCCGAGGTGTCCAGCTGTTCTGGCCCTGATGTCTCTTCGAGTAAAGCCTCCATCCCCGCCACGGTGGTCCTATTGCTGCGGCTGTAACCCAGCCTCTTCAGGGTCCGCCGGGCAGTCCTCAGTGAGATGAGCTTCTCCACCCCGCTGCTGTTGTACATGGCATGGATCTCCTCGACCGTAGCCTCCCTGTTAGCCTCCAACATGCTTGCCAGCCTCTTCTCTCCGTTCTCGTCGACGAGCCGCTTCCTCCCGCTCGCTCCTCGGTCGCTGGAGGTTTTCTGTTTATGGCACCATTCCCTGTGAACTCGGGACACCGCGGTCCTTGAACAGCCCAGCAGGTTCGCTGTCTGCGACAGGCTGCACCCGGCGTTTCGGGCTCCCACTATCATACCCCGCTCAAACTCACTGAAATCCCGCGACTTGCCCATGAATCACCCCTCCTTCACACTAACACAGGTGTATGGGGAAGAGCAGCGGATATCCGCTAGTAATCATTCTTCTTCTATGGTTCTTGGTACGTCACGTTCAACGCAGGTCGCCCTCAGGTGGATCCAGGGGCGGATCTAGAGAAATTTTCTCAGGGTGGCATGGAAATTAAACGGGGTGGCAAAATGAAAACCTTTTTTCTCTCTTACACATAGGCAGGTGTTGCATTCTGTACTAATCATTATATATGGTTAACATATATAAAAAGCAGTAAGTATAAGCATTTCATATAAACATAGTCTGTAACTTTCTTATTTTCTTTGGCCAACATAATTAAACATTTCAGTTTCATAAAACATTTTAATTTTGATTTTATGTAGTGTGAAGGAATGTAATAAATAAGCATGTAGCCCCATAAGTATAAAATTTAGATAGCTACACAAATGGGGTGTTTCATTTACAAACATTATATTTATTTATGTTGATTTTTAGTTGAGAAGCCATAAAAGGCTGAGGTATACAAATTTACTACTCCTATAAACTATGCAAGACAACTTTCCACTGCCAAGGGCAATGTTTTGTTGTACAGGGTTAAATAAATAACAATTAGAAATCCAATTACATGTGAATAATGTAATCAAGAATTTGTAAAGATATACTTTTGTATTTTAATAGGCAAACCTTTCGCTGCCCAGTTTCACCAATAGAAAAACAAAGCAAGAGAAGTTCCAGATATTTCAAAAATAATTGTGATCATACCTTTAAATGTCTATAAATTGATCCAACCGTGCTGGCGACTATCCCAACTCCCATAACACAGGAGGACTGCCTCTGCCTGGGCGGGTGCTTTTTAAAATTGTGGTACATTCTGTAAACAGGTGAGCAGGCTTAAAACGAAGAAGCTAAATTTCAGCACTATCTCTGTTTTTCCACACTCATTGAATTAAATTGACATTAAAATAAAGATAAAAGGGGATCCATTGTAGGCCCCCTCCCATGTATTTATTGTAACACCGGTAGTTGATATTAGATCTACAAATACTACAATTCCATTCATTTTAACTCCTGTGTAATACTGCCAAAATCATATCACCAAAACAGGTTTAGCTGGGAATTTTAGTGCTGACTGATGAGACAAGTTTTAAATAATCCACTGGAAATCTGACTGGGTAAAAATAACTCCCAGGAAGCACAGAGCGAGGGGACATACAGCACAGAAAACTAACAGTAACTTCTGTTAAAACGGAGCAGCTGAGTACACAGCAGTGACGGAGGAAGTGACAACGAACAGAGGGTGGAGGATAATAAATACTCAACAAGGTATGGGGGGAGTGGAAACAGATTTAAAAGGGGAAAACAGAGAGAGGAAGAAAAACTAAATATAGAAAACACAAGACAAAAGGACTCAACGTGGAAGATAGACAAAAAGTTGGCAAGTCATGGGAACACACATGATAAGCAAAGTAGAAATATAAGTACACAGTAAACTGAGGTTTTCATCGTTGCCTCTTTTCCTGAAACGAGGAAAAGAGGCAAAACTTAAAACTTAATTTGCAAAAACATAAAAAATGTACAACTCCCCAGATTAAAGAGAAATATATGTTTATTAATAATATACTTAACAGAAGCTGGGAGCACAGAGGGTGCATATTTTATTACAGAGAGGTCTTTAGAAGGGACTAAACATGATTTATTGATGAACAGAATTCAATAATGCTATTTGGCAAGTAGACTCAATGTCCCCACATGCCAAATTGTATTAGTCAGAAGATACTTGAAAAGAATGAAACCTACTTAAAACACAGAAGCAAAGAAACCATAATTTTGAGAACTCCATTCCTAGCCCTCAGTGCCAGACAGGGAGGGGACAACTCTACCGCTATTTAAGCTGGGTTGCTAGTTAGCTAACATCAGTACCGTTAGCTAAAATGGTCGTTCACACTGGTTTTTGCTGCTGTCCCCATTGGGGAATGATGAGTCCCAGTCTGTGTTGATTTCCTTATTAATCATAGTGCTAATGTACTAAACAAAACTTTGAAAGAAAATTATCATGCTCTCTGTGATTGTGAATCCACCATGGTGGACATGATGAAGACCGCTTGGTCTTGATTTCTCATTGGCTGACCTCCACTTCCCTTCCATTTTTACAGAAATCTCCAGTTTTTTTCCCCGCTTAACTGTAACCCCCCCCCCCCCCCTCCAGAAATTACCATAGTAGAAAGTGAAAAAAAGAGAAACTTGTCCTATTTTCACAACGTTACAGAGGTTTTATTAGAGACACGGCTAAGCGGTTTGCAATTTGGAAAAATCTTCAGCATTGAATTGCACAAATGAGACATTCTTGTCAGAGGTCATTTTGGAAAAAAAATAAATTAAAAAACAGCAGCCGACAACACTGCACACAATGGTAGACTGGTGCTTAATAAGCAAGCAAATAAGGCAGACATCTTTTTGTGGAATCTTTTTACCTGCTCTTTGATCGTTTGCTGTTGTAGCTGTTTGTTGGTTGATGAATTTTTTTTGTGAGCTTTTAGCTGGGATTCTGACGCTTCTGTGGATAGCACACGTCTGCATTTAAATAACAGATCTGGTGGTACATCCCATTAAATCAGATGTTCTCCCTCTCACCCCCGACACCGAGATCATTGGGGTTCAACGGGTTAATTGTTTATTGTTTAGTTACTTTGTGTAGTATGAATGGCCATAAGGGAGGTTTTTATCAGCAGGAAAACCTGTAGAAAGCAGCTAAAAAGCCAACATTTCTGCTTGTGCTTCATTGTGATGACAACTTAAGACAAACAACTTAGGAATTATAAATGGCTTCAAGCATACATTCAGGCCTGTGAGACTTATTTAGACATTGAGACAATGAGCCATGAGCCTCTGTGCTACATGCACACATTTCTGCATCTCTGCCATTCAAAGACAGTTTGTATATAGTTTATTTTATGTAATATTCAATACTGAACCGTAAATGCAGTGTTTTTCAGTATTTTTATGCATTTGCTAGTACTAGGAAGGACACATGAGGTTTATAGCCGGGACAAGTTTGAAACCGTTCGTCCTCCACAATGGAAAACGCCTAAAAATAAAAATGGTTCTCAAATGTTGCTCATTTTGTATTTCTTTGCTTTATGGTGGTGGTCAGAGGGCCCGGTGGTGCCAGTGTCCGGCAGCCTCGCCTCTGTCAGTGCGCCCCCGGGCAGCTGTGGCTACAATGTAGCTTGCCATCACTAGTGTGTGAATGTGTGTGTGAATGGGTGAATGACTGACTGTAGTGTAAAGCGCTTTGGGGTCCTTAGGGACTGAGTAAAGCGCTATACAAATGCAGGCCATTTACCATTTATCACGCTTGCATTTAAATCCGGCTCCCCAGTCCCTCTGAGTACCCAACCTGTACAACGGGGTGCCCAATCCCAGTCCTCGAGAGCTACTGTCCTGCAGCTTTTAGATGCATCCCTACTCCAACACAGCTGAATCAAATGGTTTGATTATCTCTTTGGCATGCCATGAAGTTTGGCAAAGGCCTGGTAACAAGTCTTTCATTTGATTCAGGGGTTTTTTCGTTGCAATTCTTCAAATGTCCTCTGGAGGGCAACAATGCAACTGTAATGCATCTAGTTTGCCGGATATACGACAAAAGAAGAAGGATGTTTTGGTTTTTGGCATCGGAAATATCCATGGTTTCACATATTTACCCCTGGGTAGTGTGAAGAAGCGGGGATTCATGGGCAAGTCGCGCGATTTAAGTGAGTTTCAGCGGGGTATGATAGTGGGAGCCCGAAACGCCGGGTGTAGCATCTCGCAGACAGCGAACCTGCTGGGCTGTTCAAGGACCGCGGTGTCCCGAGTTCACAGGGAATGGTGTCAGAAGCAGAAAACCTCCAGCGACCGCGGAGCTAGCGGGAGGAAGCGGCTCGTCGACGAGAACGGAGAGAAGAGACTGGAAAGGATCGTGGAGGCTAACAACCAGGCTACGATTGAGGAGATCCATGCCTTGTACAACAGCAGTGGGGTGGAGAAACCCATCTCACTGAGGACTGCCCAGCGGACCCTGAAGAGGCTGGGTTACAGCCGCAAGACGCAGGGAGAGGACGTCCTCATCGCGGCAGGGCTGGAAGCTTTAGCCGAGTACACATCCAGCCAAGAACACACGGACACCTCGACGGACATAAAATGTGAGGTGCAACAGGAGCCAAAGATCGAGTCCTCCACGACGGAGCTTGCGCGCAGTAACGAGAATGACTTGGAGACATGAATGTAGTAGTAAAGAACTGGATTAAACCATTCTGATGTCGCGATATTTCCAGAGTTGCCCACTGTAGAGCTGTTCTTTAAAAGCCTCCCCCCCAGTTTATTCCGATGTCTTACAAAATATCCACCTTTGTTTTTCGCGCCAGATCAGGAGTTTTATTTCAGTGTAATCATGTGCAAACAACATCTTCCTCAGCCAATTTAGTCACTTTCAAAACCATTAACAAGAAAAATGCATCCAGATGTTGGACCCTTATCTTAACAGCTGTCAGATATTCTGTCTATACGGAACAGAAACGTGGATGTTATAATAAAAAAATTTAAAATTCAAAACGCCAAAATAACCATTAATATATTAAAGATAGATCCTTTATTTTCCTCATGGTGAAATTTGATCTGGACTGTAGAAAACTAGACCCATAAACACAGCACCAGCAGGTACAGACACATTTATTAACAGCAGGCATCGCTCAGGGTGCCATGTAGCCTCAGCTCATTTTAGGCTAACCTTTAAAAGTCTCCACAGAGGAACAAAGGAGTTTTGATTCATGCTGTTAAAGTCTAAACTACCTGGCTGTCGGTAACGACTCATACTGAGAGTACAGGATGAGGGAAGGATCACAAATGACTCACTCTGCTTGTTTAAGTACCCACTGGTCAACAAACAATTTGAAGACTATAACAATCGCTCTAATCAATCATTGTTATTGCAGTCTCAACCAAGCACGTTAACTCTCCTGAACCATGGACATTTTCACATTTGAAATAAGGCGATCGCTGTCAGGGTTTGCACTGTCATTACTAGAGCAAACACCATTTCAGTCAACTGTAAAAATTAATATAAGCAGTGGCTTATGGGAAAAGTCTCTGCAAATGCCAAATATGATTTAAAGTGGTGCTATTTATTTAAAGCGTTCAAAGGTCTAATAAATCAGAAGGAGCCGTGTGCTTTATTGCATTTCAACTTACTTAACTTAGATTAAACTTGGACTGAGGTAATCCACAACCCAGTTCGTTCACTGCAGCTGTAACGTGAGCACCCTGAGGTAGCATATCAGGGAAGTTTGCTATAATAAAAATATTTTAAGTGGTCTTTCTTGTTTGTTTGCTTTTCATTCATAACAATTTACAGAACTCAACCACAGCACCTCTTCAATCCGTCCTTACACACAGCTGATCGAGCTAACTCTGATTACTGTCCCTGGAACTGAAAACAAAAGTTAATCAACCTGGAGTTTAACATTAAACACTTTTTCCCCCCAACCTGCCATCTGGAGTCATCCACTCGTGGGGTTGTACTTTGGCGTATGTTTGCATGTTTGTCTGTGAACAGTTTCGTCACCCTTATGCAAGATGCTGTCACAAATCTGTTTGTGTTACAGCTGCAGTTCCCATCAGGGTGATTACACACAAGTGTGTACAGTTACATCTTTATCTAAATGTATTTATTTATATAAAAATGAATTCAAACAGGAGGTGTAGGAGGTGGTTAGTTTGTGATATTATTCATTACTTTGACCTAAATTTACAGCTGTTGTATTGAAGTTTGCATATGACTGTGTTGCATTAGAGATTTATAGCCAATCCCCTGTGTTGTTTATCTTTTTGGAATAAAATTCTCAAGGAAATGCATCACTTTCTCTTGTATGTTGATTAGAGTGAAGATTTAAGATTAGGTGGGTCCCATGGGATCTTCTGTTTTCTAAGTTAGACCACAGCACGCTTAACTTTAGGAATGGTTGCTTTAAATCATCACTGTAGCCTTTTCTTTCCTGAATTTTCTATAATTGCACAGCTGAAATAAAGGAAAATGATTTTCTGTGTATTTTGTACATAAGAAAAACATGACTGTCAGCGTGGGATTCCTGAGCTTGCAGAGGACAGACAGTGTTTACTTAAACATTTTGCTTTGTCCAAAAGGAAGAAAAAGCACATTTGCATACTGAAAGTTTTTTGGGTATAAAGGGGCCACTCGAGGTATCAGTGCAATAAATGTGGTGTAAAACTGGACATTTCCCAGATGCCTCTTCATCTCATTTATGATTACATGTCGTTTTTTTTCACAGTCCAGGAGTCACTTGTTAATATTGTGATATAAATTGACCTAGTTGACGAAGATATCCAACAAGTGCAAAACTAGTCTGTGGCGCACTCTAGTGGTTAGTCAGCTCAAATCTGTGCCAGCATGCTGTCTGTCTGTAAACAACTGCTTTTTTCTTTCTACAGACTATTTGGTTACGTATTTAATGCACAAAATACATTATATAATGGATAAAGTCTAATTAGCCATTACTCTGTAATATATGGATAATTCCTGTGATGGGACCTGGATGAGCAGTTTATTACAAAGCAAACTGGATCTGTTGGGACCCCACTCTCTTCCTCAGGTCACTGACTGAAAGTTCCCTTTGGGGTGTAGATAGCTATGTGAATTTTGTGGATTTGCACAAAGTCGTTTGATCCATATATTGGACAATAAATGTTAAAAGCACGTAGAGGCTTCCTTATATCTACACATTGGAAACATAGAAATTCTTCTCAGACTGCAGTCTCTTTAGTTTGTGTCACCATTTCCTTAGCCATCACCTTGCATGTAATTGTATAGCAGTATTAAGGTTGTAATAACCAGAATACACAGATCTGTATTATTCAGGGTAAAATGAGTGAATTGTTTTTACAGGCATGTGATAGTTTTCTAGACTTATGGACCTGGTGCTGCTGAATTCTAAATTATTTGGAGCAGATTAACCAGAGAGACAGAGAATATATCTAAGAGGAAGAAGCTAAATTATAAACAGTGCGGGTTCTAGCATTGATCCCTGTTGGACTCCATCTGTAAAGGGCTGATATTTAGTGGGGAGTCTAGCCTTGAACAAATTGCTTTCTGTCAGCCATGTATGATGTAAACCGTTTTAGTGCTGTGTCCTTGATTCCAGTGCTGGCCAGTCGTAATAACAGAAGATGACAGATGGAATCGAAAGCAGAACTGAGGTCAAGGATATGCATGTGATGCAAGGACGAGGTCCCTGGTGAAACAAAAGCTATTTTCCAGCTGTGTCTGAATGGCTCTTAAAGTTATTATTAATTAAGTAAGCCTGGACCTGTGATGCTGCAAGGCATGCTCCAGAATCTCAGAGATAAATGGAAAGCTGGAAATGGGACAGTATGACCTGTGACAGTATAGGAGTGCAGGCTGTAAACAGGGAATTAGACCCAGTAAGCATGTGAAAGTTTTCAGGGTGTTTTACGTGGCTTCATTTAGGAAAAAGTGGAAGGGAAAACAAAAGTATGGATGACAATTTTATTTAATACTTTTACCCATTCACACGCTGACTGAATGTAGTGTAAAGCACTTTGGGGTCCATAGGGACTAAGTAAAGCGCTATACAAATATTTACCATTTACCATCTGTTTTTACCTATCCACGTGTAGTTTGTTCTCAAAACAACTACAAAAATACAGCTGCAACTGAAATAATACATAACTTTTAAAGATAACTCTTACACAGCAAAAATTGCTGGGTGATGCATACAGACATAAAATGATGACAATTTGCAGAATCCTCTAGGTTACAGCTAGTATAAATCACCTTTCTGACGAAGATGATAATGTTTAATGGGAGAGATGATTTGTCACAAAATCATCCTGTGAATTAGTGGATTAATTTGTGATCAGTGTCTCTCATTAATTCAGGACGAGTCTGATGAGCTTTTTAAAGTTCTGCTGATTTAGCTTAAGTGTGTGTGTATGAACACATGAGTTAGTTTTAGTGGTGGGCCTGGTGGTAGTATGGCTGCATAGCTGATTTTCCGGGGGACTTTATGCATATTTTAAGAGCAAAAATCGAAAAATCACCAATGCAACTCAGGAGGGCGACAATAAGCCTTCATTCCAGCCTAATGTACCGAAAACCACCGAAGTAGAATGAGTATTTCTATCTGCAGCGCTTCTCACCGTTTGTGCACCATGATGGGCAAGTCTCGGGATTTAAGTGAGTTTCAGCGGGGTATGATAGTGGGAGCCCGAGACGGCGGGCTCAGCATCTCGCAAACAGTGAACCTGTTGGGTTTTTCAAAGACTGCGGTGTCTCGAGTTTACAGGGAATGGTGCCAGAGGCAGAAAACCTTCAGTCAGCGGGGACCGTGTGGAAGGAAGCGGCTCGTGGATGACAACGGAGAGAAGAGACTGGAAAGGCTGGTGGAAGCCAACAGCGAGGCTACGATTGAGGAGATCCATGCCATGTACAACAGCAGCGGGGTGGAGAAGCCCATCTCACTCGCAACTGCCCGGCGGACCCTGAAGAGGCTGGGTTACAGCCGCAAGACGCAGGGAGAGGACGTCCTCATCGCGGCAGGGCTGGAAGCTTTAGCCGAGTACACATCCGGCCAAGAACACACGGACACCTCGACGGACATGAAGTGTGAGGTGCAACAGGAGCCAAAGATCGAGTCCTCCACGACGGAGCTTGTGCGTAGTAACGAGAATGACTTGGAGACATGAATGTAGTAGTAAAGAACTGGAATATTCCCATTCGACATCCCAGTATTCCAAAAGAAAACTGTCCACTGTAGAGCAGTTCGTTATTAATTAAAGAAAGTTAAAGAAAATATGCCTTAGAAATATGTTTCCTCGAGTTTATTATTACGTTTTTATGACTTGCAAAACGACACACTTTGTTTTGGGGCCAGATCAGGATTTTTATTTCTTTGTAATCAGATGTGCAGAGAACATCTTCCTCATAATTCAGTCATCTTCAAAACCATTAAAAGAAATCTGCCTCCAGATGTTGGATACTTTTATTTGTCCCTTACCTTAACATCTGTCAGGTGTTCTGTCTATAAAATACAGGTTATAATGGTATCTTGATCGTGACCTGTTTTTATTTGTTTTTTTTTTTGTTTGTGTGTGTGTTTTGCAAAACTAGAGCCATCAATACAGCACCACTCATATCGAGAACACAGGAATAATGATGGATCACGACTGATTCACTTTGCTGGTTTCAGTACACACTGGTCAAAAACAATTTGAAGATAATTAATGATGGTTATGAGCCGTTATTGTTGCTGCAGACAGAGACTGAAGTCACTTGGAGGAGTGACCACTGAAAACTCTTCGCCCAGAACGTTATTTTTAAAGCACCTTTTATGAAAACATTAAATAAATTAATACATGAATACATATACACACATTACATTAAATCAAAATTACTGAAGAAAAATAACACAAAAATAAAAGAATTGCTTTTCTGTAATTTCCTGATTAAGAATAAATCAAGATATTCTTAGATTTCTTTAATTTAAAAAAAAAAAGATTTAATATTACCAAGAAAAAATACTGCACAAATACCCAAGTAAAATAACAGTAATCTGATTATAAAGCAGACAAGGTATAATGATTACGTATTTCTTTATTTTTACATGTGCAGGTGTCTGTTTGTTTTGGCATCGGTTTCAATAAAGTTGTAACAAAAAAAAAACCCCAAGAAAAACTCAACCACGTGATAGTGACTCCGAGTCATATGACGGAAATGAAACTGGCACAGTTTAGCGGAAAGGACATAAAACGTCGTCGTATTACCGAGCTGCCTGTGGGACATTTGGACTTTGTGCAGTGATATTTTGTGTTGTTCCGTTTCTGGACACACAGTCAGGGGAACTGTAAATGTGACGCTCCTTCAACATCCTCATTCGAGCAGCTGCAGTTTGCGGGAAGCTCACCTGTCTGTCATCATGCTAACCGTGTTTGTTGTTGTCGTTGCTCTTGTTTCTCAAACTGCGGCTCACTACACCCCGGACTGGACGAGCCTGGACGCCAGGCCGTTGCCCTCATGGTACGACGAAGCCAAACTGGGAATTTTCATCCACTGGGGCGTGTTTTCTGTGCCCGGCTTTGGCAGCGAGTGGTTCTGGTGGCACTGGCAGGGCCAGCAGCCCCCGGACCAGAAATACGTGAACTACATGTCCCAGAACTACCCACCAGGCTTCACCTACCCAGAGTTTGCTCGTCAGTTTCACGCGCAGTTCTTCAATCCGGATGAGTGGGCGGATATTTTCAAAGCTTCTGGTGCAAAGTGAGTGTTTCTCTGTAACATTGTATCGTCTTTTTGACCCTCACCTTCTCTCAGTACACACATTATTACATTATTATTATTATTATTATTATTATTATTATTATTATTATTATTATTGCACAGTACATGTACCCTGTGTTACTTGCACACCCTCGTCAATGCAGGTATGTGGTCCTGACTGCCAAACACCACGAAGGGTTTACTAACTGGGAGTCTCCAAACTCATGGAACTGGAATTCTGTTGATACTGGTCCTCACAGGGACCTGGTGGGAGACCTGGCAGAGGCAGTGCGCAACAGGTGAAAAACTTAAGTTACGATGCTAATAAAAGGTGGTTATTGTTGACAGATGGGCTGACACTGGTATGCAGAAAAGGCCAGTCAGTTTTAACCCACTGCCTTCCTCCTACAGAGCTTCCTGTATTTTCACATCGATCAGCCTGTACAGAGCTCTTCACGTGTCAGTCGAGTGTCATTAACGATGCAGAAAAGCTTTAAAGCTTCATATTTGTGGAACTTGGTTGTCATAAACTTCTTTACCACCAGGTGATTGTTGGGTCAAGATTAATCATTAATAATGTTGCGGCCATGTGTATCAGTTGTAATAGTTGATTAGATCAGATGTGTTCCCAAGTAATGTCATTTAAATTGCACGTATTGCCTTTTTTAAATAAATGTCTGTAATTTCCCCTTTTAGGTCACTGCACTATGGACTCTACAATTCCTTGTATGAGTGGTTCCACCCTCTCTATCTCATTGACAAGAAGAATGGCTTCAAAACGCAGGAGTTTGTGCTGCAGAAACTACTTCCAGAGCTTTATAACATGGTTGTAAGGTCTGTGGTGCTTAAAATGTTGCGTCAGCTGATCGCACTTTATACATGTATGCCAGCAGTATATTTAAACCTTTGCTCTCCTGTTGCCTTGGAGGTATCGACCTGAAGTCATCTGGTCTGACGGAGACTGGGAAGCACCTGACACCTACTGGAACTCTACCGAATTCTTGGCCTGGCTCTACAACGACAGCCCGGTTAAAGTGAGTGTCTTTATGACAAGGTAGTCATAGATGGTGCACTTGCTTTTATTTTGAAAGTTCAGATGCTGCAAACCAGACATCCCCTGTGCTTCCTGGATTTTATCTGTGGTGTATTGAACTGCAGGTAGCAAAAGTAGTCCTCATGATTGCCTGTCTTTCCTTTTCTTAGGATACCGTTGTGACTAATGACCGATGGGGAGCTGGCTGTGCCTGTAAACATGGCGGCTACTACAACTGCGAGGACAAGTACACGCCGGGCCAGCTGCCCACACACAAGTGGGAGAAATGCACATCTGTGGATACTCTTTCCTGGGGTTACCGTCGAAACATGAAGATGAACGAACTTTTTCCATTGGCTGCGATTATCGAGGTGATAGTAGCACAGATATTAGCTTCTACATTTAAAGTTAAGGTAGTTTTTATTTGTATATGGCTATTATAGAATACCTTTAATCTTTGCTTGTGCATGCAGCTTTCAGGAAATACTTTTGTAATCATAGTGACTGTATTTAATCAATTAATCCAAGCCAAGTGTGTTGTCCTTTTGTTCTGTTTATTTCTGATGGTTAGGCCATAATGGATCGGTAATCTTTTGCTCATCTGGAATGTAACACTGTTTTATTGCCTGCTTCCTCTTGTGTCTGCTGTTGCTTTGTTGCAGGATCTGGTCCGCACTGTGGCTTTTGGGGGTAACTACCTTCTGAATGTGGGTCCCACACCTGACGGGATGATCCCCCCTTTGTTTGAGGAGAGGCTAAGAGGTCTTGGAGACTGGCTGGAGGTCAACGGGCAGGCCATTTACTCTTCCAAACCCTGGAGGGTGCAGTCAGAAAACACCACTGTACCAGTTTGGTAAGAAAAAAGGGAGATGTGACTCAGATCACTTCACTTTTACTGTATTTTCTTGACTCTCAAGATGAGTCTATCGACAATCTGTCAACTGTATGAAAGTTTTAGTGCAGTGGGAGAGCTAATCGTCTCTGAGGATTAATGCAGGTTACGGGGAGATACAGACAGGATGTGTACTGTTGTACTTGGCAACACGTATGTTAAATAGCATGGTGTTTGTTTCGATGTGGGGAAGCTGAGAATTTTCAGAGTAAAGTGCATAATAAAGCTTGCTATGATCGCCTGTATTGATCTAGTTAGGCAATGAGTCTGTGTTACCTTGCTTGGTCCTGGTGATTTTTCCTTTGTTTGGTGCTGGTATTTTTGTATGCAGAAAAAAACCTCTGTAATGGTCTTCACTGTTCTAGGTATACATCTAAGGGGTTGACAGTCTATGCCATCCTAACAGCCAAACCCCCGATGAGCACAGTGAAACTGCTGGCACCCAAAGCTTCAGCCATCACACAGGTAAAGAAACAATGCTGTCCATGTTTGTACTCAGAGTTGAAAAACATGAACAAATTCTTATTGATCTGTTTTTATCTCTTGCCCAGGTGTTCTTGGTGGGGAATCCCACACCTTTATCTTGGGCCCCAGTCAACCCCGGTGGTGGCCTTGTTGTCCTTTTGCCAGAGCTGCCTTACACTCCTGCTCAGGCATGGACGCTTGAACTGGACTTAGTGCAGTAAGCCAGCGGTCCCCGACCGGTACCGGGCCTCAGACCGGTACTGGTCCGTGAGTCGTTTGGTACCGGGCTGCGAGAGTTGAGGCTCAGGTGTGAAATGTATGGTTTTCAGGGTTTTTATCGGTTTTCAGCATTCTTTTGTTATCGTTTTTATGGTTAACTCGGTTTTCCTGGGTCTTTTCATGTGTGTTATGAATAAATCTTCTTTTTTTCGGTACCGGTACTGGTTTTATTTTGTTGTATTTTTCCGCGACACCTTAAAGGCCGGTCCATGAAAATATTGTCGGGCATAAACCGGTCCGTGGCGCAAAAGGTTGGGGACTGCTGCAGTAAGCTACGAACGCCCAAAATGTTGAATTATTTTCAAGTGACTCGACTCAGGTTTTAATGATTTTAGATTAACGGGGAAACTTACAGTCTGTCTTGAAGGGAAAATACCCGTGTAATGAGTTTGTATGATTTCGCTTTGACGCTCTGAAGGCTTAAAGATTTACTGTCACTGTCTCAGTTGTGTTTGTTTTGTCATGAGAGAGTGTTTATGAATGAAAACGGGATTCTGCTGTTGAGCTTGTGGAGCTTTTCTGGCAGTTTCTCGGCTAAGTGCCGTTTCAGAAATGATTCATTATGCCTGCGGTTTGTTTTGAAAATGAGCAGATTATATACAAAGCACTTATTTTTTCTACTTGCCTCCTTTTGAAATT
Organism: Simochromis diagramma; assembly: GCF_900408965.1. Taxonomy (NCBI): domain Eukaryota; kingdom Metazoa; phylum Chordata; class Actinopteri; order Cichliformes; family Cichlidae; genus Simochromis; species Simochromis diagramma. The sequence continues at coordinate 17,416,237 of NW_024387523.1, read as the reverse complement.
GGTGGAATAAAAGACAACTTGATTCATCTTCTAATTGTTCTGTTGTTATTATTATTATTATTATTATTATTATTAAGCTTCCAATGCAGTCAGTCAGCAAGCAGGTATTTTAGCATTTGCTAAAGCATAAATGGTACTTTTATCCTCCTTCAATCTTTTTAATACATCAATGCCTCAGTTGACAGTAACAAACCTGCGGGGCGTGATAATGTTATGACATCTGTACTAATGGATGACTGCATTGATGTTCTAACCCCTGAAGTGCCACAGGAGGTCCTTATTCATATAGAAGTAACCACTGACTGCTTTTAATTCCTAGGCTGTCCGAATTGACAAAAATGTCCCCTGAATGTGTCCGTCTGACTTTGCACTTAACTGAGAAGTGAATGGCCACAGGGACTGAGCATTTGACGGAGAATGCCAGCGTTAAATTGTTTTTGTCCTCTCCTTTAGGCTTTCTTAATAGGTTTATCTGGTCTACTTAGAATTTCTATTGTAAATGATTCCAGGCGCTGACGGACGCGAGAAAAATGGAAAATCGGTTTGGAGAATCCTTATCATTGACCTCTACTTTGCATTTTAGCTGTGTGCTGTCGAGGTTAATACATCAATGCTGCAAAAAGATGTGAATCTATTAAGTGATTTACCCTTGAGTTTAATCTGAAATATTCATCATGAAAAAATGTTTTTTTTAAAACATCTAAAACTACTAAAAAGCTCAGAAAATGTATTCCATTTCCACTTCAACTTAGTCCCACAAAGGGAAATCACATCACTGCCGAGACTATTGTGACTGTGTGTAATGAACAGAGATGGGCAGTAATGTGTTACTGTAATCAGATTACTTTTTCAAGGAACGAGTAAAGTAAGGGATTAATATTGCGAAAAAGTAATTAGATTACTGTTACTTTCCCATAAGCATGCTGTGTAACTGCGTTACTAAACCGTGATTTTGTTTGTGAGAGTGTCTCATGACAATGATGTCAGAGCGTGCGACACCTGTGGCAGCAACAGACGTGTGCAGATCAACATGGATAATATGGAGTGTGGGAGAGAGGGTACGACCATGCAGCGTTTAGAGCGTGGATGTACTGACATTACTTTGAGTTTTATTCCATAAAAAGTGACAAAAACATTAGTGTCCGCTGTACACTTCTTTCTAGAGCAAAAAATTAAACTTCAAATCTGAACAAGCATCTACCAAGCCATCTACCAAGAATGTGAAATTCATAGAGAAACCCCCGGATCCCCCCCCCACTGACATGACCGCTGTGGCACCGGGCAAACCTACACCGGCCCCACTCCTGCTGAGAATGATGGGACTTAGTGCCGCTGAATCTTTGATTTTATTTATTTTTTGCTGTGTTTTACTTGCATCTATTTGAAAGAGTGAATGTAAAAACAAAACATTATTTTATTTTATATGCTGGAATATACAGATAATAGGTTTAAATGCTAAACAAATTTCTTCAAGTCAGAGAATGTTGCATATAATTTAATTTTTGCTTGATGAATAAAGTTGCAGTTGCAAATATGCAGAAAAAATAGAATTGGGCTGAAAGGTCTATTGTTTATTACGTATTCAGGTTGTCTATCATGTAACTAAGTAATAAAGTAACTAATTACTTCTGAAAATAAGTAATCAGTAAAGTAACTAGATTACTTTCTTGGATAATTAATCAGTAATTACTTCTAACTAATAATTAATTACTATTTTCAAGTAACTTGACCAACACTGGTAATGAACTTGTAAACTTCCTCTTGCAGTGGTTGCTTCGAAGATGGGCATCAAATCCAAGAGCTACTCAGCTTCGTTTGTCTTTTACATACAGTATATATAAATATAAATATATTAGTGGCAATTTATCCTCCTAAGACCCGAACTCTTCCACGGCATGCATTTTTGATTTCTCTTTGATATTTGGGCATATTGGGACCCAATGAATGTAAAAACAAAGAATGACCAGATTCTTTTTTTACCTGATTTTTGTTTCTAAGAAAACGAGAGCCACATATGAGGATATTCGTTTAAAATTTCGATAGAACAGTAGCAGTATATTGTCCTCGTAAGTGGATATCAGGCCCTTGTAGAGCAAAATTGAGTATTTTGGTCTAAATAACCCAAAATGTGATGTCCACATATGTGGACGCCAGGTCCTAGGTGGTTAATCCTCCTGTTATCACATTTGTATTCATGTCAGATTCTTTTAAAAGTTGTTGCTAAAGTTCTTTGGGAGTTTTCCCATATAAGACACACATTTTCAGAAGTTAGACACCCCCACCCATGTTTTGTTGGTTGGTTCCCTTCTTACAATAGTCACAAACTGCACAAATTTATTCAGCAAAAAAATTCAGATCTCTTCCTGACATCTGACTTTCAGATTAACCCAAGAGTCAAAGACTATTTATGTCAAAACCAGCCTGTGACTTGGAGTCTCCACTGGTTGCATGCAGTGGCGGATCTAGAAGGGTGGCATGGGGTGGCAAGTGCCACCATAAGATGATCCCTTGCCACCCCAAGTGCCACCCCAATTTTCCATATGACAGTTTTGTTTATTAAAATAAGATAGCATTAACAGTTTGAGCGTAGTTACAATCAACAGTTAATATAAATGCTAAAACTGAATATATTGCATAGTGTTTCCCCCCTACATCATTAACAAATGGTTCAGCCCATAGCAGGACCGGCTTTTTTCATCATAAGTGATGTTTATGATTGTGCCAGAGCACATTTTGAACAACACCATGGGTGGTTGGATGTTACAGTCTGGAAATGGAAGGAAGGTGAGTGTTATTAACCCTCTGTGGTCCACGGACACGCTGCACCTCCAAATCACATGACTGATGTAAGCTGACATAGAAACAGGCTGCAGCCACGCAGCGAGACAGAGCGAGCGAGCGAGAGCGAGAGTTTTTAGATGTGGGAGATTTGTGACGTTTAGTGTGGAGTGTATAAGTGTGTTGTGTTGTCTTGTGTAGTTGTTCTGTTGTGTAGTCGTTTTGTTTTGTGTGTCAGTGAGGGCACTAATTAATGTCACAGAGGCACATTTGCAAGGTAAACACTGTCACTAAGTAGAAAACCGCGGAGTGATACACCTCCTGTTGTCAGGCCTGCAGGTTTATCCCTGTGCTGTTCTCCTCTGTCTTTTTTTTTACTGGCACACATCATTTGTGGGGCGTCTTATTGCAACACCTGATTGTTCTCTCATTTTAGTTTTAGTAATATTTTTAAATGGTTGTACAAAATGAAAAAACAAAACAAAACACGGCAGGTCTATTGGCTGTATTTTTAGATAAATAGTTGTATATGTTTACAAAATGTACATTTTATATTTGCATTTCAAGTTATAAAAATTTACTCAACATATTTGTGTGTTTTTTACAGTAAAGAAATACTACTAGGATTTTTAGTTCTTTGTGTGATTTCAGATCAGTAATACTAATGCAGTATGTCAGTGAAAAAAACAACTAAATTCAGTTGAGCTGAAAAGAAAGATACCAAACAAGGCAAGGGAAAAAAATAAAATGAAACAATCTGAGGGTGAAATACAAACGTAACTCAAAAGGAATCAAAAATGGCCGGTTGTATTTCAGACCTCAGTGGGTTAATCCACCAAATCGTGAAAAATTAGGTTTAAATTTTTGTTCATGACAGTGCAGATTTCTGACATTTTGTGTAATTTAAGCTGTAACAATGTGATTGTTTTCTAACAAAAAACAGTGTGAAACTGTAAGTTAGACTTGTGTTTGTAAATGAACCGCCCCATGTTGTGTAGCTTTCTGGGTTTTATAGTTATTGGGCTACATATTTATTTATTATACAGGCTATACAGTACATAAGATCAAAACTCACATGTTTTATGTAACTAAAGTGTGTAATTATGTGGGCTACAGACAATAATTAAGTTATAGACGATATTTATATGAAAAACGTGTATACTTACTGCATTTGAATTATTTTACCAATATGTAACCACCTGCATATGTGTTTGAAAAAAAAAGGCTTTGATTTTGCCACCCTATTTGATTTCTTTGCCACCCTAAGAAAATTTCTCTAGATCCGCCCCTGGTTGCATGGCAACTGCGAAGGTCAAGACCATGTCATAATTGCCCGTAAGGCACAATGTCATTTTCACATTTCGATTTTTTGGATGAGTTGCATCAATCTTATCCTGTAATCCTAGCAGATCCATTTAAGTCAGAAGACTGTTTCCTGTCTTTCATTGCTGGCTTGAAGCAGGTGAGGCCGGGGCCGATGAAATATGATTAGGATGACATGCACTTTATATATTCTCACCTACTTATTTGGTCATTAATCAGAAAAATCAACACACACACAAAGAAGACGCAGCACCCACTCATTTACCTCGCTAAAATAGCTTTATAATAATCATATTAATAGTAATAATATTAGCCATTAGAAAATGTTTCGACAACGTTGACAGTGTTACATTCTGTGTTGGGGTAAACCACGTCACAGTGTGCCATCTCTCTGGGCTTTCAGCGCTGTCAGGCGTGCTCCTTTCGACACATCCAGACCCATGAGTCATTATGAAATCCAGAAAATCAATTTGTATGTACAAAATGAGAAGCACAACACAAGAAACAGAATCAGGATGTACACCGGGCATCGTCCTCCACCGCCGTCCAGCACGTCTTCGGATCGCTGTGTTCATGCACGTTGTGTACTCACTGGTGGCAATGTGAAAGTTCATATTTTATGGCATCTCTATTGCTATATGCTCCAGTCAATTCTTTTTCTTTATAGGATGAAAAAAACCCCAAAAAACCCCCAAATAAAGCAAAACAAAAGCATTTAATGATTTAACTGTACAATATACTGTCTTGGCACTGAATCGAACGTGTATAAAACAAGTAAGCACGACAATAAAGCTGAGCTTAAAGACAGAAAAGCTTAATGTGTCAAACCCGTCTGATTTAGAAATCGTGGTGAGACATGAAAGAGAAGGAGAAGAGGGGGCTATTGTGTTTTTTGCTACATTATAGAGTAGAACACAGAGAGTGGAGCGTCTTATCAGTTTGAAGTCTGTGTTTCGTCTCTGTTGTGGCAGCACTAAGAGTTCAGAGTGGAGTAAAAGCACACGGAGAAAGAAGGTCTTAGGTCTGGGTCTTCTATTCGCTCCACCTGTTCAGTGCTTACTTTTCTCTCGGTGATCTCACCCCGCATGGGAGTGTCCATCCGTGATCCCAGAGAAAAATATCTTCCCAGAGTTATTTTCAGTTTCCTCTTCCTCTACTCCATCTCCTTAGTAGCAGCGATTTATTTACTTTCTCGTTAGATATTAAACCTTTTCTTCTAGTTTTTGTTTTGTTATTGTACACAAGACTCATCCTTGAATATAGAACAATGTTTACCCCATGGCTGTGACTAACAACACCGTTTGTAATAATGGAAGGGATGGCAATTATTAACCATTTTAATGACAGCAATCATACTAATAATCATGACGTAATAACAATATGTGTAATATTGAGAAGAGCAACGTCTGTTGGTAACAGGTATTTACATTGTTGTAAACACGACGGTGGCAGGGTATCATTTTTGTTAATTACACAGTAATTGCTCAGTTTTCTCTGATCTGCATGGCTAACCGTGTCTACTGTAAAGCGACATTACAGTGCTAATACGCACACATACAGAAGTACACCTCAGTGCTAAAGGCACATTAGAGTTTCAGTTAAACATCTGCTTGGCGCTGAGCTGCTCTGGAGGCAGAAAGGAAGCAACATAGAACATTTAAGGAAGCGTGCAAACATTTTTTTTTTGTTAGATATGGACTCAGCTTTTCAGGAATAGTTGCTCAGTGTATTAAGACTGTAATCACCTCTGTTAATTCCTTAGTCTGAACTTAAATTTCCAGCTAAACACGAGTACGTGAGAAGAATTGATGCAATCCAGCACGCTTATATGTAACTGCTAGCAGTCTCAGTAGGCTGGATCCACATATACATTTGAAAAACAATTCTGTATGTAATAAATGTGTTTATTTTAGTTCTACTAGTAGAGCTTTGATCTTTTGATGATATATTGGGTCTTGATACAACCTGTCTGCTCATTTGTTTCAGCTTCAAATTCCTATAAACCAACTTTCCTCTGACTGGCCTTTTCTCGCAAACAGAAGGGTTGAACTGAAGGTGGGTGGGGCTTCTGTGCTCACAGCCATGAGCTGTGCACCTGAGATGGCCATATTAGGGATACCTGATGTCTTCTATATCCTACGGAGCCAAGAACAGAAAAACCATCAGGAACCAGTGCTTATTTCAGTTTTTGTTTTGCCTTTTACCACTGTAACAGTTTATATAGGAACAAAACATGGAAACATATATTAACCCCCACCTCTTTAAATAAGCTAAGTTTGATGTATGAGTTTGAATAATGTTACAGCCTCCATATCTCTCCACACTGATCTTATTTTCCAATGGTTTCCAATTCGCTCTCCTGTATCCTAGCACTGCTAATGCTAAGCAAATATTTCCTATTGCTGTTGGTTAAAAGTATTCAAATGCTGATAATTGTCTGAAAATGTTTTTTTTTTCCACACATTTGATCACCTTTAAATATTGCTGAGAATAATGACACAAACGAAATGTTTTTAGAAAATTGCCCCCTCTGCTTCTCGTAATGAGGGTTAATTCAGTGACTTAGCTTTTTCCTCCAGAGCAGCTCTGTCTCACAGAAATGTAAAATTAAAACTCAAATCTGCTGCTACTACACCCCTACAGCTTCAGTCTGTTGCAGATGCACAGCACACAGCAAATGCACACACGTAGCACATCGGCTACGATCGCCTCCATCGCAGCACCTGCACGTTACCGCGCTGCGCTTTCCAGTCTCGGAGAATGGCTGAAAGAGAATCTGGGCTCAAATGACGTGTGATTTCCACACTTTCAGAGAATATTAACAACATTCCTGCAGGGCTGGTCTGACGCTGTATGTTCAGGGTCTGTTGGTTGAGAATCCCCTGAGGACAGAGGCCTGGATTGGGGATTGGAGACACTGCTGCTAGAAACTGAGGTACTGAGAGTTGGCTTATCCATCTGGCTGTCCACGTGGGGTTTTTGCACTTACAGAAAGAGGTGAAAAGGTTCATATAGCAGTCTGTCTGTTGTGTCGGTGAGTGGTCAGGTCATGTTTGTACAACTCCAGTGTACTGTGCAGATATCGAACAACGAATAGATACAGTAAAGAACGCAAACCGTGGAAATCACAACCACCAGAAGTGTGTTTTCAGTGGACCTGTTATCACAAGGCAAGGTGGCTGGCTAACACCTCAAATTATGATAAACAATAGAGGAGAATGTCAGCGAGAACTGAAGACAAAGTAGTAGGAGCAGTTGAACAGGTCTTTGTGCTTTGTTTCATGAGGGCTGGGTCAAAAACGCAGCTGAAATGTTGTCAAGTTTCAGGGAGAGAGGATCATGGGGATAAAAAGGCCGCTCTCTGAACCGCACGCCTTCAAATGAATTAAACATAAAATCGGCCGTTTCACATGGAGGCTGTTAAGCGCATCGCCTCGGAGTCGAACCGAAACATCGATTGCGGTTTTCAAGGACATCGACATCAGTGTCCTCCGAGGATGTGATCGTTGTACAAAGACAGTGTAAAATCCTACCAATTTGTTTTTGTTTCAAATCACAAAAAAAGGCTACAAAAAGTGCTTTCCTTTTATCGGTCAAAAAAACAAACCCCATTAGATTCTGCTAAAGGAAGCTGTAATAAAGCATGCAGTATTAACATCAATAGAATTTGCCAGTCTTGTGTGGGTATTGCAAGTGAAAGTGGGGGAGATCAAAGATGGCGTGTCAGTACAGTAAAAAGAGTTTCTTTAACAATATTCTCTGTATATTTTATACTTTTCTATTTACATTTCTTTATATACTGTAAACTGTGTTCAAAGGAAACCTCCACATATAGCTGGTTAGGCACATGTAGTTGGCTCTAAAGAGGAAATACAGGAAGGGGATACAGCAGTATATGTCATTAGAACCACAGAAGAAGATATACAGTAGGCCTAAGGAGGCTCACACTTGGCAATTAATTAACACTCTTGCCAGTTATACCCTGTGAACCTGACTCACACACTGAAGATAATAATATTCATTTGAGATTCTTTTTCACATGTACTGAGTCTGGATATGCCACACAACTGTAGTATCACACAATGCTATAATCTATCATAATAATACTGTAGAATTTCACATTTGATATATGCTTTTTTTTTAATTCGTACATATACTGTACTCAATAATCTCTACTAATCTAGAAATGTGGATTATATTATAAAATATACATCTCCCAATAAAATATCCCATTTTTCCAACACATTCCATCCAAATATTAGAAAAAAAGAAAAAACAGGTCATGCTAAAAGATTTTTCAAATTTAAGTGTGTGTGGGTTTGATTTTTTTTCTATCGTCAAAATGGCAGATTTGGACTTTTTAGTATTCGCCGGGCTTCGTCACATGTCCCTTGTGACTCGCAGCCCTGTGTAAGCATTAATTCCAGTGCATTCACACACACATGCCATTTTTCTGTGCAACATCCATACAAAACACTTGTATCAGAAATATCTGTTATGAAGTAGATTTGCAAATGAGGCCCCCTTCAAAAACTCTTCAAATCGTGCTACACTTTTCAGAGCGGAGACCACAGAGAAGAGAATTTCAGGAAGTCAATAACGAGAAACAAAGCACGCACACGTCCACTCAATCAAGTATTAGCTAATTTCACCACAGTTGCCAGACTCTGTCTGGCAGCTCGGCGGTTTCCTGTGTTTGATGTCTCTTTAGGGGAGGTTTCGTAGGGCACTGCTGTTCACTGAATACCACTCTTTTTTGTTTACTTCCCTTCAGAGAAATCATCCCTTCTTTGTAATCAGGGCTCTGTGTGATTGAGAGGACGGCACTTCGAGTTAGGCAAGCAGATTCTGCTGAAGACTTTGACGGTTCTTTTATTTTGCGATCTGCTGCCCTCTTAATTAAGCAGTAGGGGGAAATCCACTCAAACAATTTCTAAGAGAAGAGAAAATGCACTGCGCGCCAGGGAAAGCACTGATTAAGTGCAAAAAAGCACGAAAAACAACAACAAAAAGAGCCCCACCCCACCCAAAAACCCCCCCATCTTCTGTCATGGCTGTTTCATTGGGGTGTCTGTTAATTCCTGACTGAAGTGGCGAGAACTTCCTACAGACCATTGTTATTAGTTTGGGTCCTCATTTAACCACTTGGTGGTGCTATAGTCTCACAGTGAAAAAGGGGGCTTTCTCAGCAGAGTCCTGTATAGCCTTGGAAAATATATTCTCCTCTAAAAGCTCACAGAAACCCCACCCCTGAACGCTTGAAACTTCAGAAGGACTACATAAGAAGCAAACGGCTTCTCTCCCCTAGTTTTTTTTATTTATTTTATGTCTGCAGTGCTCTCTAGCCATCAAGGCTGTGATGCTACACTGCAAAAGCTCCTTCTGGCAAACATGACTGTGCACTCTATGTACAAATAGCACTTGCCCGTTCAAACAGCCTCACTGCTGAATGCTGAGGGTAGTCAAACGAAAACACGGGATTTGAGGAATGAAAGAGAGAAACTTAAAGTGATTTCATACTCTCTGATTTCATACTCTCTGACTTGCACCTTTCACCTGGGTGAAAGGTGCAAGCTGTAGTTGGCTGACAACGACTGGGAGGGATGTTCTTTGGGGTTTGCCAGCCATCTGACTTTAAGGGCATTAGAACCGATGCTGAATTCATCCATGTTTGTTCATCCACACCGGTAGCATCAGTCAAGCGAATGGACACATCTTGTATGTGATTAAGAAACCTCACAAAGAAGGATGAGGTTTTACTGCACACGGCATCCATACAGGGAGATTCTGTATGAGTTCTTGTATCTGTTAAGCCCTTGATTTTTCAGTGATGGAGATGTGCTCGGTAAACACGCACAGGCATGCTACTACTGCGTGAACCTCGGTTGGTTATAAAAGTGGACTGCTGTTTGTCTTCAGCCATAATATTAATCAAAAACAAAACAAAAAAAAGACTTAAAAATGTCTGCTAGCTAGCTACCATTCCACGTTTAGGCCTCTGTGTCTGTAAAATATCCAAATTTCAAGACACTACGATGGCTGTCATTGCTTGTTTAATGAGTATGATAACTGATTTCGATGGAAATGCTAGAGGGGAGTAGCGCATTAACAGCGTGCGGATCCAAAACTGGGCTCGGAGACAGACTGAGATTGGTGCGCGGGCCAGCTTTGCAGGGGGTGAGGGTGGGTGAGAAGGTGGGAGGGAAACACCTCAGCTCGGTGTTCAGAGTCGAGTCTGGGCTTCGGGGATGTAGATCTCGATACTGTCGGCGCTCTCTGTTGCCGAGTTCTGCCTGAAGGAGGCAGTGCGCCGGGTCTGCAGCAGTCGCCTCCTCGCTTCTGTCCTCTGACGGTCCCCGAGGTCCATTGACTTCTCCCTGATGGGCAGGGTGTGCCCACCGACGCGAGGCACCACCAGGCCCCCTGACCCACCTCCTCCTCCACCTCCACCTCCAGCAACCCCATCCCCAACGCTATCAGCCCTGAGGCTGCCACTCACCCCACCTGCTGGCTTCTTTGGTAAGGGTGGAGGAAGCTTCTTGTCCTCCTAGCCCAGTCGTGGTGATCAGGTGAACAGGCAGTGGATTAACCGAGAGGGGGGAAAAAAATATGGTTTTGTATGGTTGTGTAGAAGGAATCCCATGCAAAAACAAGAGGAGATAGAGGGAGGATGACAACCCAACAAAAAGGTAAGAAAATCCAACATAAAGGGCAAAAATTCAAGTGAGGAAGAATCACGGACCGAAACATAACGACAAAGCACATAAAATCAGCAAAAAAACATCTCAGCATGCGTTGGCGTTGGGTGAAGTAAAAGGCAATGAAATGGGAGAAGGTAAACAGAGGTAATGCACAAAGAAAAAGAAGAAAAGAGAAACAATTGTTAGTTTGTTGTTGACTGAATAATGTTGATCAGTGAGTAGCCAAACCTATATAGAAAATAATGTAATACGCTGCATTAAATGCAAAAGACGTCTAGCACATTTTGGATTTCACAGTCTTGTGGGCAGCTCAGCTCAGCTCAGTTCCTCTTGCTGTTCTGTATTTTCACAGCCTGCAAAGGCTTGGAGGGCACAACCATCTGCGCTACTCGCCTGCACACTGCCATCTTAGCTCTGGGGGAGTGCTGAAGGGAAACCAGGGTGGTTTGGACCCCCGGGTCTCTCACCTTCTTTTCAGGCGGGAGCCTCCAACCAGAGTCCTTGAGCCTCTGGAGATCCTGAAACTTGACCCTGACGTCCTCTATATTGAGCTGGAGCAGGTCCCAGAAGGCAGCCAGGTCCTGAGACGTGGGCTGAGGGTAGGCTGATGGGTCCTGGGTGTGCGGGGGGAGACAGGACTTAACAAGTAAAGCATTACATGGGGATTTACAGACTAATTTCACCGGTGAAGTGTTTGCAGCCGAGCAAATCTAGCCCTTTAGCGAATCACAGCAAAAATCATGCGCCATATGTAATGTCATGATTTTGCATGCAATCACACATACTCACCACACTCTGTTGGCAGAGGCGGAAGAACTGCTGGACTTTCTGAGACATGAGCATCTGGGCACTGCCAACTGCGTTTCGAATCAGTTCAAGAACTAGGTGGGAAAGAGCACACACGTAGTTTGAGAAACCCAAGAATTATTCATTGTTAATCTTCATCTCGAGTCGTCCTCTCGCACTCACTCTCCTCCGGAAGTTCGTTCTCCTCTGCTTCTCTCTCCATGTTCTGGCACCAGCCCTCCATCCTCTCCACCTCTGTCTGCAGGAGGCGTAAGAAGAACTCTCCATCTCTCATGCAGGGAGAGGCTCGGCCCGAGTCGGGCAGGCTCCGGGGACCCTCTAGGGACGGTGTCCCCGCCCAAGCTCGCTCAGAGGTAATGGGGAGAGGAGAGTGGGAACGTGGAGGCAGGTGCGGTTGCTGGTGGGGCCGTGTGTCAGCTTGACAGGCCTCAGTGGTGTAGCCAGTCTGGATAAAGTCCTGGGATAACATAAGAACAAAAAAGCCTGTTTTCGAACCACTGCTGAACCTCAGCCACTATTTATACTAGTATTAATGCCACAAATGTGCAGTGTGGACTCCACTTTTGATCCAGTTTAAATATACCCAATGAGATTTTTATATTTAATCATGAATAGCACTACTGAATAATTAGTTTTTAAGCAAATCCTTCTGCCATGCAAATACACAAGGACACACTCACGGCCAGCTTCACTCCCATTGCTATTTAAAGCTTTTACTTTACAGACAGTACCAGTGAGAAAAAGATATGTGCTCCTAAAGGCAGGGAAGCTGACAAGTGCAATCTAGAAGACCCAGGGTACTCTTCCAGCAACATCAGCCAAGCTAATAACCAAGAAAGTTACCTGACAGCTAATGTTAATATACTAATGTTAATGTTTTGTGTGTATAAATCATAGTAATTAAAGCTGTCAAACTCTTTCCTCAGAAATGAGTGGAACTATAAAGTGTTATACAGGGGGAAAAATGATGAAAGTGCAGTACTGATACCTCAGTGCTGTACCTAAATACAGTATTTGAGCAAATTACATTTCAGCCTTGACAGGATAAAATCTAACAAGACTAGAGAAAACCTGCCTCCAGGTGTCTTCAGCTGTTTCCGTCTATATTACTCTCAGCCCCAAGGCTGATCTGTCAGGTCTCCCAGCAAATGAGTAGTTCAGATTGCAAAATATTCAGAAAAAATGTTGATTTTCAGATGTTGTATAAGGAAGAAAATGTCTTTTATTGTAAGATTGCAAGTTAATTAAACACCGAATACACCATGAATTTCTATCCATTAACCCGAGGACATGCAAACATGTTGGGTGTCCCCGCAACCTGCTGTCAGTGTTGCCACTATCAAAATAATCATGCACATATAAGGACTTTGTCATTTACTATGTCTAAATGAAGCCCAGAGGAGCATTAAAGTGAAAGTGGCAAAAGTTTTCCTTCAGAGATCAATGAAGCCAAAATGTTACGTATTTGATTGTTTCTGTAAAACTTCAACAGCTGCCTGTGATCCTACAGGAGAATTGCTCACTCCTACCTCTTTGTAGGCCCACTGTCCCTGTGTGTGGACGGTGCGATGGCACTCTGTATACTGGCTGGCGGACTCGGGCTCAGACGAGTGCCTTTGGAAGGAGCAGCCAAACTGGAGACTTTTGTCCTGCATCGGCACAGCGATGCTCAATCCCGGGAAGCCCTCGGGGTCCAGGTCGGCCTGCACGCTCGCCGTCACGCTGTTGGAGCGCTTGAAACGAGCTCTCCTGCAGGACAGGGAGTCAATGCAGTCCCAGAGAAATCGAGTCACACAGAGAACTATATGCAAATGCTTTCTTATAGTGCTATTATTTTGGCTTCTGTTAACTGCACGTTCTTCTTTGAGTAAGGCTGCCATGTCACTGCACTCACTACTACTCACTTGGTTATGATAAGACCTGCTAAATCCTCTGGCATATGACGCACCAGTGTGGGCAAAATGTCACGTCGGTGGACTGGGCGATGATCGTTAACTCTATTACAAGTTTATACCCCACCTCCTCCTCACCCTTCTTTCCTGTCTGATGAGGGGTGACTCAGATTTCCGTTATCAGTCTGCTGTTTTCTGAGATGTCACGCTGTCGCGCTCGACGAGCAGGTGTGACGGACGTGGGTGACGGGCGTGGGGACGGGGGGGGACGTTGTTAAGGGATGCATGATCACAAACCGCTCGGGGGTTTGGAAGTATGCGATGCTACGAGTGTTTGCATGCATGCGTGCAAATCTGACCTGCAGGCAAAGCTGGATATAATTAGGAGATGGGTTGAGTCACGTGCGAAAGTCATGTAGAGTGTATGATTTGCAGTAGTCATGGTTACACTCACTAATGGCTGAAAAACAAGACATTCTTGGAGGAAAGTGTTGCCGAGTTCAAGCTGTGATCTCTGATGAAATGTTAAATGAAATAATAGGATCTAGCCTAGAAATCAACCATAGGTGGCTGCTCTGTTGGGCGCTCAGGAGATGAAGGCTTTTTTTTCAAATTGTAAATGAAAATTATTCACATAAATTACTGTGCAAAGACCAAAAGTTCTTGATGAAGCTACATATTTTGGAGCAAAGATAAATTAGCGAGATAAACAAACAAACACGTCTTATTTTGCAAGTTTGTTTCTTTTTATAATGAAAGCAGCTTAAATGTCAGGCAAAATAAACAGCTCATGTTTAGACTGGATTTCAAAGATGAGTAGTTTTTCTTTGATTTTTACTTTCCTGGTACCTTTTGTCGTCTTCCACTTGGACCCCTACAGAGTGGACCTCAGTCAGAGCTTTGCCCTCCGTGTCGGAATCTGAAAGGGTCTCTGAGCTATCCACCTGCAGCAGAGGAAGACACGAACACCACAGTCAGAGTGGAGAGAATGAAATCGGAAACCTCACCCTGCCCTGCTGAACATATAGGGAATATATAATGCAGTCATTGTGTTGCATGGATGCATGTGAACAGCAGAGGTTCAAAACCGTTTCATCTGCATTCATATCCTCCTAAGAACCAAGAAAAAAGAATCTTCCCATTGAACTTTATTTGTGATTTCCTTCCTCTTTGGTGCTAAAAGAGGCAACCCAAACACATGAGATATCAATGGAAAGTCCAGGATGTCCTTTATTTAGTACATCACGACTTAGTAGGGTAGATAGGCTGGTTCTCAGGAGGACACAATTCCATGCCTGAGAGTTTGTAACGGCATTTATTGAGAGCTCTGACAGGATGACCAGACACACCGATCGTGTTACAATCCTGGATTGAGCTAGTAATGACATCATAATAATGGGATACTACTGTGTAGTAGAAATAGTACTTAAGCTATTTGACTTTTGAGGTTAATTAGGTTTGACTGGTGATTCTTTTCAGGCCATTTTTATGTCCATGTGACTACTGTATGACAACTAGTGTTGAGGCTCTGTTCATTCATTTAGAGGGGACTTAAAAAATAACTAACCATCTCTGAAGACATGTCAGAGATGAATGTCCCTATTTAATAAAAGTATAGCTCTATAGCAGAATATTGATGCCACTCCCAAGCTTGTATGCTAATTATGGATCTATAGCCTTTTGAATAGCTAAGCTTTGCACCTAGATCGCAGGAAAACTCGACAAAGTCTTCACATGGAGCAGAAAATGGTTTGCAGCTACTAACGCTGAGGGATTATGCATGTTCTTTGTGTAAATGGACTGTATTTCGATTGGTGCTGAAACCATTTTTCTCTTGGCTTAGCTGAGTTGAAAATTAGCATCTGTAAAGCTTGCCTGTAAAGTTATTCACCAAGCCAAAAAACCAAACATCCTCGGGAAGAACTGAGGGGGCTGGAGTGCAGTGATTAGTTCACAGCCTTTAACTGTGCAAACTACTGCGCCTTCATCAGAGATTCCAAGCATCTGCTTGTTCGGGCTCGGTACACGTGAGGATTTGGTGCTTTCTGAAGTTCGTATCACTGCAAATCAAGTTTGGATTTGTGGACAAAGGATACAGTTTAACCAAAACAAGCAATTTGAAGACTTGCAGTTTTCATTATTTTCTATCATCTTTTAGAGAGCCTAATCTAAATAAATGAAAATAAAAGGCATATTTTTTTGTTTTCCTCTCACCTGCACAGCTATGGATGGCCTCCACTTTCTGACAGCACGCCCTTCGTCCTGCCCTCCAGCTTTACTCAGTATGATGCTGTTCTGAGGCAGAGAGGCTGATTTCCCCAGACTGCCTCCCACTCTGCCATCCCTCTCTCTTGCTGGCCTTGGCGGACCCTCCAGAAGGCTGTCAGCTGAGCTGCTGTGTTTGGCTCTCACCCCGACTCCAGGACCCCCTCCATAGGGCACCAGCTCTCTTGAGCCCCGAACCCCGTCCAGGCTCTCTGCGGAGTTGCTGTGCTGTCGGGAACGCCCGGGTCCGCTGCCGGCGTAGTAGCCTCCTCTGGAGGTGCGGCCCGATGGCCCGTCAGAGTTACCCAGGTCCACGGAGTTGCTGTGCTGCTTGGGGCGTCCGGGACCGGAGCTTGAGACCAACTGCCCGCTGCTCTGGAAGTAGGCATCCTGGGTGGACTCTGTGCTGCTCTGGGCTCGCACCGAAAGTGAAGACTTTGACATGCGGGGTGGGAGTGGAGGAGGAGCACCTTTACGATAAGGAAAGACTGAAGTGTCAGAAGAGCAGGGGAAAAGGAAGACAAAGGCACAGTGGGCTGTTAAAAGCAAAATGGGTAATATATCAACAGGGAGCGGGGGAGGTGGATACTTACAAAAGGGACAGACTGGAAGGAGAATGTGACAGGAAAGTTAAGGAGTGAAAAAAATAGGAAAGCGGTTGACATAAAGAGGCAAACAAACATGGAAAGGAGGAGAGAACAACGATAAAGCCATTAAGAATTACAGCCAGTGTAAGATGGAAGAGGAAAGACACAAAAGTCCAACTTCTTTTCATTAAAAAACAGCTTTTAGTATAAATTTCAGTGAGTGGCAGGGAGGGATGTGCTGGAAAAGACAGACATGATAGCGAAGCAAAAACCTCTTCCCTGCAGCTAATTTAACTCTTAAGAAGACAGAGCATTTTCCTGAGAGCAATATTTAAGAAAGACATCACTCACAGTTTCTTTAAATATATATTTGAACAGAGTTTATTTTCAGAGTGCAGAGATGCTCACTCCAAAGCTGTAACCCACCCTGTGTGCATACGCAGTGTTGTTGTGTGACTTGGTGTACCAGGGAGGGGTCTGTGCTGAAAGTGGATAACACTTCACAGAGGTTTTAGGAAACACTGGATGGATTTTGTGGCAAATAAAAACAGCCGAATATTAGGCTTAAGCATTATTGGGAAGACTTGTCAAAGCAAACATCATCAGAAGTGAAACCAAAAGACAGCGACAAAAAGGCAGCTGGAGACACTGAGCTATCATCATAATCACATGGGTTCCTGTACCTATTTCTGAGCCTGTGAAACCTGCAATCAGACAGGGGAGGGTGATCGGAGAGAGATGAGATACAAAGGCAAGGCAGAGATGGCAGAGAACAAAGAGCATGCACAAATGTAATACACACACACACACACACACAGCTGAGCCTATAGCATGCATATGTAGGCACAAACACAGAGGAGAGGGGTAAAAAACAGAGCTCATTAGAGGTTGAAAGAATAGCGAAGACAAGAAAAGGCTGTATATTAAAAATGGATGCAGCTGTGCAACGAGTGTGTGTGCACGTGTGTGCGTGAATTTGCTTTTGTCAACGTAAATGCACACAGCCTGTCATAAAGTTTCATCTCCCACTGTGTCTCCTGCTGCGCTGCTGCCACATAAAAGGCAGCCGCGCATCCAAACGCTCCACAGAGACACCCCAGACTTTTGCATACTGGTGGACTCAAACCGCACACTCACCGGCCCCGCCCTTGATGCTTCCCTGGGGGCCAGACATGGAGAAGACGGAGAGACAGTCGTCATCCTGGGAACATCCGGCCTGGATGGCGCGAACGTAGCTGTGGCTGCGAGTGCGGAACACTCCTGGAAGATCCAGGGCTTCGACAGCTTGAGACTCCACCTCCCCGAACATGGTCCCACACACGGCTTCGAACTGACGGTTTAACGTCTCTCCGAGCTGGAGGATGAGCGGGAAGGTGCAGGGGATGAGAGTTCCTACATCAGTACTTGTCTTACACATGTCAGATGCACAATTTATATCCCCAAAGAAACTGTCTGTTGAAAGCTTGTGAACCCAGTTTTGTCATTTTCTACACAAATATAACCTATAAAGTTATTGCAGTTTAACACAAGTCCTAAAGAAATTTAATTTAGATTCTAGTCATTGAGGAAATTTCGTTCATGATAAATTTCCTGATGTAAGTCAGATTTTTTCTGTGACATACTTTACAGTCGAGTTAACCTTGTAGGTTGACCTCTCCTTTGGAGGGTAACGGTGGTCTTGAATTGGCGTTTATACACATAATCTGTCAGACTGTGGACTGGATTCATTAATCTGCAAAGCTTCTCAGAAATCACCTTTGTCCCATTCATGATTGATCCCATTTTCATATCATTGACTGAAAATCCCTCATCTAATTTCAGCTTCAAATTATGCTCTTTACGCCCTCACAGACATGCACTATTGGATCGTTTTCCTCAATAAACGAATGACCAGATCAAATCGAGCTTATCGTTAGCTCGGTGCAGCTCAGGCGACATCCACAATGCCAGCCCACATCAGCTAATGCCTCCACTGATGCCATTCTGAACATTAACATCTCATAAAATATGCACTGTTTCAGCCATCCCACAGTTGAAGACATCTGAAGATGCCTTGCAATTCACCTTCATCCCATCTATGCCTTTCATGCCGTATCTGATGTAATCAACGTCAAATCCATTGTCATCTGTGCCTGCTTTGTTCTGCACTGCAGCCTCGCTGGCTTACGTATTTCATGTTTGCACCCGGAAGGACAGGAAGGTCTCAAAACACATCTCTTAGGTCATATCTATGTAGAAAAACAGGCAATTCTAGGAGCGGTTTACACACTTCAAAGCCTCACCCTGCTGTTTGTTACCTGTGTGCTGGTCAAAGAGCGGGTGTAGCTACGGGAGCGGGTGTGGGTCTTGGGTGTGGTTCTGCTGTTAGGGTAAGAATCTGTACACTGTTTACACGAGTGCCTGGAATAAACACAAGCATAAATGTTAGTGTTGATGCTTTGTTGTGGCTGTAAACACGTCCGCCATTCGCGTTGCTATTTTTATCAAAAAAAATGTTTGCAACACAAACAGCTCACCATTTGGTGAGCCATCAAATAACAATTCACTGCATCATGTGTCATAACTGAGCCAGCTGGAGTCATTTTCCGTGCTGTGACGGTGCATTTCCATGCCAATTAGGGAACCATCATTTTTGTTCATTTTATATGAAAAATAAAATCCAGACATTCCAGCAGCTATTATGATGTTCAAGCAGAGCTACAGTTAAATGTGAAAAGGTTCCCAAGGCTGCCTATGTGAAAGTATTTACTGCATAATGCAAGAACATTAACGTCCTTTTTCAGTTTCTTTCCCTATAAACTGAAATCTGCTGGTGTTATCTTTTTACTGATGTTTACCATCAAGCAATAATTTAGTTTAATAATTCAGTTTATGGTCTAAAATCTTCATTTGTCTAAATAAATGGTGCTTGAATGTTACTGAAATGCATCTTTATATATGTCTTAAAAGGGTTACTCACTCAGTTTCACACAGAGTGTGAAATTATGTGTACAGAACACAGTGTGCCTCGTCCTAGCTGATGTTTATTGTCCTCTGTGTTCTTTGATTCACCCACTTGTTAAGTGCTTGCTATTAGGGCATTGCTGGGTCACTGAGTTTCTATCTATAATCTCCCGAGTATTTACACGGGCGGAAACAATGATTTGATCGCC
This sequence comes from Simochromis diagramma, assembly GCF_900408965.1. NCBI lineage: Eukaryota > Metazoa > Chordata > Actinopteri > Cichliformes > Cichlidae > Simochromis > Simochromis diagramma. The sequence goes on along the minus strand of NW_024387523.1, from coordinate 17,396,732 downwards.
TGTTAAATTTGTAAGTCTGCTCACTTACAAAGAAATGAACAGTCTCTCATTTTTATGGTTGCTTCATTTGAATGAAGAGAGACAGAACATCAACCAAAAAGTATTTGATCACCAATCAAAACATGACTTAATACTTGGTGGAGAAACTCTTGTTGGCCAGCACAGCAGTGAGATGCTGTAGTTGGTCACCAGGTTTGCACACAGCTCAGGATTTTGGTTCACTCGTCTTTAAAGAAACTCCAAATCAAAGCTCTGCCGATCTTCTATACGACTGAGGTCTGAAGAGTCGCAAGACCACTCCATGGCATTAATGTGCTTCTTCTTTAGCCACTCCTTTGTTTTGGGTCATTGTCATGCTGGAAGACCCATCCATGACCTATCGTCAGTGTTCTGGCTGAAGAAAGGAGGTTCTTGTCAAGATTTCATGGTACATGGCCCCATACATTGAGTCTCAATAGGACTACCTGTATAAATAAAGGCCAAATAAAGTAAAAAAAAAACTACTGCCCCCTCAATGAGCAGATGCCAAATGATGATGATGCCAAAGAGTTTGATTTTGGTTTCAGCTGACCACAGCACTCTCTCCCAAGTCTTCTCTGAGTCATGTTCACTTACAAACTTAAGACGGGCCTGTTCCTTTGCCTTCTCGAGCAGGGGCACCTTGTGACTGTGGTCTCAGCTGCCTTCACGCCATTAACATGCTCCTCCTGTGTGGTTTTGTTCTGATCCACAGCCTTTCTCATGATCTTCCTCACTCCATGAGGCAAGCTCTTACATGGAGCTTCAGACAGAATCTGATTGATGGTCATTTTATATTTCTTCCATTTCCAAATACTGGCACCAGCAGTTGTCACCATCCTGACATGCTTATTGTGGATGGTCCCGTAGCAGGTCTAAAATCTTGCCTCTGATGTGCTTTGACAGCTCCTTGGTCTTCCCCATGGTGGTGGGGAAGTTGGAATTTAAGAAATTGATTCTACGGAGAGGTTTGTTTTAGACATATAACAAGCTGAGAACAGGCATATCGGTAATGATTGATTAATCGTAATCTATTCGACACAAGCATACACACAGACGTCAAATATTTATTTAACTCAATAACATGCATTTCAGTTCATAAAGTTTATGTAACGTGTTTTTTTCTGGATTTTTGGCTGATATTCAGTCTCTCTCCATTATAAAGAAACTACCATAAAATTAAAGGCTGTTGGTTTATTTGTACGTGAACAAACTTACAAATTGAACAGGGATCAAACCTCCTTTATTTACTTTAACTAAACAGACATGAATTTTCTGAGTCTGAAAGGATCTTTTTAAAGTCTGAAATTAATAGCTATCCCAAAATGTGTTTGTAAACATCAGATTTTTATCATGTTACAAACTGAAAATAAAGATTTTGGAAAGCAGGGTTTTTCTAAGGAGGGAGACTTAGACTGTCTAAAAGATATTATGAAGCTATGAGAAAAAATTATCCAATGGTTTTGTATTTTCACCCACACTGTGGAAAATAATGTTGTCCACATTTAAAGAGTGAGCCTTAAAGGCACAATCAAACAGTGTTGTGTATTTAAGCTGCAGCCTCTTATAAAGTTATGGAAAAGGAATGAATTCTAAATGCAAACCAAAAAAGCTGTAAAGTAACATAATGCAGAAATCCTCCTGTGGGGAAATGTTCGCATAAACAGCAACCATCCAAACTAGGACTAACTTGCTATTTTGTTTTTCTGCATTTTGTTCCACGTTGTTGTTTTTTTTTCCTTTGTCATCCCAGTGCTGTCTGTTTCTGTATTTTATTGTTTACTTCTGTCACATCTGTGCAATTCCTATTTGATATGCTATGCTGCTTTTGCACTGCTTAAAAAAAAAGAAGACAACCAAACTAAACCAAATAAACGTGTTTTTTACGGTTTTTGAAAGCAGAGAGTTGAGTCGAGGGTAAATACAAGTATTTCAGCATGAATATAAAAGCTGAATTTGTGCCATCTGACCTTTGATCCATGCTGATAGATCGTCTGAAGGCTTCCCTCTGGGCAATCAGTGTGGACTTGGGCGAGGCTTTGGGACTCGTGTCCGAGTCGGCGCTGTCATCATCGCCCATGGCTTTGATGTAGCTGCCACTCCGCATGCGACGGCAAGGGATCTCCCCTCCGCTGTCAGCTGCTCCGCCACCACCATAACCACCTCCCCAGTCTTCTGAAGGGACCTGAGGCACATCCACATCCACCCAAACATGCACACGGTCACCATAACTGACCAACTTGTACTGATCTGAAATTGCAACAGGTAGTGAGTAAAAATGTAACAACCATGTGGGACCAACATGGTTTTAGTAGGTCAAACAGTTAAATGCGTTAAACGTAAGTATGCATTCCTCTTCTACACCCACTGTTAAGGGAAAAGGAATTAGTCATGATGTGAATTAATCAACACCGAGATATTGAAGATGTTTTTCACCGCACTGTTTGCAGTTTCTTCTCAATATCTGCTGTCAAGATCCGAAGGCTTCTCAAAACAGAAATATATTTCTTAATCGAAAAATATTTCACACCTCGAATGGTAAAAGGTTTATTTAGCAGCACAGTTCTGGCCCACGTGCACACAGCGTTGGGTTGGAGGGCAAACACAACCAAAAAGTCAACTGCACTCGTGCACACACGCTCACATGCACATGTATGCATACATGAGTAATGATGCAAGAGAAAGAGAGAATAGGATGAAGGGACTTACAGAGAGAGAGAAAGTCTGACAGCTGGAAAAACACTGACGCAGAGAAGGAAAAACAACGTAAGCTCAAAAGCCGACAGACGGAGAGCAAATAAATAAAAACAGAGAAAAACAGGTAGACAAGAGAGAGAGGGCAGCAGACAGGAGTGGCGACACGGAGTGGGAGAAAGACATGGACGTGGTGGCAAAAACACGAAACAGAAGACGCAATTTAACAGACGAGCAAATGATTCTGATGGGAAAACAACAAACACAGCAGTGCAGTCAAGACAAGAAACTAAAGACAACACAAGGAGAAATATAGAGAATCAATGAAATTAACCCCAAGAATTACGCTGACATGTTCTCACAGTGGCCCTAATGTAAAATACACGAAGGCGTTAGCACACCCAGGAAGAGATCACAGAGTGTCAGTGAAGTTTTGCAAATTCAGCAATTACAGGCAACCCTTCAGTGAGTGGGTATCATGTGGAACTACTCCAAAGTTGGGAAGCGAAGTCAAGCATGAAACACAAAAACATGAGTTTTTTTTTTACTTTAACGCTTTGAAAATGACCTTTTGTTTACTTTGAAGAAATAAGACAACATAAAACAACACATTAAAAAAATTCTAATCAAACAACCCCAGCTAACTGATTAGCATTGAGATTCAGTCTGGAGCTGCTTTATTGGTCTCAAATTACACAAAGCATGAAAGATGTCTTGACTGGTATTTTCTCAGCTAATTTCTAAATGTGTGTTGTGCTGAAATGAGGCAAATGCTAAATGCTAAAGTAGCATTTGGCCAGTCTTTGGATCAACAACCTAAAACAAAGAACTACAGGAGGCTAATAATGGCACTATATGCTTAGACACCACTCTACATTAAATTATTCATTATTCCACAGTACATCTTTTGTCCCATCTCCCTCCTCTCTCCCACTAATGCCACTAATGGCTGCTTCTGCCTAAGCCTGGTTCTGCCAGGCTGTTATAAGCATGTTTTTTCTTCCCACTGTCGCCAAGTGCTTGATCACAGTGCGTCATCTGATTGTTTTCTCCGTATTACTGTAGCGTCTTTACCTTACAATATAAAGCCTCCTGAGGCAACTGCTGTTTTGATTTGGCACTATATAAATAAAGTGAATAAATAACCAGATAATCAGACATTTGGATATCCAAATATCTAGTACAGAGAGAGTTTTGGTGACAATGGGCTGATCTTTGTTTAGCCTTCAGCGCCCCGTCAGGAGCTGTGCACAGGTTGATGGAGGAAACTAACAACAACAGCTCAACACTTCGGAGAAATTTTCATGACCATAAAAGACAGCACAATGTAGTAAAGTTTATATTTATGGTCCAAGTATTATACTTCAATATACTAATTAATGAATAACTCGTTATATGTATAGACTATTATGTATTTACTTTGTTAGGAAAGTCTAAAGACTAACTTGATGTTGCCTTACACATAAAAAATATAATTACAGGACTCCTGATTGCAGTGCTGAAGACAGCGTAGGACCAGTGTTCGGTAACAGTCAAAACCCAGAACTGATCTGAAAAATCTCAGTAGAGCTGATGAGAAATGCAGAATTAGGCGATGAGGTCACAGGGGTATTTCTCGCCACGAGTGACCCCTTATGTTGACAAGCGCAGCTTTAATTAGCATCATAGCTCGTGAGTATAGCTATTAACCTTGCACATAATATGCTACTATTGTGGAGGACCACTCACTTGGATATGTGTGTTAATATATGTGTGTGTTCACTCGTACCACTTCTTTCCCAGTATGAGGAGAGTTTTCCACCATCCACACACTAACAGCAGCTGTTTTGGCCGAAGGACCTCTCAGCCTTTCGTTTTAGTTTTCATTTTTTTGTAAATGCTGTCAGCTGCAGCTTCATATACGAGCATGTGACCAACACCTGCACCCAGACACACACATAGCCAAGGCCCCGGGGTTTGGCATCCAGCTGAGTGTGTGTTTTTAAGGTCATCACTTAAAAGATGATTCAGCCTAATCTCGTGATCCCCGTGGCCGTCCACTATCTCTCTCATTTCCTCAAACGCCCCTTTCTCTCCTCTTCTTGCTTTGCCCCTTGGCTACCATCACCTCTTTTATCTCTTTTCTATCCCTGAGCTTGCTTTACCGTCTCTAGGTCCCTCTGCATTCGTCTTTTCTAACACTCTTTGTACCTCACCGCTTTGCTCTTCTTTTCATTCCTTTTACTCCATATTCAGCTTTTTTTCCCTCGGCCCTCTTTTCTTTTTTAATCATTTCATATCTATCACACACAGGCTGAGGGGAAGGTGAGAGGCTCAGGGAACGGAGAGCATCAGGTTCTGATGCCACACATTGTGATTGGTGTTGACGCCATGGGGGAAAGTTTGCACATGTCCCTTTGCCTCTGACCGTGGACTTGCGAAGATTCACTTACATTTATTGCTAGTCGGTCCTGACTCTTTGCAGGAAACCTGTGTAAGTATTAGCTTGTATGTACATGTTTGCATTTTTTTACACATGGAAATAACATACAGCAGGTAGACTGACCCTGCAACGAGAGAGGGACTGCTGTAGCATACTTGAACTGATTTAAAACTGACCATGTGTTTTATGTTTTAAAACTGACCATGTGGAAAGTTTTTTTTTTCTTGTTTGTTTGTTTGTTTGTTTGTTTTGTTTCTGCTTTGTTTTATTATTTGCTTCGAGCCCTGTGTACAGGAGCTGCATGCAAAAAGATCTTTTGTTAAAAGGGTTGGCGTAATAAGCAAATGCTTCAACCAATACCTTTTGATTAGCCTTGTCTCATGCTTTCTTGCTTTGTGGTAGATCTTTGTTCTGTCTTCACTGAGATATTTGAATGCTAATCAATCAAATCAAATCAAATGTTTCCAGGTGCTACAAAAACTACTTAGTCAACGCTTTGTAGAGCGTTTTTCTTAATGTGAACCAACCTACATTTAGCTCTTCACTTTTGACTGTTTGCATAAATCCAGCAGATGTAGAGCCAATTTATATTCAGTCGTAACATGGAGAAATTCAAAGTTTAATCTTGTGTGGAGGAAAGAGGAGGATGAAAGTGAGGCTGTCAATTTATTGACTGACCTAGGTCCTGACCCTCACCTACAGCTACAGGTAGTGACCAAAAGAATAACAAGTTGGACTAGAAAGAAAGATCATATTTCTCACATTGTGGCTGCTCAATTTCAATGCAATTAAATGCAGAACTGAATTTAAAATCCTTCTCTTCACATCCAAAGTTCTGAAAGATCAGCACCCATCGTATCTTAAACACCTCATATTACAATATTACCCCAATAGAGGACTTTGCTGTCACAGTTCAGGCTTACTTGTGGTTCCTAGAGTTTCCAAAATATGAAATAGTACTACTCCTCAGCCTCCTGGGGGATTTTCAGAAATCAGGTCATTGAGAATCGAACTTGTCAGAGATTTTTAGTAGTTGCACCTATAGTATGAATTTCATAATCCTACGAAAGCTCATTCTTGAGTTATCGCATTCACAAAATTGGGTGTCCACGCCACTTGCCTGCACGGCAGGGTGACGACAATAGCCCATCAGCCTTTTAAAGCTTAGGGGTAGAAATGTGCAGCTGAGCTATCAGCTACACTATATGGATAGAAGTACAGTGCCACCTAAATATCACACCATAAGAGCTGCTCAGCCATGGAAACCCATGCTGTGAAACACCCGACACACTGTTTTTGTGCTGATGTCCATGTAAGAGGAAGTCTGGAGCTCTGCAGTTAGTGAGTCAGGAGAACGTTGGCAAACTTTATACACTTTGTGTCGACCGCGCTCTGGTCTGACTCACTTGGTTGAATTGCTGTGGTTCCTAAATGTTTTCACCTACAAATATACTAATTACAGTTGATTGTGGAATACCTAGGAGGGAAGATATTTCACAAAGTGGTTTATTACAGTGCTGGCATCCTGTTGAAGCACCACAATCAAATTCAGTTAGCACTTTAGAATGAATGATTCTTTCACAAATGTTTGTAAAGGCAGGGTGCTTGGTTTTCCAGACCTGTGGAAATGGGATTTCTTCTTTCGGCTTCTCTTTTATGTCGCCACAGCAGGTCATCTCCCACCATCTCGGCCTGTCCCTTGCACTCTCTTTCTTCATGCCAACACTCTGCATGTCTTCCTTCAGTAGAGCACTTCTGTGCATATAGTGACTCAGACCCCTCTGTTGTTGATTCAGCTTCCACTTTGGGTACTTTTAAGATTAGGCCTGAAACTCTCCGATTTTGATAAACTTAATGTTGGTACTATATTGGTTGATCCTGAAACACCTGTATCCGAATTTTCAATAACTTTGTGTCTACCCTCTTCTTTCCCCTCACTCCCACAGGGAGGGGACGCAGATGGCTGGCCCTCCCTTAGCTGTGGGTGGTCTCTTCCTGTTAAAAAGCAGTTCTTCCTTCTCTTCATGGCTAAGTGGTCATTCACAGGGGATCATCTGATGGTTGTTATTCTCTTACTAATATTGCAGAGTCTTTACCTTACAATATAAATTATTTGCCAGTCTCTTATTACAAGTGCCACCTTTAATACACAAGTAATAGAGTTTAAAGGCAGCTGTTGGGTGTATGATATCTGCTCTTGCTTTCTCAGGCAGTTTCAATTTGGAGTTGTTGCACCTGTGCTGCTGTTAGTCCTGACATTTCATCCTGGTGAAACAGACCTGAACAGCTTTATATCTGCAGCTCCAGTGAGCTGTCTGCTCTGAAGCCGTGGATCAATCTGGCCTGCCCTGGCACATCTAAGCTGGGCACAATTCACTCAACATACTGTCTCTCCGCGCCTCCCCAAACCACTGGTGACACCTGGAGATACGAGAAAAGCTGCAGCAGGGGAAGTTCATTTCGTGTCCTAAGGTGAGAATGTGATGGTAGCCTAAAGCACGGGGTAAACTGTGTGGGGTTTGTCCTCAGAAAAGCACGAACACACAGACGACCCTGCTCTCTCTGTCTCCTCTATCAGCAGACCTCAGCTGTGTCTAAAGGATGAGAGCTGGAAAAACACCAGGGACTCCTGTGGCTACCTGCTGTTTCCGTAGAAACACAGCCTGCATGGCAGCTCTACCTCAACACAGCTGGAGGTTTCTGAGCTCGTGCTTGTGTGTGTGTGTTTGTGTGCGTGCGTGTGCTCTCTGAGATGCCACTGTAACAGCCAATAACAGTCTTTAATTAACCTTTTCTGCCGTTTTAGGAGATAAAATGAGTGAACGGGTTCTCTGAAAATTGCATGCAGCAGAATCAAGCTACAGCGTGTTGACAGGAGGCAGGTAAGCGACTGTTGTAAGGGACAGGTAAATAACACGGTGGGTGAAGATGATTATTGTTTTCTGACTCACAGCAAAATGCCAGGAGAGTCCATCTGGCCTCTTAGGCAGACATTTAACCAAGAAAAATACTTTTCACTTGATTTTTTTGAAACCTTTATTTAAGAAAAAGGGGTTTTTTATGCTTTTGAAAAATTCTTGTTAATTTCCCCATTAATCCAAAGGCTTTACCACAAGGATCTTACCCATCTTATTTTCTTCTTCTAATTTGCTTTCTTGAGCTTTTGAAACAAAAATTGGCTGTGTTGCTATTAAAGGTTTGTTTCTATAGCAGGAAGATGAAATTTTGAGTAACTGAATACCTTTACTTGTGTATTCAACTGGAAAAACCAGGGTCTAAACCAAAATTGTAGGGACAATGGTTGCTTTTCTTTCCTTGAAACAATTAACCTTTGGAGGGACAAAGCCTAAATTAAAATCAATGTGTATTTTACCTTCCCAGCAGTCATCGCTCAGTGGGTAAAACTTTAGAAACTTAAGGACGGGCTTGTAGACCTAAACTTTTCTGATTGGCCACTTGAGCAATCAGAAAAGCTCTACAAAGCAGTCTGTCTTTGTCGTCTTTGACAAAGACAAAGACGACAAAGACATCTTACTTTAAGGAGTACCAGAGAGATTGCTGGTTACTATTTTCACACATACACTGTGCACTCACTACTAGATTTCTATGTTATATTTTTTCAGCTCTGCACCTTCCTCACATGGTGGTGAGGTAGTGTCTGCACTTTTTCCTATTTTTTTTAAACGTTTAGCCAATTAGCACATTAAAGCATAAGCTATAACTGGATAGCCTATAGGTCAAATTTCAGTCTGGTGGTCAATAAGGAGAAAGACAGAAGACAGACAGCCTATAGGAGAAATGTCAACTTAGCATGTCGGCAAGTGTAAACTGTCAGCATCTGACAGAGCCTACAGTCCTGCCTCCTGGGGAAGATCTTGGTTGTGGTGTAGCAGTGCTAACACTATTAGACCAGGGAAATCTGGAAGTTGGCTTCACTCTCTGACATTGTTTGTGGAAGAAACGTGTGTATTATATTTAACAATTTCCTATAGTTAAGGCTATTTGATGTTCGCCAGAGAAATGCAGAGAAAACTAAATCGTTTGTCACTTATCACCACTGAACCTTGGAACCTTCTGGCAGACTGAGTTTTAACTTTAAAGACATCAAATACTCCAAAGAATGCCAGGGGGAGATGCCAATCATGGCAGCATGTTTTCCATTTATTTATATTAAAGCATGTGTTTCATACCTTAAATCATATCTATTGGGGTGTCTAGAACATAACATAAAAGCAGCAATTAAAAAAACAAAACAAAAGGAATACAGGGTATACTTGTACTGTATATTCTTTGCCTGTGGCAAATTGTTGCCTTGATCTCGTGGACGTGATAATCCATCCATGGAGAATGTAAATGTCCAAGGCTGTCAGATCACTAATCATCTTTAACCTGCCAGCTTCCAAATACAAAGTCTGTATGAAGTCCAATTGAGACAATTTACACGAAAAGCTGGAGGTAGTTTATGCAGTTTTGATGAATTCACAGCGAGTAAGTGGTAAGCAACACCCTCACTTAAATCAAAGTGTTTCCAGTACTGACATGTGTGTGTGCTACATGTGTTTTTTTCTGATTGTTTCACAGCACTTATGTTCTAAAGCACAGCTATACAAGCCCATACTTCCCCACAAGCCTGTGAGAAGGCACTGCATTGACAGATTTTGTGTTATAACTGAAGAGCAGGCTTCATCTTGTCTAGATGCCCTGCGTCTGTGTGTCTGTACTGGCTGTCAAATATACACATGGACATGCAACACAGACTGAGAGCAGAGGCAGAAGATGTGAGATGGTCGACACGTTTTTATAAAGTCCCGTACACAATGATAGTTGTCGTTATGGCAGCGGACTAATTAGCCTAATCTTCAAGGGTCTGAGACAGTGGAAACAGAAAAACAAAAGTTCAAGACAATCTTTTCATTCCTTAAAAAGAATTTTTTTTGTCTTTTTTTTGCTTAACACCAAACCACATATATATTTGATTACACATTTGCTGATATGTAGGGACAGACACACCTGGAGATAGTGGAAGGTCCTCTCCTTGAGCTTGCTCTCAATGGGCACCAGGGCTTTGTCATAGGCTCCTCCTCTGGTAGAAGGATACACCTCTCTAGCCTGACTCACTGTCATGGCTGACCAGGTGCTCCTCTTCAGGGAGTGACCGTGATGCCCGTGCTGTCCTCCTCCTCCCTCACTCCCCACCAGAGCCATTGTTGTGCAGGCCATGCACTCCCCAGACCCCGGTCCGCCGCCTCGTTCCTTGGGCTTCTTCATGGTGAGCTCCTGAATGGCAGCATCCAGGCTCTCATGTCCTCTGGGATACCCCGGTCTACCCCCACCTACCAAGTAGCTGCTGTCACTGTCGAGGTTGTCATCGGAGCTCCACCAGCCCGCTGTCCGGCTGCGGTGGCGTCTGCCTGACTCATGCCGCGAGTCTCCACTCTTGCTACGTTCTCGAGACTTGTTCCTCCTGGTGGAGCGAGACTGGTGGCCTGAGTAGTGGCCCTCCTCCCCTCCACTCCTGTGGCCCCCACCTCTCTCGCTCCTGTAGTCCCCTCCTCCCCTCGTACCGTTGTACTCCCGTTTGGATGGCGCCTCCAGGGAATGGGACTTGGCAAAGAGGCGCTGCACCGAATTGACCAAGTGGCGTATGCGCGAAGGGCTCTCACTGCGTTGCTCAGCACCCCCACTGGCAGTGCGCTGGTATTGCAGTGTGTGGAAGCCATCATGATGGAAGGGCACCTGCTTCTCAAACTGGTCCATCATGTTTGAGGGCATGCGGTGCATCTTCCCCCCGTGGCCTGAGGATAGGCACTCTTCACAAGAGTCAAATGACTGGAGAGGTGGGTGCTGGTTGGGGTGGGAGCGGGGAAAGGTGCCTCCTCCAGAGTGACTATGGGAGTGTGAGCGGGAGTGGTGCCTCTCCAGCGCCAGGGCCTCAACGGGACCTCCCCCAGGGTAAAAGTGGCCATCGCTGTGACCGTGGTAGTAGTCTCTGCCTGGACCGTCACAGTCATCAGGTGTGCAGTGGCAGGGACCTCCTCCACCACCACCCGAGGAATGCTGAGACATGCTCCGGCTGACATGGTACCCTTTCATAGGCGCCGGGGCATGGTGTGCCGTCCGGGCCGAAAGGGGGCGCTGTGGGCGTGACAGGGCTGCACCTCACTCACCTGGTGAGAAAAACAAGAAATAATGTGAAGACATTTTATTTAAGTGTAGCAAAGGAACAACAATTGCAATGTTGTAGACTGTTTGGATGAGAGTCATTTTTTTTGTCTAATTAGGCCTCTCATACCTGTCAGAAAGGACTAAGACCTCAAAGGGATGTTTTTTTATAAAACTTTGAGTACAGGTATAAGGTAAGATTAGAGGCTCACATATGGGAGGTGCAGCGATGGGACATTTGTGGTAGGAATTAGATTTTGATGATTGATGTCAGGATTATTTTCTTTCTTCTTTTCTTCTTTTTAATGCGTGAATTGAAAGTGAAAACAATGCAATGTTTTTTTTCTGATTAACATTTTTATTGATGTTACACTTCATTTTTTACCTAACCAAAGACAAAACAGAGCAAACGCGAACATTCATCCCGCGGCTGCAATAAGCGGCCGGAGACAGCTTTCCTCTTTATATTCATCTCTAAGACTGCAGGGCTGATAAATCAAGAATATTAGCTTTTCTTTCTCTCTCAGCGTGTATCTTCAGTTGTTCTTCTCTCTCTATCTAACAGCTTTTGCTCCTCTTTGACATTTATCGTTTTATTCATCTGCCCAGTGCTCCGTGTTATCTGTCGTTTTCTCCATCTAGGCCTGCAGGGAGTCTTTGAGCATTCCTGTGATTTAAAGCCGAGGAAAGCAGGTTGTATATTGATTACCTGCATCCGAATGCAAAGGAGCTAGAGAGTGGCTGCAAGCATCCAAGCATACTGCAGAGGGATTTCGGCAGATGATTACCAAATGAACAGCAACATGATATCAATGGGACTAGGTGAAAACCAACCCTACTGTTGCCTCGAGAGGATGAAAGTGTAGTGGATGATGGGATCCTCTCCACAAAGCTAATGCAGGACCTGAAACTAGTGTACCTTGTCAAGCAGCAGTAAAACCTAAGTAAAAGTAAACAGAATGTAAACAGGATGAGGGCTATCTCTGGGTTTCCTTTCTCCTCATGACATGGATAACAACTGAGATTACATTCCAAATGTGGTAATCATGTATTTCATTGGACTGGCATTAATTGCTGCTGGTGTAATCACATCCTCTATTAACCACTTCTCCACTAACTATATAATGAATCACGGGCACACAGCCTGTTCATAATGCACACGAGCATTTGCCATCATTTCTAAATTTGATTAAATTGAGATTGAATTACTCGATGCGAGCCAATATCGAGCTGCTCGGCTGGATGGGATTCACTGAGCTCCTGCGAGTGTATTTGCACTTGTGTTTGCTGGCTTTCACGCTGAGATGAGAGATAGGGGACAGATGCTGGGATAATCATTAAATAGAACGTGGCCTGTTTGCCTTGATTGGCTGAATGAGAGCTGCCACCCAGAAAGCTCACCCACATCTAGCCGTGTCATTGGTGTGGCCGTGACGACGGGCCTCTCCAAGTCAGCATCCAACCATGGACAGATTTTAGACAGTTGTGCCACCTGGGCGGACCGAGCCACCTCTCATTAACTCTGTGGCTTTATGATCATTTCACTGCCAAAAAATAAAACCTGTAAGCATTTTCCTTTTTGACAAGGTATAAGCAGTGCACAATTCCTACGGGGAAATGTAACAATGCTGCCATTACTCTGCAATACTCTGCATGTTGCAGTGAAAACAACAAAAGCCCAGAAGCTAATAATGACAGTAAAGTCAGTAGCTGTGACATTATGAATTATTATCATCTTCCTTTTGTCGTTCTATCCCTCATTCCTTGGTTGTGTGTTTGTGTTGCTTCCAGCAGAAGTATTTTGATGATTTTTAAAAATCAGGTGGCAAATGGTGACCCCTTAAAAAATACTTGAAAATTTTGATAGTGGGTAGATCTTGTGTCTCCATAAACATGAATTAGAAGATGGGACTGCCCTATAACAACACAGTAGTAATGCTGAAGCACAAGATTTAACCTCAAGGTAATGGAGCTGACAAAATGCACTCTGGTTATGTTAATTTCTAGTCTTTCAGCTACACTAGTAATAAAAAAAAGTGGTGTTTTGGATCCCATTATTAACACAAACATTTCAGTCCAAACCGATATAGTTTGGATTATTCAACATTAAATAACCACAGTTAAAAAGATTAATCGAGAAGGAGAACTACTAATACTACTATACAGTCAAGATAGTATCTATCTTGGTTGAACAATGGGACGGTCTAAGGAGCTCAGTGAACATTTAAGAAGGAGAATGATAGACTCACAAAAGCTTGTAAGGTCTCTTGGAGTGATTTCAAAACAACTGCAGATTCCAGGATTATCATTACAAGCAATTCTATGTAGGTACAAGTTATTCAGATATATCCCCAGTCTGCCAAGGACTGGAAGAAGACCTAAACTGCCACCCTCAAATGAGAGGAAATTGGTTAGGATGTTCAAGAACAACCCAGGAGCTGTTTACCCTGATTGTTTGCATGTTTGGAGGCTTTCAGACCTAAGAACACTGTACCAACAGTCAAGCATGGCGGCAGTAGGATCATGGGCTGGGGCTGTTTAGCTGCCAGTGGTACCTGTACATTGCACGAAAGAACAATGAAGAAAGAGGACTTCCTTCTTCAAATTCTTCAACCTCACCTCAAGTCAACAGCTAGATGATTGAAACCTGGACACAATTGGGTGCCTCTACTGGCCAATACTCCTTTTGTTTGAAATGCAGAAAGCAGACTAACCATATGAGAGCATGAGGGTGGGAATGGATGTTTGTGTCTGTGTGTGCCTGTATGTCTGTGTCTATATGTCAGGTTGGGTATCAGACGCCACCTCTCTGGGGACATCTCAGGCCCTCCAAGGTTTGGAGGCCTATCTCCACCCACCACCACTTCCCCTGCCAGTGGCGGACTCCCTCAGGTGTCGGTGCGTTGGTGGTTCTTTGTGTCTGGGGGTGGGCGTCCGGGTACACACCGCCTCACTCCTTGGCGGCCGCTTATCGGGGCCTGGAGCCTGGGGCTCGCTCGGGCCACTTCGGAGGTGGGGTGCCCCCGGCCTCTCGGCCTGGGGCTCGGTCACTCAGGCACAGCTGGCTGCCGGCGGAGCTCACGGGCGCGTCACTGCAACCCCCCCTGGCTTCTGCTCCGCGGCTGCTGAGTGAGCCCTCATCTGGGACTCTCCTCAGCTCTTACTGGGACAGTGGCGCGGCTGCCCCTCTGTTGGTCTTCCTTGGTCTCTTGTGTTCTGGGGGCCTCTGGATGTCTGGAGTTTTGATCTCCTCCATACCTGCTTCATACCCTGGAGGACGGGGCTGTGGCTCCCCACACTCCCTAGCAGATCGTTACATGGAGAAACCTTTGGAATGCAAGCATGCTGATCCACACAGGTATGCACACAGGTGTACACACGGGTATTCACAGACGCGGACTACAGCTTTCTTGGCTGCTGCCTCAAAGCACATTGTGCGCTGTCTATCTTGCGGGCTGCACAATATCGTTTATTATTTAGTATCTACTGATATCTACTGCTAGCTAGTTTATTGTGATGGTGCCGTTTTTTTATTATGTTGCTCTTTGTTGTTTGCTTTCTCTTCTGTTTTTTTTCTCCATACAGGTGATCCAGGTGTTTTTTTTGTTTGTTTTTTTTTGTTTTTTTTCTTTCTTCCCCCCCTTCTCACCGTCTCTTCTCCCCTTTGGTTTTCTTTCTCTCCCTCTCTTTCTTTCATTCTCTCTCCCTGTCCTATCCCCCAGTCATGTTTGTCCCGTTTGTAGCAACTGAAAATAAAATAAATTCATAATTATAATAAAGGTCAATCAAATGGACCAATATGGCAAGGCCATGATGATCCACTTGGTAAAATAAATCCGCTTGGCATTTTTCTTGGCCTTAAGACAACAATTCTGATGGCTAAAGATCCAAATGGGACACAAAAAAAAAAGAAAAAAAAAGAAAAGAAAAAAAAAAAAGAAAAAAAGAAAGCAGACTAACCTTAAGCTTCTTGGTCTGGTCCGAAAACCAAAAAGTTTAAATGAACATTAACAATTGAAGCAATGTTCGGATAATATAGCAGCTAGCATTGGGTATTAGTAAGGCCCCAGTAAAACAGGCTTGGAGACTCGTTAGCAACCATTGGTCTCCCTAACCGACTGTGAGTGATTGCTGAGAGCTGCTGTGAAATCGATTGCTAAGCTGTCGCACAGGCCTAAAGACCAATCAACGATCCCATCATGAAAACCTTGAGAATGAGCACCATCATTATCTACTATGTCATCACTCTGTGATAAAATGGAGGCTAACATAGCATTTAGATGCAAACGCATTGGTAGTGCTGTTGGAGCTTGAACACAAACATCAATTTCTTCTGTCATAAGTATACAGGTCAGATAACATCAAGGATCTCTTGTGTATTCTGTTTTACATATAAAAATGAATGTTGATATTTCATGTTTTAACAGCGATTCAACGTTGAATCTGAATTCAATATGAAATAACTTATTGAGAAAGATATTTTATGCAGTGTGTTGTACTAGCAGACTGCAAAGTGAGCACCACCACTCTGCCTGAAGGAGTAAATTAAACCCTGTTCTGTTTATTATGAAGTCTTTGGCTTTGGAGCAAGCTGCTGGCTGGGAGCTGTCAATCACAATGACACACACACACACTGAACATGTGGCTGTGCACACACACACACACCAAAAGGAAACATTGCACACACAGACCGCTAAGATAGTAAGGTATGAAAGACACATCTGAACTTTGGCTGTCACTTTCTCTTCATTTCCCTTTCACTTCTTCTCTCTCTCTTCTCAGTCTCTCTTTCTGACCTACTTCTATCCATCCTCCAGTCATGTCTCCTCCTCCCCAGCTCCTTGTTTTTCTCCTTCATTTTTTTAACTTGTCAGTATGTCTGGCCCTCTGCATGCCAGCACTATGTGTTGAGTTAATTACAAAGTTTGTTTCCATTCTTCATCTCATGGCCTCTGCCATCCATCAGTGTTCTCTTCTGTGCATGTCTTCTGAGATAACTGAGGTATTATAGCATTATTTACACAAATATTACACAACAAATACAAAAGAGTTTCAAGGTGCTTCTTTAGTTCTATCGCAGCCTTGTTCTCCATTATTTCTCCAAAGTGTTTTCAACACTATTTAAAGTGATTCTATGCACTTTCCCTTTTCCCCCCGTTCGTCTTTACCAGCTGAGACATCATGATAGCTTTTATTTTCTTTTTTTGCATGCGTGTATGTTTTGATGACACAACGTTTAAGCCACAGTATAGCTGTAACTTACAGTGTAGCCTGGAGTGCACTTTACCTGAAATGTAACTACATGTTGCGAGCACGCAGAGCTAAACAGCTGTGATTGATCTGCTTCACAGAAGCATGCCTTGTAAACACAGTATATTGATTAGCAGAGGGAAAACGCCTAGCTGAAACAAACTGTAAAAGGCTCTAATTGCATCTACATTGCCCACAATGCCAATGCCATAGCTACTATTCTGTCAGAGTTGCCACGTTTCTTGTTTTTATATCCCTGACAGCAAGTGAATAGTTTCCAGTCTGACATGAAATCTTCTGTCTTTGAGTAAAAGTAAAAGTGAACATGATCAGCTCAGGTTCACTCCTGATGGACTGAAAGCAACACCACAGAAATGCAAACAATAACAAAGTCAATACGGTAGTGACTCAACCCAGGGCTGCAAATAAAGGTTTTTTTGACGGCTGTTCTGTCTGTTAGTGGACTGTTTTTGTCACTGGGGCAGGATCGCCAAAACTTTTTAGGGGACTACTTCAGTTGAAAACAAAGGTTGAACTTGAAAATAGGGACAGGCACTGGGACCTTTGCACCCTTTCCCAACTTTTTGTCTCACACTTGTAACTTTAAATTTGACCTATAGCTGTTTTTTTTTTTTTGTTTTTTTTAAAGTCTCTGATGGATTGGATCGTAGAACCGGATGGCAGGGCAGCTGGTGCGATGGTTTCTAGTTTGTGTTTTCCTTCAGTAATTCTATTACTGTTTGGTAACCTTCCCCCTCCTTTCAGCGTAGGCAGAAATATTCAGTAACTGCTCAGTTGGAGCCGTACAACACGCTGCTATTGTTTAACACTGCTTGGCATCGAAGTGATTGTTACAGAGGCTTTAGTCTGGAGCTGTTTCATTTTAAATATTCATGCGCTCATGCCAGCTGCTCTGACCCACTTTGCTAACAGCTGAGTCTGCCCGCTCTCCACTGTGTCTGTAGCTAGTAGGTCAAAGGGTGTTTCAAATCAGTGAAATGTAAAATTTAACACCTGGAAAAGTCTAATTGATAAATGCTTTTTTTCTTTTAACTATGATTTTTTTTATTGCCTGTCTGAAGGCAAGGTAGCTCAAAAACATCATAAGAGATTTTCATCAAGATTAGTAGGGAGACAGATTTTGTTTCAAAGAAAAGACTTTCCTTAGACTGAGATGGCAAACCAGTTGTAGGCAGGAAAAAATATAGCTGCATGATATATGCCCACTTCTAATCAGTCATCAGCATCTACAGCGTGGCTGGAATTGTTTTCACTGTGAGTCTGTATGTGAGTTATCATGGCAAAATACGGCTGTGTCACATGAGGAAACAGAAGAAAAAAGAGGAAATCAGGATGCACAAAGTACAGAGGAACAGAGGAACTGGGGGAGAGAACAAGAGGAAAACACTTAAGAGCAACGTACAATCACAAATCCCCCAAAAAGTTGGGCTGCTGTGTAAAATGTAAATAAAGACAAAATGCAATGAACTGCAAATCCCATGAACCAATATATTATTCAGAAATGAAATAGTTAAGCTTGGAGAAAAAAGTAGTTTTGAATTTAATGGCATCAACGCATTTAAAAAAAAATGGGACAGGGCCATTTTACCATTGTGCAGGATGCTACTTGTTTGCAGGATGGCAACATGACATTTGGTTGTTTAGGAAGAGGAGGGAGTTTTAGGAGTGGCGGCGAGAGAGAGAGAGACAGCAGAAAAAGAGAGAGAGAGAGAGTTTTGAGATGTGAGAGATTTGTGACGTTTAGCGTGTTTCGAGTGTGTAGTTACTGTGTTTTCTTTTGTAGTTTCTTTTGTAGTTAGTGTGTAGTGTTGTGGATAGTTTTGTGTTGTGTGTCAGAGCAATGAGGTGACTGCTGTCTCCAGGTAGAGAACAGGAGTGCACAGGCTGTGATGTTCTCCTTTATAGTGGACAGAAATGTTTGGAGTGACACAAATAATTTGTGTGGGATCTTATTTAATGCAGAACAGCTGATTGTTATGTAAATAGTTTGAAATGGTTATAACAAAGGGTAAAAGATAAATGGCTGCAAATAACTTTGTTTGCAAAACTCGTGCATATGATTTTAAAATTGAAGATTTAGATCAATTGTGTTAATACAGTATGTCAAAATGAAAACATAACTGTAAATTCAGACACGTGAGGCTGTGCTGAAAAGAATGATACCAAACAAGGCAAAGTAAATAGTTTTTAAAGGTGAAATGTAGAGGAAACATCAAAAGTAGTTAAAAATGGCCAATTATACCCTGGACCCCAGAGGGTTAAACACTTTTTTTAAAAGTAATGCAATAGTTACTTTTCAAGTAATTAATTACTTTTAGAATCTTGTAACTCAGTTACTAACTCAGTTACTTTTTGAAGAAGTAACTAGTACCTATAATTAATTACTTTTTCAAAGTAACTTGCCCAACACGCAAAAACATGTAAATTTTAATGTCATTTAGTCTCATCTGCGTATATCATGAATTAACAGTTTTATATATTTCTCCCCATATGTTTTTCTACAGACAGTAGCTTAATGGGGGACAATAGCAGACAATCATTTGGACAAGGCAGGCACAGCCTTGGCTTTCACTAAAATGGGCTAACGCTGCGAGGCAGTGGGTATTGTGTGCCTGAATACTGGCTTTGTTTGAATGCAGATACAATGAACCAAGCTAGAACGTGGTCCGAGGCAGATACGTCGACCCATTTAAGAAAACGAGGTGAACTTGCATAGAATGCTTATAGAATTGTAGTCAAACAATAGGAAAGTTTTTGCTAGTTTGGTGTCTGCCCATATGTGCTGGTACTTCAAAGATACTATTAACCACAGGCACTCTGCAAGCCCATAATGGCAAGTGGGACAGACAATAGTGAAATGTATGACTATGGGAATAGGAAATAATAGAGGATTGGCTCAGCTATGTGTTGGCATGCACTTCCTTTTTTTCAAGCCAGAGACATGCATGCTGGGAAACTGGCAGAAGGACTGATTTGCTCTTCTCAGCTTTTAGCCATGAATGATCTATTTTCATTTTTCCACTGTCTTTCTCTGATATGCACACAACCACACCACACACTCGCTCACACACACACACACACTGTTCTCTGGCAGCCGAGTAACTGCTGTAGCTAACCCATCATGATCCAGAAGGAATCAGGGATGATGGGAAAGATTGAAGATTTCAAGGATGACCTGGAGAAGAGGACCCATAAAAAACACAACTACAGAGCCAAGTTGAGCTACTGCAGTTTGCTATCTCTGTGCATACAGACTGGAGAGCACAGGTGGGTAAAAAGGGTGTGAAATATTAAGAAAAATAAGGAAAAAAATGTGTATATAATGGCTGTATTTGCAAGTTTGCAAGGCGCCGTAGACTTTTCAGTGGGAAGTGGCAGAAGCTAATATATAAACATGGCGGTGCTGAAAGGTAGGTTGCACATTCGCATGAATGTGTGCCCACATACACACTCTAGATGCTGAAATAGTTGTTGGTGAAGGCAGCGGACAATTGAGTGGTGCTGGAAATGCCTATGAGGGACAATAAAGAGTGAGAAGGGAGAAGAGATGTAGCAAGAAAAACAGAAGGGTAATGCTAGAATGAGAGGCAGAGGGAATATGACAGTGGATGTGTGTGCGTAAGACAGAGAGATGATGGCCACAACACAGGGGAAATATGCTCCCATCATAAGGGCAAAATTGAAGAGTGCCTAGGGGGCAATTCCTCTATTGCGCTCTCTCCGTCTCCTCCTCCTCTTGCCCTGTTTTCCCATCTCTCGTCTTTCCCATATTCCCTTGCACAAACGTGTGTTCTCCTTTTATTCTTCTACTCCGATCTCTCAGAATAGGTTGGCAGAAAATGTTCAACAAAACCAACACCATTAGTTTAAAGGAGGTGCAGGGTTAGCACGATTTTTCTTTTAAAGCTACCTGAGGGATGTCTCTGTGGTGGAAGTCTAGAATATATTATCACAGATATACATCTCTGGAAGTCAAAGACAATTCTAAGAGATATGCAATCATCTGAATTTTCCATGGATGCAACATGGTGCTATGAAAACATCAAGTGTTCTGACACAACTGGTAGTTTTCATTGCCCTTTGCACACTCCAGTGACCCATATTAGGATTGTGCTATTTTGCATGCATGAATCTGTCCACTTTGGTCAATTCAAGGCATGAAAACAGTTTGGTACAAGGAGATACTCTGTCCATGACTAAGCAAGGTTACAAATAAATATAAGAACAGCATGCTGAATAGTTATTATATATTTAATGGTCTTCTCATTGAAGGTTGAAAGTATCCTTATCAATATATCCAAGGCAATAGCGGCTCACATAACTACTCATTACAACCAAATTATACAGGAGAGCATCTGTAAATGTGCAGGACATTGAGCCTTGAAGCATATGGGCTACAGCAGCAGAAGACCACACCAGGTGGCACCTCTGTAAGCTAACAGCAGGAAACAGGCTTTGTGTAGGCTCACCGAAACTAGAAAATAGAAGTTTAGAAAAATGTAGCCTGGTCTAATGAGTCTCAAGTTCTGCTGCAGCATTTGATGTAACCAAAATGAAAGCATGGCTCCATCCTGCTTTATATTAATGGTACAGGCTGAGAGTGGCGGTGTGATGGTGTGGGGGAGATTTTCTTGGCATGCTTTAGGCGCCTCAGTACCACCAGAGCATTGTTATTGACCATATTCATCCCTTTCTGACCACAACATATCCATCCTCTGATGTCTGCTTCCAGCAGGATAACTTTTGGTATCAAAAACATGAAATCATCTTGAACTGGTGATTAAGATTGATTAAGCTTTTACAATCCAGAGGAGTGCTGTGGCTTGAGGTCCCCAGATCTGGTGACCTCAACAATCACCAGATCTTAATCTTAAAAACCACCTTTTGGATTTGGAGGAACAGGAGATTCATATCATGTTCAAATTGGTTCTTAACCTAAGAAAAATGGGGAACACTGTATCATAACATGCAAGCAAGCTGGTTGAGTTTGGATTTTTCTTATTAATATTAAACACCCACTGCATCACAAAGAATGCAGACAAAATTTAGACTGTGCACTTGAGTATGCAGAGCAGTGCAGATCTGACGGTGAACACTGTTCTTTTCCTCAACTGACAGTTCAGCAGTTAAACACAGATTTTAAGTTTATACTCTGGAGTTTTTATGTAGTTCAGCAGCCCTTTTCTTGCATGTATCTTGCTCTCCAGCTGAGATCTTGGAATTCAGTGTCTCAGTATCTGACAGATCATTTATATTGACTTATATCGCAGACCCCCATGAGAACATATCGATTCTGCTTCCCCTTCCTCTTCACGATCTGAAGATTTCCTGAGAGAGACACATGCATGAAACAGACACTTACACTGTATTATTTCTCTATTACTGTGTTACTCATATCCTCATTCCATCTACATAGTTAGACACTCTAATTTGCTCTTGGTCAGATCGTGCCGGTCTTTTGTAAATTTAACTGCCTGTCTGTGTACTTACATTTGCACATTGTTAGTGCATCACCTGGAAAACGTCCATTTCTATCTGTGCTATTTTTGATTGCAATGCTATGCTAATTAGCCCCACTTAGCCCTTAATTGTTCATTATAAGGCAATGAACTTCCCACTTACTTTAACAGCCTCTTGAAATCCACTGTAACGAAAATCCCACTATTAGCTGTAATGCATCTTCTACGCTTAGAAATGTTTTTAAACTTTAACATTAATACCAATGGAATCTAGAGCAGGCAAGAAGAATATGTAGAACTCAATACAATGCTTTTGATAAGCACTTGCATCCAACCAGTGTTGACTGTTGACAGAAGTCTGTAACCCAAAGTGGCCCATAGTGTCAGAGCTCCTGGTATGCTGAAAGACTGAGGGGCACACAAATAACTTCACACTAATTCCATCTGTGCTTCTCATAAATACACAGTTAGTTTTTTATTTAACTGATGGTAATTTTTTTCTTTGATGAACACTTTAATCTTCGTGAAAACTGTATGTGTGAGAGGACATCCTTCATGATTTAATGCATCTTTAAGACAATCCGTTGCCTGTTTATGTACAAATTATTTTAAAAACCTAATGCAATTGGACTTCCTGAATTTTCTGTGACTGTCAAGACTTTTGGAGAATTTGAACACCAGCTAACTTATTCTTCATTTTCTTCTCGCCACCCTTTCAACCTTAAATATAAAAACATCAAATTGATAATGTCAAAATGCACTCCTCTCCTCTGACCATCTCATCTAACATCTATTAGTCTGATTCAGTGAGCGCGATAAAAAAAAACCCCACACATTTAGCATTGAGCTGTATGTTTATGCCACTGAAAACAGCCTGAGAGAGCTTCTGACTGTGACTTAATGAGAAGGAAAATACCAACACCACTTAGCAGAGTGCTGCTCACTTGTAATTGGCCTTCATTTTCCCTCTCTGCCTCAGATAACATGTGAGGACATGAATGGGTGTATTAGATGGGGATAAACAGGGATCACAGGTGATGAAAGAACAATGTAACAGGCTCGTTCAAACAATCCGCCGTCAGACATCAGGGGTTAACCCTCTGATGGTGAGTCCTTCCATACCGACATGCACGCGATGTAGCTAGAGGCTAAGGCCGTGATTATACTTTCCATGTCCGCCAGCCTGCCTGGGTCAGAGTGACATAAATTTTGTCATCAGACAGAGAATGTGCGGACATCCATGTGCTTGCCAGATTTTTGTGACTTTACATCATAGTGCAAGAACTGAGCATGAGCCCCAGGCGACGGACTTCAGGTGGTCTTCAAAGAAGATAACAGGAATGTCTAGTCGGCCATTGTGTCTCCATCTGTTCACAACAGAGTATAATCAAGGCTTAGGTGTCCCTCCCTCCTTCCTTAAGGTATAAAGAGGGAGTACCTGAAATCAATATTTTTTTTAAGTTGAAAGATGGGTGTGGTACGAGACCACATGAGGGGCTCCCACATTGGATTTAATATTTCACCCCCACCTACTTATTACCTTCCCCCTTTTCCTTTTTTTGTTTCCTCCTCATTTCTCCTCTGCGTCTTTAATCTCCTTTTCTCAGCCAGTACCTCGTCACTTTACAAATATCTTTCTTTCTTTTTACCTCCACCTCACTTTTTGTTTCTGCCACTCTCTCTATGGATTGCTTCTCTTTCTTTCCCCCCATGAGTACCTTGAGCCGCTTGTGTTGTTTTACAAACTCTCTTGACAGAAAATCAAAGGTAGATGCACAGACCGAGGCTTAGAAAAGAATTAAGTCACACACCAATGGCAGCTATTATGTTTTCACAGTGTCATAAAGAACAAAAGCCTTTGAATTGTTTTTTAAACCTTTTAAAGACATCTTCGGTTTGTTTTTTTTTTGTTTTTTACTTGAGTGTGTTATTTAACTTCATTCGTAGCAAAAAGTCCTTCAAGAAGCTAGCTTCACAAGTCATTGTGAACTGCCTCAGAATACATATTTGGGCACTTTTTATAATAATACCAGAACTAACTTAAACTTAATTGTTTATTGGGATACAATGAACAATCATAAAATTATAACAGTCAAATCTGATAAAAAAAAAAACTCTTAAAAGTTTGCTGATTTTTCTCCAAAATAGATTTTAAGTTTGACTCATTTTGGTTGTTTTTTTCCCCTAAATTTGGGATTTGTGGAGTGCCATGTCTCTCTTTTGTAGCATCTTATGAAACAAGGTAAAGAATGAACTTTAATTCTGAACTGCCATTATAAACTGGCAGGAACAATTTGCTCTTCCCAGCTTTTTGACACAAATTAACTCTTTCATTTCTCACTCTCCTTATCTCACACGCACAGACATAAACACAGTTTTCTGACACATAGAAGTCCTTCTTATGCAAATTTTGAATATCTACATTCCCCTGACTAATGAGAAAAATAACATCTGCTCTGGATGATTGCGTGATCTGATCAAAATGCTCCAGAAATTCTTTTACATGCAACTTGCACTCACTTTGTTCTACATTTTCTGAGATAGAAAAAAAGAAATGTAAGTTATTATATGAAAAAATACAAATAAAAATCCAACTGCTTATGATGTTCTGGGCTTATTTGACTGACAGGTGAGTAGGGATGGGTATCGTTTAGGTTTTATCCGATACCAGTACCGGTACTTTTGAAACGGTGCCAGTGCTTAAACGGTGCTCGAACCGGTGCTTAAAGAATGGAGAACACACACTTTGTCCAAAAACCTCTCATGTTTAGCTGTTTTTTTGTAAAAAGATAACAATGTTAGCCTTTTCTGCAGCTATGGGGCATATATGGTATCACTCTTGGCTGGAAGCAGTGCTTAATCAATGGAAAAAACACCAAGTTTGTCCAAAAACCTCTCATGTTTAACTGTTTTCCACTTTTTCTTTGGTCATTTTAGCCTTTTTGGCCAGGGTGAAGGGAGTATCTGCCATCAAACAAGAAGACAGCCGCATGTAACTACGATGGTGTTTGCTAGTTCACCTTACGTGCATTAATGTAATAACGTGGTTAGCACGAACAACATTAAGCTACTCGCTCAGAGAAGAACGGCTGCTGCTGCTGCCATCATCATCCGTCATCATTTCTGCTACACTGGCAGGGCTAGGGGCCAGGACTCTCCTCTTCGGGTTCTTGGGGGATGTTGCTAACTCCGGGTCCGATAACAGGCACCACTCCCGCAGTAGATGTGCACGGTGTGAGGTCTCGCAGCAAGCTATCAAATATGGCGCATTTCTCGGCTTTTAAAAAACGCTATGCGTCGCCAGGTGTTTCATCAGATTCAAGGTGTTACCTCCTTTGACAGTATCACAGTATCACCTTAAAGCACTTGTTGCAGGCTGCTGAGTTTGCATCTTTTGCTGTGAAGTACAGCCAGCCTTTTTATTCTGTAGCTCTGCTCTAAAAGAACGTACGTACCTGGGCCCGCCTACTATCCTCGGAAAGGTAAAATGATTGGCTAGAATCCAAAGTGTGTGACGTCTCAGGAAAAAAAGCACCGAAATAAAGCACCGAAATAAAGCAATGAAATGTGCGCTGCTTTTCGGTCTGGTTACTACCATTTATGTCAGAACCGGTGCCATAATGGCACCGGATACCGGTACCCATTCCTACAGTTGAGCACCGAGATGCAAAAAATCACAGCAAGACATACAGGAGTAAAGACAAAATCAAAGGAAGTAACTCTCAAATAATCATCACATAGTCACTCTGGTGGCAATTTACAACTTTAACAGTAATGTAGTTTTGATTCCCAGACACTTTAAAATCCTCCATGTGCTGCACATGCATGTTCAGTGCAGCAATGTCCAAGATCGTCAAGAAGAGCGATGAACACATACAAACACACACATACATCCATACATTCAAACAGCCTTCTAACCAGCTGACTCTAGTGTTGCTAGGTTACTTGGTGAACTAGACTACTACATGTAGAATAAATTTGCATAAATATCACACAATTGTCAGTATACCATGAAACAGTGGAGCAGAGTATGCTTTGAAGAGTACTGGTGATGAGTCTTACTTCATTTTCCAAGTGTAAATCTGTGATCAGGAATCAAATATGTGTGTGTTTACTGATTTGAAGTACAAATTTCAGCACGTTTGAAATGCAAATAAAGTATACATGCAAAATGTCTACATGTATTTGCATAATGCATGCATGTCTGCATGTGTGTGCCAGCTTGGGCTGGTGCTTTGATCTAGGACTGCCACATTAGTTGCAGTGAAGGAACGTCTGCTCTCCAGACTTTTAGCTGTGAGTATACATTAATATTATTCATGTTTTATGCTTGAGCCAGTGCAGTGCGAAGGCAGTCTGTGGACAGTCACGGACGGCCTGTCTACCTACAGAGTGTTTGTTGTCAGATAGAGGCAGTATCACAAACATGTGATACAACTGATCTGTGGACTATTCTTGCTGGTGCTGTTGTTGATCCAGCAGTCAGCCACAGAGAAGAGCAAAGTTGTAACATACAATAAAGAAACTGAGAGGTTAAAAATAACGATGAGTGTCCACTGCAGCTACTCTCTGCACTTTTCCTGCTCTGTTCTGGTTAATTTTTTGCACTTGTCCTGTTCTTTGCAACTTTGCTGTTGCAGACAGACTTGTGGGACCATAATTTACGCTTTAGTTATGATGGTAATTCTACTTCACCATCTTGATTTGTTTACATCATGGGACATCATATACACAACTATTGCTGACCTACTGCATAAACACACACAGAGCCTTTAATCACCATCCCTGGTGATTGCAATCGTGTTAATCTGGACTCCACTCTGCCAACTTTTAGGCAGGATGTATACTGTAAAACATGAGCCAGTAAATCTCTGGACCTTCTGTCCAAACACCAGAGATAGATACAGAACCACTGCTCTGATCCTACTAGGTAGAAAAGACCACAACCTGGTCCTGTTAATACCTATCCCTGTCCCTGTGGTTCAAACACTTCCAGCTGTAGCGTCAGGAAAACTGCAAGGCCTGCTTCAACATTGTAGACTGAGGACAACATCAACATACTGTATAGACTACATCACAGAATATATAAACTATATACACAGTTTTGCAAACATGTCACCATCCCAACCAGGACTGTGAACTATTTTCCTGATAACAAGCCACGGATTACCCAGATGAATGAAAAGAAGACCGTCTAAGTGTAAAGATTGGTGGGAGCTGGAGACCAAACTCCAGCTGAACTCAAGAGACCATCAGCAGCAGGGAAACCTGGACAGGGTTGCCCTCCTGCTAAAGCCATTCTTCAGTGGATTCAGTACTGAGCACTCCTTTCCACGCAGCACGAATCTTACCACCTCCTCAGCCACCTGACCATGCCACATTCCACCAGTCATCCCCTGTGCCCCCAACCCCCAACCCTATCTTTTCTCAGATTCCTCTGGCTGTACATATGACTGTGACAGCTAGTCAGTTGAGGAGACAGGTGGAGCGACTACACCAAAGCAAAGCTCCTGGCTCTGACTGCATAAGTCCAAGGGTCTTGAAGTTCTGTGCTACCCAGCATCTCTTCAGCCTTAGTCTGCTGCAGGAAAGTGCAGGACGAGGAGAGTGGAAGTATCGAAAAAAAGACCCTTCTGGCCTTAACAACTTCAGATATCACATATCATGTAGGTGCTAGAAAGACTAGTTGTTTAGCTAGCAGATGAAATATGTTCTCGACCCTCTTCAGCTTGCTTACCTAACTCATGCTGGGGTGGATTGTGCAATGTGCTCACTCTCACCTGAACAGTAAAGGTGGCATTGTGAGAAGCATGTTTTCTTTCTCCAGTGCCTTTAATGCCATCCAACCACTTCTGCAGACTGAGAAGCTGCTCAGTGCATCACCACTTTCTCTGTCTCCTGGATTACTGACTATGTGCCAGAGAGGCCTCAATTTGGGGCACCACAGGGGATGATCCTGTTTACTCACGCACCTCATATTTTAAGTAAAACAGTAAATCATGCTATCTGCAGAAGTTCTCTGATGGCACTGCAGTGCTTTGGTGCTGGTGAAGAGCTTTGTGGAGCAGATACACCTAGTCCTGAATGTCAGCAAAACCAAAGAGAGAGCGGTTGATTTTAAACCTACTAAGTCCAGAGACTGAAACACTGGACAGCCACAGGTACTTGGGTGCTCTCCTGAATGACAGACTACACTGGAGGACCAACAATGATGCTGTGTACAAGAAGGATATGAGCACAATCTACTTTCTGAGGAGACTCAGATCCGTTAATCATTTCAGCAAGATACTGGACATCTTCTGCCAGTCTGTAGTAGCAAATCCCATTTACTTTGCTGCTGTCGGTTGGGGGGAGTGGAGGAGTTTGAGTCACTGAAATAACTACTCTCCATCATGGACCATCCATCGTACCCACTCTGTTCCACACTGCAGGCACAGCAGAGCTCATTCTCCCTCTGACTTATCCAACCCTGCTGCCATATAGAACCCTTCAGGAAATCGTTCATATCGTTCTCTGTAAAACTCTGCGACAATCCTCCTTTTTGTACCAGATGAACACACCTGTCAGGACATAACACATTTCTGTATCACACTTTCTTGCTGTTTCTTGATTTATTTATAGTGTAAATATTATTTATTAATAGCATTTAAAATACTGTATGCTAAAAAAATCTCACTCTTATCTTTCTATTTTTCTTCAACTTAATTTTTATTATTTTATTTATTTATCACTTTTTCTGTATATGGTACTATTACTATTAATAGATTTTTTATTTTGCGCATTATGCTATTTCTATTCTTTATGCTGCTGCTGCTGTAACATAGTAATTTTCTTTTGAGGGCTCAATAAATTCCATCCATTCATCCAGCAGCTTTGAGGGTAAAGCTAATACAGAGGCAGAGCTGACTCCACTGCTTTCCTTCCCTTTCATTTGTTTCACTCCTTTACTTCCCTCTTCCATTTTTTCTTATTCTTTATTATCCCCATCACACATTCCCTTCACACCAGTCTCCCTTACTTTATTACAGCCAACTAATATCAGTGCTCAAAGTGTAGTGCACGGTCTGAAGAGTTCCAATATTGAAAATACGGAGGACGCTTATTAACACTTAATGTCATTAAGGTGCAAAATAAATAGTTTAGAGGTCACTAAATCGGATGTGTATACATCATTTAGTCAAAAGGCAGGCTGTGTCCGCTGTGCCACATGCTGCGTGTGTCAGTAGTCAGATGGATTTTTACACGTGCACGTACACATTTGGGAAAAAACACACACACACGCACGCACACAGCACACAACGTACAGATACACACAGAAAGATAAAAACCGTATTGTGTTGAGAGTTGTTCTGTCACTCCTGCCGATAGGGACGCAGCTGTGCAATAGGTGAGAAATAGCAGGCAGTGAAAGTATTGTGTTTTGAGGCAGAGATAGTGTGTACATGTCTGCTACCTTCTACTAATGGCTTTAGTTGTACCCCATCAAGCCACTACCACCAACACACACACACACACACACACACACACACACACACACACACACACGGTTACGACACAAAGGGAAGACTGAACGTGGAGCTCTGCAGGGTGTACACTATAGTGGTTTTTGTGACTGAAAAGCCCCACTCATGTTTTACATCTAGCCATTTATCCTAATACTGAAAGAAAATACCCAAACAAGTGCTGCGGTAGGCTGTACTTCTCTGCTTTGAGTTCATATCTTGACACAATAAATGCCTGATGTGAGACGAGAGCAAAGCTGTTAGCTTAAGGATGTGGGGTATTTAGCTTTTAACTGCATTGACATTTGGCATACAAATATGAGGTTGTGGGCCATATTATAAACATTGTATGATCCTCATCCCAGATATGACTCAGAAGTGGGATATAAATACAATGTGAGCAGTTCCAATCATGCCGTAGTGAGTAGATTAGTAGGTTTTACCAAAGAAAGCTGACAATTAAAAAATGTACACCTATGTGTACACCACTGGTGCTTCAACTGGGAGACAGGACTGAATATCTTACTTTGCCTTTCTAGTTAGACTAAAGAGAGAATAAGAAAAAGGAAAAAAAAACAAAAAACAAAAAATCAAAACCAAACCAAAAAAAAAAAAGAACTTTTCCTCAGGATTAAGACCAATTTTAAATGAGCTCTTTGGTCTTCATGCATGCTCAGTAATACAAACATTTCTAACCCTTCTTTCAGCACTTTAATGATTAGACATGGGCAATAAACCAATGAGAAGACCCGTTAAATAGTCCAGAAAAGAAAGGGGATAATAGTTTATCAGTTTATTTATGATTGGTCAGGATTGGTCAAGAAAACCTGGTTAAGTTCAAACTGAGCATCAGAATGGGGGAGGGAAAGACTTACTTCAAGCTTGAACATGTAAAAGTTACTGGTAGCAGACGGTCTGCCGTGAGTATTTCATAAACTGGGTCGATCTCTCAGGTTTACAGAGAATGGTCTAAAAAGGACAAAATATCCAGTAAGCAGCAGGTTCCTTGAGGCAGATGGGATACAGAAGCAGAAGAGCTCACAGGGTGCAACTCCTGTGAGCTAAGAACACGAAACTGAAGCTTTATTCACACGGGTTCAACAAAATTGGACAACAGAAGATTGGAAAAAAGTTGTGTGGTCCCATGAAAGTGTTGTGGTGGGCAGATGGTGGAGTCAGAATTTGCCATAACCAACATGAAAGCATGGATCCACGTATCCTTTATCGATGGTTCAGGCTGCTGATGGTGTTGTAATAGTGTGGTGGATATTTTCTTTGCACACCTAGGTCTCCTTAGTACCAAATGAACATCACTTAAACGCCTACTTGAGTATTTTTGCCAAGCATGTCTGTCCACTTATATGATCACAGTGTACCGATCTTCTGCTGGTTGCTTTTAGCAGGATAGTGCTTCACATCACAAAGCTCAGATCATCTCAAACTGGTTTCACAAATATGTCACTGAGTTTGCTGTACTCAACTGGCCTGCACAGTCCAACTTTTGGGATGTGGTGGAATTTGAGATACATATTATAGATATGTATTCCTCAAATCTGTAGCATTTCTTTGACACTATCATGTCAATGTGGACCAAAATCTCGGAGGAACATTTCCAGCACCTTATTGAATCTCTGCCAAAAAGAACTAAAGCAGTTCTGAAGGCAAAAGGAGGTCCTACCCTTTACTAGCAAGAGAGGGGCTGAGCTGTCAACTGATCACCACCTGGTGGTGAGTTGGATCAGGTGGCGAGGGAGGACGCTGGACAGACCTGGTGCACCTAAACGCGTAGTGAGGGTGTGCTGGGAATGCCTAGCAGAGGCCCCAGTCCACGAGATCTTCAACGCACACCTCCGGCAGAACTTCAACAGCATTCCGAGGGAGACTGGGGACGGTGGAAGGAATACTTCGAGGACCTCCTTAATCCCACTGAGTCTGGGGATGAGGGGGATGACCCGCCAATTTCCGGGGGCAAGGTCACTGAGGCAGTTAAACAACTCCTTGCTGTGGATCAGGTCCGCCCCGAGTTCCTGAAGGTTCTGGACGTTGTATGTTGCATGGAGATCAGGGGCAGTACCCCTGGACTGGCAGACCGGGGTGGTGGTCCCCATCTTTAAGAAGGGGGACCGGTGGGTGTGTTCCAACTACAGGGGGATCAGCCTCAGCCTCCCTGGGAAAGTCTATGCCAGGGTGCTGGAAAGGAGAGTTCGTCCGCTAGTCGAACCTCAGATACAGGAGGAACAATGCGGTTTTTGTCCTGGTCACGGAACACTGGACCAGCTCTTTATCATCTCAAGGATACTTGAGGGTGCATGGGAGTTTGCCCAACCAGTCTACATGTGTTTTGTGGACTTGGAGAAGGCATTCGACCGTGTTCCTCGGGGTGTCCTGTGGGAGGTGCTGCGGGAGTATGGGGTGTCTGGCCCATTGCTACAGGCCATTCGATCCCTATACAACCATTGCAAGAGCTTGGTTCGCATTGCTGGGAATAAGTCGGACTCGTTCCCGGTGGGTGATGGGCTCTGCCAGGGCTGCCCTTTGTCACCGTTTCTGTTCACAATTTTTATGGACAGGATTTCTAGGCGCAGCCAAGTGGCGGAGGGCTCTCACTTTGGTGGCCTCAGAATCTCATCTCTGCTTTTCGCGGATGATGTGGTTCTGTTGGCTTCATCGGGAGATGGCGTCCAGCTCGCACTGGAACGGTTCACAGCTGAGTGTGAAGCAGCAGGAATGAGGATCAGCAAATCTGAGGCCATGGTTCTCAGCCCGAAAAGGGTGGAGTGCCCACTCCGGGTCAGGGATGAGTTCCTGCCCCAAGTGGAGGAGTTCAAGTATCTCGGGGTCTTGTTCGCGAGTGATGGGAGAAGGGAGCTGGAGATCGACAGACGGATTGGTGCTGCGGCTGAAGTGATGCGTACACTGCACCAATCCGTTGTGGTGAAGAGGGAGCTGAGTGTAAAAGCAAAGCTCTCAATTTACCGGTTGAACTACGTCCCTACCCTCACCTATGACCACGAGCTGTGTGAGATCGAGAACGAGATTGCGGATACAAGCGACGGAAATTAGCTTCCTCCGAAGGGTGGCTGGCCTCTTCCTTAGAGATGAGAAGTTCAGCCATCCGGGAGGGGCTCAGAGTAGAGCCGCTGCTCCTCCACATCGAAAGGAGCCAGCTGAGGTGGTTCAGGCATCTGACAAGGATGCCTCCTGGGCGCCTCCTGGGTGAGGTGAGGCTGGGGAGAGGGAAGTCTGGGCTTCTCTGCTTAGGCTGCTGCCCCCGCGCCCCGGCCCCGGATAAAGCAGAAGAAGATGGATGGATGGAGTTATATTTACAAAATATACAAAATGCCTCTGTCGTAAAAAAAAAAGCAGAATAGGATTTACTATTCCTCTTTACGTGCCAGTAATAACTAGTCACTAACTGAATTACCTAATGAGATTAATGATGCTGTTCCATAAGGGTAAATGAACTATCCCACTTTGGGGATGCACCCCTGGACCCCGTGAAGCTGCAGTAACTTAATAAACTCAAACAGCTGGAAGCAACCAAGCCAACATTGGGTCTCATTAATATTTTGTCAGATCAGTTACAATTCATCCGTGAGACTCATTAACAACATCTTACAGATGGACAAGTCTGTGAGCGTCTGCAAATCAAGCATGTAAAATTTAGTTTGCATATTTGATGTTTATAGTCTTGGTTAACTGTGTCGAGCTTCTTAATTCACGAGTGAGCATGCTGTCATTTACTCATTAGCAATAAACACAAAGTACCACTGTTACCATTAATAGTGTGCTGACAGGGAGTAGAAACAGAGAGCATGTTTCTCCCATATTAGCTTCTCTTCAGAATTGAATTTAAAAACTTCTCCTCACATACAAGTAGGGATGGGTACCGGTATCCGGATTTGATAGCTTGCTGCGAGACCTCACACCATATATGTGATACCATATATGCCCTATAGCTGCAGAAAAGGCTACCATTGTTATCTTTTTACAAAAAAACAGCTAAACATGAGAGGTTTTTGGACAAAGTGTGTGTTCTCCATTCTTTAAGCACCGGTTCGAGCACCGTTTAAGCACCGGCACCATTTCAAAAGTACCGGTTTGGCACCGATATTGGATACAACCTAAACGATACCCATCCCTACATACAAGGTCTTGAAAAATCAGGCACCATTGTATCCTAAAGACAAGATCATCATCCCAATAGAGCACTTTGTTCTAAGACGGTGGGTATTTAAAAGTAGAATGGGAGGCAGAGCCTTCAGCTTTCAGGCCCCTCTTCTGTGGAACCAGCTCCCAAACGTGGGAGACAGACACCCTCTCTACTTTTAAGATTATGCTTAAAACTTTTCTTTTTGATATGGTTTATAGTTTGGGCTGGATCAGGTAACCCCCAATCCTCCCTGAGTTGCCCTGCTATAGGCCTATGGTGCTGGGAGCTTCCCGCTGAGTGTTTCATCTTCATTCAACATTTTTTAATGTGTTTATACATGACTCCACATATCCACAGTATCTCTTTTGTCTTGTCTCCCTCCCCTAACCCCCAACTGGTGCTTGCAGATGACCACACCTCTCTGAGCCTGGTCCTGCCGGAGTGGGAGTTTTCTTTCCCACTGTTGCCAAGCGCTTGCTTATAGGAGGTCATTTGACTGTTGGGGTTTTCTCTGCATTTTTATGGGGTCTTTACCTTACAACATAAACCACCTTAAGGAGACTGTCATTATAATTTGGTTTTCTATAAATAAAACTAAACTGAAAATTGAACTGAAAAGGTGGATGAAATCCCCCAAACCAGCCAAGAGCTGTGAAGGTAGTGCAGGCTACAAAAAAGGTAAAAGAAATAAGGCAGAAAGACCTAACATAGCTATGGCCATTGGACATCTAGTTTGCAGAAACATGCACTGGCACGACTTGGTTTCAATTATGTAAAACACATAATTAGAAGTGTTGAAAGGTCTTAAGGGTTGGCATTCAAAAACCTGAAAGACTTGCAACTACCAGCCAATTAGAGCAAAGGCTGATTGCTTTTTACATGCAACACATGTGAGCATTTATTAGCCTGCATCAGGTGTGGAGAAAAAATAGCTACAATGGTATCCACAGGTATAAAAACACCTCTAGGACATTACAGCGGTCCTGAGAATGGTCTCATTTACAAAGGTGCCAATATATTCCAGCATTAGAGACTTTTGCTTCCGGTAGAGATGAGTGATCTATGTAATTCCACCGCTGCTTACATGCAGCGTTGCCAGACAATCGTAATCTGTTTCACTTAGAGATGAATTTGTTCCTGTTGAAACGTGGCTGCTTCTTGTTATTACGGTACTCTTTTGTGTCAAGTGTGCATCAGAGAAAGAAAAGAGAGAGCAAGAGATAGGAAGCACATGAAGGGGGAAGAAAAAAATCCTTGAAATCCAGTCCATCTAACATCCAGAGGTTGCAGCTGTGTGCCATATGAACGTATAATTCTGTGTGCTCAATTGATATTCATCACAGAGGCACGCATTTCTATTATCCGAATATTATCGAAATCAAATTAACTGAGGGTAATTTCAGTTCTGTAATAGATACCATCTAATGGGATACGCACATTGCCATGTAAGAATACAAAGAAAAAGATAGATTGTTACCCAGCGCTTGAAAAATCTGACATTTAGTCATGTCAGCTTTTGAATTTCATAAACTGCTGTTTCAGTTTATAGCCATCCTCCCCAAACAACACACAGTGAAAAGTCACCAGCAGTATAAATAGAAATGGTTCCTCATTCATACAGTCACCATTCATGGTTAAAAATCAATGAAAATGCTCACATTCAGAGAGATTTAAAAAGACAGAGAGTGACATTCAGAAGTCATTCATTGACGACGCAGACAAAGGGAGAAGTACTGCAAAGGAGGAGAAGTGAAGAGACAAAAAATAAAAAGTCCTGCTATTGTTCGCACTCTCATTATGAAGCAGGAAATCAGCGCAATCTAACCGGGCAAAACAATGAGAGCAGGCGAGAGCGAGAATGAAGAGAAGAGGGAAAACAGGAGATAATGAAGACTTCATTAATCAGCGCTGATACAAGCCTTCGTTTATCACGCCATTGTTGTAACCAATACAAATGTAACTGCTGAGATGTCCTTAAGAAACGCCTGATTGTGGAAACTTTTCCACCTGCTGTAGCACTGACATAATCTATAAAACTCTCATAAGCAATCAAAAGAAAAAAGTCTAAATTTACAGGTGTTATAAATAGAAGATTTGCAATCAATTCAGTAGAGTAGAATGGGATGATCTCAGTGCAGGGGTGAAAGGAACGAGAGGATCTCCCTGCTGTTTGTGGCTCACTGTGCCTTTGATTTTTTTTGTTTTTTTTTTATAGCAATCAAAACTGCCAGTTCAATAAAATGTTAGTGAGATAAAATGAAAATGAGTCTGCAGATCTAATAAAATTGTCAAAGAAAAGATCAAACAGACCAGTAGAGTTTGTGCCGGCTTATCTGGAATGAATAATGCAAGAAAGCTCATTTTGTTTTTGGGTGGGCTTCTAAAAAAGATGCGAGAGTCTGAGATGTTCTTCTGCAGTCATGTAGTTATATAAAAATATATTTATGGCCTCCATGGAATACCTTACCCTTAAATTATGCATGCTAAGATTCCTGTCAATGTTTATGTAACCTTAAAAAGGTTGGTAATTTCTTTTAGACCGGATAGAATTACATAAGCTAAAAACACACAAACCACACTTTTACAAATGCCTGTTGCTCCACTGTTTCTCGTACTTTGACATATAACACCAGCGATAAGTATCACGCCTGAAACAATAATAATTCCAGAATTGTGTTATTATGTAAGTCCAGCTTAACCACCCAATTAGTTTGCAGATATCTGATAATGATTATAACGTAATAATAAAATAATAGCTTTAAGAACTATTTTGAGGTCTACACCTGAGGTCTAATTCTTTGACAGATACATGATGATGATAGTAATAATAATAATAATAATAATAATAAAAATAAAAAGTCTCTGTAGAAGTGTATCTGCATTCCTTTGAGTAATGTTCATAAATACACAAATCAATGGTTTATAGAATTTCAGCTGAAAGTGGCACATTGAAACAAACTTGTTACTGTTATTAGAGGTATTTTATAATAAAAAACTATGCTGATGTAGGACAGATGATGAGCATAAACTGCAGGACGTCTAGGAAATCACTATTAAAACCAGAAGATGCTTAGAAGAGGTCAGGACTTCAGATTTTAGAGCTTTGTCAGATAAACACTCATCCACTTACAGTAAACACACAGCTGATCCAAATGTATTAAACTTCTTCATCTTCTGGGAATCGCACATACTGTATCTTTAAAAACAGCTGCTGTGCCAGTGTTTCCCTCACAGGATTAAATAAAGTTTTTGAAAAACATCAGATGATCCTGTTACGATCTGACTCAAAAACAACATAAATATGGAGACTAATACCAGAATTTCAAAGAGAAGAGGTTGTATTTTAGTTTACATAACAAGTTGGCTAAAATAGCTGGTACCTCTAAGACAAAGACTAGTGAGCCTTCATGAAAGCCTGCCTCAGGTATGCCTTTATCCAAACCTCACTAGGTGTGATCAATTAGCAATAGCTGAACACTCTGCACTGCACTCTTGCAAAGAGTTTAGGGGCTGCAGAGGGGCGTAACAATCTGATGATGACAATTACACCTATTGTTATTATTTTTGGCACTTGTTGGTCTCTCTGTACACTCCTCTATGGTTTTTCACATCATTCACTTCTCTTCCTGTTAAAAGAGAGTTCTTCCTTCCCACTGTCACCAAGTGCTGCTCATAGAGGATGGCTTGATCAGAGATTGGGATTCTCTCTCTAAATTCGTAAGGACTTTATGTTACAATACAAGGACGGATAACTTAGTGTAAACTGGCACTTTACAAATAAATTAAACTTAAAATGAATTTTAAAAAAATAATTTTAAACACAGTACTTTATGAGACAGCTTAGCTTTCAGTTATAAGTTAAGTTAGTGAATGCATTAAAGAATTTAAGTGTCTTCTAATAATAACAAGAGTTTGGAAAGTTGCACAAACACACATAAAGCAGAGTGTGGGTTTTTTTTTTTTTTTTTGGTGCTGGTGGTGTTGGGGTGTACTTTTATGCATTATACAGCTCACAATAGGACTTGATCTTAAGCCTCTATAGGGCAACTCAATCTTTTGTTAAACCCCTACATGTGGTGACTTTTAAACTTTTAAACTGCATGTCGAAGTTCACATCACAGGCCTCAAGAGGCGATAACCCCCTCAGTCTTCAAAAAAATCGAGTGTGATAAAACTGTACTCGCATCTCGCCTTTAAATGTGCCCGAGAGTCTCTCGACTGGAATGAAATCAGATTTCAAGGTCATGGGGGTCACAGATTTTATTTCAGAGGATACCTCATCTAGAATCAAACATTAATTGATAACTAATTATCTCTAAAAGTAGGCTAGGTTTAATAATGAAATCTGGCTGCGTGCGCTCTTGATTAACGAGGTCTGTTGCATCTGTCCTGCTTTTTGAGGAAGCCTCTGTTCTTATAGAGCCAACTGCAGATCCACAGATAATCAGGATCATGGAAGTAGTGAAGAGGAAAACACTAATGAATGCTAATGAGGGAAGAACTCATGGAAACAACCACTTGATTAGCTGTCTGACTTGCAGTAGTGGAAGACGATGTGCCCGTGATTTGTGTGTTTCCAACAGTGAAATTGAATTCTATGTGGGAGTGAATGCACATACGTACTGTTTTGTTTACTGTGTTAGATGTTGAAGTGGCTTTCCACTCTTTTAATCCCGGACGGCCTTACAGACCTGCACATTAATGTGTTTTGGTGTGTTTGCATGTGTCCCTGAGATAGCAAGACTGATCTGTCCATCACTCATCAATGGAGACAATGGAATAGACGGCCATAAGCCCTCAGAGAATATATTTAATCGGGGAGAAACAACAATGCTTTGTGATGACTTAGAGGGATATGGTTAGTAAAACTTTGAGGAATTTTGTCTCTCTTGTGAGTTGGAGACTGCGTGACTGACAAGCCATCTGTGGAAAACAGATGAGCTACACAGCTATAGCTGAGAAAGCCTTCTACACAGAGGGAAAAGCTATATTCAGCGAGGTAGTCATGGGTAAATCCACCTTAACTCAAATTTACACATTTGCAAAGGAGTTTACCCATCTGCTGCAGATATATTCACGAAGAAATTCAGCTTATTTTAATTTGGGAAAAAGCCTTTACATTTCACTTCCAAACTGATGATGAGGAAATGATTTTTTTTAATGTGACATTTAAGCGACAATTTGTTTGTACACTGACTCCAGGTACAGCAATATTAAGACACAACATCTGTCTACACATCACTTCTCCATCTACATATAAACTGTGTTTCTGGACAATCAAATCTCAATAGTCCCATATGCTAGGGCAAGACGGTGGTGGAGTGGTGAGAAACTTTGGCTCACAGTAAAGTTGTGAAATTTCAGTTAAAATTTAAAAAAAATCTGTAACTGTGTAACCACACTAATCGATAATCATATCAGCTGTGATGGGTCCAATCTGTAATGTAGAACAGTGGTCCCCAACCTTTTTTGCACCACGGACCAGTTTATGTCCAAAAATATTTTCACGGACCAGCCTTTAAGGTGTCGCGGATAAATACACCAAAATAAAACCAGCACTGGTCCCATAAAAAAGCAGATTTATTCAAAAAAACAGGAATAGACCCAGGGAAACTGAATTAATGATAAAAATTATAAAAAAAATAACACTAAAAAACGATAAAAACCCTGAAAACCATGAATTTCCTATCCGAGCCTCAACTCTCGCGGCCCAATGAACTGCTGTCAGTTAGTTCTCAATAGTTCTCCTTAGGTCTATGGGACAGTTTAGCTGCTTTCAGGATTTATTGGGGTTGTAGAGCATACCAGCTGTTTTCAAGATGAAGCCTGTTTGGCAAGTCTCTACCTTATCCATCATGCAAATCTGCACAGTTGCAACGTTGGGATAACAAGAGGTGGTGATGCCCGTCAAGAGAAAAGATCCTCCAAAATAGCCCAGACACTAGTTGTACAGCACCAGACGTGCACGTAGAATAGCAAAGAGCCACAGTGTTCTGCAGCCAAAGGGTTGAAGTAAATCTGTGGGAGGAGGAGTGCAGACAAGGTGCAAATGCGCTAAGAAAGCTTGGTGTCGAGGTTCACGAGCCTCGTTAGTTCTGCATCTCACAGGAAGCTGATCTCGCTAATCAGAATAAGCAGCTTGTCAGCGCACACTTCTCATCATCTAATTAATCGCAATCAGACAAGAATCTACAACATATTAGCGCTACCTAGACATCCCACAAATTCACACACACACACACACACACATACAGAGAGAGAGGGTGGCCTTACCTAACAGTCTGGCTGGCCACAAGAGCTTTTTTTTTCTCTTCCTCCCACTGTACTTGTATGTGTGCAGGCATCTGGAGTGTGACCTCACTAAGTTTCAAGGGTGCCATGAAAGCGGAACGATTTCGTTCATCAAATCAATACTAACCCTTAACGGCCTCAGCTTCTCAGCCAGCTGTGACAGGGGTGGGGGGAAAATGAGTTGTGAATCAACTGCAGAAGCTAAGAATCAGGGAGAGGAGGGAGTGAGCGTTGGAGAAAATTCAAGAGAACTGCTCGGGTGGGGACACTCGAGGACGGCGTTTGGATTTACGGAACACCGTAAACCACTCGTTCCCATTCTTGATTCCTTGAGGATCAGAGGGAAGCTTGATGTCATTCGGCTGTCTGCTCTTTGATGTGTTCTATGGGAGAGCCGAGACTCTAGGCCCTTTCATGTTATACTTTGTATTCGAGCATCCCACCCCTGGCAAGAATTACAGTAAGATAGTCATTTAGTTCAAGCTCATCACATAGCCGATTTGCTCCTTCAAAGGCATTCCCGCTTTGCCGTGTTAAGGCTAGGACCACTTCAACAAAGAAGATCAAGATCAAAATGCAGATGGAAAGTATTAGGTATCATATAATTTTACAGTTCATTAATTCTCCTCTGCAGTGCCCTGAGTGCACCATAGCTGCCGGTATTCACAACAAAAAAAATTCTTTATATCTACAAAGGAGTGAAGGGATTTTCAGTGAATCTTTAAGCTAAGGGATTTCAGTTCACAGTCCTCAAGTTATGTTTAAGGGTTTCAGACTGCAACACTGGCGTATGTCATCATCAAGCTGGGTCCCAACTTACATTACTTACAAGAATATTGTATTGAAAAGGGGTTAGTGTCT
Organism: Simochromis diagramma; assembly: GCF_900408965.1. Lineage (NCBI taxonomy): Eukaryota > Metazoa > Chordata > Actinopteri > Cichliformes > Cichlidae > Simochromis > Simochromis diagramma. The sequence continues at coordinate 17,355,899 of NW_024387523.1, read as the reverse complement.
TATTCTGGTCATTGGACGAATTACATATACAAAAACAGAATATTTTATCACAGCACGGGGGTGCGGTCCTGCCTCATACCCTAAAACAGCTGGGAAAGGCTTTAGCTGTGATACAACTCTAAACTGGTTAAGACAAAGAAGAGAGGTGGATGTACTTTTATATTTATTTACAATAATATATATATTTTAATGCCACAGACTTCATTCTGGAGTCATCATTTGATCTAAACAGTTATAAAGGGACACATTTGTTACATAAGAGAATCACTTCTCTGTTGCAGTAGCTTCAACACACAAAATTAGACTGTTTGGTCTTTTCTGTCAGACACACACATGAAAGGAAGAGTTGGACTGTAAGGAGGACGCCTGCAGTTCAGCACCAGCTATGGATAGGCTATATGAGAGCTGCTACTTGTATTCTTAGGAAGGTATCATCTGATAAAACAGCTAACGTAGACTGGCATAGAGACCAGCTGATGACTTTGTGACCTGAAATAAAACTGCGATGGATATGAGGTTTACTAACACGCTGCAAAGGAGAGGCACTGTTTTAGCCAAAAGCTGAGCTTCACACAACAAACTTCACACAGGGACCATGTAGTCTGCAACACCCGTTTCAGACAAAAGCAAAACAAGTACCATAAAAATGATTTCACGGTGATTTCTGGGTAGAGAGCAGCTAATACCACCGCGCTCATGAATCAGCCTAAATAGAAAACGATGACAGCCCTGCAGCCCTGCAGGTATCCTCACAGTCTTCATTCACTATAACTTGGCAAAAGATGAATATTTCCAAAAAAAACGTCAGTCTGTTCCCTGATCGTACTTTACAGCAAAAACAACTCCTTGACCTTTGATTGCAGCGACAACAAAATAAAGAGAGAAAAACTCTTGGTGCGCATCTGACCTGCACTTTGCGATCCAGCGGAAAGGTTATCGAGCAGCAGGCTGACTCACGCTCTAAACACGCCAAAAATACAAACACACACACCAACATGGCGCGCATGACAGGGTGAGTGGAAAATATTCCGAAAAGGTCAAGGGTTGTGGATCAATTGTGACAGGGCCACCGGGATATGGACACAGATGGCGCATAATCTCCCATCCCCCTGTGAATTATGCAGCGTGACTCTGTTTCTCCCTCTCTGGCCAAAAACGCAGCCAAAACATTCATTCAGACCTAGTTACAATGGAGTAAAAGACCCTGTTGTTTGCAGTCGAGAGTCACAACGAGGGAAGAAAGGGCCGATGACCAGACATCCAAGAAACTCAATATGAAGTCTGTCATAGTGGATCTGTTTTTTTGGATTATTTTCATGCAATTCCTACTCAAAATGAGGTTTTGGAGCATATTTACAAAGTCACATAAATGGTAGGACAATTTAGATTAGCAATTAAATTAGTAATAAAAAATATTGCTATTGAAATACTGGAGACTCCAATCTTGGCACTCTTCTTTTAAAGTTTCAAGAAAACTTTTTTTAAAATCTAACCTGAAGCGGGAAAAAACACTAGATTAAAATGTAACAATGTACCTTTTCATTCAAATTCAACTCTTTTATGTGGCCAAAATTATTATTTCTGCTGTCAAGCAGGTAATTTAATTATTGATTAAAGTAAAGGGCTTTGATTCAAAGCGAGGCAGAGATCAAAACACATTCTTAGGACAAATCCAGGCCAGCTTTCTGTAGCCTATAAAAGCGCGGACAAAGGAAGAGAGAACACCAAGTCAGCTCATGATAGTTCATTTTGATGTCAATTGTCCAAAACAGACCAACAATGGCACGCGCATACATATGAGAGAAAATTACACAAAAAAGGAAAGAAAATGTCAAAGAAGGGGACATAGGATGAGCTCTGCTGCCTTTCAATTACTGTTCCTTCTCCTCTTATGCTCTTCGGCTCTCCTCTGAGACGGAGCTGTGAAGTTGAATTGCTGAGCACATCTCGGCAAACAAAGCAGCTCTACACCTTGCTGCCAACGGAAGGAAGGACCAGCGCCATGACAGCGACAACACACCCATGTCAAAACCTGATAGGTTTACTAACTGTGGGAAAGAAAGCAAATCTAAGGAGGCTTAAATTAAAAAAAAAGGCACTGGAGCAACTAAATGCACCAGTTAGGTGGAAGCTATCGACACACTGTATGAATGGTCATGGCTCTGTCCTCTGACAGTTTCTGGTGTTTCTGTTGCTGCTTGTAGATAAATGTCAATGAATTCAGATTCATAAATGTGAAAAGTCGGGATTATTTTATGTGGCCACATGATTTTGTCATCTTCTTGAAAGTACAATTTGACATTCTGACTTATTTTGCCTACAAATCAGTCCTGTATACCTTTATATAAAGGTGCTTCTGTTAATTAGAATGGAAACATTTCATGGCTTCATTGTTGAACTTTTGCCCTTTTCCGCCACGAGTGAGAGTCATTTAAAAAAATGAGCTGAATTTAAATTTTGTCAGGCTGACAGCACCTTTTTCAGTACGGTGGAAATCATTTAGATGAAACTGAGTGACGCTGGACTTTTGCTATCAGACAGCCTGTTTTGAACATATGCCGGTTTGATTTTAATGAGTGCAGCATAAAAATAGCGATGGTAGCACAAATTTGTCCCGTTAGACATTTTTCTTTTACTTGGCACCTCCACAGAGCAAGACTATGTAGAAAAAGTCTTAAATAAAAAAAAAGATTACATATGGTATTATTACCGTTTTTTGTCTTATGTTTTGGCCACTTAAGGGTAGCTAAAGCACAACCATGAACATAACATATTAGTATACAAACCTACCCAAATAATGTTAATATTCATATGAATTGTTGTGCTTCTGTCCGTCTGTTAAATCAGTTTGCTAGCATGCAATGCAGTCCCAAGGAGTTCTTCTGTGCAGCACTGTATCCCTATTTGCAACCAATTTTGCTTTGCAACTTCCTGCGACTATTCACCAACCAGTCAATGAACGCACAGTAACCGGCTAGCCAGGGTGTTGCTGATCGGTCTCTAGGCCTGTGTGACTCGGGCTATACACATACATGCCAACCCTCCCGATTTTTCTGGGAGAATCCCGGATTTCAGTGCCCCTTTTGAAAATCTCCCGGAGCCACCATTCTCCCGAATTTCTCCCGATTTCCACCTGGACAACAAAATTGCTAAACCATCCTTAACTGGGCTGCTATTTCCGGCGGGACAATAATAACGGTGACACATCGAAGTCAAGCGTGGGAAGTAGAACAAAGGAAGAGGAAGCAGAAGAGAAATGGCAACAACCAGTAAGAGAAGGAAATATGCATGCAAGTTTCAAAATGATTGGAAAAAATAATTTGATTTGACAGCTATCTAATTTAACTTATTTTGTCTGATAAATAAACACTGTAGAATTCAGGTTTTTTTCTGTGTATATGTACATGACGACCCCCCCACCCCCCAACAGGCCTTTTGAATGTCTCCCTAATACTGAGGTCTCAAGGTTGGCAAGTATGGCTATACATAATTTGTGGTTGGGATGTCACAGTCTCTCTCAAGCATTTAGCAGTCTCATAAAGCTGTGAGGGACATAAAAACTACATAATTAGTCTCTACAGGTTCATTTCTACAAGTGTCATATTTCACATTAATACAAATATATTATTGATAGCAGCTATAAAAAATAAGTTGGCAAATCTTCACTGAATTATTTTCAGTTCCAGAAAGTGTGCAACAAAATACAAGGAACATGCACCCAATATAACCCGCATGTAGTCCCAGTGTATAAAAGCAATTATGAGTCAGAAAGTACAGTTAAAGCAAAGATAAAAGTGTAGTTGTAGATGCTACTGCCATGTTCATCCAGGCTCTTTCAGTCCCCACTTTGTGTGTCACCCCGAGGCAGGCAACACACAGTGGACACTGTGCCTGGTCCTGCTTAGCCTTAAACCCTGGCCCTAAAGGCCCTAGGGCACCCCTGAGCCTACCCAACTTCCTTGGGCCCACAGTTGGTGATCTAGTTTTACATATGGGATCCCTCTATTATTCATAGTCCAGGGCAGTCTCGCTCTGTGGTGCCACAGTGGGTTATGTGGGGGGCAGAGGGGCTGTTGCTTCCTAGTACTTCTTCATAACCGTGAGAACGCACATGCGCGCGTGTGTGTGTGTGTGTGTGTGCATTCATTATTTACACACTAGGGGCATTTAATTTTTACATGGGGTTACGTAACATATCCCCACACAGCTTCATTCATCCAGAAAATGTATAAATGTGCATGTATGAATGCAATGCAATCGAGGAGAAGAAGCACACACATACTCACAGCAGTGTGGCTGAAAAGGTAATACAAACGCTACAGGACCCTCTCCTCATATACACAATCAGAAGCACACTCTCTCACACACATAAACACACACACACACACACACACACAGATTACTGATTACCTCTCTCTGCTTGTACATGAGTGGGCCTCTGACCAGCAAAGAGGAGCTGGAAGTGAATTACAGACCATTATCCCGTGCACTAAAGCAGTTACAGCTGAAACCTGAGAGCCCTCACCGGAAGGGAGGGATGGAGAGAATACAGGAAGGAGAAATGGAGCGAGGGAAAAACCACGGCTACGGTGAGAGTGACTTTAGGATGCAGAAATGAGGAGAGAACAGATGGGGAGAAGGAGACGCAGGGACGGAACTACAGGGGAAAAGACAGTGATGGAGGGCGTCGAGAAGGAGCGGGACGACCACTCTTGACATTTCTCTGCCACTTTGCATGAGTCGAGGATGACGGTGTGCCTTTACTTTCTTTTTTCTTATATTTTACTTTCCTCAGCCATTGTATTCTTAACCCAACCACCCTCGTTCTCACTTTCTTTGCCTTACCCCCACCCGCCGCCCACACATACCCTCCAACACTTTGTCACAGGTTCATGGCTTCCTTGGAAAGATGACATCGCATTAGTCACAGTGTTTAATCAGATGCCATTATCATTTCACAGAACTCTCTTTCTGTTTGCCGGTGTGCATGGCTGTGTGAGTGTCACTTCTAATTCTGGCAGGAACGCATGATTTATTTCCCTGAGAAAACACAGAGAGGGAAGAGGGGAGAAGAAGTTTGAAAAATAAAGGGAGGCTTCTTTTGAAATTAATCAAGTCCAGTCCATGTTAATTTAATTCAGGCTTTATATCACTCATATTTATTATTCATATTTATTACTGCTGGTGCGTAATTATTTTACTATAATATTATAACTCCTCAACTCATTATCTGTTTTAATGCAGCTATTTATTTGAACTACCACTGCTGCTGATACTTTGTAGTGGGAGTGCTGCAGGTGGTGATGGTCTTAATATTAATAATAGTAATAACCCATCTATTCCCACTCCCAAACCTTCTTAATTCTCTTTTAATCATGTTGTTCACCTTTCCATCACCACCTCCTTTACAATACGGTGTCCAAAGTCAGTGATGCAGCATTTGCCCTCTTTCCTCCACCACCAAGGGGACTCTGATGGAACTTTCCGGGGTGGACAGGCTGGTGTGCAAAGGTATTTCACTCTCCTAACAAAGCCAATAAATTCTGTCTGTCAATCCCAAATAAACTGACCTCAGTCTCAGGGTTTGGAAACAGTCCTGAAGAGAAAAATCAGACAGAATAATATGATTAAACTGAAATACAGTCCTAACAGCGCAGGAATTAAACTCATCTTCAAGATAAGATGAAGACAAGTAATACTGAAATGTCAGTCACTGAGAATAGCTAACCCTGCCGTCTTTGTGGTTCAGGAGCCCCGTCCCTTCATCGTTATCAGTGGCCGTGGGCAGTGGACGTAATGGAGGTGGCGAGGACGGTAGTAATAACAGCAGTATGATTTTTTTTTGACCTTTCATTCCCTCCTTTTCTTCCACCCCCTCCTGCCCCTATTCAGACGCAGAGGAATACAAGCAGGAACTTCTTCACATACAAGCATACATCCAAATACTCAGGCGTCACACACTTTCCTATACATAATATATTTGTTTTGCTTCTTCTCAGAGGGCAACATTAGGATGTGGGAAAGATCCAGAGAGTGAAGAAAAAACGTTTGAAAAGGGTTAAGCAGAGATGAGGGGGAAGGAGTTAGGACAGTGATGAAACAAAAGACGTGTAAAAGGAAAGAGCTGCAGGAGAGAGACATGGACAGAAAGTCGAAAGGAGGATGCAGAGCTGCACTGTCCTCGTGGGGTGCTAGAGGTGGTGGGTGTGAGCCGGGGATAATCCTTGTATCCCATTGTCTCCTGTTTTCAAACCAATTATTGTCATCTGCATCCTCATGAAAGAGAGTTAATGAGGGGAGCAGAGCTTTGGAGTGTCAAAGCATAGTCAAGGGAACAAAGAGCACACAAAAAAATGAGGATAGAGAAAAGAGGATATGGGAGGACAAATGTGGCAGTGGTGGAAAGTGATGGGATGTAAGATAAGTGAAAGTCAAGTGCCAGGTTGGCAGGTGGCTCAGTCGTGGATTTCACGTATCATACCCTACCCTCTGTGCTCTGTCACGTGTCGTGCCTTTACAGAAATGCTAACCCTTCTTTTTTTATATTCTCTTCATTTTTTTCTTCATTGAAAGGAATTGAAGACTGAGTTATACAGTTTCACCTCTTAGAAGCTACTAAATGCCTGTATAAAATACAATTCAGTATATATACAGAGACGTATACACACCTGATATACACCCAATCGATACTTTATTAGTTTCACCTTGCTAGGCCTGAGAGGCGCTGCATTTTGCCCTCACAACTGTCTTAGTTCTTCATGGAATAGATTCAAAATTCTTCAAAGAGTTTGGTCCATACTGACATGACAGCATCATGCATTTGCTGCAGATTTGTCAGCGCAACATTCATGATGCTGCACAAAGGTGCTCGATTAGGTTGAGATCTGGTGACACTGGAAGTCATTCGAATACAGTGAACTCACAGTGGCGTTTTTATCCTGCTGGAAGAAGGCATCAGAAGACAGAAACAATCTTTTTCTAAATACACAGTTGGCAAACAGCCCTTAGGTAGGTTGTGGTAATAAAATGTCCCTCACACCATTACACCAACAACAAGCTCAACTGTAGATACAAGGCAGGATGGATCCATGCTTTAATTTTTTCAATGGCAAAGTCTGACCCTACCGTCTGAATGCTGCAGAAGAAATCGAGACTCATCAGACAAGGCAACGTTTCTTCAATCTTCTATTGTCCAATTTCGGGGAACCTTCGTGAACTGTGGTTTCAGATTCTTGTTGTTAACTGACAGGAGTGGCCCATCAGCTTTGCAGTTGGATGTGTTGTGGGTTCAGAAATTCCCATCTGCATACCTTGGTTGTATTGACTGGTTATTTACTTTCTATCAACTCTGACTTCTGGCATCAACAAGGCATTTTCAACCAGAGAACTGCTGCTCCCTGTTAATTTTCTCTTTTTGGGACTATTTTCTGTAAAACCTAGCGATGGTTATAAGGAAAAATCCCACCAGATCAGCATTTTTTTGAAATATTCCAACCAGCACATTAGCAACCAAAAACCATGTCACATTCAAAGTCTTTAAAATCACCTTTCCTCTTAATTCTGATGCTCAATTTGAACCTGAGCAGGTACGTTTGATCATGTAAACATGTGTGTGTTAACTAATTGCTACGTAGGAAAAAAATCAGCAATATTATCAGAGAAGCAATAGTTGCTGCCCATCAATCTGGGAAGTGTTATCCCAGATAAGTGTTATCTCTGCAGTGAGAAAGATTATTCACAAGTGGAAAACATTAAAGACAACTGTGAATCTAGAGTCAAATGTTAAGCTGTTGGACAGCTGAATCTTGGCCAGAATTGGGTCATGCAACAGGACAATGATCCCAAGCATGACAGCAAAACTACAAAATATTTCACAACCTCATTGAAATGAGTGCCTTGAATCAACTCTTTCTGTGATTTGGTGCTATATAAATAAAGCTGAATTGAAAAATTGAACTAAATTGTACTTTACAGGAGCCGTGTATGAACGAATGCCCAGAAACCTCAGTGAACTAAAACAACATTGTACCGAAGACTGGTGCAAAATTCCTGCCAAACAATATAAGAGACTGATACAGTCAGACAGAAAATGAAGTTATTGTTGCTAAATGTGGTTCTATAAGATACTGAGTGCGGTGGTGTACTTAGTTTTTCATGACTGTGGGTTGTTGTTTTCATAGTTTACAGCATAGTTAATGGGCTTTATACATCGAATTATTACCTCGTGTTGGCCAGACAAGTAAAACAACACGTACTGAAAGTACATTCTTATATAATGACCAGCTTATTCGATGTCAAGAAAAATAAGTGCAATTTAAGCAATATGTCTTAGTTTTCCAATATTCAGTGAGACTGCAAACAAAGAAATCATAAACGCACATGGATACGGTCCCCTTTGCTTGAAATTAACAGCTCAGATAACCACTCTCATGATGGGATCCGTTCTTTACACTTCAGTGAAAAGTCCAAAAATCATGCTCCTCTTCTCAGCAATTTTCACACTACTCAAAGCCATCCAGTGGGCTGGACCTGACTGGCTGTATGATACTTCATTTTGGCTAACACAGTATCCCTGAACGCAGGTCTTGTCTTTTGAAATTTGCATAACTGTTTAACCCTCTCAGGCTCAAATTAAACTTTTTGTTGCTAATGCACAACCAAGTCCTGCAGTGGTACTTCTGAGTAAAAAAAAACTCATAAAACATGTATGTGGGGTAATCAGGGTTGTTAGTTTTTAACTGTTGCAAATCGGCAACGCCTGCCTTGAGAGGGTTAATGTGACATACGACATGCTGCACAATGCTGAAACCCACCATTCAGTGTGTATGTGTGCGTGCGTCAAACTCAGTGTGTTTCATCTATGTCAGTTTTTTGCGTGCACTCCGGCCACGCTGATTACGTGTGCAGTGTACATTGGACATGTTCAAGGCTATGACCACAGGGCTCTCTCTGCATTCTCTTGACAGGTTTTGTCTGCTATAAGCTGCTTTCACCATGGTAACCATAACTGCAATGTGCCATTTTTAACCTCGGCCAATCATTCACACTCTCTGTATTGTTCCAGATATAGAGCACGTGTGTTATTTTAACATACGTTTCAAATTTCAAACGCAAACATGGTCCAAGGAGACAGACATTCGTCAGAGTCTGGATTTGTGAGAGCTATTTTAGAGTCGTGTTAGCTCCTTATTTGAGTCGGCAAAAAGAGATAAAGAGATGATAAGTTTGCTGTTCAGCTTTATTTTTTTCTGCCTGGCAACTTCTGGGACGTTTCTTCTGTGCAGCTGCAATATCACATCTCCGCCTTTCATTTGTGGTGGTGGCAAACACGAAAATATTAAAACCTAGGTTGCGACAAGGAGTTACACCCAAATTAAACAGTGTTATGTTCAGCTTTAAGAAAGCCCTCAAAAGCCGAGGTGTGTGTTGCTCATAAGTTGATCCAGTCACTTGGTCACTGCTGCGATGCCAATGATATCCAAGAATCCACCCACTCTTTTACTCGAGTAAACCGGTGATCAAGTGAGTTTTATGCGTGTGAGGATAAAAAAAAAAAAGAAATCAGAAATGAAACAGACTTCAGCTTCTTTTAGATAGATAAATAAAAACACCCACTTTAGTCTCTTGATGCTCACACAACGACGCGTTCACGCTCTGCATGTGTCTCTGTGTATTGCAAGCGTATGCTGTTTCACCAGTGACTCACAGGACAGGTCACTGTGAGCGTCTACAAGCTGGACCTGTCTTCATGTCCCTCTTGCACAAGGCGCATGTGAGGACACACAGATGCGACAAGCTGTGTGAAAAAGCTAGAACCCCCCAATTGTTCCCCTTGCATCTATTTGTTGTTACGAGCTGGTTTCTGTGACAATAATAATCTGTTTTCTGCTCAAACCATCTTATTACCTGCACCGACAACTCAGTCACAAGCGAAAATGAAATGCAGCGTGAAAGGCTGCATCCAAAGAAGAGATAGGGTGATAATGGCAAATGAAGATGTGATACTTTTTATTTTTTCGCAGCCTTTTTGCTCGAGAAGAGAAAAGGGAGAGAGAAAATGAGGGTTGTCGCAGCTTGGTGGGGGGTGAGGTAGAACGAACAAGAGGAAAAACTCTAATCCGAGTGCTGCACTCTTGCAACTTGGTCGCGAGATCAATGAGAATATGTGAAAGAAAAAAGAAAAAGGGCACGACCTCTCGGTGCACGCAGCAAGAGCAGAGCCTACTGCCATCATGCAGGATAAGCCACCACTCTACAGGCGCTGGCATGCATTTATTAGAGTAAGCACACATTAATTAGTCTATATTGTTTTTAAATTCCTGTGAGAGCCCATAAATCCACTGCACTCCCCCACAACAAATCAATGCAAACCTAAAATTACCATTAAAACAGGATCACTCAGAGCGTTAAAGCCACATTGTTGGTTGATTATGAGCTAAGACAATAAAAATACATCTTGAAGGGATTAGTGCTAATCTCTAGTTGCAATACCTATCACATGACTTGCATGTAATTGGCAAAATCATTTTTTTTTTTTCTTTCGACAGGAGGATTAAGGCATCGGTGCTCCTTTATGTTTGATTTATTAAAATCAACAATTAACAAATGCAAAAAAAAGCACTTTAGTAAGAGCATCATTAAACAATCTGCGTAAAGACAGAAAGCGCTTCCAACAGTTTTCATTGAAACGCTTATTCATTATTTTAATATCAGGGCATGACAGAAAGCAGGGAGGAAGCAAGGCTTAATAAAGGCGATGTGAAGGTGCAACACATCAGCAACAAAGGACGTTGTTGGGAAATCATATTAGCACCAAGTCTTATCTGTTGGTCTGATGCACATTTGGGCATTACTAGAAAGTTGATTCCAATAGCACTGACTGTATCTACAGATTACCATTAAAGATAAATGTATAGATGTTACACAGACACTCAAAACTTCATGGAAATTTCCACTGATTGTATCAAACAACAGATTTAATTGGCCATCAAGATCCATCCATTCATTTTCTTCTGCTTATCCAATTAGGATCATGATGGAGCTGGAGCCTATCCCAGCTGTCATAGGTTGAAAGGCTGGGTACACTCTGTACAGGTCGCCAGTCCATCACAGGACTAACAACCCATCAGGATTTCATTTATTTTAGGTTTTTTTGGGGGGGGCGTTACACTGAAGGCACATCAAGCTTCAAAATTAACAGTGGCAAATTATAGAGTACACCAAGGCTTGCCAACCTAGAAGCTAGGATCACTCTGCTTCCCTTAATACATTTCTAATGCAAGTTCTAGGATTTTGCAGTAGACATACAGAAAGCCTTAATGTTTCTGCCAGAGCTGCACATGGTGATGAACTGCATCAAAAATCCAGAATGAAAGCGTTTTGATTTGACTGGGGCAGTAACGCTGCCATGAGGAGATTAAGGATTCATCACCAGAGCAACGGTAAGCACTAATAAGCACATTTAATGGTGATCCATTTTTTTATTTGAGTTTATTTTCAAGCAGTGCTTTCCTCTACTTTTTGCTAGCAGTAGGGAAAACCTGATTGGATAGTCGCAAGTCCATCCGATATGACTACTGTCTGACCTTTAGCTTAACAAAACTGCTAAAAATAACTGTGTGAGGCCTCATTTTGCCTTTCCCATACTGATGTTAAGTCACATGAAAAAGGTGAACTGGCTGTAAGGTGTACATTCACATTTGGTAAGTCCACAGTTCAAAATCAATGTGGCAGCATTTAACAGGAAGTAAAGACCGCTGAGGCTTAGCTGGAGAGTTTTGAAGTATGTTGTTTTTTTGGTGTGACTATACTACGACAAACATGTTCTGCTTTGTTCTTTTGAGTTTGAATAAAAAGTCCAAAGTCCAAATCCACCTTAAGCTCAACTGCAATGTTTGGAGGATGAAAGAAAAGTCTTTTGAAGTGATAATAATAGCTGTTATAGTTAACAACAGCAGCACTAATCTTTCTCTCTCAACTACAATACTTATACTTGCTACAATTTAAACACCCTTGAGGCCCGCACTATTTAAGCAGCAGATGTTGCCTTGCAACACAAAGGCTATTTTCAAGGCTCAGGAAATGTATTTCATGGATCAAACCGAACCAAAAGTCACTAACAAAAGGAAATTTCAAAGCACAGCAAAGAGGAAATTATTTAAGCCACGAGGCATTTTTTTGGCTAGAGGCCATGTGATTTATGAAGCTGATGTGGACAATTCAGCATTGTTTGGGGCCCAGTTCATATTTTCCTTTTAGTCTTCACTGCCATCTGAAAAAAAACCCACACACAAAAAAAACACCATCTCTAAGAGGCCAAAGGCTCCTCTGTGTTTAGTCTGCCTGATATTTGGTAATGTAGATTAATTTTTTAGACCCATTTAGTGAAAACAGCTACCCACTGCTGCTCGAAATTATGTGATTAAAGTGCAGAGGCTCGACTACGGCATATAATGTTAAGGGCAATAGGTCCGAAACAGATTCAGGAGATTAATATGTGAGGGTTTGTTAAAACAAGTCCCTTTGCATTACACATTATCATATAATTCCCACTAGTACGACTTTAAACCTTTTTTGTGTACAGATTTTATCATAAAATCTAAAACACAATGGAAAGCTAGATTAGGAGTAAGAGTTTTGTTCAGTTTTTTTCCTCTTATTGCAAGACAGGTCTTAAGGCATAAATGACACTTTCTGACTTTTTTTGTTGACATTTTCTGCAGTCAGGCCGTGAACTCTGGTCATTATCTGGCTTTATGCTGAGTTCTCTGACTGCCAGCATTTATTCTGCGCAATTAATTAGCCATCAAGAACTGAAAGCCCCACTGACGGACACCAACTTAGGCCGACTCGCTCACACCGTTCCCCATTGTCTGTCGCTGAGTTATTATGTCTAAATTTTGTACAAACATGTTTTTGCTGTGACAGTCCTGAATGGATCCAGTGCTGACTGTGCTGGGTCCCTCCTCTCTTGTTTTCTGGATAGAAGTACAGATGGGTGTGAACGCGTTTGTGTGTACGTGCGTTCTAACTGATGGGCTCTGGCCGTGCGATCCATGCTGCTGTCTAATTATCCTGATGTGATGGATGGCTTTGATTAAATCATGTGACGGCTGAGACAGTTTCTGCCTCCCTTTGCCTCTCGTCTCTCGACTCCATCGCTCTTTTTCTTCTTCTGTGACACACTTGCACGCAGACAAACGCATTACATAGGCTGCAAGCCCTTAACTCTAGTCTCTCTGTTTTTTTCTTTCATCTTATGATACAGGTCTTCAGTAGTTCAGAACAGATGAGCGCTGCTTTTAGCATTGATGAAAGATATCCATAAATCATCTGGCGGGAGATAAAGAGAGTGATGAGGGTGGGAATGAGACCAGGAGGCAAAAAAGATGGATAGATCGAGACATGGAAAATAATAGTTCAGTTTATAATTTTCATTGATTTCTGGACTGAATACAGCCACTGGTTCTGGTTGTCTTTTATCTCGACCTGGATCCAAATATCAATAATATCAAAACCAAAGCTGGAATTGGTATTCTTTCGATCGATGCTTTATTTTTATTCTTAAAGTTTAATATGTATCCCACTGACCTGTGTTAGATTAATAATTGTTTCGGAAATGAAATGTGCCTATTTTATTTATAGTCTTTAGTACATTTAAATGAGAGAAGCTGACCCAGCATGTTTAGAGACAGGCACATTTACATTACAGTCTCCAAAAACACCCAGTTTCAAAATAAAAGAAAAGCTGAAGGGTGTGATGTAGCAGTTATTCAAATGTGTTCAAGATTTGCAAATTAATGATGATTCGGCTCATAAATCATAACACGCTGCTCTCTCGTACATAAACTGCCTTTATAGGTTAAAAACTCTGGTATGGGTATCTGCAATATTTACCTGGCATCACATCGATACCAAGATTTGCAGCATTGCTCTGCACTAGACTCTATTTTTGTTCTGTATATTTTATTTTCCTTGAATAACATTAAACAGAAAATTTTGCCTTTGATGAACGTCCCTTCTTGTGCATGTTGGATAAAGAAGAGCGATAATAAAAAACTTTTATAATCCAAAAACTGCAGAAAGAGTCCTATTTGAACATAAAAGGAAAAAATGCACCTGTGAGAGAAATATAGAAATTAGAACATAAAATGGGACGATTTTATTCTCGCATGTTGTTGCTGGGAACAACGTTGGGATGAAGGAGTGCTCAGGGAAAATGATTTTCGCCCTAATTCTCTTATCTCCTTCCGATAAGCTCCACTGCAGATAATCAAAAAACTAAATTGATAACCTGCTCTAATGCAGGCTCACTTCTGTCTGCAGCTACACACACCAAACTGCACACGTCCTAATGAGATGCTGTCCTTCAGTGCTACAAAAAGCTGCTGTTTGAAGTTACTCTCCCAGAAACCATATGCTCACAGCGGGAAGACTGGGCACAGATCCACGAGCCGCACAGGCACACGCATGCACGCAGTAAAGCCTGTGTAGCCACACACACCTATAACCATTCAGAAGTGAGACGTGAGTGAGGGAGAAAAATGGAGGAAAGTGACTCATCTCTGCAAAATACTCCCCACAAGTCATCAGTTAAAAGCTTCATGTGGACTTGTCAGTGAAACACATAGTCACAAGCTTTATTCTAATTGATGTCAAGGCATAACCAGCAAAACTCAACATTTTCGCCCATTAGATATGCTGATAAATGGAAGGCAGCAAGACTTTTAATGTGAAAAGTCAAGAGGAAGTCCTTAGTTATAGCATTCAAATTACAAAAACATATCATTACTAAGGGAGGAAAGCCTGACGTGACTCTGATAGAATTACTGCTGCTGAAATGCACATAAATTTAAAAGACAAGAAGTAAAGATGCAAGAAGTTTTGAGTTTGCATCAGCTGACACAGAGGAATGCCCAAACCTCCCATTTCTGACCACTACTGAAGGTTAATGAATTGTCAACCCCAAGTTAGTAGCCAATGAGCATGCATTTTTTATTTCTGCCAAAGCCAAGTCCAGCCTTTACTCGTCACTCCCCATTTCCCAAAACCAACATGTGGAAGCCAAAAACACTCATGTCGAGGACTCATAATGGGACTTCACTAACCAATCGCTGACATCACAGTGGCTACATCCATCTTTTATATAAACTGTAGGGGTGGAACAGCTTTTCCAGCTGTTCTTGAATGCCAGCCTAGTCCCTAGGGTACAGCACAAGAAACAGCATCCTGCTGCAACTTCTTCACAGTGAAAATCAAGAAAAAGCTCACAGGAATAATCAAGCATGCAACCAAAATCACCAGCACCACTTAAACCCAACTCTTAGACCCTCACAGCTTCCATTACTAAGGGCCCTGTAGACCTCCTTCACCACTCCTTACAGCTACTCCCATCAGGCAGCCACTAAAAAGTGCCTTGGGCCAAAAAGAGAACTTTGAAAAAGTTTTTCATTCACACCACAAAATTCATTTTACACATGGCCACAAACTCTGTCAGTGCGTTCAAATGCTACTTTGCGAATGTGCTCTTATCTATTCATGGAATTGGTGTTATTAAATGTACTTTATGGTCTCCGATTTAACTTTGACTGTGTGAATTTGACTTTTCTCTGCAGTAGATATTTTGACTTATACCAGCAGGAAAAGCACAGATGCTGTGCTTTATTAATGTATTCCAGCCCCACTTTGTCAGTTGGCACCTGAATGAGAATCCAGCAAAAGTTGAAAGAAAACTCCAAGGACAGTTATGGATGTGTTAGTAAAGCCACAGAAAGGAACAGAATTTATAAGGTGGAAGGATCCTCTCATACTGAAAAGTGTAGTCAGTGCCGAGGGCTGCAAACCTGCATTCCTTTGAACGACCAGCAGGGGGTGACTCCTAAAGTTCCTTTATTTGGTCTCTTTTAGACTGAAATAGATTAGATTAGATTAGATTAGCCTTTATTGGGTCACTTCTGAGAAATTTAAACTGGACAACAGAGGGAAACATAAAACACACATACAAACACTTATTTACATTTTTACCCTAATTACAATTGAATAATTAGCCAATATTGGCAATAGAAAATTTATACCTATTTAACTTACAGTTTGGTGCCCTAAAGCTTTTTCCTGATGGTGTCAACTGATACTTATTAAAGATGTGATTTTTGTCCTCAGTAACTTTCAGACCCTGCTGTATCACTGACTCTGAATGGGGAAATGAAAGGAGCACGTCAACTATCTTTCCAGCCCTTTTAATTTTGAACTTGGGATCTGAGCTTAACAGAAAGGTTGCCAAACCATGTAGCAATACAGTATAGTAATAAAGCATTTCCACTCCATGGACCCCAAGCCTTCTTAAAAAAATGCAAGTGTTGACTAATTCAGGCGCACACATAATCTACATGATGAACCCACTGTAACTGACAAAGTAAACACCTAGATAGATGATAAACAGGTGTGGATATATTTGACAAGTCACTAGTGTATCAATCAAAGTCCTTGGGATCTTAATAAGAAGATCCATCATTGTTGTTTTGAAAACCAAGACACCAAATGCACTTTAAAATTTGAAAGCAAACCAAAGGGGGACGTCAAGGTGACTAAATCAATTTTTAGGTAGAGTCAACTTTCCTAAAATCTAAACCACGTAAGTAAAAACGCCTGTGCAGAGACTAAGAATTAAAAGAGAGTCATCATTATAATGGGTGTTCTTGATTATGATTGATTGAGTAACCATCTTAACCATCTTAGGACTTCCTGAATTACCTGAATAGAGCCTGTTCTAGACCCTATGGTAAGAGGCTAAGCCATGACAATGATCATTCAGTGACCATAGAAGTCTATCTGTATTCTTAGACATAGCAGAGAAGACTACTTTTGGTGTCCAACCTGTGTATTATTTTCTAATGTGTGTTATTTCATGCAGAGCACTCAAAATCTGTCAGAATATATATTTACCCTGATGACAATGACAGGAATGATAACGCTACTTGGCGACAGAAATAGGCCATTTTAGGCATGTTGCAGAGAGTTTCCGGTTCTGACAGCAACAATGTGATGCATCTGTAATTTTACTTATATAGAACATCCCATCACATCCTGGCCTTGTATTACATCAGATAAAATGCACAAACACAGGGCACTTAGCCTCTAAGTGGCCCTCTCTGTAGCTGTAATTAGGTGAAAGCTTCAGCATTTCATTAACATGGTAAATCCAACAATGGACAAAAAGAGAGGAGTGTAACTGTATTAGCTGAGGTGACGAAGGCTAAACAAGTGAACAGAGAGGATAAATAAATAAAATGACAAATGTTTGGGAGGTAGATAGATGGAAGTCCGTTGAATGGTTTTAGCCAATTACAGAGAAAGAGTAGATAGATCCAGGGTACCTCCAGACACCAGATATCCTGTAGAGTGCTGACATCACAAGAGCGAATCAAGAGAAAGGAGGGAGGAGAAAGTGAGGGGAGATGGAGAAAAAGGAGGAGACTGAAGCTAAGAATAGTAGTACATCCTCGGGCCAGCACGATCGGTCAGTCATGCCAGCTATTTTTTACTTTACTACTGTGCCAGTCTGTACTTGTCTTGACATCTTTCCATCTACTGTTTCTATTTTCCTCTCGCCATTAGCCTCTTTCCAAAATGCAAGGCCAACAGTATGGCAACTTTGTCATGTCGATGTTTCTCAACCAACCCACGCAGGGTAGTGACAGTTTAAACTGTTGTATGTAGTGTTCAGCCATGACGGTCGACAACAGCAAACATCTCCAGAGACACGACTTAATCAATATTGCTTCAAATGTGAGATCAAATACAAGGCAGGCCATGCTGGAGAGTGAGCGGCATGCTTCAGAATCCCACTTTCTCTGAGCTGTTTCACTGACGTGGGTTAATCCCCGAGGGATGGATTTCAAGGACGCAGAAGACAGAAGTGGAATTCGTATGTGGGTACAGGTGACGTGTAGCTGCAGGAGTTACATTCATGTGTGATTGTGCCTTCTACTTACCACAGTCTCATCAGGAAATGGTGCTCCATAGGTATAGGCAGAAAAGGATGGAAAAATAACTCGGTCCCAGTCACTCTGCAGACAGGGGGAGAGACAAAGACAACATCAGGGAAGCTCAAATAAAAATCTCACGTGCAGATTTGCGCCAGACTTATCACATGTGGATGGAAGCATTTAGTTCCATTTCTCTACAGTACATCCTTCTCCCCGTTATGGGAAAAGCACCCCCTCCCCATAAGCTCCGACCTGTAAATGAGTCCCTGGCGGTGCCTGCAATGTGGTGGAAGATGTGCCTGCCGGTCCCAAAACAAGAAGCCTCCCCTGACTGCCTAACTAACACTTCAGCTCCGCTGTTAGGAATGCCAGGCCCCGGAGCCATGAATGGTTGGATGATAGGAGGATATGACAAGAGGAGAACGAGATAACAGCAGAGAGAGTGAAATTAGCCATGGAAATAAAGGGATGGAAAAGAGATACGGACAATAACGAGAGAAAGAAAGAGGAGGGGATGACTCAGAGGCTAACAGCTTAATTGAGTGTGTGCTGCATCCAATTACCTCCTAAAAGCAGCAGAAACTGTGAAATCATTGAACTTCAGAAAAGAAACACACCGAGGCTTACACAAAGTAACACTGTGTCACCTGATGGGAGAACATGTGTGTGTAGCTGTGTGTGTGATAACACGCCAACAGGAAAATAGGATGCTTTGTCTGTGTGACATAAAATGCTAGCAAGCTAACTGTGGTGGTATTACAGGATGCCACAGGGCTGTGCATGCTTTATTACCCATCCATTAGCATTAGCATGAGAACAGTGAGTACTGCTAGCTGTTAGCAATACCTCTCTGGGACTTTCTTTCCCCCTTCCTGTTATTCTGTGCCTCATTATAGCTAATGCACACCCTCGGCATGTGTTACTTTGGTGCTCCATGGCAACAGCAGCTAATATACACACAACATTTACACAGTTAAATCCATAAGAGAAATCATCAACAAGGCACTGGATGTGTTTTAACAATCCCTAAAGGACACGGCAACAGTATGAAATCATTTTCGCTGTGATCACCTGGTAATGATATTTTACTCAGTGGAATGGCAGTGTCATGCAGTGTTGCATTCAGAGACCCAAGTCATCACAAAATGGTTTTAACATGCATTGTGTGACAGGAGGCAGTGTATTTTTGCCAATCCTACATGGAGGATGTGCTGCTGTCACTCGTCAAGCAGAGCATGGCAGATGCTCTCACGAGCCTCCATTGATTTTGTCGCAAAAAGTGTGTGTGTGTGTGTTTGTACATGGGTGTGTGCGCGGGTGTGATGTGTCGCCAGCTAGCTGCAGAGATAATTAGAACACAACTCTTTTGCTGTCCCTGTAGGCCACTGATCCAGCTGCTTTCATCTAATATAGGTCAGCTGTGACAAAGCCCTCAGCATGGACACTGATCAGCCCTGCTTGCACTGTCATACGCAAAATATGAAGTTAAACTCATGCACAAACACGCAGACTGATATCCTCTCTCGTGCGCAAGCACGTCCATGGCACGCGGCACATGTAGCAGGTAAAATTCCTAGCAGTGCTGAAAGAAACACACACACACACACACACACTGCTTTGTGTTCTCGTTTTCCAGTAACACAAACTGCTCGATTCATAAATACACTGGAGAGCGCAAATGAGAAACTTCAAGTCAGCTCTCTCACAGCAAAAGAAAACATTGCCAGACATATTCAATGCAAATTCATTCATTTGCTTTGAAATGAATTCTACACTAGAAATTGTTTTTTGTCGGATCATGCTTGTATCTAATACTCAGTGATGCGCAAACTGCAGTAATTATTTATAGTACTAGGTTATAATAGTGTCCCACAAGTGCACAAACATCAAATTAAAATTAGACACAGCAAGAGACAAGCCTGCTGACATGATCTTTATTAACATAACAGCATATAAAGATATTTCAGTGTTCTTAAAAACAATGATAAAAGTATGTAACAGATTGGAGATACGACAGAAACGAGCATCTGGTTCTGAGTAACTGACTCAACAGGGCCCTCAACTTTATAGGCAGTGGATGGTGATGTGAATAACATTGATTATTTCATTACAACGCGGCACTCTGCTAGGAGCACTAATGTCCTGGGATATATTTGGATATACAACCAAAGGCTTCATTTTCAGTACACATGGCACTCCCCAATGGCTGCTGCCTCACAGAACAAGACAAACCATTTAGACAGGTGGCATCATGGTTGTAGCTGATCACCGTACTTAGCTACTGATTTTGCTGCCTAATACATACACACAATCATATCATGCCCATTCTGGATTATTCCTGGACATTAAGCTCAGTGTTTGTAGGAACCCAAAGGTTACACCTTCTCCTTTATTTCACATTGAACCATATGCCAAAATGGCATATGGCACTGTTACAGACATGTTGGGAGCTAAACAACATCTGCCACTACTATGCTTATAAGACGTTGAGTTGTTACTTTCTCAGATATATTCTGATTTATTACACTTTCCAGTTAATGTTTTAAAACATCTGGATAGTTGCATGAAATTACAGTGATTGATTGAAAATTCAAAAAACAACAAAAAAACAACCAAACAAAAAACGTATTATTGTCATGAGTTACAAAAAAAAAAAAGCTAAATGCATAAAAATCCTAACATTAATGTGAACCTTGCAATTTCCTTTTATCTGTCTGCATAAACTGGACGAGCCATTTGGAGCATGCTCTCTTTGGTAACAACTGTTCTCTACATAACCCCTAAAACTGCACAGTGGGCTTCAGCTTATTTAATAATAGATGTCAACATCCTCATACACGCTTTTAAGAGGCATATAATATACTCACCCGCATCCACACTCGCACTGTTTGCACTGTCAGACTCTGCACTTGTACTTGCACAACAACTTTTTGTAGTCCTTCCACCTAAATAATTAGTCACCAGGAGTGACCTCGCTGAGGGTCGCGAGTGGGGGGTGCATGATGCGAGCAGCAGGGAGGAAGAAGGGCAACGTGGGCGAGGAGAACAGCAATTATTTTCTCTTCTTTTCTCCATGCACTCCACTCTGTTTCCCCTCAATTACAAAGGCCAAATTTATTAGGTGCCACCGCTGATATAGAGAGTACCACTAAAGTGACTAGCGCACCTCCTCAGGTGTTTTATCCGAGCTATTATATTGATGACCAACTCAACAGAAAAACATTATTATCTTCTGCCAGCCTAATACAGTGGACTCACTAATGGGGCAATAATTGGTTCAAATTGCGAAGTTAACACGTAGTGGCATAGCCTTTGGGATGACTCGATTAAAGCGTCTTGGCTGTGTCGCATTGCAGGAGATCCATGCATTCTCTCGACTCCGGTCAACTCTTTTTTACCCTCACTCTACGTCTCTTTATTTTTGCTCCCAATGCGTGCCCAGAGAGTGCTGTGCTAACACGTGGGGTCATACCGGGCTTTAAACAACTGGAGCTATTTATGCAAATATAATCAATACTTAATTGTCTCCCTCTCTCTCTCTCTCCTTCTCTTTCTCCCTCTCACTCACTCTCTCCATCTCTCCGTCTAATAAGAGACTGCAGCAGGGGCATTAATTAGGGCCAGACATGCACCAAGAATTTCCCACAGGGCTGAGCAGCACGGCCAGTTCATAGTGGGTCAGCAGAGGACAGGTCTGGTCTGGCCACTGCAACGAGAGACTGCAGAGACAGCAGTTGCTGCAGAACAATCTACAGCAGCCCTGCTTTGCTTTAATGGCTCTAATAAAGCACCTTCTATAGACGGTGCAGGTAAAGAGCGTAAAAGCATTATATAGGTGATATAAGGCTTTCCATTTGTTTAAGCTTAACAGCGTTTTGTAAGCTGAGTGAATTAACCACCACACACGTGGTTAAGGGCACTAAGCTGGACAAGTTTCCCTTTCTTGCAGTAATGAGAGTGGTATATAACTATTTTTATACTGTTTTCACCATTTGTTCTTCATTTGTCTAATTTCTAGCCCAAGATTTTGTGACTGAAATAACATATTAGAGTAGTGCTACCTGCTAGATAAAAAAAATTCACACTGGCTCAATTGAATGGTTGGCAAACCAGGTGAGTTTAATGTTTCAGCTAAGAAAACAGGTCTTCAATACACAGCCGGTGGCTTCATATTTGATATGATGTTTAAGTACCGAGGCTCGTGGCCCATGTCTCATTATAGAATGAAATCAGCATCTTCACCTTCTAAAGAGTAATACGGGCAAAGCTAATATTATGACATTAGGGAAAAACTTCCCTTTAGTGCAATGTCACAGCTGCTTGATGGCTCTGATGAACACAAAATATGCTGTTATAAAATATTTAAGCTATTTTTTCCCCTAACATAGGAGCCTTTGTCAAAACCATTGCATTACTGTATTTTCAACTTTGGGGCAACTGCTAAACCCAAAGAGTCTCGAAGCTTAGTTCCATTTGCGAATCAGTGTCCTACATTTAGGACACTGCACATAGATTTTTAATAACTTCTTAGGGATTTCCACAGGATTAAGTTCAGACAACCCAAGCAACTTCCTTAACACCAGCCATTTCCAATTAGATCCTATTAACAGAACACTGGCTTCAGCGCTGAAAACATACCCTATAGAGGATTTCTGTTGGCTTAAAAGAAGGAAAAAAGTTGAACAGTTCTATCCATTTTCTACATATGGTATATGCCATTCATCATCTTTATCCCACAGCGCCGTGAAGTTTTGTGATAACCACAAAATGGAGATTGCACAAACAGAAATCAGGTATACATTAATGCACAGTTTAAAAGTTGTTCTATCAGGCTGTGAGTGAGATGTCTGAGAGCTAGACACAGTGCAGTAGAAAATACAAGAAATAAGAATAGTTTATACTATTTCCGAGTCCACTTAAAGTACACATTTGGTGTGTGTCTCAAGGACAAATCCACCAAGTTTGAACAAACAGGATGTCACACACATGCCCTGTGATCATCCAGTAACAATGAAGTTCCCCTCACATGGATTGGATACTTGCATACTCATGGGTGCAGAAAATGTATCATCCACAAAAGGGTTATTATGCTACAAGCTGCAAGTGCTACCTATTTTCATCACCTTCTATGACTATTATCCATTCATCTATTCATCTATCCATCCTCTTAACCACTTATTCATTTTAGGGTTACAGTGCTGGAGCCTATACTAGCGAGAGCCAAAGTACACCCTGGACAGAGAGACAGAAAACCATTCAGTCTTACACACTGTGGGTAGGTGATTTATTTTTTCTGTCCCATTTAACCCAAAAGGTCATTCTTCCCTTTATGGAAGCACTTCAAAATACACATAAGTCTAGTACAATGACATTACAGACATAAGTCCCCTTTATAATCTGAGTACCTGCTTAGCATTGACCAAAATCTGAATTGAGTCTGAATCATATTGGGAGTGATTACTGATAAGTGATGTCTAAGGAGTCACTGGTGATGAACTTAATGTTCGGAGAAAGGCAAATTATATTTTCGGAAAATGATGTGAGTTAGAATGTATTAGGATAAGGTTAAGGTCATGGCTGATAATGACTTTGACCTCAGAGGGTTCATGGAACATCTGAGAATGTGTTAAGCCCCTGTTAGTGTTACAACGTATTTCTTAGGTGACTGTGACACTAGAAAGGCACATATTGGAATAAAAAGTGAACTCTATACAGAGCTGATGGATACTGTAAAAATCCGAGCAGCTCAAACATTTCTATATATAACAAAGCCTTCACACAGTTTGTGTGTAATACCTTACTTTATCAACATGACTGCGATCTTTCTGCATTTTCCTCTAATATGCAGGCGCACGCACTAACACCTGGATCCTAAAAAGTACCCTCATCTCTTGTCTTAATGGATTTGAGACTATATTCTGACTATACACAAATCAAATGAATGTGCCAGCTCAAGGCACGCCCGGGGACATGCTGCACATTAGAGAGAGGCATCAGTGATGCTTTTAAGAAAGTATGTATGAATCAGAGGTCGGTGAGCAGAAGAGAAAAGAATGGCGAGGGAAGGCTGAAAACAATGTAAAAGGAGGGGTGAGGGCAAGGAGACGTGGGAAATGAAATGCTGAAGCAGAAGTAAAAGATGGGGTAAAAGTCTGTTTTTCTTGCTCTAGAGGGTTTCAAGCAAGTGAACCGTGCACCACTGTTACATCTTTGTATGTCTGTTAAGGATCGCATGGACTGCAAATATTTTTGAATATGCTTGTGGTGCAGCTGCAGATGCAGCTGTGCAATGCTTCACAGTCTTGTATCTTTATGGGTGCACTCACACAAACCTATTCTCTGTGGTCAGGGCAAAACGCTTAAAGCTCGGTTCTCCCTCCAGTACTCACCTGACAGCTCACCATTTTTCATACCCTTTGTACCGCTCTCTCTCTCTCTGTGCCTCCTTCTCTCTCCCTTCGCTCTTAAGGATCCCTCAGTTCTCATTAGGCGATTCCTTGGCAGCAGGTGGATACAGTGAGTGTTTCTTCTTCCTTCACACTTCCTTAATCAATCTTTCACCCTCTCCTATTCTTTCCTCTTAGCCTCTCACTACCTTCCACTTGCACATCTTAAACCTCTCTCTCCTCTCTCCCTCTTTCCTCGCCAAAGCTTGGCCGCTTCATTTATCGCTGTAAAACTGTTCGTTTCTCACAGGACACGAGGAGAGGAAGACGAGTAACAGCAGAGGAAACCGAGACAACTATCTTTGAAATAAATAAATAAATAAATAAAACAACCAGAAAACAGATTTGCGTTTGAGTACAGTGGCCCCATATTGCCTCCGTTTTGTTGTTGTTGTTGCCAGTCATAAGTGAGCAGTTTGGGGAATGGCTAAAGTTATGATTAATTCATTTCAACGCTGCTAGAGAGTATATCGGTGGCAATGATGCCCCAGAGCACCCAAACAATCCGAATCACATTCATTATTGTCAGTCAAACCGGGAAAAGAGTTTGTGTACGTTTGATTGCTGCAACTCTTTTAAAATGTGCACAAACACGTGTGATTCGTAAATGCTTTTTTTTTTGTCATTGTCCCTTCACCCGAGACCCAATTCCAAGCTTGCTAATGCGTTATGGATCATTAGACAAATATACTGACAGCGTGCTGATTACAGAAATGAATGATGCATGATGCCGTTTTGCTCCATTGTGCATGTGTCAATTTATTTACTTGCCTCGAGACAAAAAGTCTGAAGACATAGCATAGCATGTCCATTAGCCTCAGACAGAGTACTGGTAATATGATACACAGGTTACAGCAAGAGGGCGTCACTGCATCGTGCTGAGAGAAAATCTTGGTATTTGCACAGGTACAGTCACAGGGTTTTTAAAGATAGTTGACCCCCCCCCCCCCCCCCCCCCCAAAATAAATAAATAAATAAATAATTTTTAGGTCAAACGCTTCAAGGGAGTCAGTGAGGGAGACAGAATGAGCAAGGGCCAGACCGAAAGGCTAAACTAATTGAAAATCCAAAGAGGACAGGCTAAAACAAGACCATACATGAGGAAATGACCTGAAACAGGAAAAACAGGAAGAATAAAAATGATGATTAATGACAGGCAAAAAATAAATAAATAAATAAATAAATAAATAACGCAAGGAAATAAAAATGAGCTAGAAATGAAAATGAATGAAAAGTATGATGACACAAAACAAGAGGTGACTGAGTCAAGTTCATAAAGCAGGCATTGCAGCTCTTTACAGTGCACAAATATGAACTCTCTCTTCAGTTTTCTCTTCAGCTTTAAAGGAAATCCTAACTGCATTCATCGACTGAGCCTTCAACAAAGTCAGTTCTCGTCCCCGGGGTGTCGAGTAGCACGGTTTCCTCAGAGCAGCTGCCGTGACTCTATTACTGAGAAGGTGTACTTTGGTGTGTGTGCCCTTTACATTAAAGGTTATGGCAATAGAGACGGGGATCTAGCCCTCCCAACTTGACATATGTCAACGAGCGGGGTTACTGCTGTGAAAGGTGAGTTTTAGTTTATGAAAACTACACAGTTTTCATAAACCTAAACACGTAGTTTGTAATGCCTAAACGTCACCAGTGAGTAAAGATTGAATTAGCCATCCCATCAACCTGTTATTTCCAGTACATCAAGGCATCAACTCCACAGGTCACTGTGCATGCAGCTGACAAAGCAGGATTAAATTGCACCCTGCGATGAGAAATTACTGACAAATTTGTGACTTTTGGCTCACAGCTGAAACCCGCGCGTCAGCTGCTTTAACCATTTACAGTTCAATTATTTGCTTTATACAGTCAAACAATCTCAGGGACTTAAAATCATTGATTTTACTGACTGCTGTCCGAGCAATCAGTAAAATCAGTTAAACTGCAGTTAAACTGCTCTTGTTTGCACACCAATAAGCAACAGTCGAGGCTAAAAAGATGAAATTTGTTCGATGATGGCGCTTTTACTGATTTCATTTGCTTTCGGCCCTTTTTCGCCTCTCAGAAGTCACTTTGACTCAAGAGTAAAAACCAGCACTCCCATTCAAATGTTCACATGGAAAGATTTTGCAGCCCGATTCCTGCTGCGATTCTCAGCATAAGAGATGCTCTCTTCAGAATTTTTTGTTTTTTTACAAAAACCTTTTTCATGTTTCGCTAATGGTTTCTTGTTGCATGAGAACAAGCGGGATGTTGATGTTGGCTGCATTTGTAACACTTGGATAAAAAGGACATGTGCACAGAATCACGTTTGATTTATTTCAGCCTTCTTTCCTCTATTTAGATTTCCTTTTTTTTCTTCTTCTGCTCACTTTTCAGTGAGCAAGCCAATTTTCGAGTACACTTTGGATTTTTTATTTCACATAAAAAACACAAAAGAAAAACATCAGTGGCTTAAGATTTCTTCTCAATGGATCCAAATAGCAGCTACAAAAAAAAGTGTTTCCTCTTCTCTATCATATCCGATTCACAGCCTTTGAGAACTTTTGGTAGTTTTCCACCTTTCACTCAATCTGGCACAGCTAAACTTCAGCCAATCAGGAGAGTTTCCTCTGGGGGTGGCAGTGATGTGAGGTGGGGAATGAATCAGAGCAAAGTCTTAGGGGTCACACCAGGGTCGTGGATGATGTCAGCGAGGAGCGAGGCTCTTCAAGTGAAGTCATCAAAGCCTCATTATTCCTTTCACACAGGTCCGCTCGGGTAAATTAGCCTCACCACTCAGGTGCGTGCGCATGCATGTGTGTATTGCACTCTAATTTGTGGCAAGAGCGAATTAGGTGTTGCTGTGCTCGTGCGTGCCTGTGTGTGTTTGTGTCTGCCGGGCGCTAATTGAGTTTAAAATGCAGCTGCTCAAAGATGAGGCACGCGGCACTTATGGACGGATTTTGTTCATGTAAAAGGACACGCCACCCAAAAAAAAAGAAAAGAAAAAAAAGTGTATCATCAAACAGCCCCATTACAGACGAGGGAGACGGGAGTAAGATGGAGAGGAAGGGCATTAAAACAGAGTAAGGGCGTATTTCTCCCTCTTTGGATATTTCAATCTTTTTCATTAAAACGAGCAATAAATAAGAGAGTAGAAAACAGGAAGATAAATAAAGAAGAGAGGAAGTGATTATCTTTAAATCGTCATCAACCTGTTGTCGTCTTCAGCGGAACCGCTGGGCGTAACACTCGTCATGCACTGCTGCCACAGCTGCAATTTGCATATTTCTGTTTGCACTGTGCGCACAGGTTTGTGTGTCTAATTACAGTATAACGAGCATCAAAACTGGCTGCACGCGTGCCTCTCCTGCTCAGGGACAGCCATTTGGAGGATGCCCGTAACTGTGTGTCTGAGTTTTATTTGCAAAAACAAGTGATCCGGTGACCTTTAAGCAGAGGTGGAATTAGAAAAAAAGGGGGAATCCAGGTACGCACATCCTGGTGTCATATTGGGTTAATGCATTGCTTTTGGAGATGGATACAGCGTATCGGGGAGGATGTAAAATACTCCATCACATGGTGCTCAGCTAAAGGCCAGCACTGTCACAGCAGCTTCGTCAGTCTCTAGGTAACTGCTGCACCTATTTGCTTCATACATATATACGCCCACGTCCACACATAACTTGTGTGGACATTAATTGCAGCAAGCATAAAGTCATGGAAACAATGATTGTGTTTTATTTTTTAAACATATGTATATATTGAAAATAAACACAACATATTGCCCTTGTTTCTGGATAAGTGTGTTTTTCCTCTGATGTAAAACAGAACCACAACAAATCCCAATTAGAAACCATACATGAATTTATATATCATGTATATTCAGATTATACCAGTTAGCAAGAAAAAGGCTGGAAACAGCAGAATCGCAATGTAAATGTCAAAAAGACCTAAACCCTGCAGAGAGACACAGAGAGAGAGAGACACACACAGAGAGAGAAAGATACACAGCGAGAGAGAGAGAGAAAGTGAGGGACAACCAAACACTAATTAGCGGATGGGAGCAAAGTGGCGCGAAGAGTTCTGACAATGAGGAATGTTGCAGATTTGAATCTTACTCTCGTTCTTTTCTCCCCTTCATCCTTCCATCCCATCCCTCTCATTAATTGGCTGTCATGCTCATGAGCGTCTTGATGTATGTCTGCTGCAGGCGCGTGTGGTGATTGTCAACATCAGACCACCATGGGGCCATGGTTGCCCCCCCAGCGATGAGCAACCGCATCATTAGAGGGAGGTGATTACCTTATTTCCTGTGATGATGACAACACGGGTGACCAGAGCACATGCACGAAGAGATTTCGCTTTCTCTTCAAGATTTTCTTTACCCGTTTCTTCCACATCCATTTCAATCCATCTCAGGAGTATTGAAATAGATGGAATGGCGACTTTTGTTAATGATTTGCTGGATAACATCCAGAAAATTGTTGTTATTAACAAACAGCTTGTTTTTACTTTATGCCATGTATGATGTGATATCGAAGCATTTCTGTAATGACAACAAGGCTAAAAAGTGTTACCAAAGCTACCAACCCTTTGAAATATGCTGAGCTAAGTCACAGCAGGCTAAATCAACCCTGCCTTGTATCCCTGTCAGCTAGTACTAATGAAGGCAACCATTATTTAGACGTTTACTCATTTGCTTTGTAAGGTTACATCATTTATTGTTTGGTCAAATCAATATGATTATAAATAGCATATACTATAAATAGTATAGATAGCATATGCTATTAGCAGGAAAGCTAAGGCTAGCCAGCTAATCCTATCTGGTCTGGTATCTTGGTCTTCGTCTACTTTTTGAAACAAGAGAAAATAATTACCAAATCTCTGTACAACTTATAAAATAAATCTGTCACACAAATGGGTGACATCATGGTAGTTATGTACCTCTGATATCAATTTAGTGCACTTTCATAGCTACAAATGTCAATTTAATGGGCTCTTTCAAAGACACATAAACAGTTCTTTGTAGTTAAAGTCTCGTGTTTTTAACCAAGCAGTATCTAGCTACTGGCCAATGCAACAGTTAGCCTGATGTAGGATTTCTGAAGGCCTGTTTAACAGTTAAACTAATGGAGGTGGAGGGCTCTGCCCTACTGGCACAGCTTTGGTCCTCACTGCATCAGTTGTCATGACTAAACCCATGGCTTTACTCACCTAGCATCATATCCTGGTGTGGACAATGTGCTGCTACCAGCATGAAGGATGTCTTTATTTGAGCAGACAGCTTACTGAGTGGGTTTTTCTATATTTACAGTATCCAAAAAAGACAGACAGCCTTTAATTCTGAAATGCTTTCAGAATACCAGATTCATCAGGACCTACAGAAGATAATCTTTAAACATGTAAAGTGAATCTAACGCTCTTTCATAACAAAGAACTCATAACACTTCATGACACTTCATTTTTAATAAATCCAGATTATATGAGCTTTACCTGTGGTACAAGAGTAGCAATTTCATTTATTATTCATAACGATCAGTTAGTTATGACACCGACAGGATAAGTCAGGAGCACCTCAGACACCTGAGCTGTTACACAGTAACAGTTTTACAGCTAAATCATCTGTTACACAGCAGCAGACTTCAGACTGAGTTAGACAGCTGTCGGGTTATTTTTATTTGAACAATCTAATCTGTTTATTAAAGGCAAAACTACTGATTGTTTGGTTTGGCTTTTCCCTTTCTCTCCAATAAATACAAAGTCAGTATTTGCTGTAGCTATGGTGTCATTGTAACGAAGAAAACATGGCAACAGGCAGCCTGATAATTCATAATTTGTGGTATTGTTCTTGTTGAATGTCCAGCTTCATAGAAGTGAAATATATGTGTTTATATCTCTCCCTCTGGGTTATTTAAAAGGCCAGTTTATCCAAATTACCAAAGCTGACTACGATGTGAATGCTATGAGGCTTGTAATGATAGAATGTAATAATAAGTAGCTAAATAAAGCCTTTGTGCAAGTTTAATAAGGAAGATCTGTGTTCACTCATTTGCCTTCATTCCCGGGTTTTTGGGCTACTAGTCTATTCTTTACATCGCTTCTGCTTTCCCACGCTGTCAAACTCACTCTCAAAGTCTCCTTCTTCTGCGAGCAAATCAGCGTCTGTTACGCTTTAAATCTCTGTGCTCTTCTGTCATTCTGACTTTTGCATGTGTGTGACCCGCCCCTTAACACATTTCTACCTTATCCTGGCCAGTTAGAGATCCTCAACCAAATCTCCAGGGGTCCTGTCCCACTTCCATTGTTGGCCTCTGCTATGTAGCTTCACCGGAGTCTGTTTTTTAAAAGCTTATTCCTAAAGTCTGTTTTTCAATAAATCATGCTGATTTCGTTCACATAAACTCTCCTTATTGAACTAACATGAGCAATATGTTTGTTTTCCTCTCATCATCATCGTGTTTTTCAGTCACCAGTTGCCACTGGGTAGTTTGTAACATTAGCCCACAATCCAGCAATCACATACAGTGTGGTTTCACAGAAGCAAAATGAAAGACTTGGTGACATTCTTGGTTTGTTTTTTTGTTTGTTTTTTAAAAAAAAACCAATCTGGATGCAATTTGTTCGTGTATTGGTGATTTAGAAAAAAAGCCATAAAGAGAACCTTTAATGACCTGGCTCTTTCTGAACTTTGCAGGCCTGCACATTATACCCATGCTTGAACATGCACAACAGGGGTTGTGAAACTGCAAAAAGTAGATGGATGTGAAAAATGCCACCCAAGCGATAATGAAAGGAAGAAATGCCAGTGTCTGTGCGCATTAGCTAAATGCCTCTGTGTCCACTCATACGAGCGGTAAAGTTTAGAAGACACAAAAAGGCAAAAACAGAAAGTTACCACGGCTTCACACAGAGGCAGATCCCAGATAAAAGAAGCAAAGTAAAAAGAGAGATAACTCATTTTTCTCTCCCACTGAGATTCATCTGTGGACCATGGAAATGTGCTATGCCATCCTTACTGCTTGGCTTGTAGCCCCTAAGCAATACAGGGATTAGAGTAGAATTTCTTCTGTGAGGCTCCCGCTGTACTACGTGGCTGTGATCTAAAGGAATCCATCTCAATGCATTAAGACCCGAGGGAAAGCTCTGCAAGTTGGAGGTAAAAAAAAGAAAAAGAAAAAAGAATTGAGGTGTTTTGTTAAAAAACACACACAAAAAAACCCTCCAGTTGCTACAGTTTTCATGCTATGAGGACGTGGCATTAGAACCCTCTCAGTTTTTGGAGAATGGATTAGTGGAAAAAGTTCCTGTTACCTTCATGATGCCTGACAACTCGATAAGAAAACACAACTGGCTGTATCCATAACATCTGAGGGGGATGATTTCATATTGATTCATTTCCTGTAGCTATAATAATCTGCTGTTATCATGGAGAAGCTGACTGAGGGCACATTCTCCGTCCGGCAATGCTGGCTCCTACCCTGTTACTTAGTAACATAGAAGTGTTGCTGTTGCTTTCTCTGTATGTGTTTGTGGACCATGAGTAGTAATTGTGGTTTTTCTGTTGGTTTGATTTTCCCATAAGCAGCTGAAATGGGTGACACGTATAGGGAGCTAGTTGGACTCAAATCTATCAGCTCACCTTGACTTCTGGACCACGGAAACACAAGCCACTGTGACGCACAGCCAAACTAGCAGGGTGCTGAAAATTCGAACAACTGTTTTGGCACTCTCACTCTCTCCCCGCAATGCTGTTTCTCGTTATCTTCCCGTGTTAATCCCGAGATCTGCTCATTAAACAGAGCAAGAACATCCACACACTGTCAGCAGCTCCACGGGAACAAAGTGCTGACACACTGGGAAGCATTCACACGCGAAGACGCCGCGCCACACATACACAAAAAAGCATTTCTCATTCCCTCGCCACGCGTGTGTCGCCCGCGCCTCGGACTCATTTCATCTTCAATCACACGCTGAAACGCCTCATATTTCCAATATGATAGCACGTGGCATTTTGCTAATCAATTTTTCATACTTGACAGTCTGTATAAACATGCCGAAGGCCAATATTTTCACAGCGATTCATGTTGGCCTGACATGTCACCACTTGTGTATTTGTGTGTATCTGTGCAGTTACGTTTTTGAGTCACTGCTCATGAAAGTCTGTTTTTAGTTCCGCTTAAAATCTGTTTGGGACACGAATTAGAATTTCACCCCCAAAAAACATAAACAAATGCAATATGTATGTTTGGCCAGAGAAAGCTGTCAGACCTGATCTCCATCCAGACCCCGCAGTGTTCATGGGAGCATGTCGCGGCTTCTTTTAAATTCATGCATTTCTTATGCGCTGGTCAAACTTCTACAGAGCTGTTCACTTCAAAAATGTCCGTGTTTCCCCCCCAATCGTTTACTATAAAAGAGTTTCACACAAGACGTCGCCTTGCACAACTACCCGTCCCCACACAATCGCTTCTAGTCTACTCACAACACTAAGTGACATATATTTTGCACGAGGATATGGGTGGGAACCCTTGACACAAGAATATATCCATATGCACAGTCATGAATGCAGCCAAAACAGATACAGAATGCACGCACTGAAGCTGCAGCACTGATTATAAAGTATGAGCTCATAATTTCAGGCCTGCTGCAAAGAGAGCATCCTTTTGTTCTTGTAGTTTTATTAATTCATTGAATCGGAGGCGAGCTCCACAAGCTGCACAAAGCATAATTTGCTATGCAGTGTGCTAGCAGCAGGAGCGTAACTTAGAATAGAGTTACATTTCCCTGCTGTCCTTCACAACAGCAAAGCCTGCAGCTCAGTTATTTTTGATTTCTTTTTTTCATTTTTTTGGGAAATCATGAGAGGAGAGCTGGAGAGCTAAAGAGAGCGAGAGAAACTGCCTAAACTCAGCGCGCCTCTGATGTTCATCACTTATCAGAAGATGGAGGTTAAATGAAGGAGGAACAAATTATTACCAGCTAGTGAAGAGGAAAGAGTGAGCTGTTAGCAGAGGATTAGAAAAACAGCATGTACCGCCTTACACAATTTCCCAGACAGTAGTATAAAAAAAGAAAGAAAAAGAAATGAAACTTCTCCACATTTCTGTCTTGCACACTTTGGGCTAACCTTCTCTTCACTTTCTGCTTCTTTCAGCCGATTTTCTCTTCTCTGCTGGCCCGAGGTTATGGGCAGAGTGCCAACAGAGTGTGTAAACTTGACTCTTAAAAAATCCAATCCGTTAAATATGCTTATGGCATGCAGTCAGCCTGAGCATATATGATTTTGCAGACAGAGAACAGGTTCATGAAATCACTTTTGAAATAAACTAGAAGATTAGAACTAAAAGAACTAGAAGAATTAAAGTGCAGCAAGCGTGAGCGCCATTCATCTAATTAGTCCCATCTCTTAAATCTATACCCATAAAAGCTGATGCCTGAGATCAGAGCTCGCTGTGGACTCACCAGATTGTGAACTCCATACCCCCTCCCTTGCCCTTGTCTGCAGCCTTTTTATCTTGATTTTTTTCCTAGCTTGGCATCAGCGATTTCCTGTACTGTACTTCACAAGTGCAAGTTTCAAGCTGAGACAAAGTTGCTCCTGATGAAATGGCTTCACACAAAATTTCCCAGCAGTAGCCTTTAAAGAGCAGGAGGACGACGGGATGAGAACCTGCCTCACTTTCGGTAAGCATATCCCGCAGTCTCGGTCTGTTTACCTCGAGAAGTAACGAGACGATGCCATCCAAAGTCCTCGCTTGGGGGTGTGGTATCACACTGTTTCCAGGGGAATTGTTACCATTTAGCCAGGAAGCATTTGCTGGAAACTGCGAATGCTATCAGACACTATGAACTGGAATCCAATGAGATGGTTCTCGACTTGAGGTGCCCCTGGCTGTCGCTTCAAGTTATGTCTGTATGCCTAGATACAATCCTGGCTTAATGGGATCAATTAAGCCCAGTCTTTAAAAGAAGTTCACCTCAAAATGATTCAACTCTGAACTGTTTATATCATTTAGTGTTTAGTCTAGTGCCTTCATCTCTCCAAAAA
This sequence comes from Simochromis diagramma, assembly GCF_900408965.1. Taxonomy (NCBI): domain Eukaryota; kingdom Metazoa; phylum Chordata; class Actinopteri; order Cichliformes; family Cichlidae; genus Simochromis; species Simochromis diagramma. The sequence continues at coordinate 17,321,445 of NW_024387523.1, read as the reverse complement.
GTTTCCTGTGTTTACAGCATATTGAAGCACAGTCAAAAGACAAAAAGACGTTTGGCTGGAACCTCTGCACAACAGCATGCAATGATATAGCCGCAAGAGATTCTTTTGTTTTGAGTCTAGAGACTCTCAAAGCTGGAAAAGCTCTCATATCACTCAATAAAGGTGAAGCTGAAATAGAGAATGCACTTCCAGTGAAATTGGGCGCAGCACAAAGTACATTCCAACACTTTGAATGTGTTACAGGCTTTTGTATTGGTGCACTTTCAAGTTTAAAGTGCTGTGCATGTGTATTTTCATCTGTCCAACCTTGAATTAGGCTTGGTAACGAATATGCAGCCTCCCGTAATACACAGTGGGAATTTCAAGCGATTAATATATAAGTTAGGTGATGTAAATGGAATTACAGAGAAGTGCGCACATTCTGACTCCAAGAGTAAAAAAAATATTTAAAAAAAAATTAAAAAGAGCAAATACTAAAAGGCTTATGCATCATTAGCAGCATTAATTTGTTCAGGTTAAAGGTTGTGTTCATGAGTAGCACATGCTGTAGTCGTTTGCCTAATGTAGCATGTCTGGATTTGGTGGATTTTACAGCCTAGCCGGCACCACCTGAGACTGTTTTATGGTTGATAAAGCCTGCAGCTTGAAAAATTGAACATATATTTCAGTCGATGAACTTAAAGTCAAAAGAAATTAACGAGACAACTGATTAAGTCTGCCTCAAAATGAAATGTTGGTGTTGTGATGAGGGTGGGTTGCAGGGATGTACGGCAAGCTGAAATTGTGTGTGTCTTTTATGAGATTAGAGGGACAGAAGTGTACTTTTAACCCACCGTTTGATGTGGGTGGGCATTCAACTAACCTGCCAGGGTATGTAACTAAACTTGACTTTGTGGCCTGCCTGAACTGTAACCCGCTAAACTATATAGGTGGGGTGACACTGATAAATACCGCTTTCATAGTTTCACTGATCACTCAAAGCAACACCTCTCTGTTTCATACACACTCATATAAAGCACTTGACCTTTAGTTGTTTTGTCTATTTTGCTTTCACACCCGCAGTCAATTACGAATCACCAGTTCACTAAACGTGCATCTGCCACGACCCCCAACTGGTAGCTGCCCCTCACTAATCCTGGTTCTGCCAGAGGTTTCTTCTTGTTAAAAGGGAGGTTTTCCTTCCCACTATCACCAAATCGCTTACGCAGGGAGGTTGTCTGATTGTTGGGGTTTCTCTGTATTATTTAGGGACTTGGGTCTGCTATCAGTGTTTGGGGTTTTTTTGGACTATATTATATTGCATCTTTATTTATATCTGGATTTATTTGTGATTATACTTTTGTTCTTCTATGCCTAGTTCTTTGATGTTTAGTGTTATTTCCCTCTGTGCTTCCTAGTTTAATTATCTAGTTATCTAGTTTCTTTTGCTTGCTTAATTATTTGGTCTTTTCCTTTTGTGTCCAGGTTGTCGTACTGTCTCCCTGTGTCCCTCGCTCTCTCTGTAGTATTGTATAGTAATCCATAATGCAGCGTTTTACACATCCAACAGCTACAAAAACATGAACCAGCCCCAGAATGATCATGGGAGGAGACACATATCCCTTTGGGGTCGTGTCAGGAAGGGCATCTAGTGTAAAATTCTGGTAAACCTAACATACAGAGTAACCTGCTATAGTGACCCCATGTAAATAAAGGAGCAGGAATATTATATTATAAGATTCTTCTTTTAAAAATATTAGTCAGCTTGTGAAAACTAACTCATGCCAGTTTTTAACTAGATGATGCAATAAAATATGCTAGTTACAGCTGCAAGTTTAACTAGCAATCTGACTCATCCGCTAAAAATTAAGGTCTCAATGTGTCAAAGATGACTACAGATTTTCAGCTGTCAACGTGTGACTGATATCACACACTCACACTGGCTACAAGCCATTTGCGAAGGGAAAGCTTGACAGGTGGTTGCAACAGTATAAGAAGCTGAACAGTCAGTTGGTTGTTGAGAAAACTATTCAAGTATCTGCCAATTCCTTAAAGTAGTGATTCCTTGAAAAGTAGTTTGATTGAGCTTTACAGCTATGCAGCTGATATAAACTCTGAAGTAAATGGGCAAAAATGTCTTTGTGTCAGTTAGAGTGGTATAGCATGGATTAGAAAATACGCACACACACAAATAAATATCGTCTTTCAAAACATAAAGCTATGATTTCTCAGGCCCTGTGTGGCAGCCTGGCCTCACAGTAAAACCTAGGATCAGATCTCAAAGGTCCCACTGAAAGGGTGAGTGGAACGAAAGCACTCCTGTGTTTAAGAGGCTCATGCAGCCACGGCTGGATGGCCACAGACACGCACTGAAGTCCAGTGACATACTCATAGTCTCTAATTAGCTACGATACTCTGCTGTAAAGGGCAAAGCTGTCTGCTGGCTTTCGGGTATTACATGCCTCCGATAACCTTCCATTCATCAGCGTTGGGGGGGGGAGTGACGAACGGAGTGATTGCATCACACCCACAAACACTGCAGCAGTGAATGGAGCGTTGCGTTTTGCTGTATTTGACTTCGCGAGGCTGTTTTTCTATGCATCTGCGCCTGTGTGTCATATTGTTCACTGGCTGGTCTTACTGTGGCTGTTCACACTGTGTCATCATGTCATATTGCGTGAGTCATCTCTGCGAGGGGATCCAGACACGTCGGACAATTCAGAGCCAAATAAAAAAATCGTACTCTTCGCTTTTCACAAAGCACTTTCATCACACTTTTCACTCTTATAAGCAACCCCCTCCCCCTTCTTTAATTCTGTCCCTTTCAGACAGAGACACCTGACCGAAATCCCACCATTCCCTCTCACCTGCGCTGCACTCAGAGGTAAAAATGTAGAAATGAGACGATCGATTGATAGCAATTGCGTCTAAAAGGGACCATTGGTGTGTAAAGAGAGAGAATGGCGGGCGTGTAATGGAGACGGAGAGGGAGTTAGGATGCACATGTAGACGAGGAGGCCGGGGAGAGTCAGAGAAAATTGATTGTGCGGCAGTACGACGGTGAGCGATTTTCAATGAGAAAGAAACAGAGTGAATTGACTTTAGATCAACTTCTGCATAGAGATGATGGACTAATGCTGCCAGATATTACCATACTGTAAATGATTACCATATCAAGCAAGAGTACTACAGAGCAAGACGCAATCAGTCTTCTCTACAGTAGGCTCCGGTCCACACACACAGACACACACAGACACACACCAGGTATCAGTGGAGCGTATACAGTAGATGAGCTGGATGCTGCGATGGGCTTAAAGCTCAACGAACTGCAAGCTCTCAACTCTTTCTATCTCCTGTCTGAACAGATGGCAACACCGCAAAGCCCCACTCTCATCTATCATTCACCATTCACTTAGCCAGCCAGTGCATAGGTGTGTCTGTGTTTGTCCACACTGTATTTCTTAGGTGAAGTGATACCGAGTTTACTGGCTGTCAAACGGGTCCTCAAGCTGAAACTCTGCTGCATTTCCTATTTAAAATGCTCCTGTAAGCACTCAGCCTCACCTACAAAACACACATAAGCACGACCGATAGTTGCAGATCACGTCTTTCTGCAAAGAGCGTTAGTTAAACGTATCGTGGGATGATGGATGCCATGTGTCCACTGTGATTGCCGTGAACACTGCGGCACAGTGTTGTTGATGCTTGTCAAAACTCCTCCAGTATTCTGTCTACTCCCTCTGCCCTTCTGAAGCACTGGAGGAAGGGAAGGGCAGATGTGTAGTTAGTGTCCCTGCTCATCATCGCTCCCTGTCTCTCTCTTTTTCCTTGTAGTCATTTCTGGGAGTTTGGAGCGCCCCGGGCAAAAAACGCTGAAACCATCTGCTCTGCTAAGTCTGCATCTCCACTCGGCTTTTGCTTCTCCGTCTCTCTCTCTCTTTGGTATTTTCACCTTTCTTTTCCCTTTCCCTTTCATGAAGCCCTTTGCTACACTAATGCCAAATTGTGCTTTGTCTTAACCACGAATACAAATGAAAATTCAAGCATTGTCATCAGAAAAATTAAGCCATATTAACATTTCCTCTAATTAAAATATGTTAGCTGAGTCTTAGGTTTCAATTTAATAAATAGCTTTGAAGCTTTGCTGGTGCTAATGAAGGAGATTTTTCACAGGATAAATGTTGTCCCGTTATCATTCATCCCAAACCCTGCCAAACCTTTGTTTTCTTGGCCATTTGCTTACAGTAGCAAGTAGTGGTGAACTCAAAAGTCTGGCTTGCGTTAAATGATCTCAGTTATCTGAATATCAGTTTCTGAAAGAAATCACGCAAGATGTTGCCAGCTTCTGATGTCACATACCTTCTGTCAGCCTAAAGAGAAAAGCTAGCTAAATGCTCATGCTAACAGTAACAGAGGCCTGTCTGGGTTTTACACCTGCTGTGTTTTTAAACCTTTCTCAAGCAGCCTCTGCTACATGACAGCTTCCTGTTATATTTCCAGACCAACAGCCTCAACCCCCAGTCAAGGTGTTTGGTGTTAAACCTGACAGCTTAGAGCTGCTATCTTAAAATGCATCTATGAGATAGATGTAGCCACTTTGATGTCACCCAGTGGCTTGTAGCTATTTTCACAGCTGCCATTTATTATTTTTTGAGTCAAATATAAGATTATAATTTATAATCTTATTTACTGCTACAGCCCACAGATACAGACACCTGCTAATTAGTGCTCAGTAACAAGCTAATAAAAAATTCAGAATTTCACTCACCAAAACTGGAGCACCAACTTCTTGGATGGGCTGTACTTCACAGCTAGCCATTTCACATGTCACTCCACTGAAAATGCTCCAAAACCAACTAAACATGGCTGAGAGGTCAACAGCAGATAGCTGTTCATGTTGGCACAGTTATGAATTAAAATGGCCATGTTAACGTTAATGTGCAACCAAACCCAGAAAGCTCAATTAAAAACAAATTCCCACACTTCCTGCTCTGAAAGATTTTACAGAGAGAAATTAGCTATAGCAGACAAACATATGGTTTGGGGGCCCGAATCAGCCCGTTCCACTGCTTGGCTTTGGAACAGGAGTGCATACATTTTAGACTAAAAAAATGACACAACGTACCTGTTTTATCCATCTTTTTTATATATTACATTAAGATATCGCCAGTATTAATGTTGCAGTTCTTACACTGTTTGGCTCTAGAGGTGATAGTTGTGATTTACTGCTATATAAATTAAACTGAATATGAAGTGTATTGGTCCACTTAGGATCAAAGTGGAGTCTACATGGCCAACAATATAAAATGTGTTGACATAGAGCCCAAATAAGCCATTTTTGTGTCAGGCTGTAAATATGTCATTGGCCATTGTAACATTTGGGTCTCTGAAGACTGTCATGCCTTTTGCATTTTCCATTAACCCTTTATCACCCGAGCATCATACCTGCTACTTTGGCTGTAAAACAATTCTCATCCTTCAGAAACCATTTTAATTTTCTGTCTAGCCCAAAATGGTAGAGGAGTTAAAGTAAAGAGACACGCATATGGTCAAATCTAGGCAGAGCTGATTTTTCTCTGTGCGTTCGGAGGGCAGTGCCATGCGAATGTGTTGAATATGAATGCTTTGTGCTACTGTGATATCCCCATAAAGCTCGTCTATTCTTCTCCGAAACCACTTGAACCACTTCTTTTTCTCAAGACCAAACAGTAACTGAGATATGATCATTTAAAGAGTGCTTGTACTCTGCAGTTATGATGGGTAATTCCAGATAATGTAATGTAATGAATGTAAATAGATAATGAAATCTGTTCACGTTTGCTTAGCCTTTTTTTTTTTTTTTACAGTAAATGCTAGTTGCCTGCAGTATAGGCGTGTTAATGGGAAAAAATCTCTTATAATCAAACCTTTTGGCTGCTTTGGGCAAACAGCTGTAGCTTCCAGGCTATTGCAAATCCAGATTTATGAATGCAGATTTTAAGACAAAGTGAGCACTATGTATCTCTATAACAGAAAACCAATGAAGCACATTGTTTGATTCATTGCAACAGGGGAACTGCTCTCCAGTAAACTCTTTTCCAAACTGGATTAAGTCAAACAACCCTGCGTCTGTCCCATTTAACCAGTCTATTCATTAGCTAATTACAATAAATGGCCACTTAGCCAAATCAATTCGAAAAAGACTGCTGCTCCACCAAAGTCCAGCTCTCTCCCCATGGATCACTTTATTGTGGAGCAGGAGCCTGACAGAGCAGCTGCCTGGACCCAGACTTCTCCCTATGTGACGATTCGGGGTATGTCTTCTTTTGATTCCTGGAGAACTTTGTTTTGATTTTTTTAAATGTAAATTTATTAATTCAGAGATCTAAGGCTTGGATATTACTGTGTGGGTGACTCACTCTCACTCACACACATAAACAGCAATAATATATTCATCAAAAAATATTGCATGGTGCTGTAGGAACAGTATCACAGGCTTCTGTCAGCAAACAAACTGCAGTACTCTGACAATGCTTCAATTCATGCCACTGCATGACCCAGAAGCGCAAATATGCGCGTTTCAACTACACCAAGGTTGCAGTACAAAACATTCAATTCAAACATATGTTTTAAAATAGAGATGCCGAACAAAAGCAGCATGCCTGGTTTCTGTGTTAGAATTACCTGTACCAGAAAAAATAAACAGTGAACAATGAGACAAAGCAATTCTCTGTACAGATGAAATCCTTTTTTCATAATATTCACCAGCGTCAACAGGAAGTTACTCACACTCCCCATTGTATTGTATGTTAGACAAATATGAAGTACATTAAATAGAATTATTTCAGATCGGATGCCATTGGTCATTAAACATTTAATGCTAAATTTTTCAGAAAAAAAAGATGGCAAACCCTCAAGATCAAGATGATGATGTTGATACATAATGTGGGAGTTAATTGTCACAGTATCTTTATATGGTAAATGGTAAATGGCCTGTATTTGTATAGCGCTTTACTAGTCCCTAAGGACCCCAAAGCGCTTTACACATCCAGTCATCCACCCATTCACACACACATTCACACACTGGTGATGGCAAGCTACATTGTAGCCACAGCCACCCTGGGGCGCACTGACAGAGGTGAGGTAGTTGTTGGCTGCATTTTGTGTATGTTTGAAGTATCAGAATCAGAATCAGAAGATTCTGATTCTGATACTTCAAACATAGTTGTTGGCTGCATTTTGTGTATGTTTGAAGTATGCAAACTAATAGTCAGATACATGATTTAACACCCAAGAGTAAAACATGAAAACAGTGAGAATTTCAGATATAGTATATAACCTTTCTGTCATCGTTGTATTTTTTACTCAGTTGTATATAGTATTTGTATTTGTATTCTATTTTTATCTTATTGTATATTTATTTTATTTTATTCTACTGTATATAGTATTTTATTCTATTCTGTACAGTTGTGTACTGTATTTATTCTTATTGTATTCTAATTTTTGCCTCATAACTTTTGCACTGTCCACTTCCTGCTGTGACAAAACAAATTTCCCACGTGTGGGACTAATAAAGGTTATCTTATCTTATCTTATCTTATCTTATCTTTAAAAGAGCCTAATTTTCACTAGAGTGAAACATCGAGATATGCTTTGCTGTAACTAGGTAAATGTCATTAATCTATTTAACAAACGAAGAAAATCAATGTAGCTGTAGTCAGTTGGACTTACTCAGAGTTACTCAGTGAAAGGCTGATGCACCAAATGTTGCCTCTATGAGGCAACAAACACTCCCAGCAGGTAGACAGGCAGTCAGAAGCTGCCTTGGCTACCCTCGAGATATCACTGCTGAACCATTTTCCCCAGATAGCAGCAGATCAAGAGCAGTTTTATAGATAAGAATATATTAATTGTTATGTCTATCCAATGACAGACCCGAGCAAGCCATGTACAGTGGTGGGTAAGAGCTTTAATGTTCGTGTCTTGATGCATGCTTAATAATCCAGGTATGTAAATCCCAAAAGGTTGATTCTGTTCATCTGGATGTAGCGTTTTCAGTGGAATAAACATTTTGTCACTCATCCAAGTGACTTCTTTAGTCTGGGGAAACCTGCAGTCAGCTCACTCTTATAAAGAGAGACTGAGACTGAAGAAGTCACTTGGATGAGTGACGAAGTGTTTCTCAGACTGAAAACGCTACGTCCTGATGAACAGAATCAACCTTTTGGGATTAAAGGTTCGTAATAAATCTCAGTGTTCCATCATAGCCAGAATCTGGTATATAAAAGAGTTGAGACGACACATGGATATAAATAATCATCATTCAGCACAGACATTAAGGTGGAAACAAGGCTTGATTCTAAAGTAAAAACAAAGTCTCAATTGAAGTTTTCTCATGACTTGCTAGATGTGAGGTGTAAAATAAATAAATATTAGTTCCTAAGCAGATTTTGATTATGCCTTTGAGAGCTCCAGTGGTTTAGTTTTGTCGGTATTCAAAACAAGTCTTCAGTTACACAGGCATTGTATGGTATTAAAAGCTGATTATAGCTGATAGAGAACCGAGTTATGTGTAGGTACAGAGCAGTATGTCACCATAAAATATGCATAAAAATGAAAGTTTGCTGTGATGGTATTATGATCGATTGTTTTATGTAAAAACAAAGTACTTTATAGTGGTCCTAGAAATAATCCCTGGGGGACTCCTTTTCTGTTTTTTGGACCATCCTGCTGCACTAACAAGCCTTTGCTTTAAAAATTGATGATCCACTATGTCAAATTCCTTGGCTAGAGTAAAAAGAATGGCAATACAGTTTTGTTTGATGTCTACTGAATCGATAAAAGTAGTTGTTCTGTATTTTTTCCTGACAAAAGTCAATTAAAATCGTAAATACAAACAGGGAGCTCTTTCGGTTGTTCAATAACAAGGGTTTCTATGATGTTAACAAGAGTAGATAATTTGGAGGGGGGCCTTTTAACAGAGGATGAGGAAAAACACATTTCCATATGGTTGTAATTTCATTGGTATCGAGAGAAAGATTAAAAAGATAAGTAACTGGAGAAGCAGTACTATCATCTGCTAGTTTTAAAAAGAGAGACTCCAAATCATCAGAGCCTGCTGAATTTCTAGTATCTAAAGGTATGAGGGATTTGTGCACCTCTGATCTCATATCAGCTATGCGATCAATTCTTTCCCAATCAAAGTGGAACAGGTTGTGAACAAAGCCTTGTTCAGAGTAATGTTTCATGTCTTGCTCGAAGATGAGCCGTGGTTTAGTTTTGAGAATTCTGTTTTTTCTGAATGTTGCAACAAGACAGCGGCCACTAATATAATTTGAAAAAACTGAAACAGTGTTAAATTATGAAAGGCTTGTGATAGTTTGTGAATGATTAAAGATCAGGTTTGGTTAGACTGACAACATTATTTATTGATGTACAGAATTCAATTTGAGGTATTTGGCGGTTAGACCCTGATGGCCCAGCACATCAGAACAGAATCCGAGTGGTAATAGGGATTAGGGCAGGACCCCCTGGAGTCTAGACACTGGAGGTGGAGATTAAGATGGAGGCTTAAATGGAGCCTTAGTGATGAGATACAGTGATGGGGAGGAGGTGGGTTGCAGGAAGGCGACTGCAAGGAAGAATGACAAATGCACAGGAAGATTTAAAGTACGCAGAATGAAGTCTGATTTTCCCGAAGAAGACCAGCAGAAAGCTGATTGGACTACACCTGTGATGTCACAGTCAGCTTGACAGTGTGGGAAAGTGGAAGTGATGTAAAGCTTAGATTAGCTGCCAGCACCTGGGAAGCAGACAGATGAGTGACTGCAGATCTTCCTTATTGAACTGATGCATAAGCTTCATTATACCCATCAATACTAAATATCTTTATTTGATGTGTTCAGTGACACTTCAGATAAATTAATAAGTGGCATGTACCAAATCACGTAGCACACCTATGTTAGCACATAAACAACACATACAAGTAACTAAAGCCTGATCTAGATTTAGAATCAGGAGCAGTGGAATTGGAATCTGGATTGGGTTTAACACTACATTACTAGAAATAAGAAGTAACACCTCTATTTTTCTAGAGCATTACTTTATTAAAAGAAAAAAGATTCAGGTTATTATGAAATATTTTGATATTATTTCTCTATAATAATTAACATATTCAGGAGTTTTTTTGTTTGCATCTGCTTGTGTTTTCACATTGAAAAGCTAATGTCTGAGGTTAGGTTGGGAGTCCAAGATCACAACTTCACAACTTTGAGGAAAGTGCATGTGAGGGACACAACTGTGATATGAGTCTGTCTCACACCTCCTCCATCTACTGGCATTAACAGGTTGGAAATGTCTCTGTGGTCTTTCTCCCTCAGCCACCCATGATCCCCTTTTTTTTTAACTTCCTAATTTCTCTATTTACTCTATCTATAAGCATAGATATGGAAAATCTTCATGAGATGGATGATGATTACAGATGGTTAGCTTCTATGCCACATAGGTTTGCCAGAGGATATTTTGCTAATTCAGTGTGATCTACTGGTGGGATGGGGATGTCACTAAGATCAGTCTTAACCAACTAGTCACAGCTCATTGCTTGAATTTCCTTTAAGCATAATGTAAAAGAACAGGGAAAATCTTTTCAGAAGTTTTCTTTTAATTCAAATACCACGCTAAACATTTAACAGAATATGTGACTGTTTTTGCACATATGCTCGATAATCCGTGATGTAATACTGAAATGAGCATGTCAAACCACTCGAATCTGAAGCAAAAGGTCACACAAAGCATTAGAAATGCATCATGGGTTTTTGCGATCCTCTGTAAATGCTCTGCAAATGGCAACAGAGACAAAATATGTCAAATGATAAGCAATTTCCACCGTTGCTACATCGCTCATCTCTGTCCAGATAGAGCACAATCTGTTTTCCCAACTGAGCAAACAGGCCAAATCAGTGCATGTAAAACACACATGTGCCCAGAAATGTCCACACACATTGAGCCGGATAAACAAAAACATAGCCATCAACACACATGCATGCATAAGCGTATAATGCACAAACTAGATGTACAAGGCGAAAGACCTGAAACTACTTTCGCACAGTCTAAACTGTAGCATGGGAGCTGTATCGGCAGAGATTGGTAATAAAACTTTCTCGTACTCGATGGAGTCTGCGAGAGTGTGCCTGTGCATGGGAGTGTGTACTATTTGCTGCTCTCAGCGGTGTGGTAGGTCTGATTTGTAGCTGTAATATCGACAGCCACGGCCTTGGAATGAGGTCTTTCCTTCAGGGAACTCTCCTACCCTTTTGTGCCTGTGCAAAAATGCTCACACACAAAATAAACATCAGCACATCCACACAAAAGGCTTATAATAATATAGTTTGGACATTTCCACTGCTGCCATCCAGCTTCACAATGTGCACAACTAGAAGGTGCAATTACTGTTACCTTTATTTTACCAGGAAATCCCACTGAGATCACAGTCTTTTTTACAAGAGAGACCTGGCCAAGTTAGCAGATGTTAAAGTAGTTTAAAAATGGTTTCAAAGATTTTAAAAAATAACTGTCAACAATATGTGAAGACTTGACAGGCATGTTTTAAGCTGTATAGATATTTACTGAAGTTGCATGTTAGCGTGCCATACCCTTGAATGCAACCAACCCAAGATACCTGAATCAATGTAACTAATACTCAATGCAATTATGGAAGGAGATGGCCAAAGCTCTTAGCAAAGCAAGTGGAAGATTAATGGCATAGCTGACCTCTTGCTGCACTTGAGCTCCTCTGCACATGGCTCACGATATACCCTTCCACAGCCACCAGCATCAGGTGACACTAAAGACCAAAGGTCTGATCCTCGCAGTGCTTAATATTTATCATCAGTAGTGTTTCCTGATGAAGTGACTACTGACAGAAGCAGCAGAAATTAATTCTGAAATGCACGACGCTATACTCTGCTAATATTCAGCTAAATGCTGCAAAACCGATCAAACGGTGCTTTACATGTGAAATGCATAATAATCCAAAGCATACTGCAAAATCAACCCAAGAGTTTCAAAAGGCAACCAAACAGATTATGCTTTTCAGTTACTGAAGACAGAAATGCAAAGAGAGAAACACAAATAAGGAGCAGCTAGAGATGGCTGCAGTAAAGGCTTAGCAGGGAGGAAACAGTATTTGATGATGTCCATGGGCTCTAGACTCCAGGCAGTCATTTACTGCCAAGGATTTTCATCCAAGTGTTAAAACTAATCCTTATATTTAAAATTATTTTAGTTTGCCCAATTAATGTTGAGCCTCTGAAAATGGGGAACTGTGTATGAAAATGGCTGTAATTCCTAAACAGCTAATGCAAAAAGGTTAAAAATCCACAGAGACAAAACTACAAAAATTGAGTATAGTCCTAGCTGCAACTCCAAATAATCCATCCAGCCATTCTCTTCTATGTATGCATCTACAGCAGGGCTAACACAGAAGGACAGACAACCATTCAACCTTACATTCAAATCTGGATTCCAACCCAGGCCCTTCTTACTGCGTTTCACCACTGCAAACCACCACAGCACTGTTCTGCCCAACTCCACATCACATTTACAGACAATCATATTTCTAATTCGTCAGTAACATCCTAAAGTTAGAAACGTACAAGTTAAAAGTACAGGGGTTAGGACTCAGGGCACACATTAAAAGAACACGAGGACAGCACGCACCTTTCACACTTGGGTTTTGATGCAGAATTGACCACAGAGACTATCAGAATGGAGCGCACATTTAGCTTTAACACCTTGTAAATCAGAGAGGCCTTGGAGGGTGATGCACTTGCGCTCTGCAGATGTCCGCACCTCTCTCGCGCCTTGTTCCACTACTGACACATTGGCCAATTAAGCTTCCAAACTCTGACACTCAAACTACCTGCTTTTAAGAGGACCTAGGGTATTTTTTCAGCGTTTGTCACGCACACAGGATTTAACATCCTGGCATTTCTGTCAGGCAGTAGATGGAGTCCTGTTTGACTCTGCAGCTGCAGACTCCTTAAAAGGTATGAGACGGCAAAAGACAGCACACTTTTCTTTCCCTCACTTAATTTCTGTGCAGTGTGGCAAAAGAGAGACTTAAAAGAGGGTTTTTCATAGCCCCTGTTTTTTCTTCAGTGTTCTCTGGAGTCACTTTAAAACATATTGAGCTTTTTGCTATCCGCGCACCAAGCCCCATCCATGAAGCTCAGCCAATCTACAGAGAGAAAATAAAAGCAGTTGTTGTGACTCCAAATGGCTCATCCTCACTCACAATCAAGTTGGAGGAAAGAAAAGCAAAGTCATCTTCAGCTAAGGAGAATGAATCCAAGTTGTCAGTGAAATAAAATCACATAAGAGGAAAAGATTTTGGGACACTTTGGCTACAAATCTTTTATATTTTTCTCTTTTTAATTGGATAATGGTACATACATTTAAAGTAATGCTGTGGCGCGGGTGTGGTCTCTGGTCAACTGCAAAGGAGGGGTGGCACAGTGAGCTCCCGGGGCGGCGCGGAGGCGGGGCTGAACAGGTGTTTGGGACGGATGACTGATTGTGACTTGTCTTATGTTTCAGTGACAGTCGAGGAAGCGAGCCGAGCGACTGCTTAGCGGGAGTGTCTGTGTCCCGTGCGTTTAAGCCGAAACCACAGTTATAATAAAAGAAGTGTGTGTCACCATACCCACGGTGTGTGTGTGCGTGTGTTGGGGTCCGACGCCACAAATGCGCTTTTTGAAGTAATGCACTAAATTTGTTGTTCTATCGAAGAGAATAAGTAGACATGTTGCACTCATGAAACTGTCCCAGGGTTTTAATTTTCCTGAAAAATTTGATTGAGTGAAGGCAAACCACGATGGCTCAGCTGATATAGGGCACATTATGGAAGCTTCCAGAAGCTGCTTTGTAACAAACCTCCAGGCTTGTGCTTTTCATCTATGCATGAGGAAGGATGGGGAGGTCCCAGAACAGAACCACCTCACCACAGACTGTACAAATTTCAGCAGAAGGAAATAATCTTAATGACAGAATTAGATGTATTTAAAGTAAGTAGCTAATGCTAATTTACACCTGGGTAAGACTATTAAGACAGTATTCATTGGTAAAAGGATAAATTCTTACAAAGTACTTTCACCTCTGAGTTGTAAGGGCGGGCGTTGACACCAAAGTTTGTCGAAATGATAACTTGAGAATAAGGCAAAGTAGGATTTTCAAATTAATATCATAGCTGCATCTAGTAAAAATCTCAGATGAGTTTATATCTCAGTGATCTCGACCTCAAGGTCAAGGTCATGCGATAACTTAAGGATTTTCAAATTTATACCATGGGTGCCTTATTAGGAGGCACTGGCTGCCATTAGTATTTTTTATTCTGCCCAAGCTCTCAAAGTGCTCTATACAATATTTTTCATTCAACATATGTTCAAACAAGCACCCAACACGCCGATCAACAAGTAGAGAGGCCTAGAATGCCACGCAGACTGGAATATCCAGATCAGGCCGCCAACATTCTGATTTGTAGATGCCCTCCTCGACTTCTTGAGCCACAGATACCCCATTATCACGTAAGGATATATTTTTAGCTCTTACATGCCGTCCGTCCTTCAGGGGGCACACACTCATGATGGTAATCATTATTTTGCACTACAAAGTACAGGCGTACAAAGTATTTCAAACAAAATCCTATGACTTCCAGGTGGCTAGCTAAGGCTGATTGACAGGTCTATTCATTTTCATCTCAGATGAAAACAGCAGAAGGGGGATGAAAAGGCCAGAAGATCCAGGAGTATTTCAGAAATACGGACACCATCAAAAATTTGGTTCACATGTGACAAATCCTGCCAAACGGGGGAGACACAAAGAAATAAAGACGGCGAATGATTGACACGCACTGGCAAACCATTCCGGTAGGTTATCAGAAACACACCGAGCATCTGCAGCAGGTGTATGTCTGTGAGCGTGTCTGCAGCTACAGTGATGTGAGCACGCGTGTGTGCACGTGTGAGAATGACCGCTCGAGTGCGCACATTCACGCAGGATTATAGAAATGCTGGATTATTTTCTGTGCGTCTTGAAGAAGCTCTTTTAAATCCTTAAATGAACAGTCAAGGAGAGGACAGCAGCTCACAAAGAATTGGAGATGAAGTGGTTTCCTTGGAATTGTTCTCAAGCTACACAAGATTTTCTATTAATGCTGAGGCAACAAAACTGGCCTCCAGTTTTCCAAAAAAGAGATACTTTGTGGAATCAATCAGCTGTTAAAAATGAACAAATCCGCTGGGTATATTTGTCAATATTTGTTTTGGGTGACAGCGCTTTTTTGTCGAGTAAAAGTGTTGGTTTGTGCACGTGCTGAAGCACAAAAGAAAGATGTGCGTATATGAGAGTGTGCGTGTGCGCCATCAACTGTGTGGGCCCTGACACCCAGCAGTAAACAGTCGAGGTAAAATCCAGATGAGTGAGCACAGCAGCCTGTTAGACTGTTGATAAAGGAGGAACCTTCCTTTAGAACACAAGAGCAACAAAACATCAAGACTCTCCCTCTCGCTTCTTCCTCTCTCTCAACATCTTTCCATCTCCCTCTGGCCCAGTAGCTGCCACTAACTGAGAATGCCAATGGAAAAATTGAAAGAGCAAAAAGATGAAGAGAGATGGAGAGTAGAAATGCAACAGCACACAAAATTCACAGTTTGGTAGATTTTTGCTGGAGATATTAAAGTTCTGATTTTGAAAAAAGACCCCTTTAGGCTTAATTCTTACTGTTAACAGTGCTTAAATGGGGGCACAGTAAGAACACAATAAACTGCTCAGTAGTTTAACAGCCTGCTCACTACACTAAGGTTGCCCTTCGTTCTTCTTGTCACAGCTATTTTATTTGATTGAATTTGATCAGACTTATTTCATTCTCTAGAATAAGATTCTGAGGTTAAATTTACTGTGCGAAAAATCAAATTGTTACTGAGATGATGGTTCAGCTAATTAAGTAATTAAATAATCACTCTGTGGCACCTATCCTTGGGCAAGATACCTTAAATCCAGGATGCATCCACTGGAGTGTTAGTGTGTGAATGTTATAGGTTAAAAGTGCTTAGCCATTGACTTGTATGGATGAGTGCATCAATGGGTGAATGAGGCTTTGAGTGCTCAAACTGAATAGAAACGTGCCACAAAAGTACTAGTCGTCCATTGGCCATTTATTAGACAGTGGGACAGTAACTTTTACTGCACTGAAAGCGCACTCACAATTAAATTCAAATTAAAATCTTTATTTTACCACTTTGTGTACTAATTATCAATACTGACAATTTTCTACAGCATTGACTTGCAACAGTGTTGCATTTCACTGTTAAATATTTTTTAATAATAATATTATGAATACATTTTTTAAATCATTATTTTATCGTCGTCTCTGATTGGAGTAGGTGACGCTCATAGGGATCGTTTCGTGCAGAAGGAGAGTCAAAGTGACATTATGTGAGCATACACAGAGTCTGAAGCAGAAAACCCAGCTTAATAGAAAAAGACACCGTTGTGAAACTCATATCCTTCATAATAAACCCCTCTGCTGGTCTTCATGTTCGTAGAAACAAATATACTCTTCTGCTGTTTTGTTTACACAGACATAACTGTTTTTATTATTTTTTGCATCACCATGTTGATTCATGTCTCTACATGAGATGATGTTATTCCAAAGACTCAAAGGATAGTAAGTCATTTCACAGTCCTACATGGACGAGTTCATTTTTACTGTTGAGCTTTTCATTTGCTGTTTGGTTACATTTAGGCAATTAAACCGCTTGATATAAATCTGAATGTTTTTTGGAAGCTCTCATGAACACAGAAAATTCTTTGTATGAAAAGAATATTAATTTTTAATTCATGCTGACTGTGATGTTAAAATGTGACAATCTGTGCTTGCAAGCACTGTGGTGAGTGCCTGTCTGAACCATGAACAGAAACAAAGCCCTGAAGTCATGATGAAAAGTCTCATACCTAACTAAATAGATAGGAAAGAGAGAGGAGAATGTCACAGAGAATGAGAATCACAGGTAGTATGCAGAGAACATACAAGAAACTCCAGTGGGACAGGAGAATAAATGGGGAACGAAACAATTAAACACCAGTCCTCCAGCATTCAACGCAGATGAATGGCAGGAAAAATGGAAAGGGAATTATGAAAGGCACGTGGCAAGGTGTGCGCATGCTTGTGAGTGCGTGTGCAGGAGAGAGTGGGATCTGGCAAGCGTTCCTTTTGGCTTTCATTGGGGAGTTAACATATCCAGCCATTTAACTCCTGCCAGACACTGCTCCCTTCACCACACACACATAGACACACACAGACATACACACATCTCCATCTGCTTGACTTGCCCCCTTTCAATTACCCTGCACGTCTTGCATCCTCAGAGAAACGAGGCCTGTTCAACGGACGCTTTAAAGGAGAGGCAGATGGACAAACATAATATCCCGATAAAGAGTTTAGGAAGGGACGACAGGTGCTGGAATTATATACGTGGAGCTAAGAAATGACACTTTGAAAATACTGTTTATTTGTTGGGTAGAAATTTCACGTAATGAGCCTAAAATGTCTTATAATAAAATATACAATACAAACTTTTCCCATATGGCAGAGAATAAAGGTCCTGTAGCAACAGAAGGCATTCTGTTTATCACCACAGAAAAGGTGGTACTAGGAATTTGGAGACATGGTTACTGAACCATTACAATTGCTGAACTGAGTGCTAACTCACCATCCAGCTGGAAAAATGCCCTCCCAAGGAAAAATTCCTTTATCATAACAGTAGCCAATAGTATTGTCTATTTTGGACTCACTTTGCTCGTAGGGTAAAGTCAGCTGTTGGTCAAGAAGTGAAATCTGTGTTATGTTCATCACAGCTGAACTCAACACAACACGTTTAAATTGACTTACATCACTCTTAAATCCTATCTTCAACTAAAATTAACTGTAAGGTTGCTCCAAATGATGGACTTTCATATGACTATGTTTAAACTGCTCGACCAGACATTTTCTGGTTTTCTCTCGCGCGTTTTGTTTCATAAACTTTGCAGATTTTTAGATTTTATTTAGATTATTTTTTTTGCATGTTTTTATGAAGACCAATAATAAGTATTTCTTAGTTTCAAATACTTTTATTGGCAAATAAGTGCCATTTAATTTTAGCCATGCAGCCACTGTCAAAATCTTTGGCCACAATCCCAGTAGGGATTCAGCATTTTGCCTGTGCATATTTCAGCAGGAGCAGGCTTGAACCATCTTTTACCATCATGGTGTGTCACTGAACGACAAGTAAAATATTCCATCATAAGATAGTTAAACCGAACTTTGAAACAGTGATGTCATAGGTACTGTACTGTAGAAGGTCAAGCAGCATTTTGCCACCGTTTTTAACAAGCTCATCCATCCATTTTCTGCCATGTATCTGGGTCTGGTTTGTAGGGCAGGAGTCTAAACAGAGACACATATACTGTGCAGAGAAGTCCAGACCTTTCCTTCCTGGGTCACCTCTTCCAGCTCTAAGGGGATCCCAAACCAGCAGAGAAATGCAATCTCTCCAGCATGATCTGGGTATGTCCCAGGGCCTCCTCCTGGTAGGACATGCCCAAAACACCTTACCTAGGAGCTGATCACGGGGAATCCCAGTCAGATGCCCAAACCCCCTCAACTGGCATTTTTCGATAAGGATGAGTAGTGGCTCTATTCTCAATCCATCCAAAATTACAAAGGATGTCACCGTATCTCAAACGGAGAGCTCAGACACCCTTCGAGGAAGCTCATTTTCACTGCTTGCAATCGTGATCTCTTTGTTCTGGTCACTACACAGAGCTTGTGGCCATAGATAAGGGTAGGGATGTACATTGACCAGTAAATCAAATGCTTCACTTTCAGGCTCTGCTTTCTTGTCACCCCAACAGAAGAAAGTACAGAAACTACATCAACGCTGATGCTGCATTTTCCATCTGTCAGTCTCCTGCTCTACGTTACCCCGCACTTATGATGAAGACCTCCATACTTATGGGGACCTTGTTAATCCAAACTAGATGTCTGAGTGATGTTAGCTGTATCATGCATTCTCTGGTAAGCTAGCTAAACTGGCTAATCTTTAAATGTGGCCTTTGCTATCTTGAACAGCAGGAGGATGGGAGCAGGAGGCATAGGTAGGATGTTCTAGATTTGATTCACTTTCATCATTAATATTCTGTTTGTTTGGATAGGGTGAGCCTGTCGGAGGGAAGAATACATGAAAAATAATAATAATCAAAACATGTTCTCTTAGCAGAAGCCTACTTAAAAGTATTGTGTCATTTCACACAATAGTTCCATCAAAACAGCTATGCTTACCCATTATATCAACACTGTGTTTTCATTATGTGTCACTCTCTATGACGGCAGGTTTCGGTTGAGCCAGTTTGTCACCTGAGACTTACTGCATTGTTGAGTCTGTGTGTCTCTCTCTGTGCTACAGCGCTTCCACAGCGATGCTATGCATATACTTTTAGAAAGAATGATAAAATGCTGCCGTCTATTAGGACACCGGTAACAGATGCAGGATGTCCTGTCAATCCAATACAAATGCTGTCACTCATGAATGGTGGTGGATGACAGGAAAAACATAAAAGTTGGGAGATGTAAACAAGAAAGCCTGATTTACAGGTAATCTGCGAGCGAAATCCAGTGTTACAGTCTGCCTGAAGCACCTGAAATTGCACCAGCAGTTTATTCCCGTCTAACAAGTAAAAAGATCCGAGTTGAGTGCTGTGAGCTAGCTCTCTTTAATAGTTATCTCAGCCCTCAGGTGAGTCATGGTCACTACAGTGCATTAAGCAGGCTGCTGAGCGCAGCATAAATTCAAATACTCAACACTCTATGTGGCCAGCAGCGTAAACCCTCATAAATCCTTTTCGGTCATTAAGTTATTCCTTGGAGTAAACGGGCTAAAGCAGCACAGCTTCTTAGTTGTTCCTGTGTGGAGCTCGGGTGTGTTGATTAACGTGCAGCGGTTTCCATTCTGCTGACTCCTTTAGGGACCAGATACTCTCCCCACCTCGTTTAAATAGGAGGACAGCAGATAAAGGGCTTCACTTGGTCAAACAGTGCCGAAGAGCGTGAGATGGGCTAATGAGAGCTGCGCGGCCCAGGCCTCCAGAGTGGACGGTGTGTGCAAAAGGAGGAAAGTCTCTGTATTTCTGCCAGATTGAAGCTGAGGATGTTAAATTAATAGGGGAGTAGCATTCAGCTTGAAAACCAATAACACTCATGTTCATGTTTTAAAAAAGACAAAACAAAGAAAAACAAGAACACAAAAACAGAAGAACAAAGCTACACTGCATGTTAGCAGAACATGGAGTTAAACGAGTTACAGGCGCACACCCACGCCCAGAACAAATTGGCATGATGTAATGCACAAAAAAAGAAAAAAGGGAAAAAAACACAACCCAAACACGGTTTACTTGCTAAAATCTAACATCATTTCAGCCTCCCCTGCCTCCTGCTCCTGTCTCTGCTCAGCTGCTGTAAGTAGGGCACATCAATTTTTCACACTGCCTCTTTCTCTCACTCAGGCTACGGCTGTGACCACAGCACCTGCCTGGGCCACATGTGTGTGTTTAGCCTTTGCTATATGTTCTGTCAAACTGTATCCCACCCACACCTTCAAAAACATTGTAACATCTTTATCCCCACCCCACCGCACCCCCCTCTGTTCCACCCTGGTCCCATCAGTACACTTCCCCATCCATCTTCCTCCCGTTCTGTGCGGTTTCTGCTTCCTCAGCTGTAAATCTCCTGCGTGTCATCCATCCTCTGATCTATGCAGTATGTAATAATCACGAGCCGCGCAGGTGTTGTTTAGTAATAATGATAATGATATGCAGATTGCATGGACTTGTGGATGCTGCACCACGTAAGAATTCAGCCCTCTACGATTTGTATACATTGCACTTTCACAGATACTGTACACTCAGAATGGATAACCCAACCCCGACATCAAAAATCCATGGTGCAAGTTTATGGCCCCAGGTCTCAGAGCTTTGAAAATATTCCTTTTGAATTATACATTTGGTTTTCTGTATTAATATGCATTGCACTGTGCGCATACTAGAGATGGAGCAACAATCAAATATATCAAGTATATCAAGTGGAAAACAAACTCATGCATTTTGGAAGACACATTTGGGGAAATGCATTAAAATAACCCACAACAACATTCTTTAAATAGAACTTTGTCGGCGAAGCTCATTAAATCACTGCCATGCAAAACGTAGAGGTAAGAAGGTGAGAGATTATTGGCGTTGTTAACCTTGAGAGAAATCTAAATAAACTGCAGAAGCACGCAAAAACACAAAGTCATGGTTTCATCACTGTAACCTTTGACCTTACCACTACTTTTCAAACATCCATTTAATCCTAACCTTAAACCCTTTAAGTCATTACATCAACATTCACAGTTTTTCTCAGCCGCTTTGCTCTGGTCTAAAATGACAGTTTTGTTACAATTTTCAAATATTTTAACACACCTATAGAAAAAAATGACTAAGGCATGATGTATGGAGTTTAAACAGCTCTGTGATCAAATAGGTTCGATTACTCTCTGCTGACTAACTACTTGAAAGTCTCTCAACACATTTGGCAAAAATGTTAAATGTAAGGACTGAAACGTTCCAGTTTAATTTAAACAATATTTTTGCAGCAAGTGAGACTGAATACAGGAGTTATACGTAATTTTACTCTTCAAAATATATTGCGGTGCAAAAATCTTCAGCCACCCGTCATTTAACTGTACTTTTGCTTCCAAGGAGCCATACTTTGCAGTTGTTGTGATCTGCATCCTTGAGAATTCAAATGGATAAATGATTAACTTCTAAAGCACCAAAAGCTCATGTCTTTTCCCTCTGTGTAGTGTTGAACCACAGTGAAGGGTGGAAGACTGTGACAAAGACTCCTGGGATGTATAACTAGCACATGCAGGGGCATAGAGACCTGGAATTTCATAGCTGGTATTAAGTACCGTAGAGCAAAGCATCAGTTTGTAAGTCTCCACCTCTATGTCTGGAAATATCTGAGCTACCATATGATCCCCTAGCTAATGCTATGTAAGCTAGCTGAATGATGCTAATTTTTCACCGCCACAGTTCACAAGCTGTGAACCCTGATCATTTATCAGCATGTGTTACCCGATTATTCATTTAGAGGCTGCAAGGCGATCTGCACAATCTGCACAAGCTTTATTTGCACACACACACACACACACACGCACACACACACACACACACACACACACACACACACACACACACACACACACACATTTCCAAATATATTGGAAATTTCTGTACTTGTGGACCATATAATCAAACATGACCTGATGTTGGCAGAGTGTGGCCTCCAGGTACAGTCAAAGACAAAGCCATTTCATCATTATCAATCATCCACACAGGTAAAACGGGTATGTACGTAATCATTCAGCTGTAACTCTTTATTGTCTTTGTGTTATTTTTGTTTAGGGATACGCAACAACGGTGGTGGCAGAAGAGAATTCTTTAGGCTCCAGCAGTAACAAGATATCTGCAACACGATCATCACAAACAGTACTATAAAATTAAGATTGATTTACTGCGGTTTGGAGTGAGTGCTGAAAAGTCACAAGGTGATAATGCAGCGAGCCTACAAAGCACCATTTGAAAGGAAATGTGACAGAGTGAAGGAAGATCTTTGTGAGGATTTGAAAGTAAAGTGTTTTTGTACGCTTATCACTACACACATTATCAACTATATATTGGTAGTGCAATATATTTTCCTTTTACTACAGTCTATATATTTGCAGTAGTTGTAGAACAGCCCAAACGTTATATTGTATATCTTATGTGCTTTTTGTTGATGCACTTCCTACCGACACTCTAGGGAATATTTCATATTTATATATGTCAAACTGGCACAAGTCAGAAGATTTGACCATAATATGCTAGGGTAGCATGGTGGACATCTAAACCCTGGACAACCTTTACAAAAATCTTATCCCTGTGACTGACACAGGTTTTCTGAGTTTTATCATTGTCTGGGAAATGTCAGCTTCCACTATAGTATTGTCATCGCTAAATGGTTTGGGGCTACTCCAAGAATGCTGATGGAGTTTCATTCACTGTATGCCTCATTCTCGAATCCTATTGAGAAGCTGTATCGGGGGTGGAAAGTGTCACAAACCTCAAAATCTTTGTGGCCTTTGTGGCCTGCTCCTTATGATGACACAACAGCAGAAGAATGCAGGGGACAGTCACAGCCTACAGGGCAGCTCTTACAACTGTGTATCAGAGACATGCAGATATTCACTCTCCAGCCACTTCATTAGGTACAACAGGTTCAACTGCTCATTAATATTTTTACATTAATAATTTATTCAGGAATGCAAAAATGGTCAAGAAGAATTCCTTATGTTCAAACCGATCATCAGAATGAGGAAGAAAGGCGTTTTAAGTGAGTTTGAACATGGCTTGGTTGCTGGTCCCAGAAGTGTTTCAGAAACTGTTGATCTTCTGGGATTTTCCCACACAGCCACCTCTAGGGTTACAACTGTACAGAAAGACATGAAATATCCAGTGAGCAGCTGTGCATTGTCGATGTCAGAGAGTAGAGTACAATAGCCAGCTGATAGGAAGGCAAGAGTAACTCAAATAACCACTTTTTCACATGTAATTATACAGAAGAGCATGCCAAAGTCTTGATATTTCAATTATCTCCACAGCATGCCCATCTTCTCTTCACAATTGGCAACAAACCACAAATTGGTACCAGAATATTCTTCACACGTGAAAAGCATTAAACAGATGTGTAATAGGCCACTCACACTGAAGAGAAAAGCAAGCTGGAACATTTTTTGTTGGCCAAATCTTTGAAAATTCATTCAGATATTCTGGACAGACTCTTTAGCTGTTCAAGATGTTGCTGAGCATCTGATTTCTATATCAATCATCGAATTACTTCATTGCTTGTCAGTTGGTTGGTTCATCTGTGCACCACTGCTTTACAATCATGGAAATTTACACTGTGTATGTAAAGAAAGAAAGAAAGAAAGAAAGAAAGAAAGAAAGAAAGAAAGAAAGAAAGAAAGAAAGAAAGAAAATAGGTCACCTCTCTAATTTCATTACTTTGAAAAAGGTTTTTAATGTACCTTCCCGTGTTGCTTGTGAGAAATGTCAGGTCAAATTGTGTTGTGATTAAAGTTCACGGCAGTGATACAACTTTCTTTTTTTTTTTTTAGTAGAAATACGGGCGAGGTGTGACAGACCTGAACCTTTACTGAACTCTTCCACTGTGAAAATGCTAAATAATTCATCGCAAAAGGGCAGTTTTGAAAAGTCTTAACCACTTGAGCTAACCTACCCAATATTGCATGGGGGTGGGGGTCAGGTGCGAGCCCACACTGAACAATAAACTTTCATTTTATGCTACATTAAAGCTAATGTATCATTAATAACAAAGAGGCTCAACCGGGTTCTCTTTCACATAAATATTTGGATCTGGGCAGAGGATTTAGAGGACGATCAAGAGAGGGGTCCCTGCAGGTAGTGATGCTCTTGTGTATAAAAAAAATGGTACAAATGTCCCTAAACCACATTGATTACTTAGGATATGAATGAGTGCTGATGAGAAACATGGTAATGCAACAAAATGCAGTAAAACATGCGCATATACTATATGTTTGCAATGTGGTGTCACCCCGCCAGTAATAATCTGCAAAAATGACAGCTATAAATTTGCTGTTGCTGGTTAAATAAAGACGTCTGGAGATGGTTATGTGTTTCTTTGGAGAGAAAATCCATTTGTAAACTAAGCTGTGGGCTGAGGACAGGACCCAGTACACAGAGACAGACGGAGAAGAGGAGGAAGGGATAACACTTGGCGGTGGAGGTGCAAACAGAGAGAAGGGGTAGGAAATAAGAAATTAAAAAAAAAAAAAAGATGTGGAGAAAGACAAACACGGAGACTGAAAGGAGACGATCGAGTCATCAGGCAGATGGAGGGTGTAAACACACGAGACAGGGAAAGAGGTTGGAGAAAAAGGTGGCCAAAGATGAAACCGGCACCAAATTGTGCAGGAAGGAACTGGGAAGAAAAGCCTTGCTATGGGCTTCGAGATACTGCAAGAAGCAATAAAACAAGCGGGCATGACAAGAGAGCCACGGGGAGCAAAGGGTGGGGGAAAGAGTGAAGGAAATGAAAGACAAAAATAAATAAATAAATAAAGAGAGGGCAGAATTTTAAAGATCCTGGCTTTAAGAAAATACAAAGAGAAGAAAGAGCACAAAATGGGAGAAACCAGGAGAAATAAGTATGGAATAGGAGAGAATGTGAAAATGACAGACGTGAAAGGGCAGCGAGTGCAAGAAATCGATTCTCTTTGGGGGTTGCAGGAACGGGCCAGAGAAATGCAAATGCTACAATATAAACACTCAGTAGGATGCGACCCCAACACAATTTGTCATGGATGGGCAATGAAAAATCCTTTCACTGCTTCTCTACGTATTTCCAATACGAACAAAGTTGCTGTTGAGTCACCGCATGCACAGGCAGCAGATCCTGCTTCTCATCCAGAACATTTCCAGTGCCTTTTATATTGAGACGTTTTTACCATTATTGCCTACAAAGCCAGTTTTACGTCGGAAAGGTTCATCCATCTAAAAGGTGTGGTTGTGGGGTGTTTTTTTGTTGTTGTTCTGGTTCATGTCATGTTGTACAAGTGCAGAGACAGATAAGGGTAGACTTGAGTCATCTGACTGCATCTAACAGATGGCAGAACTACTCTGAAAAGACTGCTTTAACAGAGGAGCTGAATCACACATTAGGGGATAGCACTTCGCTCTTTATGTTGATGTAAGGTTCACCTTAAAAGGATGAAATTGTCATTTTACCCCTAAAAAATGCACTCAGTATCCCATCATGACAAAAATTCATTTTCATTCACATTTAGTCCCGGCATCACTCTTGAATTATGTTCAAAACTTGTCTATCTTTGGCAATCTGAACTGAAAGACATGAAAGACAAGAAACCTGCCTGTACAAATATTTCACAAGTCTAAGATAGCTTTTAAGTCTTTACTAGGAGACCACTAGGTGGCTGTTACATGCACATCTACTGTTGTGATGGCCACAGATAAGATCAAGGGTGTAAACCATTTCTATAAAGTTGAGTATCTCCAGGCATACAGAGGTTTCTATAAATGTGAAATGTAAACAGTTCAAAACCACAATAAAGCTGGCTGAGTGGCTAAACTGAAGCTTGGACAAAGGTGACCAAGAACATGACAGTCATTCTAAAAGAGCTTCAGGTTCTGGTCACCTGGCTGACCATCCCAGCAGCATTTCATCAATCGTCCTGCATTCTAAAGCACGGAAAAGACTCTTGATTAAAAAGCAGAGCATGCATAGGGTTCGCCTAATGGCATTTAAAAGTCATCAGCAGAAAGAAACAGATGCTCTTGTTAATTAAACAAATCTATAACTCTCTGGGAAGAACTCCAAGCACCATATCTAGGGAACACCAAGCACTGCTCATCACCTGACTAATGCTATCCCTGTGGTGAAGTTTGGTGGTGGAGGCATTGTGTTATGGGGGTGCTTCTCAGCAGCAGAGACGGGGATCAGATAAATTCAGCCAAATACCTTGAAGATATCAGCTGACTTTTCACCTATTAAGCATACAGCCTCTACAATGCAGGAGGTGAGTCCTTGAGTGACTCAGCCAAAGGTTGCGCTTAATCCTCATACATCATCTGTGGAGAGACCTGAAGCTGGCGGTTTCCATGCAGTGGAGCTTAAAAGGATGTGCCAGAAAGAATGGGATAAAGTGCCCTAATCTTGGTTTTAAAAAACCTGTAGAGACTTATCCAAAGAAGACTCAACGCTGTAATAACTGCCAAAGAACTGAAATCATTAAGTACTGAAATAAGCAATAACCACCAATCTGTTAAACTGACAATATTCTGTCATTCAGACATAAACTGCTTT
This sequence comes from Simochromis diagramma, assembly GCF_900408965.1. Lineage (NCBI taxonomy): Eukaryota > Metazoa > Chordata > Actinopteri > Cichliformes > Cichlidae > Simochromis > Simochromis diagramma. The sequence goes on along the minus strand of NW_024387523.1, from coordinate 17,294,450 downwards.
TACATTACTTTTTTCATATATACTTTAAATTACTAAGCAAAATTGTTTACTTTTAATCAAGATGTATTACCCTACGTGCCACTGGTTGATATGCTGGATATTACAGCACATCAGCTAAGCGATACTGGACCGGAGAAACAAGATAAACTAACGCCATTGATACGCTTTGCTCTGAGAGAAAGTGACTGCACTGTTTTCAGTCTAAAAAGACAAATGCAGACTTCCAGTTAACAGGATGGTGAACAGCAGCGGTAGGGGTTTTCTAGCTGAAACGTAGGAAACAGCTTGTCTCCATGCAAACCAATTCACATCTGGGAATTTGCCAGATCAGGAGAGGCACACCGGTTTTCAAAAACAAATCTAAGTCGATAAATTTTATGCATAGGAAAAGCTGCATATGCACGGTTTATGAACAACAATGCTCTTATGCAAGAATGATAAATGAGCTTGTGTTCACAAAAGAAAAAAAAAAGATACACATTGTGCCCCGGATATGTTGTGCTCTTTTGTTCTTAATGGGCTTTAACAGGACTGGAGAGGATTGCCAGCAATAATACTTCCAAGTTCTGAAGATTTAATTTCATTGATAATATCACCTTGGTGGCCTGAGCCTAAGCCTGTGCCTGCTGTGAATTAAACCTCAGCTGCCTCTCTCTCCCTCTTTCTTCTGTCTTCTCTCATCGAGGTGTTGCCCACATGTGTAAGTTTACTTTTGATTTTGGAGTCTGTGGCCTGGGCTTTTGGGGGGAAAAAAATAGCCCATAGCGTTGTGTTCTTTCTCTCCATCAAAGATGCCTGCGCGATCAAACCCATACACCTGCCTTGCCATTGCCATCCTCATTATTAAATTCCCACAACTAGCGAAGAAGAATGGACACCTTCGCCGCATTTAGCTCGCGCAATTACTGACGCACTTGGACACATAATAGCTGGTTTTCATTCATGCAGCTGGGTTGTTTTCCTTAAATCTGCCTGTTCTTTCTTGCCATTATTTTTATTATTATTTTCAGACTTGCTGCCTCAAAGCCTCTCTAATTGCATTGGGGATCGGCCTTTAAAGGGTTGCTATGGTGACCGGTAGAGCCCTCACCGCCACATGCCTCGCTCGCTTTCCTGACTTTCGCTAAAGCTCGATCGTTCACCATCTCCTCACTCTCCTCCTCTTTCATGTGCCACTGTACTTCCTACCTCTTCTATACTTTTCCACTTCACAATGTCCCCCCCCCCCCCCTTAATTATTTCCCACTTTTCCATGTGGCCTGATGAAAGCAGGGGAGGCCTCCCAGAGGATGAGTGATCTGCAGATGTGGGAGGAGAACGCCTTGCCAGTAAACACTTTACATCTATCAATGTGTGCGCATGCACACACACACACCTGCATGTGACACCGACGCACACACACAGATGCACGCATACACACACACACACACCCTGCTTTGAAAGTAATTCTGCTGTGTTGGCCAGTGGTGCCACAGCATGGATTGAAAGGCAGCCCAGGCAGTGTTTTCTGTGTGTGTGCATCATCGCAGCTGGCCGGCAGTAAATGCGTTGCCCGCTGACAGCCTTCACAATGAGAGGGCAACGTTGTCAGTCATAGAGAAATTACCTGCCAGAAAACTTTCCCACACTTCAACTTTAATCAGTAAGGTGAGGGTGATTACAGTGTGCTCAGGAACTGAGCAGTAAATAATAGCCAGATAATCAAGTACCCCCTTCTAGTGGTATATCCAACAATGCAGTTTCTTTTTCTTTTCTTTTTTAAGTAGCAGCCGTTGTTGTGGTGTTTTGGCACTTGTCAATCAAACAGTGGCATTGGTACTGTCATGTCTTTTAGTCAAGTGGCAACCCATGGGGCCAAAAAATGAAGCCAATTGTCAAACCTGCTGTTCCTCAAACGGCCACTTCAGCTTGTCTCAAAAAAGGGAGTAAGACCCTGTGATTCCCATGTTGAAATGCTCAAACGATAGCAAATTTCTATTATGATAACAAGTGTTTTTGTTCTCATCTGTTTAGATTAAAGCTTAAATTGATCATTTTCTGGACTTATGGGTAGATGTCAACACAGGTAACAGTAGCTACTAAAGCTGCCTCCACACAGGGAGCGCTTCACTCATGTATGATACTTTGAAGCTGACGGTTGGTCGCTTTCAGACATTCCAGCGCCGGTTGCCTAGGTAACCCTCTAATGTGTTTGCTACCCTGTCGTATGTCTGTTATAAACAATAATTAACATAATTAATAGATCATGAAGCACTTCTGAAAATATGTGTAAAGTTTCTTAAAAGCCATTCCATTTTAACTATTACTGAGCAAGTCCAGAAATATCCATGTGGTAATTTACAATAATAAGTGCATAGAGTTTAAACCATATCAGCCACAAAACAGGTGCTATTCATTCACAGAGTATAGTTAGTAAACCTGCATTGGTACAGACCTTGAAACAGCACTTGATGTGGCACACCTTATGGTACCGTCTAGCCTCAAAAGAAAATGTTGGTTCAAAAACTGCAGTTCAGCTACAGTGCCATAAAAAGGTCTTTTCCCGCATTCCTTGCCCCCTTTTCTTACTATTTTTTGCATGTTTGTCACACTTAAATGTTTCAAATCATCAAGTTTTTTTTAACATCAAATGAAGATAATGCAAGTAAACAATCTAACGCAATGCTGTTTATGATAATTTCATTTATCCAAACCTAGCCTGGCCATCTTCAAAAAAGTAATTACCCCTTCTTGTAAACTTCGAATAAGCGTTGATTAATCCGACTTTATTAGAGGCTGAATACAGTTTTGTTCACCACACCTTGACCTGATTACTGCCAGGCCTGTCGAATCAAGAAATCACTTAAATTAAACCTGTATGAGAAAGTGAAATAGGCTAAAAGATCTCAAAAAGCAAAATAGACATTATCAGCCTGGAAACGATTACAATGTTATTGCAGCAAACCATGGTGAGTGCCATTAACTAGAGATAGAGAAAACTTAGGACAGTGATGAGGTGGCCGGCCAAGCAAAATTACTCCAAGAGTGCACTGATGACTCATCCAGGAGGTCACAAAAGAATGGAGAACAGCATCTAAAGAACTGCAGGCCTCACTTGCCTCAGTTAAGGTCAGTGTTGATGATTCAACAATAAGGAAGAGACTGGGCAAAAATGGTATCCATGGGAGAGTTTCAAACCACTGCTGACCAAAAAGAACACAAAGCTCGACTTGCAGTAACAGATGAAACCATGAAATCTGTTCTCTACCAGAAAGTCCAGGAGGACAATATCTGACCATCAGTTCATGCCACGCTCAAGCAAACTTTTGATTATGAAGCAGGACAATGATTCAAAACACACCAGCAAGTCCACCTCTGATTGGCTGTTTGTGCTCAAAAAAACTCCAGTGTGGCCAAATTAAAACAATTCTGCAAAGAAAAGACACCAAATTAAAAAGACTCATTGCCAGTTACTGCAAATGGTTGATTGTGGTTCCTGCTGCTAAGGGTTGCACAACCAGTCATCAGGCTTAGAGGGCACTTACTTTTTCACCAGGGTCAAATAGGTTTGGATGACTTTTTTTCCCCCCTTTAATAAAACATCATAATTTAAAAAGATAACTTTGCATATTTGTCAAACTAGACTATTTTAGTTTGAAAAAGTATTAAAAGTATAAAAAGTATTGTACAAAAAATTAAGACCGAGAGATAGATGGATCGACAGATAGTGTCGTGTTAATTTGTCCAAATGGTTACAGATTAAGTGGCTGCTATCTGTGCCACCTGCTGTTTAAACCGTAAACAAGCTCAAGTGTGTATGTGTGAATGCAAGTGTGTGTGTATTGTTCACAACATTGATCCGCAGCCATGTTCAGCTGGGTGCTACGAAGCCAGCACCAAGGGAAGTCAGAGCCCCACTAGATTTGCCAGTTTATAGCACACAGAGACACATACACCACACACACACATACCCTCTACTCGCACAGACTACACGCACACATGTACTCCAAAGTTTGCACACATAAACACTGATGTGAGCAATAAAGCGTAAAAAGCCCAACAGCCTCTGCAGCTCTATTGAGCAGTGTAACTTGAGCATGAAGAGGTCATTAGTGCACAGTGTCTGTTTTTCTTTTCCTTCATCTCCTTCTGTCCCCAAGGGCATGTGCTTCCTTATAGTATGTGTGTGGCACGCATGCTTCCGCAACTAGTTAAACTAGGTAAAAGCGCCCGCTGATCTAGCCATTTCCTCTTTACATCAGCAGGCAAACAAGCCACAGGGAAAACTACACATTCTACTTACCTCCACCACTCTCCTGCCTCTGTCTCTTCTCTGCTTCTTCAGGCATCTCCACACTCTCATGCTTTTCTTTGTTCTGTCTGCTCCTTCCCAATCAGTCTTCATGCTTTCCCCCTTCTACCTCTCACTTCCTATCTCCGTCTATTTCTACTCATCCCCTTTGTGTTTCATTCCTTCATGCACAAGTTTCCTGTTCACTCTCCATCTTCATCCTGTTTCTTTGGCCTTCAATAATTCAAGCAGCCTTTCTCTTGGTGTACAGTGTATGAAGCAGAAGTCCCCCCAGAGCCACAGACAGCAAGCTTTGGAGCATTGCTGATGGAAGCGTGTGCTTATGGGTTTTTATTTCAGAGTATTTAAACATGAAGAAATGGATTGCATGTCATATGCTTGCATTTGCTGTGTGTGATCAGTGTGAATAATTTGACCTACCTTCATTTTGAAAATAACTTGACAGGTCAACTAAAAAACTTATTTTCTTTTACTTCCTGTAGTTGGAATAACTCTGTCTTTCATATACTTACAAATAGTTTTTCAATGAATGGTTATAGCTAGCTAAAAAACAACCCCAAACCCATAAAAGCTTAACAATCTAAAATTTCCCAATGTTTAAACCCAAAAGAGTGTCTTTTTCTTGAGGTTTTTCAGTATGAAGAGATAATATTTTGACAAACCGATCTGTTTAATAATTGAATAGGTTGAATAGGCTAAGCTAACATTAGCTTTTTCTCAGTTAGCTACAAAGAGCTTACATTACCTACCAGGCCACAGAGCACTGTTTTATTAAGGAAAGCTGGAAACTGGACTTAAATGAGCAACCACTCACTTGACTTTAATTTGTTTAACAATCAGACTGACGATTTTTTCTAGATTTTAGCTTTGCGTTAGCATCATGCGACACAGTACACATGTACTTCAGTGTGTCTCGGTTCACTGACTTCACACTGGGATGACATCAATTCAAATAAAACTTTAAGAAGCAGCTGCAAAGTGTTAGAAATGGGCCATACAGATTAAACATTTTTAAAAGAGGTAACAAAAAGTGACTCTTCTGAATCTTTGAATCTGAATCTTCTAAACTTTTTCACAGACATTTCACATTGATAGTATATGGGGAGAATACTTTCATTGCCATGCTTACTGCTTCGTTTACTGCAAGAAGTTACTTTAAAAATTGGAGTGGTGCAAAATCTTATAAAGTTGCTATAACCAGCTCAACTTTTTAAGTGGCTCTGTAGTCCCTAAACTATTGGACATAGAAATAAGAATTGAAACAATGAAATAGCATCAGAGCACTTAGCAGATTAAACCGATGTGTGAATAATGTTGGCAGATTTAATAAATTTAGGCTCTCTGATTAAGTAGGAGAAGAAAAAAAGAAGTGGATGACGCAAAAGGATGAAGTCATCAGAGAAGAGAGGCTATCGGTACTTCCCCCCCTGCAACCAAAGGGAATTTGGGGTCATGTAAAAAGTAGCTATAGAGTGCGCTTGCAGCCTCAGGAGAATTTCAAATGGGAAACCATTTGACTTGACAAGTACATTAAAATCCAATATATTGACTTTATGAGACTTGTGTGTTTCCCAAGTTCCTCCCTTTACGACACACACACACACACACACACACACACACACACACACACACACACACACACACACACAAATATACATATGCATGCACACAGACATCACTTTGTAAAGGCAGCTCTTCTTTATTATCAGTAATATTATTAGGAATTTGTCACTCCAGGCACTTGACTGCGATCTCAGTGACAGTATAAGCGTAATCACTCTTCATGACTGCTTAGCACATGTCGATGTCCATAAATGTGGATTGATTTAAAAGCTGAAAATTGATGCAGCAAAAAAACACAGACACAGAAATGTGCATAGGTATTGCTGAACAAACCTCCGTCTGTTTGCGAGGCACACTGAGATGTGTAATGCTTGCTAAAGCAGGCACACAGTCATTAGCACGAAGTGGTCAATGATCATTGTTTACCAATGGTTTAGGTAGCATCCATATGCCTCTAATGAATGGCATTAGGGTGCAGGTCGGAGCCTGCACACTAATAGGAAGGTTAGTCTGACATTTCACCAGTCTCAATATTACTCCTACAATTACCTCTTGACATTTCTGCATTAGGCTCATATTCAGGCCTGTTTCTCTGGACACGGTGAGTGTGTGTGCCGGTGTCTGTGTGTTGAAAATGGCAGATTAATCCTGTTATTTGCCATCACTGCAAACATTTACAGCTGTAATTTCCAGCCCCTGTCTTTGATAGTGAGCGGGCTTTAGGCACTCCTGGCGTATCTAAGTGGACTCAGGCCACAACAGCAACAGTCAGGACTTAATGAGATTCCTTCTTTATCACCTTGTTCTCATTTAAATAGCTGATGGGATTTAATTTTGGCCCCGGTTGTTGTTGTTGGTGGTGGTGTTTAGTCGAGAGAATGTTAAAACGTCATGTGAGATCACATAACGTCAAGTTTAAATCAAAGGCAGTCTGAGTAGCATTGATATTCCCTCACTTTAAGGAAGGAGAGCTCTGAGTGTGTGTTTCTGTGTGAGCATGTGTGTCTATGCTTGTCTGTAGCTGCTTCTTCTACAGTGCCCAACTTCAAAAGCTGCGTCTTCACTTTAATCTTCTCTTCTCCTGCACTGCGGACCCAAAGAAAGACAGAAGAGAGTAGACCGGGCTCTCTGTGCCACTCCCATCCTTCCCAGAGATGCCTCTTCCTCTTTCTCTCCCTCTTCGTATACATGCACTTTCTCTACCTCTCTCTCTCTCTCTCTCTCTCTCTCTCTCTCTCTCTCTCTCTCTCTCTCTCTCACATATACACGTATCCTAAAACACACACACACAAACACACAAAAGTATTCAAATGCTTGCTGTGTAAACACCCACTACACATGCTATTTGGCCTTGTAGTGACTTATAGTAATAGCGTCATCGTTCTTTCTCTCGCTCCCACTGACACAGTCACACTGCATTGCAAAGCGTTGGCGCAGTGAGGTGAATGTATCAGGCATATTAAGTCATACTAGGAGGGCGCTGAGCAGCAGACTGGAGGGAAAGCTGGAACTGGCACCTTGGAATTTCCACCACTGCAGCGTCAAAAATTGAAAAGCCAGTTCCAATTGGAACCCAGTAATTAGAACTGACCTGAATGGCTGCACTGAATATGGAATGAGAGCGATGAAGATACAGAGAGCGAGGGAGAAGGGCAGAGTGGAAACAAGGACAAATGACCTGAACCTCAAAAAGTAACGGATCAGGGAATGGGAATAAATCAACCCTGTGGTATCTAACTTTCGTCATAACAACTAAATGATTATGTCTGACAGTCAAACTCTGCAGAATTCTTGCCACTCTCAAAGAAACAGCACAAAATTGGGAGGAAAACCAGCTGTGCACTGTAGGGTTCTAGACTAGAATCAACACGCAAATCAAGTGTGCTAGATTTTAGCAAACATATCTGTTTAGCATGCAAAAAGCACCTAGTAAAATATCTATGGACACTACTACTCTGCAACAGAGCTCTTAACTTATGTGTATAGTTATTTTGTCAGTTCATTTCACATTTATAAAAGCAGAGTGACATTTGCGCAGCTGTTATATTTAATTTGCATACGATTTTATAAATCCCACTCTGGCAAAGCTTAGTTTAAATATGCAGTGGACAAATGCAAAAAGTGGACCCACTGTGGACAACCACACTAGCAACTACACTACACTGCAAAAAGTATTCCCTCGCCTGCACACGTATATGAACTTAAGTGGCATTGCTATCTTAATCCATAGGTTTTATATGACGTTGGCCCACCCTTTGCAGCTATAACAGTTCTGGGTTGGCGTTCCACAAGGTTTAGCAGTGTGTTTATGGGAATTTTTTACCATTCTTCCAGAAACACATTTGTGAGGTCAGACACTTATGTTGGACGACAAGGCCCGGCTCGCAGTCGCTGTTCTAATTCTAAGGTGTTCTGTCAGGTTGAGGTCAGTCCAGTCAGGTTCTTCCACAACTAACTTGCTCATCCATGTCTTTATGGACCTTGCTTTGTGCCCTGGTGTGCAGTCATGTTGGAACAGGAAGTGGCCAGCCCCAAATGTCACTCCAGAGGACACGCCACTGCCCTAGAGTCCAGTGGCAGCACTGGCTGCAGTGGCTGCAGTGGCAGCGTGCTTTACACCAGGTCGTCCAATGCTTTGCATGGTGCTTGGTGATGTAAGGCTGGTGTTCTTGAGCTAACCTGGAGGCCTGCGCACTATACCCTTCACCATCCGCTGACCCCTAAGAGCTCACTGTGGATTATTTAGTAATGAGGAAATTTCATAACTAGACTTGTTGCACAGGAGGTATCCTATCACGGTACTATGCTGGAATTTACTGAGCTCCTGAGAGCAACTCCTTCTTTCATAAATGCTTGTAGAAACAGTGCATGTCTAGGTGCTTGAATTTATACAACTGTGAAGTATTTAGAACATCTGAATCCAATGATTTGGATGGGTGTGTGAATACTTTAGGCAATATAGTGTATTTTTTGTAGACTAGATCCATGTCAGACATTTCACCTAGACCCACGATCTTCCTGTTATAAGAAGGTAAAATGTGAAAAGAGTGTTGTTATTGCTGCTGTTACTACTGTTCATATAGCATTTCAAAAGCTACTTCTCTATTCCATCACCCTCCTGCGTCTGCCCTCCTCTAGACAGGGAAGGTATTCGAATCACCACTCTGTGCCGCATTAAGCTCAGTGTTGTCATATGTGGGGATCAGCGAGGTCGGAGCCTCGATCCCATCATGTACAACGCTGGAGATCTACAGCGTACTATCTCAAATTAAAGTTTAATTTTCTCTTTTCCCTGTCTTCCTTCATCCAGCCCTGTTTCTGCTGACCCTGTCCCCCATCCCTTCAAAGCTTTCAATCACTGGTGGTCCTATACCTATCTCTCCTCACAGTCTTTTAAACTCCCATTGGTTTAACATTGACCATCACCTTGTCCATCTACCTCCAGACCCTCCAAGACTGATGGACTGAAAGACTGACCCTGACACCAGAGGCTGAAAATGAGAAAACGGAAGAGGAGCTGAGGGGCTAGAGAGAAGAGGAGTCACGGAAATGTCAAGAATGAGTGACAAGGGAAATCACATTACTTGGAAGGATAGCTACCTATAGATATGAGCAGAGGGATTTATTTTCAAGGAAACACAGACTTGGGCTGGCACAAAAAACTCCTCGCTTGGTATGATTAAGAGAAATGGTGAGATAGATGTTACGATACGATGAAAACCTTAAAGTGCATTTTTAAAGTATCCGAGTTTATTTATAACACAGCTTGCACCTACATTTTAAAAATGAACAATTTATTAATGTTCAAATACAAAGGCTTAAAATAACCTATGTAACCAATAATAACTGTCTGAGGTCTCCATTATTAGAGGTCTCCTAATCAATACATCGTGGAGAAAGGAAAATGTGTTTTGTTTTGTTTGTTTGTTTGAATTTAGTTTTTTCCATATTCTGATTGCACAGAATATGGTTGGGGTCATCACCAGTGATAACTTAGATTTCAGAGAGTTAAGCATTTTCAATTGTAATATAGTCATTTTTAAATTATTTTGTTTATGTAAGATATTAAAATCTTTGATCTTTTAAGTATAATTGAAAACTAACATCAAAAATATCTCATTAGTGTAAGACTGTAGAAAAGTCTTGAGTGGCCCCTCATTTCTTTGTATTTTGATTCAAAGGAGCCAGACTTTCGTATAACTTTCTTCTAAACTGATCATGAGCAATATTTCTGTGTGTTTTTCTGTTTGTTAAGTCGCTTAACAATAGAAAGTACAGAAAAGGTACATAACTCAAGGGATGATCCAGTGCCAAGTCCATACATAATAAAGAAAATTCCCCAAAAAGTCATTTTTAATCGTATGTTTAGACACTTTGTTGCATTTGTCGAATCAATCAAAAATGGCAAAGATAATGCAGTTATCTCACCTCCAACTAGGTGATTCCCAAACTCCCTACTGGCCACAAACATGGCGTTTTTCATTTTTATAAAAATGAGTAAAAAGAAGAAGATGCAGGCCTTATAAAGAACAATAAAAACAAAAAAACCATCTCCAGCAGATAAACAGTATCTAAAAGTCATGTCTTTAAGGAATAGGAGGGGAAAAACTGACATAGGACATGCGAGATGCTTATGTTTGCTAAAGCCTCATCAGATATGGTTTCAGAGGAAGAGTGGCTGTCAGGAAGCCATCCTTAAAAAAAGGGAAACAGGGAGAAAAGCCTGAGGTATGCCAAATTACACAAGAACTGAAAATCAGTGTAAACAAATCTGACAAAATGATGACTCCAGATTTTTGATTCAGATCATCATCAAAATGTATGAGGGAGGTCAGAAGAGAGTTACAATAGTAAGTGTCTACAGCCGTTTGTAAAACACGGTGGAGGCTCTGTCATGGCTTGGAATGCATGTCGGTCAGTGATCTTTTCAAGATCAGATTTTAATCCACTATGCAATACTATTTGAAAATTATCTGATCAGCAAAAGCTTAATTTTTCAGCATGACAATGATCCCAAACACACTATCAATGCAGTGACAGCATACCTGGATAAAACAAACAAACAATGGGACTCCATCAGTTTTGTACTGGCCTCCCCAGTTTCTTGACCTCCACAACAGTCCCAGTTCCTCATGTAGGCCCTTGGGAAAATGCCCACCCCTTTTTTAGATGATTTTACACCTTGATTAGATTTCAGATTCAGAGTTATGTGTCCAATCAATATGATTTTGCATGGCAGTGTTTTTGGCCAACCCATGAGGTCGAAAGAACTGCCCGCAGAGTTTAGAGATAAGGCACGGATCTGGAGGAGGCTAAAAATCTCCTGCATTAAATGTTCCCAACAGCACAGTTCTAGCTTTGTGAAAGATTGGAACAAGGAGGACTCTTCCTGGAGCTAGCCACTTAGCTAAACTTAGCAATCATTTAAACACTAAGGAAAGAAGTCATGGTTCAAGTGTAACGTAAAGCTGGGTTAAAGGTTTGCCTTACAAAGGGACAATCAACCTTAGCACTAGAGATGCAAAAAGATGCAAACAAACAAAAAGTTATACTGACTAATAGTCTAAGTATTATTTTAAACACTGGTAAAGATATCAGTCGAGAATTTTATCTGTGCATCCCTGCCAAGAACACATTCAAAGCAAGACAACGTGAGAGTAGCTTAGGGAAAACTCTGTCAGTCTCCTTAAAAGGCCCCGCCAGAGTCATGACTTGAATCCAATTGAGTATCCCTAGAGAGGCCAGAATGGCTGTCCACGGGTGGTCCCCATCCAATCTGACAGCGCTTTCGAGGATTTGGAGAGATGGCAGAAAATCCCCAAATCTGAAAGCGTAAAGGCTGCAATCAATCTGATATATATTTTTTTCCTTTTTATTAACCTTACAAAAAAATGTTATTTGTGTTTCCGATTTCTTATTTACCCTCTCAAGGCAGGCGTTGCAGATTTGCAACAAGTAAAAGCTAACAACCTGATTACCCCACATACATATTTTATGAGTTTTTTTTTACTCAGAAGTACCACTGCAGGTATTATTTTGTGCATTAGCAACAAAAACTTAATTTGAGCATGAGAGGGTTATAGGTAACTAAGTGTATGAGGGGAATAAAACCAAACAATTTTTAGCTCAATGGATCTAAACACTTGCTGATATACACCCACACCCACAAACATGAACACCGTTCCACAAAAGCTGTCAAATACCACGGTCACACTTAGATGCCCAGGTTGCAGCACAGTGAATTCAGATGCGCACACATATACACACATATAGAAAGCAAACCTCAGTCCAATCTTTCTATTAATTCCTCGGTTGCTTTCGCTCAAAACTAAATCCAACACAGAGCACAGTAAACACCATTTAACCTCTGTACACCTGACAATTCGAAGACTGGTCTTTTAATTGCTTTTTGAAACTGAACTTAATGATTAAAGGTTTTCATTGATGTTTCCTGTGCATAAATCATATCTGTCTACAGATATGAAATAATGAAGTGTTCTCAGCGTGTCACCCAAAGCACAATCAGTGTTCCAGCAACCAGATACTCTGAAAATTGGATCAAAAGAATTTCTTATCAGCACAGGATGGACTTTCTTGCATAATCCACTTATTCAAACACTAGTGATTGATTACATCATCCATAAAATGTCAAGCTAGGTAGTTCTTGTTCTGCTCTTCAGCATTGGTGACCTCACTTTGGACTGGCCAGTAAATTTTCCATACCAAATTCACGCATCCATGTCTTTATGGTCCTTGCTTTGCGCACTGGTGTGCAGTCATGTTGGAACAGGAAGGGGATATCCCCAAACTGTTTCCACAAAGTTGAAACAGCATGAAATTGTCCAAAATGTCTTGGTATGCTGAAGCATTAAGTGTTTCTTTCACTGGAACTAAGCCCAACTCCTGCAAAACAACCCCACACATTAATCCCCAAACTTTACATTTGGCACAATACTGAACCCAAACTCCTTCATCGGATTGCGAGACAGAGAAGGGTAAGAGTCTCAGAGAACACGTCTCCATGAAGGTGATCCTGGGTGATTGATTTTATACACCTGTGGGCATGGCAGTGATTGGAACACCTGATTCAATGAATTTCTGATGAATGTCTGAATACTTTTGGCAAGGGCGTGACTCCTCAGGTTACAAAAAGACTTCCAGTTGACTTCCAGTCTATAAGATAAGGGCCATTCAGCTCCTGTGTCTGTGACCGCAGTGAACACTTTCTTCATAAGTCTTAAGGTTCAGTCACTATCCTGAAATCTTACTGAATACAATTTAAAGGTTGTTTCATAAATTTCTATCAGAGTCAGACTGTCCACCTCTTGTCCAGCTCTATCTTATCATGTCTGGTTTAATAACATCATCCAGCTTGAGTTTTCCTAACAGAATGTACGTAACAGACCAATAGGTAAAATCACAGTGGCTACATTTATTTTTTATATAACGCCTACAGTGAACTTTCATTAAAAGAGTGAGGCTTTTGTCAGCTGCTGCATTAACTGCATTAATATATCTGCATTTCTCTTAGACATAAAACCACCACGGCCAAGTGAAGTCTATATATGCAAAACGCCGAAGGTCGAGTGAACATTCCTACATTGAACACTGAAAGACAGTAAAAAGAGTAAATCGGTGAGTTAGATAAGCAGCCACCGGATGAGCTTGAGGCAAGCAGCTTGACAGGAAGAGGAGACGATGCGTATTCATGCTGTTAAAAGTACTGGGTTAATTTACTGCACATTCATATAAACAAACATACTCTGAATGTTTTGCTCTCCTGTAGCTCAACATAGACACTAAAATGTGCAGACACACACTCACAGGGATGGGGAAATGTATTCCATTAGTGGGTATAGTAGGTACCAGAACTCTGGCTGATGCTCAGTCGCTATAATGGGCTCAGTCCCGCAACCCTACGGTGATCCAGCCATTCCAACTGCCTGTCATACTGGCAAGAGTGTGTATGTGTGTGTGTGTGTACTAGTGTGCACCCCCACCCCCACCCCCATGGAGCTAGTCTCTTATCTATTTATGCGCCTGCTGGTTTCCCTGCCTTTACCATCAATGTTTGCACAGCAACCAGTCACATCTACAGTCTCGAAACTTGGGGCACTCAACTTTTGTTCTATATTGAATAACCACAATGTGGATGTTTATTGCTGCTAAAAAGTGATGCTATCGCCACTGCTGATGCTTAAATCATCCAGTAATAAAATAATTTCTGTGTTAAATTCTAATCCCTTCTCACTGAATTTATAAGCAGTGTGTTGCCTCATTAGCTGTGCCCTTCACATTCAAGACAGAGGTCAGGGATCCTCCAGCATCATGTCAGGTCACTGGACCTTTTGATCCCTTTTATGCAGACAGGTCAGGGCTGTGTGACTGGCTTCTTGCTTTCCTGTTGGCTCTGGCTTCTCTCTCTGTCCCTCAGCAAGAAGAGATCTATGTAACCCCAACTGGCCCCTAGTGGAAATCACCAGTGCGGTTAGGGTAATGACATGAAGTTTTTACTTTTGGGAAGTTATAAGTAAAAAAAACTGCAATTTTTCCTGGGTTTGTAAAAAACCTGTCTCCATTCAACTGTCAAATTATCCTTTAAATTCTAATTGAAAGGTAAATAGATTTTCACAGTTGGAAACTAAATCGAATAATGGTGGGTAAATGAATTAAGTGCAATTAACTGACTGTTGTGATGTAGTGTAAGCTAAGGCCATGTTTGCCTATGGCTTAGAATAAAGCGTGAGACTGTGTTTGGTAACATGTGGCGTAAAATGTCAAAATTACCCTGTTGTTTAGGTGATAATACTTTTCCTAAAATTCATGTTACATTTATTTCGGGTGCTGCATTTGGTAAGTATTGGTTTTGCTGGCTTACATCAGTACTGTGCAAAAGTTTTGAGCCACCCCTCATCACTTCCTCATTTCCTCCCAAGATTTTCTGTCATCTTTAAAGTGCTCTTGGTCAATAGTTCTCTTTCTCTGGACATTGGTTGCTTTCCCCAGTCATTATCAATCCACTCCTTGTGCCTGATTTCTTTTATTTTTTCAAAATTGCTGCACCATTTCTCCCATTTTGCTAGCCAAATATAAAGAAATGACTTTTTTGGACTATTGCAGTGAGCAAATAAAATGCATTTCACCAATGCTGGTGTCTTATAATTTGCCCTTTGTGCCTCATTAATGCTGTACAAGCAAAATGTTAAAAAAAATTGTTTATTTCTGAAACCAGAAACCAGCCATTGGCCGAAGATTTTAAAACATGGGTTTAGGTCTAGAATTTTACAGTTAGCACATTCCTAGGCAGACTCCTTTACTTCCTTAACATTTACTCTGATACCACTATACGACAAAACCACTTGGGGCAACTTCAAGACGAGGAACATAAACGTGATGTATTTCTAGTCACATGCACAGCAAGTACTTGCGACATAGTAATGAATCCCATTACAATACCTACCCAGCGTCATCCTAGAGGAGGCTCATCTTTGTCAGAGGTGTAAAAGTGAAGCTTTTAAGGCTCTCATTTGCCAGCTCCCGCCGAGAACACCGCTGACAGCCGACACTGTTGCAATAACTGTATCACACCTCTGATGGATGGCAAAATATATCACTGGATTTTTTTTTCTTCATCTACCTCACAGATTACACACAGACTCAAAGACAGAGCCCCCCACAGAGAGAGGAGAGACAGAGGAGATGGGAACAGCAAAAAGATTCAATATTTGGAGCGTACGTGTCTGCAAGGGTGAAAGACACCTCGAAGGCAGAAGGCATCCACTGAGACTTTACTTCTCAAAACTCTCATTTAGAGAGTCTCTTTGTCTTTCTTTGTGTTTTCTCTCCCCCGCCACAAAACACCTAATCTCTCGGTCACATCCCAGTGTGACTCAGCACCCCACTGATCAAACACTGACTAGTCCTTCCTCTCCTCCATTTCCATCTCCCTTTCCCTTGCACCTCCTCTTCCCCCTCTTTTTCTCTTTAACAGACAGTCGGAGGCAGCCGCAAACAAATAGCTCCCTAAAATGCCCCCCACACCCCCAACTCCCGGGGGACCAGCCCTGTAATTCTTGAAAAGTAAGAAGCGCCTCCAGGAGAAGGCTTTATAGCAAAAAGTAGCGAATAACAAGCCAGAGAGAAAATAACAAGATAGGATCACAAACACTCTCACTCTTCTTTTCCCCTTCTTTCCTCAAGCACCAGTGCATAGCTGGCAGCAAGGATACCAAGAGACAATGGGGCATATTTTTCCCTCCTTTTTTTTTTTTTGACAGCTGCACTTGTTTCTCTCTTCATTATTTGCCTCACCTTGTCAGTTCCTGCCTGTTTTTCCCCCTCCACCTTAAAACCTTGAACAGCCAAAAAACTCCCCAAAAGTCCCATTTTGTTCAAAACTGGCAGCTAATGAGATCATAACTCTACCCTTTAACAGAGGAAAGCCTCTGTTTCCTTTAAAGTCGAGTTCCTTTCATTTCCTTGACTGACAAGAGGCGTTGCAAATCATCTGTGAATGCTCTGATAGACCAGCCAAGCTCAGATGAGATGAGCTGCGTCACAGTCCAGAAAATTAACGATCATGACGGAACGAATAACACTCCCAGCCATCAGTGTGCTGGCTTGTGAGAAAGAGACACAGCTCAACAGCCATCCCTCTAATTATGTTTTATAAGAGCATGACATGAGATCAAATGACACCGTCATTTAATAGGTAGGTAAGTAAAGTGCACGTCCACCCCGTGCATGCTACAGAGTAAAAACCTGCCAAAATGAAAGACTCATCTCCTGTGATTAATAGAGAAAACCTGTTTTAATATCAGTGTTATATCCTTAAAACTGCACTGTGTTCAGGAATTCAAAGAAAAAGAGTTTGATAGTTGTCAATACTGTACAAATTAAGGCATCAGATGTATTAAAGTAATTATTCAAAGTTGTCTCCACAACTGTAATCATACAATATTAATGAGCTTTACTGTGAAATTAATCTTTTATGTTGAGCTTACTGAATCTGCTGAAGAGAGCAGGTTCATCAAAATGGCCAGTTGGAGTAACTTGAATCAGAAATCTCAAAAGAAATACAAAATGTTTAAAAACTGGGTTACAGTTTACTTTATAAGGTTAGCAGCCACTCACTATTCAAGTTATCTGGGTTCAAAATAAAAAATGCCTGCTTATAAAAAGCAAAATGGCACAAACAGGAAAATGAGCTGTTGTCTATTGTTTCGTGAAATTGTCACACAATCTCATCTTCTTGCCTTTCTTGGCTTTGTGGCTCTCTTAACAGCAACATGCTGCTTTCTCCTTTGCTCCAGAAATCATATTTTCCACTGCCGCCAGAGGTCCTTGTGACCAGGATGTGACATTATTGACCATTTGCTGTTTTTTTCTTGTGAGTACACTCCTTTCAGCTTAAGTATCTGAGCAAACTTTGGTGCAAAGCTGACTTATAGGAGGAAAAAAATAAAATAACTGCCACTGAGTCCCTTCCTCTCTCGTGGTATCAATATTGCAAGCCTGTGGGCTGGCGTATGCATGTCACCATGAGCGATGCCTGGCAACAATGCCTTCAGGATCTCCTGCATTATTCAGAGGGCCCAACAAGCACTAAGGCTCTGCCATTATCTATTTAAATCTGAGCACAGGCATGTCCCACTGAAAGCATGTACTTGCACTGCCACCTGTCCCGCTTACAAGACACAGCGAGGGCTGTGGAGAGGAGGCAAGGGACTGCTCCATGTAAAAGAGGTAGGAAAACAAACAGGAGGGAAAGTAATGGGGTGGTGCAAACATTGTTGTGAGGGTGGGGTGATGGGCAGGCAAGAGGTAGAGATAGAGGTCACAAGGAGAGGAGGAGAAATTAAGCATGACAGCTGGTAACCGGGGAGATTAGACAAATGTATGAAATAAAAATAGGAGACAAAGTCGAGAAAATGAAGGCAGGGTAAGAAACGATATTAAGAAGGCATTAGGGAAATAGGCAGAAGATGAGACGGGGTAGGAGTGGAAGAAATGGGGTTGTGAGAGGAGAGAATGAGAAGGAATGAGGAAGGAAGGATGGGGCATGAAATCGGAAAGTGAAAATTAAAAGTCCAAAGAAGACAGGAAATGTGGAGGGTGATGCTGAAAGCAGAAAAAAAGAAGAAAGAGGGGAGACGAAGAAAGGGATGAATAAACTGGTGGTGGTGGTGGGGGGGCACAAGACAAATAATAAATGTGAACCTTGGAAAGAGAACAGGGGCTATATGAAATGAATATCCACCATGATGTAGCATTTAAAGACTACTCCTCTCTATCATTTCACCCCGCACCCCTTCCTCTCTCACCTATTCATCAAATGACTGCTACCCCTTCATTCTGCGTCATCTGCGCCATTGCTCATCCACTCCATTAGGCTATCAACCTATCTCTCCACCCACCATCCCCTTCTCCATCGTGGGATCATCTTAAGGGCAAAGCCAGGCCTGCACCACAGAAAACATCCAGTGGAACAAGTCATTTAATCTAGCGTCAAGTCTTCTAGTGTCATTTCCATTTCCTTGCCACTGGGGAGATATAATTTCACATCCAATCAATCAACTTGTTTCAAGGATTTTCCATGAACCAAGCTACATGCTCCGGAGTGAGTGATCTGTCTTATTCTTTTATTTTTTATGACATCAGTTCCAATTTCCTTGCTTTTGAGCTTTCCCAATAGAGGGGATAAAACAGCAAATTGAAAGGACCTGATTAATAAAGTGTGTTTACCTGCAGTAAAGTAAGCTCCCAATGTTAGTACACGAGCTTTCTGGTGCACAACAACCTGGTATCATATGTTACTCGGTGGCATTACAGATAGCAACGGACATTCTACACTTTCACTTTAATTCCCCACTTTATGAGGGCCATTCCCAAATTCTTCTGTCTATGATCACACATTTTCTGTGTGTCTTCCCATGAACTGTTGCGGATGCTGGTCTCAGCCACAAACGCGCACATCACATAGACGTCGGGCAGAATTGTGCAGTGTGCAGCTAATGGTGCATTGACCTATCAGTTTAATACAGAAAGAAGATATTTGGATGTCCTCGTGGGATTGATATGCGTGTGCTTATTTTAATAACAACTGTTTTTTTGTGCTAATCAATGGCACAAACTCAATAAAGATGTGTAATTTCTGTCCTGATGAATAAGAGCCATTTTGTAGCACTTTCATGGAAACAATGCTCCCCATCGATGCAATCATGCAGAAAAAGAGTTTGTTTTTCACAACTTGGTGCCAACTGCCTCTATTATTTCTCTGGCACGCGACTGTCACGGGAAGCACCGTACAGAATGTCTCTTTTCCCCCCTTGACAATTAATAAAAAGTGGGGGGGGGGGGCAGTTGCATTTAAAACAAATAACTTAGTTGGGGGCATGTCGGATTATTTTCGTTATGTTTCTTTTGTTGTTCAGCACTTTAAACTCATATTCTCAGATAAGCAAACCAAATGCAGGACTCAGAATAATGCAGGTAGGGCAACCAAGGAGAACTTTATTGGTTCTCGTTTATCAGTTATCTGCCGTTGCATCTTAGACCATCCCATCTGAGATGTAACCCGAGAGGAGAAAACCGAAGGGGAATTGTGGTTGTGGCCTGAAATTCAGTTTTAAAATATCTTGAAGGATGTTTCACTTCCTGAAATGTATTGTAATGAGTGAGCAAGGACAGAGGAGGTGCACTGCATACACAAAAAATAATGGGTCGCACCTGTTAATCTTTGAAATCAGGTGTTCTTAGTCTCATTGAATAGGTTGGTCTAAGGTGCTCAGTGAATTTGAGGGTGGTACAGTGAAGTCAATTTGTAAAATTTCTTGTCACCTGAATATTCCATGATCAGCTGTAAGTGGTATTATTGCAAAGTGAAGGTGTTAAGGCCATGTGAAGTTACTGAGCGAGGCCGCTGAGTGCTGAGGTGCATAGTGCACTCAGTAACTGCAAAGTTCCAGACCTCCTCTCACATTAACATCAGCACAGAAAGCTGTGCACCGGGAGCTTCCCATGATGGGTTTCTATGCTCCTGTACATGTGATGCATAGGTGGCCCGGTACTTTTGTCCCTGTAGTGTGAGAACAAGGACATGTGTCTCATTTCCAGAGGTATTTTTACCCTTAAAAAAGACTCTACAGACGAGTGTTCATAAAAAGTTAGTTATTTTCTGTCCTTCAAGGTTTGTGAGTGTGTGTGATTACAAAAAAAGGCATGACACGTTGTCACATTGTGAAAAGCAGTGAATTTAATTAAAAGTAGCTCAAAATAAAAAAGCTGTTATGATCACTGATAAGCTTAACTGACATCTGAGATCATAAAACACAGTAGAGCTTAACAAAACAATTGACAAATGGTGCAGCTGCGCCAAACGTCATATTTTATTTATACTGCTATAAAATGAGGCTCTGAAATGACGATGTCTTGTGCTGTTAAACGCCTCGTCTCTTCTCTCCTCGTGTCTCTCCTCACCTCCTTAGCTCACATCTCTGGTGGAAGGGAATAAGATTGCAAGGAAAGGAGGCAAGGTGAGGAATCAATCTGAGATATCAGGGAAGGTGGATGTGAGAGGAGTCGAGGGAGTGAGCGTTTAATAAAAGCACACACCCTCGATTTAGACGTGTTATTAAATGCAGTGCCAAGTTTAAAAAAAAAAAAGACATTTGGCATAAATGCATCATCTGTTCATTCTTTTATTATAGCCCACTGCTGCATTTTACAATCTCTTCCAAATGAGATAATGACAACTTATATCTTTACTTTTAATTACCTTCACTATTATTATACAAACTGTGAACGGCAGAAAGGGAATTGTCATTTGTTGGTTCCTATTTCTCGCTTCTTCTTCTTTCAGCTTCTCCCTTTAGTGGTCACCACAGCAGATTATCTTCCTCCATCTCACGTTAAGTACCCTCCTCTGTCACACCAACCCTCTGCATGACCTAATTTTCTACATCCATCAATCTTCTCTGTGGTCTTCCTCTTTTCCTCCCGCCTGACAGCTCCATATTCAATATCCTTTGTCCAATATATCCACTATCCCTCCCCTGCACATGTCCAAGCGATCTCAGCCTTGCTTCTCTACTTTGTCTCCGAACCACTCAACATGAGCCATCCCTCTGATGTTCTTATTTTTAATCCTGTCCCTCCAATGAAAATCTTAACATCTTTAGCTCTGCCACCTCCACCTCTCCCTCCGGCCCTTTTTTTAACAACACCATCCCCCAAACCTTATATGATACCAGGTCTGACTACCATCTTGTGAATCTTCCCTTTCACTCTTACTGGTATCCTTCTGACACAAATCACCACTTGTCTTCACCCACCCTGCCTGCACTCTCTTCTTCCCCTTTCTTGTGCTCTGTCCGTTGCTTTGGATGCTTCACCCCAGGTATTTAAAGTCATCCAACTTTACTACCTCTACTCCTTGAAGCTTTAACTTTCCACCTGGCTGCTCTCATTCACACACACGTACTCTGTCTTGTGCCTACTAACTTTCATTCCTCTTCTCTCCATAGCATACCTCCACCTCACCGAGCTCTCTTCCACCTGCTCTCTACTCTCTCAGCTGGTCATAATCTTATCTGCAAACATCGTAGTCCACAGAGACTTCTGCCTAACCTAATCCGTCAACCTCACCATCTCCACTGCAAAAAAGAAGGGGCTCACAGTCGATCCCTGATGTAATCCCACCCATACCTTGAACCCATCTATCACTCCTACCACTCTCATCACTATCTCACTGTCCTCATAAATGTCCAGCACCACCCTCACATACTTCTCTGACAGTCCTGACTTCCTCATGCAGAATCACAGTTCCTCTCCTGGCACCCCATCATATGCTTTGTCTGCATCCACAAAGACACAGTGCAGCTCTTTTTGACCTTCTCTACACTCCTCCATCAAATCACTCAAAACAAACATTGATCTGTTTTGCTCTTTCACAGCATGAAGTCATACTGCTGCTCACTGATCATCACCTTTCTTCTTAACCTAGCTTCAGCAACTCCTTCCCATAGCTTAACAATTACTCAACTGTATCCTTCTGAGCATCACCCTTATTCTTGAAAATCTGTACCAGCACACTTTTTCTCCATTTCTCAGGCATTCTCTCGCTCTCCAAGATTATGTTAAACAGTCTGGTTAAAAAGCCCACCTCCCTCTTTCTTACCCATCTCGAAAGCTCCACACGTATGTCATCCAGACCAGCTGCCTTTCCACTTGTCACCCTGCCCTTATCATGGTTTGTATATTCCACTGGTGTTTTGCTTTTATACACTTGGGAATTCCTGTTCATAGCTGCTCTAGAAAACCTCATCTCTCAGTGAGATCAATTGGAGGAATTGGGACAGCACGGTGCACTGAGACTGATTTTCAGGGTTATGAACAGGAGGACAGAGGAGGTAGAAGACAAGGTGGCACAAAACAGAGAAATGAGAAGATCTCATAGACAAGCAACACATTAAAGAGAGGGTTAAAAAACATAAGGTAGGTATTTTCACAAACATAACCAAAAGCCACGACACATACATGTTTGTTTGTGTTTTTAACTATAACCTGTATAACACTCATGTTTAGCGTATAATTAAGGGCTGTAAATCGTGGCCATCTGTCATGAAATTCAATTACATAAAAGAGGTCACGAGAGAAAACACACGCGGAAGCACACATTTCTCTATTCATATATAAGTGAACGTATTCTAATATCTTGCCTCTCCAGATGCACTTGAACCACGGTCCTCAAATCAGCTTCTCCCATACTCTTTGATTTTAGCGTGAAATGCTCAGTGATCATTCTGCTACAGTTCTCAGAGCAGCCCATAATCACTGCACCGCTCGCTTATTCTGTCAGTCTGCGAGGAACGGAGAGGGCCAGCTGACACCCAGTATTCACCCACCCACCCTCCACTCCACTCCACACACCCACCCCCCACCCCCACAAACACACTCATCAACAAACACTCAAGTAAACACTCAAGTAAACAGGCAACTGAAGGCAAACAGAAAACCCTGGCGTGCAAAGATACACAGACGCAGAAAGGCCAACTGGCCTGGCTACGAATGGGCAATGGACTTGGGCTTGGGGCTTGCTAGGGTGGAAAGGGGAACAATTTCATGCCCAAATGCATCAGTCAAGAGTACACTGTGAACACGAGCAAACATTTTTCCACCCAGATAGGTTACAGCAATTACCCTCGCCTCTTTAACCTTGCCGCTCGCCTGCGAGGTCTTTTACTCGGTCCCATCCCCGACACGATTCAAACGCAGGGTTTGAGTGGAGGGGTTGGTATGTTTCTCTGCGTTACATCATAATGAGCGGTCTCTAGATCTGCTGCGAGTACGTGCTGTACGATAAAACGCTGAGTTTGGCTTGACCCCGTAGACCCGTAATAACAAACAGCGGGTGTGATTAAATGCTCATCATCTGGGGAGAAGTGTGTCAAAACAAGGTGCTAACACTCCAGTAACAGTAGGCACAGTGTGGGGGTTGAGTTACTATTGAAAGGAAAGACTGAGGGATATGAGATAGCATCCATGTGTGTATGCCTCTTCCCCAACAAAATCTAGATTAACAGTAACCTGCTTTGTTACTTTATCACAGTTTGCTCCATCGCCAACACTGAGAGCCTGCCAATAACAGGAGGAGAAAGCCCCTTTGACACAGGAGTATAGATTTGCATTGAAATGACTATAACACATTTAGAAAATGTCACAGTGGTATTAAACACAACTGGAACTGTTTTAACCTCAGTGCGATGAGTTTAAGAATATTACAGTATATTGACCAAACTAGCATTAATTGTATTTCTTAATCACTTATGTATGTAGATTACACAAGTATCACTAAAAGGCAATGTTTCTATTAAGGCCATGCTTTAGTTTTAGAGGTAATAAAGCTTAGCGACATTTAAATTAGGCGGGCTATATTTCATTATTATGCTCTTTATATGGTGTGTTTGTGCTCCCATTGTCATTTCCAACTCAATCAACTGCCTGGGGCTCAGAGCAATTATTCTCAGGCCTCTGTGCTTTTGGTGTTTTATCTCTCATAATGTGCTATGCGTGAGCAGCATGTAACCGTTCATAAAATGTATATTGTTACGTAATTTTTGTTATTTAGGAAATTATATCAAGAAGCTGTTATCAAGGGGGCAAATTAACTTGGTGAAGGTGCAAATTTGGTTAGTCTGAGATTTAAAATGCAAAACCACAGTCTGCATCTTGCCAGTCTTCAAGCTTCTGAAAACATGTACACATAGCTAGCTACCCTGATTACTTTTTAACGCTCAAAGCTCTTCAGACTGCAGCTAGTTCATTTTCTTCTGGACTCTTTACTTCATATGGTTCATTGCTCTGAGTGGTTTAACTTGGCAAGTGATAGCTAGCTTTTATAGCTGTATCTTTTCTTACAAAGATATCTAACACTGTTAATAAAACTACAAATTACTTAGCACTGATTGCTTGTTAAATCTCAAAGCTCTTCAAACTACAGCTAGTTCATCTTCTTCTGGACTCTTTACTTTCTATGGTTCATTGCTCTAAGTTGTTTAAATAAGCAAGTGATAGCTAGCTTTTATAGTGATAATAATGGATAATAATAATGCATTTATATAGCGCTTTACAAGTCCACTATTCATTCAGTCTCACATTCACACACTCGTGGAGGCAGCTACAGTTGTAGCCACAGCTGCCCTGGGGCAGACTGACAGAAGCGAGGCTGCCATATCGTGCCATCGGCCCCTCTGGCCATCACCAGTAGGTGGTAGGGTAGGTGAAGTGTCTTGCCCAAGGACACAACGACTGAGACTGTCCGAGCCAGGGCTCGACCCGGCAACCTTCCAGTTACAAGACGAACTGCCAACTCTTGGGCCACGATCACCCTATATAGCTATATAGCTATATCTTTTCTTACAAAGATAGCTAACACTTTTTAAACATGGACTTAGCTAGCTACACTGACTAATGTGGTAACATTTAACTCTCAAACTATGAGTTGTTTTCCCATAGACAGAATGAAATATAAATATAGCCATAGTGATGTCATTCATTGGTTAGT
This sequence comes from Simochromis diagramma, assembly GCF_900408965.1. Classification (NCBI taxonomy): domain Eukaryota; kingdom Metazoa; phylum Chordata; class Actinopteri; order Cichliformes; family Cichlidae; genus Simochromis; species Simochromis diagramma. Next base: position 17,269,533 of record NW_024387523.1, on the reverse strand, counting down.
GAAGCCTCTTCTTGAAGCCGCAGACATCTTGGTGTTTTAAAACGGGAAGTACAGATAAAAGGGTGGCTCTGACTGCTAATCTTGGGGTTGACAAGTCTTTGGTCCATCCGCATTACAGCTTTACTGATATATTAATGAGGCCGATGAATCTGAAAGGTTAGCTATTTTGCTAAAGAGACAGAAGCTGCTAAAAGTAAGAGGATCCAGCCAGTCAGTCATTTTCTTAACTTCCTTTTAAAACAGGATATCAGCTGGAGTGAGTAAAGCCTATCCCAGGTTTTTGCTCTTCACAACCACTCAACTCATCAACAATACAAAAGATCCAAATACTTACAATACAACTGTCTGGTTCACAAAGACACGGCAGGAGGCATATATTTTTTCTGAAACAATGTTTAAACAATACAAAACTGCGACCACAGCATAATCTCCTAGGGGAATACCGTGTTGAAGAGCAACAAAAAAACAGAAGCAACATAAAATATAAAAGTGTATTTCAAAGGGAAAATAACATAAATAATTTCTACAGCATTACAGCTGGCTTTTCATTTTTTGCGCTAACCAATGAGATATTGCTACACTTCTGTAAGTCATTCTTCTTGTTTGTTGAGTTTAGGATTTGATCCTCTTCAGATATTCTTCTAATGTCTGATTGACAGGACCCATCTCTCCACTGAAGAAATATAATAATCTATCCAGATAAAGTCCATTTAGATTTTCAGCAAAGCCCAATATTGTTCATTTCTTCACCAGCTATGTGGTATTGATTTTATCAGTCAAAATACTCATTTTTTTTAATGAGCAATTTACTTCTCAGAATCTAAAGCATATTTTTGTTAGGCTTTACCTGCTTTTCCCCCTTTTAAATGTATGAAATCTTCAAGCCTAAAGAACTTGGTGTTGTTGTTTCATAGAGAGTCTATGAGAAAGCTTGCCAAGCACCCAGGTTACAAAATAAGAGCACCATTGGTGGATTTCCTTTTCAATTTGCACTTTGTCAACTAAATTAATATCTTAAATATCCTTTTTCAGCTTTTCTCTTCTAACCAAAGTGGAACCAAGAAGATCACAGCACCACTAAGAAGAGGGTTACTCAGTTCAGTCTGACATAACTGACACATTATTCACCCAGTATAACCTAAGCAGTCCAGTTGCCTCTGTCAAAACATAGGCTCTATTCATGACTAATGTTTTTCTACGAGGATGACAGATTTTTCATCCAGTGCAACGGCGTTTTATCCAATCTGTTTTCCACGGTGTTTGAGAGAAGCCATGAGTGTACATGATTATTTTAGCATCAGTAATATCTTCAACATCTAATTGCCTCACCTCTGCCTGCCTGCACTTCACAGCGACAGTAATCTCCCGTATTCCTTCTGTTTGGTTTTGTGAGTGAGAAGCAGCTGCGGGATGGGCGACATTTTAAATGACAAATACTACATCCTTTGATTAATTCAAAGGTAAATGTTATTCTGTTAATTACCACGGGGGTATTAGCCAGTGGTTCAAATTTGACCATGTATCAGTGATGGCAGCCTCTTCACAAAATGATACTGCCTTACACTAGAGAAAGACAGCATCTTGTATCCGCATTCTTTAAGACCCACATCAGTGCTTCTTGTCACTACCCTTCACTTCTGATCTAACTGTAAACACTTTACCCCCCCATGTCACAGTTATTACTTAGTACCAGTTAACATTAGGGGTTTGATAAGTTCAAAATAATCAGTGCTGTAGTTGTAAAAATTACTGAGGAGGTAAAACACAGATAATCCCACCTGATGTGCTTATACTGTGCACGCACGCCTGCCAATCTGCCCATTGTGTCCATGGAAGCCCAGTAAAAAATGTTCCAGCTTTAGAGATGAATTCTTTATATTGATATGCAATATGCAAAAGTGGCTTCAGCAAAGGCTGTAAGCATCCGGGAGGGGTGGAAAAGAGATGACCAGTAAATGCAAACTAAGAGAAGCAGGGAGGTAAAAATGTTATGATGACAGCATCCATTAAAGTATCTTCTAAATGAATGCACTATATCAAGACCCATCTTTTCATTCAAATAACATCATCTGACTTTTCATTGCAGGGTTCAGCTTTTTAAGGCATCTCAAACAATTTGAAAACACTCTGCACTCAGTCATGGTGATGCTGACCACTATAGCTTCTCTACTGAAGCTCTGAGCTTTGATATACTGTAGAGTGGATAACGGTGATATTTTTGTCCCAGTTTATATTGTGGAAATGGAGTAACGGGGAGCTGAGGAGGTCTGATTTCTAAGCAGCTATTACTGCTAAGGAAATATTATATGTACAATTGATTAATATTTTACGCTAGGTCCACAAACCATTACATTACTCACTAATGTTAAGCATATTTAACAGGCGATAACCTTGTATCAAGTACAAATTAAGTTATCCCATTAAATTCTGAAATTATTTAAATGTATTATAGGGGATATTAGAAAAACGTATTCATTTATTTCCCAGATTCCCTTTTGTTTAGAAGTGGTGGCCATTTTCCAAAAATATCTCACTGAACCGGTAGCCACACAGCTTTAGGAACAGTCATTCAAATCTTTGGTCCAGAATAAAGTGTCAATTAATATTAGATAGCTTGCAATGAAATGTTGAGCATTCATAGTCTATGCAGTGAAAAATCCTTGGGCTTGGTGATCAATTGGCTTTTGTTGTAGGACCACCATTGGACAACAAATGGATGAATTGCTTTGACCGTGACCGTTTCCAAAAAGGCACCCTAATGAATATGAAGGACCACTGACTTCTCTTTGTATTAGTAATTTTAGCCTGCAGCGGTTTTTCATTCAGTAAAGTTAGAAATAAGTGATGTACACTGAACGTGACATGTGAAACAAACGTTTTGGTGTTTGCAGAGGCGATGATGAGAATCGGCTCACCTGCTAAGGAGAGAGTACATACAGACATGTATACATACATATGCTAGGATCATTATAGTAATATTCTGAATGGATTGGCACAAAATTGGGTTCAGATATACAGTGAAAAGACATGGATGATAGGTGAGATGATTCTAAATTGGTCATTGATGTAATAAAGTACTTTTAGTGCATAGAATGAAAAGCGGTTAATGCTATGGTTAAATGTGTGTTGTAGTCTCAGCACTTTAAGTAACCAGTAAAACTAGAAAAGCCTGTCAGCTCCACTCCATAGTCACAGTCTCTAGTTGATTAATATTAGTAGCTTTGAGTGGAACACCTCGACAGCTGCTGGATGGACTGTCGTGACATTTTCAACGCATGTTCAAACTCCTCTTGAGATGAATTAACGTTTCCAGTATTTCATCTTGCACAACAGTCAAGTTAAAATATCAAATTAGTGCAGGAGTTGATGATGTAGGTGCATCCTCCTCTATATCCACAACTATCCACATCCTCATCTGTATTTTGTGCTTATTGTTGATTCCAAAATGTTGACTTGGTTGCTATGACAGTAATTGTAATAGGTCTAAAAATACACACTTGCTTTATATTAACACGTATGTAGACATATATATACATAAACATATACTTCTTCTTCCTCTTCTTTGCAAGTGAACTAATCATTGTGTAAGACAAAGTAATAAATTACAGGCATTGTTAGCATCACTGACTGATGAACAATTATTTACAGATATGCATAATAGCACAATCCAATTGCCACTGCACTAAAAGCCTTTTAAGCCAAATTAATTTAGAAACAACAGCATGCACATAACGTACACGTAATGTCACAACGGACATGTATGTACACGTAACGTACATGTAATGCTCAATGCTTTGAGGTCAGCTACTACACATAATATATATAATTTGTAAGGATATAGATTTAGGCTCTGTTGACAAGGCAAACGCCTATAGTCAGTTCTCACCAGACTGCCTGTCATGGTTTTGATGTAAATCACCTTCTTGTTAAAGCTGTTTTTTAAACAAAGCTGACATATGGTTCATTAGCATTAATATTTCCACAGTGGAGCTGTGAAGTGAAGCTTGAAACAAACTCTGTTTGAACCTATTCTTTCAAACTTTGTGGTCCAAATTATTTGAGTCCATTAGGGGCTTCCTGAGCCCTGCCTGTAATCATGGTCCAACACAGTGCAAGCTGGAAGAAAGCAAAATGAGTTACTTAGAAAAAAAAACATTTCCAAACAGTAGACATAGCTCTCTCTTTCATCCTCCATCTGTCTTTACTGTTCTTGAATGTAACACCTAGTAACATAAGCCTGATGGATACAGGATTTTTAAGACCAATACTGATATTTGGTGATTTTAAAATTTGATATTGAAGTCTGTCAGACACTTGAAACATAAACAGATTTGTTAAAACATCTGCCAAATAACCATAAATATTTATTATGCTTATTTATTTATTTACTTGTTTCCACTCTGTCATTAGCTGGTTGAGACTTTTGTTGCATTCTGAACAGCCGTGAAGTTGCAGAGTGCCCTCTAGTGGACATAAATACTAAAAGCTTTGTTGAAGGGTGTCTTTCCTGGGTCTTCTTTTTTTCATTTTCATTTATCAGGCATTACAAATTCTGATAACAATAGCAAAAAAATAAAAACATATTTAAAAGGCTGGAATGGTTCTTCCAACATACTGCCCAGCACTAGCGTTGGTTAATGTAACTTATAAAAGTATCCTGTTGCATTACCTGATTACTAACAATAAAAAGGAACTTTTTACATTAAAGCGTTTGCTATTGGAAAAACAAATTTCTTACCATAGCCTACTTTCACATTATCAAAACAAACAAAAAAAGAAAACTTCTTTGCAATTAGCTTGCTGGCTACATTGTCCAGAGGTTGTGTAGCCTACTGTACATTGACCTTTGAGTGAACTGACTTTATCTCTTTGCATGGCAAGTTGATATTGGTAGCACCCTTGTCCACCACATAAACAGCAACCATTTTTGGTTAATCTCCCTTGCATTAACATCACTGATAAAGGCTAATTGTTGAGGTGTTGGAGCTGTAGCACCAGCATCACTCTTCTCTTCAGCAGGGCCTCACCAGTAATGTTAATGCTGAGCTTAGCTTGTAATGTGTTTCTTCAACATGTGAAGTCAGCAAAACAGCTGATAGAAAGCAGGCACAAGATAATGCATTACTTCTACAGTGTGAGGGCTATCCTCTTCATGAACTCACGAGCTAACTTTAACATATATATGATAAAACTGCAGTAAATGCAGCTGGTTTTTTTTGTTCTTATCACAACTAAAGGAACAGGTAATGTGACATTTTAACTGACATGTATTTGAAATAAGGGCACCACAGTGGTTAGCACTGTTGCCTCACAGCAAGAAGGTTCTCAGTTCAATTCCACCATCAGGCCGGTGTCTTTCTGTGTGGAGTTAGCATGTTCTCCCCGTGTTTGTGTGGGTTCTCCCCGAGTGCTCCGGCTTCCTCCCACAGTCCAAAGACATGTGGGGATAGGTTAATTGAAAAATCTAAATTGCCCATAGGTGTGAATGTGAGTGGTTTTCTGTCCCTGTGTGTTAGCCCTGCGACAGCCTGGCGACCTGTCCAGGGTCCTCTCGCCCTATGACAGATGGGATAGCACCCCCCTCGACCCTGAAAAGGATAAGTGGAAGCGAATGGATGGATGTATTTGAAATATTAACTTAATCGTGTTAGCTCATCAAAGTTACAACAAAGCCTTAGCTTGTTATTAAGGCTTAAAGGAGCACATACTGGTCAGCGCTGAGCATGCTCTGGGAAGGTGTTTGACACTGGTAAACCATAACATCCCGTCACACTGCACAACTTTGTGCCAGAAATAGTTTGTTTCTGAAGCTATCAGCGAGCTAACGAGCTGATCCCTCTTGGTGGCTGTGTTGCTATTCCCACTTTACCGAGATCACTTGTTCCCCCTGAGAAAAGAGTACACAAGAACCTCAAACAGACGCCACAATGAACAGTTAATCCTCGCGCGTCCATCAAGATGGAGCCTCTTCTGTGCCGGTGAAAAAAAAAAGGAATAGGATTTTTGTGCAATGTGTGCTGATGCCCCAAAATGAATTGTGTTAAATTCAACCCTTCTAACAGCAAGAAACACTTATCCCACCAGTCTTTTGTGAGTGGGTTGTGCAAGTGTGTGTGTGTGTGTGTGTGTGTGTGTGTATATGTCGAGAAAAGAAAATTAATTTTGAGGCTAAACAAGACACGGTAACCGTCTTTTTAATTGCATCTCGCTTTCTTAATGGCTGTCTATTCTGCTGAATGAAGGAGACACTGTGATTAGGCAGAGCAGAATTGGGATTGTTCCAAAATCAGCTTCCAAAAATGTGCCTTTGTTTTGTTTGCTGTTCAGAGTTTCACAAGTGTGGTAATGTGAAATGAATACTGCAATTTCTTTCTGCTTTATTATGTGACTAATTTCGCAACAAACTAGAAACATATCCTTAACTTCCACTGCAAAGGAATCAAGTTTGTTTTCTGTGCAATTACCCACTGCACTGTCAAAGTGACCTCTGGCTCTTTTGCCATTTACAGAGAACACAGTTTGCTGTAAACCTCAACAAGCTTTAACACACCATTTTCACATCTTAAAGATCCCAGGCAGAGAAGTGCAATAGACTCGAGGGTTTACCCGCCACTGGAAACCAGCACCTTTTGTTGTAAAACTGAATGAAATGGTATGCCATATCAAAAAAAAAAGTCTGGGAGTCTGATACCCTGCTGTAGCTTAAATAATTGATCACACTGACATTAAATCCATAGTGTCGGGTCAGTGAGTCAATGCTTCACTTTGTTAGCCAAAGAAATTTTCTTTCATGTAATCAGATTCTGGATTGATCTTTTTTGGATGCAGAGAAATTTACAATGTACACTGAGTCCCCATAAACCCAGCAAACAGCAAAGGACCAGCACACAGTCATACAGAAACACCAAAGGCCTGAACCCAGTAACTAGAAGAAAAAAAATAAATAAACAGCTTCATATGGACTCCTTTTATAAAGCGCTTGCTTATATGGGCATCTAAATTCAAATCACATGCCTCAAGAAGGAGTAACAAGCAACTCACAGTCTGTGCCTTATCTAACTGATCTTTTGACAGTTATCCAGCCCAATTAACTACACTATTTAGCGAAGCAAACCCAAAAGTGAGAGACTGTATTGCAGCGGTAAAAGGGGCGGTAACTGGAACTATTCATGTGAAAACTAGATGTTAGAAACACCATCTTTCAAATCAGAGCCAAATGTGTATCACAGCGACCAGCCTTCGCTGTAAAAGACCTCTTTTAATCATTCAAATGCACTTAGGTAGAATAATAAATGTGCAGCACAGCATCCTAAGCGACCCCACCTCGCCATCAGACCCCCCCCCCCCCCCCAGAGGGATTCCTGGACCGGGGTGGTCCTGAGGAATCATCTCCTCGCTGTCCCAAGAGCCACATTCGTTGTACGCGACTCCCGTTTGATTAATTAGTCCGTTGTGCATCTATGCTCTGCTGTGTAAACGCAACACTTCTGCACCAAGCGCGAATTCCTCTCCGGGACACACACACACACACGATGTAGAGACGAGGCGCGCTTTCACGGTCAGCGAACGTTTACGCACGGATGAAACTCGGTGATAGCCAACATCTCCGAGTGTTTTCCATATGTGTTTTTGCATTTCCAGCCAAAGACAATTAAATGCTTTTGTGTACTGGTGCGCGCGTGTGTGTGCTTGAGAGAGAGAGAGAGTGGGGTGGGGGTGGGGGTTCGTCCTGCGATCGTAAATGGCGCAACTTCTCATTTTTCCTGTCAAGTTGACACAGCTGGGCGCCCCGCTGACAGCAAACAGGCCAGTGGCCGATGTTTGAGGGAAGACTGCGCCAGTAGGAACCAACATTTAGCCGCTATCCCTATCATACAGTCCAACCACAAGAACCACATGAAAGCCTACTTGCACTGCGTGTACCAATAGTGAGCGTTCAAAGTACATAAAAAATGGACCGCCTGCTCCATCTGAGGTCTTTTTTAAAAAACCCATCTAACAGCTTCAGGAGTCTCCTTACCTTAAAGCGGGCTTTCTGTGGACGTTTTCACTGAATGTTTTCTGCGTTTGAGTAACACAAATGCACGCCTATTCCACAGCTCGCCGATCGCTGTGTGGAGGAGAGAGTGAGGATGGAGAATCAGCAGGGAGGACGAGAGCTCTCTCTCTCTCTCTCTCTCTCACTCACTCACTCACTTTCTCTCACTGTCCCTCTCTCTCCCCTCTGAAATGTTACCGGCAACCGATTGGTCCAAGGGTTCCTTGGCGGCCCCTCTCCTCTGCTCTAGGAGGGGCCAAATAAAGCCACTGTCGGCCTATCCTACTAGGCTAAAATACTGCAGATTGATCAATCTCTCAAACCGTTCGCCCCGATCTCTTGCTTCTTTCCTCTTATATATATATATATATATATATATATATATATACACAACATATATGCGACTTTTTTCCAGGCAACTTCTTTCGTTGCATTTGGTGTAATTTGAAAAGCATAGCGGGGCTTTACAGTGTTGTATCTCTTCGATTAGACACAGTGTTATGTCAAAAAGGGCCGAAGTTAAAAATGGGCCACCCATGCTCACACAGCTTGTGTAGGAAATATTGCTTAAGAACACTCTTTGTTTTAATCTGTGGCCAAGATCACACCTGTGAGAGAGGTGTGCTGGAAACCTGTGACGTTTCCAGCAGCGTGTAAAAACCCACTCTGGATACGCCATCACGCCGAGCACTTAACTTAGACGGCAGATACTGTAAATGGGTCAGAGCCAGAGAGAGAGAGAGAGAGAGCAAAACAGTGGAAATAAAGACTCACTTTCAAAAAGGCCTCAGGGCCATTTCATGATTGCACGAGTGTTTTATTGCACGACTGAAAACTTAATGACCTAAATGTATCTTTCTCGTATTGTTTTCACTGGATCGGGCCCTCATCAGACACGTGGCGTGACGGGATGAAATATTTCATGTTAAATCTCATCCACGTAAAGCGCTGTTATATTAACTAAGCTGCTGGAAATGGCTGTGCACGCACTGTCAGTGTGTTTAGGAAAGAGAAGTCGGAGAGTCTTCCTCCTGCATACATGAAGAGAGAGCAGAAGCTCATTAGAACTCGCCTGCAGGGTTCATTAACAGCAGTGAGTTGTGTCCCCCCCCTTCTACAGCCATCATTTAATACAGTTTAAACACATGTGACAGTGTCCATTACATTTCCGGCAGCACACTCACTACCGTTTTATGTTGACAAACTTCTTTATTCATCGTCATTCTTTTGAATAAGAAAGTTTTCTCTCTTTATTACCTGATGAATATTTATGATGCACACAGTAAGAACTGAGGTCAACTGTTTCACTGCATAGCTTGCTGCTGCTTTTCACCTACAGGCATCAGCAACGCGTTCCATATCCACTTTGCACTTTACTGCTGCTGCACTTTCAGCAACAATTAAGCGTCTGGAGCAAGCAGGGGAAACACAGTTTCAGAAGAACTGCACTTGTAACAAGTGTGTGTGACGTGTAACACCCCCCTTTTTGTTCTCCATAGCAGTGACATTTGTGGAGCAGCTCGGCTCCATCCGAAAGCCCTTTGGTTTCAGCACCATGGTCAGTGACGCTGATACAGGCCACTGTGTGAGACTGTCTGCATGTGCATGTGAGCACTTTTAACAGAAAATGTGCTGGCTGTCAGGATGAAAGCGTCAGGATGGGTAAAGATCAGAGATGGTTATTCTGCTTGGTGTTAAACCATGTTAAATCTCCAAACATGTGCTCACATCTGCCTTTGATTACTCTCTAAATATACATACATATGCTCCCACACACACCAGCTTCAACAGAAGGGCCTAGCTGTTGCAAAAATTCTCAAATACTCAACACGCAGCACTTGCCTCCAAGCTCTGCTACAAGCATGCCTTAACATTCATGTAAAATGTATAGAAATCCACCCTTCAGTGTGTTTACATATTTGCAACCTCCGCTTCTTCTCTTGCCGGTTGCATTCTCAGTCATGGCGCTTCAGTTTTTCCTGTACAGCAATATCAGTGAAGAGTCAGTAGCCTTGCTGTCTCAATGTAAGACAGCCTAATGAATATTTATTGGTTCATTGGGTCAAGGAGTAATATCTACATTTTCAACATGGCATGACATGCACCTCTTCCACTCATGTTTGTGGCGGGGCATTCATCATCAGGGCGGAATTGTTTAGAGCACAGCCTTGCTCCACCTGCTTCACAGCCCCCCAGCAGATCTGTTTGTGTCTTCATTAGCACTTGTCTGAACTATGCTAAAGCCCGATGACAGAAGACCTTGACCTTGGCTCGCAACAAACTGGTTCCATGTTGGCGTTGTAAAAGAATTCTTTATTTTTCTCTTGCAAACCAGCTGCTTTAAGAAGTTCTTGTGATTGAAACCCTGGATTGCATGATTACAGAAGAAATTGGAAATGTGATTTTCTGCAACAGAAACATCAGCTGGATTGTTATTTGGAAAACCCCAAGCCCCTCTTTAGGTATTTCCAAGGGCCTGAGAGTAGACGATGCAGGTATTCTTCATTTCTGCCATCTGCAGAAAAGAAATTCGAAGTCAGCGGCAAAAGCAGATCCTAATCTTTCTTCTCTAAGGATCCATCCATCCATCCATCCGCTTCCGCTTATCCTTTTCAGGGTCGCGGGGGGCGCTGGAGCCTATCCCAGCTGTCATAGGGCGAGAGGCGGGGTACACCCTGGACAGGTCGCCAGTCTGTCGCAGGGCCAACACACAGGGACAGACAACCATTCGCACTCACATTCATTCGCACTCACATTCACACCTAGTGACAATTTGGATTATCCAATTAACCTATTCCCACAAGCTGCATGTCTTTGGACGGTGGGAGGAAGCCGGAGTACCCGGAGGGAACCCACGCAAACACGGGGAGAACATGCAAACTCCTCACAGAAAGACCCCGGCCTGATGTTGGAATTGAACTCAGGACCTTCTTGCTGTGCGGCAACAGTGCTAACCACCGTGCCACCGTGCTGCCTCTAAGGATCAAAATATCAAATTAAAATTAGCTTTGTACAACCATTCCCATATATCCCAGCAACATTTGAGTGTACGTCTATGCATCACAGAGAATAGCAGGCATCAAGCATTTTCCATTGTAGGAGTAAACAAGAGGAGGTTTTACGCATTTGTTGGAAAACTGGAACCAAGATGGAAAAATATGTGATTATTTTTTCCCTAGCAGCCAAGCTTGAAGGCAAAATGAAATGTGAATATTTAAAGGTAAAATTGAACATAAAAGTTGTCTTTAGTGCTTTTATGTCAGGGGTGCGATGGTTAGCGCAGTTCCCTCAAAGCAAGAAGGTCTTGGGTTCAAATCCGTTGTAATTTTCCTGCAGGAGTTTAATGACTTTTGGTGGGATGTGCTTGGTCTCCAGCGCTATCCAAAGTGCTGGCCAATCGATGCAGTCCAATGTGGATCGAAAGTCAATAAAGATGATGACAATCCATTTCCCACATAGAATTTGCTCCTCCATCACCTGGAGAATGCTGAATATCTGGTCACAGCATCCACGGTGAGGTCTGAAGCCGGCTTGCTCCTCACGGCTCGTTTGTTCGTGATGTTTCTGCAGGCGTGATTGTATTACTTTCATGAAGACTTTTCCAACGATCGAGAGCAGACCGATGCCACGATAGTTTTGGCATTCTCGGTTGTCGCCTTTTTTGAAGATTGGGATAATGATGGCTTTCTTCCGTTGTCTTGGAATCGTCTCCGTGCGCCAGATATTTTGCAGAAGAAGGTGCACTCATTGGAGAAGAACATCACCGCCAGCCTTAATTGATTCCGCAGTGATTGCATCCACACCAGGTGCTTTACCAGTCTTCAAAGTCTGGATGGCCGTCTTCACCTCTGCCAGGGTCAGTTCATCATCGGACATCGGGGTCTCTGGTGCCTCGATGGGTGGCGGTTGTGCTGGTAGTCCTTGTGGCGGGGCGTGATTGTACAGTGTCTCGAAGAACTACTTCCAACGCTGTAGCCGCTCAGTCAATGATCGTACGAAGGTGCCATTGGCCTTTCGGATGTTGTCATTTGTTGATTTGGTTTTTCCACTCAGGTGTTGGAGCGTTCGATAAATTGTGTGGTACTCGTGCTTTGAGGCTGCTTCTTCCAAGTTAGCCAGTAAGCCTCACGTTCTTCCTTCATTCTGCATCGGACGTCATTGCTGAGCTGACAATATCGCTCAAAGTCGACCAGCTTCACACATTTTTGTTCATCTATCATATCGAGGCATTCATCGGATATCCACGGCTGTGTTCGGCGGCGTATGGGAGGGCACAGTTCTTTGGCGCTTTCCATGATGGCGTCCGAAACTTGTTGCTCTTCAACGTTGACGCCTTGAGATGGCACCAGTGTTGCAAAACAGTTGGATAATGCTTTTTGAAATTCCGCCTTGTGAGGGGGATCTAACAGGCATTTCCAGTTGAGCTTTGCAGATGGGCGCTATTGGCGTTTGGCTCTTTGTAGTCGAAGTTTTATCACTGCACGCACAAGATAGTGGTCTGATCCACAATCTGGGCTGCACATCGAACAAACATCCTTAAGTGATGATCAGAAACGGGAGTTGATCAGGATGTAGTCCAACATCGGCGAGTCGTCGCCCATTGGATTTCGTCATGTGAGTTGATGTTTCTTTGGATGTTGAAATTGGGTGTTTCCGATGATGAAGTTGTAGGCGTTGGTGAAGGACAAAAGGCGCAAACCATTGTTATTCATTACACCATGTCCAAAACGGCTCATCGTGCTTTCCCACCCAGTCCGATCGGTGCCTGTGTGGGCGTTGACGTCTCCAGCCAGTATGATCAATTCGGTCTGCGAGACTGAATCCAACATGTGTTGTAGTTGGTTATAGAAATCGTCCTTGGCTGGGTCTGGACTTGTCTCAGTTGGTGCGTAGATGGTGTCGAGGTGTGTTTTGATGGTACCGCTGATGGTGAGCACTGCAAGGCAATCGGAGATCGGCTGGAATGCGACGACACTCTTGGTTGCACGACGGGCAACTATGAAGCCGACTCCTGCCTTTCGTTTTTCTCCACCCGAATAGTAGAGTGCCATCTGGTTATCGGTGAGCGGTGGTTCGACGACCATCTTTCCCGATGCTGTGAGTCATAGTTCGGATAAAGCTGGAATGTCGATTTTGCAGCTCAGGAGTTCTTTGGCAATTATTTCTTTTTGGCCGATGTGGTGACCAGTTCAAACATTCCACACGGCGATTTGTATTTCCACTTTCGGTGTGATGATCTTTCGGTTTCTTCGGCCAGTAGCCCACTTCTCACCAGCATCCTGGTTCCCCAATACTGGTGCATCGGCTGCCCCGGATGCGGTAGCATTAAACGAAGAATTTAATTCAGAGCTGTCCATCGGATTCGTACCTGTTTTCCCCGGTCTCCCGGTTCTGGTCACTTCGGCAGGGTGACCACCTTCCTCCTTTTGCAGTCGGGCTTAGGACGGTCCTTGGCGGAGTTAAGACATGCAGTTAGTGAGGTTAGGTCTATTGGTGATTCTAAATTGTCCAAAGGTGTGAAAGTCTGTGAATGGTTGTCTGTCTGTGTTAGCACTGCCCTCTGTTACCCAGCCTGTTGCCCGATGACTCCAATCCTGAACTAGATAAGAAAAAGAAGAAGAATGTATGGTTGTTTTAATCATGAATAATGGTACTCATCTACTACTGAATTTGACACCTAACATTAGCTACAGCTGTTATGTAGATAGTCTAAATAAACTAAACACTGGTAAGTTAACAGCTAATCTAACATTAGCTAAAGTTATGAGGAAACAATATGAATAAAACTTGAGTACAGTACCTCATCTAAAAGCATGATTACTGGTTGAGCCATATTGTATATATTTTATCTGCAATGATGATGAACTACCAGACTTAAGGTGTGCCCAGTATGGATGAATTTTCCTTTGATGTGGAGACCAGAGACCACACAAAGTCAATGACATTTGGGGACTTCAAGTAAAATGGGTGAAAACAAACCCTTCTGTCAGCTTTGACGCAAGCGATTGAAGGGAGTACCAATAAGAGTGCAGGATACAGTTGATTGACAATATGACCTGACAGAAAATACATTAGAGCGTTACCTAAGTAACCAGAGCATATAATCTCGCAAATGACCAACCACCGGTTTTAAGGCAACGTGCGATGAGAGAATTGCTTACAGTGTTAATGCAGCTTCAGTCTTCTATCATAATTTTACTGAGAGACCCCAGCTCACAAGTTACATAAGCTGTTTTCCCTCATTAAATCCAGAAAATGTTGGGAGAGTCAGGTCGGGACACAGTAAGCTGTAGTCTTTTAAGACATAATGTAGTGGGCAGGAGTTAGTTCTACTGCTGGTAATACTTGGTAATATTTGGTATAGGTGAGGATGCTGACCAGCTGAAGCTGTGTCGATGTGGACATCTGCGAGACAAGCTGGCAATATAAATACTGTTTAATGTCCATTTAGACCTAGTCAGATACTTACAGTTTTACATGCATCCATCAGATACTAACTAGAAAAGTTCAGGTCTGCAGTGCATGTGTAAAACTACTATAGTGTACTTTTAAGTCAGTGAGAACAGTTTTTGAATTCATGCCAAGCATCAGATAATCACTCGTAAGAGGGCTTGCCTTCTATGATGACTTTGATTTATTTTTCGCCAGAGTGTATTATGCCCAGTGGACAGAACTAATTGATCCCCTACAAAAGTCTGGCCAGTCAATTGATCCCCAAACAAATGTGATGTGCGCTGTAGCTGGTTCATGCCCTTCGGGCTTTTGATAAGGGGAAACTTGCTGATCCTCCTTGTCCGACTTTTCTAATAAAGATGTCAGCAGCTGCCAATGTGCACTTTCATGGCAATGGTCCAAGCTGGCTCCAATCAATAGTGTCTGTCCATAGGTGTAACAAGACTGGGTGATACAGTGTACTGTAAGAGGACCACACTGAGATCTAGACACCACTATGGGTACACAGCCTGACTTCATCAGGGACACATGGGAGACATACGAGGGAGTAAGAGTAAAGAGGAGAACTCTGAATTCTTAAGATATAATCGAACAATATAAATCGTAAAGGATGATACAGGATATAGCTGTATTTCGTTTCAGCTATCACAATGGTATTGTTGAAATCCCTGCCACAACCCTTCTCCCCGCAGCCGGTGTATCTATGTATATCTTTATCGCTTCAGAAGAACTACAGCTCTGCCTGTGTCATGCATATTTCATCAAAAAAATACGCAAAGCTGTGCAACCCAGAATCCATAGCTCATGTAGTGTTGACATCTTTACTAACCAGACAGCAGTGATAGACACACAGTGCCAGCTGTGTGGGAAATTTACTGTTAACACAACTGATAGAGTCAATCTTGTGCTATCCCCTGGAAAAACACATCCAGTGGAAGAAATAAGATTTTCACATTAAGACTTGAAACTTAATTTTTGCACAATAAAACATGGCAAAAGGTCTTTGCATTTCTCTCTGAGTGTGACGGCTGTGACACAGTGATGTTAGGGAAATGCAGCTGCATCCGTTTTCGATTGTAACATTGTAACATCATACATGTCATATTTGATACATGAGTTTCAGGGACCTATACATCATCAGTGTTATTTTTAACCCTAACCCCCTTATATGTCCCCTTATATGAAGGGAGGGAGTATGTTCCATTTGTGTGTGTGTCTGTCTGTTTGTTAGCAGCCTAGCATCCACAGGTTTCAAGATATCATGTTCAAGTTTTGTGTGATAACAGATATCAGTAACAGCTTGAGCTAATTTCATTTTGATGACTAATTGGGTCAAGCTCATGCACATGTGAAAATCAGTTAAAAACTAATATTACCTACAATTTTCTATAGATCATCTTCAAACATCACTATTTTATAGCATGCCTTGGCAGTCATGAGCAGGCTAAGTGCTGGCACCATCAACTTCCCTGTTAGTGCCTAAGGTCAAAACTGACCATGAAGAAAATTTTTGAGAAACTGTATCAAACAATATATCATATGAAAGGTCATGTAGAGAGCTATGTTTAAAGATAATAAAATACACCATTTCAGTAGGTAATACTTCAAGGTCATAGGGCAAAGGTCAAGGTCACATGAATCAGGAAAAAGCTTTCATTTCTATTGGTGTATTCCCTAACTTTAAAGCAATGTATTAGTCAGTGGGGGACATAAGCACTTTCTTTGTTTGTACAAAATTATATGGCATCAAAGTTACAAATAAAAATGATTATACTACACCAGATTTCCACATTAACAATGCTGACATCAGCACATTTTAGGGGGCGATCGTGGCCCAAGAGTTGTCAGTTCATCTTGTGATCGCAAGGTTACCGGTTCGAGCCCCGGCTTGGACAGTCTCGGTCGTTGTGTCCTTGGGCAAGACACTTCACCTACCACCTACTGGTGATGGCCAGAGGGGCCGATGGTGTGATATGGCAGCCTCGCTTCTGTCAGTCTGCCCCAGGGCAGCTGTGGCTACAACTGTAGCTTGCCTCCACGAGTGTGTGAATGTGAGAGTGAATGAATTGTGGAATCGTAAAGCACTTTGAAGGTCTTGAAAAGCGCAATATAAATGCAATCCATTATTATTATTATTATTTAATAAAAACACCATAAAATATCAATATCTTTTGAATTGCCCTTGCCCTTCAGGGGGAAGGTGCAATCTCTGAGTGTTTGCTTTGTATACAATAAACATTAAAATTTGCACAAAAATGCCAAATGTAGCAAAAATTACGCAAATTGTTATTTAATTTCTTTTTTTAATTGTAAGATGGTTCAATAAACACTCCAGTTTTTTAAAAGAGAATTATTTTAGCAATTTTTTCACAGTTCAGGCTTTAAAGTGTTAAAACAAATACAAGAAATCCAAGAGTGTAAATCACCGCAAATGAAGGCCCATATAAATGTATTGATCAGTGTTGAAAAAAGATGAAAGCAGGTGGGCACATGAGCAAAAATAGTGCTGATAAAACAACATAATGAACAAGACTAAGCTTTCAGCAGCTGTCCTAGCGTCTTCGTGAGAATGTAATGAGATAATACTGGCATGAAAAAAAACATCACAGCTACAATAATATAAAGTAAAATGCTCATTGTGTTAGTTTAGAGTTTTTAGCAGTTTTTCATCTGCTAGTTAGGACTAACTATAAACTGTATATAGATGATGGACATGGCCTTATGCCCCTATAGCCTTGAGTTGTGGAGCCAGATGTGACCAAATTTAGACAAGCGGGTGGTCAGCAAACTGGCCCATAAGCCTTATGGGTGCAATGCATAGATACAGCTATCTGCTTACTGGTGCAAAAGGCAGACCAATAAAATATTAGAATTTCATTCACAAATACCAGAGCAAAAGCTTAGACAGGCCATACCACACAGCAGGTCATGCTGTTTGTCATGTAATTTATTTAAAAGGCACCTGCAGAGCAAACACTGTGAGATTCACCAGATGGTTGTCCGTTACCCCTGCCTGTATCGAAAGCCTTGTCAAACCTTAACAAAACCCGAAGAATCCAAAATTACAAAGTTATTTCAAAAGGGAGAAACTATGCACAGAGGTTTTTGCACCAGGCTACAAATCTGTTAAATGCATCTCATTACTCGTAGAGATCAATTCATTCACTCACCAGCCTCAAGCAGCCAATCGAGAAACTGTAGTCCAGAACTCATAGTATTGCTCTTACCACACATATCGGGGAGTCGGGGTTGGGTGGGGGTGGGTATATTGTAGAAATGGAAATTCTGACATAATGATGGAACCAGACAAAATGTCAGATATATTTTATCTGTGAACTTAAAAATTGGCATGTCAGCAAGTTTCAGGGTTGCTTTCGAGATATTTTACTGGATAAGTGAAAATTCTGACCTGCCGCTGATTGCAGAAACAGTCGGGGACCACCAAAGTCTCATATCCATTAGAGAAAAGGATTATCTGCACAGTAATGTCACAACATAACTGTTAGGACTTTTTCAGTGTAGATGAAAACGCTGGAAAGATCAGCATGTCTTTAGTTTTTGTAAAAAATAGTTTTTTACCTCAGCGAACTGTGTCAGAAGGTAAAGAGCAATCGGATATGAGGTGTTGTGGCTTGTTTTACTGCAGGCAGTGTTTGCAGTTAATCATTTAGCAAAGCAAGGTGAGGGTGATTTAGCACCCTGTCCTTTATTTATTAATGTTAAAGAAGAAAAGCACACAAACATAGCCATGATTTGTTTGCTGTCACTACTTTCTTTTTTTTCTAAGGGGACTGAAGCTGTCAAGTGAATGGATGAGGGCATTGTTGCTTCATTTTAACCTGCGGGAATACACCTGTCTGTATCGTTTAAGCCTTGTAGTTTTACCAGATGCAAGCCAACAAAGAGAACCTCAAAATCCTTCTCTCTCGTCCCCCACCAAAACTCATAATGGGATGTTCTTTGAATTACTTCTCCCACTCTATATTCATATCTGCATTATTGAGCTAGCCGATGCACACTCAGGACCGAATCACTCATAAAATACAATAGCGAATGATAAAATGTATCCAGCAGTGAGGAATTGATTGAAGTTGAGGCAGGCAATTAGTTTCATTGATAACTGTACCGGTAGGGAAGAACACACCAAACACAGGAAGACATAGTGCATCTCCTGAATGGAAACAGTTCTATTACTCTCTGTCGGGTGTCCTCACTTCTCTCCTCGCCATTCATCTGCAGATGTAATGACCAAAGAAAAGAGCAAGACGCTGATCTGTCAGAGTGATTCACTGTCAATTTACTGGGCTTTCTATCCTGGTCTGCTTTGTGCAGCAGCCGGTGAGATGAATCCGGCCTCCCAATTCTTCTCAAAATCTACATACTGACACTTAATAATAGCACAGTGATGATTTCGAGCGGTCGGGAGGAGATGATTTTTCAGGAAAAGCTTTAATTGGCCCGAGTGTGCCATCAGACAGTTATAAGTGCACTGGTGATAAGTGGCTCAACTGGGACAGACTATGTTGTGACACGCAATCTGGTGTTGTACAGCGTTGTGACTAACAAGGCCGTTTTTTGTGTAATTGTGAGTAGAATTTTCACTTAAAAGGAATCACTATTTTAAATCCTTGGTGACTTGAGAAGGGTTTAATTCTCAGAGAAGTGGTTTAACATATTCAATTAAACGTTCAGCATCTTCTTTTGCAGTCTGTATTCGTAGTCTAAAAAAAGAAAGTTTTTTTTTCTTAATTCAGTCTATGACCTCAAGGTTTTGTATTATTCCTATCTTAAATAGGGACAGAATATGTGATTTATATCATATACACTGACTATAGCCAAACATCTGCAAACAAAGCCTGTGCTCAACTAGCCTATTGTCTGGGCCTTGAATGAAAAAAAAGAAGTAAAAGCATACATGGTCTGACTGCAGACTTCCAAGAAGCACAACAAGAAGACAAACTCTTTTGCAGCAAGAGTTTGTCCTCATGTGCTGTGCAGCAAAGCAGTCCAGCAATGCGACTTATTCTAGATTAGATGGTACCTTAATAAGTCACGTGTACACACACAGCTATACACAATACAAGTAAATTCTTTTTAAAAATTAAAATATAGAATGATGATAACAAAATACAAGCCCTTAGGGATTAAAACAAATTAAATCCACGTACAGTTTTCAGCTTTGAAAAAACAGGAAGTTATAAATAAAGATGGAATTCAGTCAAAAACCGATTTACGTAAGTTAAACAATATTCACATTACAGCCAATTACGGGGCTTTATTGAAGAGACATGCTTCTTGGAAATAAGGGGACTGGCGCCATTATGTGGCATGATGTAAAATTACAGGAGTCTACTATCAACAATCATAGTAGGCGAGAATAAAAGGTTCATAAGACTGCACAGATATGGACAGATATAGATGGTTTATCCTGCACTCTCAGGAGCGGAATCAGATAAACGTCACTGGTATTTAAAATGCTTATTAATTGAAGGTTATTCGTTTTTATACGCTAGAAAAACAATTATAACTCAGTCTGCCCCAATAATGTGCACAAAGTGATCGACTTACAAAATACGTTTATTTATGTTCATTTGTACTCCACAGCAACGCGTTAAAACATTTTTTGTCACTCCCTTCTCTACAAAGGCCATACTATTACTTTTTCCCCCCAAACTCTTGCACCTCTAACCTTTAAATTGCCGAAGGCAGGCGACATTCCCATGCAATTAATGCAAATCTGCGGTCTTTAAACGAAGCTAAGACCAGAGCGCAGTTAACCAGAACCGCTGTGAGTTCATCCATCCCATTTCCTGGACCAAGTTCCTGAGGGAGGGCCGGTTTGAGCAAGCATGGGAAAGTTCTCCCCACTTTTTCCGATTACATCGATTCTTTTTAAAGAAGGGAAAACATAACCCGACCGGAGCAGCAGTGTAGTCCACCACTGGATAGAGCGGAGGTGACATTAAAGACGCACTGTTTGCTGGGACCCGTGAGGCTGTAAGGAGACAAACCCGGCTTCTAGAGAGAGAAAGGTGAGAAGGTTTTCCGTGAGAAAAAAAAAGAAAAAAAAGGCGGGCATATACACTCTATACAGTTCTGATTAGTTGTCAGTGACTGAATTATACTCTACGTTGTTTGACATATTTTTATTTATTGGATTCCTTTTTTGTAATTAATATTAACTTAGTAATATTTTTTAAGCGATTTACACTTGGGCTGAAACCTTAAAACCATCTTTTCAGAGGAGAATTTATTCTTTTTGATGTCTGGCCTGTTAAAGTTGTTCTTGAACTTTGGTAGATCTTACAACGAGTCTGCTTCTTATTCTTTTCCTTCTGTGTTGTTAAAGTCGGACAGTAATAAGCCGGGCGGCTTTAAAACTACTTTAAAAGGGAGACCTGCTTCACCTTAATTTGACTTGTTGATTATTTTTTCTTTTGTATTGTTGCTTTGATACTTAATATGGCTGGTCTGCTTTATCAAATCAATGCTATGCTTTTCCCATCTCCTACAGTGACCTCCCACTAGTCTGCTGATATTCTGTGGTATGTTTTGTAGAGATAACAGCCATCCTCGAGACAATACCCCCGAAAGAGGATCAGTCAAGTTAGTGATTTCTGTGCCTGTTCAGCTGGGGCCAGTATCCCTGACAGTTCATTGAAACTCCTCGTGCTGTCAGAAGAGTTTTTAGTTTCTCTGTCGGAGACGTTTTTCCTTCTCACGGGGGAGAAAATAACAGACAAATATTAATAGAATAAACAAATAGACAAGTGTCACAGCAGAGCCTGAACTCGCTCACACAGGATGTTTACTCAGTTGTGTGTGTGTGTGTGTGTGTGTGTGTGCGCGCGCGCGCTGAGTTTCCCGACAAGCCACCGACTGTGTCATTTCTTGTTAATGATTTCCACGGCTTCCATTTCCATTACTGACAACATTTTATTTTTTTAAAATGAAATCAATTAAACTGTATAATTAAAGTGTGCATAAATGAACTGATTCATCCAGCCCAGAATAGAATATATTCTTTGTGCCTGCATTATGTAAACGTTGCCTCATTTGGACTTGTTCACCCCGGTTTGCTGCGAACAGACAAAGTGTACACCCCTTCCCATTCATTCTAAAAGCTAACTTTGGCAGCATATGTTTTTGTTTTAGTTCATTTTAGTGGGGGGCTCACTTTTTCACGTCTCCATGATGAGGAGTTGGGGCCCCACCTTAACAAGAGTGTGAGCTCATGGAAGAACTAATAGGGGGGCTGCAGCCAGATACACGTTCCTCAGCAAATAGAGACACCATTATGCTGAAAAGGTTGGAGAAACTTAGCTCATTTGCTGCTTATAGGTGTGATTAAAGGTTTATGCTCTGGCTATGAGTTTTGAAAAGCACTAACAATTTTGTAATGGTAATAACAATGTGCCAGGTAGGTGATTAAGTGTAACAATGGTTCAGCCTGTTTAGCGACTGAGCAGTCAAGAAAACGAGGCCATATGACCCATATTAAAAACTAGACCTGTAGACAAGTTTAATGGGTCCGTGCTACCTGACTGAACAGCTTTCACTTGAGATTAGAGTTTGAGGTGAAAAAGGTGTAGATTGTGATAGGTTATTACTTATATATGCTACAAAATCCTACCAAAACTTATGCACCTTTTGTGGGTAACTTTAATGACCTGATGTCTCCATGTTAGGAGCAGAGGATGTCCAGAGCTGACTGGTCCTTCCTGGAGCACCTGCTGGAGGAGGGCCAGGAGTATTCAACAGCTATTGGCCGGGTCTGGCTTACCGTACTCTTTCTGTTTCGCATGCTGGTACTGGGAACTGCTGCTGAGTCTGCCTGGGATGACGAGCAAGCAGACTTTGTTTGCAATACCATCCAGCCTGGCTGCACTGCTGTTTGCTACGATAAAGCCTTCCCTATATCCCACTTCCGCTACTTTGTCCTCCAGGTCATCTTCGTCTCCACGCCGACCATCTTTTACTTTGGATATGTGGCTATAAGGGCTGGGAAGGACAGGAGAAAAGATGATGAAAAGCAGGCTGAAGAAGGAGGTGCTGGTGGAAGAAAAAATGGGCTAGTTCACACAGAAAGAGGCGATATCACAAAAAATGAAGAGACAGAGAAAGAAAAGAGTGGCATGAAAGGCAGAAGGCTAGAGAAGTCTCCCGAGGTGCCCAAACTGAAAGGCAGGCTGCTGGGAGCATACGCATTCAGCATCTTATTGAAAGTCCTCTTAGAGGTCGGCTTTATTGTTGGGCTTTGGTTCCTTTACGATGGCTTCTTCATTGCACCAAAGTTTGAGTGTAAAAAGTATCCTTGTCCCCACACGGTGGACTGCTTTGTGTCTCGACCCACAGAAAAGACTATTTTCACCATCTATACTCAGGTGATTGCTGCCATCTCCCTGTTACTAAACCTCATCGAGCTCCTCCATCTGCTCCAGCTTGCCATCGCCTACCGCCTGGAGAAACGCTCGGCCCAGCAACAGGACTACCTACCTCGGCCCGAGCGGGAACCGGTGCGACAAAAGACTCCAGAACTCCAAACGGCGGCATCACAGGCTTATAAAGCAGGGAGCCATATTGAGCTCGCCG
This sequence comes from Simochromis diagramma, assembly GCF_900408965.1. Taxonomy (NCBI): domain Eukaryota; kingdom Metazoa; phylum Chordata; class Actinopteri; order Cichliformes; family Cichlidae; genus Simochromis; species Simochromis diagramma. The sequence goes on along the minus strand of NW_024387523.1, from coordinate 17,246,450 downwards.
TGCAGAGTGAGGCTGCACGCTGTCCAAACCCCTGTGAGAGCTACGGGGACATGCCCATAGAGGTGAACTGGGGAACTGGAGATGCTGGGAGCGACGCGCTTCCCAGTTATGTGAACTGTATGGGTGCTATGAGAAAGACACATTCCCCTAGAGTCCATTATAAGAAACATGCACACCACACGGGAAAAACTACTAAGGGTGCTCAGAAGGGACACTCAAAACAAAAGCATTATGTATGATGTAGTCAGTCAGACTGATGTTTCTATGGGAGTGTTTTTTGGGCTTCAGATTTTTTTTATAAATATTTTCCTGCACACTTGACTATCAGGAGTGCACAGTAAGATACAGAAGAACAGCTACTGTACTGTGAACGTAATGCCTCAGAGGCTGACAGACACTCAAACAGAGATTTATCCGATAAATGGACCTATTCAAAATGAAAAATTTTAAGAGCACTCCCCAAGGCAAAGAAAATGAGACTCCACAGTGAGAGAAGATTAAAGTCATAAGATGCCTTAACGTTACATTTAATGGGTTTTTAGTGCTGAATGTGAAAGTGGGCTTTGGAGAGGGTGTTGTGTGAGAGTTTACTGGAGAGCTAAATTTAAATATACTCCCTGGAGATTTGCACTGTAACTTCTTTTTGAAGCCAGTTCTCTCCCAAAGGCTCTGTCCACCCTGTGGAATGTACTGGTCTCTGGATCACGCTCAGGTCCCGGGAGGATAATGACTGCGTGGATGCAGGCACGCATGCATGCATGCACACACACAATATAATTTCCCAACAAGTTTTTGCCGCTCAAGTTGAGGATGCGGGCTTGGAGAGCAGGAGCAGAGGGAAAGGGGAAACCAAACTATGGGACTTATTATCGCCAATAACCGCAGCATAATATCTACAAAGAAAACAGAGAGAAGGAAAGCACAACACAAAGACAGGCATCCATTTGAATGAATGAAAACTAAACCTTTAGTCGGTTAGAGGTTGATCTTGCACCGCGACCGGGGCTGAAAGCGGTACAGAAATGTACAAATTCAAAGAAAGGAAACGAGTTGTTCTGTGAAAACTGTATTTAATGTTTATTTTTGAGATATTGCAAAGTGATAATATTTATTATTTTTTTTGAAGAAATAAAGTTTAAAGTATAATGAACATATGAAAAAAAATCAATAACTGCATCACAGATATACTTTCAGAACCTTTCAGCCTGCTTTGTGTTCATCATGGTTTTATTCCCTTTCTTTCCCAAACACAGGGATGAGATTTCTACGGGGGAAAATCTCTCTTAAGCGACTGCTCACTTGCTGCTATCCAAATACTGTCTCCGCTACAGGAAATTAATCATTCAAGAGGAAGATAATAGAATAAATAATAGAAAGAGAGAGGTGTGGAGGAGAGGATGGGTTTTACACGCTATTATGAGCACAACCAACTGAGGGGAGAAAACGGGGGAAAAATGGAGGGAAAACACTTTTGACTTAATGGCTGTTTTCAAATATGTAACTGTGGCTGCACAGGCAACAAGGCCATCACTCAAAATGCCAGTAAAAGTTCATACGAGGAAGAATCGCACTTTATTCAGGCTCTATTTAATTTCCCCTGGAGTGCACTGCACTGATGGCCAACGCTGTTTTTTTTTTCTTTTTCTTTTTGATGAAAGCAATTGATAAAATACAGAACTCAGCACCTTCGACAAAAGGTGCTCGCCCAGCCTCTGAAAGAATGTACTCATACGTCTTTTTTAGATTTGTAGCTCTGCAGCAATACAGCATTCATTTCCAGCAATTTACTGGACTGTCGATATGATGATAAGCAGTTATCTATGGCAGGAAAGGTGGTCGGTGGGAAATTCAAGTGAGGCAGGCTCTTAAGCCACAAGCTGTCTGAACTGTGTGTGTGTGTGTGTGTGTGTGTGTGTGTGCGTGTGTGCGTGTGTGTGTTTGAGAGGTCAAATCTGCAACAAGCAGCTGAAGAATCTGACATTTACTTTCAGTTTACAGCAGTTTGTCAAAAAAAAAAGAAATGTTATAGTGTGTAATAATAATAATAGGAAGCCTGTTTCTGTGTGCTTAAAGTGGAATGTGTTTTTATTGCAGGAGCATGTCAAGGATATATTGGCAGATACTGTTGAGAAAACAATCCAAACAGCCTGCTGAAGCTGCCCACTTTAATGCCTGTTCACGAGAACTTGGCTAGCATCTGGCATTCCCGTGCAGCCCTTTTTTATTCTGTTTCTTTTTAAATCTCAGTCTGCATTCGCGTGTATGTGTCCGTGTAATTGTTTGTGTCTGTGTTTCCACAAAAAAGCCAAAAGGCCAAGGAACAGATTGCGCAGGGCGACCCGTATCGGCCCTCGCTCGCCTGCTGGAGCCAGACACCGAATAGCTGAAGTAGCTTTTGCGTCCGTCTTCCTCAATAGCCCATCAAGGTGGAGAGACTCGACGTCCTGCTCTACTCTATCTGCAGACTCAACTCTCACCTCCTGTTCAGCGAGGCAAATGTAAACCTAGGAGGATGAAAACAACAGACAGTGTAGGTTATTTTGCTTCAGCCATTTTTTTTTCAGAGAAATTCAGTTCCCTAGACGACAATGAAAGTGATCCGAGCGCATGTTTCTCTAATGGGGCAATTGAACATTTATAAAACACTCTCACATTTATTATTAGTCTGATTACAGATTATTCATGTCTAGATTATTTCCAATGATCTAAGGAACCAGTCACTTTCCAGATAATCTGATAGAATTTGCATTTGTTTAAATATACTTGCTCTATGAAACTAAAATGAAGGGAGTCCATAAGATGGGAAGAGCTGTATTAGTGAGAGAGGCTTATACTTGTAGTTAGAAAGGCAGCTCCTGGGATCAGATGCCATTCTTACTGTGTTTCCTGACATTGTTGAATTCTCTGCTGATGCGTTTCCTCCGTCTGCTGGTGAAGCCACACACAGTGCTGGTGCTAATCACACAAAGAAAGACAGTCTTTTAGTTTGGTGAATGAGCATACAGTACGTGGATACTCGTGGGCAAAGAGCTATGCTGAAGCATTTGGAGTATAAAGGAGTTTGAAGGGTCTTTAAATATCCGCCGAGCTCTAGCAGGTATTATAAAAGGTCAGCCGTTGTGCCGCCCACCTCTCATGCCCAGCACCAACCTTTGGAAGGACTTTAAAGGATTCACCTGCAATGAGTGCCAGGCTAGACAAAAACAGCCTGATCCAGTGTCATACTTCCTGCCAGCTGTACTGCTGAAAGCCCTGCATGTTTATAAGGAAAGGACCCCGAACAAGGCAAACAAGGCACTCAGACGCACAAACACGCTCTTAAGAAGGCCAGCGTTACCTCACTTCACAAAACGCTTTCAGACAGCAGGCCTTAAAACAGCAGCTACAGGCTAGGTGAGGTCACCAAAACTGTGCAATGTTTCTTTAACCGGATGTGTTTAGAAATAATGTTTCCTGCAGTATTTTAGTAGCAATACTGGGGTTCATCTAAATGTGGAAAAGGCAAAGCTTACATGTGCCAACCCCCTTTGTTTCTCTTGAAATCTACAATACCGACACACGAATCGCTCAGCATCCATAACAATGCACACGGTTCATGCACCACGTCTTTAATTTGGGCATTTGTGCTACTCAACAATATGCAACAGAAACACTTTGAGCAGTTCCTAAATTTAAACTGTCGACAGGAAGTGGTCCTGTATCTGTTTCCCGTTCCAGTGTTGTTTCTCCCCGGGGACTTGTTGCTGAAGATTGTTCACCCTGACAATGGAGCCGCTGTGGGCATTGTTACATTGTTTTAAATGGACTCCCCTGTGTTTGCTGACCTTATGCCACTGCTGCCCCATCAAAGGGTTTATGTGGGATGAGGAAAGTGGGCAAAGCGCCTGCTGTGTGTGTGGCTGGAATCAAGTAAGAGAGCCAATACCTCACAGACATCTTACAGAGAGCTGTGTATATGTGTACGCCGTGCTGTGCTACACATCAGTGTTTAAATCTGCACTGATCAATGTTTCATTTCCTCAAAAGACCAAGTGAACTTATGTGACATGGGTTGTTTGTAGTGATGAACATATGTACAACATATGTATCTGACTCTTCAGTGTACAATGGAATATTTTTAGTTTGCCATATTAGGGCGGGATTGTAGAAATAATAGGGTGGCAATTTAGTTCAGAGGTTTGGAAAGTACTCTAGTAGGTTAAAAATTGCTGGTCTGAGGCCAGATGCTGGCATCTCCTTGTCTATGATTAAGTGTTTCTGTACGAGAAAAGGGTAGCAGGGGATATCAAAGATGGGCTGTCAGAAGTTCCAAAAGCCACCACCAAGGTTGATTTTATTATATTTATATATATATACATATATATATATATATATATATATATATATATATATATATATACATACATATAGCCCCAGGTTTAGTATCAAGCCTGGGGTTTAGTATCAAACCTGGGGCTATGTTTGTGGGTAGATGGCGGGTGTACAGAATGGTGAACACCAAAACAGACAAGGAGCTGTCAAATAGTCATATTGATTAGTAACACTCCTGATGCTTCCTTTATTACCACTTTAAGCATACATACTTCCTTTATGAAAGGAAAGGGGGAAACTCCACCGCATGATTTAACCCTGACTCCATGATTTGATTGCTTTCATGAAAAGAATCAAAAAACCTGACAAAGTGACTCCGATGGTGTAAATGTTAATTATAAGTGTGTTTTCCATTCCCATTTCAATAATCAACAACGGTTTGTTTTGAAATTTACAACAGCATTACTTCTTATGAGCTATATTAACCGGTGTTAATGAGTTTAAAGTTCACTTGAATTAAGTTTGCTTTAGTAATGTCCATTACTGAATAACCAACCTTTAAGATCATTTTGAATTAATTTTGTGAATTAATTTTTACCTGGCGCCAGTCTCAGATAAGTGATGGATGCAGGGAATTTTCCTTTGAATATAGAAATATGAGTCACCTCCTCAACCCGGGGAGCTACACTGCCCTCAGCGGCAACATTATTAAGGAGTTCAGTGTAAGTGCGCTTGCTGTGTATCACGCTTCTCTTTCCTTAAACATTCTCCTTCACACTTTTCCTTGACCTCATGTTTTCCACTGAGGTTTTGTTTTCTTTTTTCATTACCATACCCACAGTTTTAAAAAGTGAGCAGTTACTTCTTTTCATTATTCTGAATGCAAACATTCAAAATGTGATTATCATGTCTGGGACAATAAACACTACTGATCATGACAGAAAAACTCCTTCTCTAATTGTGTCATATTAAAATCTGCACATTGTTCTGTTTAGCAAAGAGATTTCGCTTGCTGGGAGCACAGCCTCCTTTAGGTTTGACAGCATTTCTAGTAGTTAATGGAAGAGAAACAGAAGGTAGTGCATGAAGTGTGGTTCTGCTCCTGAAATTCAGATAAATAATCTCCAATGCAAATACATACAAGGTGGACACTGCGCAGCAAAAGCCTTGGCACTGACTACTGTCTGTCAGATGCGTGAGCAAAAATAATTGGAGCACATTAATGTTTGTTTGTGTTCCCTAATGTGATTTTCATAACAGGTTTTTAAGATGATAATAAATCAGTGTGATAAGTTTGTCCTGCTGTGCTCAAAATGTCAAAAAAATACCATGAAGGGAGATGAGATTAATTTACCTGAACACGTTGCACTAAAATGAAAGCAGTGTTTTTAGGGGAGCCAAGATGCTCCACTGATTTCACAAATACGAGACCCTTAGTATGTTTGTGGTCAGCCTTTTGCGAGTGTATACACTGCATTAGGTACACAGCTACCTGTGCTGCTGGATTTGTATTCTCTGCACAAATGTGTGTGTGTGTGTGTGTGTGTGTGTGTGTGTGTGTGTGTGTGTGTGTGTGTGTGTGTGTGTGTAGTGTGTGTGTGTGTTTAATAGGGGGATGCGGTGCCCTTCCAGCAGACAGACAGCTCTATTGTTCCTGCAGCAGAGGGAGCATGTCTCCAGCCTGTCCACTCAGGATGTTGGTTTGGACCTCCTTAAAAAAAAAAAGCCCAGCCAGCATCACCCACACCCATTATCCCCATCTTCCAGCAAGAACAATGGAACTCCTCCCCACAACCTCCTCCTTTCCCAGGAGCCTCAAGCACTTGGTTCCCACAGTACTATCGAGTTCTGAGGAGCCGGGCCATTGTTAGCAGGCCGACCTGTCCTCTGATTGTTCCCATGAGGACACACACACACACACACACACAATTCTCTGTTAACTCTGGTGCATTTAGTTGCAAGCCTCACCTCCACCTCTCTATCTTCATTAGATTCAAATGGAAACTTCCACCAGCTTGAAGTAATTGCGACTCTAAACACGCACAACCGGTGTCACTGGAGTGGAGCGGGTCATTCCACTGATGGCAAACTTAAGAGGGGAGTACAGGGCTCAAAGATGGCTGCTGATACAGCAGTATTTACCACTCTGGTGCCAATGTAAATCTGGACTCCATAATCTTTCCCATTTAACTAGCTGGCAGGGCAACATAGCGGAACTTATCTTGGCGCACTGAAAAGGTTATCGTCCATTAGGAAAGCTCCTCTGTTTCATGGCTGAGGGACCCGAGTAAACAAGTCAACAAAGGGGAGGTCAAGCGCCTGGTCACATGTTTACAGTCATAATACATGTGAAATAAAAATGCTCTTTAAAGGCCATTTTTGCCTTATGTTTTTTTAGTGATGCATATCTCATGAGGAGTGTTTACACATAAATATCAGTAGCCATTACACAGATACACATCAGAGATAACAGCATGCCACTAAACTGCCATCATGATCTAAACCCGCAAGTAAAACCTATGTGTACACCTCCTCAGTTACTGCTGCATTATCAGCTGGCACACTATTAATGGCAGCTTTATCACAGACAACTGTTATAAGGCTTTAAGGACCCTATTAATCCCATCTGGTGGAGCACAAATACAGGTCTGGCTGTTTATGTGGTTTTTGAAAAATGATGTGCTCTTATTTTGAAATAAAGAGCTTGACTGGAGAGTGAAACAATGATTAGCTCACATAGGACTGGCTGAAAACATTTAAATGAGCTGGGTGTGTTGGGTAGCATCTCAACAGGGAACCAGGGAACAATTTGCGGGTTCTTTTGGATTATTGATGTGATTTTTTGTGTGCTGCACACAAATTTCACACTTAGAGAAATTAAAAAGACTCAAAAATAAACATTTGTGAGCAAAAAGAAAAATTAAGCTACAAAATACATAAAACTTCAGATGGCAAAGAAAATACGGGCGTTCAATTAAATGTGACAAAGTGGTGATTTTTCCAGGGTGTCCCCAGCCTCTCGGCGTGTGACAGTCAGGATAGGCTCCATGTCCTTCACAACCTTTATTCAGGTAAGTGGAAGAAAATTGATGAATGGGAAGTTGACATTTTTACATGCAATTATCTCTAGAAATTTGCTAAAAGCTGTTTATATATTTACAGTATTAGAAACATTATACTTGTTAAAGTTTACGTTTTTAAACCAGAGAATAAAACGTCTTGCTTCAAGTGGATCGCTCTTTCCTTTAATCGATTTAAGATGGCCAAATAGCACAAGGGCTAAATTCCAAAGGTGAATCAGTTAATGGTTTCCCAGCATAATAATTTCCCCCTTGAAGCTGAACGAGTGGAGTCATTACTTCCTTCCTTTGACTTTTAAGTTACTTTCCGCCACTGGCAGAAGCATTGTTTCACAAAAAGAGGTTCGACACAGTTGCTCAGAACTGAACGTGAAACAGCGCTGACACAGACAGAGTTCAAGTGTTTTCTTTTTTTTTTTTTTTTTTAATTAAAGTAAGAATTAACTAACTTCATGAAAGATCCTTTTTGATAATACCCAAATAGAAGCTGTAAAAATTAACTGAAACATCACTCAAGGAAACACCTGAAGCACACAAACTTCTTTATTTATCACATTTTTTCAGCAAGACACGTATTATTACTGTTTTTTTTTTTTAAAGTGTGCAAATCCAGACTTTCTAAAATGAAAGTATTGAGCACATGGTTCCAGACAATACAACTAAGCAGCTTAAACATCCTGGGAGACCGCCCACAATGCTGGCTTATGTTCTGTCACATATCATCAAAGGTTCCAGCAAAGTCCTGTCGTTCTTCTCTTCTTTTATGACAGCCAGACTTCCTGTCTCTCTAAACAGAAAAGATCAAAAGGAGTAAAAACCCCCAAAAACCCAGACAGGTCTGTAACATGAAAATTGGTCGTGAAATGACAAATGACATTTGAGTGGCTTAATAACAAAGTCGCAATTATATACATTTACCATACTGGCACAACCAGATGTATGTAATCCATCCAAGTCGGTTCCAAATCACATAAAACTTTGTCAGATTAAAGACCGAACACTCAAAGGTTCTACAATAAGGTGTTCTAGTGACAGTGGATGGCTTAAGTTATTGATTAAAAGCATGCACATGCACCATCAAGTAGATGATTGGAGAATTTGGTACAGCCTAATACATATACCTTTGTTTGATTATGGAGAAGAAATAATTATATTCCAGCTACTAAAAGTTTCCCAGTGTACACCCAGGCAAGTTTTTGCTACGGGTTTCCATGAGAGTGGAGCTGAGCTGAATAAGGAAGAATGTATGATTCAATGATCACCCTCTCTTCTGCTCTCAGTGCACAGTCCTCCAGCTGAAAAAAAAAGGTCAAACGCAAGTCTATCACAGAAACAGGGGATTAGCTCTTTTCAGGTCGGTTCCTGTTCAGAGCCGCTTTAGGTGTGAACTCCAGTTTCTCTTTGAGGCTCAGCACCTTTGTGCTGTCCATGCCCACTTGCTCCTGCAGCTTTCTTTCTTCCCTCAGTTCCTGGATGCCTTTCTCTTCCTCTCTGGATTTGGGGGTGCCCCTGATGAACCATTCCAGGTGATAGCCCACTGCTCCGACCACAAAAGCCACAGGGAAGGTGACATAAGGAGCATAGGTCCGCAACGCTGTCCACACTACAGGCCACATGACTGCATGCAGCTCTGGGATCCCAGGTGCTTCAAGAGAGGAGGAGAAAAAAGGTATGTTATTGGTTGTCTGTCGCTTAATTTGCTCATGTCCAACTCTGCATTTTCCTGCTGTGTACTAGAACAAGTTTGCATAATTCTGAGCTCAAAGTAACTTTTATTCACTATATGTGTTATTAGTGTAGCTCTTCACTTCATTCAGTGTCAGAAACAAGCCAATACCTAGATTGATTTGAGCAGTAGTGGGTGGAGCGTCTGCGCTCATAGCACAGAAACATATTAGATCACTTTTAGTAACTTGCCGTGAACATTTATAGCTTATTAGGTCTGATTTTACTACTTCAAAATTGCTGCCCTTTTTGTTTAAGCTACTGACCCCTTGTGGCTTTAATTCAATTCTGATTAGTGGGGAAATCTTGTAACTTATAGGATTCATCTAACTAATTACCAACAAACCCAGATCAGCATAAAAACCCTGTTTTTTTTGCTTAGATAAATCAATGACTCACTCGCAGACTGCTATGTGCTATTTAAAAACACAGCATAGAGCTTACTGAAGAGAAATTATTTTGGATAAAATTAACATGACTTAATGTGTCTACCCATTTCTGAAATACTTTCTTAATGTGCGAAATAACTGAGGCCAAAGTGCACATGAGGACGTCGTCAAACACCAGACAGTATAATGAGTGGGTCTGTGTCCTTCCAATGCCCTCTTTCTCTTAAGCCCGACCAGCAACACAAGTAGCAGTAACAGCCTTCGACTTCTAGCATCAATTCATGCTAGCTACTGATCTTTCGTGCCTGATTAACCTTTAGTACAAGTTGAAATATCCCGGTAATTTTTACTCGTTTGGGTGTTTCATAAGAGCCGAACTCAAGAGGTATTCTCAACAATTCACCAGTTTACATTCAAACATATTGCGTTTCCCAGCTTGCATGACTCTTTAAAGTTATATGATAAAATTCGCTAAGGAGTACGCCATTATAAATTACAAGTCCAGTCATTACACGCTATATGATATGAATGACTGTGAACTTGATTCGACCAAATCTAGCACAGCGTATAAGTCTAAAAGGATAACAATGAAAAGAATTAACGCTAACGTAGTGTTACCAAACCTACTGTGTGAAAGTCATGTAAGAAAACTGAGAGCTGCTACCGGCTAGTGTGCTTTCTGTTTACTTCAAAAAGACAGCTCGAGGAATGATAATTCAGAGCACAACATACATTCACCGAGCTTTTGTGCCTGCCTACAAACACTCAAATATTTAGGGGGGAAAAAGCCCCAAATGTCGTAAGTACTCACCTTTACCGCTAGCACGTTGGTACTGTAGTGACGCAATTTCCGTGTCAAAGTCTGTATCCTTCCTGGTTTATCGTCATTGGCTGGCGAACTTCGCGTAGACGTAACAATATCTCGCGGTGTTTTAGCGCCCCTTAGCGGTAAAAATAATACGCTACACTACTTTGACATTTGTACCGAGTAGAGAAAGTGCATTGTGAATGATCAGTACCATTTACTGCTGACATCCCATAAATTACATAATAATATAAGAAATAAATAAAAATAGAAAAAAACAAGCAAATAATGAAAAACCACCATTAATTCATAATCTAATCAACATACCTAGCCTAAAATACACGAGACATTTGTCCAGTTCTTAGCACTAGTTAAAAAAAACAAAAAGCAGCCACCTCTTTCTGTGTTTAAAAATTCGGTGGTATTTTTCCCCACAAATACTCTCAAGAAATCCTCACAAAAGGCTGACAGATCTGTCACCAGCATTGTGCTACACACTGACAAGGCGTGAGCTACCCCCTCTTGTATGACAAAACCATCAAGTGACAAGATAGTTTTCTTTTAGTTTAAAAGCACTTTCAAAAGCTTAGTGCGTTGCATAAAACCGCAATTTAAAGTTTAGGTTTTTTTTGGCTGCCTGTGAGGAATGCAGAGAAAATAATACATTTTAGTCACAGAGCAGGAAACCATACAGTTCAGACTTGGCTACACGAGGCAAAAATATTCCTCTATGCTACTGTTGTTTCTGGGTAGTAAAAGGGTATATGATTGATGATACTGATATTTCAGCTCCTGGGCCAGCTTTACCAATGCTGGGCACAAAGCTGATCCATAGCAGTTGGAATGCAGCCTGTCATAAAGGAATGGCCATCTCTGACTCCATGGCTGTTTGTGCAGAGGCAAAGAGAGGGGATTATAAAGCTAAATCCAAATTTGTTATCATTACTTGCAATGCTGCTTAGAACTGTGTGGGTGATTACGCTTCATGCTTCAAAATTATTCTCTTAAGCAGTTCCTCCCTCTGTGCTGTCCATCTTGTAGTTGCCAGAATTGGAATTTGATCAGTCCTGTCAAATAAAGTGAAATGTGCTCATCGCCTGAAGGAAAACAACATCACTAGTGCCAGTTCTGCTTTAATAGCAAACTTGGCAGTGACAGGATTATTTCATCAGTTCCTGTTTATTAGCAACTGAGATTTAGAGTTGCACTAGCCAAAATTTCAATGTAAAAATACAACCACCTTATCAATCCAAATCACAAAGCGAGACTGACAGAGTGGCTGACTGAAGCCCTGTAGACCTGCTCTCCCCAAGTTAATTACAGATGTCAGGCATGGTCAGCGGTGGGAAATTTTTCTCATTACCCGAAAATTGACAGACAAGACTTTGGTTAAATCACTGCTGAATCAGGGAAGCCTGAAAAAGCGTGTGGCACAGCTCCTCAAGCACGGTGCATTTTTGGCCACGGCTCCAAATCCGCCGAACTCAGTGTTTTGAAAACAGTCCAGATGCTAAACATATGTCAACAAATGCAGGGGGTGGTGGCAGGGATGTGACACATATGACACAAAGTGCCTTAAGGGATCAGTGACAGCTACATTTAGCCCTGGATTAAGATGCAGGGAGACTGCTAAGCAGGAGATGGGTGTAGAATATGACCAAAAAAGATGCACAAGAGGATTTGATAGATTGCCTCTGATTTGGGATGAAGCTGGGGGACTCGTGGCACAGGCTGTCAGAGGAACAGATGGTGAGTAAAAAGAAGTGCCAAATGTGGAAAGGAAAGACAGAGACTTCTCCGAGTCGGGTTTGAATTTCAGCTAATCAGAAGTGCTTTTAAAGAAAATCCAACCTCGAAACATTCAGGGCTCACTAACAGAAATATTACAAACTCTCAACCTGTACTTGATTGACTGCATTTCACTGTAATATTAATGAATTCACTCTGTGCTTAATTATTCTATTAATATGCATGCAATATGCATTCAAAACTGGTGGCGAACTCATTCATACATATGAAAATTTATTTGCTTTTGGCATTACAAACCATCATGACATGTTTAATGAGCTAAGAATATATACCTCAGTGGAGTGTATTATTCATATATCAAAGATAAATGTACTGAAGTAAAAAAAACAAGAAGAAACCAAAGGATGCAGTGAGGCACAATTTTATCCATCTTATCTTACTGCGAGCAGTTAAAAATAGTGACAGATTTGAACTATTTTACTTTCAGTAGAAGTTCTTATACAGATTTCCTAACAGACTTTATATTGAAGTAATATGCAATATCATGTACATTTACTGAAAGTAAGTACCTTCTGGAAATACCCTTGATGTGCATAAATTTAAAAGGCATTTGAACAGTTTTATGGCACAAGAACACATTAATGCTGCTTGTGTGCAAATTCACAGGGAAAAGTACAAGTAAATACTTTTCACATGTCACCAAGGCAACCAAGGTAAACTGTTTTGGCATCCTGCTGACTTCCCAGTAAAATTTAAAGGGGCGATATTATCCTCATTGCAGTACTACTTTTTAATTCTTGGATTCTGTTTTAAAGTGTGATTCATGCACAGTCACTCCAAAGTAACCCAATCTTTATTTATTTTATAATGAAACGTGCTTCATACATTGGCTGAAACAAGCTGCTTCACCTCCCTTCACTCCTACCTTCCTTCTGATTGGCAAAGTGTGTGACCATTCTGTGTGCATGCGATGACCATATTAGTTAGGGGTGTTCACTTTGATTGACATCACACAGGTAAATGTTAAAGAAATGATTGAAATGAAGTTATTAGAGCATTTTGAAGCCAGAGGCTTTGGCTCAGAGTCTCCTTGCATATATGTTACCCTATTTTTTTTTTTTTTTTTAAGCTTTGGCCATTTTTAATATGAACATCCAACATTTTAACAGTATAAATATGATGAAGCGCCATCCTATAAGCTAACCTGTGAAACCTTTAGCTCCATTTAAAAGAGCCAGTGGACTTTATTCAGGTATATGTTGCTGAGCTTTGTCTATTTACAGCAATAAGCCACGCAACAACATGGACTGGCATGATGTATACATAGCAGCATGTGGGGGCACTTATGGCGAAAAAGGGAGCGACTGTGACCTGAACATGGAGTGAGGCTGTGCAGAGGGGCAGTCGGTGGAACGGGGCTCACATGAGCCTGGTGACAGCACCGGACAGAAAGTCCTCATAGCTGAGGCGGATGTTGCCCGTCATGCTCGTGTCTCTCTCCCGAAACACTTGAGTCATGCTCTGAAGTTGCGTGCACACGTGGATGAAGCGGTCCAGCTGTATGCCGGGTCGGGCACCTCGCACGGTGAAGCGCTGGACCAGCGTCTCTGAAAACTGGGGGCTGAGGTTGTAACCCATCTGAGCGAGGGCTGAGAAGAGAAAGTGACATATGTGCATATTTGCATTTATATGATTGGATGAAATGATTTAAGTCATAGACTTTTCTCAACATGTTGTCAAATGTGCAAACACTGATACCTTGTTGTAGTTCCATGCCACTGATACATCCTGAGCGATCTCTGTCATACTGCTGAAACATTGCTCTCCACCGCTGCATAAAGTCCCACAGTGCTGAGAAGCCAAACAGGTCCATTCGACCAGACCGCGTCTTGTCAAACATGTCTAACAGAAAACACAAACACACAGGCTCAGCCAAGCAAGACAAAGAGGCTTTTTTTATTTTTTTGTAAAGCAGAACCACTAAGCTCATCCTTCATCATCATGGATCTTCTCCTTGTGCTACTTCAAAGCAGTCACACACTTCTCATTATGGTAATAGAAAACATTAGTCACCGCCTGGTAAGCACAACTGGAATGTAGGGATAGTTGTGCAACAACAATGGGAACAGCGACAAACATGACTCAGTCATTATTTAGGCTGACTCCTGGCGGCATAAATTTCTCCCTGTTTTAGAAACTCAAGACATTTCTGTTTACAAGCTTGATAGATTTAGGGAGGTACTTCCATCCATCCATTTATTTTCTACCACTTATCTGGGTCTGGGTCCCAGAGGGCAACAATCTAAGTATAGTGAGTGGGGAGTAGAGTACTCCTATATAAATCCAGCCTACTTCCTTTTCCCCACTACTTCTCTATGCATTTGTTTGTCTAAATAAACTTTTGCCTCCTTCTGCTGTAGCCATTCAGGTCACTGAGAGTATTTTACATTGTTAAATAGTGTGTCATTCTGCCTTCAGCAACACTATAAGAGCATTCACAACCAATTCATCAACACAGCGCTACCTCACGGCCTGTTGAGCATTTTATTTAGCTGCTGCTGGATGACTTACTGATCATCATGAGGCAAGTCTCGTCATTAAAGGAAGACCAGTTAGAGTTGACAAGTGCCTGCTTGAGCTCCTTTAGGTTGATGAAGCCACTGCGATCAGTGTCAACACTCTGGAACCACTGGTACGCCTCTGGGTTAACACCAGGAGGGATGTTACCTACACAAAGACAAAAAAATAAGTGCGGTAATGAGACAGAGAAGGAAAGAAATGCGTTCTGACTGACTTTAAAGATTCCCATGGCTTCAAATTTGTTTTCCAAGCTGTTTCCACTGCCGTTCATCTCTTTTTCACCAATCCGTCTCAACCACCTAGTATGATTTATTCTCTTTATTTATCTTTATCTTTATCTTTAAAAGATTTATTTATCTTTATTTATTTATTCTCCCCTCCTCATATTTTCTACCAGTTATTATTTCACTAAACCTCTCAGGATTTTCAGGAGTAGTGAACAAGTGTGGGGGGAAAAAAAGGAAAAGAAGAAGAAATATTCTTGGAAATGAAGCGACTACCGCACTCCAATGCCAAATAATCATTTATTTATCAGGAGATGAAGAAACGCTCTTCGGCTGTCTGACAGTTGAAACTGTGCTGAGTCTGTCAAGAAGAAAATTGATCATAAAAAATAATACATCTATGCTTGGCTCAGTCTTTTGGTGTTTAGAAGCACCAATTTAGAAAAGAGCAGTGTATAAAATGACTAGTTAGAAAAAACCGACTTCATATGCAAGTGACACACCAAACAACTCCTACAGCTAATTACATTCTATATGCACTTTGAGTTTTGAAATGTTATTTGCTGTGTGGGTAAGAGAGCATACCAACTATAACACCTCTTAGTGATGACTGTTATACCTGATATTATTTATACTTATTAAACATGTAGTGTGCAACATTTGTTTCTCTAGCTTTTTATCGCTAATGTCTGAATGGATAGTAGTGTGACATTTTTAAAATATGAGGCCTTTTGTGACTCTCTGTTTGCTCTAATAGCCTGTGGACTGATTTCTATGTGAACTATTCAGTAAATTCTCTGTACAC
The DNA here is from genome assembly GCF_900408965.1 of Simochromis diagramma. Classification (NCBI taxonomy): domain Eukaryota; kingdom Metazoa; phylum Chordata; class Actinopteri; order Cichliformes; family Cichlidae; genus Simochromis; species Simochromis diagramma. Next base: position 17,230,782 of record NW_024387523.1, on the reverse strand, counting down.
ATCTTCAACTATGTGACACACATGCTCACTCCTGAGTGCCTTAAATAAATATCCATCTTCCACTGCCAGTATCAACAGCGAGCAACAAAAGCTTTTGGTAGCTTAGAAGGGGAGCCCACTGGAGTCCGCCCGGCCAAACAGAAATTTGGTTTGCTGGTCACCTGGTTTTTGGGATCAAGTCTGTACTGAAACCTGAACGGTTATCTGGTTAATATTAACTAACAGTAGTGTCCTTATTAACACTCACGTAGTGGACGTACTTTCTGAAGTAGAAAAGCTAATGTATTGAGCTGTCAGCTGTTAAATTGTATGAAACTGTAATTCATGTATTTTCACCAAAGAACAAGAGATTCACCAAATTGAATTTTCTTGGCTGATTCCAGTTGTTGTTGTTTTAAAGTGTAACCTGCCAATACCAATATTTGGCAATTTGATTTGGATTTTTTTTTTCAAAGAAGTTTAATTAAAAGCATATGCAATCAATAAAACAACTTTTTCTTTCAACCTTTGCAAAATATTATTTTCATAATAAAATAAATAACTACACTGCAGTAAGTTACAAGATCTTCTCTGACTTAAACAGTTGAAAATGAAGTGCTCTGGTACTGGAAAGAGGTGCAAATAATTAACTAAAAATGAGGTACTGTACACCCACCTTTACCTAATACATTTTCTTTACTAAAAAAACCCCCCAAAAAAACAATAACAACAACAAAAAAACTGGTGCTACAGATTTATTTAACAAAATAAAGTTCAGTTACTTGGATCATTTTCCAGTATGTTTATAAATTAACTAGATCACAGGACATCAATCCTTTTCTCTTTTTCACTCATCTCCATAATTTTCTTCATAACTGATTCGATCTTTTGCTCATACCGAGGCTGCTAGCTTGTGGTTGGCTCTAAAGTTTGGATAGCTTTAGCTTTTTTAAAGCGTCCATGTTCAGCTAGGTGAGGGTGATTTACATGGCTGATTAATAGGAAGGAACAGGAACAGAATAGGAAGGACAGAACCTTTCAGTCTGTGCCACTACGGCTGTGGAGCAGTGAACTAACACAACTGATTTTAGTTGACCTTGTTCATTCTTTTAAAAAGCAGCAAACAAAAACATTTCGGTTTAAACAGGCTTTGTGTTGAGAATTTTTATTTATTTTAAAATAAATAAAAATTTAAAAATATTTTATATAAATGTAGTCATTACCAATAATAGGGGCCGATAGATGAGTAGGTATAAATTAGCTATGCAACATATCTGGCATTGATAACCAGAGTCAACTATAATGAGTCAATTAAACTGATACTGAGTATGTACCCTGGTATTTCAGCTGTTGTACATCTGTGAATGCAGCATACGTATGATACTGCAACACAGTCTCGTACACAGCTCATGCAAGTCTCATCGCCATTTTGCCTGATGTTCTGCTTCCACAAGCTGCATGCAAATGTGAGCAACAGAACAGGAATTGCATTTCATCTGACAGTTAGACGGGGCCCCTTCAAATACATATTTGTTTTACAATATGGAAAAAACAAAGAAGGGATCCAAATAATCTTCCTGCAGTTAGTAAGGCAGTTTGTATTCTTCTAAAGGCTACATGTCCAACCTTAGTTATACAGGTTCAGGTTTCATAAGTAGCGGCTGTGAAAATGAAGGTGCAGATAGGGTCAAAGGTTGACAAAAAGCCGTCTCGAGAAGAGGCCATTATCTGGAAAAAGGAGGTGTTAGAAAAATATGGTGTGAGTTGAAGGAAGCAGTAGAGGGGGGGAACTGATTGTCAGAAAAATGAATGGGGAGAGAGGGACAGGTGACACTTGAGGGCAGACCCTTGATGGATTTTGTCCCTGTGGGGACTGATCGTAACATAGGGTATCAGGTTCTGACTTAGGCTTAGCCACTACTGGAAACAGTGTAATCACACACACACACACACACACACAAACACACTCTTTGCCCATCTGTCTCTTACTCTGTTTAGCCCTCACTCAGTATTACCGGAGTCATCACTCCAGCCGTGTAATCCTGCTGAGGGGCACAAACTGAACCCTGTCTCTACAAGACTGTCTGGGAACGCAAGTCATTTTCTATCCATCATCCCAGCGGAGAGTGAGGGGGGAAGCAATGTGGAAGCAGAATCAGAGTCTATCTGCAGTCTCCTTGTGTTCAGTGTATGCCTGCTTAAATCCTACAGGCAGAGCTACCACAGATGCTTACAAAGATATGCTCTCATCTCATAATTACCTGCAGGACCATAGTTTGCATTAGGTCCCCCATACGGTTGTCCACCATAACCCCCATAAGGCCCACCAGGGGCACCACCTGGCCCTGGCCCATATTGCCCTCCATGACCTGGAACTCCATAACCACCATAGGGGCCTCCTGGTTGACCTCCAGGACCTCCGTAAGGAGCTGATGGGGGAGGCCCATAGGAACCTCTGCCTGCACCGTATGGCGCACCCTGTGGCGGGTTGACTCCAACTGGATAGCCCTGCAGAGGGACAAAAAAGCAAGGGTCACTAAACCCTATAATAAACAGGCTTACTGCTTCTGTAGTAAAAGAGTCTGAGGACAACAGAGACACAAGATACTTCAGGTATGGCTATTCGACTATCTTCTCAAATTCTGTACTTAAGTTTAGTTTTAAGGTCATGTATTTTCTGTTGCCTTGGATCCTGCTACTTTGTACTCCACTTGTTTAACATTTCAGGGGAAAATATGTAATCATTAGCCACAATACTAAAATCAGCTGCTCAATATTGTATAGCCCCCCTCTGTGCCTGCAAAACAGCTCTGACATAGTGAGGCATGGAAACAGGATCTCTAGTGGATTCTTGGAGTCCTGTAGATTGTCCGCTGCGGCCTCCACAGATTGTGATCGTTCCTGGGAGCATCCAGTGGATGATCAACTAGACTGATTTGGGGGACTCTTTCTTGTACCTCTCATTCAGCAGTTTTTGCAGTGTACATTGCACCTCTAGGGGTGAATGCAACTAACTGGTAATACCTTAACCTCCTAAGACCCGAACTCTTCCACAATATGCATTTTTAATTTCTCTTTGATATTTGGGCATATTGGGGCCCAATGAATGTAAAAACAAAGAATTACCAGATTTTTTTTTCAACCTTATTTTTGTTTTTAAGAAAAATAAGAGCCACATATGAGGATATTCATTTAAAATTTTGATAGAACAGTAGCAGTATAATGCCCTCGTAAGTGGATATCAAGCCCATGTAGAGCAAAACTGAGTATTTTAGTCTAAATAACCCAAAATGTGATGTCCACGTATGTGGACGCCAGGTCCTAGGAGGTTAAGGCATAAGCAGGATTGTGTTGTCTGTAGCAATGTTTAAGTGGGTTTAGTATAAAGGTTTGATCTGGACTCAGAACTCATAGAGCCTACACCCCTAGAGTTCCCATGGCCATGCCACAGACAGCAGTTTATTTGGCACCAATGAGAGCTGCACAATATGAGGAAAATATTTTATTTGTTTAATTAAGTTAAATGTTGCATACTTATTTGAAAGCTGCAATCAGCATGTAAATTAAGATTTTGCCAGCAAAACATGTAATTGGTTTACAATTATGAGACTGCTCATGTGAAGTTACCTATAGGACACAGAGGTGGGTAATTTTATGTGAAAGGCTAAAACAAAACAAAACAACAAAAAATACAGCTGTATTTTGGTAGTGTATTAGTGGTTTTAAATACTTTTCAGGCAAAGATCATTAAACATGTGAAACAAAGTCTTATTCTAGCCTTTCGATGATGTAATCAATTAATACAAGAAAAAAGATTCACGAATTAACTAAAAACTAGACGTACAGAAGCTTAACGATGTCATAATTCAAGCAAAATAAACTAGATTGTATCCCACTGTGCTGATCAATGATTCGTTTGTTGACATAAAACGGCTCAACTTCTTTTATATGGTAGGTTAAAATTTACTTACACCATAATTATGTGTTTGAGCAAGAACGATGAGTTACCTCTACTTTCAGATGAAACCCACCATGACTGTTATCAATTCAAACGAGGAAAACTAGAGTAGTTACGTTTTGCTGAACCACAAGACCAAATTTAAAAGATAAACACTGAGTAACCCGCTATTTCTTACCGAAATGTTGCTAAAGAATAGCAACAGTTTACCGTGTAACACTTAGCTAACCACAGCAGACAAATGAATAACCGAAACTACTTGCGGTGCTGTTAGTTACGTCACATTGGTCAATAAAAGAGAAACTCAATAAACAACATTAGTATGTTATTATGAAGACAAAAACAAAATATAAAATACGGGAATTCAATACCTGTCCGTAGTGGAAACTCATATTTGACAGCCTTTACTTCCTACAACGAAGCATCCGTAAGGGCAGATACGGCGACGTCCAGTTTCCGCTTACCATTGGTGCATTGTCCTATCTATCAAAACCGCACCCGTGTCCTCTGCTTCTGATTGGACGGTAGTGTGGAAACTCGGATGACGCCAGAACAAGTAAGGCGGGGTCATATGTCTATCTCTATTGTAAAGTAAAGCTTTGTGTGAAGCCGATTGTGAAGTAATTTGTGAGTGACTCAGCGTGTAATCCTAAAGTGAATATAAGGTTCACTTACAGCATGTAGTCTTCCCAACTGACCTGGTAACCGCTTGATAATTGTGAAATGCATGAAAAAAGACACATACACGAACATTTAACAGTTTAACATTTAACAACTTTATATATTGCAACAACCCCACCCCCTCATCATTTAAAACAAACTGTAATAGCTGTAGTCTTACTTCATTATGGTTGACAATGGTTCTTGTGCAAGAATAAAAGAGATTTCCTTCAAATCTTTTCATCTCCACTTACTGTGTTCAAGAACGTGCTGTGCTTGGCCAGTCACAATTTACTTTTGGCTAGTGATGCACAGGCTACATAAAAGCATGAATACAGAGACACACTCATACAGACACAGAACATACATGCACAAAAAATAGCTTCCTCTTTGACCCACAATTTTGCTGACGATGCATGCTGAATTTCGTTTAACATGGTAATATTTACAAATCACGGCGTACTTCTTTTGTTTTCCATGAGCAACAGTTTTGCAAGCAGTCGGAGGGATTCATTTGCTTCCAGTGGCACCTGGAGTTATTAAATTAGTTTTTCAGAGTAGCCCGAGCAACATGGTTCTTATTTCGTGGTTGGTGTCTCCTCAGTCTTGATGTTATTCAGGTTCTGGTTAGACACTGTTGGATCCACTCTCAAAGATGATCTAGACTTGTGCCTTGGATGAGGTGTTGACGATGACTTCAACTCACGAGTCTCTTCATCTATTTTCTCAATGATTCGTTTCTTGACTTTCTTGCAGATGAAGTAAAACATCTCACAGATACACATCAAGATGCAGACAGCAGAGGACACCACCATGAAGAGAGTGAAGATCTTCTTCTCTGTGGGGCGGGATACGTAACAGTCCACTATGTTCGGGCAAGGATCCATTGAACACTTTAACAAACGGGGTAAGTCGAACCCTTCGTGGATGTAATAAAGGATGTAGAGGAAAGCAGCGTCAAAACTTGCCTTTAAAACCAGGCTAACCTATGAGAAAACAAATGAGTGTTAAAGTAAAGTAAAGTCCAAGTGGTTTCTCAGTTGATAATGGCTGTGTTTGGCAGGTTTAATTTTAAAGGTTCAATAATTACTGTAACTTATCTCAGCCACTTGTTCAAGCTCTTATTATGATGTTTAGCCAGTTACAAAAAAAAAAAAAAGATAAGTGACCCTATGTAAAATTTGTAACCTAAGTGAGGACCCTTCATCCTGATTATCTAGAAAAGAAAGATTCGTGATATTACCAAATACCAAAATATACCAAAATCAGTCAAAACAAACTGAACATTTGGTATTATATGGCTGTTTAAAGGAAGAAAGAATCGAATGACTGCAAATAGAGATGGGCTCTCTCCAAATATCGATAATTAAGGCTAGTCTCAGTATCAGATTGATACTAGGATGATATGATCTGTACTTTTTTTCTGTCCTCTAATTTCAGTATATGTATATATGTAGAAATGTTTAGAAGCATTTTTGTGCTGACTGTTACATCTATTTTTCTATAGTCTAGTTTAGGTAGGTAGTATTAGTATCTTGGTATCTGCATCTGCAATACTTGATATTGGATAGATACCAAAATACCACCACTCTTGCAAAGTCATCACACATACAACTTCACATCAGTTTGGAGGTGTGGTGAAGCTTGTTGCTCATACATTATAATTGCTAATCTCCTTCTATGTGTGGCATACACAACATAACTGGAATTAAACATTAGCACCCTTCATTCTTACCAGGTATGTCCACCACAGCCCTCCACGTTTCTTCCCAGGGCGGGCATACATGTGTTTACCCTCATGGGTGGTGGTGTACTTTAAGTCCTTCATCTGTCGATATTTGACATGGGCAACAACCATCAGTGACGGGCATGTGACGAAAATGAGCTGCAGGGCCCACAGACTGATGTGGGAGATGGGGAAGAAGTGGTCATAGCACACGTTGGTGCAGCCTGGCTGTCTAGTGTTGCATTCAAAGTCTTTCCTTTCATCAGCCCACACCCGCTGAGCCGCCACCACAAACACCATCACCCGGAAGATGAAGACCACTGAGAGCCAGACCCGACCGAACACTGTGGAGTAATTGCTGACCCCACTGATAAGGGCCTGCAGCCAGTTCCAGTTCATGACAGATGCCCTAGAAGGGGAAGTGAAATCTGAGGGGTATGATTGATCTCCTCAAGAGATCAGGTGGAATGAAGTTCTTGATCCAAACCTGACCAGTCAAACAAGAAAATATATTAGAAGAATCTTTGTGGTTAAAACATTGAAACAGTGTCAGTCAGGGATTTGTAACACACACACAAACACACACACTTGCTAGGAGTCATTTAAAGGCTACTTCAAATACTCAAATTTTTTCAAGCTCCAAATAGCCAGAATATATTATTCTATGATATTCAATTACATTCTGTTTTATTTATTTACTGCCAAATCACAACAATAATTGAACAGCAAGGTCAATTCTCTACAATAAGACAGAGAAAACCCCCAACAATCGTATGACCTGTTTGAGAGACTGGTTTGGCGATAGTGGGAAGGAAAAACTTGCTTTTGACAGGCAGAAACCTCCAGCAGAACCAGGCTTAGAAAGGGCAGCCATCTGCCATGACTGGTTGGGCGTGATAGGAGGAAGACATGATAAACACCAGCTGTGGAAGCCAGAGATTAATAATACCTAATGATTAAATGTAAAGAGGTGTATAAACATATGGAGAGTGAAAAAGGTGAGTGAAGAAAAAGACAGTCAGTGCATCATTTCCTCCAGCAGTGTCTGTCTCCTGAGTTTTGGTCCTGGTTCCATAGAAGAGGGGCCTGAAAGCTAAATGCCCTAATTCCCATTCTACTTTCAAATACTCTGGGAGCCACAAGTAACCCTTCAGTCTGAGAGCGAAGTGATCTATTGAGGTGATGTGTATGGGATCTTTAAGATAAGATGTAGCCTGATTATTCAAGACCTTGCGTGTTAAGAGAAGGATTTTAAATTTATTTTTGAATTTATCAATGAGCAAATGAACAGAAGCCAATATGGGAGAAATATGCTAGTCTTTCCAGTCACTGTCAGTATTCTTGTTGCATTTTGAATCAACTGAAGACTTTTCATGGAGTTTTTCAAACATCATAAACATAATAATGAATTACAGTAGTCCAGACTAGAAGTAATAAATGCATGAACTTTCAGTTTCACTCTGAGACACTGGATGTTTCTAAATTTAGAGATATTGCTCAAAAGCAAGAAACCAGTCCTACATAATTAATTAACATGCACACTGAAGATCTTATCAAAAACGTCTCCAAGATTTCTCACAGTGTTACTGGAAATCAAGGTAATGCCACCCAGAGTAAGTATCCAGTTGGATATGTATTTCAAAGGTTTTTAGGGCTGATACAATAGACATATTAAGGTTAGTAGTCTCTGAGTTCAAGCTGATTTAAATCCTCAGGTCAATTTTGTGATGCTTTCAGTGGGTGCGCCACTGTCTATGAATGTGTTTGTCTGAGTAATTCAACAACAGTAACTATGAAGCCACTGCAATTTTTCTCTGGTATTGTTTCCCAAAAGTAACGCATACAATCACAAACAAGAAAACTGTTCTGAACAACTGATAAGCCAAAAAATGAAGTTTGAGGAATCAAGCTGTTGTGACCACAAATACGATTTTGTTATTCCTTGTTTTTCTTTTGCTTTTGGTTTATAATCCACCTGCCATCAGTGAGTGAGTCACCATCAAAGCTCCTCTTTGCGGAAAGAACCAAACCCACACCTGCAACATTATGAGTGAGCTGTTTGAAAGGACATCTTTGTTATCCCATAATTTTGATTAAAATATTAACATGTGCATTTAACTGTCCAAACTTTAAAATTGTATGTGTTCTGGGAAACATACACAGTTTAGGATTTTTGAAAGTTTTGAAACATTTTAATACAAGACATAAAGAAGTTCTGCTGTGCTACAAACAGGTTTCAAAAACAAGAAGCAAAAGCTTCTCTTTCACATTTACATCTCATTCTGGTAAATGCACACAGCCTGACAGGGAACATGTTGGATAATAGCTTCACTGTCCACTGTTCCATTTCAGTTCTGTCACATCTAATCCCGACTATTTGAATTCAGAAACACTTTCTCTCATCTCAGCATCACTATAGAGATATTGAGCTGTCAAATCAGTTGCTATTTTCTCTCTTATCCAGCATTCCTGACTATTAAATTACACAGCATAAAAAGACTTGACTCAATGAATTCCTTCAGAATCACAACATGGGCTACTGAAGGCAAGACACATTCAATTACTGCCGAAGTTGCCTACCTTTTACCTCTCCTTCTAATGGACAATACAACCAGCAACATTAATCTCACAGTGTGCCTCAGCCGGGGCCTCGAGACTCAGATGTTCGGCCGCCATCAGGATGATTCTTAAAGGAAATCTTCTGGCATCATCTTAAAAGAAGAGCTACAGATGCTTAAAGGATTTATAAACACACAGCGTTGTCACTTCATCGTGACAATGCAGACAGCTTTCTCAATTTGCCCCTGTCGTAACTAAATGTCTTAAAGAGACTAGGATAAATTAACATCCATAAACATAACAAAGATTACACTATGGCTGCAGTTTGACGCATGAACCAATATAATTCAGACTCTATTCTGGCACTGCCACAGATGTTTGAATACAACTTGCTCTACTGGTTGAGCAAGTTGCCACTTTACCACTCTAACTCTGCTGCGCTCACTCTGTGGACTCCTTTAGAAAGCAGTTAAAAACATTTATTTAATCCATTTTTCTGTTAATATTCTTTTTTAATTTCTCTTTTTCAATTGATTTTATTATAACGTGGTGTTCTACTGATATTAATTGTGTTTTAATTGTCATACAGCCCTTTTATGTCTCTGATAAAGGAGCTATATAAATAAACATACTTATATTACGTTTCAGTACATCAATAATACATTGTCTGTATGAGTCAAAGCTCCTAGCTAACAAGGTGAGGTGGAGGTTACATTGTGTGGCTTTTGTCTTTTCTTTTCCCCTTTTCATTCCACCATAGCTCTTTCTTAGTTTTCCTGAAATTCACAAATCTTGCCTTTAAAAAAACCCACTTTCAGCATGACTTTCTTCCATTTTTCAAGATAGCATGAATCATTTGGAGGAATAAAGCACAAGTAATCCTAGTGTAGTTTTTTTTGCACTGCTTCCAGTTATCTCTCTTTACAAATCTTATTCTTTTGCACGCATCAGGGCTGAGCTCTTCCCTTTGCACATGATACAACAGGAACAGACTGAGTGACATCCGTGCCCTTTTTTTATTGCCAGCCCCCTTCCAGTTATCTTTTGTCCTCTTCCTTTCCTGTATTAGTCTGAACTTAAAACAGAACTCAGCAATTCGTCTAAATCACACCTTTTTCCTTGATTAATTAATTTGTGCAAATATAGACAAGTATAAAGCACCTTACCCTGGGTGCAGGGAGCATCATTACATGAGTGCTGAGTGAATGTGATGTATCAGCTGCTCTTGACTCGATGCTCACTGCTTCTGTCTCACCTGATCTTTTAAGGGGGCTGGCTTTAAGGTGTGGCCTTGCTGGTAAACATGAAGAGCAAGAGAAAGATAGGTGGAGCATCGCTCACATGAATGATGTAGATAGTATGCGTGTTAGGCATGGAAAAAAAAAACTCTGCTCCAGGGAAATGACAGAGAGACAATTTCAGAGAAATGGAAGCGAAACCAGATAGCAGCACAAAGTCAGATAGGGCTGCCACAAACGATTATTCTGATATTCGACTAGTCACCGATTATTTTCAGATCATGCCCCATTGAATGTATATAAAGATTGTCTTTATATTTCTGATCTTTTAGAACCTCATATTCCCTCTTGCAGCCTGGGGTCGTCTAATCAGAGGCTGTAGGTAATCCCCTAAACGCGTTTTAAAACCAGAGGTAATAGCTCTTTTAGAGCGTTGGCCTCCAGGTTGTGGAATTCTTTCCCTCCATCTTTGAATTGCCTGGATTCTATTTATTCTTTTAAATGAGTCTTTTTAAATAAGTCTTATTTGTTTAGACTAGCTTTTAACTAGATTTGTGCTGTATGTTTGATTGTGCTGTTTTATGTTTATCTGTTTTATATTATTGTGAAGCACTTTGTGGTTTTTATCCTGTGAAAAGTGCTATATAAATCAATAAAGTAAAGTAAAGTAAAGTAAAGGACGTAAAACGGACAGCTTATTGCACCAGCATACATCTGCTCTTATATAACTATCAATAGCTTACAGCTTGAAAGGTTTAAGGTATGCGCTAACTAAAAATAAAGGCAAGATAATAGTTTATTAAACTTTTAATGAAATTTGCAGATTGTCTCGGTGGAATGTAATAAACGCAACCGTCTATCAAAAATATAACAGGACATTGGAGTAAATTCTCGACCATTTCACACTTCTGTTTAATTAGTTTTCTGTTTGACGCATATTCTGCTGTGTGAAAACTATAACTTTAAGGTCAGCTAAACTGAGGATTTATTCAGGAACAAATAAAACACTGAAAAAGCCAAACAATAACATTTTTAAGTTATCTAAGTGACTTATATTGTCACGGCTGGGGCGGCAGTCGTGTGGAGGGTGAGAAAGGAGGATCCAATCGCAGACAATGGCGGAGGTGCAAGTGGGTTTTATTTACAGTGCACAGAACCAAGGTGTGGGCAGAACCGAACATAAACCTAAACTGGGAAAACTAATACAAAATGGAGGACATGAAGCGAGGAGCAGAGAGACACGAATAAACATGGACTAATGCTGACTACACGGGAGGTTCACAGAGAAACACAGACGACGCGACCAGGAGCACAGGCAGACACCAACTATAAATACACACACCAGGTAATGAGGAAATGGCACACAGGAGGGGACACAGCTGGAACTAATGGGCATAACGAGACACAGACCTACAAAGTAAAACAGGAAACACCCAGACTGTTTTACAACACAAAACTCGGGGACCCGTACAGAGCACAGAGGGAGGCACAGGTAAGGGAAAAATAAACACAACAACCAAACCCCAACAACCAATACAAATCAGAATAACTAGAAAATAATAATCACAAACTCAAGGCGCTGGGTCACCGACCCAGGACCATGACAGTACCCCCCCTCCAAGGGCTGGCTCCAGACAGCCCAAAAACAAAAACAGACGACCAACCCAGGGCGGGCGGCGGGGGGCCCAGGACGGAGGGACCAAAACCAAACAAAAAACAAGCTCCAGTGATCCAAAAGAACCGTCCAAAACACAACACACACTGGAGTCCCTGAACAGGGTCCCAAAACATAGTTCAGGAGGCCGGCCCGGAGGCTGACAACTCAGGAGCCCAGAACAGTTCATCTCCGGGGGCCGACCATGTTGGCGACACAGATCCAAAAGCCGACCGCGCAGAAGGCAGCGGTGGCGACGGGGAAACAGGTCAGCCCGAGGAGCTGGACGGGCTCCTCGGGCCCTCCAGCGAAAACAGTCTCTGGACCAGTGGGCACCGGGGCCCCTGGAACACACAGGACAGAACCAGCAGGCGCACGGGCCTCTGGCAGGAACGGGTCGGAACCAGCAGGCGCACGGGCCTCTGGCAGGAACAGGACAGACTGCAGCTGCGCGGAGCACCGACCCTGCTCAGGCAGCGACAGCCGGGTGCAGTCCTCAGCTGGGTTCTTAGCCTCCAGGGATCCAGAGTCAGCTGAGGGCTGTAATTTAACCTCTGGTGAGGCCCTGGAGCAAGTAACAGTCTCTAAACCAGCCAGCTGTTGAGGAACGATTGCAATTTTAATGTGTTTGTCTCTCTGCAAAAAATACGTACTAGGAAAAGAGTCCAAAACCGGAGGCACAGACGCAGCCTCCCGTACAGAGGGAGTCGGTGAAGACGGAGATGGCATAGATGATTGGGCTAGCGGGGATACCGGAGGCCGAGCTGAATGCTGCTGTGCAGCTAAACGAGCTTGCGGCTGTGCAGCTAAACGATCTTGAGACAGCTGAGCAGGAGAATGAACAGGCAACAAACAGTTCTCCTTGTCATCTGCTGCACAAAACAAAGCCCCTGAATAAACTGTCCCACAGTCCAAATCAGAAAAAAGGTCCTTCTCACTCACCACAGCCGGCAGTCCTGAAGTCCTAATATCCGGCTGTGGGGTGACGCGCCGACGGCGCGATCGTCGCTTCCTCCCTGCCGACGGCTCCGACGGGCCGGGCAAAACCTCTGGCGGGCCGGGCAAAACCTCCGGCAGGAGAAGCTGACGTGACTGTTCTGGGGCGGCTGTAGTCCGCTGCTGCTGGACAAAGTCTGTGGATTCCCGAGCTCGCACCACCCCCCGGGCTTTATGCAGGTTGCAAATTAAGCCTGAAACTCCCTTAAGCTGGCAGAGGTAGGGATTTCCTTCCAGGATTGCCTCGATGGCTTTTAACCCCACCACTTTTGCCCTTGCGTTGGTGGTGTGGGTTATCCAGTCCATCAGGCGTTGGATGCGTGCGAGGTCGCTCTCTCCAGACAAAGCTGCTGGATCCATCTTGTGGTCGCGTCGTACTGTCATGGCTGGGGCGGCAGTCGTGTGGAGGGTGAGAAAGGAGGATCCAATCGCAGACAATGGCGGAGGTGCAAGTGGGTTTTATTTACAGTGCACAGAACCAAGGTGTGGGCAGAACCGAACATAAACCTAAACTGGGAAAACTAATACAAAATGGAGGACATGAAGTGAGGAGCAGAGAGACACGAATAAACATGGACTAATGCTGACTACACGGGAGGTTCACAGAGAAACACAGACGACGCGACCAGGAGCACAGGCAGATACCAACTATAAATACACACACCAGGTAATGAGGAAATGGCACACAGGAGGGGACACAGCTGGAACTAATGGGCATAACGAGACACAGACCTACAAAGTAAAACAGGAAACACCCAGACTGTTTTACAACACAAAACTCGGGGACCCGTACAGAGCACAGAGGGAGGCACAGGTAAGGGAAAAATAAACACGACAACCAAACCCCAACAACCAATACAAATCAGAATAACTAGAAAATAATAATCACAAACTCAAGGCGCTGGGTCACCGACCCAGGACCATGACATATATATCATATTTAAACTGAGTAGCAAAAGACCACGGGGTGGTGGGAGTCTGGATTGTGGTTGAAGGTATTTTGGACCATTCCTCTTTACAAAACATCTCTAGTTCATTCAGGTTTGATGGCTTCCGAGCATGGACAGCTCTCTTTAACTCACACCACAGATTTTCAATAATATTCAGGTCTGGGGACTGAGATGGCCGTTCCAGAACGTTGTACTTGTTCCTCTGCATGAATGCCTTAGTGGAATTTGAGCAGTGTCGAGATTAAATATTATTTTACATTCATAATCTATGTTACTATTCATGATCCTTATTATTACTGTTGCATCATTTATGATTTATCATTGTTGTCATTTCATTGACACATTTATTGAAACTGGTGATGTTATATTAAAGTCTGTATTTCAGGTGTTAGCATAAGCACATAATCTTTCATTGCAGGTGCAACTGTAATCATGTTATACACATATTGCATAATTAAAGGGTTGAAGCTCGGTCAAGTTAATTAATGGTTTGAAGCTACGGGCAGCGCGATGTCTGGCCGATCAATGGAGCAAAGTTCAGCTATTGAAAGGTTGCCTACATGTTTACAGTATAATTTACTACATATTGCCTGTGTGCATTCAGCAGGCTGCACTGGAGTTTGCCTGGTAACAGATGACGTAGAGGGGGGGTCATGCACTTAGATTAACGACACAGACACATAGCCTGTCTGGGTAAACTGATTGCAAGTGTTGTTTAAGTCTAGACAAGTAGAATAACAGGATGCATCTGGAGGAACAGAGGAAGTAGCGGTTCCTTTTTAGAATATGTACTCGCTGGAGTTACTGGTCATCATAAGTATAAATATCACACCCACCTATTGTCAGGCGGGAGATGGAGCCTGATGTTTTGCAGAGCCTATCTTCACCACATATATGTGTTTTAATAAAATCATTTGTGTTGACCCACTATGGACTTTCAGTCGTATGTCTCTTCCTCAAAATTCGAACCGCGACAGCAGTGTTTGGGGTCATTGTCTTGTTGAAAGATCCAGCCCTGGTGCAGCTTCAGCTTTGTCACTGATTCCTGGACATTGGTCTCCAGAATCTGCTGATACTGAGTGGAATCCATGTGTCCCTCAACTTTGACAAGATTCCCAGTCCCTGCACTGGCCACACAGCCCCACAGCATGATGGAACCAGCACCATATTTTACTGTAGGTAGCAGGTGTTTTTCTTGGAATGCTGTGTTCTTTTTCCTCCATGCATAACGCCCCTTGTTATGCCCAAATAACTCAATTTTAGTTTTATCAGTCCACAGCACCTTATTCCAGAATGAAGCTGGCTTGTCCAAATGTGCTTTAGCGTATCTCAAGCGACTCTGTTTGTGCTGTGGGCGGAGAAAAGGCTTCCTCTGCATCATTCTCGCATGCAGCATCTCCTTGTGTAAAGTGCACCGAATGGTTGAACGATGCACAGTGACTCCATCTGCTGCAAGATGATGTTGTAGGTCTTTGGTGCTGGTCTGTGGGTTAACTCTGCCTGTTCTCACAATTCGTTGCTTCTGTCTATCCGAGATTTTTCTTGGTCTGCCACTTCGAGCCTTAACTTGAACTGAACCAGTGGTCTTCCATTTTCTTTGAGACAGCTTTCTGTATCCTTCCCCTAAACCATGATGGTGAACAATCTTTGTCTTCAGGTCATTTGAGAGTTGTTTTGAGACCCCCATGTTGCTGACCCCCTTAAATACTCTTTCTCATTATTGGATTCACCTGTGTATGTAGGGGCAGGGGTCACTGAGCCAATTTGAGTTCCAATAATTAGTTCTAAAGGTTTTGAAATCAATAAAATGACAACAATGCCCAAATTTATGCACCTTCTTGATTTTGTTTAAACAATTATTGCACACTTTCGGCAAATCCAATAAACTTCATTTCCTTTCTCAAATATCACTGTGTGTGTCTCCTATATGATATATTTAACTGACATTTTTTTTTTATTGTAACAACCAACGATTTAAACAGGAAAATAATGACTATTGACACGGTTGCCCAAACTTTTGCATCCCACTGTAAATCCTACTACTTATTCCTGCGTCTTTCAGGACCTTACAAAGCTTGAAACAATGCATCGACGATTAAATTAGTCGTCGAAGTAATTGTTACTAGTTGACTAATCGTGGCAGCCCTAAAATAAGAAATAATGTGAAAAGTTATAATGATGGTGGATAACCAGACCGATCCACATGATGTTGCATGTGATGTAGAATGGATGCAAATCATCACATTATAATACAGAGCGTCTGATCTGCGACAGCGCAAGGACCCAGTCTCTGTTTTTAGGCGTTTAACCTTTAAATCCCACTTAGTTAATTGCATGTACTGCCCTACCGCTGTGCACAGTGATGATTGCACAGTGTAAATAGAAAACAAATGTCCAGGCTGCACTTTCTTCACCCACTCAAAGAGAAACTCTGTTACAGTATTTTGAAGTTAAAAAGCACCAGGGAAACCAAAGCTGTTGGACAAACCTATGGACATACCAGTGTGTGGACATAAAGTAAACCTAGAGAATGCTGATGCTCCACCATTTTATTAAACTTTTTCTTTCTTTTTTTAGTTAAACAAGAGGAAGGGGTGGGGGTGTGGGGGATGAGAGAGAGGCAAGAAATGTTAAGTAGACAGAGAACAGAGACTCTTATCTCTCTTATTAAAACCTAGCAGCCACATCATCTACAGCTGGCACTTAAGAAGCCACAGAAGTGGTTGTCAGTAGTGATATTACCGCATAAAAACAAGCTATTATGGGATGTAATTGTACTGACTTATAGATTTTAACATTTAAAATACAAGTGCACATTTTGGTCAAACTGCAATTAAAGCTCTGTGGTCACTTGCAGTTCTTCCCTGCTGGGTTTTCTGCTGAGCCGCCCAGTTCAACGTTGCAGGTGCTCAGCCAATCAGAGATTGCCTGTTTAACTCTGCACTGTGATTACACACAATTCTGAAAATCCAGAAAGAAATGCTTCCTGCAAAACGTTGAACTTGGACACTTGGGACTCTTGGTGGGTGCTCGGTGGGTTGTCGTTTACAAAACCCTTTAGGAAAACTGGTCCTGGATTTGGATTAAATAAACTACCCATGCAGTATGAGGAAATGCACCATTTCTTTACATAAGACATTTGACTAATACATTCTTGGCCTAACTGAATTTTGTTTTACAAAATAAGCATTAACTGTAAATACTTAAATTTAGATAGTTTCAGGCATCCAATTTCAGCGCGGGTCTGGTGTGCTTATTTATAGTTCTATATTCTGTATTTGTGGACTCCAATAAAGTAGCTTTCCTTGATCCTTTCTCTCTTACACTGGTCAATTGTGCATCCCCTCACTTCCTCCACTGTCTGAAACGTGCCATTTTAGCTAATTCCCTTACATTTGAAGACAGTTTTCTCCTTTAATGGCACACGAGCATGTTAATGCTGCCCATGCACAACTACTCATAATACCAAGTACTCATTCTAATATACAAGGTTACCATGTTACTTGTCACCAAGGAAACTATGACGAGCTATTACTGTATAAAAAGAAGAAGAAGGAAAGCATAAAGAGTCATTTTCTGTCTTGCTGACGTCCTGGTAAAAAGTAAAGAGGACATTTTATGCTCATTTAAACACTATGAAAAAACCTCTAAAAACAGTTTTGTCTGATTAGAGATGCATAAAGAACTGTTTTCTAAACTCTCAATGTTTAGGAGAGGGAGATTAAATTTTAGCAAGGTGGACATCAATTTCAGAGAGGTTTTGCTAAAAATGCAGGCTCACAAGTGTTTTAGAATAGAATAGAATAATCCTGTAATTGTCCCACAAGGGGAAATTTGGTTGTAACAGTAGCCAGAAAGACACATATACAAACAAACAGTACACAGGACACAGAACAGAAACATACACAATTTTTCTTACATATTTACATATGGACAATGTTTACTATAAACAGAGTACTGTACAGTTATTAAATTAAATAAAAATAACTACAGATAAGAGGCAAACCAGGTTGTAGTGCAAATCGGTTGATTAAATTATTGCAGTTACAGCGCAGATGTAAACATCTATGTTTGTTGGGAGCGGTTTTGATTGTACAGTCTGACAGCTGCAGGGAGGAAGGACCTGCGGAAACGCTCCTTCATTCATCGAGGATGCAGCAGTCTGTCACTGAAGGAGCTCTGCAGTTAAGCAACATTTACATGCATGGGGTGGGAGACTCTGTCCATCAGAGATGTTATTTTGGCCAGAGTCCTTCTGTCCCCCACCACCTGCACTGGGTCCAGGGTGCATCCCAGAACAGAGCTGACCTTCCTGATGAGTTTATCCAACCTCTTCCTCTCAGCTGTCGATAAACTGCTGCTCCAACATACAACACTGTAAAAAATGACAGATGCTACCACAGAGTCATAGAAGGTCTTTAAAAGCGCTCCCTGGACTCCAAATGACCTTAGCAGGTAGAGTCTGCTCTGACCCTTCGTGTAAAGAGCATCAGTGTTGTGGCTCCAGTCCAGTTTATTATTCAGGTGAACACCCAGAAGAGTATCAAGAATGAAAATGTATCTCACTGAGACAGTAGATGAATACAGGGAGTGCAGAATTATTAGGCAAGTTGTATTTTTGAGGAATAATTTTATTATTGAACAACAACCATGTTCTCAATGAACCCAAAAAACTCATTAATATCAAAGCTGAATGTTTTTGGAAGTAGTTTTCAGTTTGTTTTTAGTTTTAGCTATTTTAGGGGGATATCTGTGTGTGCAGGTGACTATTACTGTGCATAATTATTAGGCAACTTAACAAAAAACAAATATATACCCATTTCAATTATTCATTTTTACCAGTGAAACCAATATAACATCTCCACATTCACAAATATACATTTCTGACATTCAAAAACAAAACAAAAACAAATCAGCGACCAATATAGCCACCTTTCTTTGCAAGGACACTCAAAAGCCTGCCATCCATGGATTCTGTCAGTGTTTTGATCTGTTCACCATCAACATTGCGTGCAGCAGCAACCACAGCCTCCCAGACACTGTCCAGAGAGGTGTACTGTTTTCCCTCCTTGTAAATCTCACATTTGATGATGGACCACGGGTTCTCAATGGGGTTCAGAACAGGTGAACAAGGTGGCCATGTCATTAGTTTTTCTTCTTTTATACCCTGTCTTGCCAGCCACGCTGTGGAGTACTTGGACACGTGTGATGGAGCATTGTCCTGCATGAAAATCATGTTTTTCTTGAAGGATGCAGACTTCTTCCTGTACCACTGCTTGAAGAAGGTGTCTTCCAGAAACTGGCAGTAGGACTGGGAGTTGAGCTTGACTCCATCCTCAACCCGAAAAGGCCCCACAAGCTCATCTTTGATGATACCAGCCCAAACCAGTACTCCACCTCCACCTTGCTGGCGTCTGAGTCGGACTGGAGCTCTCTGCCCTTTACCAATCCAGCCATGGGCCCATCCATCTGGCCCATCAAGACTCACTCTCATTTCATCAGTCCATAAAACCTTAGAAAAAACAGTCTTGAGATATTTCTTGGCCCAGTCTTGACGTTTCAGCTTGTGTGTCTTGTTCAGTGGTGGTCGTCTTTCAGCCTTTCTTACCTTGGCCATGTCTCTGAGTATTGCACACCTTGTACTCTTGGGCACTCCAGTGATGTTGCAGCTCTGAAATATGGCCAAACTGGTGGCAAGTGGCATCTTGGCAGCTGCACGCTTGACTTTTCTCAGTTCATGGGCAGTTATTTTGCGCCTTGGTTTTTCCACACGCTTCTTGCGACCCTGTTGACTATTTTGAATGAAACGCTTGATTGTTCGATGATCACGCTTCAGAAGCTTTGCAATTTTGAGACTGCTGCATCCCTCTGCAAGATATCTCACTATTTTTGACTTTTCTGAGCCTGTCAAGTCCTTCTTTTGACCCATTTTGCCAAAGGAAAGGACGTTGCCTAATAATTATGCACACCTGATATAGGGTGTTGATGTCATTAGACCACACCCCTTCTCATTACAGAGATGCACATCACCTAATATGCTTAATTGGTAGTAGGCTTTCGAGCCTATACAGCTTGGAGTAAGACAACATGCATGAAGAGGATGATGTGGACAAAATACTCATTTGCCTAATAATTCTGCACTCCCTGTATATCACTTCATGTTTTTCTTCCTGAACACCTGGCAGAACACATTTTAGGCTAAAGAGAAACCTGTTTCCTAACTCCTCACAAGAAAGTGCAAAAAGTCTTGTAGAAACGGGACAGTTGAGCCAAATGAGCAAATCACTGGATGAACACTGCTGGAAAGCACCATTTATATGTCCTGAAATGTTAGTTTACATCCTCACAGCTTGGATAGTCTGCATACCATCTAGCAATAGATGCATGGAAAAGTCTTAATGTCCCTGCACTGAAAGATTATGAGTAATTGGCTGAGAATGTGAAAGCATATTTTCAAAATGACAAAGCTACTAAATGAGTGCCAAAGCCCCATTAGGGAATGCATGAAATAAAACATTGGAAGAGGAACAACATTCCTTCCCCAAAAGTCCCTCAACTGGGCTCTTAATAATAGTAATAATTAGAGATGGCACGATACCACTTTTTTATGTCCGATACCGATACCGATATCATGAATTTGGATATCTGCCGATACCGATATGAATCCGATATAGTGTGTTTTTTAATCAATAAAACTGTCTTTTAATATCTTGCTGCATTTTGTATAAGTTCATACTCAAGTTTAAATAAACAACAGCACTAAAGCTATTCTGTTATACCTGTGTGTAAAAAGTACACTGCGCCCAAAATATTTCATAGTTCAGCAACACTGATCAATCTAATAAACTTAAACCTGCTCCATCCTTCCTATTCTGGTATTTTAAAGAGTACTTAGCAGAAATATTAAGCAACCTAACTAATAGGGTTCCAACTACCAGCAAAAAAAAATAAAAAATAGGGAACCACCCTCCACTTCGTGATGCTTAATCGATGTAATCAACTTTAATTTGATGCAGTGTGAAAAAAAATGCACAGAAATAAATTATTTTTTCAAGAATAATTAAATAGATTCAACATCTTTCTTCAACAGAATTGCAGACTGCACAGATGGTACTTTCCCAAAGGAAAAAGTACTATAGCTTACTAGGGTATATTAGACTTAACAGTTACTATATACAGTAATGGACTCCTATACATTTTACATCAGATTAAAACTTTGGGTGTAAGATTCAGATAATTATTTATTAAAAGCTCGACATTTTAAATGAGAATAAGAAAGAAAAGTATGTCTTTGTGCCCCCTTTTCCCTGTTAATGCCCTATCGGCCCCCCTGGCTAAACTTTGCTAGATCCGCCCCTGCACAGTTACCAGCCGTCAGCTGCCTAGAAAAAGATCCTCGAGTAGAAAGTAATATTAAATAAATTCTAACAACAGCTTATCAAGGTTAAACGTGCTGCTGTTGTTCAGCCGCTGGTTTCCTCTTTCTGGTGCAAAGTGGGCCAAAAACAAAGAAGAGAGACGGACTCGCGACAGAAAAGCCGATCAGCTGATCGTTAAGCAGTTTCATGAAGTAGCGGCAGGAGAGAGAGAGAGAGAGAGAGAGAGAGAGAGAGAGGCACTTGCTCCATATATCGGTTGTTAAGCTTAAGGCGGGAATGCTTTACAAACATTCAGAGAGGAACTTACACACTTGCTTTACTTCTCTCTGGGATCACTTCCTCGGAGATGAAATGCTGGTTTGGTAGCGAGACTACAAATACACACAGCCGCTGTATCACGTGACCACACTGCTCCGACGTGCTACGGTTATGAGACGAGTTACGCCATGTCGCAAGTTTTGTGAGGTGCTTTTTTGATATTTAATGGATCGGATTACATTTTTTTATTTCTCGCCGATATCCGATCCAGTAATTTAGGTCAGTATCGGACCGATACCGATACGTAATATCGGATCGGTCCATCTCTAGTAATAATAATAACAACTTTATTTATAAAGCACTTTCAAACAAAGTGCTGAACAGTTTTTTGAAGATAAAAAGACAAATACATAAATAAAAGTAGTGCAGAAAAAACAATACAACTTAAAAACTGATAACATTTAAAAACTGATAGGCATAGAATTAAGGCACATAAGATAGAGTAAACAAGGGAGTCTTTAATTTGACTTTAAAAACCTTCACAGAGCATACTGCCTACCTAATTTCTTGAGCAAGGTTCTTCTACAAAATGGGGCATGAAAAGAAAAAGCATGCTCCCCAATAGTCTATTTTCTGGCTTTAGGAACTTTTAGAAGGCCAGTATCCTGAGATCAGAGAGCTTGGGGTGGAACAGAGGTGCCAAAGGTCAGAGAGATACGAAGGTGCCAAACCATTTAAAGCCTTGTAGATGAGCAACAAGACCTTAGAACCTGCTCAAACTTCACAAGGCAACCAGTGAAGAGATTTCAGTAATGGGGTAATGTGCCCAAATTTCCCAGTTTTGCTGGAGATTTAGGAATTAAAATATCAAATACAATTCCTAAATGGTCTAAAATAGATAAAACACAAGATTCAGTCAATGATACATTAAGTCCATAACCCAAGACAAGGTCTAGAGTGTGGTCTTTAGGTGTTGGCCCAGACACAAATTGTGTGAAATTTGTTAATTAATCTTAATTAATCTCACAGACCGAGATGGAACAACTTCAACTTTCTCCGATAGTTGAAGTTGCATAAAGAACGGTAGGTGGTGCTTCTCTTTTGCTACAATGAGATAGCTGACTTCATCTAACTAGCAAATCTTGTCCAGGCTCCGTTGGTGATACAGTTTTTTTTTTAATGTGTATGATATTTTTGTCCAGCGATTTTAAAGCCGGCCCTACAAGCGCATCCAAGAATAACATGCAGCTTATCTCAGAACTGTCGGTGAAAATTATTCTTGGAGCTAAGTTTAATTGAGCTGCATTTTATAGAGGTGCAATTTCACCATTTGTGTATATTTTCTAAGTTCACTATTTCGTCATGTGTTGAGAAAAACACAGATTTTAAAATTACATTGTCTAATATTTACATTTAGCATATAACTGCAACATTCTTTTTTCATTTTTTTTAAGACTCTAAAGGACTTGAAATTCAAAGTTTCAGACTTGTGACTTTATTCAGACTTTTACACCAGTGACTTGAGACTCGACTCTGACTTGCCTGACATTACTTGAGACTTGACTTGTGACTTGAGGATAAAGACTTGAGACTTACTTGAGACTTGCAAAACAATGACTTGGTCCCACCTCTGATTCCTGAGCCGCAAGACCACATTAAAATAATAAACACTGACTGTCAGGCGTTGTGTGGAGGCGAGGAAGAAGGAACCCAAACGCAGGACTCGCAGGTACAGAAATGACGGGGATTTATTGGAGCGGGTGAATGAACAAAGCAGGAACGAAGGACTGGCTGACTGAAAGACTGGATGAATGGCTGGCTGACTAACTGAACATACATACGGGGAGACGACAGGAACATCACATGTACATCAATGACACGATATGGATCGGATGGAACTGAGGACTTAAATACACGCTGGGTGATGAATGATTAGAAACCAGTGAGTACGCAGCTGAACTTAGTCTGACTAATGATACATGGAAATAACTGGAACACAATACGCAGGCGGTATGCTGGCACAGAAAACACAGATGTGAAAATAAACTGAACATGACAAAACAGAAAACACTGGGTCAACGACCCAGGAACCCTGACACTGACTAACTCGCTATTTCCAACCGAAATGTTGTTAAAGAATAGCAACAGTTTACAGTGTAACACTTAGCTAACCACAGCAGACAAATGAATAACCGAAACTAGTTGTGGTGCTGTTAGTTCTGTCATATTAGCCAATAAAGGAGATAACAAACTCAATAAACAACATTAATATGTTATTATGAAGACAAAAACAAAATGTAAAATGCAGGAATTCAATACTTGTCCGTAGTTGAAAGCCGTTACTTTTTGACAGCGTCCGTAAGGGCAGAAATGACGACGTCCGGTTTCCGCTCACCATTGGTGCATTGTCCTATCTATCAAAACCGCACCCGTGTCCTCTGCTTCTGATTGGACGGTAGTGTGGAAAAACGGATGACGCCAGAACAAGTATGGCGGGATCATATGTCTATCTCTACTGTAAAGTACTTGTGAGTGACTCAGTGTGTAATGCTATGGTGAATAAAGGGTTTACTTACAGCATGTACTTTTCCTAACTGACAGGCAGTAACCATTTGATAATTGTAAAATGCTTGAAAAAACAATCTCTGTGTTCAGGAAGGTGCTCTGCTTTGTCAGTCTGTATTTTCAGGTAAAGTTGTTCACCATCTGTTCTGAATCTACATGAGTTTAGGACCTTCAACCTTTTAAAGTTTAATCCATTAGAAGGACCTTATCTAACAGCTTTTACTATTGGCTACTGATGCGCAGGTTACATAAAAACATGAATACAGACACACACATCATACACATATAAAGAATCATTACTCAAAAATAGCTTCCTTTTCATCTGCAATTTTGCTGTCGATTTCCATGCAGAATTTCGTTTAACAAAGTTTTATTTACAAATCACTGGGTATTTCTTTGCCGTTGAGTAACAGTTCTGCAAGCCGTTGGAAGGATGCATTTGCTTCCAGTAGCACCTAGAGTTATTCAATTAGTTTTTCAGAGTAGCCCGAGCAAGATGATTCTTATTTCATAGTTGGTGTCTCCTCAGTCTTGATGTTACTTAGGTTCTGGTTAGACACTGTTGGATCCACTCTCAAAGATGATCTAGACTTGTGCCTTGGAAAAGCTGCTGACAGTGGCTTCAGCTCGTGAGTCTCTGCGAACGCCTGCCTGTCTGCATCTGTTTTCCTCTTGATTTGTTTCTTGACTTTCTTGCAGATGAAGTAAAACATCTCACAGATGCACATCAAGATACAGACAGCAGAGGACACCACCATGAAGAGAGTGAAGATCTTCTTCTCTGTAGGGGCGTGATACGTAACAGTCCACTATGTTCGGGCAAGGATCCATTGAACACTTTAACAAACGCGGGTAAGTCGAACCCTTCGTAGATGTGGTAAAGGATGTAGAGGAAACCAGCATCAAAGCTTGCCTTTAAGATCAGGCTCACCTATAAGAAGACAAATGAGCGTTAAAGTAGGAAAAAATCTCATGGATTGCTAATGACTGTGTTTGACAGAATTAATTTTAAATGTTCAATAATTGCTGTAACTTATCCCAACCATTTGTCTAAGCTCTTGTTATGACGATTAATTAGTTTAAAAAAATAAAAAAACTAAATGACCCTATGAAAAAATTGGAACATAAATGAGGATTCTTCAACCTTCTATAAACTATATAATGAAAATTCCTGATATTTACCAAAATCAGTCAAAACAAAAGTGAACACTTGGTAGAGATGTTTCTAAACAGCAAATGAAAGTGAAATTAAAGAAAAGAAAAAAGACACCATGTTACAGACATAATAGTCCCACATTCCACTGTAGGGATATATTATATGGCTGTTTAAAGGAAGCCTTGAAAGCATAGAACCACTTAAAATAGAGTTTCTTTCAGTATCAGATCAATACTAGGGTGATATGATCTGTACTTTGTTTCTATCCTCTAAGTTCAGTATATATATATTTAGAAATAAAAAAATACATCAGACATACACTGTGAAAAATATCTGAATGTCTTTGCAATACTTGATATTGATAGATACCAAAATTTGCATTATCGTAGACCACTCTTGCAAAGTCACACAACTTCACATCAGTTTGGTGGAGCTTTTTGCTCACACATTATAATTGCAAATCTCCTTCTATGTGTGGCATACACAATAACAGTGGAATTAAACTTTAGCACCCTTCATTCTTACCAGGTATGTCCACCACAGCCCTCCACGTTTCTTCCCAGGGCGGGCATACACGTGTTTACCCTCATGGGTTGTGGTGTACTTTAAGTCCTTCATCTCTCGATATTTGACATGGGCAACAACCATCAGTGACGGGCATGTGACGAAGATGAGCTGCAGGGCCCACAGGCGGATGTGGGAGATGGGGAAGAAGTGGTCGTAGCACACGTTGGTGCAGCCTGGCTGTTTAGTGTTGCATTCAAAATCTTTGCTCTCGTCACCCCACACTCGCTGAGCCGCCACCACAAACACCATCACCCGAAAGATGAAGACCACTGAGAGCCAGACTCGACCGAACACTGTGGAGTAATTGTTGACCCCACTGATGAGGTCCTCCAGCCAATTCCAATTCATGACTGCTGCCTTGGAGGGGGACAAGGGGACAGAAATTTGAGGAGTATGGTTGACCTCCTGAAGAGATCAGGTGGAATGAAGTTCCTGATCCAAACCTGAGCAATGAAACAAGAAAATATGTTAGAAGAATCTTTGTAGTTAAAATACTTGAAGCAGTATGATGCCAGTCAGTGGTTTGTAAAGTCCTGGTCCAAAAAGTTAAATATAATAAAAGCCTCTAATTTAAGTTAATTTCCTAAATAAAGATAGAAAGAAAATATTAACTTCAAGTACTGACTGAGACTGTAGTGTTTAGCTATATACAATGAGTTCATATACATGATACACACACACACACACACACACACACACACACACACACACACACACACACACACACACACACACACACACACACAATTCTGTTTTATTCATTTAGTACTAAATAACAACAACAGGTGCACAGTAAGGTAAAGACCCTACAATAATACAGAGGAAACCCCTACAATCATATGACCTATTTGAACAACTGCTTAGGCGACAGTGGGGAGGACGAACCCTCCAGAAATAAAATGCTCAATGTGGAAGGGAGCCAGTGATTAATAATAACTAATGATTAAATGCAGAGAGGTGTATAAACACATGGTGAGTGAAGTAGATGAGTGAAGAAGTAAAATTCAGAGCATCATGGGAAGTTCTTCAGCAGTGTCCGTGAGTTTTGGAGCTGGTTCCACAGAAGAGGGGAAGAAGAGCCCTGATAGCTAAAGGCTCTACTTCCCATTTTACTTTTAAATACCCAAGGAACCAGAAGTAAGCCTGCAGTCTGAGAGTGAACTTCTCTATTCTATTGAGGTGATATGGTAGTATGAGATCTTTCAGATAAGACGTGGCCTGATTTTTCAAGACCTAGTATGTGAAGAGAAGGATCTTAAATTTAATTCTGGATTTAACAGGGAGCCAATGAATAGAAGCCGAAATTAGAGAAATATGCTATCATTTAGTCCCTGTCAGTGTTCTTGTTGTAGCATTTTGAATCAACTGTTGACTCTTCATGGAATTCTTTGAACATCCTGATAATAACGATTTGCAGTAGTCCAGCATGAACTTTCAGTTTCACTCTGAGACAGGGTCTCTGGAGGCCAATGCAATGCCATCCAGTGTATCTGGTTAGATCTAGTTAGATACATATTTCAAAGATTTTTTGGGATGAATATAATAGCTGTATTAAGCTTAGTAGTGAGTTCAAGCTGACATAATGGCTCAGAAGTCATAGCAAACAAAAAACTCGACATGGAGTGTGCCTTTAAAGATTTCAGTATTTTAATTTTTTTATCTTGTCAACTCACAGCATTATGATCATCCTGTACATTTAGTGGCTGATGTTTGTCATGTGTGTGCCAAACTGTGTATGAGTGCGTTTCTTGGAGTATTTCTACAACAGCAACTACGAAGCCACTGCAGTTTTTATCTAGTAATGTTCCCCAAAACTAACACATACAATTACAAACATGTAAGCTATTCTTAACTACTGATGAGTTAAATATGAAGTCTCACGAATTAAGCCATTGCGACTGCAAATATGTCAGCTGTTATGTCAAATATGTCATGGTTATTGCTCATTATTCTTTTGCTTTTCTTTTTTAATCTCTGTCTCATCCCACGAGTGAGTGAGTGAGTCACCATCAAAACTTTGCGCTTATGGAAAGAACCAAACCCACACCTGCGGCATTATAAGCCAAATCTTTGAAACAACATCTTTGTTATCACATGAAATCCCATGTACAGACTAAGGTTTTTTGATTTTAGGATTTTTAGGATTTAGACATAAAGAAGTTCTGCTGTGCTACAAACAGGTTTCAAAAACAAGAAGCAAAAGCTTCTCTTTCACATTTACATCTCATTCTGGTAAATGCACACAGCCTGACAGGGAACATGTTGGATAACAGCTTCACTGTCCACTCTTCTACTTCAGTTCTGTCACATCTAATCCCGACTATTTGAATTCAGAAACACTTTCTCTCAACTTCTCAGCATCGCTATAGAGATATTGAGCTGTCAAATCAGTTGCTATTTTCTCTCTTATCCAGCATTCCTGACTATTAAATTACACAGCATAAAAAGACTTGACTGAATTCCTTCAGAATCACAACATGGGCTACTGAAGGCAAGACACATTCAATTACTGCCGAAGTTGCCTACCTTTTACCTCTCCTTCTAATGGACAATACAACCAGCAACATTAATCTCACAGTGTGCCTCAGTCGGGGCCTCGAGACTCAGATGTTCGGCCGCCATCAGGATAATTCTTAAAGGAAATCTTCTGGCATCATCTTAAAAAAAGAGCTACAGATGCTTAAAGGATTTATAAACACACAGCCTACTACCATCGTGCAGTTGCCATTCATTGCTATTCACAAATGTAAAAGGCATGTGATTTTTGTTCATACAAAATGCAAACACAGACTGCAGTGATTCTCAGTGAATAAACAAAACCTCAGAGAGAAGAGCATATCTTGTCTAAAGGGAGGTGACCACAACTTGTTTTTCTGTTTGCTTTGAATACAACTTGCTCTACAGGTTGAGCAAGTTGCCACCTTACCACTCTAACTCTGTTTCGCTCACTCTGTGGACTCCTTTAGAAAGCGGTTGAAAACATTTATTTAATCCATTTTTCTGTTAATATTCTTTTTTAATTTCTCTTTTCCAATTGATTTTATTATAACGTGGTTCTCTTGGCACATGATACAACAAGAACTGAATGAGTGAGACTTGTGCCCTTTTTATTTCGCCAGGCCACTGCTTTCCTACTACTATATTTTTGTCCTCATCCTTTCTTGTATTAGTCTGAATTTAAAACAGAACTCAGCAACTGGGCTACAAAACACCTGTTTCCTTGATCCATTAATTTGTGCAAATATAGACATATAAAGCACCTTACCCTGGACACAGGGAGCACCATAAATGTATGAATGTGATGTGTCAGCTGCTGTTGCCTCAATGCTCACTGACTTGGTTACATCTAGACCTTGAGAGGGGGCTGGTTTTGAGGTGTGGCCTTGCTGGTAAACACAGGGAACCAGAGGGAGATAGGCGGAGCGTTGCTTAGAAAAAGTTACATTCTCTCACCTGACGGTTTTAGTTTGCATGTTGGGCATGAAGAAAACTGCCCCAGGGTATTTTGAGGAAAAACGAGAAGTGACAGAGAGACAATGTCAGAGAAATGGAAGGGAAACCGTGATGCAGAAAGATAGCAGCACAGCAAAGAGAGAAAAAATGCAAAAAGTTGGTTGATGATACATAATGATAACAAATATATTCAGCAAAAAATGTAGGTGGATAACCAGACCGATCTGCATAGGTCTGATGCCGACGTGTGATGCAAAAATGGATGCAAATAAGCACATTGCAATACAGAGTGTCTGATTTACGAGAAAGCGCGAGGACCTGGTCTCTGATTTCAGGCATTTACCTTTAAAATACTTTTTAGTTACTTGCATTGACTGCCCCACCACTGTGCACAGTGATGATTATATAGCCTAAATAGAAAAAAATGTGGATTCCAGGATGCACTTTCTTCGCCCACTCAAAAGCAAACTCTGTTACAGTAGTTTGAAGTTAAAAAGTATCAGGGAAACCAAAGCTGCTGGACAAACTTATGGACGTACCAATGTATGGAAATAAAGTAACATGGACAAAGGCACTCAGGCTGCCTTGACATCCACACAAGACTGTATCCACTGCGTGGCTTTCTCACGCAAACTACTCTGACAGGCTAACCTGTTGGGTGGCGACCCTTCTGTTTTTTGAGGCTGCTGCGGCGCAAGGAGAAATTGAGATGCCTGATGATTTGGCTGCAACCCCAGGCCCAGGCTGGGCAGGAGCAGACCCTCAGCCCATCGGAGAATGTGAGCTTTTCCCCCATGCTGGAGTCACCTGGGGAGGAGAAGATAACGAGGATGGAGATGAGGAGTCGGCTGACTCAGAGCTCCTGGTGCCTGACCACGAGGAGGAAGTCTCTCTTGGATCTCGACATGCAGGTCATGTGCAAGCGCAAGCTTCTAGGCTCAACATCCCATGGCCCGCTGTACAAACCGAGGTTGTAAAATCTCGTAAGATTTTGCCTGTTTTCCCGGAGCTACTCAATGAGATAGCAGTGACGTGGAAAGCAAAACCTTACAGCGAGAAACACCGCATCGCAGGGAGCTCGCTGCTGTCGGATTGAGGGGATGGAGTTTATTGGCCTCCACCAGATGCCACAAGTGGAGCTGTTGGTAGCGAGCCATCTTCACCCAAAGACGTCTCTCCCCTCCAAGGCAGACCGCTTCCATTCTAGCCTTACGGATAAGTGTTACAAGGCAGCGGCTCTGACGGTAAGAGCCCACAACTATGTTTAAGTCTCTGGCAGTGTTGCTGAATATGCCAAAGCAAGATCAGACACGGATGGGGTGCTGCAACTGAAACCTGCGGTTTGTCTTTTCTGGTCAGTGAGTGGAGAATTACACAGGGTGGTCTGCAAAGAGAGCTTTAGGATGCTTCCTCCCTCTGTCCACTTCATCGTCTATCCACAGGATTTGCAGGGCTGGCTCAATCAACGGCTGCGACACCACTAAGATGTTTTGAGAAATATGCAAGCAGGAGATGGTGGATGCTATATTACTACTACTATATTACTTGTAACTCTGTAGCAGACAAAAGTTTGATAAAGTGCCATGTAAAAAAAAGAAAACAAAAGATTAATTCCATAAGTTTCAAAGAGATTTACTTTATATATTTTGTATAATACAATATATGTGTACGAATGACTGGTAATAATTGAAACTAGCTAAGTAATTCCTAAATGTGTGTAGATGAAGGGAAATAATTTTACCTGGGTATGATTGTGTCTGATGAGCCTAAGGTACAAGACATGCCAGCGACAATGATAAAATTTTTCTAGCTTCTCGAAAATTAGAAACATACAAAAAAACGGAGCAACATTTCTGTGTCCATTTTAAAGTTTTCGTGCTGTGGCGCCAGCGACCAGAAAAACGCAGAAGGGCGGACTTGAACGACAGCTAGAAGGCTGTCCAATTTCACAGCCACTCCTACCCGGCCGTGATGGACTGAGTAGTCTTCCTCATACAGAGAACCCCCCCTAAAGAGCTGGCAGCAGGGTGGTGATGACATCTGAGCAGCTACAAAGGTGGACAACCAAAGATCCCATACTCTCCCGAGTGCATGAGAATGTTCTGAGAGAATGGCCCATAACACAGCATCCTAATTTTAAGCCCTACAGACAGAGACAACAGTAGCTGAGTGTGTAGGATGGGTGTGTGGTGTGGGGGGCTAGGGTGGTGATACCACAATGAGGTCGATGCCCCCTGTTGGAACAGCTACATCATCCACACCTGGGAATGAGCCACATGAATGGCTTGGTCAGAAGCTACATGTGGTTGCCACAGATGGAGACTGACTTGAAGACAAGGTGAAATCCTGCGGTACGTCAAGAACATAGACACAGCCCTCAAGAGGCACCGCTACACCCCTGGGAGTGGCCGGAGAAGCCATGGAGGAGAATAAATATAGATTATGCTGGCTCTTTTTTGGGTAAGATGTTCTTAATAATAGTGGATGCCCACTCCAAATGGTTAGATGTGTATCAAGTGGCATCAGCTGTATTAGCTGCAACCATTGACTGCTTGAAAAACTGTTTCAGTACACACGACATGGCCTTCCTGAAATAATGGTCTAAGACAATGCCCAGTGTTTCGCAAGTGCACAAACTAAAGAGTTCATGGCAAAGAACGGCATCACACATGTCACCTCTGCTCCATATCACCCAGCATTCAATGGGTTAGCAGAAAGGGCGGTACGAACTTTCAAAGAACTTATGTAAAAGAGTACTGGAGACACAGTGGCAACCAAGTTAAACAGGGCTCTGTATAGTTACCGAATCACACCAACGTCCAAAACAGGGAAGTCTCCCGCTGAGTTGATGATGGGCAGGAAGTTGAGGTGTACACTTGATCTCATACACCTCGACTTGAAACAGAAAGTGACAACAAAACAGGATAGCCAAAGACTGTGTCATCATAGACATGCCAAGGAGTGCATGTTTTTTATTGGAGACACAGTATATACCAGAAACTATGGCGGGGGACCCAAATGGATATCAGGACAGGAAATGATGGAGCCTGTTTCCTACGTGGTAATGTTAAACTGTTATAGACTATTAGACTATAGGAATAACCTAAGACTGTTGGATTGGTTAATTATTTAGCGAGTGAAATTTAAGTAAAGGCTGGGAAGGAGGTTGTGTTACATTTTAATAAAGGTTAAGTTTTTCTTAATGGGTATTTTGTGTAGTAATTAAAGCTACAGGGTAGTTTCAGTTTAAGGTGGGAGGAATGTTATGATGTAGCAGGGATTTGTCCACCACGGGGCAACAGTTGTTGGAGAGCAGTGCCAGTTTATTTGTTGCGCATGCCCCAGTTTGATAAATAAAGAAGTGACTGTGAGGTCAACATGGTCTCTGTGGTTCCTTAGTTTCAGGATATCACAGAATCCATGGACTAGGAAGCAGTCTCCCCAGGCCAGACCTCAAGTGGCCCCTCCTCCTCCCCATGCTGTTGCGACCAGTAGGAAGAAGAAGTGGCCTGCCTGACGGCCTCTCCTCTAGGGGAGAGCTAGCCCAGCTTTCCCCCCTTCACAGGCTGCTTTGCCTCCACACAGCTCTGTTTCAGAGCAAGTTCAAGACATGTTCGACACAGAGTGCATAACTCAGGCCAGCATTCCTGTCACTGGACCTGCCAGAGGGAAACCGAGCCAAAGTTTGCAGTGTTGTTTCACAAGCATTTCTCTCATGCATTCTGTATTAAAAAGGCCCCGACACGCATATCCAGGCAGTTTGCCAAGGGCGCTGTCAAGTGATGTAAACACATGAAAAAAATCAAACATGCTGAAAAACAGAGCAATGCTGTCTGCAATAACACAGCATATGGAAACTTGGGTTTC
Source organism: Simochromis diagramma (assembly GCF_900408965.1). Classification (NCBI taxonomy): domain Eukaryota; kingdom Metazoa; phylum Chordata; class Actinopteri; order Cichliformes; family Cichlidae; genus Simochromis; species Simochromis diagramma. The sequence continues at coordinate 17,197,817 of NW_024387523.1, read as the reverse complement.
CACGGTTATGATAATGCAGACGAGCCCATCACCTCTGTCACAGGTAAGGGAGGTGATGGGAAACTGGGATGGCGTATGTTTCGCGCGGCAACCACAAGGGGATGCCAACACGCTATCATCGGTGAAGTGGCCAGTGAGCCTTCTGTCTCTCCGAATAAAGAGCTGGGCTACCTGTACTTAGTCAGCATGGGTGTTGAGGACATTGGATCTCCGTGTCCTGAACCAGCATTTAAGGAAATACATGTCACATGCTCTCCACAAGTAGAAGAAACCAGGTTTCCTGTCTAAGGGGCAGTTTCAGCCAAGAAGGTGATCTCCACAGATGCCTCTCTTTTGGTGCTGGGGGGCCGCCCACAAAAGCAAAGCAGTAAACAGGGGATGGGGCCCTCACATGTGCTCTACCCACATAAACTGTCTGAAACTCATGGCAGTTCACCGGTCGCTAAAACAGTTTCTCCCTTGGCTGAGGGGGCCATCATGTTTTAGTGAGGACAATTCCACGGTTGTGGCTTACATCATCAGACAGGGGGGTCTGGGGTCCCCCAAGTTACATACACTGGCACACAGACTGATAGTGTGGAGCAGTGTTCACCAGCTGTCAGTGAGAGCAACTCACATGCTGGGAATCTTCTCTCCAGGGGCAACCCACTGTACGGAGACTGGAAGCTTTATCCAGAGGTGGTGAAGAAGATCTGGCTGCGATTCAGTCAGGCGACCGTGGACATTTATGCATCTGGGGAGACTGCTCACTGTCCCCTGTTTTACTCCCTGCACAATCCGGAAGCTCCACTGGGGGTGGATGCTCTAGCTCACGAGTGGCCAATAACCCTACTCTATACTTTCCCCCCCAGTGGCCCTCATTTCTCCAACTCTGGCCAGAGTGAGAGAAAGAGGTCACTCTATGATCCTGATAGCCCCACACTGGCCAGGGAAGCACTGGCTGGCAGAGATTTTTTAGCCACTTTGGCCGTTACCACTACGCAGAGACCTCCTGTCTCAGGCACGGGGGGAAATATTCCACCCCCACCCAGAGAGACTAGCTCTATAGGCTTGGCCCATGAGTGGTTTAACCTGAACACAGTGGGGCTCCCTCATAGTGTTTTTTTTTTTTGCCTGTCCCATTTGGTTCTTTAGCCATCAGAATTGTTGTCTGAAGACCAACAAGGATACCCAATGGATTTATTTTGCCAAATGGATCATCATGGCATTGCCGTATTGGTCCATTTGATCGACCTTTGTTTTTATTATTTATTTTATTTTATTTTCAGTTGTTACAGACGGGACAGACATGAGTGAGGGATAGGAAAGGGAGAAAGAAAGAGGAAGGAAAAGAAAAACAGAAGGGGAGAGGGACAGTGAGAAAGGGGGGGGGGATCTCCTGGATCACCTGTTGAGAGAAAAAGAATAGAAAACAAGCAAAAAAAAACCAAAGCAACATACTAAACACAACACCATCGCATTAATCTAGCTAAGTGTAAACAGCAGTAAATACTAAATGTTCAATGTTGTTGTGCAGCACGCAGGACAGACAGCGCAAAATGTGCTTTGAAGTAGCAGCCAAGAAAGGTGTAATTTAAGTCTACGAACAGTGAACATCCGTGTGCACACCTATGTGGATCAGCGCGCTTGTATTCAAATGGTTTCCACATGTAATGGTCTGCAAGAGGATGTAGAGAGCCATAGCCCCGTCCCCCAGGGCATGAAGCAGGTATGGAGGAGATCCAGGCTCCAGACATCCAGAGGCCCCAGAGTGCGAGAGCCCAAGGAGGACCACCGGAGGGGCATCCGTGCCACCCTCATGGGAAGGGCTGAGGATCCCCAGATGAGGCGTCACCCAGTAGCCACCGAGCAGAAGCTAGAGGGGGCTGCACCGGCGTGCCCGCCGGCTCTGCCAGCAGCCAGCTGTGCCAGAGTGAACCGAGCCGCAGGCCCAGAGGCCGGAGGCCCGAGGGCCCCCCGCACCCCGGAGGAGGCCTGACCGAGCAACAGGCGCCAGGCCCCGCCAGGTAGCCACCGAGAGTGAGCTGGTACATACCTGAGCGCCCAGCCCCGGACACCAAGAACCACCAATGCACCGACCCCTGAGGGCATCAGTAACCGGCAGGGAGTGTGGTGAGGGGAGGTAGGCCTTGGAGGGCCTGGGAGTTCCCAGAGAGGTGGAGCGTAAGACCCGACCTGACATATAGACACAGACAAACAGGCACACACAGGCACAAACATGCATTCCCACCCTCATGCACACATATACAAACACTCAGCACTCACCCAACGTAAGGATTGACATAAATGGACATGTACACACAATCACACTCCCCAAACATACTCTATACCCCGGGTCCAGGTACCCTTGCCCCCAGAGGGGGAAACAGAACCCAGACCCAAGAGATGTTACCCTTCCCCCCGGGGTGGAGGCAAGCAGACCGTCCCAGGCTCCGCAGCAGCAGGGAGGCCAATCGGACAGCCAACATCTCCTCCCAGCCCCCCCGCCCCGATGGCTAGCAGAGAACGGGGGGGTGTGAAGACCCCATACCTCCCTCCTCCCGCTCATGTGTAGTGTTGCTGCGTGTTGTTCTAAAGTGCATTTAAAACAAGGGAGAGCATGGTGCTGCTGCCAGAGAGCAGCAGGTGTTAGCACGGCCCCTCCCGAGAACCCTCAATGTCTACATGGATTTAAAATTGAGAGGTGGGCACCAGCGCCAGAGGTGGGGTTGAATACACAGACCGTCCACTGGACGCCGTTAACATGCCTACCCTCAAGGCCCTCTAAATATGTGTGTGTTATGAGAATGTAAGTAATGTGGATGTCTAAGTTGTGAGATAAAATTGAGGCACAGGTGGCCAGAAGGGGACAGGGGGGGGGATGTCTCCCCTGCACCCTGGTGACACACCCGCACCCCAAGGCCCTACCTGTGTGGGTGAGTGTGGTGGAGCGGGAAGAGGGAGGTAGCCGGGGATGGGGAGGAAAAGGAGGGAGGGGAGGATGCCCCTCCCTAGGGCCAGCTCCCCCGCTGACCCCAGTAGGCACCCCCGTCCTCTGGTACCCACCAAGGCAAGGGCGCCCAGGTCCATCCAGACCGGGGCCTACGGTAGCACTGCCAAGCCCCACAGGACCCGGGGCAGCCCACCCTACCCCACCGCAGAGGAAACTGTACCCACCCCAACATTCAATCGTCTCCCAGACTACACAAGACAACAGACAACCAGGTTAAGTTTATTCTCCACCTCTCCTATGTCTCTCCCCCACCTGCAGAGTGGACTCCTGCAAGGATGGAACAACCTCCCCGCCAGTTGAAGAGCCCCCCAGTTAGGCCGATGCACAAGAGGCCCCCTGCGCCTGGGCTGAGCCCCCGTGCACCCACCCGCTCACAGCCTCGGTGACACCCCTCATAGTGTTAAAGTAAAGCGCTATACAAATACAGGCCATTTACCATTTTACCATTTATCGTAACTATTCAGTGTTCTACAGCATCGTCTACTAGGACGCTATATGAACAATAGTGGCGTGTGTTTGAAAGCTGGTGCTTAGAATAACAGTCCATCCCTTTTCAGTGCTCTGTGGCAGTGATTCTGTCATTTCTTCAGGCCCTGATTGATAAGGGCAAGGTGTATTTGGCAGCAATTTCAGCCTGCCATAGTGGTTTTGAGGGAGTTGTCTCCTTAACAGTTGTCTCTGGCAATCCAAGAGTCAGTATTTCTCCCATAGACTCAAGGTTATGTGTTCTCTGAGTAGCATGAGTGAGTGTCTCACCAGACCACCCTCCTTGCTATGGAAGCGAGGAAAAGATGTGCTTGTTTTGAATTATATCTGACGCTCAAATGCAATTATGCCAGCACTTACAGGCTGGCTAAGTGACGCCCATGTCAGGAGGGGCTAGTGCAGGGGTCAGCAACCTTTAAGACCCAAAGAGCCATTTAGACCCGGTTTCCACACAAAAGAAAACACTGGGAGCCGCAAATACTTTTTGACTAAAATGAAGATAACACCGTATATATTGTTTGTTTTTTTTACCTTTATGCTTTGTGTGAACAACTAAGGTGTGTTGCTTATGAAATCCATGAAGTGCTACAGAGAAAATTACATTTTATTTATGTAATTAACACATTTTGAACTATATAACAAAAGGAAAGACACCCAGCTGAACTAAAATGATCCATGTAGCAAACAAAAACTGTTGTGAGCCGCCACCCTTATATTGCCTTTGGGCTTTTGGAGCCTTGACCTGACTTTTAAAAAATAACTGGTAAAAAAAAGCACTGTCCTGCTAAAAAATGAAAAATACTGCCTAAATATGTATTTTACCAGGTTAATGTGTGTGGCCGGGTGCGGTCTGCAGCACCGCTGCAGGGGAGGTGGACGCACCTGAGCGGCACACGCAATCACGCCTCGCCGCCTTAACGTCTGTGCTATCTATGCTGTTGTTGGTATATGTCAGGCTGTGAGCTGAAAAGCCGGCTGTATGCGTATAACAATCATGTGTGAAAAGTGGTCAATAAAGAGATGCTGAAAAGCACGTTCATAGAAACACCATCGGGTCTGCCTTGATATGTTTACAATGGGACTTCTGCTCCTGAACCTCTGCGCACAGCGTCTGCAAATCGGGGCTGTACTTTACTGTCACAATAATCTTCCAATTTAGAACTACAAGTTAAAAAAAATAACTAACATAAATAAAATACACTTCAGCTAAATACTTCGAATTCATTTTCCCAAACCACGCAGAGCCGCACTATAAGGACTAAAGAGTCGTTGCCGACCCCTGGGCTAGTGCCTACAAGACTGGCCAACATGATTGACGACAGGCAGGGCTGTGAGTACTCAGACTGTGTTTGTTGAATGCAATATGGATAAAGTCTTGGAGAAGCTCACAGCTCTGATAGATGTGGTGACCAGTGACGGACATTAGACCAACTGCGAAATTGGAAAGCAGTTGTTCGCATTAACCCAAACAACCATCTCCTTTACTAATGCGGCTCTGGAACAACAAATTCTTCTCCCTGATAATGGGACTGTGTTTTGACTCTCTGCCCCCATCCTTCAAGGCCACCTGCATCAGCTGGAGGACTTACTTTCGATAGTGAAAGGACACTATCTCAGTTGAATACAGGATACACATACACATGCACATGCACACACGTACACAGACACGCACAGAGACCAGCATGCTGCAGGACTGGATGATGCCTTCTACACTAGCTTACTCTCACCCCATCCACCCCTGTTGCTTGTCATGTGTTTCAATGGTGTTAACCTGTGAAGATTCATGTGATTTGTGTGCTGAGGAGTTTTTGTTTTCTGTTCTCATAGTGATCCCCTACTAGGAGCTCAGTAGAGTTCTCTTTTTTTTCCTCCACACCCCTGTTGTGTTGCACTGTTGTTGTCTTTTTTTTCAAAGCTACCTGTTCTGACCTGTCTCCTCAATGTGGCACAAATAAAAGGGAGGTTAACATCTAACAGTGTTTGTTTATTGTTAAATAATGCAGAATTTTTATATTTGCCAGTTTACAAGAAACTGTTCGTGGGTGAATAGCAGTTGCACAATGTGTTTCGTAAAATTTAAAACAATATTTCATGAATGAGAATGTATAGGATCAGCAGTTTAAAAAATGTTTTTTCAACAGTCTTAAAACAGAATTCAGATATAATAGAAATTCAGTTATAAAATAACTAGAAATGCCAAAAAGTTGAGATTCTTCAGTGCATGTCTTTCTACTGATTTATTTTTAAAACATTTTGCGTATTCAAGCATTTACTTCAATGTTTTAATTTCAATCAATAAAGAGGTGTCAAATGTGTTCTTTAGATGGGAACCAAACACCTGTTTTTTGCATAAATGTCACAATCAAAATATTAAAAAAGAAAAACAATAATACTTTTATAAAGCTATTTATACTGAAAGGATATAATTGAAAAGGCGACATCCTAAAATCAACCAGATTGGGTTCAATTTTATTATAAAACCCATAACTAATCCCTTCTTTGTTTAAAAATAAAGGATACAAATAACATGTGTTGTTCTCAAAAACTGAACTGTAGTAGTGTCATTGCAACTAAAGATCTCCGCTTAGAATGAAAAGGTAGTAGTAGTACAGGAAGTGTAGTACCAGGTGGAAATGTGGGACTTGTAAATGTCAAGGACCTGGTTTAATTTTGATTCATCGCTTGAGTACATAGATTTGGTTAAATATATTTAGACATGCTTGCTTGCTACGATCTTGAACCATAAATCCAAACAAAATAATCATAATTTTCTTTTCTATTGTTTATTGCACAAATAAAACATTGTACCAAAAAATATGTCCGTAAAAATTCCCAAACCCCAATTTTTTTAGGTTTATAAGTCCTTCAGTATATAGGCTATCAGGAAGAGATACAGTTCAATAAATTCATCTGTGCTTGGTGGAAGTAAGAAGTTCTCTGACATTATAAGGCAACACAAGCTGAAAACGGTTTCATCACAGGTATAAGGTCCTCTCTGTTGGCATTCTTGCTTACAAGCATCCACTGCCGCCCGAGGAACCTCTTTCAGATGATCCTGTCCTCAAAAGAGATGAGGGATGGTGTACATGAGAATCGGACGTCCACTTGGAGCAACATTTCTGCTTATTATGTGGGTGTTCCACAAATGCAGCTCTTCCTGTTAAGTATTAATAAAATAAAATCTCATATCAGCAAAAGAACACATTTCTCTTGTCTCAACATGTTACCCACAAGCACCACACAGTGACAGTCAGAAAAACAGAGTTTATCAAAAATACTCAACAACAAGAATAACAGTATTAGATATGTGATATTGTGGAAAATTTAAAGTAATTATTGAATGTGAATTGTTTTAGACAGTGTGATTTTATGTTTCTGTCCAAATATGCATTTTTTTTCATATCCTGAACACAATAATAATAAGCATGGTTTACGTGTATGATGGGTCTTTAACCCTTTAGAGCCGGTCGGAGCGGGCACGCTCTGTTTTGCGTAACTATTTTTAAATCCCGGTAGCTCTGCAACCACGTAAGCTAGCGCAATAATTTTTTTTGCATATGAAACCGGAGGAGTTGTACTTACATCTTATGCCATCAGCTTGTCCTAGGTCACAGTTTCCTTCCACATAAAGCTTTGCAAAAACTGCATAAAAAGCACTTGCAGCAACAAAAACATAATATTCCAGAAACACGCTTTGCCGATCCGATCAGCTGTTCATAACACTTCCTACGTTAGAATAGACGTCAGCGCGAACTTTTGCATGTCCGCCATTACCTCTTAAATTTCTCTAACTAGAAATATATGTTTTTTTTGTAGTTTATTGCACTTTTTTGCAATTTATGTAATTACTATGCACTTAATGAATACATATTATTAAAATCTGGGCTATAATTGTTGTATTGATGTATAGCAACTTGAAATGCTCCCAAAAATGGCACCACACCATGTAAAAATATAATATAAGCTCTGGCGGACTTGGTTCTATGGTAGGTCTTAAAGGGTTAAGCGAACTTTTTATTCTATCTCCGTGTCTCTCTTTCTCCCTAACACACACATACACACACACAATGACTCATTAAAAGAATATAAACATAGTTACATACCTCGATGACGCTTGTCAAAAAAACATCCCGAAAAGCAGTCATTGTCTTTTAGTTCCTGGAGACGATTTATCCAGTGCTGAGCATGATGTCGTCTCAGAGAGGCCCACTAGCCTTCAATACGCTGATTGTGATTGCTGGACACAGTAATAAAACAGTTTCTGACATTCGGATCCATAGTCCATTGCAAGAATCGTTGCATCTCAGCAATTATGACATTTTCTCTTCCCAAATCAGAGCGAATCCTAGCAGGTGTGCCAATCCTCTTTTCAACTTCTGCTATGAAATATCCAGCAATGACTTTGGGATCATTGTTTGTTGAATAGGCATGAAGCCATATCATAACTCTCCAAAAGCCATCAATAGCTCCATTTATACAGATTCCAAAAGGCTTCAGTTTGTCATAGGAGTCAACATGCCACATTAAATTTGGTCTAGGATTTTACATTCGTGCGTCGCATTAGGCGATTTCTGTGTTGTTGCTCAACCCCGTAAGGGTCAAGATATTTCAGTAAATGTCTCACAGTACTCTGCGTGACAACATAACCTGCCTGAATGCAGTTCAGATTTGTATCCATGGAGCCTCCCACGTCCCTCCAGTTGATCAATAAGAAATCCTGCCACCTCAATCAGATCGGACTCATTCTTTCTCCTGTACAGTCCTATGCTTTTTAGGTTTCTTCTAAGTGTCCGCATGCTTATCACAATACTGTCCAAACTGCTCAACAGAGATGGGCAGTAACGCGTTACTTGTAATGCATTACTGTAATCTGATTACTTTTTTTCAGGTAACGAGTAAAGTAAGGGATTACTATTGTAAAAATGGTAATTAGATTACCGTTACTTTCCCGTAGGAACGCTGCGTTACTGCGTTACTAAAACCATGATTTTTTTGCGAGAATGTCTCATGACAGTGACGTAAGCGAGTGCGACGTTTGTGACAACAGCTGTGTGCAGATCAACAGTGGATCATATATCGAGTGTACTGACCTTACTTTGAGTTTGATTCCATAAAAAGTGACAAAAACATTAGTGTCCGTGGTGCGTGGGAAGAAAACTTCTTTTTACAGCGATAAAAACTAAATAACTAAGTAATTAATTACTTTTGAAAATAAGTAATCAGTAAATTAACGGGATTACTTTTTTGGGGAAGTAATCGGTAATTAGTTACTGATTACTTTTTTCAAGTAACTTGACCAACACACAAAATCTCCTGTCAAGAGATGTATTCTAAAACACTTCTTCAGCTGAGAATCAGAGAGGAGAAACACACAGTTTTACTTGTATACAAGGGCAGCACAGAGCACTCGCACTGAGAGTGAGGACCCTGAGACTCGCAACTCTGTGACTGCCCTGGTCTTTATTTATACATCAGTGGGCGTTTGTTCCTTACATTGGAATGTGGATGTGTATATGTATGTGTGTGTGTGTGTGTGTGTGTGTGTTACAGTGTGACCCCATAAACGACTTCCCTTGACCTGCTAGTCTGGAAAATCCAACAGTTCATCTATATGTAAAAAAGACACTTAGACTAAAACTGACATAGCTACGTTAATCCTACCGTAAAACAATAAGACAAGGTACGAACTTTCCCATGTTCCTAAGATGTGGGGGTGAACGCCAGAACACCCTTGAATGTACACAAAGTTGTTACAGACCTCCTAGGATGAGACATTCTTTCAATATGCCACCAACTATATACTTCTAAACACAAATGATTACATGCAGTATTCTACCATATGCAAACTTATATCATTAAAAGATTATACTGACTACTAAGTACAATTTTCCATTGACATCTCCCCATGCCTCAATCCAAGCATAAAATAGAACTCAATTAATTCCGATAAACAAGCCATTTTCTTGCACTCTGATCTGCACTGTCACCCACTTCACTATGTTTTACGGCAATTGTATATATCATACTCGAACAATAAAAGATATGTGAAAACTTTATTGATCAAATAATTATCACGTTCGTACAATACAATATTTATATTGTACGAACGTGAAAGGTTTTTTGTTATAACGTGATATTATGTTGTTCAAAAGTGAAAAGTATATTGTATTAACATGATGGTATATTGTACAAACATGAAAAGTATGTTGTTAGAACAATATACTTATATTAACGAGATATAGCTCTATTTTTCTTTTGCCTGGGTGGCAGCTCTACGCTTCCGTAGGTCCCCCTACTCTTGAGTTAGGAAAACTCTGTGTCTTCACTCAAAGTATTGAGCTTTGATACTAATGACATGTGTCAATAAGAAAATTGTACTTAGTAGTCAGTATAATCTTTTAATGATATACGTTTGCATATGGTAGAATACTGCATGTAATCATTTGTGTTTAGAAGTATATAGTTGGTGGCATATTGAAAGAATGTCTCATCCTAGGAGGTCTGTAACATTCCAGGGTGTTCTGGCGTTCACCCCCACATCCTAGGAGTATGGGAGAGGTTGTACCTTGTCTTATTGTTTTACGGTAGGATTAACGTAGCTATATCTGTTCTAGTCTAAGTGCTTTTTGTTTAGATGAGCTGCTGGACTTCTAGTCCAGCAGGTTTAGGGAAGTCGTTTATGGGGCCACACTCTGACCCCCCCCCCCCCCCCCCCCCCCCACACACACGCACACACACACACACCTCCACATTCCAATGTAAGGAACAAACGCTCACTGAAGTATAAATAAAGACCGGGGCAGTTTCTCAGCGCGAGTCTCAGTTCTGGAGGCTGCCCTTGCTAGCAAGAAGTTCTATGTGTTTCTCTTCTCTGAGTCTCTACTGAAGAAGTGTTTTAGAATATATCTCTTAACAACATGTTAGCACATGGCTGTGAATATATGTGCGACTATTTTGAATTAATGAAATAATTACCAATAAAGTGGCCGATAGATGAGTAGGTATAAATTAGCTATGCAACATTTATCTGGCATTGATAACCAGAGTCAACTATAATGAGTCAGTTAAACTGATACTGAGTATGTACCCTGGTATTTCAGCTGTTGTACATCTGTGAATGCAGCATACTTGTGATACTACAACACAGTCTCGTACACAGCTCATATAAGTCTCATCGCCATTTTGCCTGATGTTCTCCTTGCACAAGCTGCATGCAAATGTGAGCAACAGAACAGCGACTGCATTTCATCTGAAAGTTAGACGGGGCTCCTTCAAATATATATTTGCCTTCAAATATGGAAAACCCAAAGAAGGGATCCATTAATCTTCCTGCAGTTAGGAAAGCAGTTTGTATCCTTCTAAAGAATACCTGTCCAACCTTAGTTAAACAGGTTCAGGTTTCGTAAGTGGAAGCTGCGAGAATGAAGGTGCAGATAGGGTCAAAGGTTGACGAAAAGTCATCTGGAGAAGAGGCCATTACCTGGATACTCGGTGGAAGAAAAAGCAGGTGTTAGGCTATCAGGTTCTAAGTTAGGCTTAGACACTACTGGAAACAGTGTAATCACACAAACACACTCTTTGCCCATCTGTGTCTTACTCTGTTTAGCCCTCACTCGTCACAAATTATGATGGTTCCTGGGAGCATCCCATGGATGATCCACTAGACTGCCATTTGGGGTGGGTGGCTGGGTGGGGTTCTCACTTTGCACTCTTTCTCATGCCCCTCATTCAGCAATTTTTGCAGAGTACATTGCACCTCTAGGGGTGGGTGCAATTGACTGGTAATACCTTAGCCATGAGCAGGATTGTGTTGTCTGTAGCAATGTTCATGTGGGTTTAGCATAAAGGTTTGATCTGGACTCAGAACTTATAGAGCCTACACCTCTAGAGTTCCCATGGCCATGCCACAAATAGCAGTTTACTTGACAACAATGAGAGTTGCACAATATGAGGAAAATACTTTAATGTTTAAGGATGTTTAATGTTGCATACTCACCTGATAGCTACAATTAGCATGCAAATTAAGGAGACTGCTCATGTGAAGTTACCTATAGGACTAGGTGGGTAATTTTATGTAAAAGGCTAAAACAAAAACAAAAAACAAAAAAGTGCAGTATTTTGGTAGTTTATTAGCTGTTTTAACTACTCTTGAGACAAAGATAATTAAACATGTGAAACAAAGTCTTATTCAGCCTCTCAAAGCATTTCATGACGATCAGCATGAGGGCTACTGGCCGATAGTCATTTGTTAGGGTCCTCAAAGCATGCATAGAACCGGTTGAGAGCCTCAGGCAGAGAAGGGTCCCTGGGGCATTGTGCATCCCTGATTTTGTAGCCAGTGATGCACTTGATACCCCTCCACATACTGCGTGGGTCCTGGGAAGAAAGATGACCCTGAATCTTCCGTGCGTATGTGGCTTTGACTCGCTTTACACCTGCAGTCAGTTCTCTCCTAGCCCTCCTGAGTCTCTGTGCATCACCAGACCTTTTTAAAGTTTGAGGTAAGTGACGGAAGTGACGGACAAGGTAAGCGACTCATGTTGTAACTGACGTCAGACGCCGGAGATTTTGGCGGAAAATTAAAGCAAATGGTAGTTTAGATTTGAACAAATTCATTTAAGCTTCAGTATTACCATATACACTTATCAATTGTCTTATAACTAACAATATTTGTCTAAATCATCTCCAACACCCTGGAGAACAACGAGGAGAGTTTAGAGACTCTCCAAGATTATATTGATCAGTGCTTTCAGGATCTCGTGATGAAGAAGGCCCAGTGTGCAGCTTCCCCGGCCAATTCTGAGACGCCGTCGTCGAAAAGACAACGCCCGACAGATTCCCCCGGCACAACATCGCCAGCCGGCAAAGATATTGCCGACATACTGGAGTCAATCGACAAGCGATTGTCCAATTTCGACGCAAGGCTGTCCTTGGTGGAGATTCTTCACCGGGAATTTAAATGCTTGCGAGAATCCCTGGAGTTCAGCCAGCAGCAGGTGGAAACGCTTGCTGCTGAAAATGCCACGCTAAGGGAGTCGGTGAAATGTCTCACAGAAAATGTTACCCAGCTCAATAGAGAAAATAAAAAAATAAAAGAAACAGTTATTGATCTACAAGCTCGTAGCATGCGTGATAATCTGGTATTTTCTGGTATTCCAGAAGCCGCTGGAGAGGACGCGGAGACCACGGTAAAAAGCTTCATCAAAACCCACCTGAAGCTGCTGGAGGACACGGTGAAGAACATCGTCTTCGATGCGGTGCATCGCCTCGGCCCCATTCGGGCTACGGCCGGGAGACCACGTCCTATCGTGGCCAAATTCGGCCACTTCAAACAAAAGCAACATGTGAAAAGCCGCGGCAGGGAATTAAAAGGAACAGACTTCAGCGTGAACGACCAGTTCCCCAAAGAGATCTTGGAACGACGCAGGGTCCTCTTCCCAATCCGACGCGGCTTCATCCAGAAGGGCTCCCTCGCTGTCATCGCTGTGGACCGGCTGTATGTGGACGGACAGCTCCACCGCGACCCCAACATCACTCCATGGCTGTATTAACCTCACACCAGATAAGAATCAGCTGCACCCTTTCCCTATCTACTGACACTAACTTGCATTAACATCTGTTTAACTTACCAGTATCAAATCGCATCTTAAAGTGTGATTTCATAGCAGAATTAACACCGTCACTCTCCGTCAGTGATTTAATTGGAATGTTTACGTTTTGTTTTTGTTTTTTTCTTCTCGTTTTTTTTCTCTCTTTTCCCCCTCTTGTTTTTATGCTGCTCACCCTTGTCCTTGGTTTCTTTCTTTATTTCTTTCACTGCTTCGATCACCTGCTTCGACACTCATCCACAAACAACATCCTTTATTTCGACACATACGTACTGTACGATTACGCACAGTCATGCGCTCAACGGCAGCACATTTACATCAGTCAGACAGCGCACACAGTCGTATAGGATACACACACTTAAGCCAAGCCTACTCATATTAGTAAATATGCACACACATAGTCAGACTCAGGGAGCATCTCGCCCCACATTTTTTCTCTCTCTCCCTCTCTTTATTTATGAACAAGTGATGTATTCTCTCCACCTGTCTAAGCGACGCACACAGCATACATCCCTAGTTATACACAAACATCTATGGGTGCACTGAGGTTCGTTACATGGAATATAAATGGAGCTGGCTCCAGAGAAAAGAGGTTAAAAAATATTTAACCAACTCAAAAAACTACAGGCAGATGTTGTCCTTTTATAAGAGACCCAGAAACCTCTTAGAGGTTCGAATGAACTTAAAACACCTGAATTTCCTAATGTTTTCTCAGCTTGTTATAATTCTAGACAAAGGGGAGTAGCAATTTTAATACATAAAAAAATTAATTTCACAGTACTCGATAAAGTTATAGATCCAGAGGGCAGATTCTTAATCATCAAACTATCTATACTTGATAAAAAGCTATGTATTGCAAGTGTATATGTTCCAAATGTTAACGATCCCTCATTCTTTCACGTTTTTTTTTCAGGCACTCTCTGAACACTTAGATGGCACACTTGTTCTTGGAGGCAACCTCAACCTTGGACTAAATGAAGAAATGGATAGGCTCAATACAACAGGAACTCAGCATAATTGGCAATCCACAAATATAATCAAACAGTATATGAGCGACGTTGGTCTTTGCGATGCACGGCGCTCCCTTCACCCCACCAGTAAGGAATATACTTTTTTCTCACATGTCCATCACTCTTACTCTCGTCTGGATTATTTTTTGGTCAGCAGCTCACTGCTGAGCGACATTTCAGACACTGAGATTCACCTTATAGCTGTCAGCGATCATGGTCCTGTATCTTTAACACTAATGCACAAGAATAATACTACGCCAAGTAAAAACTGGAGATTTAATATATCACTGCTTAAAGATGAAGACTTTATTAAATATTTTAAAAAAGAGTGGACTTCATATTTAGACTATAATGACACTCCCGAAACATCAGCTTCTGTTCTATGGGAAGCAGGGAAAGCTGTGATGAGAGGTAAAATAATTTCTTTCTCATCACATAAAAAGAAAAAAGAAAACAAAAATATTCAGGAATTAGAAAAAAAACATCAAATCACTAGAAGAAGCCTACGCGTCCCACCAAGATCAGGAAACACGCTTGGGGAGTGTGATTGTGTGTACAGTGTCTCTCTATGTCTGTCTCCACGTTGGTTGAGTGTTGAGCAATTGCATATGAGAGCATGAGGGTGGGAATGGATGTTTGTATCTGTGTGTGCCTGTATGTCTGTGTCTATATGTCAGGTTGGGTATCAGACGCCACCTCTCTGGGGACATCTTAGGCCCTCCAAGGTTTGGAGGCCTATCTCCCCCCACCACTTCCCCTGCCGGTGGCAGACGCCCTCAGACATCGGTGCGTTGGTGGTTCTTTGTGTTCGGGGGTGGGCGCCCTGGGTACACACCGGCTCACTCCTTGGTGGCTGCTTATCGGGGCCTGGAGCCTGGGGCTCGCCCGGGCCACTTCGGGTTTGGGGTGCCCTCGGCCTCTCGGCCTGGGGCTCGGTCACTCTGGCGCAGCTGGCTGCTGGCGGAGCTCACGGGCACGTCACTGCAACCCCCCCTGGCTTCTGCTCCGCGGCTGCTGAGTGACCCCTCATCTGGGACTCTCCTCAGCTCCTTCTGGGACAGTGGCGCGGCTGCCCCTCTGTTGGTCTTCCTTGGTCTCTTGTGTTCTGAGGGCCTCTGGATGTCTGGAGTCTTGATCTCCTCCATACCTGCTTCATGCCCTGGTGGACGGGGCTGTGGCTTCCCACACCCTCTGGCAGATCATTACATGAAGGAACCTTTTAAAAACAAACGCGTCCATGCTCACAGGTGTACACACGGGTGCTCACACACACAAACGACACCCTTTTTGGCTCCTACCTCAAAGCACACTGTGCGCTGTCGATCTTACGTGCTGCACAATAATGTTTAATATTTAGTATTTACTGTTATATTCCCATATATCATCGTGATGTTGTTTATTGTATTGGTCTCGTTTTCTTCTGCTTGTTTTCTTTTTTCTTTCTCAACAGGTGATCCAGGTGGTTGATATATGTATTTTCTTTTTTGTCTGCTTATTTAGTTGGTTTTTGTTTTCTTTTTTGCCCTTTATCCCCGTCCCTCTTCTCCACTGTTTTTCCCCCCTCTTCCTTTCTCCCTTTTCTTTTCCTCATTCAAGTCTGTCCCATATCTAGCAAGTGAAAATAAAATAAATAAATAAATAAAATAAACAATAAAAGATGAATCAAATAGACCATTACGGCAAGGCTGGGATGGTCAATTTGGTAAAGTAAATCTGTTGGGCATCTTTCCTTGGCCTTAGACAATAATTCTGATGGCAAAAGAACCAAACGGGACAGGCAGAAAAAAAAAAAGTTTTATCCATTAGAAGTACCTGATCTAACAGCTTATCACAATTTCCTACTGGCCAGTGATGCACAGGCTACATAAAAACATGAGTACAGACACATAGAGCATCACTTCCATTCTCACTCCCAAGGCATAACATCCCAACGATTTGTCACGGCCTGCGGGGTTCCTGACGAACTCGAAAGGTGACCTTCTGTGTTCTTATGCTACGTGCTGAGTTATGGGTGAAATCCAGTAGAATGATCTTGTCATTTAGGGACGTGTTGAGTGCCTGGAAACGTAATGTGCTGATGATTTGTCACCTAGCGTAAAGTATTACGCTTTGGGAGTGAGAATGTGTTGAGCATCATTACTTAGAAATAGCTTCCTCTTTCATCTGCAATTTTGCTGTTGATTTCCATACAGAATATAATTTAACAAAGTTTTATTTACAAATTGCTGGGTATTTCTTTGCTGTTGAGCAACAGTTCTGCAAGCAGTCAGAAGGATGCATTTGCCTCCAATGGCACCTAGAGTTATTCATTTAGTTTTTCAGAGTAGCCTAAACAAGATGGTTCTTATTTCTTAGTTGGTGTGTCGTCGGTCTTTCTGTTATTTAGGTTCTGGGTAGAAACTGTTGGGTCCAAGATGATCTAGACTTGTGCCTTGAAAAAGGACCACAATGGCTTCAGCTCGTGAGTCTCTACGAACGCCTGCCTGTCTGCATCTATTTTCCTCTTGATTCGTTTCTTGACTTTCTTGGAGATGAAATAAACCATCTCACAGATACACATCAAGATACAGACAGCAGAGGACACCACCATGAAGAGAGTGAAGATCTTCTTCTCTGTGGGGCGGGATATGTAACAGTCCACCGTGATCGGGCAAAGATCCAGGGAACGCTTGGACAAACGTGATAAGTTGAACCCTTCGTGGTAAAGGATGTAGAGAAAACCAGCATAAAATCTTGTCTTGAAAATCAGGCTCACCTATAAAAAGACAAATGATAATTAAAGTTAATCATATTGATTTCTCAATTGATAATGGCTGTGTTTGGCAGGATTGATTTTAAAGATTCAATACGGTGTAACTAATCCTAACCAGTTTTTTAAGTTTTTATTATCAGTGTTGGTCAAGTTACTTGAAAAAAGTAATCAGTAACTAATTACTGATTACTTCCCCAAAAAAGTAATCCTGTTACTTTACTGATTACTTATTTTCAAAAGTAATTAATTACTTAGTGACTTAGTTACTTTTTAAAAACACGATTTACAACCTGAATAGGTGATAAAGCGATAGATCTGTCAACCCAGTTCTACTTTTTCTGCATAATCCATCACACAAAATGTAATCAAATGGAAAAGTCTCTTTTTTTTTAAACTTGTTTTGTCCGTTTTAATCTTTTAACTTTATGCATCAAGCAAAAACTAAATTATATGCACCATTCTCTGACTTGAATAAATTCGTTTAACATTTAAACCTATTTTCTGCACATTCCAGCACATAAAATAAAATATTTTTTGTGTTTACACTCACTCTTTCAAATAGATGCAAGTAAAACACAGCAGAAAGTAAATAAAATCAAAGACTAGCAGTCCTGTTGCTCTATTTTCACCTGTAAGGCAGGTGTGGGGTAGGCGGAGGTGTGCTCTGGTGCAGGTGTGGCACAGCGGTCAGTGGAAGAATCCGTGAGTTTCTCTGTGAATTTCCCATTACGTCGTTGTGCACTCGGAGCTTGTTTAGGGGTTTTTTTCGGTGTAAAAAGAAGTTTTCTTCCCACGCACAACGGACGCTAATGTTTTTGTCACTTTTTATGGAATTAAACTCAAAGTAAGGTCAGTACTTCCAAGCTTTAAACGCTGCACGCTCATACTCTCTCCCGCACTCGATATATGATTCATTGTTGATCTGCACACAGCTGTTGTCACGAACATCGCACTCGCTTACCTCACTGTCATGAGACATTCTTGCAAAAAAATCACGGTTTTAGTAACGCAGTAACGCAGCGTTCCTACGGTAAAGTAACAGTAATCTAATTACCGTTTTGCAATAGTAATCCCTTACTTTACTCATTACTTGAAAAAAGTAATCAGATTATAGTAGTAACGCGTTACTGCCCATCTCTGCTTATTATGATGATTAGTTAGTTAAAAAATAAAAAACTAAGCGACCCCATGTAAAATTTATAACCTAAATGAGGTCTCTTCATTCTGATAATCTAGAAAATGGAAGATTCCTGATATTGACCAAGAGCAATTGGTCAGATGATCTCAGCATTCTACTGGGAGTATACAAGCTGAGGAGATCAATAAGGTAGCTAGGCAAAATCATCAAATAAAGACTGTGTGATGCCATCCATATCGGGGAGGACAGATTCTGAGAAAGAGGCAGAGAATTAACTAAAGCAAGAAAGTCTTTGGCAAGTCTATCATCTTTACAACAGATATGAATGTTAAAATCACCAGCAATACGAAAACGGTCATAATTTAAGCAAATAGATCCTAAAAAGTCAGCAAAATCATTGATAAAAGTCTTGTTGTATTTCGGAGGACGGTAGACCACAACACAAAGAGCCAGGGGGGACCAGCAAATTCCAATAGTTGTGCTTCGAAGCTAGCATACATAGGTGGTGGCAGGTGCTGTATTGGGAATTTATTCTTAAAGACCACCATCCTCCACCCCTACCCGAAAGTCTCGGTGAGCTACAAAAAAGCACAGTCTGGGGGAAGTAGCTCAGAAAAAGGAAAGGACTCACCAGGACTATCCAGGTTTCCGTGAGGAGCAGTAAATCCAGACCCGTAACGGTATAAAAGTCATTTACGAAAAAAGTCTTGTTCATCAACAACCTAACATTTAATAATGCTATCTGGGCCGAATACGCCAGGTTGTGGTTAGAGGCACATCTCAGGCGGCGTAGGTTGCTGCAAAGCACGCCACCTCTGGTAGCCTTAAGTCAACTCCGAGCCGGCAAGCAGGTCACCGGGAGGGGTGGGTATGCATGACTTTCAGCAGGGCAAATCCATCGATGATTGAGCAGTCTAAAAGTAAACTGCTCCTGGGAAGCCAAGGAAGGACGGAGAATCCCGAAGGTGAAGTCGAAGCCAGCCACAACCCGTGCTTTAACCCTTGTGCGCCCGCCTGTTCTCGGGGCGTGGGTCGTGGTGACCACCGAGGGGCGTGTGTGTTATTATTATGATGATGATGTTGATGATGGTGGTGTTGATGGCGGTGTTGATGGTGGTGATGGGGGGGGGGGGTCGTAGTGACCCCCTCGGGGCATATGTGTTATGACGATGATAGGGTGGGGGGGGTCCCCCGAGGAGCGCTTGTGTTATTATGATGTCGGTGGCATCTTGGAAGCAGCGGTGCGGGAAGCAGCGCAGTTGGGACAGTACGTGACGGCGCAGTTGGTGCACACGTACACTCAGCACTCGTGGCACAGGATCTTGGTCTTGATGTCTTTGCTCCTGGGACACACGCGGCACCTTCGGCTCTTGACCGGAGAGGAGTCGCGTGGCGTAGCGTTGGTGGTAGGGGTTGTACGAGTAGTACGAGCAGCAGCAGCAGCAGTAGCAGCATCAGCATCAGCATCATCAGCCTCAGTAGTAGTACCTCGGGCCACGACTCAGCCTCCTCCACCTCCTCTTCCTCACGCTAATGCCCTGGCTTCGAGCATGGGGAGCGCGAGCGCTTTGCCCAGTCACTCGAGGAAGAGCCGTCGTTTGTTGAGCTTGCCCGCCATCCAGTCGGGGTGAATTTCCTTCCAGAGCACGAATGCGTTGCAGGCCGCGACGTCGACCATGTTGTGGAAAAGGGCCACAGGCCACCTGCACGTCTTTCTCCTGCAGCTGTACGTGCTCACAACCTTGTCCAGGTTGTCGACGCCTCCCTTGGTGCTGCATTACAATCGCACCAAGGGAGGCGTCGAGAGCTTTTCCACCGCTGCTGCTGCTGCTGTTGATGCGGCGGCTAGGCTGGGGCTCGGGGCCAGAGCGGTGGTGGTGGTAGCGAGGAGCGGTGGTGAGGAGCAGCACGTTCTTGTTCTTCTTGGCCACGTAGGAGAGGATGATCGTGTCGGGCCCTCTTTCTCCTCCTCCTCGTCCCACGGAGCCGCCAAGTACTACGGATTCCATGGAGCCCACAGCTCTGCCCTCGACGCAGCGCAGCTCTCTGGGGATCTCGGCTCTGTTTGCTCGCAGAGTGCCCAGCACCGTGTGGCCTCTTTCGTGAAAGGGCCTGTTGGCAAGCTCGTGTGAGGTGAAAAAGTTGT
Source organism: Simochromis diagramma (assembly GCF_900408965.1). Lineage (NCBI taxonomy): Eukaryota > Metazoa > Chordata > Actinopteri > Cichliformes > Cichlidae > Simochromis > Simochromis diagramma. Next base: position 17,177,685 of record NW_024387523.1, on the reverse strand, counting down.
CGCAGGTGACATTGCGTCCCGGCGTCAATCCCTTGGTGAGGTCCACGACCACTCGAGTGACCAGGTGCTTTTCGGGAGGGCCGCACTTGTCGGGCTTGCCGGTGTAGACTTGCATCTTCCACGCGTAGCTGGAACGCACGTCGCACGCCACCCATATCTTGATCCTGTACCTGGCCGGTTTGCTGGGCATGTACTGTCTGGACACCTTCCTGATGGCAAGAGAGAGAGAGCGAGAGACATAGAGGGAGATAGATAGAGAGAAGGGGGGGGGGATAAACGGAAGAAGAGACGTGAGTTTGACAGAGAACACACGTGGAAGCATGGAAGATAAAGTCATGTACTGCTCCTCCTCCGCGAGCGTTCGGGCTGTCGTAAATCTGAGTTAGAAATGATTATTCATGCTGGTGTCATGGTACTCTTGGTTGTCTTAGTCCAAGCTGTATAGGCTTGAAAGCCTACTACCAATTAAGCATATTAGGTGATGTGCATCTCTGTAATGAGAAGGGGTGTGGTCTAATGACATCAACACCCTATATCAGGTGTGCATAATTATTAGGCAACCTCCTTTCCTTTGGCAAAATGGGTCAAAAGAAGGACTTGACGGCCACAGAAAAGTCCAAAATAGTGAGATATCTTTCAGAGGGATGCAGCAGTCTCAAAATTGCAAAGCTTCTGAAGCGTGATCATCGAACAATCAAGCGTTTCATTCAAAATAGTCAACAGGGTCGCAAGAAGTGTGTGGAAAAACCAAGGCGCCAAATAACTGCCATAAACTGAGAAAAGTCAAGCGTGCAGCTGCCAAGATGCCACTTGCCACCAGTTCGGCCATATTTCAGAGCTGCAACATCACTGGAGTGCCCAAAAGCACAAGGTGTGCAATACTCAGAGACATGGCCAAGGTAAGAAAGGCTGAAAGACGACCACCACTGAACAAGACACACAAGCTGAAACGTCAAGACTGGGCCAAGAAATATCTCAACACTGGTTTTTCTAAGGTTTTATGGACTGATGAAATGAGAGTGAGTCTAGATGGGCCAGATGGATGGGCCCGTGGCTGGATTGGTAAAGGGCAGAGAGCTCCAGTCCGACTCAGACGCCAGCAAGGTGGAGGTGGAGTACTGGTTTGGGCTGGTATCATCAAAGATGAGCTTGTGGGGCCTTTTCGGGTTGAGGATGGAGTCAAGCTCAACTCCCAGTCCTACTGCCAGTTTCTGGAAGACACCTTCTTCAAGCAGTGGTACAGGAAGAAGTCTACATCCTTCAAGAAAAACATGATTTTCATGCAGGACAATGCTCCATCACACGCGTCCAAGTACTCCACAGCGTGGCTGGCAAGAAAGGGTATATAAGAAGAAAAACTAATGACATGGCCTCCTTGTTCACCTGATCTGAACCCCATTGAGAACCTGTGGTCCATCATCAAATGTGAGATTTACAAGGAGGGAAAACAGTACACCTCTCTGAACAGTGTCTGGGAGGCTGTGGTTGCTGCTGCACGCAATGTTGATAGTGAACAGATCAAAACACTGACAGAATCCATGGATGGCAGGCTTTTGAGTGTCCTTGCAAAGAAAGGTGGCTATATTGGTCGCTGATTTGTTTTTGTTTTGTTTTTGAATGTCAGAAATGTATATTTGTGAATGTAGAGATGTTATATTGGTTTCACTGGTAAAAATGAATAATTGAAATGGGTATATATTTGTTTTTTGTTAAGTTGCCTAATAATTATGCACAGTAATAGTCACCTGCACACACAGATATCCCCCTAAAATAGCTAAAACTAAAAACAAACTAAAAACTACTTCCAAAAACATTCAGCTTTGATATTAATGAGTTTTTTGGGTTCATTGAGAACATGGTTGTTGTTCAATAATAAAATTATTCCTCAAAAATACAACTTGCCTAATAATTCTGCACTCCCTGTAGTTCTAAAACATCTAAAATCACTCTGTTTTTAATTCGTTTGCTAGATTAGCCACTAGCATACGCAATGTGTTGGGTGCTTGTTGCTAGCTAGTAACATCTGTTACTCTAATAGTCTGTATTTCTGAATGATTCAGCACTCCTTAGGTTTTGTTATCCATTTTTAGACAGCGATGGGATCAGTTGCACACTCCACAGAGGTCCAGAGTTACTCTTAATATCAAAAACGTAATGCTGTCCTTTGAGATTTTAACATTTAAGACTGTGAGTGTAATGGATCTAAAACTGTTTAAATCTTCAGAGCTCTCTACAGCCTGGTAACATGGAAAATTAAAAAATGTAAAAACAGCAGAAGAACAGCGGAAGACTGAAGCTCATCATTCTCGAACAGAGATACGCAAGTTTCTCCGTGACTGCAGCTGCAAGTCAAAGCTGTTATGATGACATTACACCATAATTTAACATCACCACGGTTGGAATTAGAATCAAACTTATGGAAAAGGAGACCCCTTGGACATAAATCAGCCTGATGAGAACTATTTATAACAAAAGAAAGAATCTTTGGAAAAAAATTATCTGAGGAGAATCTATTTATTTTAGTCTGACCCCAGTCCCATCAGCTAACATGGAGGAGCCTGGGCTTATGATCTATACTGCAGCCAGACACCAGGGGGCGATATAGACATTTTGGCTTCATTTTTGGGGAGCTGTCGTGTCGTCAATGTTTTCTACAGTCATTGGTTGAAGCCTCATGGCACTGTAGGGAATCTATACCTGTACTGGGCTGTAATCACAGTGGATGAAGACTGGTGAATCACACTATCTTTTGTTTGTTTATTTCATTTATGCTACTGTAAGAAATATTCGTGTTTGAGTTTAAAAACAAGCTGGCCACTCACCATAATCCAGTGCACCTAACAAGAGCTGTGTGAGACTGTGTACAAAGGTGAAACAATGTACTATGTCTATATATTTGCAGATACAGTAAAGGAAAACTCACAAAGCTACTGGTTTCAATTCCTTTTAATCCAAGTGTGCAACAAATTCATAATTCTTTGACGAAATAAAACTTTTTTGAGTGTATCCAGTGAAAAGAAGAGAAGTTTTTCCATAATCTTTTATACAATAGTACTTCTTTTTCAGAAGTCATCCTTCGCTAGGATTCACTATTTACACCTGAAGGCTACTTCCATTGTTATATACAGTCTTTAGCAAATACCCATACATTTTTTTCAAGATCCAGATAGCCAGATTATATCAATCTATGATTCATCCATCCATCTTCTTCCGCTTTATCTGGGGCCGGGTCGCGGGGGCAGCAGCCTAAGCAGAGAAGCCCAGACCTCCCTTTCCTCAGCCACCTCCTCTAGCCTATCTGGGGGAACACCAAGGCGTGCCCGGAACACCTCACCCAGGAGGCGCCCAGGAGGCATCCTTATCAGATGCCCGAACCACCTCAGCTAGCTCCTTTCAATGTAGAGGAGCAGCGGCTCTACTCTGAGCCCCTCCCGGATGGCTGAACTTCTCACCCTATCTCTAAGGGAGAGGCCAGCCACCCTTCGGAGGAAGCTCATTTCCTTCGGTCACTACCCAAAGCTCGTGGCCATAGGTGAGGGTAGGGAGGTAGATTGACCGGTAAATTGAGAGCTTCGCTTTTACACTCAGCTCTCTCTTCACCACGACAGACCGCTGCAGCATCCACATCACTGCGGCCACAGCACCAATCCGTCTGTCGATCTCCGGCTCCCTTCTCCCATCACTTGTGAACAAGACCCCGAGATACTTGAACTCCTCCACTTGGGGCAGGAACTCATCCCCAACCCAGAGTGGGCACTCCACCCTTTTCCGGCTGATAACCATGGCCTCAGATTTGGAGGTGGTGAAAGCCCTCCACCACTTGGCTGTGCCTAGAAATCCTGTCCATAAAAATTATGAACAGAATCTGTGACAAAGGGCAGCCCAGGCGGAGCCCATCACCCACTGGGAACGAGTCAGGACGAAAACCGCATTGTTCCTCCTGTATCTGAGGTTCGACTAGCGGATGAACTCTCCTTTCCAGCACCCTGGCATAGACTTTCCCAGGGAGGCTGAGGAGTGTGATCCCCCTGTAAGTTGGAACACATCCTCCGGTCCCCCATCTTAAAGATGGGGACCACCACCCTGGTCTGCCAGAACAGGGGTACTGCCCCTGATCTCCACGCAACATTGTAGAGGCGTGTCAACCAGGCCAGCACTATACACAGTGCAGGTAGAGCACCACTTTCCCCTCCTGAGACACCTGACGGTTTGCCAGAATCTTTTCGAGGCAGTCCGAAAGTCTTTTCCCATGGCCTCTCCAAACTCCTGCCACACCCGAGTTTTTGCTTCAGCCACTGCCCGAGCTGCATTCCACTTGGCCTGTCGGTACCTGTCAGCTGCTTCCAAAGTCCCACAGGCTAACCAAGCCCGATAGGACTCCTTCTTCAGCCTGGTTGCTCCCTTCACCTCTGGTGTCCACCATTTGGTTCGGGGATTACCATCACAACAGGCACCAGCCACTTTGTGGCCGCAGCTCAATGCAGCAGCTTCGGCAATGGAGATGCTGAACATGGTCCATTCGGACTCAATGTCCCCAGTCTCCCTCGGAATGCTGTTGAAGCTCTGCCGGAGGTGTGCGTTAAAGATCTCACGGACTGGGGCCTCTGCTAGGCGTTCCCAGCACACCCTCACTACGTGTTTAGGTGCACCGGGTCTGTCCAGCGTCCTCCCCCGCCACCTGATCCAACTCACCACCAGGTGGTGATCAGTTGACAGCTCAGCCCCTCTCTTTACCTGAGTGTCCAGAACATATAGTCGCAGGTCTGGTGATACAATTACAAAATCGATCATCGACCTGCGGCCTAGAGCGTCCTGGTGCCACGTGCACTTATGGACACTCTTATGTTCGAACAAGGTGTTCGTTATGGCCTAACTGAGATTTGCACAGAAGTCCAATAACAAAACACCGCTTGGGTTCAGATCAGGGAGGCCGTTCCTCCCAATCACGCCTCTCCAGGTCCCGCTGTTGTTACCCACATGAGCATTGAAGTCTCCCAGTAGGACAATAGAGTCTCCAGGTGGAGCACCTTCCAGCACCCCACCCACTGACTCTAAGAAGGCTGGGTACTCTGAACTGCCACTCGGCGCATAAGCGCAGATGACGGTCAGGACCCATTCCCCGACCCTAAGGCACAGGGAACAAACCCACCCCAGCCCGCCACCTCTCACCAGGGGCAACTCCAGACTGAGACAGAGTCCAGCCCCTCTACAGGAGACTGGTTCCAGAGCCCAAGCCATGCGTAGAGATGAGCCCCACTATATCTAGCCGGTACCTCTCAACCTCACGCACTAACTCAGGCTCCTTCCCCACCAGAGAGGTGACATTCCATGTCCCATTTGCCAATCTTGGTAGCTGGGGATCAGTCCGCCAGGGCCTCCGCTCCTGGCCGCCGCCCGGCACACAATGCGCCAGACCCCTACGGTGCCTCCTGCAGGTGGTGGGCCTGCGGGAGAATGGGCCCATGTCCCCTTTTCGGTCTGGGCCCGGCTGGGCCCCATGGACTAAGGCCCGGGCACCAGACGCTCGCCGTCGGGCACCCTCCTGGGGCCTGGCTCCAAGTTGGGGCCCCGGTAACCCTATCCCAGGCAGGGTAAACTGTTCCCTCGATGTTTTCCTCATAAGGGTCTTCTGAATCGCTCTTTGTCTGGTCCCTCACCCAGGACCAATTTGCCATGGGAGACCCTACCAGGGGGCAAAAGCCCCCGGACAACATAGTCCCTGGGATCCCTGGGACACACAAACCCCTCCACCACGATAAAGTAGCGATTCATGGAGAGGGATTGCTATGACAATCAGTTAAATTCAGTTTTGTTTATCTTGTGCCAGATCACAACAACAGTTGCCTAGTAAAGGTAAAAACCCTACAATAATACAGAGCAAACCCCAACAACCATATGACCCGTTTGAACAACTGCTTTGGCAACAGGGAGAAAGAAGAACTCAGTTTTAACAGGACGAAACCTCCAGCAGAACCAGAGGGGCAGCCATCTGCCATTACTGGTTGGGGTAATGGGAGGAAGACATGATAAAGACAAGCTGTGGAAGAGAGCCGGAGAGTAAAAATGACTAATGACTAAATGCAGATGTATAAACACATAGAGAGTGAAAAAGGTGATTGAAGAAGAAACAGTCAGTGCATCATGGGAAACCTGATGTAGCCCTTGGCATACGTTTTATCAAAAAACAAAGTTTTAACCCTAATCTTAACAATAGATATTGCAAATGTCTCCCAAGTTTGGGAGCTGGCTCCACAGAAGAGGGGCCTGAAAACTGAAGGCTCTCCCTCCCATTCTACTTTTAAATACCAGATAAACCACAAGTAACACTGCAGTCCGAGAGCGAAGTCCTCTTTTGACATGAGATCTTTAAGATAAAATGTGGCCTGATTATTCAAGACCTTGTATGTGGGGAACAGGATTTTAAATATATTTCTGGATTTAACAGGGAGCCAGGGAACAAAGCGAGTATGGGAGAAATATGTTTTCTCTTTCCAGTCCCTGTCAGTAATCTTGCTGCAGCAATTTTCAGGGAGTTTTTAGGACAGCCTGATAATAACGAATAACAATAGTCCAGCCTAGACATAATTTATCCATGAACTAGTTTTTCAGCATCTCTTTGACATTGGATGTTTCTAAATTTGGAAATATTATGCAAAAGCAAGAAAACAGTACTACATATTTATTTAATATGTGCATTGAAAGACTTCTCGAAAACGGCTCCAAGATTCCTCACAGTGTTACTGGAGGCCATGGTAATGCCATCCAAAGTAAGTATCTAGTTAGAGTCACATATTTCAAAGATTTTTGAGGCCGAGAACAATAGATGTATTAAGTTTAGTAGTCTCTTAGTTCAAGCTGACATAATGCCTCAGAAGTGACTGTTGTATTGTTTTCACACAAACTATTGTTTCCCGGAATTAACACATACAATCACAAAAAAGAAAGCTGTTCTGAACTTCGGATGGAAAAAACAGTCCCACACCTGCAACATTATAAACTCTTTGACATCCTTGTTATCCCATAATTTTTTAGTAAAACACGGACATGTGCAGACTTTAAAGTTATATTTGTTATGGGAAACTTACACAGCTTGGGATTTTGAAAGTTTTGATTTTAAAGCAAGCATAGACAATAGAAGTTCTGCTGTGCTACAAATAGATTTCAACAACAAGAAACAAAAGCTTCTCTTTTACATTTACATCTCATTCTGGTAAATGCACACAGCCTGACAGGGAACATGTTGGATAACAGCTTCGCTGTCCACTGTTCCATTTCAGTTCTGTCACGTCTAATCCCGACTATTTGAATTCAGAAACACTTTCCCTCAGCATGGCTATAGACATATTGAGCTGTCAAATCAGTTGCTATTTTCTCTCTTATCCAGCAATCCCGACTATTAAATTACACAGCAAAAAAAAAGACTTGACTCAATGAATGCCTTCAGAATCACAACATGGGCTACTGAAGGCTAGACACATTCAATCGCTGCCGAAGTTGCCTACCCTTTACCTCGCCTTCTAACGGACAATACAACGAGCAACATTAACCTCACAGTGCGCCTCAGCCGGTGCTTCTAAGACTCAGATGTTCAGCTGCCATCAGGATGATTCTTAAAGGAAATTTTCTGGCATCATCTTTATTTGTTAAAGTTTTCATTTGAAAATGCATCGTTTTCTCTCTGTTTTGGCCTACTGTCCACACTGACACTCTTGAAAACGCATACATTTGACAACAGTGCTTTTACGTTGCAGTGTGACCAGTGAAAATGTAGACTTTCTAAAATAATGACGCATGTTAGTCATATGATGCAGTCAAGTGACCAGTTTGCTGCAGTTTTGTTTGCTCTGAATTTTGACAGCCCTATTAAAGATTAATATCAGTCTGTACATGCTTTTCTTCAAATTCTTTAACTCTCACTCGCTTTTGCAACTTGCAACTACCTTTGTGTTACTTGCAGCAACAACTCCACCGCATTGTTAGTCCATTTAAAAAACTTCCTCAACATTCTGCCGCAACGTTTCAAAGAGCCGGAAAGTAAATAAATGGCAGACAGAAATGAGGCAGGTCAAATCTTCTTGCATTTCACGCATGTGAAGTACATGAACATAAGTGTTTTCGGCCGTTTTAATGTAGACGCACAACTCTGTGAAAACGACTGAAAACGCAAACGAAAACGCCATTTTCAAATCTATCCGGGCTAGTGTAGACGTAGCCTTGGTTACACCTGGACCTTTAGAGGGGGGCCAGCTTTGAGGTGTGGCCTTGCTGGTAAACACAAGAAACAAGAGGAGGATAGGCTGAGCATTGCTTAAAAAAAGTTACATTCTCTCACCTAATGGTTTCAGTTTGCATGTTGGGCATGAAAAAAAACTTTTGAAGAAAAAAAAGGATAGTGACAGAGAGACAATGTCAGAGAAATGGATGTGATGCAGAACGGATGCAAATCAGCACATTACAATACAGAGTGTCTGATCTGCGAGACAGGGCAAGGACCCGGTCTCTGTTTTCAGGCATTTAACCTTTAAATCCCACTTAGTTACTTGCATTTACTGCCCTACTGCTGTGCACAGTGATGATTTTACAGCGTAAATAGAAAACAAATGAGGATTCCAGTCCGCACTTTCTTCACCCACTCAAAAGGAAACTCTGTTACAGTAGTTTGAAGTTAAAAAGCAGTGGGGAAACCAAAGCTGCTGGACAAACTTATAGACATACCAATGTATGGAAAAAGTACCCCCCCATCTTGACATCATAATTAAAACAAACAGAGTGACAGTTTCAAGTCACCTTTCATTCTTTTCACACTGCAGAAACTAAAGGAACTGTCACATGGCAGTTAATCCCCGTGGGAAATCATGCATATGTCTTCATGGCAAACAATCCCACACATTCCACAGGAGAGAGAGATTTCTCTCACTCACTGTTGTGTTTCATTGTTAGTTGGCTAGTTCTTTTGTTTTGCTTTAGTTTCCAAGGGATTTGCAGACACACCCACAAAGCCACCGAGGTAACAAACTGGAGTAAATGAGGCAACAAAGCTGCACATGCCAGATGCCGTAATGCTTCTGTTTTTACGTGCAGCATGAAACTAACATAATAACATTGGTTAGTTAGTTTTTATCCTGCAATGTTGTCGTTCTTTTATAAAAAAGTGAAAGGTACAATGGAAATGAGTTGCAGCAGTGCAATCATGAAGTTTAGTTAAGGTGTGCCAGAGTAATATTAGACGAGCTTATGAGACTTCCTTAAAAGCCACAAAGCAGGTTTTCCTTCACCTGGTTTCTGTTTTTTTTTACACAAAACCAGCCAGCCTTCTTTGAAAATGAGAGCTCACACCTCAGTCAAAAATAGTACAGTCTGCAAAAAGGCTGAATTCTGCAATAAACATACTATCTCGCACCGAGAGGACGCAGACAAGAGGATATCAGACAGAGAGAAAGATGAATGCCTTTCTAAAAAGAATATGTTATGCCCTCTGTTGGCCTCTAGAGAATGCTGATGCTCCACCATTTTATTACACTTTTTTTTTTGGTTAAGCAAGAGGAAGGGGGTGGGGTGGGGGTGTGGGGGATGAGAGAGAGAGGCAAGAAATGTTAAGTAGACAGAGAACAGAGACTCTCATCTCTCTTATTAAAACCTAGCAGCCACATCATCTACAGCCGGCACTTAAGAAGCCACAGAAGTGGTTGTCAGTAGTGATATTATCACATAAAAACAAGCTATTATGGGATGTAATTGTACCGACTTATAGATTTTAACATTTAAAATACAAGTGCACATTTTGGTCAAACTGCAATTAAAGCTCTGTGGTCACTTGCAGTTCTTCCCTGCTGGGTTTGCTGCTGAGCCGCCCACTTTAGCGTTGCGGAGAGTACACATGCGGATGCTCAGCCAATCAGAGTTAGCCTATTTAACTCTGCACGAAATGAGGTGGAAGCTACCCCTTCGTCTCCTCAGTCTAATCATGTAACTTGGAATAAATATTACATGTGGAAATGTTGGCAGGTGAGTCTATGAGTGCTGGCTGATTTATGGCTGCCTGGAGCAATGTCACTGCACTCTAAGGTCACTGTTACATTTTTTTTTTATTGTATTTCTTTTTTTTTCTGAACATGAGTTGAATTGCTCCATGTTTCTACAACCCTGCTGGCCTGCCTTCACTGCTGTTGTGGTATGTTTGTGTAAATTTTTCATCACCACAGTGCAGGTGGTTGCCGCTGTTGCCTGGAAATGATGCTGGTTGCTTGCCACAAAAGAAGTCAACTGCTTTCACAGACAAACTGACCATCATGTCACATTGGGCTAGAAACGTAACTCTCTCCTTATTTACCTCCTACCTGTGCTTTAAATTTAGTTTCTGTGACAGTGCAGTTGTGCAACTAATGATATTTAATGTGCATGTTAATTTTTTTTGTCAGCAGGTGTAGGGATTGCACTGTGATTACACAGTATCCTGAAAATCAGGGAGGAAATTCTCCCCGCAAAACATCTTGCTCAGGCTGAACTCGGGCACAGTGGGTTATCAAGTTTACAAAATCTCATCTTATTATTTTATCTTACATTATTGGCCTAAATTAATTTTGTGTTACAAAGTCAGCCTTAACTGTAAATACTTAAGTTTAGTTAGTTTCAGGCATCCACTTTCAGTTAAAGTGGTTCTGGTGCTTATTTTTAGTTCTATATTCTGTATTTGTGGACTCTAATAAAGTAGCTTTGCTTGATCCTTTCTATCTTACACTGGTCATTTGTGCAAACCCTCACTTCCTCCGCTGTCTGAAACGTGCCATTTTAGCTAATTCCCTTGCACTTTAAGACAGTTTTCTTCTTTAATGGCACACGAGCATGTTAATGCTGCCCATGCACAACTACTCATAATACTACCAAGTACTCATTAAAGTAAACAAAGACCATATTACCTGTCACCAAGGAAACTATGATGAGCTATTACTGTATTTAAAAAAGGAAGGAAAGCATAAAGAGTCATTTTCTGTGTCTTGCTGACGTCCTGGTAAAAAGTAAAGGGGACCTTTTATGCTCAATTTAACACTATAAAAAACCCTCTAAAAACAGTTTTGTCTGAATAGAGATGCGTAAATAACTATTTCCTCAACTCTCAATGTTTAGGAGAGGGAGTTAAAATTTTACCTGACAGCAGTCTTTTTTTTTTATTATCATAAATCTGGAAAAACTGCTTCATCCTGTGAGTCAGCAGGATGGACTTTAAGACATCAATTTCAGAAAGGCTTTTCTAAAAATGCAGGCTCACAAGTGTTTTAAGAGTATCAAGAATGAAAATGCATTCTGCGGTAGAATATATCACTGGATGTTTTCTTTCTGAACACCTGGCAGAACACATTTTAGGTGAGGATTGCTAAAAAGAAACCTGTTTCCAAACTCCTTACACGAAATTGCAGAAAGTCTTGTTGAAATGGGACAGTTGAGCCAAATGAGCAAATCACTGGATGAACACTGCTGTTAGTGGAAAGCAACATTTCCACTGAAAAAAAAGGGATTGGCCAGCTCTTGGATTTATGTAAGCATCTTGCATGTATTTAACACAAGTGCCTCATGCTTTAATTCAATTCAATTCAATTCAATCTTATTTATATAGCGCCAAATCACAACAAAAGTTGCCTCAAGGCGCTTCATAGATACAGAGAAAAACCCAACAATCATATGACCCCCTATGAGCAAGCACTTTGGCGACACTGGGAAGGAAAAACTCCCTTTTAACAGGAAGAAACCTCCGGCAGAACCAGGCTCAGGGAGGGGCGGGGCCATCTGCTGCGACCGGTTGGGGTGAGAGAAGGAAGACAGGATAAAAGACATGCTGTGGAAGAGAGACAGAGGTTAATAACAGATATGATTCAATGCAGAGAGGTCTATTAACACATAGTGAGTGAGAAAGGTGACTGGAAAGGAAAAACTCAATGCATCATGGGAATCCCCGGCAGCCTACGTATATTGCAGCATAACTAAGGGAGGATTCAGGGTCCCCTGGTCCAGCCCTAACTATGTGCTTTAGCAAAAAAGGAAAGTTGTAAGCCTAATCTTGAAAGTAGAGATAGTGTCTGTCTCCCGAATCCAAAACTGGAAGCTGGTTCCACAGAAGAGGGGCCTGAAAACTGAAGGCTCTCCCTCCCATTCTACTTTTAAATACTCTAGGAACAACAAGTAGGCCTGCAGAGCGAGAGCGAAGTGCTCTAATAGGGTGATATGGTACTACAAGGTCATTGAGATAAGATGGGGCCTGATTATTTAAGACCTTGTATGTGAGGAGCAGGATTTTGAATTCAATTCTGGATTTAACAGGAAGCCAATGAAGGGAAGCCAAAACAGGAGAAATCTGCTCTCTCTTTCTAGTCCCTGTCAGGACTCTTGCTGCAGCATTTTGGATTAGCTGAAGGCTTTTCAGGGAGTTTTTTGGACATCCTGATAATAATGAATTACAGTCGTCCAGCCTGGAAGTAATAAATGCATGAACTAGTTTTTCTGCGTCACTCTGAGACAGGATATTTCTAATTTTAGAGATGTTGCTCAAATGGAAGAAAGCAGTCTTACATATTTGTTTAATATGTGCATTGAAGGACATGTCCTGGTCAAAAATGACTCCAAGGTTCCTCACAGCGTTACTGGAGGCCAAGGTAATGCCATCCAGAGTAAGGACCTGGTTAGATACCATAATTCTAAGATTTTCAGGGCCGAGTACAATAACCTCAGTTTTATCTGAATTAAGAAGCAGAAAGTTAGCGGCCATCCAGGTCTTTATGTCTTTAAGACATTCCTGCAGTTTAACTAATTGGTGTGAGTTACCTGGCTTCATAGATAGATAGAGCTGGGTGTCATCTGCATAGCAGTGAAAATTTATGCTATGTCTTCTAATGATGCTGCCTAGAGGAAGCATGTATAATGTAAACAGAATATGTCCTAGCACCGAACCCTGTGGAACTCCATAATTAACCTCAGTGTGTGAAGAGGACTCTCCATTTACATGTACAAATTGGAGTCTATTAGATAGATATGATACAAACCACTGCAGCACAGTACCTGTAATACCTACAGCATGTTCTAATCGCTCTAATAGGATATTATGGTCAACAGTATCGAATGCTGCACTGAGGTCTAATGTAACTATATAGTGTAGAAACTACATGATATGCAGAGAGGCTAGATTAAATTGTTCATATCATGTTCAAGTGAAGTAAGTCAATAATATAGCAATGTTAAATCCCGCAACACTGCACAGGTCTCGTGCTCTTTGGATCGTGGTTTCAGGAAGGCATCCATCTCAGTCAAGTCGAGCAGCCACCTCTACTTTTTTTGGTAAAAAAAAATGTAAATTGGGTGGTTGTTACATTAAAAAAGTCTAACTTGTAATTTGAACACAATAATTTCGTGTTTCTATGAACGTAATTAAATCATGAAGGATCTGTACGAAATTCAACAACTTAATTTGTTCTTGTTGAGATGACATGATACAATATAGTAAGAGTGGTTAGTTGCTCAACTCGTGAAATTCACAAGATCACACGAGATTTCAAAATGCAGGAAAATCACTGGAGTTATAAGAGGCAGACAACTACACACACACCACATGCATGCTATTGCTTTTTATTGTGGATTAACCTGTCAAGGACAAAAACAAAAAAATTCTGCATCAAATACAGGAAATCATAGCTTTCCTCTATTTCCTAGATTGGTGGCATGGTGGTTAGTGCTGTTGCTTCACAATAAGAAGATCCTGGGTTCAAATCCACATTCTGGCTAGTTTGAGGTGGTTTCTCTCTGGGTATTCTGGTTTCCTCCCATAGTTAAAAGTTGTGCAGTTATTAGAGTTAGGGTTAACTGGTGATTCTAAATTACCTGTCAATGTAAGTGCAAATGGTTGTTTGCTTCTATGTGATAGACTGGTGAGCTGTCCAGGGTGTACCCTGCCTCGAAACCTATCACTTCTGGGTTATTTCCCAGCCCCCCTGCAACCAGGATAAAGATAGGAAGATGGTAGTTGTTGTAGACCCATTTGATTTTTATGGTAATGTGACACACTAATGTGTGATCCCATCAGAAGTAGTACTTAAAAGAAAGAGAGATTTGTCACCGAAGTGAACTATGTTTAATGAGGTAGTTGCACCCCCCAGCCTCCGGGTGGCGCATTGTTCAGTGAGACAGAATAGCGAGGTCATAGGTCCTCCTCTCCAATATGGCAGAAGCGAGGCAAAGAGAAACTTCACCAGTCGTCTCTGTCTCATCATTTCCCTGTTTTGCAGGTTTGTAACCGGTAAAACTATATTAAAACGGTTGTAAAATATTGATAAGAAACACAGCTAAATGTGGAGGTATAAATCAGCGGGTAAACCCTGTTATTTGTTACGTTTTATGAAGTAGAAGGACTGAAAAAAAATGCCAAAGCCTAGCCAGCCGCGGGCGCCATTTTGGTTTCCTTTCTCCACTTATTTCAGGTCGTTTTAGCTGAATAAGCTCCTTGTCATGTCCTGATTTTGTGAATATGAATGTTAATCTGCTGTTGGCAGTGAAGAACGACTGTTTACTGGTTCTGAAAAGTGATTTTGAGAATGTTAAAGCTAAAGCTAAGCTTGCCAGCATACACATGACTCTTTCATGTATTTGTGAGCTACTAAGCTAAATTGGTTTAAGACCAAGCACTGGTATGGTGGTTAAAACAATCAGAATACATAGGTATTTGGGTTAAGAGTTAAATAGAGGTAAAAATGTATTTGAACATGCATTTCATATTGTTTTGAATTGTCATTCAGAGAGAATAGCCGAGTAAATGATTTGAAGGTCACTACACATGAAGTACTCTTGTTTCCCATGAAAAGATCGTGGTATTGCAGCTTGAACATACAGACGGTTTTATTGTTATTTCTGTTGTATATAGAGAATGGTGATGCTGCAAGTTAAAAATACATGTGATTGTATAAATAAATATGGCAGAAGCGAGGCAAAGAGAAACTTCACCAGTCGTCTCTGTCTCATCATTTCCCTGTTTTGCAGGAACATTTAATCTGCTTTACCGGCCCAACCTCTGGGTCGGTTACAGTAACCAGGATCTAGACTTTGTTGAACGTTATGTAATATCAAGACAACATGTAGTATTTAAGTGACCAAGCAGTATTGGGGTAAAAGTTATTGAATAGTGTTGAAATAAAATGCCAAAATTGTGAAGGATTAAATTATTCCAAGAGCTCAACTTACTTCATCTCTCTCTCTCTTCATCTCTGGCAGGTAGCTCCATGCCCTCTTGGGTTTTAAATGCACCTTAGAACACACATGCATCAACAATACATATGAGCGGGTGGAGGGAGGTTTGGAGTCTTCTCTCACCCCCGTTCTCTGCGACCTGCTGGAGCGGGGGGCCAGGAGAAGGAGTTGGCCATCCGACTGGGGTCTGGAGTGTGGGGCCTCCCTGCTGCAGCGGAGTTGGGGCGGTCTGCTTCTCCCCACCACAGGGAAAAGGGTAACACCACCTGGGTCTGAGTGCAGTTTCCCCCTCCAGGGGCCTAGACCCGGGGATTAGAGTACGCTTGGGGAGTGTGATTGTGTTTACAGTGTCTTTCTATGTCTGTCTCCACGTTGGTTGAGTGTGGAGTAAGTGCATATGAGAGCATGAGGGTGGGAAAGGATGTTTGTATCTGTGTGTGCCTGTATGTCTGTGTCTATATGTCAGGTTGGGTATCAGACGCCACCTCTCTGGGGACATCTCAGGCCCTCCAAGGTATGGAGGCCTATCTCCCCCCACCACTTCCCCTGCCGGTGGCAGATGCCCTCAGACATCGGTGCGTTGGTGGTTCTTTGTGTCCGGGGATGGGCGCCCAGGTACACACCGGCTCACTCCTTGGTGGCTGCTTATCGGGGCCTGGAGCCTGGGGCTCGCTCGGGCCACTTTGGGGGTGGGGTGCCCTCGGCCTGGGGCTCGGTCACTCTGGCACAGCTGGCTGCCGGCAGAGCTCACGGGCGCGTCACTGCAACCCCCCCTGGCTTCTGCTCCGCGGCTGCTGAGTGACCCCTCATCTGGGACTCTCCTCAGCTTCTTCTGGGATAGTGGCGTAGCTGCCCCTCTGTTGGTCTTCCTTGGTCTCTTGTGTTCTGGGGGCCTCTGGATGTCTGGAGTTTTGATCTCCTCCATACCTGCTTCATGCCCTGGAGGACGGGGCAGTGGCTTCCCACACCCTCTAGCAGATCATTACATGAAGGAACCTTTTAAAAAACAAAAAACAAGCGCGTCCATGCTCACAGGTGTACACACGGGTGCTCACACACACAAACGACACCCTTTTTGGCTCCTACCTCAAAGCACACTGTGTGCTGTCGATATTACGTGCTGCACAATAATGTTTAATATTTAGTATTTACTGTTATATTCCCATAGATCATCGTGATGTTGTTTATTATATTGCTCTCTTTTTCTTCTGCTTGTTTTCTTTTTTCTTTCTCAACAGGTGATCCAGGTGATTGATATATGTATTTTTTTGTCTGCCTATTTAGTTGGTTTTTGTTTTTTTGCCCTTTATCCCCGTCCCTCTTCTCCATCTGTTTTTCCCCCTCTTCCTTTCTCCCTTTTCTTTTCCTCATTCAAGTCTGTCCTGTATCTAGCAAGTGAAAAATAAATAAATAAATAAAATAAACAATAAAAGGTGAATCAAATAGACCATTACGGCAAGGCTGGGATGGTCAATTTGGTAAAGTAAATCCGTTGGGCATCTTTCCTCGCCTTTAGACAATAATTCTGATGGCAAAAGAACCAAACGGGACAGGCAAAAAAAACAAAACCCAACTTACTTCATCTAAATATGTTTCAATCGGGTTTTATGAACACAAAATGCACAGGTTTATTGAATATGAAAAAGTTGTGTTGATTTAACTCAGTTGTTTAAGTTTCTGCCAAAGCAAAACATTTATGTGCAACCAATGTCCACTATTGAATCAAGTAAATCCAACATGTCCTTTTTTTCAGTGTATATGTATATCCTGAAATGTTAGTTTACATCCTTACACCCTGGATAGTCTGCACACCATCTAGCAATAGATGCATGGAAAAGTCTTAATGTCCCTGCACTGAATGATTACGAGTAACTGGCTGAGAATATGAAAGCATATTTTCAAAATGACGGAGCTACTAAATAAGTGCCAAAGCCCCATTAAGGAATGCATGAAAAAACATTGGAATAGGGACAACATTCCTTCCCCAAAAGTCCCTCAACTGGCCTACTCAGTTTGCAGAGGTTTATGGCCCATTGCTAAAAGAAGAGGGGATGCTATACACTGATAAACATGGGCCTGTCCCAACTGTGTTTGAGTGGTGTTTCTGCTATCAAATTCAAAATGAGCTAACATTTGTTTTAAAGTGGAACATTTTCTCAGCGAAAACATTTGATATATTTTTTACAGTCTGTTGTGAATAGAATAAAGTGTCCCACCGTTTTTCATAATTGGGGTTTTAAGTTGGAATACAAAAACAGCATGAATGCTACAAAGTAAATATGTTGAATTTTATTAAAAACAACATGTAGCTTCTTAAGGACACAATTAGCTGAAGAAAACCTCTTATCCTAAGTTGTGTTAACACCTCTAAGGGACATTTTGTACCTGCCAGCACTTGGTGGAGAGTCCCAGATTTTTAAGACCTGGGACTCTCCACCAATTGCTCTTAGAACTGAAGAAACTTCTCAGATGGGAGAAATGTAAAGAGGTCCAGACGCTTTTCTTTTCAAGCTCCTTAGTCAAATACCTTATAGTTACACTAACACCACTCAAGTCCTGTTTTAAGGCTATCCTGCTCTATGGATTTATGGAGTGAGAACATGCAGAGGAAACATGAAGATGTGGGAGTATGTTGGTTGCGATATCAGCATCTGCCCTGCTTGCCAGATTTGCCTCCTTGGTACTTTGTCCATTTGCCAGACACTAAAATCAAGTTGTAAACAATCATCCTTTTTAATCACTGGAGGACATTCAGATGCACAAGTGTAAAGGTGCTGAGTGAAATCAGTCCGGAGGTGCATGAGAAGATGACCCCGAACAAGTCATCAATCAAATTGCATTTTGTTTTAGGCCCATACTCTTAACCCATATCTTGCACAAAAAATATTTGATAGAATTTTTCTGTAATTTACTTGTTATCAGGATCAAATAAAAAGACATCATTTAGAAAAATGAGCATGATTTATTCAAGCTATTGGATGATTAGAATTCAGTGTGGAATGGTGAACCAGCAACGGCAGGATTTATTGACAAGTCTAAATACTGGTGGTGGTAAAGACGAAGATGGAGGCTTGGACTGGATTCTGAGAGACCATTATGAGACAGAGATGGAAAGAAAGCAAGATGCAAAAAATTGTGTGTGAAAGTCAGAATAACAAGTGCTGAAATTTAAAGTGTACAAAACAGATGCTGACTGGCTCATGGAAGGCGGGCAAGGAAATGATTGGACTAATGATTTCAGTACTGAGTTTGACGTTAGAGAAAAATTGGAAGTGATGTAAAAAAAAGAAAAAGAAATAGCCTTGCAGCCTGAACACCCAAGAAAACCTTGCTAATGAGTGAAAATGGATCTTCCTTATTGAACTTACACAGCTTTGTTAAATACCTATTCTAATATCACATTACATGAATATTTATGATTACGACATAACAAATGACAAATGAAATGTTAGCAGAAGAATTATGCAGTGTGTGAATTTGCACTAAACTAAAAGATTTCCTTTTTTTACCATTACATTTTCATTTGCCTTGTTTGTGACTCTATGACGTCAGCAGCTCCCGCCTGTCATTTCCAGGGCATCAAATGTTGCTGATTTGCTAAAGCTGCTGTCATCTCACAGGTAAGCTCCACGACACAGATATGACACATCAATGCTGTGACACCCTAGATTTATGGGAATAATGAGAGGATTCTCACTCTCAACTCATCACAATGGGCCAAAACAAAAACAAATAGAACTCAAGTCCAAAAATGGGACTCAATCGGAACTCTCCGGGGTGAAAGCTGTCAGTTTATTATTCCTTTCAACAAAACTGTCACTATTAATTTGACAGTGATATTATGATGTTTACAAATGCTGCACAGAGCTCGTCACCTGTCGGGTTTCAACTGTGCTTTGCTTTAAATAACGCTGTAGCTATCCTCAGTGATCCTGTCTAGTCGTATGCCTTAGCTCTCAGATCATCTCAACAAACCACCCTCCCTCAGTGCAACCCTCGAGCTTCTCCTGTTTTTATCCTGCCATCAGCCCAACTCCACACCCTCTTGCCAGAGACCTGTTCCATTACTGTCACAGTCATTGCTCCAGCTTGGGTCATTCCCCAATGTGTCAAAGCTTGTGACACCGAGCCAGCCCTCACACGCAGTGTGTTGTGACAGCACCATGTCTCCACCGCCACTGCGGATGATGTCAGGATGCCCCCTGAAGGAGGTCACAATCTTTTTTTCTTTTGCTTTGTCTTTCTCCGTCCGTAAGATTGACTCCACGGGATGCTGGTCTGCAGAGAGAAAAGTTTGTCAAAATGTCAGCGGATCTAAGGGATACTTTTGAAAAGGATAATCAAGGATCTAGTTATTCATGTCTATCACATTAAAATTTTACAGATTCTCGGTAA
Organism: Simochromis diagramma; assembly: GCF_900408965.1. Taxonomy (NCBI): domain Eukaryota; kingdom Metazoa; phylum Chordata; class Actinopteri; order Cichliformes; family Cichlidae; genus Simochromis; species Simochromis diagramma. The sequence goes on along the minus strand of NW_024387523.1, from coordinate 17,158,068 downwards.
AACCCTTTAAATGAAAGAGCCACGGGACATGCAAATTTGAGCTTAGCACTAAAATTTCCCAGTGAATGGCTTTCAAGCAGCTGTTGACTAGACTCGGTTTTGTTTACTTCTGTTTAAAATCTAAGGTCTACTGCTTTATAAATCATTGAAAATTTCAAGTGGTAGCTCTGCTGCAGTTGTGAAGTGGCGCTATCTTTTATTGAAAAAAAAAAAACCAAACAAATTTGCTTTTAGAAATGCAATTTAATTATTATGTTAGGCGGGGTAGGTGGGTGTCACTTATTGTCTTATTCACTACTTTGCGTAGGTCAACATTTGCAATTCCAGAGAGCGACCGATACTTTTCGTATTTGAGTCTGGCAGTGATTGTGGTGTTTGAGTGAACAGTGAGCTGCATGTAAAACTACACTAAGTTGTTTTGTTTTCTGCTAGAGCAGAAAATGTGGCTCTTTGGTGATTAAGCAGTGAGTAGTCTGTGATGTGTATTATCTGTTAATAATTGAAGGGTTATGAATGCTCACAGTGTAATTGTTGGTCTTGTTAATGCCAACGTTTGATGCTAATGCTTTTTCTTTTATTTATATTTTAAGCAAAAATACACTTTTCATTTGAATGCATATTATCATGCAGCCTCGTATGGGTTCTGTCATATCCATGAAAAAAGTCCCAAGTTGTATTACACCAGTGTCATCCTTTTCAATAAATGTCAGGTAAATTTACATGAGACAGTTGTGGGAAATGGTCTAAATATTTGTTTGTGGCTTTAATCTCAAAGGGTGGTTATTTTTATTATTATTCCATAATGCACTGAGGCCAAAGCCAGGTTTCTATCTCAGCAAACTCCTGCTCACTGGCCAAAATATGCCAGGCTATTTTTTTAATCAACCACACTAAAAGCAGTTTGATGATTTTGCTAATGCTGAAAGCTCTTAAAAAGGAAAAAAAAGGGAGAAATATAGCTTAAAAAATAATGTGCCTTTAATTTGAATTCTTTTTTATAATCTTTAAAACCAGCACATAACACGGAGAAACTTTGCCACCCTTCTTTGTTCTAGCTTTGGGTGCTGTGTGCATGCAGACATGCCTGCAAACTACAGTTAGTCAGGTCCTGTCAGTCAGAGCAAGGCCTTCTAATTACCATAGCAATTGGAATGACATGCTCGGTGGAGTTAGGTGATTATACCGTCTACAAAAGATTGTACTGCTAATGGCTTGTGAGTGAGCGTCACCCTGGTCTGCGGTGTGAAAGTTAAACTGATTGGCGAGCAGTTAACAGAACTTGGACTGTGATACATTCCTAAATGTTTTGGCTTCATACAGTACTCTTATTACCCAAGATTTGAGATGACACAATGAAAAAGCTTTAAGCTTTAATTTAAGTGAATTTTGGCCATGAAGGAGTTGGAATAAATTTAGCTAGTGAGACATTTTTCTTTTTTTCTTTGCTACTTAAACTTTGCTATGACTTTTAAAACTTTGCTGCTAATGAACACTGCCACTCTGCTTACAACTTTTGGCAGCTTGTCTTTGTTCCCAGTCTTTTTTGTAATGAGCTTTTAGCCATTATTTTGTTTGACTCTAATGACTCAGCAAGATGCTCCACATGGAACGAAGCCGCATGAAGGAAATATAGTCAGGAGAACAAATAAACCCAGCATGAACTCAAGCAACAGAAGTTTCTGATAACCAAGAACCGTAAACTAGCTTTAGTTATGGTAAAATATGCCTAAACACTTGCCAAAGGGGGCTAAGAATTTATGTTTATATGTTGTCTGTCACACCCTCTTGGACCACTTCCACCAGTGTCTGCTAGAAAAGCACTTGTAGAGCTGTTGTTGCTTCAATGTAACAGGGTTTAACACTTTGCTTTCTTTTAAACTGTTTAATTTTTTTTTAATGTTTAATCTCAAAAAATATTTCCCTCAAGACACATATTAACAATTTTCTTTCTTATTAAATTGATTAATGAATCATACAAAGTGATGACCTTACAAGTTAATCATTGCGCTCAGAATTTCAGATTTAAACAGTGAACTGAGAGGAAATCCTTGATTTGAAGACTACTTAAAAATAAACTTGTTGTTGTGACCTCCAAAGTAATTGGAATTTAAAAATATGAGCACTAATAATATAGAGAATAACATGAATCAACATCTAGAAGACTTTCTTCCAACTTTGATGAGACGTATCAAGGAGCAAATGAGCTCCTCAGTTTGCAAACGTGTTTTTAAATTTGCTTTACTATATTTTATTTAAAAAAAAGACAATAAACCTTCTGAGCTTCAAGATTTCATATAAAGAGAAGGAGTGGTGTGATAGAGCCGATTGGGAGTGTAGTTTTTTAAATTAAACATTAAACATTGCAAATTCAATGCAGCAGTGCATTGAATTTACAATGCACTGCTTTCTGTTTTTATTTACTTTGCACACAGAACTGCGCTCATTAAAGCAACTCCTCAGGGATTTACCCCACCAGGAAAAACAAGGTCACCCCTGTCTAGTCCTATGGATAGTGCCAGTTTTGTTCATTAACCATGTGTTCATTCACATCTGTGCCAAAATGATGGTTCTCCACCTCAAACACCATTGTCAACACAATGAATATTGATCGTCAACATAGTTAGAATAAAGACTGATTGAGGTCGAGCATGTTTTAAAGGAGTTATTGACTTGTACTTGATGTTTTTCCAACTCGGCTGTGGTCTTATTTAAAACCAGTGCATGACTCTAATAATAATAATAATAATAATAATACAAATTGGGAATTATAATTATAATTGTAAGCGGAGAGCCTTTATTTTGTCCTTAAACCATTAACACCCTTTGTTGTCCTTAGTTCAATGAGCGAAGAACAACAGAAAGGGTAGGAAACAACTACACTGCCATTTACGCTTTGTTATTAGCTACAAAGAAAGGTGGCACTGCTCCCGCTGTTGTTGCTGTGCCGTTGCTATATTGAAATGATTTACACCATTCAAATCAAAAAGCATTTGCAGAGCAGCAGAACTTTCACTTTCCCTGTATGTCAGTCAGGTGAGTGCTCCTGATTATCTCATCTTGCTTCTTTAATCACGAAGGACCAGTAGCCCCCACGCTGCAGCTTTCCGAGGCGTTGAGCAGACATTTAGTTTTAACACGACTTTTGGCATTATATTAGGTTACATTACGCTCGTGTTACGTTATGTCCCCTGTATGTTGGCATTCATTCTCTTCCCCTCTGCGGTTGATGGAGCTGCAGTCTCAGAAACTCCCTTCATGCATGATGCCAATCTAAGATGTCTAGTCAATAACTGCTGCTATTTGTCCATCTATGGATGACACCCAAGAGCTACTCTGCCTCCCTCCCGTGGCTCTGACATCTCTTTTGTCTTCTGTAATGCTACCTTTTTTTTTAACCTTCATTTCAGGTCATGCCTTTTATAGCATTTGCCTCCTTGCCGTCCTGCTGGGCAGGTCTCAAGTCAACTTGAGAAAGATAAAAATGTTTTGTTTTCAAACCCCCGTTGCCTGTAAAATTTATCTTATTTGGTTGGGATGGTTTCATCTTATATTACAATCTGGAGGACTTTCAGTGCATACATTTTGGATGCACTGAAATTGGAGTGATTTATTACTGTTTACAGCATGTAACTATCCATCCAAAGGGTCAGTCCTCCAGATATTGGATCCTGCATTACACATAATGCATATTTTCTTAGACCCTCTGTACCAAGTAAGGGCAACTCTGACTTTCTGAAGAAAATGGCTAGTTGCCAAGACGTCAGCTGTAATATAAACAGTTGGTTTTTTTTTTTTCAACTTTAGAGGACATCATACTGTCTGAATATCCCTGCCTTTAGTCAGTACACTAAACTTTTTGTCTATCTTTATGTCTATAAAATCAGCAGAGCTCCCCTTGTTTACTGAGTGTAATGCAGCTGGACTTGATTAGAAGTGTTTTTTGAAGACTATAACACAAAACCCTTGATCGAAGGAAAAACGTAACCGTTGTGAATTGAGGATTCTGACTTTTATGTGCCTTCCTGTCAGTGTCAGTAAAGGTGTTGGACTGTGCAAGAAGAGTCGAGATGACCTGAGCTGTAAGCACTTAAATTAAAGGTCCATCTGCTTACATGTGTGACCAAAGAGTGCAATTCTATCGCCCTAATTACTTTGTGCGTAATTTGTGCTGCATATACATTGCAAGCAGGCATTACAGCTGAGTACACGGAAGCCTCTTCCTTCTAACAGGTGCAGACATACACATATATACACACATCCACCCCAAACGTGATTACTGAGGGTGGGAGAGGTGGAGAAAATAAGTGTCTTGTCTCTCTTCCAACTTCTTTCCGGGCAAACAATCAATGATGGCCCGGCAACAATTGAGTTACAATCATTTAGTGTTTTCCGGCTCAGCTTTGATGCCGTCTACTTCCAGACGAGGCTTGATGGGACGGGGGAGAATTGAATTAACTTAAGTCACAAGGGGAGAATGGCACCTGAGAGCTTTGGTTATTCAATAAACTGCCTTTCATTCACTTGCTCTGTTCTCTTGCTTTTCCTCTTTCTTTTTTAACTCCCTCTCCCCGGTGTCCGCGTATTAAATGCCTGGCTTCTTGAAGACAAGGTAAAGAAAGAGACACAACAGCAGCGAGAAAACAATGCCTCTAATCCACGTGCCAGACTTGCCTTCATAACCAGCTGATTTTGCGCATTTGCTTTTGTTGACCTCATATTGTCTTGACTTGTGGGTGCTTAAAAATCTTTAAAGGATTACATGGGTATTTCAAGTAATTCCCTTCCCCAAAAAGCAGCTTTGGCTTGCTTGTTTGTTATTGCTATTGTCGGGGACATTCTGTCCAATAACTAAACTGAATGAAGTAATTATACTACTCTGTGCTATGAGGAACCTTTAGCGGCTTAATTGAAAGTTGGAGCTTGACTAAAATGTGTTTACAGCCAGTTTTCCTGTTGTCGTTGTTGTAGAAATATTAAAGCAGAAAAGGCACCCACTTGGGATATACTGTAAATAAATACAGTTACACTATGTGGATAGTCAATCCGCCAGAAACACATCATCTCTGAGATGTTTTAATAATTCTCATCTTGTTTAATATTTACTTTATATCCTGTTGAGATGTTCAGAAAGCTCTTGATGCAGTGAGTCCACATTGGTGGAGCTGAATGTAAGAAAATCTAGAAATTATTTCTACAAACTAGAGCTCCTTGTGAAGATAATAAATAAAGAGTAGAGTGCACACAACACATTTCCTAATTAACCATGCTGAGAACTATAATCACTTGACTGTAAACAGTTTGGTAAACATGATAGTGATTGCACAGCTATATTTACTGTTGCGAATCCATGTTGCCTGTAAAAACATTAGCTTAAGTTTGTGTGTATTAAGTAGCTTTTCATTTCTTTTTCTCCCCTGCACTCAGGTGGAATGTGGGCACTGCTCTGTCTTCCTGTTCCAATATTGGGCGGGGCTGCCCAACTTTCTCATCCAGATGCACATCCCTGCTTCTCATTTTTTTCATCACTCCTCTGGAATAAAAACCCAGCTGAAACCTTTGCTCTTTTATCCCAGATTGTCCTCACCCTTGTAGTGGTAGTCCCCCATAGTCTCCCTGCCTTGAGTTGGATTTGCCTGCAAACCAAGAGATGTAAGTCCTTGTAAGTACTCACCTGCCTGCCCACTCTCCACCTGCTTTCCTCACCTGCAACTCAAAAAAGAGAACCACGTAAGAACTGAGTCCAAAAATACTCTGAGCACAGTTCATTCCTCTGATTCACTGGGAACACCTTTAACCTGTTCTTTCTTTTCTGGAAGTCCTCTGGCACTCCACTGTTCCATCCATTGTACTGCAAAATACTTATCAGAGATTACTTACCTGAATCCCGTCTGCAACACTGCTTGTGTAAATAAAAGAGTTAAGCTTGCATTGCTCTCTTTGGGTCTTGCTATTGAGTCCACATGTTCTTGTAAATATGACATTGACATTTCTAACTGGTGGGTTCAGATTTGAAAAATAAATGATTATTCCTTATTCTGTTCAATATTTTTGCATCTGTGGCTCCAGGTAACCTGCCCTATTACTCGTCTAGAGAAATTTCTCAGCCAGTTTCTAAGGCAGTGACATAGAGTGTAGGTGAGGAGCTGCATTATGGGAAGTGCATTCCTGGATCAGTTTTTTGACAAAGATGTACTGAGCTCCCCTGGCTTTGTGTTTAACAGACTTTAACAAATGGATGAGTGCATTTTTTTAGACCTTAATGAAGACAAAATGGAAATTTTTCCTATTTGGCACTAAAACCAAATTCAATCTGCTCATTCGCAAGTTACGTAAGTTAACTGACAGGATAAAACCAGAAGTTCAGTCTTTTAGACTCTGAATTAAGCTTCAAATCCCACACTAATTTAAAAGACATGCAGCCCTCTTTCATCTTAGTAATATAGTCTTAATACAACCTATCCTCCACAGCTATGAAAAACTTGTTCATGCCTTCATCTTGACTAGACACAGAGTTTATTGCTGCAAGTTTATTTGTAAGACTACGTGAAATTAGGTAGTTAGAAATCTAAGAAGAGTTCTAAACTAGTTACAGTACTGCATGCAGAAATTGCAGTTGTTGGTTTAACAGATTACTGTGATTATTTTCATGTTGATTAGAATTTTGTTTTTTAAAAATCCCTCTGCTTACTGCAATTTCTCCATGCATGTCTATTTCATGCAGATGACCAGGGTGGAGCAATTTGCCGTGATACTAGTTGTATATATATACTATTAAAGTCACATTTCTTTTAGCTTGCATTTAACTGTTGTACTGTTGTAAATGCATGTACTAGCTGATAGATTCAGCAGAATTATTTATATATAAGCAGATACAGGGCAGATGTGCGTTTTCTTCATCACTATCATATTGGGTTACTGATGATTCCCAAGTTTTGTTTGTTCATATCTCCCTGCCTCTCTCTCTCTCTCTCTCTCTCTCTCTCTCTCTCTCACACACACACACACACACACACACGCACACACACACACACACACACACACTCTCTCTCCCAGTCATGTTACCCACATGTTAAATACAAGGTGATGGGTCTGTCTAGCACAGGCCCACTGCTGGAACAAGACAATTTAACTACACAGCAAAAGCATTGAACACCAAGCAGAGCTCTTTGATCTCGTGCACGAGGGAGAGAACTATGGCAAGCGCCGTTCCTTCGCCTGACCCCAGTCGCTCTCGTCTGCTCCCTCGTAACACTGCTCTTTTATTGAGGTTACATGAATATGCGTAGGTTCATTAACATAGGTACACATGTGAACAAAGAGTACCGTCTGTGTGTGTGTGTGTGTGTGTGTGCGGGGGGGGGGTCAAGATGTGACCCCATAAACGACTTCCCTAAACCTGCTGGTCTGGAAGTCCAGCAGTTCATCTAAACAAAATGCACTTAGACTAAGACAGATGTAGATGTGTTTGCTATACCATATATCAGCAAGAAAAGATACGACCTCTTCCCATGACCCTAGGATCTGAGTGTGTATGCCAGAACACTCTGGAATGCACACAAAGTCTTTGCAGACTACTAAGGATCACACCTCTATCAATATGCAATTGATTATAAAACTCTAAGCATATATGAGTAAATATTTCTAAGCATAAATGACAATCCAATAATATAAACCTGACACAAGGGGTATGTTTTTTGCACGTATCAAATTATTATTATTTTTTTGCTTGTCAGTTATATACTGCCAGTCAAAGGTTTGGACACACCTTCTTATTTAATGGTATTTCTTTATTTTACTACTTTCTACATTGTAGAGACATACTGAAGACATCAGATATATGAAGCATGATATATGGAATTGTGTAGCAAAGAAAAAAATGATAAATAACTTTGACATGTCTTATAGTTTAGAGTCCTGAAAGTAGCCACTCTTTGCTTTGTTGGCTGCGCTGCAAACCCTTGGCCTTCTCTCAATGAGCTTTATGATGTAGTCACCTGAAATGGTTTTCACTTCACAGATGTGCCTTGTCAGGGTTCATTTGTGGAATTTCTTGCCTTCTTAATGGGGTTGGGACCATCAGTTGTTTTGTGCAGAAGTGAGGTTGGTATACAGCTGACAGCCCTATTTGACAACATCTAGACTTCGTATTACGGCAAGAACCAATCAGCCAAGTAAAGAGAAATGACAGTCCACCATTAATTTAAGAACTGAAGGTCAGTTTGTCTGGAAAATTGCTATAACTTTGAATGTGCCCACAAGTGCAGTCACAAAAACTGGCTCACATGAGGAAAGGAAGACCAAGAGTCACCTCTACTGCTGAGGATAAATTCATCCAAGTCACCAGGCTCAGAAATCAAAAGTTTACAGCGCCTTAGATTAGAGCGCAGATAAATGCCACACAGAGCTCTAGTAGCAGACGCATCTCTACATCAACTGTTCAGAGGAGCATGTGTGAATCAGACACCATAAGTAAGGAAAAGCAACAAGCAGAAGAGATTTTTTTGGGCCAAGAAAAAACAAGGAATGGACATTAGACCAGTGGAAAACTGTGCTTTGGTCTGATGAGCTCAAATCTGAGTTCTTTGGTTCCACCCGGAGTAGCTTTGGCTCTTGACGAAAGCAGTCGCACTTTTCTCATCTCCCTTTCCATTATCTTCCCTGCTTAGCTTCTCATGTCCTTGTCTAGTCTCGTCTATTTTCTACTCTTGCCCTGGAACACTCTCTCACAGTCTGTTCTCTAAAACCTAAAAGAGGAATTATGGATTTGATCAACTGGTCCCTGAATGCAATTGACACCCTCTTCTCAACGAGAAGCCTGTGCTCGGGGGAGCCTGAGTGTCCTGGAGGGACGTTCCCTGCTGGATACACGATGAACGGGTGGCATAACTGGAGGCTCGTGTGCCTGGCGGGACTGTCGATTGAGGACATTGAAGATATCTACCTTTTCTGAACCATGATAACAGGGTCCTTGCTGATTGGAGCTGGCTTGGCCCTGGCTTATCGAAGATTAAAGAAAGCGGAATCGGCTGTTCAAAACCCCACAAGGCTGCCCGCTGTGATTGAAGCGATGGGACAGGTTGTGACTTCTCAAAATGGGCTCATTGAACACAGCACGGATAAGATCTTGGAGAACCTTGAGGCTGCCGTGAACACTCAGACTAAGACCTCTGAGCGAAAATTGGATAATATCTTGGAGAAGCTCACGGTGGTCGCGAGTTCTCAGAATTTGCTCTTTGAGCGCAAGATTGATAACATCTCGGAGAAACTCACAGCTCTCCAACGGGAGATTGAGAGACCAGTGTCGGACTGCTAGAACAGCTTTGAAATTCACATGAATTGTTCGGACTAAAGAAAAAACCACCATCATTTCATGCGGCTACCATTTGGGCACCAGCTGTGGTCTCAAGGCTGAATATGAACAAAACAAATTCACCCTGATAACAGACTGTGTTTAGACTGTTCCTCCACTACGCAAGGCCACCTGGGTCGGCTGGAAGACTGTTTACTTAGCCTGGCAGGGTGAAGGACACTCTATCAGCTAACTCAGGACACACACGCGCATACACACACACATACACTGATACACACTCATCCCCCCTCCCTTTCCAAACGTCTTCGATGCTTGTTCCCTCCCGGGACAGATGGCGGGTCGACTGGACCAGCGCAGACATGCTGCAGGACTGGATGCGCTGTCTACACCGGCTCTCTCTTACCCTTACCCACCCCTGTTGCCTGTCTTGTGTTTCTATGGTGTCTTGACAGTCATGTGCTTTTTGTGCTGGGGTGCTTTTTCTGTTCTCAAACTGTTCTCCAATTAGGAGCTCAATCTGAGTGGAGTTTTTTCTCCTCCTCTCACCTCATGTTATGTATTTTTGTTGTTTATTCCTATCAGCCTACCTCTCTGACTGTCACGGTCCTGGGTCGGTGACCCAGTGTTTTGAGTTTCTTGTGTCTCTTTGTTGCCCCAGTTTATTCTTTAGTCTAGTGTCTTAGTTTGGCTTTCTTGTATTCTCTTTAGTTTTCTGAGTATTTAGTTAGCCACCCTCTGTGTCTCCCTGTTATTGTTCTCTGTGTTTCTTAGTTGCTCTGTCTCCCCTAGTCAAGTCTGCGTCTATGTTACATGTTTTACTTTGAAGGTCTGTGTTCTACGTGAATGTATTGAGTTTCGCTTCCCTTGGGTCTCGTTATGTCCGATTTCTCCCAGCTGTGCTCCCCTTCTGTGTCTCATTCCCCTCGTTATTTCCCAGTGTATTTAAAGCCCTGTGTTTCTCTGTGTCAGTGTCGTGATCTCACTCATGCTGTGTGTGATTCTCCCCGTGTCTCCTGGTATACATTATAATTAGCTTTTCACAGTTTAGTTTTGTATCATTTGTGATCTGTTTTCCAGCAATAAAGCTGTGCTTTTGAGTTCAAGTTCTGTCCCCGTGAGTTTGGGTCCAACTCCTGCCTGCCACACAGCCGGATCATGACACTGACATGTCTTCTCAATGTGATGTTTGTGTAAAGTTTGGTCAGAAGGTTCCTTTGTAAGTGCGCATGCGCCATTAGCGTGCTGCCTGCTGTAACCTATAATTTCCTTCGGGATTAATAAAGTATTCTGATTCTGATTGTGGTCTCTACATGCATGGTTCCCACCGTGAAGCATGGTGCAGGAGGTGTGATGGTGCAGAGGTGCTTTGCTGGGACGCTGTTGGGGATTTATTCAAAACTGAAGGCACACTGAACCAGCATGGCTACCACAGCATCCTGCAGCGACAAGTCATCCCATCTGGTTTGCATTTAGTTGAACCATCATTTATTTTTTAACGGGACAATGACCCCAAACACACCTCCAGGCTGTGTTGGGGCTATTTGACCAAGAAGGAGAGTGATGGGGTGCTGCGCCAGATGGCCTGGCCTCCACAGTCACCTGAGCTAAACCCAGTGGAGATGGTTTGGGATGAAATGGACCTCAGAGTGAAGGCAAAAGAGCCAATAAGTGCTCAGCATCTCTGGGAACTCCTTCAAGACTGTTGGAAAACCATTTCAGGTGAAGACCTCATGAAGGTCTTTGAGAGAATGCCAAGAGTGTGCAAAGCAGTAATCAAAGCAAAGAATGGCTATTTTGAATAATCTAAAATATAAAACATGTTTTGAGTTATTTCACCCTTTTTTGTTTACTGCGTAATTCCATATGTGTTCATTCATAGTTTTGATGCCTTCAGTGAGAATCTACAATGTAAATAGTGATGAAAATAAAGAGTGTGTGTGTGTGTGTGTATGTCCCTGTGTTTGTGAAGCCCTCTGTAGCTGATAATGGGCTATAAAAATAAAAGTGACTTGATCTAAAGTAGACACTAGAAGCACCCCATTCTGAAGAACAAGCCTTCAGAATCACCCAGCTTTCAAAGTTGACCTTGATTAACTATTTTCAGCAAACATAACTCAAGGGGAACTTACTATCACACTTGAGACAGAGTTTGCCCTAGTCTTCTTCTTAGTCTGTTGCTATTTCCCCCTTTTTGGGGTTTATTTATATTTCTATGCAAACCATAAAGTTTGAAAAATCAGCTGAAGATCTGTTTATTTTATTATTTGTCTATTTTTAGCCACAATTGATAAAAAACATAATTACATAACACAATCTAAACACTTAAAATACAGATATACAATATTTGGAGTTTTGATGTTGGATGTTGCCTAGTTTACTTTCATTTATTATGTTATTTAGTTTTAACTTGCATGGGAAAGTTATGGGAAAGTTACTGCCCCTGTAAGGTTAATGTCTGTATAGGCACGAGTGTATGCATACATTTCTGAGAGTGTATATGGTATATGCTGCTGTGTGTACTGGGCACTGCGTCCATCTCCTTCTTGCTCGAGCTCCAGTCTGTTGCGGTAATGAAGATCAATGAGAGGAAAGGTGGAGGCCGGCCGAGATCCAGGTACTGTCTCCCTGTTTCAGGCCAAAGCTCTATCGATCCTCCTGTGCTGCACTCTGCCAGCATCTGATAAAGGGCTTCTGTACACACACACACATACACACACAAACACACACACTTACTCATGTGCACTACCAAAGAAAAACACCAAGTCGCTGAGCTTACTCCCTAATGCTGGCCAAGGAGTTAAGCCTCCATCACACTTTTACAGTTTTCTGTCTCAAGCACCTGAAGGAAAATGTAGAGCTCACATTTCATCATTGTCAAATAATGCTAGCTGAGTATAGCTATTTTTCACACTGCAAATTGCCTTGTGGTGGTGTTGCCTTCAAGTACGCTTTGTAATCTCCTACTTCAGAATACAGATGATGGGAACAGAAGTCTATCATGCATTCAAGTGCTGTTTTGTCGGCAATTACAAGAAAATGCCTTCTGCAATAATAGCAGACAATCTTAATGGAAGTTGTAATATTGTGGAGATTGGCCTGTGACGCTGTTTTCTTGTCGACTGTGAAAGAAAGGTGGATTATACGATTTTGTTGATGGCTTTTATGCAATTATAAACAAAAAACATTTAATTTGTATTCACATCAAATGAACAAAAGTATCGACAGCTCTGTGTCCCCATTTCCAAAAAAGTCAGGGCAAAATGACTATACTGATTTACAACTTACAAATGAAATATAATATAAATAAAGATAAAAATCTCAAGCACTGAAGCTGCTCAGTGTCCACAAGCTTGATTTTGTCTTAAAAGTAAAATGTTTTTCAGCTGCTAAATACTTTAGGACCTCATTTATACTCCACAGTTTCATAATGTGCTGTGTTTTTCGGTGACAGGCCGTTTAAGCAACTATTTTTTTTTTATTGCAGTCATGTTCTTTTAAGACAGAATTTGGCTTGAAATTGTTGCACCAGGACTGGTTCTTATATGACTTTACTACTCTAATTGAACACAAGCGCTTTTTACTAAAAGCAGATCACTCACCCGATCACACATAATATTCATATAGCACTTTACTGTCACACTCGACGATCAATATCTTGCCCAAGGATACATTGACATGCAGACTGGAGGAGTCACCTCCTGATCATGAATGCAAAATATCTCATTTTGAATTTGATGGCAGCAACACATCTCAAAAAGTTGGGATAGGGGTAAAAAGTAAAGATGGGGTGCGATAAGTAAATCTTCACTAAATTTGCAATATTACCTCATCCAAAATTTAGCAAATTCCGAAACACTTTCGTAATTATTTTTCTGTGTGGTTTCATATGGTTTTCGTCCCATTTTGTAGAAATTACTCCAAAGTAATGGAATGCTGCCCACCTTGCATGCTTAACCATATGACCCAACCTTACAAATCTTGCATAGCAAGTATGTGATATTGTTTGTGATATTGTGATATTGTAAGAGCTAAACATTGCATCTGGATAACTTCTGTACTTAACCACATTATATTGGTTATATATATAATATATATACTAGGGGTGCAACGATACTCGTATCGATATTGAACCGTTCGATACAGTGCTTTCGGTTCGGTACGCATATGTATCGAACAATACAAAATTTGTAATTTATTTTATCAACTTTCCTTCTGACGATGCTGTCTGTGTTCCGCCTAGGCTGCAATGTCGACCGCAGATCCACTGAGCGTTCAACACAGACAGCATTGTCAGAAGGAAGAGCGCAGGGCAAGCTAGCGAGATGGAAGTTAAGCTCTCCTTGCAACATGGCAAACTGAACCTCCCCCACCCTCATTCAGATCTGGCGTTTGGAATTATTTTGGTTTTCATGTGACGTATGACCCTGAAGGTAAGCACATCATGGACTAAAGTAAAACAGTATGTTGGATGTGCCACGCAATGCTCAATTACATGGGTGGGAACTAGTGTGTTAGCGCAGTTAGCTCGTTAACGTGTTGGCCGTCTAGCCCCATGCACGGGGCGATCAGGGGTAGCTCGTTAACGGAGATTTGCCGTGTTGTGGCGTTAACGTCATTTCAACGAGATTAACGCTGACAGCACTAGTGGGAACACAACGAATATGACTGCACATTTACGCTGACATCATCCTAGTGCAAAGACAAGTAGAAGCAGTCAAAAACAACAAGCATGCATGCTACAAACTTTACCCGAGTCATTTAGACAGCCGTTAGCACATGATTCTCCTTATGGGGACCTGATATGTTTAATATTGTGGCGAGCTCAGACAAGGAGGAGACGGAGGTGTCGTTTGGTCTTGCTTCCCGTGAGCTAGCCAGGGAGCACAGCCGTTTATTGACATCTGCAGAAGAACACTGCCGCTAGCTAACTGCTCAGCGCGGCAACCGCACAGCAACAACAACAACAACACACAGGGCGCCCTCTGACCCCGGAAGGACACACCGTCACAGCGAGAGGGCGTCACCCATCACTATGGCAACATAAACAAAACATAACTGTACAAACAGAACCCCGAACAGCCCTGACCCGCTACAATATGCTGCTGAGAATATAGCCCAGAAGAAGCGTATAGTATAGCTTTTATTTTGGAAAGAGCCATTTCTCTGTAATAAACTCTCTTTTCCAAAGATGAGTGATTCCTCAATCAGATACAGGGCTCGCAAAATCGCTAGCCCGACGTCCTGGGGCTAGCGATTTTTCCAGTCGGGCTACCAAAATCTATCTCTGCCCTGCCCGTCGGGCTATCGTAGGAAGGAAAAATATATGTCAATGCTTTTGCATTCTTTCGGAAACGTAGCTGGGTAATTATGTCATTGGCATCGATGAGCCACTGTCAATATGTGACATATTGAAATCGCGTTTGAATTTGCGCTTGTTTTTTGCTTTCACTTTGCAGTCGCGCGAACTGTGTATAGAGAGCGACAGCACTGATTGGTGAGTGATGATAATTTGCGCACCAATTCCTCTGACATCGTCTTATCAATCGTTAGCTTACTATGCAAACATGACAAGTGAAATCTCAGCAAGCTTAAACATGTGAGAGGTTGATCGCGCAGAGAATTGCTGACTGTTATGTGTGTGTGTGTAAAAGCAGCAGGATATATATTTTAGTTCTGCTGAGCCAAATAAGACAGGTCAGGGTGAAGAAGTGACAGCCAAAGAAAAGCTTACCACAAAATGGAAAAGTTATGACAAATCAGACTATAAGGCAAAAAGAAAGTGCAGCTTTATGGTTTCATGGACAAAATAATTTCTGTGGCTGCAATATGACGAGCTATATAACCGGGGCTGCACATAAGTGGTCCGCAGGTGCGCATTCGCTGTCAAAAAAAAAAAAAAAAAACGCGCACAAGATATGAAGTTGCAACGCGTGTTTGCATACATAAGATTTTCTGGAGGAGGACAGACATTTGTTTAGAACTCTTAAAGATGTCGAAGAAGCAAGCTCCTTTAAGCAATTACTTTGGTGTTCCTCCACCTCCAAACAAATGTCAGAAGGAGTCCGAACCACAAAAGAAGCACGTATTCTCGGAAAAGTGGTTGCAGGAGGTGAGCTGGCTTCAAACAAATGATGAACGCACAGAGATGTGGTGCGGAATGTGCCGTGAAAATCCCACTCTAGCGGACAAAAACAGTGCTTTTTATATGGACGCAAACACGCGTTGCAACTTCTTATCTGGTGCGCGTCTTTTATTTTGACAGCGAATGCGCACATGCGGACCACTTATGTGCACCCGTGTAAATAACATAATGTTCTGCCAGGGTGTGTTGGTTTTCTCTCGATTTCTGAGTCGACAAGCGCCTTTGTTACTGGGACCAGTCATTTTAAGAAAGGCCTCCATTAGAACCCATGAGAAATGCAAGAAATGCATTATTGCTCAGTCTGCAATATCTTTCCCAGAACAAACACCAATTGCAAATAACATACTAAAAATAAACCTGAAAAATCTGTTTAGAACAGCGTACTATGTTGCAAAGAGTGAACTACCACTGGCAAAATTTAGCAGTCTTTGCAAACTTCAAAAAGCAAATCTTGGTTCCACTTGTCTCTTACCATGACTTCAGTGGAAATTTCAAATTCAGGATCTGACACAGACTGATTCATGTCCTACACAGTTCTTACAAGTTCATAGAAATTTCTGTTCAATTAGAACCAAGTATTTGAGTTGATGATTGTAATTTTTATACAATGTTGTAATTTGTTTTTCAACAATTTTTTGATTAATTTTTTGTTTCCTTTACAATATTATACTTTAATGTATAATATTGTAAAGGAAACAAAACATCAATCAAAAAATTGCTCTCTTTTTTATTCGGGCTACTTACATTTATTTTGGGCTACCAAAAACTGAAGAGTCCCTGCCCGAAGGGCTACCAGGGATTTTGAAATTTTGAGAACCCTGAGATATATTTATTTTTTTAATTACTTTTGTTTCAGCAACATTAAATTTAAAAACTGTAATTTTGAGTTAAAATATATATTTATAATTTTAATAAATGACAAATTAAAAAGGCATGAACATTTTTTTTGTATCGAAAAAATATCGAACCGTGACACCAATGTATCGAACCGAACCGAACCGTGAATTTTGTGTATCGTTGCATCCCTAATATATACATATGCAAAATGCTAGTAACAGAAACATGGCCAGGCAAAACATTGCCTGGCCACCTAACAGTCAGTATTACTGTAAAAGTATAGTGCTATTGGCTAACTGTATAAGTCCAGTATGTGTGCATATTGGTTTGTCCATTACTTTGAATGAATTTAGCTTTAATAGCCACTACATGGCCTTTACAATATCTATGTAATGATATTCACACTGGAACAAAATTTAAGGACCTTGAATGAAAGGATAGTAGTGAAAGATTTCACTAAATTTAACAGTAGTGCCAAGTTCCAACCTAAAATCCTCAAATGATCACATCATCCCCAAATGCTTTTGGAAATTTGCCCAAGATCTATCCTAATATGTTCTAAAAGGTGCTAATTGTCTTGACTTCCCCAGAGCTGTATTTCTAAGCGAAATAGTTCAAGAGAGATTAGATAAGTGTACTTTCCAGACAAATAGCTCTTTTTCCTGCTTTATAGTGTTTCAGGCAATTAAAAGAGTTGGTGAATGCCAACGCCTGGCACGGTACAGCTATTTCATTTAAATGAGCAAGGCAGAGAAGACTTTCCCTCAAATGGATAGTGGCTGGTCCTGGGCCAGTTTTGCATGTCTCCCTCTGATGAAAAAGGTAAGGCCATGCAGGGGAAGTAACTGTGGTCATATCTGAGCCAAATGAGCATAAATTTGCTACACGCTTGCAATTAGCTTGACATTGCTGTTAATGCTTTGTGAACTGCCCCAACTGCCCCGTGATGCCAAACGTGCATTGGATTAATTTGCCTAATTAGCATATAAAACATGCTTATTTTGTTCTACATGCTGGTTTGTTTTTATATTATTCATAAGTGTTGGGGTAAAGCCTTTTTTATGCATGCGCGTGTGTGTCTGTGCAAACAAAGACAAAGAGATATTAAAAATAGTTAAGTCAAGCAGGCGTTAGCTTTGGGCAAATGTTAGCCTAAGCCACCCTGTGTTTGCATCTCCCTTTGCCAGAGTGTATTTCTCTGTCACAGCAGACATTTCACTTTTCTGCCTTCCTTTTGTGAGCAAATGAGACAAGGAACTTGAAGACGTGGGCATTTCCTAGCTCCAAGCAATCCACCAAGGCTTCTTGTCTTTTCCCCTTATCCTTCTCATGCTTGTCCTTGCTCTCTCTCCATCTTCTTATCATCTTCGTTTCTATTTCTCCTCAGGTGACGCTTAGGGAGACAGGCAGTGCTCTCAGATTGGTAGATGGATGGACAGATGGATAGATGGTGGGTGGACAGACAGGAAACACTTGTCCTCCATTACGACAGACGAGAATCGCATGATACGATTTGTCTGGCATTTTTGCCTGATATGCCTATCATGTAACTCAATCCACTTAGAGATGATGCGGGGCAACTTGTCGCATCCATATGAAAGTGTAGGGGAGAGGAATCCCAAAGAAAACAGACAAACATGCACGAGGCAGTTGTGTCAATCCATTCCATTGTTTAAATGCATGCAGGAACACTCATACAACCCTAGAGTTCACACTATTTCAATCCTATTCTTCAAGGTTATTAAAATTGCAATTATATTAACCCCAATCAAAAAGAAAAGGTTGCAGGAAGCATCTCTGCTCCAATAGTTCAGGTGCACTACCCATTAAAGTTTAACAACCATTGGTTGTATAATCGTAAAGCACATATGCATACACAGACAAAACGAGACTGGCCCCTTGTGCCATCCACTATCTCTCAGTGCGGTGGTGGCGTTATGCATTTTTATGTTGGGCCGAGGCCTCTCTCTAAATAGGGGTGTCATGGGTGTGAGGTTTGGTAACCTTGTGCTTTATTGTCTCAGGGCTGGAAAATGGGTTTTATTCCAGGCTGAAGATGAGATAAGGCTCTGTCAGGAATCCCGGCCTCTCTGCCTCTTACCCTCGCTGCTGGAGGCTTATTGCAGCAGAGAGGACTAACATTCCATCTCTCCCTTGCTCTGTCTTGTATAGATTTTCCCTTCTGCCACTTTCATTACATTTGGCACTTTCTTCTCTGCTTTGACTTTCATGTTCTTTCCTCGCACCCTCAATTTCACCCGTCTTCATTATGCTGTCATTAAAACCAGTTCTGATTTCATTGCGATCATTTATCATTCTGTTGCATGGATTCATTATCACGATTTTTTACTGCTTGCCCACCCCACCGCCACCCCCTCCCTTCTTTTGTCTTCCTCTCAGTCTGACCCTTCAGTGAAACGGCCCATGTGCATTTGAGTACTGTATGCCTGTGTAAGCCTTGGCAAGTCAGAGAAAGACAAAAAGATAAAGACTGTGGAAAAAAAAAAAGGGCAGTTCTTTCTTAACACTTCATACATAATCCACTTCTTATTCGCGTTCATATACAGCCGTACTCTGACCGCTGCTATTTCTGCTACCATTTATCCTCCCACTGCCCCTTCCCCACCTGAAACCACAACCCATCAAGTCACATCTGGTGACAGGCCTTCTTCCTCGTAAATTGCTGCTGCTGGATAAATATGTGTGCAGCTGTTAGCCTGTGCTCACACTTTACCTTTAAGTGCCCCCCCATTGCCCAGGTTTGACTAGCCATAAATTTTTCCGGGCGTGGAGGCAGGTGGCTGCACTGACTGTGATGCTTCCTGATTCCTATATTTCTTTCTCATATAAAGAAAAGCTTGGTGAAAAATACCAGTATGTCAAAATAAACAGATCCTTTAAGAAAAATAACGTTCTCAAAGACATTACTTTACCCATGATCACAGGTGGTACACATTAAATTTGATGATGTGTTTGGATAACTAAGCCTTATCAGGAAAGATACTTTGGCATTTGCCATTTTCATTCTAATAAAAATCATTCTAATTCTAATAAAATACCCCTAAGTAACATTAGCTAATATTATGTTGAATACTAACTTAGCATGTTAGCTACAGCAGTAGTATGGTAGTAGTAGTATGTGAAATGATTTGCTTGTGATTATGTTTTACCTTCCGCTGCCCTTCTGACACACATGTAATTCCATAAATGTTGCATAACATTCGTGAACTTTAGTCAAAATGGAGATTTGGGTACAGTGGCCCCAAGAGGTCAAAATGGATTGCAACTTAAGAAATTGCCAGCAAATAGAAAAATGCTGCAAAAGCACACAAAACACAATAGAAGTTGGATAAAACACAACGTAAGTGACCAAAACATGTGAAATAGTGCACTGAAACATGCTTACAGGAAGCAAAGGGTCCATCAGTGTTGTGAGGAAGAAAAATATGCAAGTTAATGTGTGTTTTAATAACTATAAATACACATTTGCTATCAGCTGTTTATTGTTAGATTGTCAATTCTGCAGGTGTTCGGTCATATTATTGTGTCCCCAGAAACAGTTCCATTTTTTACGTGTTTTTTTCTTTCCTATTTTGCTGCGTGTATTCTATTTTTATTTTCATTTCGTTCTTTTTCAGCATCGTGTTTTATGTGCTTTTGCAGTGTTTTCCTATTTGCTGGTGTTTTCTTAAGCTGCAGTGCATTTGAAGTCTCAGAAATGCAATATTGTAACTTCAGTGCCTAGACATAGCCAACAGATTTAAGTGCCCGTTGCCTTGTTTGAACAGAGCGGCCCATGAAAGAGTCAAATTCATGGCCTCGGTTATTGTTTCAGTGTGCCCCTTACCGTCATGTCGTAATGTGTTTACTTGGAGTTCCTGTTTGGTGATGTCCCGCAAGGCTGCTAGAACTGCTCACAGGTATTTTTGTCACGTAATGATGTCTGCTAGCTACTAACTTCTGTTGTGATGTTACTGGTGCCGCCTGTGAACTTTGCTTTGGTTTTGGTTGGTACATGGATAATTCTTTTTATGTCTGTAATTTATGCAAGAGTGCAGTATGAATATTCATGTGTGAGTCTTAATGACTACATATTTCCAAGTCACGTTTAGTAGATCTTTGTTGTTGTTTGAAGGGGTGGTTAGCTTAATAGAAACTCTGGCTTTAGGTTGTTAAAACAGCTTTTATTTAGAGCTCATTCATATTTCCCTGTGATACTAACTTCACAGGAACTCACCAGGAGATTGTGTTGCACGTAGCATAGGTATTCACGTAGAGTTTTATCACATATTTCAGGCTGTGGTTGTGCTGTTTCAATTTAATGCATTAAAAACTTGAGGCAATATATATCAATACTAGGCTGGTTTATTATTTTTCCTGTCATAATTACATCTAAACTACTGAGGTATATTTTCTACAGCTTAGACTGCTGCTTGTAGTCATGACTGATAATGTGTTTATATCATTTACTGATACTTTTTATTGAAGAGATTGCTTGGTCAAGCCACTGTTTTTTGACTTTTGTGTCAATAGTTTGACATGTGTAAAGTCAGCATTTTGAAAACCAGGGGACGTCAGGCATGTTTAAGGAGGAGTTCAGCACTTCACTCTGGGGAAAAAGCAGAGTTAGTTATTTAAATGGACTCTACTTACATTGCACTTTTCTGCTTAATTTGAGCAGCACTTTCTTACTACACACAGACACACAAACCCACAATGATGGATGCACAGGGGGCAACTTGGGGTTTGATATCTTACCCAAAGGTACTTCAGTATGCAAACTAAGGGAACTGGAGATCGACCCACTCGTTTGTTTGTTTTTGCTTTTGAGCTTTTTTTGTACAGATTAAGAAAATCTGATATATGTCAATCTGAAAGGTTTAGAGGTGCCAAAACCACAAATAAGTTAAGTTATCACTATGTTTGATTCTTTTTATTTTCATAATCGGTTTTTTGTTCGTGTTTAGTGCAGTTTACTTGTGATCTTTTGGTTTCAGCTTCCTCAGTGCCGTCTTCTATAATGTGGTTAAGTCTTCATTTCTGTGTTCAGTGTTTCCCCACTGAGTTACTTAATGTCTTGTGAGCTACCTTTGTCATGTGTCTTGTTTCGTTTTATATTTTCCTTATTAGTTTCAGCTGTGGCTTGTTATCTTTCCCTGATTATATGTCCAAAGTGTTGTTTCCATTTTTCAGTACCAGAGTCTGTTAACCTTCCGTGTTCTGTGGAAGATTTTGAATCTATGGTTTGTTTTCCTATCAGCAGTTTTTTTTTGTCATACTTTGGATTTCTGCACTCAGCCTTATTAAAAGTTATTTTTTTAACAAGTTTGCCTTGGAGATGCTTTTAGGGTTTCTTCCTAAAGTGGTAGCAGTGACAAAAACCGCTAATCTGCTAATCTGTGTATAACTAAATACCACGAATCAAAAGAGAAGTGAAATCATCGGTGTAGCTTTTCCTGAAAAACTCCTGATAGCCTTTCCATTCAGATGACATCACACTCACCGCGATGAAGATGAAGCATGATTACCTGGAGAGCAATGTGCAAGTCTGATTTGTTTCTCAGTCATGAAAGGGTAAGATTTTATAATTGACCCAACCTCACAGAGTTAACACCGTTAGAAAAACATATGTTATACAACGTGATGCCAGATATCAGTAAAATCCAGGATACTGTTTTCCACAAATATTCTGTATGAATGCAATTCTTCTGTTCCAAGAGAGGAAATCTATTTGCTTGAAACACATTTACTTGTTAGGAGAAGTATTTTAAAGTTATTTCAGTTAAGAAGTGACCTACTGGCATGCAATATAAGTACAGTGCAAAGGCTGACCTTCAGTACTTAGTGTAGTAAGGATATTTAATGTGCATCTATGACATATTCCCATTTTAGACCTTCAAACTCAGAATATCCTCCTTCCAGAGAAATAAGGAAACCAGCTTGTGCGTGCTTAGTTATTTGATGAAAGGTAAACTTGTTGAGTGCTGTCAAAAAGAAAGGATTAATTAGGGTCATCACGCTTTCTGAATTAAATAAATATGCACACACACACACACATATATATATATATATATATATATATATATATATATATATATATATATATATATATATATGGTGCACTTATGTCTTTATGTCTGTGTGTGCATGACTGTGTAAGGAGGGAGCAGTGATCTCTCTGACAAATCAACTGCTATCACATCTCAGTTTCTTTTGTTCCCTTTGGTTTATTCGTTGTGCTTTGGTTCATGGCTGGTAGCTTTGCCAAAGGGTGCATAAGTGGTTTAATAGAACAACAATCTTACCCCAAAACCAAATATAACCAGGATGCCAACTTTCATCCCTTTGTGGACATAGAGTATGTTAATTGGTTGGACAGAACTGCAGTTAGGCCAGCTGTTTGATCTCCAAAGAACGGAGTTTTAAATGCCTGGAGGGACCCAAGAAGTTAAAGCTAGGCTGGTTTATATCAGCTAGAATAATACATTTTTCCATTTCATACACAGTCAAGTTAAAAATAACAGTCCCAATGTGGCTTTTTTAAAACAAAAAAACAATTATTTGATCTTCTCTGAAACAGTGTCTATGAATAAAGGTGGTATATTCGACATCAGAAGGATATTTTGTTTTCATGCTAATTTATTTTTCCACAATATATGATATTAGTACATCTGAGAAAATTGGAATACCGTCCAAGAAACGTACTGTGAGCTTTCATATATTCAGTTTTTTAAATCAATAATATTTCAATTTTTTTGTTTTACCTTTGAGGATTACAGTTTATAGCTTATGAAAATCACATATTATAGTCTCATGTAGAAATAGTAATAATACCTTTGTCTCAGAAGCTATTTATTATTTTTAGTAGTGCATGTTTCAGTTTTGCAGCTTGAACTAAAATCTTGACTGTAACAAGTCCATTCCATAAACCTTTGCTTGATTATTTGGCTTTAGGTGTAATTATGTTCAAACGTCTATGTCTTGTTCAGCTAGAGATTTAAGATAGATTCAAATATTCTATAGACTGTCTCAATAACTGCCAGCTGTCTAGTCCCTAAGCAAACTCCAAACCTTAGCATTTTGCCCACCGTGCTGATGGGTAAGGTTCCTCTCCTGAAAAGTTTCTTACTGCTGCAACCAAAATAACTTTCATTCTTCAACCCAAAGCACGTTACTCCAAAAAGGCCTTCTACCAGCGACATACTCATAGCAACCTGGCTTTTCTTTTTGGAATCCAGCACTTTGCTGTCAGGCTGAATTTGCTGGGGCATTCGGTCCTGGTCTTTTGCCCCACTTGTAGATTATTGGCCTTACAGTTAAATTATTTATTTACAAAAGTCTTGTAAATCCCTTGCCAGTCTGTCATGCAGACCTTTTATGCTAACGGATGCCCAGAGGTCCTTAGATCTTGTCATGAAGACACTATACACTTCAACCACAAAGAGAACCCCATCACGTTACTGATCTGTTTTTCACTATGTGTTTAACATATTGTAAAGACTAAAAGACTATCAGTAGCACTTCCTGTAACAGCCAGTAATAATGTGGTAATGGTGGGATAATAATGTGAAAAACTATTTATGATACAAAAGTAGTAATAGAATAGTCACATACTGGTAACAATATAATAACCTGCTAGCAATAAAATGGTAATATTTGTATATATTTGTACTTTTGGTCGTGATCTCAAAATTATAAAGTAATACTGTTTGATGATTTTTGACTTCCACTTATGCTTCCACTTTGACTTCCACTGGATTACTTCACAGACAGACTTCCACTTTCCTCTTTCAAAATAAAGTCATCAGCCTTCAAACAAAAAGGAATCATTCAAACAAACAAACAAACGACAAACTGTTCAAGCATGGTAGCAGGTAGGAAAGATCATGTATATTCTCTTTTATCATATTGAGTAATTCTTATCCTATTAGTTTGTTGTGAAACCCAATGTCTTTATTTTAAAAGGTTAAATGTCATAGTTGTAAACCAAGGAAAGTTGAGTATTGTTTTGTCTTATTAGCACATGGCTAATCTGGGCCCATGGTTGGTTATTATTTTTTTTCACATTGTGAACAATACTTAATGACATTATTAAATAAATATAAATTTTCAGTTTTTAACTGAGACTGTAAGCTTGTAAATATGCCAGCACATGTCTGTGCCTATGTGCTATGCCTAATATAGTTAGCATTCTGTGGGTGAGTTATTCTTTAAGGATAGAAGGAAGACACAGTTGTTAAAGTGTGTTATAGAAAGAAGAAGTTTAAACATCCTTAAACCCATCCTTTAATCCAAGTTAAACCCACACTTAAATGGAAAATGGCAAGTGGTACTTATATAGTTCCTTTCTACTTAATTTTAACACTCCAAACATGTTCACATGTGATTAGGCCCTGATTATTTTTTTGTAACATTAATTGTATTTGTTTCATTATTTCATGTTAAGTCAAATATCCCTTAACTAAAGGTAACTTATTATTTTTATTATTATAATTATATTTTTCATGATTTTTTAAATTATTATTATTATTATTTTTATTTTTTATTTTTTTTTAATTTGCTGTTAAATTTGCTATTAAGCTTTAAATAATTGTCAGGTAAAGATAAGTAAGCTGAACTGTGATGATAAAATGAGGTTTTTATTTAGTTTATTTTTTATGTTTCCCTTCATTGCTACCAGAAGTCTGTCTATAAAAATTCTAATGTAATGTTATTAGAACTTTATTACTAACACGGTATCATGTTGTTATCAGTAGATCATTATAAAATTGTTAATAAACAGGCATAAATTTGTTTTCCCATTATTACCCATGTTTTGTTACCCAATAACATAAATTTCAATGTAACATAACTCAGCTTGTTACCACTGTTGATACGAGATATATACTTGGATATTAGGGGAGAGCGGGCTAAGTTGTCACACTTTTCACACTGACTAACTTTTACTGAGCACCATACATCACAACGTAATAAATGTTTCACCAAATGAAAGAATGAAGTCTCGGGCACATATGATGTATTCATTACATTTTCATATCTTATCTCATTACGGAGTTGTAGACTGTTGAATGGAGAATGTGCACTTGTGACAATTTGCCCCATCGGCAGGTAAGTTGTCACACTAGATTATCTTAAAATAAGAACACAAATACTTAATTGTGATTATTTATTTTAATTGTTAAATTCAAACCAAAACTGGAAATTTGAACAATTATGCCAAGAGAATTTGGAAAAAAAACAATTATTTCAATCCAATACACATTTTAATCAAAACATTAAGTAGAAAGAAAACTTTAGTTTGAACTTTAAACTCAAATGTTCTCCGGCTTGCACATAAATCCATCATAACCGAATGAAATGCTGCAAATAACTTGCTTTACTTAACATGTTTATCCTCTGAACAAAACAGATGCCCTATTTCTGATTAATCAGACTCAACTTCAGAGTCACAATTCTGGCACACATAAATTGCCTGGCCTGAGGTGCAAGCATCGTGGGCCCATTTGTTGCACTTTACGCATTTTACCCAGGTCTCTTTTGGACGACTGTTTGAAAATGGCTCCACACAGACAAGGCAGAAGCACTCTTCATCATCTGACGATGACTCTTGAATTATTTTTCTTCTTTTAGCTGCGTTGTTCTTCATAGGTCCAGATGTTTTCCCCCCCTCGCGTCCCTCTCTTTTGAAACAGCTTTTTGCTAGATTCAGCCTTATTCTTTTCTTTTTCTAGTTGCTGCTTCACTGGCGTGTCGGTTAGAATTGCTGATTTGCGTCGTTTTCTTCCTTTGCTGGATGGTTTTCGGCGGCCAGCTTTTGGATATGGCCGGATGTCCTCTGGAGTTGGTAGTCCACTGTCAGTAATTGCAGTGCTGGGTAAGGGTGAGCTCGTGATAGAGATGGTGCTGGAGCTTGGCAGTTCAGAGTTGGTGCTGGGGCCTAGCAGTGCAGAGTTGGTGCTGGGGCCTGGCAGTGCAGAGGTAGTGCTGGGGCCTGGCAGTGCAGAGGTAGTGCTGGGGCCTGCCAGGGCAGGGTCTGGAATAGGGCGATCTGTGACGTAGGATGGTGCAAACTCGGCTTCCAGAAATACATTTCTGTTGTAAGGTTGAATCCCAGCCACCCTAAAACCAGCCTGAATGTTCAATGGGGTTGCAGCCAGAGGATATGCAATTGCCACAATCCCAGGAATGTCATAAATAGACATTGTCTTCCCAGGGTTGTTCCTCATCCAGGCATCACACGTGCTGTTGATGTGCCTCTTTAGTGGCCCGTAGACAGACCTGTCTAATGGTTGCAGCCGATGTGAGCAGTGGGGTGGGAATGACAGCATGATTATGCCATTTTCTTTGGCATAATAGAGTCCATCAATGGACAGATGAGACTCGTGGTTGTCCAAAAGGAGTAAACAGGGCTTCTCCTTTGAACACTTTGTATGTTCATTGAAATGTTGCAGGAAGTCAACAAAGTGTGTGTCTTTCATCCATCCAGAGGAATTTGCCCCTCCTTTGCTGCCGGGTGGCCCGTTGATCAGGAAATGGTCACGGAAGTGGACACGCGGGAAAATAAAGTATGGAGGTAAACTATTCCCTATGGCTGAGACAGCACAGGCCAGTGTGACAAGGGTTCCCCTTTCAGCAGAGGTCAATGACCCTACTTGTTTGAATCCACGTCTGGCCAACACTTTGTCTGGTTTATGTACAGTGGTGACCCCAGTTTCATCAACATTCCAAATGTCTCCTGGTCCAAACTCATATTTGCATAACACTTTCTCTAAGTTGTCAAAGAAAGCATTGACATTCTCTCTGTTGAAGCTACTTGCCCTGGCAAGGCTAGTTGCTTCTGGCTTTCTCAGTGACAATGTTGTATGCCGCTTTAAAAAGCCTGTAAACCACTCTTTGCTGGCCTTTTCTTTTTCTGCCCACAAAGGCACAAACTTCAGTTCGTGTGCCACAGCAAACTGGTAGGCAAGCTTTCTGACCTCACTTGGTGACAGACCAAAATAAATGTCAGCTGACCTAGTAATATACTCAACAAGCTGCTTTTCCAAATCAGGGGAAAAAAATCTTCCTTGGCGTTGTATAACCAACCATTGTTGTTGGCATGGCTGTCTGACTTTCAATTTCTTCTCTGGTAATCTTTTGACAATACCGAGTTAGAGTACGGTAATTTATGTCAAAATCCTTTGCTGTACTTCTGATTGATTTGTTCTGCATCTTTACCTGCCTGACTGCCTTTAACATAATGTCAGGTGGTGTTCTGCCACGCTCTGTCTTTCGTTGATAATTTCGAACCATCTTACTTTCTTCCTTCCTTCCTTAATTCCTGCCTCTCCTTCCTTTCTTCAAAAACCTTATTACAAATACAAATGAATTACAATATCACAATTTTTTGGAGCATTTATTTGTACTGGGGCAAGTTGTCACATGTGACGACTTGCACGTTATGACACGTTATGAGCACGTTATGAGCTGCTTTTCTGGACGTATGACTGCAAATGACTTTTTCCACTTCTTTGGTGAATCTCACCTCATCTGAACACTCTGTAGCTCAAAACAAGGTCCAACCACGTGAAACACTTGACATTACCACAAGTGAGTGAGTCAGTGAGGGGATGTTGCAGTTAGATGTTGTTAGCTTTGATTGCCATGACTGATTGGATGCTCCTTCATACAGGATATCCACCTGAGCCCTGTGCATCACATTACTTCTACTGAATGTAAGTCAGGGTCATTATCAGCCAGTGAATAATGCGAGCAGGGGATGCTTGTGGGACAAGCCACATGTCTTTGTGGTGCACAGTGGGAAGCCTGGGCTGTAATTAAAGAAAATTAATTTGACTCTTCGTATGGAGCACAGGATCTTTTAATCGGAAAGACAATATGCTTCTAGACTGATTGATGTTGTAGAATAATGTGTGCCAGCGTGTATTTTGTCAGGGTGTGTGACTAATCTATCGTGCAGCTGTGAATGGCCTTCCGAGGACATTCCTCTTCCCCACCTGCCTCAGTTGCCATGTAACACCACAGATGTGCTTTATTTTTTGCCTCAACTCTCTTATCTCTTGACAGCATTTTAGCAAGTGACAGGCTTAATTACCCAAAAATATAACGACATCTAAAAATACGCAAAGCTACACAAATCTGGTAGAGGGTAATGGTCTTAAGTAATGTCCTCTGTAGCAGTGTAAGAAATAATAATCCATCAGTGGAATTTGACACCATGTGGAGTCTGAACTGTGTGTTGCGTGAGAATGATTGATATTAAGATTTCATAAACATGCTTGGAAGATATTGCTTGTCAAAGCATATCATGTTATTGCAACTTGAAACATGGCGAGCTGAAAGATGACTATGATCATGCTTGATTTGCTGCTGAGGAACAGCTAGCATCTTTGATGCAGCAGACAAGTGTGATACGAGCAGTCAAATTATTCAAAAATTGTTTCTCGGAGGGTTAGGGTGAACTTTTGATTGATGCCTGTCCTCATCTTGGAGCAGCAGCATTCCACGGCACCACTTCGGTTAGTGGTTGGGGGAGCTACTGACAGAGTGAGACTGCTGCCTGGCTCAGTGAAGCTGAGCACCAGCTCTTGGATTCCCCCTCCTTCTGTCACCATGCAGAGAGTCTCAGCTCTCTGTCTCGGTGCTTTTCTAGGTCAGGACGATCACAGCACTGCAGCACCACACAACTCACACGGAGGTGAAGTGCATCCTCACAGGCAACAGTAATCACACTCATTTAAGTAAGCATGTTTGTGTACTGCCCACACGCATTCGCAAATGTATAAATGCACAGAAAAAAGGGTAAAATGCCTTTGATGTGCATAGCAATTTGTCCTGTCCACTTCTTTTAAGCCCATGATTGAGTCCTTTAGAAGAGACAGAAACAGCTCAATTCTAACGACCAGCATGAAACATTACAAGGTCAGTAGGGGTGTACTCAAGCAAATGTCTTCTGTTGTTCATACACATGGACCAAAACAGCTGGTTGAGGTGGAATATATATTTTATAACAACTACCATCCTCCTGTCTTTATCCTGGCTGCAGGACTCTAGATTGTATCATGTCATCTCACCAAGAAAAAATTAAGTTGTTGAATTTCATACAGATCATACATGATTCAATTACGTTCAAGATAGAAACATCAAATTTTTGTGTTCAAATTACAAGGAAGACTTTTGTAATGTAACAACCACCCAATTTACTTTTTTCAGTATACCAAAAAAAGTAGAGGTGGCTGCTCAACTTGACTGAGATGGATGCCTTCCTCAAACCACAATCCAAAGTGCAGTGCCGCGAGTTTGAGATTTGTAGTTTCTATAGTTAGACTTAACTTGAAAGCATTTGTGTTAAATACACACGCGATGCTTACATAAATCCAAGAGTTGGCCAATCCCTTTTTTTCAGTGTATTCTTTCAATGACTGCTGTAGGGAACATGAAAATTCATAGGCTACGATCTTGATTGCTTTATCAAAGTCAATAGAGCAGTTTTAGCAATATTTAAGTGACTCATTAATGATTTTTGTTTGTAAGAACTATATTAAGACATTGATTTAGCCCAAAATTGCGGATTAGGGTCACCCAAAGAACAGTCCTTACTTTAAAAAATAAGCATTAAAGCATTAAAAACACTTTTGACAAGCTGTAAATAAAACTGTGATGAGCGCTCCTGTCACACACACAACAACAACACGAGTCATATCTATGTTAGAATAAAGAAAATGGAGAAGAATTAGAAAAAATATATAATTTCAATTTTCACTTCTAGATGGTTTGATTTTATCCTATATCGGAACAATAATGATTTAACAACATGTTTTCTGAACTTCTGTTTGTATGCCTATTATGTGAGAGTCTGATTTTCAGCCAGCATGAAACAGTTGCACAAAATGTTGTAAAAATATTTTAATATGTCACATTAAGAGCTCTGAAAGAATACAAAGGAATACTGCTAAAAAGATTATTTTTATTTTGAAAGCCTGACATATTAATGAATGCACGTAGATTTCAATACCTAACTGGAAGGTTTTATTTTGAAAATAAGTTATATTTCTGTCTTATTTTTGAAAACTAACAAAGCCATCTTGATAACAAACAGTAATTAGAGGCTTTTATTTATTTTAAAAAAAACTGATTTTTAGTATCTCATTCAGTTCCCATCCCAGGGATTTTATTTCAAAAATTACACAAAGCCGTCTGCAACCAAATAACTGTAACTGTATGTGTAACAGATAGCTTTTTTTCATGCCTGGTCTCTCCTGCTAGTCACAGTCAGGGTCTGGGGCTGCTGTCTGCTCTCCATAAGTACGGGTGGGTAAAAAGTTGCAAACAAGAGCAGCTTTAAATTGTGAATGGCACCTGTGCGATACGCCTTCACTGCAGTACAACCTGGGCTGGATTGAGATCATTTACTTGAAAATATATGTGTATGATCACACTCAAAATCACAGATAGTCAGAGACACTGACAGACAGATGGTTAAAAACTTTTAAGGTTGAAATGTTTGTGAGTCCATTTCAGGCAGGGCACCATAATCAGATTCAACCATTTATGTGGGAGAGAGAATGTGGTCTGAACAAACATGACAAGTAAGAGGCAATCATACACGCACGCACACACACACACGCACACACACACACACGCACACACACACACACACACACACACACACACACACACACCTACACACAGCTTTAAATCAACAAATCAGATAATAATATTGAAATGAATTAGCTTGTCACCTGTCAGTTGCTTACTTTTTTGACAGTGAAGCAGCAGGTAAATTTACTGAGGTGATGGCAATCTGTGTAACTGACTATAACCACCTGTCAAAATTTCCCAGACAAAACAGCTTATAAAGTCCAAGCCACAACTCCTATCCACCTGATTTAAAAAATGTGATCGACCCAAGAAATTGCTCTACAGATTTCTGTGTGTGTGTTTGGTTTTTTTGAGTTTCCGGTGTTACAAATATGGTCACTGCAGCAAGATAAACAGAGGTTTTTGGGTTTGTTTGTTTGTTTTTTCAAAAATCCTTGATCAAATTGTAATGGGTCTCTTTGGGGTACTTGCATGATGCTTCTCTCAGTCAAGTATATAGACATCAAAAAGTATTGTTGGCTTTCAAGGAGACATGATGGCTTTTCCTATAATTTAGGTACAAATTGTGGCCTCACCAGGAAGTTAAAGACAATGTTTTAGTCTCTAAAATTAGTGCACTCAAGCTTTTCCTTTCACTTGAAAGGAGAACAATTATTTGGATGTTTTCTTGACAAATTGTTAAATAATTAGAAACCTGTAAAAAATGTGCCTGAATAAAATTATAGCAGTTGTCTCACTGCCAAGCCAGTCGATTTACTGTGAGAGCAGAGTCTGCACAACAAACGGTGTCAGTGGAGATGTGTGAAAAAGGAATAAAAAAGAATAACACAAAATGAGCTGAGCATATACTGGGATTTTTTCCCCTGCAACAGTCCCATAAGTTATCCATTACATTATAATAGGATCATTTATGTAGTTCATTTTATTTGCTTGTCATTTGAATTTTGCGACTTAGTGGCATAGGCAATGTTTGATTCAAGGCTACAGTAATTACTTACACTAATGCTGTTGGTTATATCTGTCTTTAAAATACAAGAAAATAAAAAATGGCAACGATGCAACCAAAATAATTTTTAATTAGCTGAAATATTCAATGATACAAAAGAAAACCAAATCCTGGTTTCAAAGCCCTTGAAAATGTGGAAATATTCAGCATTTCTGCTTGAAAAATGAGTAAAGGTTTGAAATGCTCATCAGTAAAAAGCCAGAAGGATTTGCAAATTGTTGCAGATGTACTTAAGCTCTCTAAGCAATAATACTAATAAAAAAATGTTAATTTGCATTCCTTGATCTGCATGATGTTCCATAAAAAAACTTGTCTTGTTGCGTCGCAGTTGTGCTGGTAATCATATAATCAAAAAATTAGATTCTAGAGACAGCAGAATGATGGGCAGACACAGTAAGATCTACGGATCATTCAGAGGAGTACCTTGCCTCTGAGGGAGGCAGAGAGGTTTGTTTACAGAACAAAGAGGCTGCTATTATCCCAAATTAGTACCAAAGTGGTCAAAGAGCTCCTGCTGATTAACAGTAATGGGTTTGTCAGCCAAATAGCGCCATGCAGAAAAAAAATTAACCATCAGTTCTCAAGACACTAATTGATCGTTCTCTGTAAACAAATTATGTTATAAGCTTCACGTTTCTTTTTATGCATTTTCCAAACCTCTATCCAAAACTGCCTTTCATTCCTGCCACTGAATCTTTCTCACTACAAAATTGGCTTTTGACAAAGCAGCCACATGAATGGAAGAAAGGATAAAGCCTCAGTGATTTGAACCCTCATTTAAAAGTTGCCGTGTCAGTCCTGGCACACTGTAAAAGCAAAATTTTCAACCAGCAAGATGGGGATGCATATCAAATGGAGAAGAGTGCAATATTACCCAGAGATGCAGTCCTCAGATGAGCCAACGCAGTTTGCCATTGAGGGATAAACAGGAGAGAAAGAATGGGAAAAGCTAAACAAACAAGCATAAAAAAAACACACAATAATGAGCATTCCCCTGACTGGTTTGATTGCATAACTTATCAGCTTTTCACCACTGTCTTTTTAGCCCTCTCCCTGGAGTACTCGCTGCGCAAAGTTTATAGAAGTAGAAGTTTGGTTGTTTTGTGGGCTGTTGCCTCAATCCTGGAGGTCTGAGAGAGAAAAATAGAGTTTGCCGATTATCATCTGTCATGTCTGAATGTGTCTTGACAAGAGTAGCAGCAAGGGGTTTATCGGATGACAGAGTGATGAAGCAATATTTGATCACAGCTGAATGGGCGGAAGGTTGGATAAAGAACAGATACAGCATACGACATGCAAGCTAAACGAAGCAGTTATTTTCCAGCAGGAGTATTTCCCACCAGTAAGATTGTTTGATGATTTCATTGTTTAGTGTAGACAGCAGAGGCAAACCGATACTCAGTTTGACTATGAACCCAATCAGTGCGCTATCATCACACTGTATGTTGTGACATTCCAGCTAAATCCATATGCTACAGACCTTTCAGAGGCTCAACGATGCTTAGCCTATTCCCTAACTGCTGGTGCCACTGCTGCACTCGTGTACACAGTGATTTTCCAAGCTATTCATCTGTTCATTTCTATTGCTCCAACTGTCACAGAGGTGGTGCATGAGGTTGATCAGTGTATTTGTGCATGTGTGTGCGTGTGTGTGTGAAGATGTGGGTCTTTGTGTCCCACCATGGAAAGCCACAGAGACCTAACAATAATGTGGCAAAGTTGCTCAACATGGCGTGAAATGACTTTATTGCGTTTTTACATTAAAAGGACTGATAGAATACATTTCTAATAAAAGGACCACGGTGCCCGGGGGAGCAGGCATGGGGTCTGCCAGTCATGCGAGGTGACATGCGAGTGTGTATTTTTGCGCGCAAAAGAAAGTGTGCGTGTAGAAGAAGGAGAGAGAGACAGGGTAATCAAAATGGTACTGAAAGCAAATGAAACGTCAAATTTGTACTGTGGCGTTTTCTCTTTCATGCTTTCTTTCTATGTCTCTCTTTCTCTCTCTCTCTCACACACACTCACACTCTCTCAAAGACACATGACAGCCATGTAATGCTGAAAGAATGGATTACTTGTTAAACACGTGACAAGAGGGCAATTGTGTATATGAACAAGGTGTAATGAGGCCCACTGAGGGGCAGAGAGAGCAGGAAGAAGATATTGGTATGTTATTGAGGGACTAGTTTTTTTGTTTTTTTTTAAGGATTTGCCTTGCTATCAGGGAGAAAAAAATATACAAAGCTAGCAAACATTTATTCAAATTTCTGCTGGGATCTATCAAATTGTGTTTTTTGCCATTGAATGAATTCTTTCCAGATACATGGGCTTTAATGTTGAAGTCCTTGTTTATTCCAGAATTACAGTCATCTAAACCATGAACAGGTTGTTGTAAATCACGGGCTTTCAAAATAGCGGCAGCAACAAATCCTTCTAACGATAATTGCTTACTGTAATGACAGTTTCCACCTCTAAAGTAGTTCCTAGCTGTCTCATTCATAAGTTGAACTTGCTATTGATTTTAACTACATTAAGCTCAGATATCTCTGCCAGCTTTGAACAGCCTGCTCAATACTACAGGAACCATAACCACAATTATGGGCTGAACGAATGGCTCATTTTTTTAAATCTGAAAGTTGTCCTTTTAGAAGTCCAGGAACAAAGGAGAACTCTTCTGTTACTGAGTTATGGCATACAGTTACACCAGTATTGGGCATGGGTGACTGTTCCAACAGTTAACAGTGTGACTTGGTTTTTGGTTCAAATTAAGTTAGTAAAACACTAGCAGAGAATTTGTAGAAGTCATTTATCCAGCACTGCTTATCAAATAACAAGCCCATCACAGAGGTAGAAACTGTTGAGCTAACTGCAGCAGGTTAGTTTCAGAAGAATCATAATAGATGTGAGTATGAGTTCATTTGGGCAGTGAGCGCAAAAGTATAAAGTGATGGTAAAGTGGCAAAGTGGTGACACATCTAAATAACTTGTATTTACATATAATGATTTAAACTGATGGAGCTCTTGGAATCAAACGTTGTTTAGAAATGGCTCCAAGAAACTTTTAAAGGTAAAGAATTATTTATTCTTTTTAGACCTTCACTGTGTGTACCTTGGACTTTCCCATTGTTCTGAGTATTGGTCAGTCCAGTGGGTGCTGTCAAACAAACCCTTTTTATGCTGGCAAAAAGTAGCTGCCAGCTTAAGTCAATCATGATTGCTAAAGAGACTTAATGGACTTTAGCTTTGTCAAGTTAAAAGACATTATTGGTCAAATGTGCCAGCCACTCTTCAGAATGGCTAGCAGCATTGCTGCAACTATGCAGTGCAAGGCGTAGAGGAATTGGGTCAAAAGATGTCACACAGTCGTTCAAGAAGATCTAAATTAACGGTGCATGTACTAGGAGATTCAGACTCTGTTCAGTAAAAGAAACTGTGTTTTTATAGATAAAGATTTACAGAAGTAATTAAGTATAGTATTATACTCTGAAGTTCGAATACTAAACAGCACAGTACTACAGTTTAAATATATATATATATATATATATTTTTTTTTTTTTTTTTTTTACAGTAATAAGAATGAGTTGGTGAATAGGTATGCTGTCGGATAGGTTTAGCAAATGCCTTTTCTCTATGTTGCAGGCCACCAGAACATGCTTCATCTGTTCACTTTGCAACTGGACAAAAGCCAAACTGCTAATATGTGTCATCAACCTCCAAAGACAATGTTGAATATATCTCATTTTTTTCTTTGTCCAACTGCAACAATTTGTGCTTTCACATTTCCCTTGCCTGACATGTGATAATGCTGTCAGCTCTCTCCAGAAACCCTAATGTCAGACAGCCTCTTAATTGCCTGGCGACATGTGTAAATAGCCCATCCTCTGGTAGAGAAGAGCTAATGTGAGCTGAACACCATGGCCAGAGGGACTCTAACACATAATGTGACCTATTGCAACAACACCAGTGTGGTTAGACCTGCCTAATGTGTGACTGTGTGTATGACGGGAAGCGACACGGAAACAGGGAGGCGGAGAGTGAGCAAAAGAAAAGCAGAAAAATAGACTTAGGTTATCATCATCACAAAGCTAATCACTAACATCTGCAGTGTACTGCCACTTGGGAGAAAAGTAGGAGACCATTTAGCAGAGCTTTATGTGTGTGTGGGTGCATGAACACTGCTACCAAAGGGTTATTTTTAGCAAGACTATTGAGGGCCAAGGCAAGTGAAGCAGCAGTAGGTGTCATTTGGTAAATTGCCAAAGGGCCAAACAACCAACAAGTGCCTATCAGTCAAACAAGGCAAGCCTCCATTACAGGACTGTACAATGGAACCCAAAATATATTTTCCTTTCTCAGTCATCTCTTTTACTGTCTATTACTTTCTGCTCTGTCCCTGCTGCCCTATGTCACTGCCTGTGCTGATGAATACTGAAGAGAAACAGCCAAGCAAAAGTAAATCTGGACTATTTTTGTAGTTTTGAATCATTTTTAATACAAAAGGTTTTTTGGTTTTTTTTTTTAGAATTTATGTAACAGACAAAAGAATTTTGTACTCATAAATATGACTCATGTCATTCGCAGGCAATTGCATCATCAAACAAATTCATGTGTTCTCATAAACGTCCAGTTAATCCATTAAAAATATATAGAGCACCAGTTTGTGGAAGCCACCATGTTGCTCTGCCATCATGAATACTGTGGCCAAGATGGACATTGCATTCCACCCAACTGCCATTTATGTATATGTTAGGAGACTGGACACAAACAGATGATCTAACAAAGTACAAAAGAAATACAAGACCTCAAAAAGAAAGGAGTAGTCACAAAACAAAAACAAAAAAAAGAGGTGGGGGGAAAAGCACAGGTGAAAATCTTAATGCATGCGCAATCATCCATGTAAGGAAACTCCAGAAAGTTGGTTCTGTTCATGTGGACGTTGTGTTTTCAGCAGTGCTGGGCAAGTTACTTTGAAAAAGTAATTAATTATAGTTACTAGTTACTTCTTCAAAAAAGTAACTGAGTTAGTAACTGAGTTACAAGATTCTAAAAGTAATTAATTACTTGAAAAGTAACTATTGCGTTACTTAAAAAAAAAATGTTTTCATTTTGACATATTGTATTAACACAATTAGGGATGGGTATTGATAAGATTTTCACGATTCCG
Source organism: Simochromis diagramma (assembly GCF_900408965.1). NCBI lineage: Eukaryota > Metazoa > Chordata > Actinopteri > Cichliformes > Cichlidae > Simochromis > Simochromis diagramma. The sequence goes on along the minus strand of NW_024387523.1, from coordinate 17,121,008 downwards.
ATTCCATTTTCGATTCTGTTTAACGATTCGATTCTTTATCGATTCTCTTATAGATTCTTTTTTAAAAAGGAGAACACTAAGTTCGATTAGCTTAGAACTTTGTTTTATATCTTCTCTTTGAACAAGATAGAAATTTAGGAGTAGCATGGCCTTACAAACCCAACAGTGAGATCTTAAGAGATCCAGCTTACGGCTCTTCCATGGGGTGTCACAGGGTCCCAGGGAAAAAAAATTGTAAATGTAAAATAATAAAATAAATATTCTCCTGTAGCAATAACAAAGTATAACATAAATTATTCAGTAGCAATTACACAAGAATATCCAGTAATGTCCCTGCCTACAATTAAACACATTCACTTCTGCTGTGGCAAATGGGTGCAAGCCTTTTACCACAAACTTAGTCACTGCTCGGTGACATTCGTCTATCCAGGCCTGAAAGGAGATGCGACCGGTAGACTGCAACGAGAACTGCCAGCATCTGAGCCAGACTCTGTCTGTCTCTCTCATCATGGTCACCTAAACGCACAGTAATGGCAGGTTTTGTAATAAGGCAGATCGCGCTAACATAATATGCACTGTTAGTTGATTATTTACCTGCCGCATTAACGGGAGAGGACATGCAAACGTTACCGCTGCTGCTGGGTTGAGATTCACGAGTCCGGAGTGGAATTAAAAACACGACATTCATTTAAGGTCATCGCGTATTTTGTGAGCAAATGCTTTTGCATATTCGTAGTGTTTCCTCCCTTAAATGAAATATCCACTTTGCAAGTATTGCAAGTTGCCCTGTTGTCATCCGTTCTCCTAAAGTATAATCAAACTTTTGAGCATTTGAGCCGCCATGTTTCCTGCCAGGTAAATGACGCTCCGCAACGTGGTGACGTCATTCGGGGCGACTGGAATCGATAAGGGAATGCAAAAATGGCAAACAATTCCAAGGAATTGAAACAGTGGGAACCGGTTCTCAACAAGAACCGGTTTTCGATACCCATCCCTAAACACAATTGATCTAAAATCAGACAAAAAAAAACATAAAATCCGAGTAGAAACCATTAGACAAACACAACCACAGACATGTTTAATGAATCATATTTCATAACTTTTAATGCAAATATAAATTGTCAATTTTAAAATCATATGCACAAGTTTTGCAAACAACAAAGTTATTTGCAGCCATTTACCTTTTACCCTTTTTTAAATAACCATTTCAAACTATTTACAGAACAATCAGCTGTTCTGCTTTCAATAAGATCCCACACAAATTATTTGTGCCACTCCAAAAATTTCTGTCCACTATAAAGGAGAACATCACAGTCTGATACCTGCAGGTCTGACAGCAGCAGGTGTATCACTCCTGTTTTTTACCTGGAGACAACAGTCGCCTCATTGTTCTGACACACAACACAAAACTATCCACAACACTACACACTAACTACACAAGACAACACATCAACTACACTTCAAACACGCTAAACGTCACAAATCTCTCACATCTCTAAACTCGCTCTCTGTCTTTTTTGCTGTCTTTCTTTCTCTCTCTCTCTCTCGCCGTCACTCCTAAAACTTCCCCCTTTTCCTAAACAACCAAACGTCATGTCGCCAAATCATTTTTTGATTGTTCGACATGTTACATTTTTCCACCAACACAAAAGGGCTGTTTTTTTGTTTTGTTTTTTTGTATTTTTTGGTCATAAGCAGAGAGTGCTTGCTAGCGCTGTCCTTAGACAGCAAACGTGACGAAACTATTCAGGAAGAAACACGCGTATATATTGTTTATCATGGTTTTACGTGGCCTATCAATACAATTTAAAAATTGGTATAAATCACCTTGTTGCTTTGTCATCTTAAAGTGGTCGTGTGATAGGCTTACCAGGACTACTTTGTCATTCCTCAGTCAAACAGCAGCACTCATGCCATTGTTTTTCCCGCTTAGCTCCAGGTGTTGTGCCAAAAAGTGATCGTTTGCCAGAAAGAGTGGGCGCAGGTGCTTAAAGCTGCAGCGCCCAGAGTACTTACGAAGACAGCTACTTCCGTGCAACTGATATAAGGTGCGGTAAGCTGAACACAGCTTCAGCTGTCTGTTTGTTGAAAAATAGTAACGCGACTGCACCACATTTTCTTGTTACTAACGGTAACAGCGTTGTAACGATAGGAATAGTAATTAGTTAGATTACTCGTTACTGAAAAAAAGTAACGCCGTTACTTGTAATGCTGTTATTCCCATCACTGGTTTTCAGTGGGCGACCAAAGAAGTCGCTTGATGAAACACTTTTTCTCACTGAAAATGCAACATTCAGATGAGCAGAATTGACTTCTGTCATAAAGGAGAGTTAAAGGAACAAAAGCAAGAACTAAAACTTGCTGAGAGTAAAATTAAAAACAACAGCATATACTGATTAATCCTCCTTTCTGTATAATAATTATCATTATTTATAAAATAAACATCTTGTTGTTTACTGTTTGATCTGAAACCAGTTATTGAGTCCTTAACATCCTCTGGAAGTTGTTTAACTGAGGTCACAGAAAAAGAGAACCAAGGGCTGTTTTCCCGTAGATAGGCCTCAGTCTGCTCTGTTGGTCATTAAAAAGTTCAAAGGACTTCTGTACTGGCTTCACGTTTCGGACCTGGTAGCTAGGTCTATCTTTATATTGTATTTGGGAATACTGAAGTCAGGAGAAGCTAGGAATGCAACAAATCTAACAAATATAATAAAAACACAAAAAAATACAACAAAAAACCCCAAACAAAACCTTGAACCATGACAGTGCATTGCTGTGGGTTGCTTTTATTTAAGAAATAGTTAATGACTTATTTTGTATTCTGTATATATTCTGGAATATTCCCTAAATGCATTTTCTTTGTATTATTTTGTAATAAAGTAAATTGTATCATCAGCATATTGTATTAGATAGTCTTGATAGATACAGGAACCCCTGTTGCTATACATCTTACTACTGTATAAAGATAGGAAAGAAAATTCAGGTACATGAGGTCAAGATATGTCAGTTTTCAACCTAGATTCAGAATAAGGGAAGACTTTTATATGGAAAAGGTCTCAGCTGTCAAATAAGGCACATATCCATACTACTGAAATATTATTCATAATATATTATGAATATTAGTGTTGCAAATGTAAAAACAAAGAGTTAAAGTAGCTTTTGTTAGATTGTTATATTGCTGATGGAATGGATGCTTGCCAGCAGTGCTGCTTGTATAGTATGTGTTTTTGCTGTGGTTAAGCTTGAAGTGAGGCTGCTGAGCAGGCCCTCTTTGCCAGTTGTGCTTTGAGCAGCCGTTAGACAGTTGTCAGGGCACAGAGTGTGAAATTATCTCTCACTGTGGTGATTGTCCACTTGCTCTGTCCCATGCTCCACTGCAGCATCTAATTAGCATTTTACTGATGCCCTGTGCCACCACACAGATACTGTAGCAGCAATGAGAGTTTTACAGAGGGACGATTGTATCTTTGCAATACACAACACACACACATGCTTGCAACTACCAATAGCAACACACATATTTAAAAAGGCCATAAAGCCATACTTTTGTTTTTTTTTTTCCAACATGCTAACAAAACACAGCTGCTGTTTGATGTTGTAGGTACGCTACAGTAAATGATGGTGACTTCTATCACCAAAGCTGAGCTGACTCAAGTACTTCAGTTTTTGCACTGATGATCAAGTGTCACTAATGTAAAATGAAGTTCTCATAGTAAAGAAATAATAAAACATTTTCATATATCACACTACTGTCTTCTCCCTTGTCCGATAAGACTAAAGTTTAAGCATTTATGAAAAGTTTTCTGTCCAGGGAAAAGCTTACTAAACATTTACTATTTTTTTTTTTTTTACAAGTGACAAGAAAATGGGTACTTCCCTTATAATCAAAGAGGCATATGACATTCTAATACATCATGCATGAGATGATTTTGCTTGAAGCACTTGCACAAAATTTTTCTGGCAAGCTGGTATTTAACTTTGTAATTAATTAGAATATTTTTTCTGGCATGGATGTAATCTTTGACATTTTGAAAAATTAATCATATTGTTATTCGTGATTCACCAAACAAAAAAGTAACCAGAATTATAAATGACTAAGTGAAATGTGAAACTAGGTACTAAACACATTATTTTATAATACCTTTAGTATGCCTAGTTTATTAAAAACATATGGAGAAGAATGGGAGCAAACAAAACAGAACATTAGATTTTTAAGAGAAAATCTTACCTATGTAAATTTATTGGAGGTTATAACAGAGATTTTAAGCAGTAACCAAAAATGGAACACTTCACTGAAACACTGGACATTGCTGCATGGTTATTAGTGTGATAAACGAATAATAGTTCCAGGTAAGAGCAGCACAGTGGTGCAGTTGTTAGCACACAGCAAGAAAGTTCTGGGTTCAAAACAACCAGCCAGCTTGGGCCCTTTTTGTGGCGTTTTCATGGTTTGTGGTCTGATGCTACCAGACAGGAATGCTTTTTTATTTTTTTTGCCAGCATGTTTTTTTTTTTATATCCGTGTAGCCTGCCAAATAAAGGACTGAAACTTTGTTTCAGATGTATGCCAACTTTTTGAAACACGGTTGTGTTATATGTAATTAGTTTCCAGTTGCGATTGAAATGAATGGTAACTTAATTTTGTATTCACATCCTCACTGCCCCAGCCAGCTGTGAATGTTTGTATTCTGTTAAAAAGAAAACAGAGCCACTGCCCAGAGAGAACCCATGCAAGCACAGCATGGATTCTCTCTGGGAACTCTAGCTTCCTCCAGCAAAGACATGCACGAGAGGTTTATCAGTGGTCGTAAATTGGTGTATCTTGTCTGTCACCCTGTGACAGCTAGGACAGGCTCCAGCACCCCTGTAACCCTGAACTGAACAACTGGTTAGAAAAATAAATGGATGGGTAATTACTGTAAAAATTACAGCCTTCTCATTTGGAGACTTTAAAATATGTACAAATGATTTTGTGAAATTATTACTGGGAACTTATTCTTGTTTATGATATGATTGTGTAAACTATTTCAGTGTTTCTTTTATTCTTGTAATTTTCATATGTTTGTCTAGTCTGTAAATGAGGTATGAAGTCTCATTGGCAGTGTTGGGGAGTAACGGAATACATGTACCGCCGTTACGTATTTAAAATACAAAATACGAGTAACTGTATTCCGTTACAGTTACCATTTAAAAAGGTGGTATTCAGAATACAGTTACTTTGTTGAAAATAATGGATTACACGGCGGTACTTTCCTGTTTCATTTTGTCGCGGGTCAGGACTGTTTGGGTTTTGTTTGACAGCTACGTTCTGTTGTTCCAGGCGGCAGCGGTACGGTTGCCATGGTTACAGGGCGACGCTCTCTCTCTCTCTCTGCGACTGTGTGTTTCCTGGGTGAGAGAGCGCCTTTTCGTTGTTGTTGTTGTTGTGCTAAGCTAACAGGCAGAATGCTACAAGCATAGCTCTAAAGAATGTAGCATCATGGGGCAGTGTAGTCCGTGTTGCAGGGAGAATGGACTGTCATACACGTTATGGGTCTGTGAGCGCGAGGAGGGAGAAAAAGGGGAGTGGAAAGGTACGAGTTGTCATCGAGGAAAAACGGGAGCTGGAAGCATGTAAATATAATAATAACCACTTCAGCCAAGAAGAGAGCCTGACGAGCCCAGCTGTAAGTAAGCTATTAAGACTCGACTGTACACCGTGTTCGTGTTTTCCTCCGAAACAATAAGTTCCGTTGGAGCAGTCTTTCAACGCCTCTCTCTGTCTCTCGCAAGAAAAGTTGACCCACACAACAAAGTAAAGCTATTTTTCGGCTACGAGCCGACAGGGACCCCGCCTTATTAGTCAGAGGTCCCTTTACTACAGTTCGGAGTCGCGGACCTTCAGTAATAGTGATAAATCACACAGCAATAGTACATTCACGTTGTTGTAAAAAGCATGATAATATATTAAGTAATCCAAAGTATTCAGAATATGTTACTGTCATTGAGTAACGTAACGGAATACGTTACAGCAACTACATTTTGGGCATGTATTCTGTATTCTGTAATGGAATACATTTTAAAAGTAACCTTCCCAACACTGCTCTCATTGGGACTACTTGTATAAATAAAGGTTCAAAAACTCTGTGCTGTAATGTTAAGTAACTACAACAGGCAGCTACATATTAATACTTTTAGGCTAAAATTACAGACATTGTCTAGCAAAATGTAGGTGCTAATAAATGACAGTTTTATCTTAAGCAGGTTTTTTATATTTTACATTTGGTTACAATCTGTTTAGATATTTCCAGGACAGAGAGGAAAAAAGGAAAAAATCGTGGATTTGTGTTCTTGTGAACAGAATTGAAGCAGCCACATTTGGCTGGGCAGTGGTGAGGTGAATACAAAATTAAGCTACAATTAGGTTTAATTTCAACTGGAAACTAAGTATATACATTCACAAGTTTCCGTTTTGTTTCTGAAAGTTGGCATACAGCTGAAAAAAAGTTTCAGTCCTTTATATAGCCCTTTTTCAGGCTATATTGATATTAGAATGCATCTCACAAAATTCTAAACATCTGTCTGGTGGCATCAGACCACAAAGAGTTGCATAGTACCAGCAGAGCTACACATAGTCACACAGCGTAAACAATAGCAAGACAGAAAGATGACAAGAAATGGAAATAGAAACAGCAAAGAGGTACATGGGACGGACAGCGAAGGACGGGCAGAAACAGGGAGATGAATGTATATAGATTTAATGGAAGTGGAAATGAAGTTCAAGAACAGTGCATGCAGTGAGAAGTGAAATGGAAAAGGAATAGCAGAGCAAAGCTGTTGCAGAAAAAAGAGATGAGGAGAGGATGGTGCTGGATTAAAACAGTGAAAGGTGGGAAGAAAAGAGGGCGAGATAACAACATGCCAAGTAAAAGAAGACAAGACCACCTAAAGAAAGAATGGAATGGAAATTTTGATCACAGAAGAAGACGTTTGCACATAGTGGTCTTCTCCGTTGGGAAATGTCTTTAAAATGAATTTCTGACATAATGTCCTCTTTTGACAATAATATATCCATAACAAATCAAATTGCTAGCCTTAATGATTTTCAAAAGGTCATATTATCATGTTTTGTTATGAAATTAGTTGCTATCCTCTTGTATCTAAAGTGTGGATGTGTATGTGAATGTGATCACATGCATATGAGGTCTGTGAACATGCAGGATGTCGTGTTGTGTTGTGTTGTGTCAGGTAAAACTGAATGTCATAACTGACTAAAGAAAGCAGCGTGTGTTAATAATTCCAACCTTTATAGCTTTATCTACATTGAATTGCAGTACTCGTTTGTGTAGAATGAATAATGATACTGTGACACAATGATTTTACATTAAAAGTAGTCAACATATTTTCACAGTGAGCAGAATGAGAAAAACATTTTTGTGTTTTGTCAAGAGTTTTTACAGTCTGTCAATAAAGTCATGGTGTGGGTTTTGGGTTGTTCATTTCCTCTAGCTTTGTGTCCTATCACATGCTCTTCAAAGTCCATTTCAGCAGACCTGACAAGCAGTAGTGATGCATTAACACTGAATTTTGCTCACTCAGAAACCATTAGACAAACACAAGACAGAGTGATAGAGACACCAAGAAGCCTGGAGGACCAAAAAAAATTATGAATTCAGCCAACCGAGAACAACAGTAATATACTTTTTTTTGGCCTTTGGGATCAAAGTATTTTTATGATTTTGTCTTCAACAAGATGTGTTGCTTAAGACAAGAGAAAATTGTGGACACTTGATAGCAGCGGCAAAGAGCTCAGTGGTTTAAAGCATCCTCCATTCCGCTCTCTGCCGCTTCCCATTTTGCTAGCCCACAACTTGCAAAAGGGTTGTTTGTGTTGCTAATGGCAACATCCTATTAAACATTGGTGATGAAGAGACAGGTCAGGTAGGATCACAGCGACCGCACTTCTACTGGCCATTAATCTGGTCGGAAGCAAAGACCATAATGTGCAGAAAGCTAGTTCAAGAAATGAAAGCAGAACTTTCACAAACAAACAGCATTTGTCAGAGGAATACAGTTAATTAGGGGGCAGCCTTGCAACATTGTGCAAATCCCACAGGCTTCTATGCCTCATCCACAGATATTGGCCTTTGGTTACCATTTCTTTCTTGGCGAGAATAAGTGGTGGGGGGGCTTGGTTGTTGTGCACAGTAAGCTTGATTGCCTCAAAGTGATTTGGATAGTGCTGTTAATATCATTTCACGATGTGAAACTCTGTTGAGTTCTACAATTTATTGTTTTCTTTTTTTGCTCATCTTCTTCTTTTCCCCCACACTGAAAGGCACACGTAGCGGGATATAATGTAACCCAATTTTTGGAGATAGATGTCATGCAATTATTTTGAAATATGCCAATATATGTTTGCTGCACAAGTCACATTCTCCAAATGTAGCCAAAACAAAGAACTTTGGCACTTAGTGCCATGGAAGTGCTTTGGACAACAAGCGAAGAGACTGAATATAGATGATTTATTTGCCTCTGTTAGTCATTTCTTACGCCTGGATTTGTGCTGCTGCGAATAACAGTGGAACCATTCTCATTCAAATATGTCAAATACTGCTGTTCTTGGAATAGGCACACCAGCTGTCCTTCTGTGACCTTGTTTATGGACATAATAACACATAATAACATAATTACAACTCCCAACACTCAACATTTTAAATATTCTTGTTGAGTGTCAATTTTGAGTGTGTTGGGCTAATATGAATAGGGACTGTTAAACCAGGTCATAGCCTTTTCCTTTAAACTAAGAAATTAGTCATGTCTAAACCGAATCAGCAAGAGGTGAAAATGAAACTAGCTGACAACGGGCAAAACACAGATCTCCCAAATGAGACACATACTGTACACTTATGACTGGCAAACTTACCCTGCATTCATGTTCTGCCCTCCTGGTCAGATTTCCTGAGTCAGCTAATCATTCCAGTGACTTTGTTAACTTCGTGTTTTCAGCAAATAATTACCTTTCTTGAATTGGTATTATAATTACTGCTGATAAAAAATCTTTTCTAACTAAGACTTCAGTCACAAAGGCGTAGAGATTGGTTGGTTACACCTTGGCAACCCCCAGTTGCCAGGAAGAAAATTGCAACGGTCGGTTGCTGGCTGTTGCCAGGTGAAATCTGTCATAAAGTGTTTGCTGCACCAAAAACCTCCTTGTGATTGCTTTGGTCATCTGCTGTTGACACGGAAGCCACTGACTTGTCTGCAAACACTAACCATTACCCCATAAAACTTGAGAAACTGCAACGCAAACAGAGTAACAGAGAAAATTAGCCTTCAAAATAAAAGTTGCCCCTGAGCTGAAGTCAAATTTACTTTAAAGGCTAATGCTCTCCATTTCTGGTTCGTGTGACACTTTTCACAGTTCACCAATATCGCGCCTTGATGTTTATTATTGAGTGACTTGTATATATTAGTGCTATTTCTTGAATTTGTAAATCTGTAACATATTGTATTATTTAAATAGTTTAGTCTGTTACTGTCACTGTATTGGAGCAACTGCAACCCACATAATTTCCTTAGGGATTAGTTGCTGATTCTGATTCTGAGACTGCCAGCAATCTCCAGAAACCACTCTCCAACTGGTCGCAGAATGGACATTTTTCCTGACCATTTCTGAGCCTGTGTGACATTGGAATAAATATTTTTCACCCATATCTGTTGGTCACCAGATGATCACCCACAAGGTCTCAAAGCTTGTGTGACTGAGGCCTAATCTAGTAATGGAAATCCTTGCTTTAAAATGTTTAAAAAAATGTATTTGCAATGTGTTAATCTACTCAAACTTCTCTTACAGTTGACCAAATATTAACCTTCATCTGACTAACTCAACCCAACTCAGCTTAAAAAAGTTGTATTTTCTGATTTTCTGTTCTGAATTTGTTTTCACCACATGAATGCTGAGTTAATCCTCAGTTTCCTAATGTGGACTTTATTGCTTTTTAAAACAGGGCTTTTATCTGATGGCATCCAATATTGTTGCATCTGCCAAAGGACACCTTGTAACTATCTCTGCAATGCTAGCTTCATCCAACAACATGGCAGTAATTAATGCCCTGGAATAGAAATGATAAAAAGAGAACTCAAACAGAAAACACTTTGGGTATTAAGATGAGGAAAAACTGGAATGTGCAACGTCTTTATCTCAGTGTGCATGATGCATTGTTTTTGAAGGGCATCTGCCCTTCTGCTAACATGACTGATGTAAACACGGTGATGTCTAAAACTAGCAATATAAAACATGCTTATATGCACTTGTCAAGCATTGTGATTGGCTCTGCATGGGCTCTTGGCACGGTGTGTATAGAAGGCTCAGGTCCATACTTTACAGCGTGACTCCAGAGATAGCTTGCATTCAACAAGCTTAATCCAAACGATGAATTGCTCTTTGATTTATGCATGTGTCAGACATAGGGCTCTTGGCACCACCGTACATGAACAAAGGTGGAAATTATGTGAGATGTAATTCATGAGGACAGAATGGACAGCCGTAAAGGGATCCTAGTGATGACTACTCAGTGGGGAGTAAGTAAAGGGACATGAGGTAACATATCTCCTTCTGTTGCTGCACTTTATCTCAAAGACATACAGTACACAAGGCTGTCCGTATTTCCTGCGCAGAGAAAAAGGGAGGCTTTGGAGAGTGTTGTCAGCAAATGTAGCGACTCATGTGAAAAACTTTTTTGTTTAAGCATCCATTATGCAAATCTCCTTTAACTGCCTATTAATCGAGACATAAGGGTATGGATCGGAAGAAAGTATAGTACGCTGAGCATCAGCAACTTTGCCCTGCAAGGAATACACTTTGTTATGTTGAGGTTTTTTGGAGATCTCTTTTTGTCAGCATTCTTTTATTTTATTCTGTCTCATGAGCTTTATCTTAGTCTTTTGAACAAACAATATTGCATCCACTTTCCTTCTCTTTCCCACAAATTCTTACATTTTACATATATGTGTCATAGTGCAGCTCTGCAGCTTTTCTCTTCTTCTGTGGTCTTTGACCCCAGTGAGGCCAGCTGGCAGCCTCTCAGCACCACTGGATCCCCTGATATTCAGTCCCAGGAAGCTACACAGGAGTAAAGGAATGTATGCATCTGAATATGTATTCATAAATGTTAAAACACTGGTGCTTTTTGCATTTAACATACTTAGATCAGTGAGACTCTCTCAGTGAGTCTGTATATATTTATATTTAAATGTATTTTTTGCTCACATCTGCAACATCATCAATGATTCATATGGCTTTAAAAATGGATCTGAAATAATGCGTTTTCCAGTTTAATCTTGGGATTGCATGCCCACTTTCTCACTTGTGTAGCCCATCTACAAACATTTGCATCATAATACACCCAAACATGGAGAAAGCCGGAGAAGAAACTACCAATATTTACCCAGTCTCACTCATCTCTGCAAACATATAAACAAAGAGGAAAAAAAAGAGAAAGAAATGCAAATTAAACTCCACAAGAAACAATAAAAAACAAACAAACATATTTTAAGACAAGAATTGGCCGAGGGAGGAATTGGAAATGATCTTGGATTGCTATTCCACCCCCTCCTCGGAAAGGGGTCTCGCAGTGACGGATGAACTCATACATCACACACACCACAGTGCTGACAGCTGCCACTTTCACAGCTCAACTCCAACATCTCAGCTTCATTCACGTGGCTGCATGTATGAACACATTCCAAGCAAGAGTACTCCTCTACTGACACCGAATCATAACCACACATGCACTTGCACATGTGCCCAAACTAGCAAAATGTCTCATTTATCTGGCTTGGAATATTTATGGATGTACTGAATGAGCACGCAAGCATGCACTGTGCCTTCACACACAGTCAGAGGAATTCCTTTGGGTTAAATCAGAATCGGATATTGGGGGAAAAAAATCTTTATTAATCTCTACAGGGAAACTGTAGTTCAACATTTGTTCAACATTGGGAAGTTGTAATATTATATCGGAATATAGTCAAAAAGCACTGACAAGAAAACAATGGGGTTTTGTACTAAGAGTGTATGATGTTTTGTATCTGAGTTGCCAGAAAAAAGAAAGAGAGAAAAGATTAAAAAAACAGCAAAGGTAAGTATAACAGGCTTTGCAGAAAAAAGTACTTTCCATTTTCTCAGCCTAGTGGGTCTGCAGGTGGGTAATAGTGTGCGGGGGGCTATAAAGGACCCTGTGGCACTGGCTGATGGTAGCTATGTTCAGTGTGACAACACCAGATTGACCCCATTCAGGTACCCCCATTACTCATACCACCTCTGCTGTGTTTTTTTTTTTTTTTTTTGTCTGTCTGTATGGATGTAAGAAGCCCACTTTCTTTCCCCACGGCCATATATCAACTGGGGGAAGTGATCGGGGTGATGGGAGACAGTGTTGAAGCACGTGTTTAGCAGAATGCTGAACTCTTCTGGTTGTACCTGCATCAATTTCAGAAAACATATTTAGGCTTTCTTGTACTGATTTATGCATCTGACCAAAGAGTCTGAAATAAAGAACTGCTGTGTGTTTATCTTCACTGAAAAGTGGCTGCACAATAATATCTCTGATACAGCCTTCCAGCTACAGGGGCTAACACCAATCTGCACAGTTACAATAGAGGCACTGCAACACTAGGTAAGCACCACACTCACAGACTTTGTGGGGTTTTTTTTATTAACAAAGATTGCTGTGTTGATGTGCCAACATGAGTTAATCTTTGCTCAGCACAGTTTGACTCTTTAAATGATAGATTCTGCCCATTTTGTATACTAAGGAAACTACTGTGGTGCATGTCCCTCTGTGCTACTGTTAATGATGGCCCATCTTGATTGCTGTTTCACTGTGTCTGTGGATTTCAACCATGTCAGCCTGAAAACAGTAACTCCAAAGTTTTACCAACATGTGAACTTGCCACAAGGGTTGAAAACACGCTTGACCTATTTTACACCGATAATGGTGACTCACACAAAGCCATCCCTCTCCCACAGCTGGGTTAGTCAGTGCACCTTTGTGTCCTTCTTCTCTTAGCATACAGACCACTGCTCAAACGCTCCAAGCCAGTACAAAGTAGGATCAGGGTTGGGCTGAAAAGATTTACCACAGGCCTACAAGACTGCTTTGAGAGATCAGACTGGAATGTTTTCAGGGAAGAAGCCACCTATGACCAGCACATCTGCATGGGGGACTACACAGACTCAGTGACTGGGTTCATAGTGCATCAGGGACATAACTGCAGTAAAGGCTGTAACCACAAATGCCAACCAGAAGCCTTGCTGACATCTACACTACATGGCCTGTGTCTTCCAGTTGGGAGATGAAGGGCTTCTTAGATCAGGTCATCAGGAAAACAAAACACCAATATGCATAGAAAGGGCACAACAACTTCTGTGACACTAAGGAACTCTATCCAGACTCGACTCATGCAAAGCTGCAGTACAGACAGCAGGGAGAGTATTCAGTCTGTGCAGACCAGCTAGCAAATTGCCTCCCTGACAACATCTCCCTGGGCCAGGCTATGGTCTCCATGAATTTCAGAAATCTAACCATCAAGCCTGGTTCCAAAGAAGTCAATGGTGAACTGGATTAACGCCCTGCAGCACTGACTTCCATAATGAGTATGAAATGCACTGAGCGACTGGTCAGACATAGTTTCTCCTCCGTCATCACCGTACTAGACCCCCTAAAGTTTGCATATGGCCCCAACCACTTCATTGACAGCACCAACTTCTACACCCCGCACTCTGCATTCACACATACCGCAGAATGCTATTCATCGATTTCATTTCAGCCTTTAATACAATCACCCCCCAGCAGCTGGTAAGGAAACTCTCTGCTGGGCTGGATTCCAGATTTCTTGACAGATAAACCACAGTTTTGTGCATTGGCACCAGAACATTAGACATCTATACTATAATAACCTTAAAACACATAGCCAAAAACACATACCTATGCTATATAGCTGAAGTCTAAGTACCCTCACAGGTGCTTAGACTGTGAGGGGTAAGTCTTGTGTTACCGTTACTTATTGTCAACCAACGGTGCGTGACTAGGTTAGATGTAATGCAGGACTATAACACATTATTTTACTACTTTCATCAATCACAGTGCAGTTTCTAATATAACAACTACTTTTTCTATTTATGGTCTTTAATTACTTTCATGAAGAGTAGATGGTGTCTTTTTGTGTGTAAAGGAGAGAAAAGAATGTGCCAAGAGCAAACAGTACTTAGTTATCTACCATGTGCTCAACAGTCTATAAGGAAATCACAGCAGTAAAGAATCCCAGACCAAGCATGATGAACAAGCACCAAAGCTCCATTTTCAACAGATAACAAATGCAGGAATGAATGTTATGTATGGTCATTTGCCTGTACTCATTCCTACAGTAGAATCACTGCCAACCATTTTTCTGGGAAATGCTCTAGAGGCTGTTTTTCACTGACCTTGCTCTCAGCTTAAACAGGCTACTAAACAATAGCTGACATTTGGTATTTTAATATATCAGATAATGGACATATAGCAGTAGCCAGCAACTACACAGAATAACATAAAAGCAATGCAACACTTACAACAGTTTAGAAAATGATTTGTTTATGGGGAGTGATGTATTACTTTTTGTAAAAACTGAAAAGGCTAATGCATATTAAATTATTTTACTGAGTAACACAGCCTATGGATAAGTTCAGCACAATACCTACAACTAATAAATAAAAGTAAAATTATGCAAAGTAAAAAAAAAAGAAAAGGATATTTCTTGAGGTTAGTTTGGGATTTTGAGACTGTTGAGCTAAAGACAAATAAAAATCTGCTTAGAATCCAAATGAAGAAAACAGAAACAATATAAATAGAACAAAGTGTGTTTTTACTGCTCCTCCAGCCATCGCACAGACTTCTTAATTGTTCTTTCTTCTCTGTCTCTCTCTGTTTCAGTGTTCCCCACCTACCCTTCTACACATCTCAGAGCAGTCTTTTTGGTTTCACAAGTCCCTATATCACTCTGATCATAAGAAACTATACAGTTCATCTTCAGACCTAATCAGACTGAGGCACAGAGATGCATTAGACGTTTCATGCAGGTGTATGAATCACATCCTGGATGCACTTGTTGACATGTACATGGAAGATATGTTATAGCCGTGGCAGCAGCACGGCTGTAGGAATGATGATGTTGGACTGTCTGAATATTTTTTTTCATTGCTTTGATCTGAAACAACAGATGGAGGGGCAATGACATTTCTGTTGTAGAATGACACTGCCTCTGGTGTTATATACTGTGTCCTAGCAGGATGTCATATCTCAGGACCTTTAATTGACAATTTGAAGATTTCCCCCTGACAATGAAATGCAATCACTTTGGCGATCCCTAAACTCTGTAAATTTTAATTTGAACAATACTCACACCAAAGTGCCTCCTTTGTTGTTTGTTGTCTTTCAAGCCTCTTCTTTTTGTCATCTCTTTCCCCTCGACCCGGTTGTGCCAGATGGCTACCCCTCCCTGGTTCTGCTGGAGGTCTCTTTTGTTAAATGGGAGATCTTTTATGCTAATATTTTTTCTTTTTTTAATTAAATTTAAAATGAAGTAAACTTCTATTCTCGGAATTTACTCTTTCATGGGGAGCGCTCATGTATTAGTCCAGAATGAAAACAACCTGAGGTAGCTATAGCAAAACAAATGCTCACTGGGTTAAAAAAGTATATTTACTGGCAATTACGGCATTTGTTTGAAGTGGATGAGACATGGAGCTCCATTTTGGGATTTTTTAAAACAGATTTAATTGCTGTAAAATGGCTTTCTATATATATTGATGAAGCCACTTTATGTTAGTAATTCTCATATCAAACAAGCTTCCGCAGAGTTTTTCTACAAGCCTCCATGAAGCGGTATGCTTTGAGCACCATACCCAGTTTGAATATTCGTGGTCTTTTTGAATTTTTTAAATACATGTAGGTTTTGGTTATGATTTAATTATCCTCCTAACATCTGTTGTTATTATCTGGAAATCAGTGTCATTAAGGGCGAGCGCCCTGTCCAAAATCCTTGTACAACCAATCGGCATACATTATCAGAATGATATCATTTCATCAGAAAGTGTAAGAAAAATAAAAAGGACAGCCAATTTTATTCCTTCACTTCTAATATCATCACGATGTTTTGGTTATGTTGGGTTTTTTAGAGTTTTCTGTGAGTTTTTAATTTTGTAATTATATTAAGGATTTTATGGTTGTGCTTATTTGCTAGTTTGTGTTTAGTCTTTAGTTCTTGCTATGTTTGTTATCTGGTTTTCCTTAGTGTCTAGAGTACAATATATTACATTTCTTGTATTTTAGTTGACTGTAGCCTTGCTTATGTCTTCTTCGTTCTTCTTGTCAAGAGTTCATCTCTGTTGGAGATCTCCTCTACATCTTTCTGATTCTATTTAAAGCCTCAGTTTTCATCTGTTCTTTGTTGACGCATACTGTGTCCTTATTGCTCTGCTAGTGTGTGCTCTTTGTGAGGTTATATTATTTTGCTACCACCTGGATCACTTGCATTGCCTCAATAAAGGTTTATTTGCTCCTGAAGTTGTTGGTCTCTGAAGCTCCCATTTGAGTCTGCAACCTGCAAACCTTTACAGATATATCCTAACATATAATCTTCAGCTTATCCTATTCAGGGTCACAGAGGTGCTTTAACCTATCACAGCTGTCACAAGGTGAATAGCAGGGTACATCCTGGATAGGTCACCAGACAACCATTCACATTCAGATTAAACCCTAAAGCTACTTTTGAATCATAAATGAATCCAACATGCATACATCCAACAGGTGAATTCAAGCCCAGGAGCTTCTTGCTGGGATGCAACAGTGGCAAACATTACACCACTTTACTGTAAAACTAAAATAAAAGCTACACATTTTTGTTGAAAAGCGCAGCAGAAAGATTTTAGCCATTTGGGCCATGGGATTAACAAGAAATGAGCATGCTCATCATAGATTATACATCAGTGCACTGAGGTGTTAACATTTTCATTCAGAGCTTATTAGTACCATAACATAAATTTTTACCTCACTGCTTGCTGCATGTTGCTTTATTTTGAACTGCAATCTCACAAAGCTGATGGAATGACTAAAGACTTTTATTATTTTCAAACTACTATTTGGTGTTGGAGTAAAAGGGCTCAGTGTTGTCCCACTCTAGAGAGAAAAAAAAAGAATATTCAAAGCAGAACATGTATATTATTAGTTAGGTTTGAATGCGATTATTCTCCTCGCAAGTTGTCTGTACAGCCTTTTAATGAAACAGCAAGTAAACGTGTACTTGTTTGTGTTATTTTGATGTCAAGAATGTGAAAAAGCCTTGAAGTGAAAGGAGCTGAATGTGAGCAGCAGTCTTGCGTTGTTAGAGCTGGATTTCAGAACAACTTGTCAGCTACAGTAAGTGACAGGGGAACAAGCAAAAGCTGTTATTGTTGTGGCTGTCAGACAGAAATTCGGGACAGCAAACCCATCCCTCTTTCAGACATTTATCTATTCCTTCAGCTGCTTGACTGAAACCCAAATAAACACCATTAGTATGACGGCTCTCAGTGCAGCACATAAAGAATTAATTAGCAGCCATTGCAAGTTAAAAAAAATAAAAAAATCTATAGTCGCCCTCCTACACTGCCTTGGTTGAGATGTCTAGTCACTGTCTTTCCAAGTTACCAGATTTGTGCTGTGGGAATCGTCCTTAATCTGAACTCTACACTGGCAAGTGGCTCACTTAAAAGTAAGTAATAAATATCTCAGGTGTGAGTGCGTGTGTGTGTGCGTGTGTGTGTGTGTGAAATTGCTGTCAGAACGGACTTACAACAAACTAAATAATGACATCTCAACCCCACAGCAGAAGACATGATGACTAGTAAAAATGCTGTGATTTTTAGGATTTCAAAAGCTTGCCTTTTGGCACATGTTGTTTGGGAAACATTTCTTTTTGTTTTGTTTTTCTCTATTACATGTTTGTTTGTTTTTCCTGCCATTTTTTTAACAAGCTGTGCATTGCTCACTTTATCTTGGAGAGAGTTAGAGGAGGTTTTACTGCTCTCTTTTTCCAGAAAATGTTGAGCTATTCCTGAGAATGCGTTTTAATCGTTTTACCAGTGCCTGCTACGATTTTGAAAGACCGCATTAACCTTGATACTTTCAGTGTCTTGCTTTCATCTAATGATGAATCAGATTTGCTCAGCAGAGCCAGTTAGCATAAAAATACTCGTGGGTTATTCAACTCAATACAAACACTGCACAAAAAGCTTCAAAATCACGTCTAATGTTTTCTAAGCCTGTTTCAGCACTCCCCCCCCCCCCCCCTTTTTTTTTTTTTTTTTCTGATCTCACATCAACCCCCTATCCCCTGTTTGGTTCCTGGTCCCTCCTGTATCACCCTATTTAAAAGACATACCTGGAATACCCCTGGCAGTAAATACAAATAAGATAAACAATCTTTATATTGCTCTCTATAATCTGAAGCCCCAGGAAGTTCGGGGTATGTCAAAAGTTTGTCAAAAGAAGGTGGCTTAATACTTTTTCATAATTACTGTGCTTCTCACATTCTGATGATCTGCCATTCAGACAGACTGGAATCAATAGGTGACGAGGTCACTCTTCCTGCCACCCAAATGAATTTCATTTTCTGCCTCATATACATAAAACCTCTTCTTTTTTGCATTCAGACCCCAACTGATTTTCAGCCACAAACATTAAGCCGCCATTAGCATACAGTGAACCAATATTGCTGCAGTTTTAAATATCACGTTAGCCACTCCGTGTCACTAAAAGCAAAGCCTCTACTGCTGATCAAAACTTTATTTCAAGTTTTTAGATGAACGACCAGTTTTCTGTAAGACAACCACTGACACGAGCTTCTTTCAAAACACATTGAATTAAAATCTTCATTGCCTTGTAGCTTTAAAGCAGGCAGTTTAAAGAGAACAAAGGGTTCTGAGCTGCAAGGATGGAATAACAATCTTTTTGTCCGAGGATTAAAGCCATTTATATTCAAAACCATTTAAATTAATGTTTTGCTGTTGTTATTCTTGTTGTTTTTTTGGTTTTTTTGTCTACTTTTGAACACTGATTGCCTAAGCTTGGCATCGCTGCCTTCACCAAACCTAAATTGCATGACATGTGTTTTGAAATATAGCACTTAATATCAACAGTGCAGGCAAGGGCATCTGCCACGTGTTCCTGCTATGAAGTAACCTTGTAGCAACCTTGAGTGTAACAGTATTTGTGTTGAGGGCAACAGTTAATTGCACTGTATCCATGGGGATACAGGACTGTTTCTATGTTCACAAGGCTCACATGTGCCTTACCGACCTCAGTGAAAGCTTTAGTACCATTACTAACTGGATTTCCACCATCTTAGCCCTATCAAAACTAAGCTCCATGTGCCAGGCACCAACAGTTTCACTGAGAAGGTTCGTTACACATTGACTTGTTGGCCTCAACATCATATCTGTCATGGTTCCAACGGTCTTCTCAGATCCTAAACCACCTTCTCTCCCCTGTTTGCCATCTTTCTGTTTTACATGTGGGTTAACTGTGCTTGCTTCTTCCCAGATATGGAAAGGTATAAGCAGACTAGTTTCCACTACTTGGCACTTAGCTGCAGGATATAACCTTAGGCCTCCTTTCCAGTGTCAGATTGTTGAGTAGCAGTGAGATTAAAGCCTTTTTAGAAATTAAAGCTTGTTTTCTTGTTGCTGAGTAATGTTACATAGTTATTTGTCCTCATCTGTCGCAGATTTTGTCTTAGTGTGCCAGCCCGGCTTTCCTGTGGCCAAACCCGCTCAACCCACTCCCACACATGAATAAAAACCTGTGAAAGCTGAGGATGCTTGATTTGCACACAAAGCTGTGGAGAAACAATAAATTCCTACCTCACTTATCCTCACTTATGAGAGACTATAAGAACTTACCTGCGGCTGGATCAGTAAAATCTGCAACCAGTGAAAACTGTGAACTTACCTGCCAAACTACCTTGTGATTTATGAGCTCAGCCCTGTGGAGAAAGACTTGAAATCCTTTGCTTGATCTCTGAAAAATCTGTGAATAACTATAAACACTCACACATGGTTAATCTAAAATGATTCATTAACATATTTAAAAGTTTTCCTGCAAATTAGTACTTATAAACTTGCAATATCATCAAACATGAATCTTGATATTACGTTTTTTTTCCAGCAACTGAATTTTGATTCATTCCTGTTTTGTTTGGGTTTTTTTTTTCAACTAACAGAAAGAAAAAAAAGAGAAATCAAACCTATACTATCAGCCAATAACATGAGGTTTTCCTAGCTAGTTATATTATATACTGCAACTTTTCACTTGCGTCACTCATCCCTCCCCAGCCCTGCATTTGGTTCAAAACACAGTTACTAGCATAAAATTGTTTGCAAGCCCTATTCCTGCCTCCCTTCATGGGTTTCCAGTGACATTTAGAATTTGTTTTAGGAATTTATTAATCACACACAAAGCCCCTGCGTGGCCTCGCCTCTGCTTATATAACAGAACTGCTGAGACCTTATTCCAGCAGCTGGCCTCTGCCCATCTGACGAGAATGTTTTAAGTCTTCCCCACTCTAGTTTTAACCATGTAGCTCCTAAGCTTTGAAATGGCCTTCCTCAGTCCATGCAGGTTAAAGCATTGGTTTGTTTTGAAATGATATATGTATGTAGTGTATGTTTTATGCCTAATTCTTTTAAAAGTGTGGATTTTATCCATTTCCCCTAATTTTTCATCCAATATATTGCCGCAGAGTTGCAGGATGCATACTATTACTATTAATCATGATGATTATTATACTATTACTATTATATTATTACTGTAAATGATGCCGCTGCTCATGATTGCATTATATTATAATATATTAAGCTCTCTTGTGATACAATTGTCAAGAATGTCTGTTCCTGCTAAATTCCTACTATAACATATCATTTTCAAAAAAGTAAACTTGCCCTTTACTAATGAAATGGAAGCTTCTACTACTCCAGTCTCCATGAACTTTGCCTTTACTCCCATTTATTCTTACAGGGAAGGTTTTTCAGATTTTGACTGAATTTTCTGAAAAAGCTGTAAAAGAAAAATGATTTGGCTCCAGGGTGGAAATATTTGTATACCCATGTAATGAGGGATAAAATGACGCAAACCAGTCTCTCCGCTTGACCGGACTACATAAGTGGTCCCCAATACGTACCCAGGATCCCTCAGGCAAGATCCTGTCCTTTTGATTTCAGTCTTTTCAACTGCAACAACAGAGAGACAACAAGAGCCAATTAATTAATTAAAACTGACACACCTTCTTACCTAAGTGCTTTATTTTTTTTCCACCGAATTTTATTTATTATTATTACTATTATTATTATTTTTCACTTTAGGCTATCTCTAAATTGGTTAAGAAAAAGATGGAGTTAGGTTGAGCCTTGGTGGAAAAGAAAGTGTTCAAATGTTAAAAAGGGTGAATTTTATTGGTTCCTTCATGAATAATTTCCAACAGTGTTTACTGCATGTGATAAATTGGCTATTACTTTAGTAGGTAGACTGAAAATATCTCAGTAAAGAGTCCAGACTATACAAATCTGAATATATATTTGCAAAGGAAAAACATACAGTTCTATATACAGCCAAATCTGTTTTCTTCGATTGTTTGTAGACCTAAATACTACTGAGTTGCAAACACACATAGACACACACATACACATACAGTCGTCTGTCCTGGTAACATCCCATATCTGTATTTCTGATTAATACTAGCCTCTGGTCATCTATCAACATATGGCTGTCATTACCCCAATCGAATCCACACTCTGAAATACATTTAGGGGGAAAAAAGAAAATCAGACTTTTTTTTTCCTCATCGTCCCATCTGGTGACATGGATAATTAATCACCTAAGCTATGTGCCTCCGATCGTCATTATTTAGCCTGGGAGAAGAGGCTGACGCTCACTGTGTGTGTGTGTGTGTGTGTGTGTGGTTTGTTGCAGGGGGAGCAAGAGCTCGGTCTGGCTCACTGTTTCAGCTTGCTCATGGCAGCTTGTTTGCTGGGTTCCAAACACAAACATGATCAGATTAACAAACAGTATTGTTCAGGCAATCAGCCCCCCTGTGCTACACTCTAACAGTTCAACTAATGAGGGTTATGAAGAACAAAGTTGCTCTTTTTTTGTGTATTTTTCCTTCGGTTACTAAAAATGGGGGCTGCCTGGATTTTACAACCAGTAATGTAGGATATAACAAAACAAGGGTACAAAAATCTACAGAGTGGGCAAGATTTCAGCTATGCAGAGATTCTTGTTGCCAAGAAGTGTGGGATTTACTTATGCTGGAGCCTTGCCAGTACAGACTTTGCCCTCACAAAAAGTACTGCATGAATTTTCGGGGGAGTCACGGAGCTGGTTACTTTCAGCCCTGCATGAAGGTAATGGAAAATGTTCACATTGATTGTGCCTCCGCTTTGTTCATTGTTTCCTCTACACTTTATGTCAAATTTAAAGCTGCCAAAATGAGCTCTGCACCAAAGCTCTACCTCAAGGTGCTAACTATGTCTCACAAAGGCAACAAAGTGATAAAACAAAAAGAAATCTTTCTTTAGTTTTTTTGGTTGTTTGTTTGTTTTCAAAAGAGTTCCATGCGATTAAACACACAATGAATTCAGGGGAAATTCAGAGCAGATAATTTGAAAGTGGACCTATTGTGTTATGCCTCTGTTTGATATAACTCAGAGCAGATAGCGTTAATATGGCTGATTTGAGAGACCCAACCAATCAGAATAAAGTCGATTGACTGGAAAAATGAGTTAAAATATCTTGTTTCAGACCGAAGAATGAGTTCAAGAATAAAAGAGTGTGTATTTGACTGTACCAAAAGGCAAAAATAAGAATGGGGCATTGGGTTAATGTTTAAACAAACACAATGTAAAATACGAGCCCTTCGGAACCACTGTATTTTAGAATCCTGTGTAAGAATGGTGTCCTGCACAGCCATCCTGTAGCTGTGAATCAATTACTTGCTGCTTACAAGTGGAAAAGTTTTCAAATAAAACACAAGCAATGCCTCGAGGCACTGAGGTCTTCACGCTTTATTATGTGGCTTATTTGTAGAGAAAGGTGTACCCACAAATAATTTGTTAGTGTGGAACAAAGAAGAAATGACAAACAAAAGAAACAAATTCCTTCCAGCTTTTTTACCAGAAGAGTAACACATAATAAATACATTATGATCTAGGTCCTTTGTCATTGTAGCCTTGTTGACCAGTACATGTGAACTTGAATCTTGGCAAACAGGATAAATATTTGTAAATATGGGCCTTCCATGGGAATTTCAGAATCAGACATACCATACTGTATGTGGCATTCCTGAGAGCATTCCTGCCTTCTTGCAGTATCTGTACACATACAGCTACAGAGGTGAGTAGTTATTTTTATTATACTATAATATTTTATTATACTATATTACCTCATCGTACTAGGAATAACAGTGGTACGATGAGGAGGGGAGGGGTAGTAAATGTGTGTAACTGGTGCCCTTCTAGTGAAATGCTGTGAGGTCACAACAAAGGAGGCACACAGAAACTACACAAAGCGTCACATTCACCTTCAGCTCTAATGAAGAAATTCACTTGTAACACACACATACACACACACACACACACGTGTTGAAGTAAGCAATTTTTTTTTTAACTTATACCCAGCACAATTCCAAAATGTAAGCAAAGAAAAACAGTGGACATGATAGAATAGATCCGCTGTCCACCATAAATCGGGCGATCGTGGCCTAAGAGTTGGGAGTTTGCCTTGTAATCGGAAGGTTGCCGGTTCGAGTCTCGGTCGTTGTGTCCTTGGGCAAGACACTTCACCCGTTGCCTGCTGGTGGTGGTCAGAGGGCCCGGTGGCACCAGTGTCCGGCAGCCTCGTCTCTGTCAGTGCGCCCCAGGGTGGCTGTGGCTACAATGTAGCTTGCCGTGAATGTGTGTGTGAATGTGTGTGTGAATGGGTGGATGACTGGATATGTAAAGCGCTTTGGGGTCCTTAGGGACTAGTAAAGCGCTATATAAATACAGGCCATTTACCATAAAAAAAAAAATCCTACAATATACAAATTTCTTAATTTGATTTAACTTCAACTTTAATATGAATCACTTTAAATAACAAAAAAGCTGTAGACATCCTTTTAATGGTGATGAGATATTGTCGTCGTCCCACAGGGAGGGTGGATGGTGTGGACACCCAAGTTTTTGAATGTGAGAACTTCAGAATGAGGCGATGCGGGATTTTGAAATTCACACCTCGACCTCAAGGTCACTGAAATATACTTGTGTAGCGCTCTACTCTAACTGAGCACTCAGAGACCTTTTTACTCATTCACATACATGTCGACATTCATAAGCACTTCTTTTAAGTGCTTTTCTAACATTCACTCCCACATTCACACGGATCAGGGGCAGCTCAGGGTTCAGTATCTCCTCCAAGGATACTTTGACATGCAGTAGCTGGGGAATCTATCCACCAACCTTCTGATCAGTACATGACCCACTCTACTTCCTGAGCCAGGAAGTAGTAGGAAATAAAACAAAAACAGCAGTGAAAACAAAACCAGAGATAAGAAAAATCATAATTCAGTCATTATCAATAGACACAAATTAAATCAAATTTAGTACAAATATTGCAGAACTTGGGACTCTTTGTATTTATGGTGACAAATTAAATCATTAGACTGCAACTTACCCATATGAATCGCAAAAGTAAGTTCATGCAACAATTTTCTTAAAGCATTGGGAATTTCTGTCTTCCAGTTGTTGCATCCAGATTTTTCCTACTGTCACATGTCAAAATCTGCTCCTTGAAACTGCCTCTTTTATATACCAACACGTTGACAACAGAGGCAGAAAACAAAGATCTAACAATGAAACTTTGTGTTAATATGTAATTAATATTCATAGCTATAGGGGCTGGTGTGATCTGTACTTCTAATAAGCTAAATGTTACACTCTAATCGCTAACTAAATGTCATCTAGGACTTGGGCTACTGTAACATAATTCTATGCTGATGGTGTATTGGTGCTTCAGGTGTAAACAGATTAACTTTGTTTATATTTTTTTCAAGACCTTTCCCAATTGGCCCTCTTCAATGTTTCCCAAGAATTACCAGTGTTAAAATTACAGCTCTTTTGATTTCAGGGCTAATTTAATTGGCCTCTTTAAAATATCAACTGGCTGCAACAAATGGTCCAAAACTGTCACAGAGCCCCTGCAGAATTAACCAGCCAACACTCCCCTTTTGCTCATTTTAGCCTGGGTGGAGGCATTACAGCCACAATTTTCAATTTTGATCATGAGCGCACTGGCCAGTGTTCTTGCATGACACATTAACCAGCCTTTACAGATCAACAGTCGAACAAATGAAATGGAAAATACACCATTCTTGGAAGTACAAAAAAATCGTGACACACAAGAATGGAAAGGACTGGGATGTATTCACAGAACCCTTCAAACACCATCCTCCACTGGCTTGCACTGATTTCACTGTAATGAAATCATAACATGCTCTGTAATCTGAACTTTATTGCACTATGTCAGGGTGAAAGAATGAGTGTGAGACGAAGCAGCAGACGGGGTACATTTGTACAGTTTATTGCCAATCTGATCTTCCAGGGTACAGTTTGGGATCTGTTAACCACTGTTTTGATGACAGACAATGAATATGAAAGGAGACGATGACCAAATGGATCAAGAATGGTATATTTTACCTATCCATCATATGTGCTTGATGGGTGAATTGTTTCAGCCTTTTTGTACAGTCAAATAAAAAAAACACAGCATTTCAGTTGTAAGGTTTTATGTGTCAGAACCAGTGATGGGCTCGTTACTCAAATTCATTAATGTTGTTAAGGGTAATGCAGTATGTTACTTAATTGCTCGTCTAAGAAAGTGATTCTTTTTACTCTGTAAATTGACCTGAAAGATAATTATCACTTTGTCTTGTATTTAACACACCAACACAAATCCCTATCCAAATGAGGATACACATAGGAATTTTTTTTCAGTGTTTATGTATAGATAGAAAGCATACAACACAAAGATCAAAGATGAAAACCAACCTAAAGAGACTATAAAGCAATGGCCACAGTGATTCTACTGTAGAAACATGAATAAGTAAACATGAAGGCTGCAAGTCTGACTGCTAATAAATAACTTTGTTACCTGTTGATGTTCAGGGTCTGGCTGCTGGGCTGGGGTCAGCACACACTCAGCTTTATCATCACTCTGGGTTCTTGGCTAGCTTTGTGTTAGCATGCTGCCTTTGCACATCCTTGCAGTTGTGTTAGCAGTATAATGGGGTTGTTTCTGTCCTGGATGCAGTTTGCACTTTGCCATCACGTTTTTGTTCTTTTGTGCAATAAAAATAAAATCTATGTGTCATGGCCCTGGGTCATTTGACCCAGCGTTTGAGTTTTCTTGTGTTTTTGTCATTTTGTATTATGATTTATGTTTACGTCCATTTGGTTAGTCTGGAGTTTATTCTATAGTGCCAAGGTTGTTCTGTTTAACTTTTGATTATTAGATTACCTCTCGTGTCTTCACCCTCTGTCTCTTTCTGTGTGTCTGTGTTTATATTTGTCATGAGTTCCTGTGTCCTGCTTTCCTCCTTGTGTTTCATTCTGTTCCCCCCTGCATGTCACGTTTATCCATGTTTCCCTTGTCCAGGGGTCAGCAACCTTTAAGACCCAAAGAGCCATTTTGACCCGGTTTCCACGCAAAAGAAAACACTGGGAGCCGCAAATACTTTTTGACATCTAAAATGAACATAACACTGTATATATTGTTTTTTACTTTTATGCTTTGTGTGAACAACTAAGGTGTGGTCTTATGAAATCCATGAAGTGCTACAGAGAAAATTACATTTTATTTATGTAATTAACACATTTTGAACTCTTAAAGAAATATAACAAAAGTAAAGACACCCAGCTGAATTAAAATGATCCATGTAGCAAACAAAAACTGTTGTGAGCCGCCACCCTTATATCGCCTTTGGGCTTTTGGAGCCTTGACCTGACTTTTAAAAAATAACTGGGAAAAAAAGCACTATGCTGCTAAAAAAAAAAAAAAGAAAAATAGATATTTAGAAAATTCTGCCTAAATATGTATTTTACCTGGTTAATGTGTGTGGCGGGGCGTGGTCTGCAGCACCGCTGCAGGGGAGGCGAACGTACCTGAGCGGCACCCGCAATCACGCGTCGCCGCCTTAAAGTCTGTGCCATCTGTGCTGTTGTGTTGGTATGTGTCGGGCTGTGAGCTGAAAAGCTACAGCCGGCTGTATGCGTACAGCAACCGTGTGTGAAAAGTGGCCTATGAAGAAACATCGTCATGGAAAAATCGTCGGGTCTGCCGTGGTATCTTTACAATGGGACTTCTGCTCCTGAACCTCTGCGCACAGCGTCTGCAAATCGGGGCTGTACGAAGTCACTTTCATCTTTACGCAGGACTGTAAGCTGTCATCTGTGAGGCGTGAGCGAAGTTTGATTTTAACATAGTTCACGGTGGAGAATAGCTGCTGACATAATGTGGATCCGAAGATCCATAATTGGCCTACCTGGGGTTGAAAGTCTGGATAAATGCACGGCCTTTCGGCGGGTACACCAGCTTCCGCGAGTGTGACACTTATTTTGAGTGATGAAAAAATAATAGAATATAATTTTATTTTTATATTTCAATATCACAATAATCTTCCAATTTAGAACTACAAGTTAAAAAAGAACTAACATAAATAAAATACGCTTCAGCTAAATACTTCTAATTTATTTTCCCAAACCACGCTGAGCCGCACTATAAGGACTAAAGAGCCGCATGCGGCTCCGGAGCCGCAGGTTGCCGACCTCTGCCCTAGTCAGTCATATGTAAGTGTCTGTCTGCGCCTCCTTTTGTGTGTTCCCACTACTTCCTGTGTTACTTTGGTAGTCTCCTGTCTGTGTGCACCATGTTTCGCTTTGCTTCTCTTACTTTGAAGGTACCTCGTCTCACATGTTATGTTTAGCTTTGCATCCTCTGTCTGGTTATGCGTAATTTGCCTCAGTTGTGTTCCCCATGCGTTTCCTGTTCCCTCGTCCCTCGTTTTGTATTTTTTATTTGTTCAGCAAATAAAGCTGTGTTTTAAGTTTAAGTCCCGTCTCTGTTAGTGATGGCTCACTAAAAAGAGCCGGCTCTTTCGGCTCTGAATCTTCAGGTTGTTTTGTTGCTTTAATTAATTTATTATTAACAATAATATAAAATTATGCACAAAAGGAATTACTAATGTAAAAAAAAGTGGTTTTATTTATATATGTTTATATATAAATATATGCAGTGGCCACTAGAGACAAAAAGCACGTACAAACTCCAAAACACATTGCTAGCGTTAACTGAACTTCCAAAACAGAGCTACCTAGATCACTTAAATTACACAATTGAAAGCATGTGTGTATATTCAAATAATTTAAAAAAAAACTGTTCATTTACCTGTTACTACCACACACCAAATCCGGTCATTGGTACTTGCTGGCTTGTGTAGCCACTAGGTAACAAAAGCTCAACACTGCGCCCAGCATCCTGGAGCACTTCTGTTGTCTTTTATACGTGCTATGGAGTTTGTACGTGCTTCAGGGTTCGTACGTATTTTTAAGTTTGTATGTGCTTTGTCTCTAGGGGCCACTGTAAATATACTTTTGTTTATTCACTCCACATAAAATGTAATAAATAAATCATATAATACAAAAACCAACTATTCACATTTCAACTTTTAACTATTTAAATTTTCAGCTTTTTCCTTTTAAACAAATTTAAAGTGAAACAACACAAAACACTGCAAACCACAACACAATTAAATATAAATTATAATATGAAAACAAAAAGAACATGCATATTCTCTGTCATATGGACCTGCATGAATAAACTTTCTGAATCCTTTATCTGAAAATAGTTGTGGATGATTACTATACCTTTCTAATGTGACACTGTTGTCCCTGGCTGTCTTTCTCTCTCTCTCCCTCCCGCTTTGTTCCTGTGCTACTGCACTACCGCCCCTCCCCCCTCTTCCCAGCGCAAGCACAAGGCTCGCGTGCAGAGTGAAGCAGAAAAAAAGTGCGAGAGAGAGAGAGAGAAAGAAAAAAATCCCCCACGGCTCGCAATAAGGAGCCGACTCGCGTCGTTCACGTCAAAGACCCGGCTCTAAGAGCCGTTTCGTTCGCGACCAACACATCACTAGTCCCTGTGAGTCTACATGTGGGTCCTCTCCTACCTGCACACAGCCGAATCGTGACATGATGTCCATATCTCCCCTGTAAACACCCACACAGGAACAGAAACCAGCTGACTGTAGTTTGAGTGCATAGCAAGGAAAAAGCTTGTTTGGTGTGTTTTCTATCCACCAGGCATGCAGATAACTGAAGAATCTTTGTAAGGTCAATGATATAATATGATTACCCAAAGTTGATTGGGACAGACAAAAAACATCTGGGTCTCATCAGGCCTTAAAATCACTGAAATAACAGCTCCTGACACTGCTCCTGCATTTTAATTTAATTTTTATTAATTAAATAATAACATGGTGTAATATATCACACTATGTTACAATATGTTCTATGACCCTGATGAGGATCAGGTGGATTTCTTTTATAATCTACTGATACATAACACCATAAAATTGAAAAATGTACTTTTTACCGTGGCTATTTATACTGTATTTCCCAGGTTTAAAATGATGCAGGCAAGCTGTGTGTTGATGGTGGTTCAAACCATCAGTGACTGATTAAGCAGACTATTAAGCAGAGCCCGTTATTTTAAACCTGTTAACCTACCAAATTGCTTTCTGTGCCCTAAAATTATAGAAAAAGGCCAGTTGGAGCTGAGTCAGCTCTTCACAGTCATTATAAAATTACAAAACATTTCACATGAGATTCTATTTTAGAGGATAGCGTGACCATGTTTCAAGACAGAATTAGAATGCATGGTTTATTTTGGCATGAAGATAACTTTAACAGGAATGCGATTATCTTTCTCAGATACTATCAGTGAGCCACTGTTTTGGCTTAAAAAATGAACTTTGTTAATTCACCTCTTCCTTCTAGTTTTACTTGCTTTGAGCATCATTAAGATTGAGTTCATATTAATTCTTAGCACAAGTGTTTGGTTTGCTTTGTTATTTGTCACACTTGCCTAATTTTGTCTCCCATCTGTGTAAGTGGTTTGGATGATTTTTCATGTGGTGTCAAAAAAACTATTTGGAGGGTTTAAGCTATCAGCTACTCTCTAATGTGATTCCATGCTCGCATACAAATACACAGATACACAACATACCTATGTGGGCTAGGTATCCAAAATAGTTGTAAAGCACATCCATGTGCCAAAAAAAAAAGAAGAAGTGAAAGAGTAGGCTGGTTGACTCAGCAATGCTGGCAACATCTATTCTGACCACATGATTCTATAAATGATAGGATAGATGTGTTTTGATGACTACATGAATGTAAAAATGTTGGTTCAGAGGTACTCTGATGGCGTGCAGATTTCACCAGGCTCTGTCAAACTAATTGATCTTTGCAAGTTAAAATATGTCTAATCCCCATGGCAACCTGCGTGCAGATTAGTAGCCAAATTAGTGACATTCCTGCAGAGATGACATTTAGGTGAACTAGGTGATCTGTCGCTTATGTCAGTCTCATATGGCTAATTACTAAACCCAGGACTTGGGTGACCCCTTTAGTTTTCCCTCCATCACTTCATTTGGTTCTGAATGCTGTTTGTGTTTTGTGCTAAATACCAAATATTCAGTGTTTAAAGGGAGACAGGTAAGGTATCATTTGATCAAATGATAATCCTAAGTGAGCCTAGTTGGTGTTGTTTTTTGAACATCTGCGTGTTTATTTATTTTAATTTATTCTTCACTTTACATGGGATTAGAGTTTAATGTATTGTTTGTAAATGCAGCCACAAAATTTGATGCAATAATTTCGACGCAGTGCCATCTGGACTATAATGAACGTTCAAATAGCCTTTCGGCCTTGTTGTCTGTTCTGTCTCTCCCAGAGATTTGCTCTCCTTTTTTTTAAATGACACTGTAAATGATGAAATCTACAAGTTCAGTGGTCCTCACTATCTTCATACTGTAATTATGGGCATTTTTTTTCTATGTGTTGCTGGCATCATATTTAAATAGAGCACATCTTATTAAGTTGCTTTTGTACTGTCTCTAACAGTTTCCATATGGTTTAAATGATTTACAAGTAATTTAGAAACAGACGTGTAGATGCTTGTTTCTCTGACCTCCAGTCATAGTGGGAATTCTTTTTCAACTTTAACTGTCTTGCTAATCAAAAGACAAAAAATATAAAATAAAATTGGGTAGTAGAGATATTTATTTTTATTACTGCAAACGTGAAACTTTAAACATTTGGTGACATCCAAATCTAACCTTAATATGGAGTAACCATGCAATGCTGAGAGATACCACTTGAAGCTAGTTGTAGCTCATTTAACAAAATTGCATTAGCATGTGGGTGTCTGCACGTGTGTGTGATTTGTACATCTGTATCATGCATAGGGATGGGTATCGAAAACCGGTTCTTGTTGAGGTTCCCACTGTTTCAATTCCTTGGAATTGTTTGCCATTTTTGCAAATGATTCCCTTATCGATTCCAGTCGCCCCGAATGACGTCACCATGTTGCGGAACGTCATTTACCTGGCAGAAAACATGGCGCCTAAGCGGCTCAAACGCTAAAAAGTTTGGTTATACTTTACGAGAACGGATGACAACAGGGCAACTTGCAATACTTGCAAAGTAGATATTTCATTTAAGGGAGGAAACACTACGAATATGCAAAAGCATTTGCTCACAAAACACGCGATGACCTTAAATGAATGTCGTGTTTTTAATTCCGCTCCGGACTCGTGAATCTCAACCCAGCAGCAGCGGTAACATTCGCACGTGCTCTCCCGTTAATGCGGCAGGTAAATAATCAACTAACAGTGCATATTATGTTAGCGTGATCTGCCTTATTACAAAACCTGCCATTACTGTGCATTTAGGTGACCATGATGAGAGAGACAGACAGAGTCTGGCTGGTGCTCAGATGCTGGCAGTTCTCGCTGCAGTCTACCGGTCGCATCTCCTTTCAGGCCAGGATAGACGAATGTCACCGAGCAGTGACTAAGTTTGTGGTAAAAGGCTTGCACCCATTTGCCACAGCAGATGCCCCCGATTTTCGGTAAGTGAATGTGTTTAATTGTAGGCAGGGACATTACTGGATATTCTTGTGTAATTGCTACAGAATAATTTATGTTATACTTTGTTATTGCTGCAGAAGAATATTTATTTTATTATTTTACATTTACAATTTTTTTCCCCGGGGACCCTGTGACACCCCATTGAAGAGCCGTAGGCTGTGGATCTCTTAAGATCTCACTGTTGGGTTTGTAAGGCCATGCTACTCCTAAATTTCTATCTTGTTCAAAGAGAAGATATAAAACAAAGTTCTAAGCTAATCGACCTTAGTGTTCTCCTTTTTTAAAAAAAGAATCGATAAGAGAATCGATAAAGAATCGACTCGTTAAACAGAATCGAAAATGGAATCGGAATAATGAAAATCTTATCAATACCCATCCCTAATCATGCTTGTTCTTCTTTAGTCATCTTGATGAATATGCTGTTGCCAATTACTCATAATAAAGAAGCACTACCTTTTCCGCCTACACAGCACCTCTCCCCCTTTCTTTCAATTTCTGTCTGCGTTCTCTGCCTTTTCCTGCAGTTGGGTATTGTTGCCAAGGACGCGCTTGCA
Organism: Simochromis diagramma; assembly: GCF_900408965.1. Lineage (NCBI taxonomy): Eukaryota > Metazoa > Chordata > Actinopteri > Cichliformes > Cichlidae > Simochromis > Simochromis diagramma. The sequence continues at coordinate 17,088,162 of NW_024387523.1, read as the reverse complement.
ATTGCATGAAGGGTATCACTGAGGCTGGTTATTGACAATTTTTGAAAATGACGACTCCACACTAAAAGTCAGCTCTATGTGCTTGCATGTGCACAAAGGTTGCAGTTCAGATCATCACGGGACAACATCCTGTAATTTGTCTTCCACACTCAGGGTAACATAGCTGTTTGTGAAGCTGTCAAAGTAATGATTCTTTATCTCTGTTGATAATGATATATGTTCCTCTTGACAAGTTGTGTGTAAAATGTTGTTTTGAGTGAATGTATGGGTGTGCGCCATAAGGAAAAGAAAAGAGATGAAAGGTTCAGAGGAAAGAAATATAATGGTGTTTAAAAGTTGTATGAAAGATATTTTTTGTTGTTGTTTTTTTATCACGTTCGTTGGGGAGGTTTCATCATGCCAGATTATGGCAAATACCTGGTAAATTACAGTAACTAGGGCACTTCAGTAGCAACAATGAAGACAGAGGAGAATTAACAAGATGAGAGCCTCGTGGTGTTCTGGAGCCTATTCTTGCTACACGTTTTTCCAATCTCTTAGCATGTTGGCACCATAAAACAAACATGACATTTTTGTTAAAAGACTGTTGCTTATAAAAAATGCTATAAAAATGGGTCCTGCAGGATTTATGGTGCATAAATTGTTTATTGTATTGAGTTCAGATCTGGTTCTTTTTGAAGAATCCATGATTCTGCCATTAGGAAATGTGCTGAGAGGCTTGGGGAAGCAGTGGTAAGATTGTACTAAAGTTGAAGTAATGTAGGGTATCCCATGTGGCCCGTAATATTTCTGAGTTTCACTCCCAACTTCTCACATACTGATGCTTGGTCCGGAAATGTCGGCACCACTCTGTAAGCACCAGCTCGAAATGTGTAGGGTAGGCTGATAGACTTCAGTAGAAGTTCCTGAGTGTATCAGTGATCATAGCCAAGTTTTCACTGCAGATGTATATCTTGTTTTCGTGGTAATGAAGAAGATAACAACCCCTTCTGACTCCCAAGTCACCTTCCATTAATGCTTGACAGCTGTAGGCTTCACATTATAACAAACTACCGACTGCCTTAATGTCTTTCTTCCATGTTCTGGTTAGTCCGATAAGAGGTCAGCTGGGGTCTGTCAAAGTGAGAAATAGATGTGATGTGTTCCTGGAAAAGGTTCTCTCTTGGTGTCATCAGTGCTGTGTGATGTGCAAACATGTTAACCAAGGAAATGCCAGAGTAGCTTCTCGCTTGCACTTAAGCATGTTTTCAGGGTAGTGAAGAGGTGTATTTTATCCCAAGCCATGGGCTTTCACCCAGCCAAACAGCAACAGAAATGTTAAAATCCAAAAACAAAAGACTATTCAAGACAGGATTAGGCTCTTGTCAGGAAGGTAGTGTGATTATGCCACCATTCATCCCAACTCCTTTCCAAAGACGAATTTTGTAGGCTTTTTTGTTTCTCATATTGGAAATCAGTGAGATAACCTGACAGCAAAATGTAATCAAAAGCCGTTTCTAACCAAGCTTCAGTTTGTCATGAGTGCAGTGAGAATGTGCTGTTTCAGATGGGAGACGGTTAACTAATGTCTAGACAATCTTTTTAAAAACATTAAAACCAAGCCAAATAGTTTTGGGTCCTGAACCTGAATAAGTTGCTTATAAAAATAATAATAATATTAATGCATGTATAGAATCACTATTTAAAAACAGCTTAAAAAGGCTGAATTGCCCTCATAAAGAAGCATAAACATCTTCTTCCCCTGCAGGTTACTAATCATGCAGTTACAATGACGCATGTGCAGGTGCAAAGTTTCACAACATTACAGGGTCATTAGGGATCAACCCAGAGATATAACACAAGAGGGATAAATGACTCATCCAACCAGAGGACATTAGCAAACACCATGCTAATTCATATTATACAGCAAGCCAAAAAAAAAAAGAAGCACAAAGCACAATCAGCTTAATCTTTACTACATTAGTACTTAGATTTCACTGCCACAACACAGTTAACACAGTCATGAGTTATTTTATTACAACACCATTTCTTTTAGCTTTATGCTTTGTTGGTTCTTCTGTTACAAAACAGATAATAACAAGTCATCTTGGCACTATGATATTCTCCAACAGATTTCTATTAAGGATTTCTGTGTTCTATGTGATGCCATTATAATATTTCTGGAAATGACAATTAAGATAACATCCTGCACAGCTGGCAGCAATCCAGTAGAGGCACACTATCCGGAATATTAGGTAGAATAAAATGTGCTGTATCAAAATACCATCCCTTCTTATATGAGCTCCTGTTTTTTTGTTTTTCCCCAGAGTTCATATAAAATGTGTTGCAGTATAGAAAATACATATCTTTCATTGTCTTTTTTTGCACTTCCATCAGATTTGTCTGCAATGCAGTGGCACAAACTTTGAGAGAAATAAGTGTCACTGTATAAGATAAAATGCATCAAAGAGCAACCTTGGCTAAAGCTGTATAGCTCCAATTTTCCAACCTAACTGAACGTTTCAACCCACTTAAAAAAAACAAAAGAAAAAAAGTCCTACTTCTAAAATTACATTACAGCCTCAAGCAGATGGCATCCATATTTATAAGACCTTTGTGACAAAAGTCACCAAGAAGGTAGAAGCAGAAACAAGGGATGCCATGGACAAAAGGTCAGCATGGTGTAAATCTTATTTTAAAAGATCCCACTACACTGCTGACACCCAAGATTATACACCAAATATAATAAGTATCAAAAATCTTATAAAGTCTTGTTTATCTTTAAGAACAATAGCCAATCCCAAAGGACGCTGTGAATAAGATGGATGGCTTCTCGTTTGGTAAGAAATGGCCAAATTACCATCTAAATGACTCTGTAGTGGTAATTAAGATGATAACAATAGCAGCTGTGATCAATGAGATAATACTTCCAATTATAAACATGACATCTCATGGAGAAATAATGGGGATCATGTACTGCAGTTAGCTGTTATGATGTCCTTTTGAGAATTGGATAATTAGAAAACGCACGGGTCAATGACAACGCTGCTGAGGACAAATCCATATATCAAACTAAACAAAACAAGCAAGTAACAGATTAAGCTGTACTTATTGTTGTCGCGTCGAGCTCAGGATGATATTTAATGACAGCTTGACCCAGCAGCTGCACTTTGAGGGAAAATTCCTGCAAACAGCTATCGTTGTCGGTGTATGGAACAAGCACTTTTCTAGCTTCTGACGAAGTCCTTAGATCTCTCTTTTAATCTGTGGTTCATACTTTCAGAGCTGTGCCCGAGGTGGTTCCTCACCAGAGGGGGAAGTGTGATTGACTAAAGCCTATCAGTGAGCGGTGTAACCTGAGCCTGTTCAGCGCTGCAGAAAGGGGAGTGTTCAACAGCAGGCCAGATAACACAGGCGAGCCACTCAATAGCTTTGACTGGCTAGCATTCAGGCCTGTGAACCCTGTCCAACTCAATCTGCTGCTATTGTTACAATGAGAATACGACAGCAGCTTTGTGAGAGTCTCCAGTGTTATATGGACATCCGCTCTCCATCTCTTTTTTTCCGCTTCTGCTCTCCTTCTCTCTTCACGCCATCTTTCTTTTTATGCTATAACCCTCTAATTCTGTGCAGCATGAGAACTCTCTTCTCTGTCCTCCGTCCCTCATTACCTCATTTTCTGCTCCTCTTCCTTTCTTCCCGAGCGCTATGCCCTATTGCTCTCTGTCCTCCTCTCCTCCTCTGTGTTTTTATGTCACTTTCTCGCAGACACCTGGTCTCCTTTCCCTGACTAGCGAATCATTTTGCTCTTCTTATGTTTGAGGGAGCACCAACACTGACAGCAAACATGAAAGTTTACTTATCCGGACACGAACAGCTTGGAGGCACAAACAGAAATCATCGTCCTCATAATATGCCCATGTCTCCTGGGTGGGGTTTAAAACCACAGCAAAGAGGGATTATCTTTTTTTTTTCTTTCCAGAAAGGCTGTAACAAGGTTTACTAGTGTGAGTTGTTAGAGCAGTGGCTAGTCAGTTTGTAGTCAGTCATCTTTAAAGATTTAAGCTGCACGCGGTCAGATTTTTATGTAAAAATAAACATTTTTGACAGCCTAAATCTTAAAGCGGGACAGCAAAAACAAGGAGTGTACCACAGCCCCGACCGAGACCCTGCTGTAAAGCCAAACCAAGGAAACTATTACATCTGTGACTACTTGGTACTATTTTTAAATTGACGTGCCACGAAATAAGCAATTCATGATTTTAGAGACTGCTGTGTAGAATTATTACACAACCTAATTCAACTGTTCATCCACTGAAAGAGTTTCACGAGGCCATCAGAACGGCAAAAGGTCTTTTCTTGATGGCTTGACAGAGGAAATATCAGGCCTGGTTTTAGGTGAGATGTTATTTATGAGTATCCTAAGTGGCAGAGGTCCTAAGGTAGGTACCAAGATGCAACCAATGAAATGCAAGGCTGTTGAAATACAGATGTACATGGAAATATTACTTTACTATAATATGGACAAGAAACTTTTACAGCTGTGCATACCACATCAAAAAAGAAAAAAATAACACACAATACAGAACATAGAGAAATAAATAGGTATTGAGAGTGATACATAAATGTGAAAAAAGAATGTTTCACTAGCTGGAATTTAGAATTAAATAATGCAGCACCTGTTAGGGAGAGTATAATTCTTTGTAGCTAAAATACATACAGTCACAAAGTTGGTGTTTTCAATAGAGCGCAGATATAAGGACAGAGTCACTGAATTTGTGTGTGACTGTCTTCTGCGAGCAGGTTGTGGGTTATCACTGCCTCTATAACAGCTGAGCAATTTTAGTTTTTGACCATCAGAGAGATGAAATCTTATGAAAGGCTGAACTCTCATTTTTGTAAAACACGTTCAAAGGTGTGTTTCATAGTTAAGACTTCCTATTAGGCTTAAAGAAGGGATTCAGCTGATGTTAGAGTTTAAAACTGCCTTTTGATGGTCAGACTTGGGAATGTTTATTATTGTTAGTGAATAAGCACACTTGTGTGTTTGCATCCCCCTCCCTCTGCACACAGAGTGTAGCAGGCAGGAGTCACTATATGGAAAACAACCTTTAGCCAAAATAAGAGCTGCTCATTCATATAACCTTGAACTTCTCATTGCATTTACTTGAGTCAGGGCCAGCATTGATGTTGATGTTGTTTCCATGTACAAAGAAGTCTTGCCAAAATGTCTTACAAAATAAGAAATATCCATCAGATTATTACAATAAACAAATATGGGGTTGTTTTTACTAATTTGGTGACTAAGTGGCAGTCTGTAGTTATTGGTGAACTGGTAAATGTTACAACTGTGTCTTCTCTGCTCCTTCATTTCAACATTGTAAGCTGTGCGATGCAAGTCTTTTAGTGTGAAGTCAACTCAGTAGGATGAGAAATGTATCCCTGGAGCAGGATTTTCTTTCTTGATAGTCTTTTCTCATTTTTTTTTTATTCCATTTAGTTTTAATAGATTAAAAAACAAAAAAACAGAATTTAAAACAGTTCTTTGAGTCAAACTGTCTTTTGCTAGAAAGTCCAGGTGACTTTCAAGAAATATACCAAGTTGACACTGAGGTTGCATCTCGACACTGACACAGCTTGCATTTTGGAACTATTTTCTAACCATAATTAGATGTTTTCTCAACATCTAATTATGTTGCCGGAGAGTGGGAAGTGGTGAAGTGGATCCGATAAACAGTTGTTTGAGACGTTCATAGCACTATAGATAGCAGCAGTGAATAGCGACGAGGAGTTGCCAGAAGAGCAGAGACCCTTGTTCTGGTCAATAATAGAACTTAATGATATATTTAGGTTGTCTTCTTTTAAGTGTGTATCCATGTATTTAGTTTGCAGAAACAAATACCAGAAAACCTTGTAAAAAATGCCATTCGCAGAGCTATGTAATAGTATAGCAAGTCCATAAAGATGCTAAACACAAATGTGCTGATTTTAATTATTAAGTCGTATATAATAAATTATGTATACACATAAAGTGATTGTTTGAATGAGAAGAACTAAATGAATTATCTTTAGAAATGCCATTCTGACTCAAGGCTTTAGGCAAAGAAGAGTAAAAAGGGAGAGGGTCTGGTGGAAAGAATAATGGGTTTTTTTCTGTGTCTGGTAATATACCATTACAATAGTGGATGCTCTTAATAAATAACAGTTTGTGCAAGTAAATTTTCCAACTGCTTTTTCTCCTTGTGGTTCTTGGAGCCATTTCTAAACAACTGCAGATTCTACATGAGTACAAGTAATCTGCCAACATCAACCCTGCCTACCAAAAGGGTCTGAGCAGGCTTTACTTTCTACGAGGGCTCAGATCCTTCAATGTATGCAGCAGGCTGCTCTATATGTTTAGTGAGCACCATCTTCTTTGCTGTGGGGTGCTGGGGTTCAGGCATCAAAACAAAGTACGCAAACAGACTGAAGAAACTCATCAGGAAGGCCGAGTGTGTTTTTGGCATGAAGCTTGCCACCCTGAAGGAGGTGATCAGTGACAGAATGCTGGCAAGACTGCTGGCAATCATGGACAATGACTCCCAGCCCCTCCATAACACACTGGACAATCTGAAGAGCAGTTTCAGCAATAGGTTCCTTCAACATTGCTGTCTGCAGGGAACGTTACAGGCCATTCCTTTCCACTGCTATCAGACTCTTTAATTCATCCACTTAGATGTGGAACAGTATTAATCACACCTCAATGCACCCTGTCACTTTTGTACACCACAACATATTTGCACATGCACTTGTCCTTTTATATTTATACCTATCAAAATTTTCCTCTGGGATTTATAAGGTTTCTCTGATTTTGATTCTGAATTTGGATGTGTCACCACTTTACCAAGGTCTGGAAGAAGACCCAGGGTGTCACCTTCAGATAAGAGGAAATTGGTTAGGATGTTCACAACTATCTTAGTCTCAGGAGTGAGAGTAAGGACTTTCAGATCTTAGAACAGTGAACCAACTGTGAAGCATGGTGGTGGTAACATCCGGACTTCTGGACTGTGGTGTTTTTTTCTGCGAGTGGTTCTGGCACATAGCACAAAGTGGATGGAATAATGAATGAATGCCATCTCCAAATTCTTTAACTTCACTACAAATCAGCAGGTGCTGTAAATGGTTGAAACTTGGGCACAGTTGGTTGTTTCAACATAACAATGATCCCAAACTAAATCCACCAAGAAGAGTGATCAAATATCCGCCCACTATTATACCAGAAGTGTTTGGTTGATGTGTCACTTACTAAGGGACATTTACCCAAATATTAGTAAGGGGAATGGGTATATATTTAAACTTCTACGTATACTCTTCCGTGTGGATTTTTTTTTTTTAAACACTTTGAAGATCCTGGCAAAAGAGCAGTGTAAAGAAATCATTAAAATCCCAAAATTACCACGACATTCACAAAGAGTCCATTTACATACAGTCGAGAAGTAGGTATCGAAATGTAAAATAAAGATAGATTATTTTCATATCTGCCACTGAGCAGAGGAAAAGTAAAAGCAGAGTCGCATCACTTCAGAGAATGCTAATGCAAAACCAGACAAATGCCAAACAAAGTCTGTGAACCACCTGAGGTTGGAAGTCACTCAAACAAGTGAGATAAACAGACAGCGGGAGTGATAGATGCAAGCCTTGTGAGTGTGAAGCTACAAAGCAGAACAAAGGATTTGGTATGCATTAGCTAGGCGGTCAAAGAGTTGCCCATGTACTTTTTAACCTGTCCTCTTCTTCAGCCACTGGCATTATCATTCAGTCTCACCATACAGTCGATAATACCAAGACAACATCACTCAGACTGAAATCATCTGTTTGATATGCGCTGGGAGGCCTTTGTGCCTCATCACATTTTCTGTCTGATGTCCAGTGCTGCTCTTTAAGAGAATTCATCACGTCCCGTCCCCATCCTGTCCTGCACTCTCATCTTTTCAAAGAAAGTAAACAACGCTCTGTCCTCCATCTTCTCTTAGCACATCCCTGCATCCCTTGCCTAAAAGGTCTTCTACCGGATGCATTTATCCAGCTGATCAATTTCTCATCTGAAAGGCCATTTAAAATGTTGTGATTTGCACTCAAGCTTCACATTGCAAGTTGCCACTTCTCGTTTGTGTCAGATGTACTCTTAACACACCCTTCTTTTTTTTTGCAGTGAACATTAGTACTCATCACTTTGCGGGTTTCCATTAATCATATTCTGTTGTTGTGAGTAAGAGACAACCTTGTGAGCCCCAGATGGCCACTCTGTAATGGTTCTAATTAAGCCTGTCATGGCATTTTAGCTTCCCTGCATTTCACTTTCCTGCTCAGAATCGTATCCAAAGCTATTCCTCTTTTTACTCCTCTCTGGTAGCTGCTCTTCCCCTCACCTTACCTTTCTGCTTCTCCTTTTCCTCTTCACACCCCTGACCACCACCACCTTGTAACTGTAAATGAAGCACTACTTGCAAAAAGCTGGCAGTGTATCTGGAAAGGATGCGAGGAAGTGAGTGAGAGGAGCCGGCTGACACCGAGGTGGCCTCCACTGGCACAGATACTAACTACCTCCCCAGCCATTTAAAATCCCCAACACAACTCAGGTAATTAAATTAACAAGTTTGACAGCATGTACTTTTGATGCATGGCAGAGTTATGCTCTTAAGGTATTTCACCATCACCACAACTTTTATTCCCCACAGTACATCACATTTATATCCCCCTGCTATTTTATCTCACCTTGGTGGGAGGTTTCAGACATGGCGATATTGCTTCTTACCTCGACTTAGCTCAATGCACTAATTAAAAATCTGGTATATAAAAGATCATATGTGGCGATGTTCTCTGATTTTATTCAATGTCAACTAATGCTATAATTAGCAAATTGACTGTTCATAACAAACAGCCCATTACTTAAGTAATTATATATGCAAATGAGGCTTTTTTTTTTTTTTTTTTGAGTTTAAAAAAACAAAACAAAATATGCATCTTTTAAAGCCCATTTTTCCTAAATCTGTGTGATGGAGTGGATTTTCCATAAGCCGTTATCTAACAACAGCATTTACATTTTGGTGTCAGGGTCAGCGCGATCTATTGATCCATTTACGCTACTGAATCGACTCTTAACACTTCTCATTGATGCGGCGAGAGAGACGGCGGAGGAGAAACGGAGTAAAGGAGCGCCACCTGAGAAAAGACAAATGTCGGCAGGAGGGAGACGCAGGTTACAAAAAAGAAGGCAACAAAAAGAATGCAATAAAGATATGCAGATACGGAACTTTATTGCGATTGGCTCTTTGTCTAAACTCACCGTACCCTTGGCTGTCCCCAGAATTAAAGATCATTTTTAATCACTTTGATAATGGAAGCTTCTTTTTTTGTTAAGAGGAAGCTCTGATAGATATAAGAGTTTATGGGAGTTGACAAGGGACATTGCACTGAGGGCATTAGAACTGGCAGCTTGTCAAACAGCCTACTGGAAAAAGAGAAGCCAGTCAAGAGAGGAATACAGAGACAGAGAGGGAGAGAGGGAGAGATAGCTTGTGAGGGCAGGTCACCAGACAGGACGACTTTCCACTTTACCTTCTTTCCACTCTTTATCCTCCACCACGTCATCTTCCCATTGTTGCTTAATTACAATATAGGACTTGGGAGAGGTGCCGGGCACTCTCATTAAGAAACAACAAATCGCCAGGACACTAGAAACTTAATTAGCTTGGGACCTGGAGATTGTTCTGTTGTAGTACAAAGGACAATTTGTACTTCTTAACGAGATCTTTGGCCTCACAGTAAGGAATTCGGAGTCACTTTAAAGTCTGATGTAGGGCATTAGGGAAACTTAAGATTCCCTTGTTCTACTTCTATCTATTGGCAAAGACTCATATGTGGAAATGACCTCTCTTACTTCAATGAATATCTGCTTTCTGGTTCTCTTTTCGTGAACAGAAGAGGTGCTTTCCCATTTTGTTCCAGGTGCTGATACCATGCTTGCGTGCCTGTGTGATAGTTTGGATTTTTAATAACTGGCTTCCCTTATGGTGTCTGACTTATTCAATTAACTGCACTCATTTCCCATATCTCTCTCTGTGAGTTCTGGACTGATGATGCTCCTTAATATCTCAGCAATTGTTCCATGGCCCTTTAATTCTTGCGTGCCATATTCCATCCCCATCCTCTCTTTTATGTCATGCATTTATCATTGTAATCACAAGGTTTGCCCAAAAGCAGAATAACTGATCACATGGGGTTTATACAGACCTGGCCTTAATCTGCAAAGGCCCCACAGTAGAGCCTTGTGGGGTACCAATGTGATGATTATCTTAATTAAAGTCTGTGTCATTAGGAAATATGCACAAACAAGCAATAACGGAGAATACAAAACTCACCGACAGTCACTTCCACAGCAAGCCAAAACTGCTTGCCGCCCCAACTCTCCTCATAAGCCTCGGCAGCAGCAATCAGATTTTTGAGTCAATAATGTGCTCTCATAAGAGGGAAGAAAATAAGAAAATAAAATGGTAGATGCAATATTACAGATGGAATTTCGCCCGTGCATTGGGGTTTGTCAATAATTGTCGATATTTTCTAATCTCTCGCAATGACTTGGAAGGCGCGTATCGGAAAAGCGTTTTTGGTATGCAAATCAGGGTGCTATTGTCATCCAAGATGGATGGGCTCAGGAGATGGGCTGAAGAATGTCAGAGAGAAATGGGGTGCAGTGAAATTTCTCACCCCTGCTCACCTCGCCTCCCTCCACTTCTCTCCAGTTCTTTTAGCTTATCACTTTCCCTGCCTCTGCCAGCCCTTACCTCTTACTCCCAGTAAAATACGCCCTACTATTGTCCTCCATTTACTAACTCTTTCGTGTTGGTGCGTGACCTCCTTCTCTTTTTGCTCCCCCCTCTCCTCAGATCTCTGTGCTTGTTCGCAGTTTTACACAACAGAGATCTGTCCTTTCCCTCTTTTCCCCTTTAGGCCATGTGCAGGTCATTCCCATTTTTACAGCCCACAGAATAGCCCCTCTTTTCAGAATACAAAAGGCTTTCTAATTTGTAGGCTGTGCTTTTATTTAATTATCTGGGTGGAGGTATTTTCTGCTGGTGCTGCAGAACGCTTCCTTTTTCTCTAAGTTTCCATTTCTTCATTACAGGCCTGTTGTAATTTACGACATCACTCTAATTCACACAGTAATTTGATGAACCCCAAATTAACCTGGCTGGCTACTATTTTCCCCACTAGCTCATTTTGCTTCTCACTCCATTGTTTCAATAATTAAGAAACATCAATGTCCATGAGCTGGATCAAACGTCAGGAGCCAGTGTCATTCAACGTCTGGGATCACTGGAGAACAGCGGATGCATATTAAGGACGGGGATGACAGGTGAATTACAGTCGATTGAGATCTGGTAATCACATCTCCTGCCTGTAGTTCCGTCACACTAGCCTCATCTGCTTGGGAAAGAGGATTCTTGTGAGGTCAGGGGTGGGGGCTGAGGACTGTAAGTCAGCTCCATTACACTGCAGAGAAGTGCTCTTTGAATTTGTCTTCACCTTAACTTTTTAATGTCTACATCATGTTATTATAGGATGCCCTCTTCCTCCATTTCCCGCCACATCAGCCTGAGCTAAGGTGTAATTGTGTTTTTGAGCAGATGGTTAAGTATCTGAGCTACCAGTATAATATGCTCATCCTATCATTTAACGATTTGTCACGCAATCAGCAGTGGTCGTTTGGAGCATAAAACCACTGAGACCAAGACTATTAGAAGACTTTTACTCAAGCAAGGGAGTCGTACCCTGGCTGCCATGTGCGACACAGTCACACTCGTGTCACTGCTTTGATCAGGACACTGACCATAATTGATCTTCTTTGAGAAGTTGTCAAGTGGTTCTTATTTGACAAGCCAATTGTTCCACTCCCTGCCTCTCTGTGATAGTGGGCATTACTCATATCACTGCTGCCAGCTTGACTAGGACATCAGACTGGTGAGTAGAGACCAATTTGGTGGTATCAGGCATTCGGTGGCACACAATAACATCCACACATTAACAGGCGCGGGGTGAATAATACACTTGTTTGATCACTTTCTGTTAGTAATCCTGTGCAACGGTTGCCTCCGACGTGTGCTGTATGTGAAACGATGGCCTAAGCTTCTCAGTGAACGGTCAAGTGGGTCCAGTCCCCAACCCCCCTCCTGTCAGTGTGTAAAAGGATCAATCATTATGGAATGCAATTCACAGTGTAAGTGCTGCAGCCTCTGAGCTTAGCGTGATATGATATTTTCTCTAAATTGAAAAGGATTTGCTTCATCGTCCTCATTTATCTAAGGTTACGCTTAATGCAAACAGTTTAAAAGAGCAAAAGCTTGGTGAAGGAGGAATCACTAAAAGGGTCATTTTTTATTTGATATTTGTCAAGATATACATCTTATCTAAAAGACTCGTGGGAGACTCATGCAGTCTGTATACTGGAGTCACGGTGATTCATCGACTATCTTGCTGATAATTTTTTTTGTGGATGTCTGAATCTTGTGGGATAATTTCCACTGGACTTTTTTTTTTTTTACTAGATATATTTTATGCACTATATTTGTTAAACAAAGAATCACCTCTGTCTTTAGGGGCTACTCAGCAGTCATGTGCAGCTACATTTGTATTTGGGAGGTATCGTTTCTTAAATAATGTAATGGGTTTTCGATTTGACACAGTCCATTTTAATTATGGGAGAATTATCTTAAGTAGCCCCAAAAGACAAAATCTAAATGGAGGTCTTAAATTAGGCAAATGGGAGAGCAAATTAAATGGTTCTTGACTTCTCACTAGCCATTATCCACACTGACGCTGCCACTCTACAAATATCAATCCTTGACCCTGGATTACACCCTCATCACACCGTTCGCTCATCCCTCCTCATGCTGTTCGACAATCATTCACTAAAATGTAATTTTGTGGAGAGACTTCATGGGCTGTACATCTTGTTTTTTCCATGAATCCAAGAGCAAAGTGTGTCTGTGATTGTTTTTTGAGTGTGACATAATTTGCTAGTTGGCTTCCAATTGATTTTCCAATGATAAACCTCATCTCTAACCCCCTTGCCTCTATCTAATGTGCTTTCTTTCAGGTTTATTGACCAGGACACCTTTCCCAAAAGAGCATCTTATCATTTAAGCAATTGATCAGAGGTCAGGGGTCAAAATGAAATTATCTGGAGTGTATTAAATTAGCAGTGTGACCTAAAGGATGTGAACTATCTGGTGGTTTCTGCTGGTGTATTAACAAGGTAGACGTGTGGGCAGTCTGGGTCAGCGGGGTAATTGGATTACAAAGGAACACACATTGTCAACATTATGTCTACATGGAGCCGCAATGGGATGTTCTGCTCAAGGGCAGCATAAACTGCCTTTCTCAGCTCATTGAGGCAATGTTCAAATGCGTGTGAGTGCCTTTTTCCCACGTTGTCTGGTCCATGAGGATCTAAAGGATGTAAACATAAGGAAAATACTTTCTCATATCCACTTATTTGTTCCATTTTAGCACAGGGAGTCACCATCACTAGATGGCACTGTCCCAGCTTTCCCTAAGAAGCCACTCTGGCAGGTGAAGAGCATCCCTATGGTCTTAAAAGGCTTCTTTATCTTGTTCTGCATTTTCCCATCCAAGCAAATCTTCTGTGAAACCCAAGAGCGGGGTAGATCAAATGTTTGTAAGTAAGGGTGCTTGCAAATGTTTGATTCTGTGTTATCAGATCACAGTAAAGGGCCTTTGGAATTAGAGGATTTAAGATAATAATACTCAATTTCCATAACAATAAAGCAAGCAACAACACTTAGAGGACAAACGTGTGACTTTTATAAAAAACAGTGGGTATAGCGTGTGTGTGTGTGTGTGTGTGTTTTGGGTGGGGTGTGGCTTAAGTTGATCCACCCAGCAACAAATAAACATGATTATTAAATTTGACCATTTTCTGGAGTCATGAGATGCAAACCAAAACATCTGCTATGTAGTAACACAACAAACAGCAGCCCAGACAAGCAGAGAGGTGTGAGTAAAGAAACCACAGGGAAAGAGAGAGAGAGACAGGGGATGGGATGATGGCGGCGGCGGTGGTGGTGTGGATCACTGCTTATGTCACAAACAACCTTTTGCTTTGCCTGACATCACGGGGGACTCACTATCTGCATGGCTGGAAGGCACACGGGGAGAGAGGGAGAGCAAACAATGCACACCTCGGTGCTCCATGGTGCTTTGTCATGTTTGAGCAATACACCGCACCTGCTCCACTCTTGTGAGGCATGAAAGAGATAAATAGCAAGAGAGGGGATGTTTACAAGGACATCTCCAAACAAGCAGGTGACTCCCCCCCCACCCCACTATTGAAAGCATCTGCCAGCCATACTCTTGAGGACTTTTGGAGATGTACAAGCTGGTCATGTTCACTTGAATTCCCGAGCACTACAGAAATCCAATTTCCCTCACTAGATCCATACCACTAGAGTGTTGCGGGGCGAGGGGCTTAGAAACTTAAAATATTATTTCTTGAAAAGTTGTTGAGTGTGATGGTGGATTAGCTTGATGTTGTGAAGTTTTTCCTCTTTAATGGCTTAGCGTGGAGCAGCACCTAGCATAAATCAGGTACACGGCGCAACGTTTCACGCAATTTATAGATTTTCATGCACCGTACACAAATCTCTGTCTGTCAGATTCAAGAAAATAGTGAGACATGTGTCCACGCGTGAAGATAAAACAACTGCAAATTTCACACGCCACTGATGTGTTCCTCATACACTGCATATATGGATATTCTCACCTAACTGTTTATACCAGTCTGCCGACCAGACTGCACACACAGCATTTTACTCATTCACACACATACATCTCCGTCCTCCTTTGGGATTATCATGCTTGACGCCTATCAGACTGAATGGCTGGTTTCACACTGACAGAGTGAAACGCTCTGTCTCAGTCTGCTTCTGAGAAACACTGAATCTCTCTCCACCCTGCTCTCACACTCCAATCCCTTTTTCCCGCTCTGTGTATGTAAATCTCTGCCTAAGTGTTAGTGCAGCTCAGAGAGGGAGAGAGTGAGCTAGGAAGGCAGAGGCTGTGAGGGGGAGAGAAAATGGGTATTGCTTATGTAAAAGAAGCCAAATTCAGGTCAGACTGTGGATTCTTCATTAAGTATGTTTCTCTTGATTTGCATATGGGCTTAAGTAGGTTTTATAACAGAATGGTAGATCTAATGCATGCCAAAGATCAGCACTATACTGATTGTTCATTTGACAATTTAAATTAATTGAACTCCGATGGATCCACCACCTGAAGGTGAAGCCATAGAGGTCAGAGCAGAGTGGATCAGGCAGCAGTCAAAGACAGAGAGCTTGGAAGCCTCTCCCTTACAGAAACTGACATGGATTGTTACCTCTCTGGTGGGCAAGGAGCCTGAGCTCCTCCTGAGGCCGAATGGTACCGCCTACAGCTGGGCTTGCCTCAGTGCACACCTTGGGTTCTGGAACCAGTCTGCTGAAGAGGGGTCGCACACTGTTCCACTCTGGAGTTGCTGCTGGTAAGAGTTGTCAGGTTGGGGTGGGGACCACTGTCAATGGTGTCTGCAGACTGGGGGTTTCCCCAGTAGAATAGAAGGTTGCTTTCCTGTGCTGTGTTACCCGAACTCGAAGATATTGAGGAGGAAAACAAAACAACACTGGTCCCGAAGAGTCTGGTCAAACAATGATTTTATTGAACACACGTGCGGGAAGATGGATACACAATCAGCATAGATCTCCACCCAAAAATACACAAGCAATTGCTTTTATAATGTCAGGGTTTGATGCCCCTTCTTGCGTTTTCCAAGAACATTATTTGCATCTCAAGAACATTATTTGCATTTTTTACAGACAATGGTCAATTTTAAGAGATAAACACAGACACTGAAGTTCCCCTCTCTAGCATCTTCGTCCAAATATGGCGATGAATCCAGGCCCTGAAGATCCCCAGGGACTTGTCTTCTTTTTGACACATCTTCTGTCACCTGTTACTAAGCAAACTCAAACGCCACAGGTTGCTGAATAGTTTCAGGCCTTTGCTCAAGCCTGTTTCTAGATTATATGCACTATATGTGTTTTGTAAGCATGTAGGCAGTTTTAACCTTCTTTAGCTCCAAGTCACTTACACAATAGATCGCCCGGACATCGCGCCGAACGAGGCTTATGACCTTCCCTTAATTGACTGAGCTTTAACTCTTTAATAAGCACAAAATGCAATGTGTGTATACAATTATTATGACTGCCCCTGTAATAAAAGGTTAATGTAAAGCCAGCAGGTTTAATAACCATCTTAATTCAATGTCAATGCTGTAGATTATATTGTTAATGCAATGTTAATGCTGCAGAATATATTGTAGCTGTAAAATAATTTCTTTAATTCCACAGCTGTCATCTGTGCATGTGTACAGTGCAATGCTTCAGAGCACCCACTCTTCCTGGATTCACTGAGTGGGTTGCATCAAAGTACCCCATCTGGGGACTCCATTGTCCATTCTCCATTGCCAAGGGAACCCTAATGTGTGCAAAGGCAGTGTTACCTGGAGGGGTGTGACCAAGAGCAAAACCAGACCTGAAACTTACACTTTGTCCATAATGAGCACCGTCTTCGGACATCACCATAATTTCACATGGCACCAGAACTCTCCCCCTTTTGGGGGGAACGTAACAAAGGCGGTGGCACTCCACCACCACCTGTAAATGCCTTCACTTCAGGTTAAAAAGCAGATAAATAAAAATGTAAATAAATACATACAATAGTGCCTACCATAAATTTAGAGTTAAAGAGTCTTTAAAAGGGGACTAGTGGCTAATGTTTATAATGTAACTATTTAATGTTACTATTCAGGCTGACACTTTGTCCCTTTTTTCTGTCTTCCTGAGGCAAACACAATGACTGCCCTTTAGTTTACCTCTCAGACCTTCAGCTGATTTCCTCACACTCCCGTTTAACACCCTGTTATCACAAGGGAGGTCCTCAATTAAAAAAAAAAAAAACTGTTCTGGGCTTTCTCTAGGTGTCCACGTCCTTATTTACCTGGGCAGAATCCATCCAGTGTTGTTGCCTTTCTCATATTCTATAAGACAGTAAAATTATATTTGCATTTCTTCCCCCCAGACGTGGCACAGCAACAAATGTAGCACCACTAAGGGAACAACACTGAAATCTGATCAAGGTTGGGAACGTGAAATGCAGGCATCATATGGATCCCAGATGGAAGTTTTAATGTGCTCGTGGGGCTTTTTTGTGACAAATATAATTGCTGTCACACTGAATTAGTACAGTATCATAAAGCATCTTCACCTGATTTCCTCACAGGAATGCCGGCTGCCTCCTTCGAGCGCAGGTGTGACTTAAAAGCTGTCCTCTTGGGAACTCTCCAGCATGTATTTATGTTGGTGAGATGGGGTATAACTGTGTTTATGATGCTATAAAGTCCTTTTGGCCAAAGCCCTTGCTGCCCACAGCGTGTCTTTAGGTCCATCATAAAGCTGGAATGAGCTGTGCCCTTGGAAAGGCACTGTCAATACAAGTGTCTATGTGTGCACCCTCTTGTACATGTTAAGCTGATAGTTACAGCAGCTAGCTTTATGGTTCAAAGCACGCAGGGTTGTGTGCATACAAAGCCACTTAAGTTACAGTGAACATGCCTTTGCCTCCCATAGCCTTGTTTTAGTTTGCTTACACCAGCAACCCATTAAATGCCTTCTATACCAGCATGAGACTCTGATGGGTGAGGCATAGTTTGTCTACAAGACTGTTCTTTAGTCCTATTTAATTATAGCAGATAACAAAATACAAAAGATTCCAGCGGTGAACTGTACCGTTCCTGCTTCGAACATTAAAATTAAAACCATTACTTGAAAACCATGGTAGTGGCTGTAGCCATGTAGATCTAACGGATAATGGTTGTTTTGAACATACAGAGCTTACAGATGGAAAGGAACAGTCTGTGTTATGCTGCAGGGAAGACTGAAGTAATTCATTTTTATTTTCCCAGTTACATAATTGGTATCCATTATAGACAACACGAGCATTATTCCTTCCAGTAACAGCCTTCTTCCAGACCCAGTGGTTATTTGCTGCTCTAAATACAGCTTTTGGCTGAAATATAATTTTAGGAGTAACTTAAATAATTGTGTGCTAACAGGGCTTCTTTTAAATATTTACACTCCCAGCTTACTTTTAATGTCAAAATAAAACACAACAAAGTTAATGTGAGTTAATGTGCAAGTTTTTATTTGTCTTTACAAGATAAGACACAGCGACTACTGCTTTAATTGTTTCCCCCTTACCCTCTATTACACGGTAGATCAGCAGCAAAAAGACTTTGCGGCTGTCAGAAAGCGTATGTGTCTCCAAGATAGCATTTCAGGTTAATGACTGCGCATAGACCACAAGCCCCAGAGTGCACACAGGAGGCACCATGTCAAAGAGCATTTTAATGTGCGAAAGGGAGCAAACACACGGACACAGAGCAGTACGGAGGGGCAAGTAAAATGAAAGAAAACAAGTGGCATCCTGCTAATGTCAAGCACACTAACAACTGTCAAAAGGATTAATTGGACTCCTACGCATCTTCTCAAGCATTTTGTTGGGGAAGTGGGCGTCTACGTGCATGCGCGTCTGCACACACCGCCGTGCGAGAAACCAACAGCGAGAACCATCAATCCAAATAGTCTGTCTGGATGTGTGTGTAGGTGTGTGTCACAGCGTTCTCATGTAATGTACGTCAGGCTTGCTGCAAGCAGTCAGTTTCAGGTTGGTCTCATTACCAAGGTAATTCCTCCGGAGCAACAGCTCCGTAATGGCAGGAGATGGTAATGATCCTTTAATAGCCCTCCTCATTGCCCACTGGCCAGATCCTAAAACCCGATTTGCCTACTGTGCTCCCACTGAGCTGGGAAGATGAATAGAAAACTAACCATCATTATATCTGCCATAGAATCAAATCAGAACACCCATAATCTACTTCTTGGCTCTGTTCTTTTTGGTCTTAAATTTTAAACAGTCCCTTGCTCAGTCTATACATTCCTCCCCGAGCGTTCTCTCTTACTTTCCCTCCAGACTTATGTCTCTCTTGCACTCTTCCCTCCCTTCCCTCTCGTTTTTCTTGTGATTTGACTCTTTGTATCAAGGCTCAGTTTTCCATTCCTATACTTCAAAAGGCGTCAGTAGATTGGACTCTTTTATAGGCATTTGGAGGTAATGAGGGATGACACAATGTGAGCTGAGAAAGCAGAGCAACCAAACCAAACCAGTGCCAGCCTCACTCAGCAGTGCATGAGTAACAGGCTAGATGTGGAGTTAGGCTAAGAAGCAAAGGGTCTCGGTAAATGTGAGCGTTTCTGAGTGCATGCGGACGGGTCTCAAAAGGCCCAATTCAATGCTTGGGATTGATAAGGATTTTGTTATCGCACTTCAAAGTTTCAAAGAAAACAATGGTGAACAAATGAGTGTGCGGGTGTGGGCGTGTGCGTATCTGTCACCCTTGTTATCTGAAGTGAGAAAATCGAGAATAAGACCAAAACTCTGCACTAATCTCCTCCACATATGTTTGGGTTTTTCACATATCCTTGATAAGATTTATGGGGATTAGTTTGTTCCCCAAAATAGTCAAGAGTGTTTAAAAATGGTGGTCTCGAGGTTCCTTTAATCTCTGAGCCATCAGCATTGTTGACATGACAGGCAGACATACTCGAGGAGAGCATTGTTTTGCTTGAATTGGGAAAAGTCTGTGTCTAGGAATTGTGCTTATTTCGTTTTACAAGCACAAAATAATTGGGATTAAAAAAAAAAAACACATGCCAGGAGGACCATCCAGATCAGCTCGTGTACATTTGTTAGTTATGTGGTCATCCCAGGGGACAGCCTCCCAGGGCTGAGGTTGTGTTAAAAAATATGCTGTATTTATTGGCCACTTGAGACTGGCTTGAAAAGTCAAACCCCACAGATTCTCATGTGAAAATGGCCATTTTAACAGCATTAAAGGGCATGTTTACAGCGTAGTTAAAAAAAAAAGAGATAAGGAAAAAAAACATCTCTATAGCTTACCTTTATAACAGCTTTCAGTGGGATACAACTTATCCCTTTGGATGCTGTTAAGGCTTCAAGTTAGCAACACAGATGTTTTGATTCATAGATAGGGTGTTGGCAACAGCCATCTGAAGGTTATCTCAGCTAATTCGAGTCACTCAACTGGACCACTCCACTGTGTTTGTGCTGTTTGTTCCTTTTGAGGGATTTTTAATGGCATTA
Source organism: Simochromis diagramma (assembly GCF_900408965.1). Classification (NCBI taxonomy): domain Eukaryota; kingdom Metazoa; phylum Chordata; class Actinopteri; order Cichliformes; family Cichlidae; genus Simochromis; species Simochromis diagramma. The sequence goes on along the minus strand of NW_024387523.1, from coordinate 17,067,870 downwards.
CCCCCAAAAAGTTGATTCTGTTCATCTGGACGTAGCGTTTTCAGTGGGAGAAACATTTCGTCACTCATCCAAGTGACTTCTTCAGTCTCTGACTGGAGGTTTCTCCAACCTTATAAACAGCACATTTGAATAATGACTGAAAATAGCACCACTGAATGAACAATGGGCTGTGAGGTCAGTTTCATAGTTTCAAAAACAGAATAATGTCTGCATATCCCCTGCTGAGAAGCTCCACCATCTCTTCCTCACTGCACACAAACTGAAATCATCTGATTGTAACGCAAGCACGTGGGGAAAATGAGGCACATTTTATTTAATTTTTTCTATCCACCTATCCAGCATATAGTTAAAGGACATTTGTAACGTAAATATTGACAAAATTGAAACTATAATGTGATAACTCAATTACTTGTTGCTGAAAAAGTAATGTGATTACAGTAATCCATTTATTTGTAAAATGTTAGACCGGCTGTGATGTATCAACTGGCCAAGAAATTCTACATTTGTATTCGTTTTTTGCTTAGAACTAATATACATGTATTTGTGTCTTTATCAAACTTGCTAGCTGCTAGCTGAAAAGTGAGCTCTCGACCCTCTCATCCAAGTACTGATCAATCAATCTGATATCAATACCAACACTGGTATTGACATCGGATTGCTACTAGTGCAACAGGATCGATGCTTTCATTCTATCTGTTCTCTTCATATCAAGTCTCGTCAGGTCACAGGGGTTTTTTTTCTGTTTATGTTTAGACTTTTTCTCGTTATCTTTGCGTTTTCGTGTTCAGTTCCATGTTCATGTCTTAGTTTTCATAGTTAGTCATAGTTTTTCCCAGTTTAGGTTTCATTTTAGTTTCACCCTTGTTTCACCTTGCTTTGTTTTTCAGTTTTTTGTATCAGCTGCAATAAAGGCTCACTTTTTGTTTAAACACGAGTTTTATCCTGTCTTCTTTCTCTCTCCCCGGCAGCAGATGGCCGCTCCTCCATGAGCCTGGCTCTGCCGGAGTTTTCTTCCTGTTGGGAGTTTTTCCTTCCCACTCTCGCCAAAGTGCTTACTCATAGGTGGTCATATGATTGTTGGGGTTTTCTTTGTATGTATTATTGTAGGGTCTACCTTACAATATAAAGCGCCTTGAGGCGACTGTTGTTGTGATTTGGCGCTACATGAACTAAATTGAATTTCTCCAGTGTTTGCGGTTTGTGTCCACACCTCAAACACACCGGCTACTCTTCCATGACAAATTTCAATTTTAAGTCTCCAAAAAAAACCCAGTTTAAAAATATGGTTGAAAAACTGAAAGATTTGTTTTGTTGTATTAACCAACTATTGTTGAAAATACAAAAAAAAAAAAAACATGTTAATTTATTGATCTTTAAAAAGTGTTCAGAATTCATAAACTGATGATGATTCATCTCATTATCCACACACACTACTCTCCACTGCATAAGCTGCCTTTATATGTTAAAAATATCAGTATTGCTACTGCTATCTCCAATATTGTCCCTGTAGTCACTTGGTATTGGATCAATACCAAAATTTGCAGTATCACACAGCACTATCCTTTATATACATTTTATACTTACTCTCTCTCTTTTGCAAGCTCCCTCCATCAGTGTGTTCATCTAAATAATTCAGCCCATAACCAGGCCACTCTTTAATCAAATGTCAGTATATCCCCTCACTGACGAGTGCTCTACACATTATCATAATCATCCGTATCTCCAGACTTGCCAGCTGCTAAAGTCTTGGGACACTTTTCCCTTTATTACTTAAATGATGCCTTGCACGTTGTCTGATATATTTATGGCTTCACTGGTGCCACTGCCTTTTAACTTTAGCTCTGTACATCTTTTTAAAGATTCAGTATAACACCAGCTTCGATGTAAGTTAAACTGACCTTGAAAAGTTACATAGTAACCTTGCAGCATAAGCATAATAGCCAAATATATAAGTTGTATCCCCTTAAAAATACTATAAAGACATACATTTTTTAAATAGTACATGGGTGTATTTTAGTTTTTACAAATTAACAACAAAACATTTTATACACAGCTACACAACATCATGGAAGTCAGAGTTCAAGCTGATGAGTGATGCTGTGGCTGTTCCACTTGAAAAAATTTTTTCCATGCAACTGCATATATTTTTTCAGGACAAATGCAGTCACGCTACATTTAAATGCAGTCCAGGGTCGAGCCCAATGTCCACAATCACAGAAATGTAGACTTTGAGGTGGCGTTGCGCTTGTCTGTCAGGGTTTAGGACAGTCCCTTTGTCAAATTGTCAACTGCATGAGGAATCTGCTGCAGAGCCATCTTGAGCCCTTAACCACACTTTAAGTAAGTCTGCATTTCCGCAGGAAATTGCCCACAGTTCAGTTCTATGTCCATATGATGTTACCAGGGGTTACCAGTTGAAGCCCCATGTACTGGCTATGAGAAAACCAGATGCATCAAAACAAAAAAGACATCCAACTGTGACACATCCATATCACAATTCTTAGCACATTCCCTAAAATGATGGTGTTTTGTAAAGTAAACTGAGTACCTATTTGACAGTTACTTTGCAAGTTACTGTCAATCAATAAGGCAAAAGCCTGGGAGACATAAATCAGGCGAACAGTTCCCTGGCCCTGGAGAAGGTAAAAGATGGAAAATAATAATGGTAACAAAACCAAATTACTATGAGTGTTCTGACACTGTCAAGGTAAGATCAAGTGCAATGTTGCAAATCTCTATTTACACCATTTTCAGCCATCGTAAACAGAGTGAAACACTGCTGTACACAACTGACACCATTTTGGCCTTTGATGGTTTAGGCCCTAGTGTTGGACTTATGTGTATCCAAGCTTTGTCAGATACTTGTGAGTGCCCCGTGGATATGCTTCTTTTGTAGTTCTTTGCTCATTTCTGTGTTGTTTGCACCCTGCTTTTTTATTTAGTCCATTTTTTTGCCATGTTTGTTTTTTCTAAATACTGCTGCATGTGTCTATTCAAACTGTTGAAGATACAGTGCAGTTATAAGGGCTACTGTATATATCAGTATTAATAGAATAGAAAAAGAATAGAAAATAATATAATCATGTGCCTGATATGTTTTATACTTGCTTTCTAACATGGATGATATGGATCACCTAATTTTGGTCACTGAAGAATTGTGATTGACGAATATGTCAAAATTGTTTACCTTGAAATAAGAAAGCCTAAATCTCGTATCATTATCTACACAGCTTTCAGTTAATTGCACAGATTCTATTGCAGCTGAGAAAGCTTCCTATGCAGTGATCAAAAAACTTCCCTCCAAATAGAGTGACTTTGAAGATAGATATGTTGTTATTTCCAGTCATATTCCAACTGTAGAGGAGTGTTTTAGTATAATAGCTCAGACTGTTATTATTTGCTTCTTTTTCTTTCTGATTTCTGCTTTTGGAAGACACTGATTGGCTGCATAGACTATGTGTATTTTTGTTTCTATTATAGTTACTGTACTCTGCAGTACAAGTCTTGCTTGTAAAGCACTGCTTACAGATACAGCTAGCCTGCTAACGAGATAAAACAGCACAAAATTCACCATGGCTATGCTGCCTGAGGCAAGGAGGAAGCTGTGATGGAATTCAAATCTTATCAGTCTTCTCTGTAGGAAATACCGTGCACATAGGGTATGCAGACAGGTTGGATGAAGTGATTTGTCAGGGGCAACATCTCCTGGAAACAGATTTGTTTGAGAGTGTCAATGTGCAATCTGTTGCGCACGTCTGTGAATGGGCGTGTGCATCCATGCTTGTGTGTGCGTGCGTGCATGCGCTTGGAAAGAACGGTGTTCCGCAGTTTCACCACAGTTGCTTGGCAGCTTCTTTCTACTTTTAATTAGAGAAAAAGCATCTGCAACAAGGGTCACAACTGAAGGAGTGAGAGAGAGTGGAGAGTTTTTGCATTGTAAACTAACCCTGCCCATTCAGCTGAAAGAAATAGAGCAACCCTTGAAGGTTGGGTTTTACCTAATTTGGCAGTAGACGAATAAAAAATAATAAAAAAAGCAAAAAATCACAGCTTGACAACTCACTCACAGCATGGAATATTTACCCTTTATTTCTCACTCCGTAAGGTGACTTCTCACCATTTGAGCTTTTAAATAAAGAGTTTTCTTGACTATAAATATAAAAGCCTAGCGCACTGGAGAGAGGAAAACCATAGCTTATGAAAAAATAATAGTGGAAATGTGTAGGTAAAAGTTCAGGTAAAACATTCATGGGCCAAAAAAGAGCTACCATTAGAGATAGTGACCTGTTTCCCAGCAGAGGTTGAAGGCTTGTTGTGCTATTTATGAGCATGTTGTTTGTGGCGTGGGAACCAAGAACCCATGAAATGTATTATTTACGCCAACTATACGATTTTCCAATTACTGATATGACAGTGGAGTTTGGTACACCATCAGTTTTCACCTTTGAGTACTGCTTTAGTTTCTCTCTCCTTGAGAAGAAGCATTCATCTGCTATAGGCTTATGCTTTTGTTTTCCTCGGTGGCTTATTTGCAGCATGAGCGCAATGCTTCCTTTTTTTGTCTGATGTGCAAAATGAAACACAGTGGAGTTGCAAAGACAGTGTTAGCGTCATTAGCAGCAGAATAATTAACAGGCATAGTGAGCTACTCTGGTCTTTAGCAGCAATATAACGACTAGTCTGCTGTTGTGTGTTTTTTTTTGTTTTGGGGGGTTTTTTTTGTAATTCACCCACCTGGATGAGTTATTTCCCACCTCCTGTTTGCAACTTTTTGTTTTTCCTCTCTTCATGCTATTTTTTTAGTCTCGAAATTCTTTAGTCTCCTGCAATTTTTCGCTGTATGTCATCTAGTCCGGGAAAATTCTCTCTGTGTCATCCTCCTTCTCTATTTCATTGTCTCTTCCTTTCTCTGCTCCCCACTGTCCACTCTCATTGTCTGCGCACTACTCTGTAACTATTTTCATGTTTTAGGCATATAAATTGGATGACATGTGATGAATTGTGGATTAAAGTGAATGTCAATCACCTTCTTTTTCATCTTCTCTCCTCCAGGCAACGTTCTCCGGTGGTTTTACATACCTGCAGGGATTTACCATCTCTATCTCGCTTGTCTCTCTTCCATAACCTTGTTCACAGATACAGCAACACATGCTAATTGCATTCTTCAGGTAACTTTAGCCCACACACCAAGTCAATTTTTGACCCATCTTCATGAAACTGGCCCCTCTCACATTTTTACTCCATCCAATTTGACTCTTCTCAAGATCCACATCTTATTTGCCTGTCTCCTTACAAAGTCACTACCTGCCCATGGCCCCCTGTGCTTCCCTCCTTCACTTCCTACCTTGTTATACCTAAGACCTGTGAAAACTAGAAGGGGAAAATCTCTCCTCTTTTTATGTGATAAAATCACACAGAGCTGCGGCTGAAGCCAAAGCCACTAAGCTTGTAAGGGGAAGACGGCTTAGAGAAGGAGAGAGATTGGCAGAATGAGTCAAAAAAGAAGTGGTAAATAAAAGGCAAGGACCTCTTTTTCCTGTTTGCAGCTTAGAAAGCAGACTAAAGAAATGGCAGATCACATAAACTGACCTCTAAATGGCTACCAATTTCATTAGCAACCAAGTGAAGGTAGTGTTTATTCAATGGCTTGAAAGACTGATCTTATTAAACAGTTTGGACCCTGTTTTGTGAGTCAAAGTGCAGACTCAGGCAGATTTTCTTTGGTAATAATGTGTCACTGGGGCACTAGAAGAGGTTGAATCAAGCATCTGTGGGAGTGTCTGAAGCTGGCATCAATCACGGCCAATCAAATCAGCACTTCCTTTTTAAATATTAAAGCACTCTCCGCCAAAATGTGCTGACATTTTCATAACACACAAGAGACACCAGACAGTCTGCCGATAAGATGAAACTGATCTCAGGTGGAAGTCCAAACAATGCCTCAAATATTAATAATATGCCCATTCTAATAGTGCAGTATCAGAGGCTGGTTGCGGAAGAACAACTTGAAATATATTCAGCCATCTGTTCTAGCTCAAACTCTAAACTCTTGAATTCATGAACATTTTGTAAACAGGATTTTGGTCTTTCTGCAGAAAAAAAAAGAAAAAAGAAAAAACATGCTGCTTTTGTGTGTGCATGTTTGATTGATGGGAACAGGTTGTTCTGACTGAGTTTAGCTCTTCCACTTCTGATAAGTTGTGCTATATAAATTCAGAATGCTGAACATTTTGGTAAAGGGTAAACTACTGAGGTTTTTGCACTTGTTTGAAAGAGTTGGCGTGATTCGTGATTTGCAAGTCTTATTTAACGTTTCACATTGTATGGGCCTTAATAATAGTGCGGCATCCTGAGAACATCCTGTGCATGCACCATTTACAGTGCAGACTATAAACCGAACGCAGAAAACCCATACCTCAAATGTCACAAGAAGCTGAAAAAATGTGCTCTGTGCACTCTTGTATTGTTTTGGAATTACTCATCTACATGTAATTAATCAAATACTTTAACTAAAACTTACTTTGAATAACTTTACTGTTACTGGATCGCCTTTACAAGCCATGCCCCCCCCCTTTTTTTTTGTGTAGTGATCGTAATCCTTTGAAAGCCCATTCAGTGTATTTGTCACAAGCACACAGCAACACATTTGTTTAGAGCCACTGGCCAAGTGTCTGCTTGTCTGCTTTTGCCGTTGCTTACCTAATTGTCCCTACTGGATTGAAGGGTGGAAGGTAGATAATTGAATTAACCTCACATGACAACATGTGTACATTGCTTGAGAACTGTCCTCCATATTGGACATGACACAATTACCTGTTTCCTGAAAGTAGCATGGTCTTACTCGGTGACATCAACTGCAAAGTCAGTAATTCACCAAAAACCTCAATGTGATTGCTTTGGTTGGAGATTGTCCCAGGACAGTGTTTGTAGTGTTTGATTCAAAGGGACAGATCTGTCTCTTTGAATCACAGGAGGTTTAGCTGGTTGCAGCAGGTGATTGCCATAAGCCTATAAGCCTGTGTCACTAGGGCCTTATTCACTTGATCCTGCATTGTCATCATGATTGGCACACATCCACTCAGCTCAACGAACAGCTCCCATATTAAATACAAATTACCGTATATATATGACATTGATAATATGTCTTTTGTTTATGAAGCTATACATACATTGTAATCATTCCTTTTACATATATTACTAGTGTGCTCTTGTATATATAGTGATAATATAGTCGAACAATAAATGTTACCAATGAGCAGTGATGTACTTACCTGGCATTGTGCCACCTCCAGAAGTGCCTTCTTAATGTGGAGGTCCTTTTTTCTTCTCACAGAAGGGCTCAAGTCAAACAGCCATTTCCAATACCTAAGGACAAGTGCACTTCACATTTAGCCTACATAGCACTTTGATCTGAATCAAATCACATTAGGCAACCATTAGGGCAGTAAGTATGGGGCAGTGTATAGACAGAACGGAGGAAAGGATGATCTTCACATTAACTCTTTCAGCAGATGCATCATTCTAACCTTTTTATGTTTAAAGGTTTTTTGGGTTTTTTCTTTTTTTTCTTTTCTTTTCTTTTTTTTCTTATTATCCTAGATGCATCTAGCTATGTCTGGCACTGTGCAGGAATGATCGCTTGGCCCTTGTGAAACAAATTGAATCAGTTTGAAGGATGGGCCAACAAAAGAGGATTTAGTATCAGGACACCTAATTCCAAGGTATCTGTCTCAGGAAATTCACTCATCCAACATTTTTGTGTTTATAGTCTTACTCTTGCCAACACAATAGGGTTCAGGGAAGTGTGCTTGACAAATGCACTAAACTTTTAAACTTATACTTACTTTTTGTGATGGTTAAATAGGAAGGAAATGCTCAAGAACTCACTTAGCTAATTTCCACTCAGCTATGAATAAATAACGTTGGGTTTTCATCAGATGCTGGTGATTGCATCTTGACAAAACCACAGTTTCTTATTGCAAATTTGAATTTTATTTGGTTTATACCACTGGTAAACCTAAAATAGCTTATTTGTGCAGTACATTTTAGCTTATAAACCTGTGAAACAGAAACCACACAAGTGGCAAAGTCCATTTAGTTCACTGAGGTTTTAGGTTGTGCTGATTCTGTCTTTGGGGATTAAAAGCAAAAACTCAAAAAGCAACAACAACAAAAAAAGACCCCACTCAAATTTTCTAGGTGGTTTTGAATACAGGTATACAGGGATTACACTTTCTAGACTGAACTTTTAAAAAGATGGGAAAACAAGGGGGGAAATAGATGGTGGGGAACGAGGGAGTGGGAGTTGGAGAAGTGAAGTAATGTACTGTATCATGCTGGCAGAGGTCAAGCAAGAGCAGTCTGTGTAATTAACTAAAGAGGAACCTGGTAATCATGCAACTAATAGTGTTTCAGGAGACAATTAGTCACTTTACAGGACCTTATACAGTATAGTGTGTATATAATGGATATATAGATGGATAGGCTTATGTGTGTGTGTGTAGGCAGTGAAGTCAAAGCAGCTACTTTTGTGTGCACTGACAGATGTGAATCACCTTTCAACTTCAAACTCCACCCTCGCCTTTTGTTTTTCCCTTTCATTAAACACCTCCTTCTTTGTCTGTCGTGCGTCTTCCTCCTTCCAACCGCCTCCTTAGTGCATTCACAGCATACCCCCCAGAGAGGGAGGCTAATGAGGGCTAATGATAGGAAAGCATGCTGCTGTTTCCCTTTCATTAACCGGTGCACACTTGCACCGAACACTTTTCATCAGGCGTCTGCTGTCAGCGCGGGCTCTTCTTTTCCCTTCATCTATCACCTCCCTGCCCCGTCTCTTACCCTTCACCTTTTTCATTGCTCATACAGGGCAACTTTTGTCCATTTCCTTCTATCTTGTATCTTTTCTGCCTCGTACTGGTCTTTTACTCACCACCACAACCACTGCTACGCCCTCTTCTGCGAACACTAACGTGTGTTAATGTGGCCCTAATGACTGCTCAGTGGCATTTCAGTGGGCAGACAGAAAGTCTCTTGATGAAACAAAAACATCTTTCGCCACACAGACTGATGACTCTGCAGCGTCTGGCAACTAATAAGTCAGTGTGAACGCGTTTGAATCCTGACAGCTTCTGTAGCCTCCAGAAAAATATGTATGTTAGTATTACTGTGTCCAGTTGTGGTCTTTTTGTATTTGTGTATCAGTGAAGAAGTTTTTTCTTTCTTTTCTAATATGTTATTGCACCTAAAAAATAAAGAAAAGCTTTTAGTGTTATGCCCCTGTGAAGTGTTGCTAAGTTTCCAAATCACCTGCTGTTTGCTACCTTTAAAGTGCATTTTTGACCAGGTTCTTGATTTCTTGTGACATATTGTATTAAAACAAATGAACAAGTGAGACACTACAGTATCCTACAAAAATATGTCATTTGATACTTCTAAACTGAAAGGAATTTTAGTACTAAACCAGTGAAATACATTTCCTTTATTGCTTAGATCTACACATTATAGATATAGATGTACGATTGTTGATTTACCTGAGCAGAAGCAGAGCAACCATGTTGTGCAAACACTACCTGGCTACTCCCTCGCTACCTTTCTTTTTCACATACTTCTGCACCATGAGCCATGGAGTTCATGTGCTGTAGCTATAAAAGACACATTTACAGCCTACGAAGGAAATGAATAAATCATCAAAGTCAGTACACAAGCAGCTGCAGCAGCTCGCTGTGGCTTTTTTGGCAAAACATAGAAGGGACAGACTGCATTTCATGTTTGATACATGTTTGCCACATGGAACTGACTCTATTAACCTAAACAGAACATCTTGGGGATTTTCTGAAGTGGCTGTTTTCTCAGCCCACCACTGAATATATTAAACCTCGTGTGACAACAGACCTGACAGGTGGATAGGCTCCACAGCTGCTAATTGACACTATATTTCCAGGAAGAGTTTGGTTTGTGGGAGTTTGTCTTGTCAGAGAAGCATAGCCACTGACTTCTTTTTGTTTTTGGTCTTTAATTATATTAAAGCTTTTTTTCCACACATTCTGGGCTATAGAAAACCCTAGTGGCTTACTCTTTTTTAGTTTAGTTTTGTTCTTCAGACTTTCAAAGAAAGTGAAATGCTAAGAAACTTGCTGTGAGGTAATGGATTAGCAGTGGTTTTGTTTTGCTACTATGCTCAAATCCTCTCAGTGTGAGGAACTGGGAGTGCTTCCAGGTTTGTGCACAAGATTGGTGTCTAGCAGATGTGTGGATAAGACTCTGATCACTACTGGGATGCCAGTAGCTACACCACCATCCGCTTTCTCTGACGGTCATTGATGATTTCAATTTTCCTGTGTGATTCCTTTATGCAGCACACAGTGCTGGGAATAGATTTCTCGCCTGTTGCACTTGCTGTTGGTTTTGGCTCAAATCGATTTGGTAAGCAGGATATAATTAGATAGCATCTCACTTCGTTATCACTGCCCATGAGGAGCGGCTACTGCACACGACAGCCATTTCTCCAGCCGACTCCTGCTGTCGTCTCTTCCATCCCACTCTTCTGTTTTTTCCTCACAGCCTTCCTAGCAGGTTTTGCCTTTTTTTTTCTAGCCTCCCACCACCCATTCTTAGTTCCTCTTACTCCGAGTGTGCATGCGAAGGCAACATTATTTTGGTTGATTCTTTCATTAGTACTCTAAAATTCTCTTTCTCAAACAAATGTGCCAATTAAAACTTACTCATTAAAATTTCCCTGCTATGCTGTATCTTCTCTCTCAAATTACCCCTCCTTCCTCATCTTTTTCTGTCTTGGTCCCGAGGGCTTCATGAGGACGGGGTGGTTCCCTGTTGCTATGGTAGCTTCTTACTGATCTATTTTGTCTGTAGAGGCATTTGTCAAGTGGCTGGAGCAACACAATAAGAGGTTCCCACACTCGACTCTGGTACATCCTGCTCATTGTTAGTGCCACTTAACTCTTTGTGGCAACACTTCTTTAACATTATTTACGATTACAGAAAATTACTTTCTCATGGCCGTTTTTTCTTCTGAAAGAGTGACTCAACAATCATTTTAATGATCAACTCATGTGCCAAAACATACATAAATAGAAGTAGGAGCGTTTATGAGATTTGAACTTGTCTGCTATAATGTGTGCTAACTTTTTCTCCTTCATATTGAGATGATGCTTCATCCACAAAGTGGCTATAACTAAAGTCATCCGGAGCTCAGAGCCAATAACAAGCTAGCAGACTCAGTATGAGCAAAGAGTCACAGCAGTTACAAGACAAAAATGCTGGAGATGAGTGGGAAAAGGAGAAACTGGTGTGTGTCCTGATATCTTGTGAACTTATAAATATACTAGAAAATGATGGAAATAGCTGACCTTTGATTTGTTCTATAATTCTGCTGCACCTGCTTTTGTTTGGAAAGGTGGGTGTAGCAACTTAATTTAAGTTATTTATTTATTACTACTTTCCAGTAGTAGAGCACTTTTTTTTTAAAGTTGTGTAAAAAAAGAGGACACTATGTAACTTGTTTGTGCAGTTTGGGGGGGGGGGGGGGGGGGGGGTGGGGGCAGCATGTATTTCCGGTCAGTTCCAGTCAGGAAACATGAAAAATCTGAATAAACCAGGGAAATTCAAATGTGTGCATCTCTACACAAGAGTAAACCTCATGTCTTTGTAACTTCCATAAGAAATGTAACAGTTTGTAGTCAATGCACTGACTTGACTGTAGTTTAAACTTTAAAAAAAAAAAAAAAAAACGTAGTGCGCATTTCCTCATGGTCCTCTCTTTCTCTCTGTTAAATTACTAACGACATTATCGACGCGTCGACTCCAACAGCTTTTCTGTGACGCGTCTTGCTGTGAAAAAGAGGCGAGGTTAGAAAAGCCTCAGAGACTCCACAGTGAACTAGGCCTCAGGCAAAGCAGACCTTTCATGTGCATACCAAACACTGACAGAAAATGGCATTTAGAAACATGGAAATATTTTTTTTACATTTACAGACCTATTGTGTTGTCATGTGATGCAGCGCACTATGCTGATTCATCCATTCAACTGAAAATATAAGATTTTACATTTTCAGAGAATTTTTTTCTGTTGCAAAAGACGCAGTGTTTACACTAGCTGTTCCAATTATAGGAGTGTGTGGATAAAAGTAGAAAAACTGACACTATGGCAGAAAGAGCACACCACTTATAAAAAATAATCAACTAAACAAACAAACTATTTGGGGATCCCTTCTTGCAATAAAAGCAACAAGGAAATAGGTGAATCTAAACAGCATCTCATAGATTGTCAGCTTATCTAACGCATCACTTTTAGCTTTTGTCTCTTTATGTTGACAACTGCTTTGAACCACAAGCATTCTAAGTATAATTTTGAACTAAACATGCCAAATCACGGTAAAACAATCAGTATTTTTCAAGTGTTTTTCCTTCTAATGCTTCTAAAAGAAAAAGGTTGTGTTTCAAGGACAGGGATAGGATTTTTTTTCCCACATTACTTTCGCATGCTCTCAACGTTTTCTCTCTTTTGAACTCCACATTTCAAACTCAAAAACATGAATCTCATTATAGATCATAAGTACAAAATCAAGAAATAATATTTAATCAAACAAAACAGGGAACCACCTGGGAAGTCTGCAAATAACATGTGCTGCTTTGTGAGGTATTGTTTAACCACTGGCTAATTATTTTTTGAAAGTAAATCATGTTTATGTCTGCCGAGGAAATCACTGCAGAATCAAGCAGGAACTTATTTGAATAAATTCAATAAAGAAAGACTCAAGAAGTAAAACTCTAAATGTATGGAAAGTGCCAGAGTGATTTCTTGCTTCATAATGTACTATACAAGACTAATTGCGGTTCAGCACCTTTACTCAAGGAAGTGCCAGATAGACTAGGTTATGTAGTAGCAGGAAAACTGCTTGGCTTGTTTGTTCCGACAGATGAATAATTGTTAAAAAGATTTTAAATCTCTGCTGCTAGTGGGCTGCAACAAAACAGTCTTTGAACTTAGGAATTGAGTAAAGGAAATGGTTATTAGAGAAGCATACACAGTTGTGCACAAAGAATTGGTGGCAACATGTATTTGTAAGGTATAAACTCCCTACAGCGTGACAATCAACAACTCTGAAGCTGTTCTGGGTACTTGCACGTGTAAGCATCTGTAAGGTCACTGTCCATGGTGCTTAAATGTCAAAGCTGCAGGAATGAACATTCTTGGGAATCCTGTAGCAACTCCTGTAGAGACAATGAGGGAAAAAAAGAGCGGTCGGGGATTTTAATTGTAGCAAAGTGGCTGACAAAAAATGGATTTAGCTTTTTTCTTGTCACACACAAGCAATATACCTTGGATAAACCTAATTTCTCACTGACCTGGAACTAACAGTTGAGTTCATGAACAACAAGAGCAAAGAGAGAAGTAACCCTTTGCTGGCCATTAAAAAGAAAATGCTTTATTGGCTTTTGTTTTGAAAGGTGGAAGCTACAACTCTGAAGATATAAGAAGGTGAACTGTAAATTTATACAAGCTGGGAAAGTCTCCTGGCGCTTGGAGAGCTGCAAATTCTAAGTTCATTAGTTTAATGTAAGCACAGGTTGTTTGAATGCTTTATCATTATGCCAGGGTCTGAAAGAAGACCTAAACGTTTAACCTCAAATGAGAGAACAACAGTTAGGATGTTCAGGAGCAACCCAGGAACCACCAGGAATTTACTCTGCCATGAACTGCAACACTGCTGGAACACTAACATTGATACCTTCAGTCTTGCCTGAAATATACCATTTATGGATAAGCCAAATACCTTTTTGAAAAAGGTTTTAGGGTTAAATTGAACCCTTTGGCCATGGCAAAGAGGAAGGTTGGGGGAAGTAAAGGTGAGCCATTGAAACCAACTGTTAACCCTTTAAAGCCAGTCGGAGCGGGCACGCTCCGTTTTGCGTAACTATTTTTAAATCCCTGTAGAACCGGAACCGCATAAGCTAGCGGAATAATTTTTTTTGTATATGAAACCGGAGGAGTTGTACTTACATCTTATGCCATCAGCTTGCCCTAGGTCATGGTTTCCTTCCACATATAGCTTTGAAAAACTGCATAAAAAGCGCTTGCAGGAACAAAAACATAATGTTCCAGAAACACGCTTTCCCGATCCGATCAGCTGTTTGTAACACTTCCCACATTGAAACAGACATCAGCGCTAACAATCGCATGTCCGCCATTACCTGCCTGAAACCGGAAGTGACGTCATTTTCGCGGAAAATGTAGTTTTTTACTTGTAGGCCTTAAAAGCCTATGGTTCTATGGTAGGTCTTAAAGGGTTAAGCATGCCTGTGTTAGCATCATGCTCTGGCACTGTTTTGTTGCTAATAGTACTGTTACATTACACAACGTGGATGAAATAATAAAGAAGGAGGACTACCAAAGTCTTTAACTTCAACTCCAATCAACTGCCAGATGTTTTAAACCTGGAGACAGTTTTTTAACAGGAGAATGACCCTAAAACATGCATCACTAGTTGTGGAATGGATAGAGTACGCTGACATTAAACGTCTGAAATGGTCGTCTCAAAGCTTGACAACCCTACTGAAAATGTGTGGACTATGCTTAAAGAACTCTAGTAAATCTGCTAAGAATAGTGCTCAAATATCCAGCCGGAAAGATACCAGAAATTTGTTGATGTGTACCAAAACATCTGGTTGTGATACAACTTGCTAAGAGACATTCAACCAAATATTAATGAGGGTGTATGTATATATCTGACCATGTATTAATATTTTTGACCAGTTGCATCAAAATCTGCCCAGCCAAACATGCAGTGGTGACCACTTGAGGATAAGGGAGGAGTCAACATTAGCTCATTCTCAAGAGAGTTTTACCATCTATTCTGTGTATGTTTTATAGATTTATAAAAAGCTCATGACTATTTTCCCTGGCAGCACCTGTAGTCTATACTGTGGGAGTATGAGTTGACTTTCAGCATCCAATGGAGCAGTGTGAAATCGCTGGGATGAGAGTCAGCACCTCCATGTCTAAGGCCATGGTTCTCTGATGGAAAATCGTTTAATTCTGCATCTGGGTTGAGGACGAGTGGCTGCCTCAGGCAAGTGAGTTCAGGTGTCTTAGAATCTTTTTTACAGGTGAAAGGAAGGTGTGTGAGCTGGACCAGCAGATTTGTCAACAGTAATGCAGGCAACATACCAGACTGTTATGGTGAAGACAGCTAAGCTGAAAAGCAATGTTTTTGATTTCTCAGCCAGTGTGCATATATGGTTGAGAAATCTGGGCAATGATCAACAAAGTAAGGTTAAGAATATAAGCAGCAAAAATGTCATCCATTGGGTGGCTTGACTTAGACGTTGTGATAGGATGGGGAGTAGAGCTGAGCTCATAGTAGAGCTGCCACACTCCTAAATGTTGAAAAGAGCCAATTGAGATGATTTAGACAACTTTGTTTATATCCTGGGTGCTACTCTTTGGAGGCCTTCTGGGCCAGTTAGGAGCAGAACCCAAGGTAGACCCAGAACTTACTAGAGAGATGATGATCTGGTTTAGGAATGCCGATGGATGGATGGAAATGAACCCAACTTCTTCTACACTATGTAATGATCAATTTTTAACTCTGTCAACATAAATTGTGAGGTGGTTCCCAAAAGGTACCAAGGCAGAATGGGTTCAACACCTTTTTTTTTCCAATGAAGTGGAAAACAAGGTGTGATGCAATATAAAAGAATGGGAACACTTAAAGAAGCGCCAATCAATTGTTATTAACAATGAATTGCTGTGGTGTAAGGTGACACTTAGAGTGATAAAACCACATAAAATTCTCAACAAACTGCAGCTCTACTGAGCAATTTCACTTCTTCGTGTAATTTTGCTTCCACTGCATTTCTGCTCTTTATCGACCACTTTTCCAGACACAGCAGGCTGCTGTTCTTAGCAAGAATGCTCTGATAGCAACGTTGTATGATACCCATCTAATACAAAACAGCAGACAAAGTTAGTAACCAATGAACAGTGAAACACTGCCACACAAAAAAACAAAAAATGTTGCAGCCCTTTTTAAATTGCCTAATCACCCACTGAAATCCTAAACTGACTCTTTTTTGTACCTGTTTTGAGGTAAATAAGAGATAATAAAAGAAACGTCTTTCATCTAGACACAAAAGTATTTTTCATGACTCATAGCAATGTTTTTCCTCCTACACAGTCTTGCATACTGACTTTTATATCAATATACAGCCACACAATCATCATATTACTGTAGTGTTTTGTTGTTTTTCTGTCTTTCTACATCTGGTTAAATTTGAGCTGGTGATGTTTTCATCATTTCATTTTCTGCCCTGCTCCTTTGAATTCTGGGAGATTTGAAAGCTTCGGCAAAGCCTTGAAAACAGACACTGAAAATTCACTTTGATAAACATATATCTTTAGGCTAGATTAAAACAGCAAGCAACAAACCCAGAACATCGGGTGTCAGAGCACAGCTCTTTTGAACATCCTCCAGTGGGAGTCATAATAAGCCGCCGCCCTCACTCCCCCAACTTTCTGCATTCATATTTTTCCTCCTAACACACAGAAAGTTGGACGTGGGGGTATGTAGGAGTGGCAGAGCTTTGAAGATTGCCATTTTTCTGCCGTATTGGGGTGTCAGATGAGCTTTTGTTAATGTAAGGATTCAAATTTTCTGTCGTAATAAAATGACAATGTGGAATAAATGAAGACACTTAGGAAGCAAGACATTAATCTTTTTTTTCCTCCTGAAGATTTCTCTGATCTGACTGATTTCAGGAAATAAATAAATAGAGAAGAGGATGGCAGCAACTTATTGATGAGTTGTTTTTTTCCCCCACTGTTCTTTTTTCTTCTTCTCTTTTATCCACCCTCGTTCCATCCCGAACATGAAGGGTGTTGGCACCTCGGGCTTTTGATGGTGGGTTTTATTGTTATGTTGTCTCGTTACCTGTCATCCCAAGACTGTGCTTCATCTCCTTTCTGATGCATTCTATTCACTGCTCCCTCTTCCTGTTGCTTCATTGTCTGAGTCACATGCTGTGTGATGAAAGGCCAATCAAGTGGAAACAGGATCCTTACATGGAAATAAAGTACTGCACATCTCCACTTATCTTCCTGCTCTCAAAGCCACTGAAGTAAAACTTGTATCCTACTCATGTAAAGGCAGAGTGTGTTGGAAAAACTCCAAAGGTAGCCTAAGTGCAACAGAATAAAAGAACTTTGAAGTCTTGCTTTAAAGAATGCAAACCTTTCACACTCTCTTTCTTTCTATATAAAATAACCAAGAAGATAAAACACCTAGTTAAACAAATAGGGCAAAATATTATAGTTGGTCATTTCGTTTATTTAGAAAAATGGTGCATAATTGTATAGTTGGTAGTTTTATTTTGAAAGGGATTAAAATCTATAGAATGACAGGTCAGGTTTGTAGAAGAGTACTGTGTCATAGGAGATTTCTAAGGGCCTTTCTCAAAAGAAACCCAATAATTTATAGCCTAACAAGTCACTTTCATATTGTCAGGTGTTTATGAGTTCAGCCATTAGGAGAACCCTGGACAATGGCGTCCTGCATGGCAGAGCTGCAAGAACTAAAAAAGAGAGCAATCTTGTCCATCCGCAGTTATGTTTGGAGAAAGGAAACCAGCACATTCCAGCACCAACAACCTCATGTTGGTTTGGGCCTGTTTTTGCTGCATGTAGGGCAGGAGGCATTTTAATCATTGATGGAGCAAATAATTCTATACACTAACAAAATTCAGAAAGTAAATAGACATCTGCCCTTGAACTGAATAAAAGAAAGTTGGTCAAGCTGCAGCGATGCAAAGAACAGAAGTAGTTTCACCAAGGAATAGTTAAAAAAAGAATAAACTTAATGTTCTGGAACATCAAAGTCGAAGCTCTGACCTTAATCCAAAGGAAATGTTGGTGAGGAAACCTACACTGGAGCTGCAGCTCTGTTCTGTACGGAGGAATGGGCTTTACTGAAAACCCCTCAGAGATATGTACAGTAATATTGGTTCACAAAAGTCTAATATCTTTTTCTCATTTTTTGACTGAGTTTTTCTGTTTTACTTTTAGGTTTAATTGGAATCTGATGATGCTGCAGATCATATTCATGCAGAAATTTATCGAGAATTCTCCAATACCCTTAAATCATATTTTTTCATGTGAGTTGTAGATGGTTATATTTATCTGTTCTCTAAAGATTTTAATGCATCACTGATTCCAAGTCCGCTGTGGAAAAATATATATCTGTGTGTCTGAGAATGAACGTGTGCCTTTTGAATAATTGTCGCATGTCTCTGACATGGTGGGTGAGTAGGTAAAGATGAATAAGCATCATTAAAGCAGCCAAGGATGTCTACAAGGCTTCCCACTGCGAGAGGCAATGGGTCCTCTCTGAAGGCACTTTTTAAATGTCATCCCCTCATGGCCAATCTCTCGAGTTCAGGGCTCCCTCCTATATTGTGTAATATTATAGCAATTACTCCCATCATGACTCAATTTTTGTCTCTGCACCCTTGTAATAATCTAGAGCGTCTCTGAGTGATTTGAAGATACATACTGTGTTATAGCGATGCTACAAGTGCGGATGAGATAAGGTGTGAGATTTACTATCAATCTATATTTTGCACCAAACCAGAAAATCATTTAAACGAGTCCAGTGAAAATATTAGCTGCATTCAGGCCAAATACAATCACCTAATAGCCATCCACAGACCAATATCAGTGTCATATGCACTTCCATTGACTGCATGACATTTTGTCATGACATTCAGAAAGCCAATATTTGCTGTATAGAACAAGCCTCAAATAAAAATGTTGAATTAATACTGTTAATAGGGAGTCGCTGTATAACACTACTGATGTTGTAAGTAATTTCTGCATGTTGATTACAGACAGTTTTAATAAATATTTGCTTGTTCAGTGTTGCCTACAGCTCCTGAGTGTTTCCAGTTTTGTTGCAGAGACAAATCAGCGTAGTTATTAACAGTGGTTTAAACTGCTCTTCCCGTTGTCGTGACTCAATCAGGCTTTTTAATTTGTCATTTTCATTTTGAAGTGAAAATTTCATCCGCTATGCTGTGTTTTTTTTTTTTTTTGTTGTTTTTGTTGTTTTATGGTAAATGGACTGGTTCTTATATAGTGCTTTTCTACTCATCTGAGCACTCAAAGCGCTTTACACAACTTGTGCATTCACCCATTCGCACAAGCACATTTTTCTAAGTGCTTTATAGCTAACATTCACACACATTCATACTCCGATGGATCCATCGGAGAGCAATTTGGGGTTAGTATCTTGCCCAAGGATATTTGGCATGCAGACTAGGGGAAGCCAGGAATCGAACCACCAACCTTCCGATCAGTAGATGACCTGCTCTACCACCCGAGCTACAGTATATGTATGTGTGCACGCTACTGGAAGGGCGGCATAACTAGCACCACTATACAAAAAGTTACATTACACCTACAATATATAACATAGGGTACTGTCAAAGTCTAAAAGTAAATGTGCTGTTGACAAAAAGAAAGTTAACAAAAAAGTATTAAAAATGGAAAATTATGTGTCACAGTAATTGATTCTCCAATTCCGCGGCGTTGGGTACAAAAACTCTATACTATGCATTTTCAACATCACTTCCTTTCATTTTTTTGCCTTCCCTTTGTGAGCAGAGATGCATTACTTTTCCCTTGACTGTAACACTTTTGTTGCCCACTGGGCAAGAATTTGCAGGCTAGTTTAGCAGCCACTTTATTTCACAGTGAACCTCTCTATCCCTGCAGGATATTAGCTTTTAAAGCCCTCAGGAGAATTCTGGCAACCTACCAAAGCACACACTGTGGTCTTTGTTGTGAAATGTAGGAAAAAGGTATGCATTTTGTTTCTTTTTTCCTTTATTGCACTCTTCATTCACAAGATGACTGTTTTCCTTTTTAATAATTCACTTCCAGTCTATTTGTGGTGTGGACATATCTTCCATCAGCTGCTGGTTATTGCATCGTCAGTGCATGTGAAGTGTGTGAGATGGTGTAACTGTGTTGAAGTTATGTTCCTGTTGTCAAGGCCTGCACCGGCTCGCCACGAATGCCTCAAAGGTAGCCTCTCTGTGCACGAACGATGCGTGCTACGGGGTGCATTAAGATGTTGCACATTTATGATCCGTGAACTTCCTCACAGCAGAGTGTGTGATAAAAGAACTGCTGGCGCAGGTAGCAGAGCCTTGACTGCCTTTCATGATCAATGTGTTTTTGTTCAGTGGGGACAACTGGATGAAACCCAGCAACTTTTGAGTGCAGGCTTTTCAGGTGGATATTTTCAGTGCAGGGAAGATAATGAGATGCGTTTTATTTCAAAGTTGCTTGGCTTGTGTTGTGTACTTGTCAGTTTCAGCAGTCTTTCAAAGAACAGTGTAGCTCACTGTCCTCATAATGCCCATTTGATGTTTAGTAGCACTGTCAGGATGCACCAGCATCGCCAGATACCGCTCTTCATTCAAAGTCTACAAAATACAGTGATCAAAGCACGTCTAATTTGAACAAATGGTCTGTTTGTTTCCACAGTATTTGTTCATGTACAGGGAGCAAAATAAAAGTACAAACCAAGCTGGTAGTCTTTTTGTTTTTTAATATCACGCTGTCAATGTGGAGTCAATATTCAACAAATAGCAATAATTACTCTTCCGATATCTGCCTGGACAATTACTGGAGGCTGAATAGGAGACGAAGGAGGTAGAAAAAATACTTCAATAACAATATTCTCTCGATTCTGAAGGTTTATTTTCACATCTTACTACAATGTTGATTGTATTCAGCAGCATACCCCCTCATTTCTAACATTATAAGAAAAAAAAGGCTCTGTTATTATGTTCTGTTTAAAAAGTAAACACAAGACACTATTTTATTTCTACACTAAAAAACAAAAAAACAAAATTAGGTCAAATGAAATCCCGGCATTCAGGTTATGACAAGCACACCTAGTTTGATGATTATTTATTTATTCATTCATTTTGAAAGAATAAAGCCATGGTTTTTACATATTTCAATTGCAAGAATAGTCTTTTGAGTATATTGGAGGACTTTTCAAATTCCAGTGACACTGATAGACACAACTAGGTGTTGGCTTCCATAATAAATCCAAGCTCTCTGTCCGCCATTGTTTTACAAGAGAAATAGCACGGTCTTTTGTTTAGGTGAATGAGGGGGAATTCGAAAGTGCCTTACACAGACAGAGTAGTTGCAAGCCATAATCTGTCAGTCTATACAAGGCCCACCAGCATAACAGATTTTTCTTCTATTATCTCTCCACTGCTTATCTGCATAATTCATGTTAGTGCTTGAGTATTCAGGGGAAAGTAGTGAAAGCTCAGTAAAGAGGGCAGTTTCCCATGACAGCTTTCCAATATCTTCAACCTCTTGCAGCAAGTTTATGCGTCCAATAAAGTTTCATGCCTCACAGATCTCTGTTAAATTGTCATAGAGGAAGCTGCAGTAAAAAAAGAAAAGAGTTAAATCTGCTTTAGATGAGTGTTTCCATTTTACCCTAAAACATGAGGGATAGGGGATTTTTTTCCCCTCAGTGCACTTATATTACAGTGATACAAAGAGTTTTTTCAAATTAAAATGTGACCTAAAACATTTGATACAATTCGAAATTTCAATATATTAGTTTTCAAGCTCACAGTTTTCAACCTTTAACCCCCAAATAAAAATGATTTGTCATTCTTAAAGTTATACTTCTTAGTTAGCTTCATTTAAATACCCATTATTGTTGCAATTTGGAGACAAAATTCTGATTAATCAGACTCACTTAGACCGGCAGAGTGTAAAAGTCTTTATTTCTGTTTTTTATAACACTTTATTTTTTTCTGTTTTCTCCTGCTTCAATAATAATCTTAGAGCCCCTCAGTTTTATCTTTTGCCCAAATTATGAGTTAAAACTCATTTGGCTACCACAACTACAGTGTATCTGAAAGTTACTTTCACATGCAGCATCTATGGTATTGTAGTTGTGCCCATTTCCTTATGTATTTCCCTACAAACAGTATATAGAGAGGGTTTTCAGTCACTGCAAATGTGCTGCCTTGCAGGACTCCAACTGCTTATTTCTCAACCTGGATGGTGCTATGCATTGATCAAATGCTGATTGGCTGGGTTCAAATAGGGACAGGGAGTGACAGCAGAGTTCACCAGGAATAGAAGAAATACAAAAACATAACACCACCACTGCTGAGCCGTGATTTCATCCCTAATTTCCTTTGGGATTAATAAAGTATTCTGATTCTGATTCTGATTTAGAAGAACAGTAAAATACTGCAAAATGTAGTAATACAGCAGTAGTGACTTCTGTCTATTTTTGTTATCTATTTTTTGATAGATAAATATGTACCACTGACTTTATCTATCTTTAGAACCGTAGGCTGCTATTTAAGAATTAGCACCTTTACTTTTGGTGTGCCCGTGATGTTTCTGTGCTTTTACTTGAAGTTGAACATTTTTTAAATTACTTTATTCAGGCTTTTCTGAGGAGCTATAAATATTGCCAATACTAATTAATTCACATTTGCATGTACCTCTGTGGATGCATGCGCAAAGAAATTGAGTGAGAAGAACAGCAGAGTAAAGGGAATACCAGTGGAACAAAGCATTCACATGCTATATTACAGAAAGTCAGTAAAAGTAGGGGAGCGACAACTCTGCGGTGCATTTCAGAGACGAGTCATTTGAATTTCTGATGATTTTTCTACTCCAGGGCACCTGCAGCAGAAAGGCTAGTCCTCCGCAGAGAACAGCATCAAATCAGGAGGGAAGAGGAGAAAGGGCACTGGGTGTGTTAGAGAGGACAGGAGGGGTAAGGAAGACACGTAGGTGGAAGGTGAAGTGGGTGGTTCAGGTTGGCACATGCTTGTGTGCTCTCTGCCCTCAGCCCTCTCACCCCTTAGTCTCTGAGTGGGTGATTAGCCTGAGCAGGTGCAGAGGATGGTGACCCTCTCTACAGCAGAATTCTGCCAGTAGTATAGGAATCACAAGTAGAATCACATTATTTTGGAAGCATTTCTTGCGCACCATGTATAGAATTTAAATTCCCCACACTGACTGAAAGTTGCTATCTCCAGTAAATGTGTTTACAGACTGATGACATATTAAATAGAGTGCTTTTCTACTCTAACTGCAAGCTCAGTGTGTTTTTAGTATAAGCTACATTCAAACACACACTCACACATTCACACAGTGCTTTTATTCTGTGCTGTTAAGTGCTTTTTCTAGTCATGCACACAATTTGGGAGCAATGTTGGTTCAGTACCTTGCCTAAAGACACTTTGACAGCCAGGGATCAAACCACCAACAATTAGTAGAGGACTCAGTTTAGCTCCTGAACCACAGCTACCCCAAGGAGGAACAAAAGGAAGGGGGGGAAAAGCAAGATCAACAAGACCCACCATTTTCTGTCAGGACAGTGTGCCTGATTCTTCAAGTCTCTGGAACCTTAATTTTTACTTACTTTTTGTGTTCCCCTGTTGCCGTCTTCAAGTTTAGGGTTAGGCAAGGAATACAATACTGGAAGGTAAACAAGACTGTTACTTCCTACCCCACCTTCATGTTTTCATTGGTTGATTATTTCTCTTTACTGCTGTTCACTCTTCTGTGTATATATAGTTATTTTATTATAGCTTTAATATAACCTTTGGACTTTGTGCAATCGGATTATTATTAATTTTATCAGTCTTAAAAGGTTCCTTTTGTTGCTTACTTTGGCTGCTTTATAGTATTTTGCTTTTTTCTCTCCTGCAAAATGTGATGTTATGATTTTGATAATAAGCATTGTTTACAGCCTGGTCCAAAATGTGTATGCTACTGTATGCTAACACATAAGAGCCACCTTCAATCAAAGTTTAATCAAAGCTTTTCCCATTACTGTGAATCTACAAAATATGCACAATTTGACAGGCAATGTTTTTAAGGTGATTCCCAAACAGGAATTATTCCCAAACTGGGAATATTTCGGCATGGCATGTAGTGCGTCCATTTGAAGAAACTGCAAAAGGCAGTTACACCAAAAATTGACTTTCAAGCTTGTTAGAATTGTAGTAATTCTGCACTTACCTTATCTAGAGTATTTACATTTACTTTTACACATTTCAATAAATTGTT
This sequence comes from Simochromis diagramma, assembly GCF_900408965.1. Taxonomy (NCBI): domain Eukaryota; kingdom Metazoa; phylum Chordata; class Actinopteri; order Cichliformes; family Cichlidae; genus Simochromis; species Simochromis diagramma. Next base: position 17,043,719 of record NW_024387523.1, on the reverse strand, counting down.
GCAGCCTTTCCCATTTTGGTTGCATTTTTATCCACCCCTGATATTTAATCAATCAGGGGTTGCTCAAGACATTTGTAAAAAAGATAATTAATATATAATATATATAATTAATAGCATGCCATTAAAAGCTTGAGATTTACCACATACAACTGACAATATGTATATGTATTTTTTACTTTTATTACTGCTGACTGATTTCATTTGTAGATTTTCATTTAGAAAAAGTGAAAAGCTGTAAGCGAGATTTAACAACACACTTGTTGTAAAGGAGACTAATTCCTTCAGTGGCTTGGCAGGAGTTGTGTCAATTTAGAGAAAAGTCTTTTGATGTTGTTACATCAGGATTATCTCAGTCTGTGTAACAAACTGATAGATTCGAGTTTTAACAAAATGTGTGTGTTTATTAGAAAAGTAGGTGTCACGATATAGCTTTGTGAAGAGATCATTAGTAGACTGAGAATGCAGGAAGCAGAGGGTGCAAACTTAAAGCGTGCTGTACATCCAAACACAGTGGAAAAGCCCCAAAACACAAAAAGTAAGAAAGGAGGAGAAGTCAAGCATCCGGAACCAGGAACGTAGACACTACAACACAGACGACACAAAGACCAAAAGGAAGACAGGGCCATGTACACACACACACACACAATCAACAGCAGATATTAACAGAAGATCGTGAAAGGACAGACAGGAAACAAAGATTTCACGGACACAAAAAAAAAAAACCTTAGAGTAAAACAGAAAATAAGTCATATAAACATGAATAAAAACACTAAACGAAATGTTCAAGACAAGGATACACAAAGGAGTTGAGGGATAAACACAGATTAAGAACCCAACTACTGACAGTGTTAAAGATAGCATGAACAAAAATGCTAATGCTCACAATGTACAGTAATAGCCAGGAAATAAAAACTGGAATCAGGAAATTTCAAACAGTGCAGAACCTGTGGTTCAAATTATGACAATGAAAAATTAGAGCCCATGACAGGATCTATGCTTTGATGTCACAATCAAATATTTAACTAGTACCCCTTCAATATTGAATATTCAGGGTATCTCCACTAATTTTGAAAACTCTGACACATCTCAAAACAAGAACAACAAAAATGATTAAAAATCAGCATGAGAAATAATAGAAACATAAATGTGGGATACATTCTGCTCCTATGCCAACAAAATGGGTACCTAGCAGGGCAACGGCAGGAGGGGCTTTAATTAAAAAGACAAACCTGCTGAGAGGAGGTTTTCTGAAGTGCTCGTGTCAGTTAAAATGCTGCAAATCTGCCTGATTGGAAGGATTTCTGTAATTCAAGCCATTCAAGTGCAAATGCAGCTGTACTGGAGTCCAAATGTTAAGGAACAAAGAACTGATTTAGGAAAAATGCATTAGCATATTTAGTGTCTAACACACATTTCATTTGTTTTATTTCTCATAGGGCAGAAAGTATTCCATCTTTAGAGGGTTTTTCTAAAATATTATTATCCCAACACTTATTTGAAGTACCCTGATCCTGTCATTTGCTGATGATGGTACACCAGGGTAATGGTAAAAACACCCACAGAGCATTCGATTAGCCAACATCCTGTCTCCTTGCACGCGCTGACCTTTATTCTTAGTATTTAGCTGATATTCAATCATCTCCACTTGCATGTAGAAAAATATCCAATTGTACAGTATTTATTGTACCTCTCACTGACTTGCTGAAGAGTAATAAGGACCATTAGTGTGTAAATACTACCCCGTACTTTGAGTCCTTTATTATGTTTCTTAATGGAAAACAAATAGAATAACAAATGACCCTAGATGCATGTTACTGTGAATCAATATTCTACTATATGTAAGGTAGAAATTCTTCCCATGAGAACAGCAACAGAGAATATTCTGGCCTCACATCCCCCCCATTGCTGGATTTAGCAGGATCACTCACTGTATGATCTCTTTTCTAAGTCAACCATGGTGCCTTATCCCCTGCTACTTGGAAAAGCATGTTTCCAAAGCAAGTGGAGAAAACTGTAATTCATCCGAGGACTAAACCCCTTTGGGACAGTAATTAGGTGGATTGGGTAAAGAAAAAAAAAGACTTTGGATATGCATTTAGGATTGTCTGGATAACAGGAAAGGAAGAGGTAGCGGGTATCGTTAAGGGACACAGAACAAGTCACATGGGCTGCATATGGATTAAAAGTCTCTCTGAAATGTAACACAGAATTCAGAAACATTTAGTCAAACTGCCAGAGTGACAATCAACCATCATTAAATGATCTTAAATTATGCACGAGGGAGCTTTTAAGAAACTATTCTGACAGTTATATCAGAAATAGAAGGCATACAAATGCAAAATCATTTGTATGCCATTTGTCAGTAGCAAAAAAAAGTAGCACTGCTTCATAAATGCGTTATGTAATGGTAGATAAGTTTCTTCAGAGGAGATGTTCATACATGTTGACAAAGTATCCGGTTATATTAATCCCAGTAAAGACAGAGTTGATGCCCTTAACTCTGTAATGAGTGAATAAGCACAGTGATGTTGTGATGTGAATGAGGTAGACTATCTATGGGCACTAATATGACATGGCTTTAAGTAGGCCAATGGGATGGGGAGAGATGACTTTAAAGAGATCATTCTGATAAATAGACCTGATGAGACTGGATGGTTGGGTGTTCTCTCCACTGGGTAAGCGAGTTGGGCCGTCACGGTGGTAGTTATGCAGCTCTGATGAAATGGAAGGGATTATGACATTAAGTTGGGCAAGCGTCTTTGAGTTTGAAGGAGGTTTTGTGCTGCAGCTTTAAGTATGTGTGCGCTCTGGTTCAAAGTGGAGGGAGATGAAAATTTGATGATATCATTTATATTGAGCACTGGCCAGTCAGTATCATCTTTCATGTTTTGGAGGTTCATATTAGATTGCAACTACAACAGATAGTAATGACAATTCCTCAAAACGCTTCATTACAACATTTTGAATTTGATACTGTGTGATTTCTGAGGGACATCGGTTGGATGTTTTGAAAGTGGGAACAGTTTCCTCACTGGGCACAGAAAGTATCTGCCTCAAAAGTCATTACAATGTACAAAAGTAAATGTTGACCTGATGTGTTTTGAGAAGGTTCAATTGGATCCATCCTCTAGTCTGTGTTTTGCCAACTAGCTTAATCAGTTAGTGCAGAGGTTAAAGAGATGTCAAGTAGGCACGCCATTAGATGGCTGTTAAAGTTAAAATCACTGCTATAAATATTTTTCTGTCCCTGCTAGAATGCTAAGGAAATGTCCACACACGCACACATTTTTTAAACAAGGATTGTGAAAAATATCGCCATCCACATGAAAATGTAAAATACTCTTTGAAGGACGATCCAGAGCATTTAAAAAAAAAAAACAGGAAAGCCGGAAATGGCAGAAAAAAGGGATTTCAAAGACTTTTTTCTTGACATTGCAAGACACAATCTCAATTTCTTAATAGAAAGAGTTTCTGAAAATCATAATCTTGAAAAGATTTTTTTCAGAGGGTTAATTTTCAGTGACTTGAAAATGCTGTTTATATGTTAAGGAAAGGTTCAAATGGATTGAAAACGCTACAATTACCAAAATACCTACATGTGGGCATAAAAGGTAAAATATATGTTTTCTTAAGCTTTGATCACAGTAAACAGAAGCTGTATTATACAAGCTACTGTGGTATTGTAAATACATGACCTCAGTAAGGTAGGAAATGAAGATTTCTAATATGTAGTTGAAAGTGTTTATTTACTGTAGGTTAAGATTTAATGTAACTTCTAAATCTGAAAAATGAATCCAACGCAGAAGTACCATAAACCTGTGCTGTTTTTAATTGCACCTCCTTAATTTACTCCACATTATTTAAGAAGAAAACTATCTTCCTTAGTCTATGATCTCATTACACTTCCCTAACCGGTTTATGATCTTAGGTGGTAACCTTCAATATTGCTTATTTCAGAAATTTGTATTCACTTTGGACTAAAATATGAAAAAAGCAGGGTTTAAATTTAGACACAACATCTAGCTTCATAAAACAAGACGACAAAAATTACTGCTGAATTTAAGGCTTCAAAATGAGTGTCCCCGAACTAAAGGGTGTCATCATAATGGTTATGTCCATCTTTTATAATCAGTTCATAAAGCTAAAATTGGCCACAGATCATAAGTAAATAGTAAATAAAGATTTAAGGAATTATGCATAATCATATTAACAGTCTTCTCACTTATATCATCATAACCTTTCCTTATGACTACATTTGTTAATTTTATGAAACCATGCGGCTCACTGGGAATAATAACAACTAATTAGCATTTAACAAACTGATAATATTCTAAATAAATGGTTGAAAAAGTCACTTTCCATGACTGAAAGAGGGACGAACCATCATTGGAGTGCGCAGTTTTAACCTGACGAGGTTTTGTGACACTGTAAAAACATTTAAATAATAGTGAAATTGCTTTTATGCTGATAAAATAGCTTGACAGCATCAGTGACGTAGCAGTCTAACCATGCTCATGATCCTTCGCAATTTATGGATTATTATAAGTTATATGTCTGAAGTACAGAAAAGAAAGTGATACATTTCCTTGCAATTTGCTGGTTATATTGCACGACTTTTGGTTGTATTGAACTTAAATAAAAATTCAAAGAGAAATCATAAAGTCAAATTCAAGGAAAATCAATCTTGTTCAAAACCAAATCAAAGTGCTTAAGTTTGACTACATAGGGGTGATAGGAGAGCCCCAACCCTGCCTTCCTGATGTGGGTGTCGACTAACAAGATCATATTCTCCATATTCATTACACAATCATCATCTAACAGGATACTGCAATGCAATGCAACATGTGTAGCAAAGTGATATTTCAAGCCATCAATCATTTGGTGTTTCATGAGAGTTATGCTGTAAAAATGAAAAAGTGCAAAAGATTGACAACTGTGATCTTGAATTTGATCCCAGTTTTGGTGAAGATGCATTAGGTGATCACTGCATGTACGTTTCACTAGAATATGACAAATAGTTTGGCAGGAGTGGTGATTCTCATGGCCGGACATTAGATGTCACGCCAAGGCATAAGCTCAACAGGCTTTTGGCTTGACGAGCTAAAAATGTAAGAAATTGCTTGAAAGCTTGGCTACAACACACTCAGAGACAATCTGACAGGGAAGGAAGACAAGCAGAGAAGTGCAACTATACCAAGAGGGCTGACTGGATAATTCAACAGAAATGATAGTAATCAAGGTGGTGCAGGGGGGGCAGGAAATTAAACAAAGCCAGAAGTGAAGGGCGTGAGAAATTTCAAAACAGAACAGAGACAAACTGTGACACAGCTTATTCCCTCTGGAGATTTTTGAGTACAGGCTTCAGGTCTGCATTTCAAAGGGTGATTTAAAAACTCAATCTGTGCTTGAAATAAATGCCTGAAGCTGTATTTTTTGCTCTATATTTATGTTTAAGACAGATTTTAGTTACCCAACAGTTCTAAGTAAAATCCTGTTGAATACACCAATCCTAGAGAACGACTAATTACAGACTTCCTTCTAGCACTTAGTAAAAGGGCGTCTGTATAGGTTTAAGCTTATACTAGCCATACTATTGCATTGTATGTAATAGTATGTCAAGAATACTCTGTAATGACAATAGTATGTTGCTGTAAGTTGATTTCCTGTCTTCAAATTAGGCATTTAAAAAAAATACTGACATTTTGGTGACTTATGGAATAATCAACATATCACTGACAATAGAAGATAATAATAATTATTAGCTGCAGCCCTAAATGCAACACAGTCCTGCCAAGATGTAGTTTATAACCATGAGGCATCACATTTAAATGCCACCATAGCGTGACACACACCACTGCAGGCATGTCCCCTGGGTGTTTAAAAAAAAGGTAATCATACTGAGTTAATTGTCATTAACTTGCTTTCTCTTCATAATAAAATCAAAGGCATATTTCTAGGGAGAGCCACTCGGGGGGATATGTCTGATGACAAATGCGGGACAGTCCTGAAGAGAAATCACTTTGTAATTAGCCACATGTAGTGCTTTGCGGTAACAGCTGTAGAGTCACACAAATGAATGCGAGACTCAACTCTCCCACAGGTTTCATGAAGCGATACTAAATCCAGGGTCATGTGTGGTCAATGGCTGCTGAGAAATCAGCATGCTAAAAGCCAAGTGAGAAAGGAAAGGGGGAAAAATAGGAGAAAGGCACACTGAGTTTTACAGTAATTTCACCTCTTTTTTTCTGACCGTGCATAATCCTTTTAAGATTCATGACAATCTGTCATAAATCTGGCTGGGTTATGTCATTATAGTGACTTTGATCAACTCTTTCTTTTTCCATTTGCAATGCCTTTTTATGCCATCATTATTGAGACAGAGACAGCAGAAAAGTTTGAATTTATTAAAAAAAAATCTTTTAGCTTTAATAAATGAATAAATTAATCACTTATCCGTATAGCATAGGGGGATTTCCAAAAGAAAACAGTGGTATCTGATTTTATTTAAAAATATTTCAAAATGTTCAGTGTTAAAATCAGAACATACATAAAAATGTGCCAAGCTGCTTGTTGTTTTTCAGGGGGAAGTTTTATCATTCACATTTAATGGCACACATGTCAGTGGGGCAGGCTTTAGCAAATGCCATTAAAACAATATAAACAGATGGAAAACTGGCTGTGCTTCCATTTGGAAGCTAATTTTGTTCTCGGCATTTTAAATAATGTTACTTTGATAAAATGGTTGGCAATAAGTTGTAAATGTTCCCCCAGTTAGATATTTTGATGAATACTTGATTTGAGGAGCGTATCTGAAATTTGAAAAAAAAAAAAAAAAAAACTGTAGTAGAGCCAAGCGAGTGCAAAAAACTGAACTGCATACTGTAGCAGTAGGTGTTATGCCTGTTAAATGAAGATGCGCAGTTCAGAATAGGCACCCGGCTGTTCAATCACCAAACACCCAAGCCTATCTCGAGCTTACAGAGAACATCTCGGGAAGAGAAGCTGACGATTTGAGTTTGGATCTGTGTGTGTTGGCAGGGAAGGATAAGAAGACTGAAGAAGCTATTTTGTTGGCGGACGCCGTGTCGCCTTTCATCGGCTTGACACTCAAAGAGGTCTCTTTTCTCTCTTCCCCCCCCTCGACACTCTCCTTCTCTTGAACAAGACCGACGACATGTGCAAATCCCAGAACACAGTTCCATTAAAACCTTTTGGCTGCTGACAAGGCCCCAGAAGATGGTTGACATGTGCCGCCTTCAGGGAGCAAGGCAGGGTTTTAGTCATGTCACCCTATCTCTCTCCCTCAAGTGAAACATAACTCATAGAAATTGTGCTGGCTGATGCTCTGTGAGACTGACTGACTGACTTCATGTGTGTGTACTAAGGCATCGACCCCAGCCAAACAACAGCCAACATCCAAAGCCGCATTATAATATGCAGTCAACTATATTCAGCTGACAGACTTAAAGCATGCACGCCATAAGAGAAAAATATAAGTTGATTTCAGCCAAAGGTCCTCAAATTCACAAACCTGTGTGTATTTATCGTTTCTGCCACGTCAAATTATATTCAAATGAAAACACATTTTTACAATACACATCTGTCTAAGCAACAGGGAGGAAACCACAGGCGCTTATGGAAATGTTATTTGCCAAACAAGCCTGCGTTAGAATAGATGTTATGCCACGTGATAAATAATCTAATCATTCAGAGTATTAAACAGTCCATCAAGATCATTTTTTAAGTTTGTTCATGAGGATGACTGCGTTTGTCGGTGGCAAACATGCATTCATTTGGAAAAATAATGAGCAAAGATTACATTGTACTCTGTGAACTGGATTACACACACAAATATACATACACAATACCAAACATACACGCTAAAATTAGAAGATTAATATAATTTAGATTTCATCTAAATAATAGATACATATTTTTAACCATTAAAGCAAAGCCATGCATGAGCTCCATGTAAAACTGCACCTGTCTGAGCGGCCTAAATCACAAAGCTACAGTAGAGAAACAGGCCTCATATATGGATTGTGTTTATTCGTCTTTAATTTTTTTGCCAACTCCTGAGTTTTGATGTGGCAAATGCATTCAGAATAAGAGTTCAAATCAGTACCATCTTTTTAATTAAAACTGTAAAAATATGCTTCACAGAGTGGATTGTGCAGGAATGAGAGTGTTTCTATAGAGGCAACACATCACACGGAGAATTCACTTATGTGCTACGAGTATTGCTCTGCCTTTTTCAAGCAATGCATAAACAATATGTCACAGCTGTCACATTAACAAGAAACGAGTGTGGGTCTTCTGTTAATGTGGTGAATCGCAAGACTTGAGAGAAAACACACACACAATCCCACTCATAATGGCATCTGCCAAGAGCTTGTTCTTTAAGGGATCGTGGCCAAAACTGTAGGCACAGACGGCCATCATTAAGCCTGTTTCTCTTTGATTAAGAACTACTTCACAACAAGGAAAAAATGGTCTCATCTCACAAAGACCCCGTTTTCCCAACTTTCACACTAGCTACAATGTTTAATAGATTACAGACTCGCTCCATTTCCCTTTTCCCAGTTTCCTCTGGACATGTGTAGCTCAGTTTACAAATATGAAATCAACAGTATTAGAATGTTGTTGTTTTTTTTCTGTAGCCTCAAACTGCTTATCGTACAGCTTGGAAAAAAGGCCAAGGTGTAAAGGCTCCAGGCCACACTGTTTGACTAAAGTCATTGGCATATTATCATGCAAGTAGTGGAACATTAAATTATTATAAATGAAACAAGAAAAATGATATGAAAAGTTAAATAATTGACAAAATAAAATGGCAGTGGGTATAGAGTGTACACATTCAAAAATAATGAACACTAGCAGGGAAAGATTTCAACAAAGATGACATTATAATATGCTTGGATATACCATAATAGTGCATCCATTTCTTACGTGAATGGTTCCTCATATTGTCAAAACCCTACAACATGTGGTTAAGGCTTTGTTCAAAGCCTCCAGCTGTCTTTAGGTGTGTCATTTCTCACTTTGAATACAGTGGGGCAAAAAAGTATTTAGTCAGCCACCGATTGTGCAAGTTCCCCCACCTAAAATGATGACAGAGGTCAGTAATTTGCACCAGAGGTACACTTCAACTGTGAGAGACAGAATGTGAAAAAAAAAAATCCATGAATCCACATGGTAGGATTTGTAAAGAATTTATTCGTAAATCAGGGTGGAAAATAAGTATTTGGTCAATAACAAAAATACAACTCAATACTTTGTAACATCACCTTTGTTGGCAATAACAGAGGTCAAACGTTTACTATAGGTCTTTACCAGGTTTGCACACACAGTAGCTGGTATTTTGGCCCATTCCTCCATGCAGATCTTCTCGAGAGCAGTGATGTTTTGGGGCTGTCGCCGAGCAACACGGACTTTCAACTCCCGCCACAGATTTTCTATGGGGTTGAGGTCTGGAGACTGGCTAGGCCACTCCAGGACTTTCAAATGCTTCTTACGGAGCCACTCCTTTGTTGCCCGGGCGGTGTGTTTTGGATCATTGTCATGTTGGAAGACCCAGCCTCGTTTCATCTTCAAAGTTCTCACTGATGGAAGGAGGTTTTGGCTCAACATCTCACGATACATGGCCCCATTCATTCTGTCCTTAACACGGATCAGTCGTCCTGTCCCCTTGGCAGAAAAACAGCCCCATAGCATGATGTTTCCACCCCCATGCTTCACAGTAGGTATGGTGTTCTTGGGATGCAACTCAGTATTCTTCTTCCTCCAAACACGACGAGTTGAGTTTATACCAAAAAGTTCTACTTTGGTTTCATCTGACCACATGACATTCTCCCAATCCTCTGCTGTATCATCCATGTGCTCTCTGGCAAACTTCAGACGGGCCTGGACATGCACTGGCTTCAGCAGCGGAACACGTCTGGCACTGCGGGATTTGATTCCCTGCCGTTGTAGTGTGTTACTGATGGTGACCTTTGTTACTTTGGTCCCAGCTCTCTGCAGGTCATTCACCAGGTCCCCCCGTGTGGTTCTGGGATCTTTGCTCACCGTTCTCATGATCATTTTGACCCCACGGGATGAGATCTTGCGTGGAGCCCCAGATCGAGGGAGATTATCAGTGGTCTTGTATGTCTTCCATTTTCTGATGATTGCTCCCACAGTTGATTTTTTCACACCAAGCTGCTTGCCTATTGTAGATTCACTCTTCCCAGTCTGGTGCAGGTCTACAATACTTTTCCTGGTGTCCTTCGAAAGCTCTTTGGTCTTGGCCATGGCGGAGTTTGGAGTCTGACTGTTTGAGGCTGTGGACAGGTGTCTTTTATACAGATGATGAGTTCAAACAGGTGCCATTCATACAGGTAACAAGTGGGGGACAGAAAAGCTTCTTACAGAAGACGTTACAGGTCTGTGAGAGTCAGAGATTTTCCTTGTTTGAGGTGACCAAATACTTATTTTCCACCCTAATTTACGAATAAATTCTTTACAAATCCTACCATGTGAATTCATGGATTTTTTTTTCACATTCTGTCTCTCACAGTTGAAGTGTACCTCTGGTGCAAATTACTGACCTCTGTCATCATTTTAGGTGGGGGAACTTGCACAATCGGTGGCTGACTAAATACTTTTTTGCCCCACTGTATATGAAAAAAGGTTTCCTTTACTATACATGTGGATGTTTCTCCAGAGGAGAAATTTGCCTTGCAAATGGACATGAATTCTTTCTTACTACTGTGCCGTCTCTACAATTTAGTATCGTGACAAATCATTTGAGAGCTTAAAAATTCTGCTGTGGTTAACTGTTTCTTAAGTTAGGCTATAAACCTCCATTGTGTCCCTTTTGTGAAAAAGATTATGCCATATTTAAGTTATTTGATTATTCAACAGAAAAACACTGTTTTGTTTCATCTGCAGTTTTTTTTTATTAATTTTCTTTTAATCTGTAGTTTTCCGTACAGCACACTGTTTGCATGAATCAGTGTAAATCGGTTCACATTTGCTGGAAGTTAGCATTTCTAAAATGAGTTACCACTTCATAAGTCAACCTCTCAGTGTGTGAGTTAAAGTTCATGTGCACCCTCTGAGTGGAACTTACCGTTAGACGCATTACTCATTCTTATCCTCAAGACTATCACTTTCTCTGCCGAGACCTACCCATCTATTAACACTTCAGCTGAAAAGCTGCACTTTGTAAAGAAATAAAGAGCTGTGTTGAGTTAGGAGCCCTGACACAGTTCTTTATTTGCATCTGGCAAATGGGGTGTCCGTCATCCAGCAAAGAAGAAAATTCAAGGCGTCAAGCCTGGTCTGTCCTCAACTGTGTTGCCACAGAAGAAATTTAAAAAAACACAAGAACGCTTGCAAAGCACTTAGTCTCCTAACCCTCGAACACTCACTACCTTTTATTGAAAATAATTTAAGGCATGAGGAACTTGACAAACTTAAGCTCTCTAAAACAGATACATGCTGTAAAAGCTGATGAGATGACTTAATCAAACATATTATAGAAAAAACAGGAGTCTTTGGCCTTTTGGCACTGGTATACAAACTGAAATTTCAAGTTATCCGGTCAAGATGACCCTAATCAAGTCTCATTTTAGCATACCACAAGAGTAGTCTCAATGCTGTATTGATGACAGCAGAGATAATGATCCAAGTATGAGTCATTTGCCATGTTCTGAAGAGCCTGTCCAAGATGTTACGCAATTTGTTGGTTCACCTGAGATAATAATACAAATGATAATATTTGTATTACCTTTAAACATTTTTGCAATAACAATTATATAGGTGTCCATGCAATAAAAAATGCAGTTATGGGAGCCCTGCACAGCTTCACAAAATAACTGTCATTAACACTCGGACATTATGTGATCTGCAGTCAGCATGGCTTGCATTTATGTCCATCACTTGTTTGCAATCTGCATGTGAGCTACCATTGGCAAAATGGTAATAAGATGTGCATGAGTCTGTCATAAAACATGATAAGCAGAAAAAGAAGCTACTTTCAGCTGTTACCTTATCACAAGAGACCGAAACAGTGGGTAGCGCCTCATGTTTGATTTGACAGAGTTACACCAGATGGCCTTCCTGACACAACCCCAAAGGGGTTTTAGGTCGCCGCCTGGAATGTTGCTGTATATACTGTATGTCATATATGTTGTATAGGGAATAAGACACCAGTGTATATACTGTATACCTGAGTATCATCCAATGTTAAGCTAGCTAACCATGCTGCTTACGTTACTCTCAGCTGTGAAGCACTAGTATAATTATATGACGTTAGGATTGTGCACTATGCTAGATGATAAAACAATTTTATATTTGATTTCAGTCTACAGTTGTAAAGTTTAACTAAATTAGGTTTAATTAGTTTAGCTCTAATGTAGCTAAATTACTTAAATGGTAAATGGTAAATGGCCTGTATATGTATAGCGCTTTTCTAGTCCCTAAGGACCCCAAAGCGCTTACACAACCAGTCATCCACCCATTCACACACATATTCACACACTGGTGATGGCAAGCTACGTTGTAGCCACAGCCACCCTGGGGCGCACTGACAGAGGTGAGGCTGCCGGACACTGGCGCCACCGGGCCCTCTGACCACCACCAGTAGATTCTTAATTATTTAGCTGCTGCATCAGCTGCTATTTGACCATTTTATCTGTCCTTAAAAAGACACAGGATTAAATAATGGTGAGATGAGCTTACGGCTGTATGTTCACACATTTAATGTGGATTTTTTTTACTTTGGAATATTTGAAAAGCTGTTTATTAGTTACAGATTCTGGGATTAATAACTCATAATTAAAATCCTGTAAAAACACAAACGATGCATCTTTCCAAGTTAACATAATTCAGTCTTGAAAATATGAAACACATATGAAAGTAATTGCTTTTAACTTGTCTAAAAGATATATTACATCATGAAATTAAAATTTCTGTTTGACTGAAAAGGTTTTATTACATAAAATTAGCATTCTATTGGCTAATGTTAGCTTACTTGCTAGCTGACACCTAATGGTAGTTGCCTAATCTTTAAAGGCTTCATTGATTCCTTATCCTGTTTCCTCACCAAGATATTCAATTTGATTTTTTTTCTTCTTTTTTTGATGGAGTTTTGTTGAAGTTTTTGATAACAGAGATTAACAGACTTTTTAAGCAATCAGTGGCTAGTGCAGCTAGTGCTGGAGGGAAGGTAAAGAAAGACCTTGAGAATGCTAAAAATAATTAGGAGCATACATATGTTTCAGCCTATGGATTCTTGCAATAAAGCCATCCTGTATTACAGGCTGAGGCAACTAAGACTGGTGGGGAAGGTCTAATTTTTAAGTTATGTTGCATTCTAGCCACACATTGATAGCGAAACAGTGTTTAATCTGTCAAGAAGTTGCGTAGCACATGTTTTTTTTTTTTTTTTTTTTTTTTTTTTTTTTGCGCCTGTCCCGTTTGGCTCTTTTGCCATCAGAATTATTGTCTAAAGGCAAAGAAAGATGCCCAACGGATTTACTTTACCAAATTGACCATCCCAGCCTTGCCATAATGGTCCATTTGATTCACCTTTTATTGTTTATTTTATTTTCACTTGCTGAATACGGGACAGACTTGACTGGAGGAAAGAGGGGGAGAAAGAAAGAGGGAAAGAGAAACAGCTGAGAAGAGGGACGGGGGAGAAGGGCAAAAAACAAAAACCAACAGAATGGGCAGGAAAAAAAAAAAAAAGAAAGAAAAGAAAAAAAAATGCATCTATCGATCACCTGGATCACCTGTTGAGAAAGAAAAAAGAAAACAAGCAGAAGAGAACAAGAGTAATAGAATAAACAACATCACAATGATAAATGGGAATATGACAGTAAATACTAAATATTAAACATTATTGTGCAGCACATAAGATCAACAGAACACAGTGTGCTTTGAGGTAGGAGCCAAAAAGGGTGTAGTTTGTGGGTGTGATCACCCGTGTGTACACCTGTGAGCATGGACGCGCTTGTTTTTTTTTTGTTTTTTTTTAAAGGTTCCTTCATGTAATGATCTGCTAGAGGGTGTGGGGGGGCCACAGCCCCGTCCTCCAGGGCATGAAGCAGGTATGGAGGAGATCAAAACTCCAGACATCTAGAGGCCCCCAGAACACAAGAGACCAAGGAAGACTAACAGAGGGGCAGCCGCGCCACTGTCCCAGAAGGAGCTGAGGAGAGTCCCAGATGAGGGTTCACTCAGCAGCCGCGGAGCAGAAGCCAGGGGGGGGTTGCAGTGACGCGCCCGTGAGCTCCGCTAGCAGCCAGCTGTGCCTGAGTGACCAAGCCCCAGGCCGAGAGGCCGGGGGCACCCCAGGCTCCGAAGTGGCCCGAACGAGCCCCAGGCTCCAGGCCCCGATAAGCGGCCACCAAGGAGTGAGCCGGTGTGTACCTGGACGCCCATCCCCAGACACAAAGAACCACCAACGCACCGACACCTGAGGGAGTCCGCCACTGGCAGGGGAAGTGGTGGTGGGGGGAGATAGACCTCCAAACCTTGGAGGGCCTCAGAGAGGTGGCGTCTGATACCCAACCTGACATATAGACACAGACATACAGGCACACACAGATACAAACATCCATTCCCACCCTCATGCTCTCATATGCACTTACTCCACACTCAACCATCGTGGAGACAGACATGAAGAGACGCTGTACACACGATCACACTCCCCAAGCGTACTCTACGAACCGGGTCTAGGTACCCTTGCCCCTGGAGGGGGGAACTGCACCCAGACCCAGGTGGTGTTACCCTTTTCCCTGCGGTGGGGAGAGGCAGACCGCCCCGACTCCGCAGCAGCAGGGAGGCCCCACACTCCAGACCGCAGTCGGACAGCCAACTCCTCCTCCTAGCCCCCCCGCTCCAGCAGGCCGCAGAGAACGGGGGTGAGAGAAGACTCCAAACCTCCCTCCGCCCGCTCATTGTAGTGTTGATGCATGTGTGTTCTAAGGTGCATTTAAAACCCAGGAGGGCATGGAGCTACCTGCCAGAGAGCAGCAGGTAAGCGCATAGCCCCTCCTGCTAGCCCTCAATGTCTACGTGTATTTAAAATTGAGAGGTGGGCAACGACGCCAGGGGTGAGGTGTACACCCTGATGGTCTTTTGGAGTCCGTGTAGCGTGCCCACCCCCAAGATCCTATATGTATGTGTAATGAGAGTGTGAGTAATGTGAATGTCTAAGTTGTGGGATAAAATTGAGGCAGAGGCAGCCAGAAGGGGACAGAGGGGGGGGGGTGGCCTCCTCTGCACCCTGGTGACATACCCCTACTCCAAGGCCCTGCATGTGTGGGTGGTTGTGGTGGAGCGGGAAGAGGGAGGCAGCTGGAGATGGGGAGGGAAGGAAGGGAGGGACAAGTGACCCCTCCCTGGGGCCAGCTCCCCCGCTGACCCCAGTAGGCACCCCCATACTCCGCGACCCGCCAGGGAAAGGGGGCCCAGGCCCATCCAGCACATGTAGCACATGTTTAAAACAAATGTTAGATTTGTTAGACACATCAGAATCTTTTTACATATTTACAGTATATGATTTGATACAATTTACTGACAGTGCTGCAGCAACAGATTGATGAAAGATTCACCCAACGCTAACAGTCCACTCATCCTTCAGTATTTAATTAAGTGGAATGCAATATTTTCCCCCTCACTCCAGTGTAAAGAGGGAAAAAAACAACATAATACCGTCGCCTATATCTCTTGCCAAATAAAAGGCAAACAACAATCATGTGATGGATCGATGAGCAATGAACTGGCCAGAAGCATCTGCAAAGGGTATAAGGGTGAGTTGCCAAATGATGATACAGCGACACATTAAGCCCGAAGCACTTGGACAATAAAACGCAATCACCACGCCGCAGTCAGATTGCATCCATCCTCCACAAGTTTCTTTTTTGGGGAGGCAATTGACTTTTACACCCACTGGTTTTTCATCTCAGTCTTTGAAATGTGTTGCAAAAGAGTAGGAGGGAGCAGCAAAAGACACTATCAACCTCTCCTTACCTGCAGCTCTTTTCACAAACTCACAGCAAGGGGCTAATTATAATCTTTATCTCCCAACTGCCACTTCAAAGTGCCCCCATTGACAGCTGCCCATTGATATACAAATCACTGATTGAAAAAGAGGCAGCTGATATTTTCACTTCCTTTTACAAAAAAAAGAGAAGATATGACAGTATGCTGATGATATTATCCTTTTTCTCATTCATGCATATCCAGATTAAGTGGGAGGCAATGTGGTGGCTGTCAGTGCCGGCTTTTGATAGCAGTTTTTCTATTTACCCATCAAAACACTGAAAAACATCTTCAGTAATGAGCTGTTCCTCCCTCCCGAGCATAAAGACCCCAGCTGTCACAGCACAGAGCGCGTCCTACACTCGTGCCTGCCTACTGTATAGTAGGCTGATGTGTGGCTGATAATGCCATCACGAGGATTAGTGTCTCTGCAGAGAGCAGCCTCACTGCTGTTGTCTCACACCCATCACTTCCACTCTGAAGTTAAAACAAAGGCTCACCATGGAACAGATGACTCAGATCTTATTTTCTTTGATATAAGACTTGACTCAGTGACACTGACAGAACCAGGTCTTGCTGTGCTTGGTGGCTTTGTTTGAATGTATGCATTTCCAAATTCTGTGTGTAGAGGGCTAGGGTGCAAATGCAACTTTTGCATTTGTGCTGAGAGAAATCTCATATTTACAAAATGTACACAAGTTAATTCCTGATGTGATTCAGGGTTGTCACATAGTCCTTTTCTTCACTCCACGCTGCTTTGATTTTCTAAGAGGTTATTTTCAGAACTCTTCTCTTGTTTTCCACTTCTTAGCAATATTTTACCCCAAAGCGTTGCAACATTATCAGATGGCTGTCTTTTCAGAGTAGGTGCGGGGAACTGAGCTACACTTTTCAAAGATGAAAATGGCTTTGTTACAGAAAATTGTTTTTGAGAGCATAATGCAGATATATTCCAAATTAGAAATGGTATTTTCACACAGCTAAGCAAGAGCAGCTATTATAAAACCAATAGACAATTTTTTAAGGGTCTATCCATCTCAGTTCTATCATCAACTTCTCTTGCCAGTCTCTTTTCCTCTTTCTCTGATGGATTATCAGCTTTTTTTCTAGTCCTGTTTATTGGCTGGTATACCCAGAGTAGATTGTGGTGTCTAACGCTGGAGAATTGCTGCCTTGCTTGTTGTTGTTTTGTTTTGTTGTTGTTTTTTTTTTTGCCTTTTATCAGCCTTCTCTAGCCAAATATGACCAGTGAGGATGAAAAACAAGTTTTATTTTGTTTTTTTTTTAATCAAAAAAGGGTTTGTGACATTGTCAGCAGTGACTACAGATTATAAATCTCATATGGTTCAATTTTTTATGGCTATAAAAGTGATCTTATACTATCTACCTCAAATTTATGCAGAGACACAGCATCAGAGTCTGTGCAGAAGGATTCATCAGGTGAGAGGCATGACCAGGAGAACGCACACTCAGTGTTGTGCACTATGAATTCATCCTCTCCAAAAATAATGCCTACATAAATTTTAACTTTAAGTCAGATGAAGCTGAATTATGGCACTGTTGAGTCATGATGCCGTCAAGAACAGACTTTCCAGGACTTCAAGTGTTTGAGAACTTCACCGTCTACAATATCTCTTAAAACTGTGAACTTGCAAATGTCAGTTTTAATGAACTGTTTCTGATTCAAAAACTGCAGATAAACAGTGCAAATCAGGCAAACTTCTGGGCTGTGAGGGGAAAACCCCCCATTCATGTGGAACTACACACATCTTGAGGGGTGTGATCTGGGCAGCCAACCAGTTAAATTTGCACCCTTGTTGTTGCTGGTGACTTTTCCATCTTTGGCCTGTGGTTATAACAGTGTGTGGATTGTGACTCATGGACAGTTTCTTGTACACCAAGTGTAGTTTTTAGTCAGAGGCTTAATCATTTGCTACAAGTGACTGTTTTTCTATTTTGCATTGTCACTCAATAAGAATAATTCAACAAACCAACAAAGTTTGACATCTTCAAATGAAAAATTCATAGAAAATAAACAAAGATGGATACATGCAACCTGTTTTTTATTTTTATCTTTTTTGGGGGTGGGGGGGTTGCATATTAATGTAGAAGATTTAAAATTTTAGCCGGGTTTTCTCTGGCTTTATCACAAATATAATCCCAGACATATCCATGGTTATATTATATAGCAGTCTAAAAGCTAGATATGTATTGTTCTCCATCTCAAACACACACACACACATGCACAAACACTTTGTTCATAAGTTTTATTGTTGTGAGACAGACAGATTAAAATCTTGATTTTGTAAATGGATTTTTCTTTTAAAACAGAACATCAACATCAGCTTTCCATTTTGTTCATCACAATCATTAAATTAGTAAAACTGTTGCAATTTTAAACTAAAAATGATTCAATATTATAAAAAGATTCTTTCAGAAATAATCAAACAATAGTCAAACAACCAGTTTGATTGTTGGAGAGCTTATTATCTGTCATTCGGACATTTCTCTCTTCTGTCTTGCTCCCATCTATTTCATTAGCACTAACTTAGTTTTTTTTTCTGTCCCTCATATGTCAGCCTTAAGAGGAAATTTAGGCAGTAACAAGCCCAGAACCCATGAAGAGCTGAGGGACACTCCAATTTCCAGCCACAGGGCAAGTGTGCAAAAGGAGGCAATGGAGTAATTTCTAAAGCTGCTGCTTGACCTCTCGAGGATGAACACAGAACAAAACATAATCTCTGAAGCCACATTTTGGCCTTGTGGCTGTGCTGTTTAGTACTTTACAGTGCAAGCATGAGAGACCGGGACACAGATAATACAGTATGAGACATCCTAATGATGGTTATTTTATTCATAATGGTAGGGTAGCCACAATGACACATTTCACATTTTGGCAGAGCGAGTAGAGATTGAGGTGTCAGGGAATGAATGACTTATGGGTCACTGTGACAGGAGCTAATCATACTAGTCTCATATAACAACATGTAGGATGATAAAATGGAGGGCAGGACAAGCTGCACACACATATACGCACACACACACATATACTACCCACAGTCTTCATCCTTACAGATATGCCCGTGGCCGACCTTGAGGATAGACTCTTAATTACAGACTCTTAGGTGCTTTGTTGACTCTACTTCACATGGGGTGTTACTCCTTAATTAAAATAATAAGGCAATTAATTAATTACAACATGGCTAGGGTCACTGCCCATATGATACTGGACTACCACTGTTTTGTCTTATTGCAATGTCTGTTACTTACTTACTGTTGGTGAGCAGTTATGCATTACAAGAAAAAAACCAATATTGGATACATCTCTAATCCTCTGTGCCTTCTCTCACTCCCAAGTAGCCCCTCATCCACCCACCACTGCCACCATTACCATCCCTTCTACTGCTACACCCCCTTTCTTCAAGCATCCCATTTCACCCCCTGTAGCTGAAAGACAGAGTGCCCTTGCAGGGTAATTATATTAGGGTCTGTGATAGGGGATCATAAAACTTAAAGCACTCTAATACCTGGGAATTGGCTTTGGGTCTGGCTGTGTGTCATGCTGTTGGGTTTGATGTTGCATCGGGCCTGCACGCCTCCCTCTGCTCGCCTCTTGTAAATTGTGCCATCGTGCAAAATAAATAGACAGGCAAAACAAATAGTCTTAAATCAACATCTTTGGGAATGTAGCGTGTGCCGCCTTGCTTATTCCAAGGTTTGGTCCCTGAACGCCTGGTTAGGATGATAACATTGAACTTTATAGCAACATAAAGCCTCCTTTGCCTGGCTGCCACACCTTTTTCTATTGTCCTCCTGAACTATCCTCCCTTCCTCTCATACCTTCCTCACCCATGCCTCCCTTCCAGGGGCAGTAAGTTATATCAACAGAGAGGAACCTTTTTCCCCAGCTATAGGATGGAGATCAATAAATGCTCAAATTATCCTTCAGTTTTAATTAAAGAATACCACAGCAGGCCTACTTACACTCTGCCAGGCTCCCCGTCCTTCAACCTCTTCTCAACAGACCCTCTGGATGCTGTCCCTGTGTCCCACACCAACCTTCTCTAACCCTCAGCGCTAATGCCTTCGCTGGCTGCCTTCCTCCACACACACTCACTGACACACCTCCAGCTAAGTGGTCCATGGCGGCCTGTGCACACCAAGGGTGATGGTTGAGTAATGACTATGGATTACTTCATTATCCCTCCCCTAACAGGCTGGTGGGGTGCTTACACAAGGCTGCCTTTAACAAGCTGAATGGAGGGAGGGCAATGCCAAAGGGAGGAAACACTCCCAGTGCTGATGTCCCTGTTGCTGTCATGAATGTTAAACAATAATGCTCGTCTATATGTTCCAGCAGGCACAGTCTTTTTTGTCATACTGTTAAAACATTTATTCTTTTATCTTCATTGCTCTCACTGCTACTAAAAGTTTTTCAGCAAGGCAAGCAAAGGCTGTTGTCGAAATGTGGTGCCTGTCATAAAAATCACTTCCTGTGATCTATGCCAACCTTCATCAAAAGTCCAATAGCCCAAGTGACAGAGATGTAACCCTGATCAATAGCTTATCATTTGTGGGCAGACAGAAGCTGTTTCATTCTCGAATCAGGGACAAGCAGGAATGAATGCTTTGCCTTTTTGCTTCA
The DNA here is from genome assembly GCF_900408965.1 of Simochromis diagramma. NCBI lineage: Eukaryota > Metazoa > Chordata > Actinopteri > Cichliformes > Cichlidae > Simochromis > Simochromis diagramma. Next base: position 17,023,039 of record NW_024387523.1, on the reverse strand, counting down.
AATTACTTTCTGTTTGTATTCCCTGATTAGAGAGTGAATAATAAAGGAATCCAATTGGAAAATCATTTTTTACTTCATGTCTATTTAATGTCGATTTTAGTTAAATATTTTTAATAATGTTACATAGATAGCTCATCTCACATGAATAGGCATTTTATCTGCAGACAAGTGACAAATTAAAAGAACTAAGTTGACGGCCTCACCTCTTGAGCAAAGATATCCTTTAAAAATCAATTTAAAGTTTAGTTTGAATGGGTATGTTGCCTCTTCTGCCTTCCTTCCGCTAAATACTTGACTGGTTTTCATTGACAAATAGTGTGGTTAAGCTGTATTGAGCTCAGAGTAGAGCTGCTGCTCCTGCGTGTCGAATGGAGCCTGTTGAGGTGGTTCAACTTTCTCACCCGGGAACGCCTCGGGATCCCTCAGGAGAAACTGAAAAGTGTGGCTGGGGAGAAGGACATCTGGAATACCCCGCTTAGCCCACTGCCACCACAATCCCAACTTTGGATAAGTGGAAGACAATGAATGTTTATAAGACTTTGGAAAATGATAACAGCTTCCATTCCCCCCAGAGTGTGGGGAGTGCGTTGGAGGGTGGGGTGGGCTGCTTTTAACTATGTAAAGCACTTTGTGCTACATTTTTTCTGTATGAAAAGTGCTTTATAAATAAAGATTGATTGATTGATTGATTCTTTTGCTTGTTTTTCTCTCTTTCCTAGACACTCAAAGGCTAGACTAGTATCTGATGATTAATTTACCCTGAGACTTGACTGGCCCATGGTATTTATCCTGTGGTGAAACATTTCTGTACTGATGAGAATGCACTCTTCCAGGATGTCAACACTCCCATTCATGCATCACTGAATGGTTTGAAGGATTTAAAAATACATTTTGCAGTCAGACGGTTTTGGACTGAAGTGTACCCTTATTAGTCAACCACAACCATAATAGCTAATAAAGGAATATCACTTGGGAAAATTAAATTTTATTTCTCTCATAGAGTTCAATCAACCCTTGTTTTTCTTTGCTTTTTTTTTTTTTTTTTTTAATTTCACACTTGCCTGTACCATGCCATCAGTTAACCTGGAGCAGAAACACCTTAATAGAAGTGGACCAAAATATACTGTATGCTTTTTGTTTTTGTTTTTTATGTCCATCACACCTACATTTGGACCAGATATGAACACAAGGCAAAATATTAATTAGGGAATACAGATTAGTTTTCTGATGAACTTTACAAGTTCCTAACAGGTTCAAATATAACTTCTTAAATTGACTTTTTATAAAAAATAAAAATAAAAAAATAAAAGGTCTCGAAGATTTGGTTGTTAAGATTGTTTTGGAAAGGATACATGCCACAGGATTTTATGCTTTGTGTATGGCTTACCTGATTGGTCACCTTCCTGGTAAGCATTTTCTTTAGAAGGCTGATTTACTTAACAAGAAAACATGCTTCCTTTCTTTCCCTCATCTAAGTTGAAGGTTATTGGATAGACTGAGTTTAGTTTTTTGCACAACAGACCCAGATGGAGGCCAGATTGCACACATAATCTATAATGCCCTTTAAACTTCCAGTACATGAAGGGGAAGAAGCCAACCATTTATTCTTTGTCCTTCTTACATCCGATGAAGTCTGTTGTAATTGAGATCTGAATGGATGAAACCCAAGATATTTTCCATAAAGATGAGACGGTGTTAAATTATATGGAAAATAGGCAACAAATAAAGATAGCACTCAGTCCTCTCTTGAAGATAAGAAGCAGCGCTAAGCTGTGGAGAGCCTGCCTGATATAAGTATCCATAAGTTCAGGCTTCATATGTGCGAGCTCTGTTAAGGCAGATTAAAATGAACTAGCTCATGTTCAAAGTTCACAATTTATACAGCACATCTGGAAAGTATGCACAGTGAGTCACTTGTTCCATATGTTACAGTCTTATTCTAAACTGGATTAAATTTATTTTCACCTCAAAATTCTACACACATGACTCTGTAATGACAAAGCGATTAGAGTTTTCTTGAAATGCTTGCAATTTTTGTTTTTTAAATAAAACAAAACACCAAAAATATAACATATACATAAGTATTCAGATACTTTGATATGACACTCAAAGTTAAGCTCAGGTGCATCCAGTTTCCACTGATCATCTGTGAGATGTTTCTCCAAGGCACAGATCTGGACAAGGGTACAGAAAAATTTCAGAAGCTTCGAAGGTCGCATTGAACACAGTGGTCTCCATCATCTGTAAATGAAAGAAGTTTGAAACCAACAGGACTCTTTTCACATACAGACTAAGAGTCTGTAATTAAGAGTCTTTAGTTAGGGAGTTGACCAAGAACATAATGGTCACTCTGACAGTGCTCCAAGATTGTTTTGTGGAGAGAAGAGAACTTTCTAGAAGGACAAGCATTTCCTCAGCACTGCACCAATCAGAGTGGCAAGATGGAAGCAAGTCATCAGATTAAGGCACATCTTCCAATAGGACCCTAAACACAGCCAATATACCAAAGGTAAGACATTGGGACCACTCTACAGGGAGTGCAGAATTATTAGGCAAGTTGTATTTTTGAGGAATAATTTTATTATTGAACAACAACCATGTTCTCAATGAACCCAAAAAACTCATTAATATCAAAGCTGAATGTTTTTGGAAGTAGTTTTTAGTTTGTTTTTAGTTTTAGCTATTTTAGGGGGATATCTGTGTGTGCAGGTGACTATTACTGTGCATAATTATTAGGCAACTTAACAAAAAACAAATATATACCCATTTCAATTATTTCTTTTTACCAGTGAAACCAATATAACATCTCCACATTCACAAATATACATTTCTGACATTCAAAAACAAAACAAAAACAAATCAGCGACCAATATAGCCACCTTTCTTTGCAAGGACACTCAAAAGCCTGCCATCCATGGATTCTGTCAGTGTTTTGATCTGTTCACCATCAACATTGCGTGCAGCAGCAACCACAGCCTCCCAGACACTGTTCAGAGAGGTGTACTGTTTTCCCTCCTTGTAAATCTCACATTTGATGATGGACCACAGGTTCTCAATGGGGTTCAGATCAGGTGAACAAGGTGGCCATGTCATTAGTTTTTCTTCTTTTATACCCTTTCTTGCCAGCCACGCTGTGGAGTACTTGGACGCGTGTGATGGAGCATTGTCCTGCATGGAAATCATGTTTTTCTTGAAGGATGCAGACTTCTTCCTGTACCACTGCTTGAAGAAGGTGTCTTCCAGAAACTGGCAGTAGGACTGGGAGTTGAGCTTGACTCCATCCTCAACCCGAAAAGGCCCCACAAGCTCATCTTTGATGATACCAGCCCAAACCAGTACTCCACCTCCACCTTGCTGGCGTCTGAGTCGGACTGGAGCTCTCTGCCCTTTACCAATCCAGCCACGGGCCCATCCATCTGGCCCATCAAGACTCACTCTCATTTCATCAGTCCATAAAACCTTAGAAAAACCAGTCTTGAGATATTTCTTGGCCCAGTCTTGACGTTTCAGCTTGTGTGTCTTGTTCAGTGGTGGTCGTCTTTCAGCCTTTCTTACCTTGGCCATGTCTCTGAGTATTGCACACCTTGTGCTTTTGGGCACTCCAGTGATGTTGCAGCTCTGAAATATGGCCAAACTGGTGGCAAGTGGCATCTTGGCAGCTGCACGCTTGACTTTTCTCAGTTCATGGGCAGTTATTTTGCGCCTTGGTTTTTCCACACGCTTCTTGCGACCCTGTTGACTATTTTGAATGAAACGCTTGATTGTTCGATGATCACGCTTCAGAAGCTTTGCAATTTTGAGACTGCTGCATCCCTCTGCAAGATATCTCACTATTTTTGACTTTTCTGAGCCTGTCAAGTCCTTCTTTTGACCCATTTTGCCAAAGGAAAGGACGTTGCCTAATAATTATGCACACCTGATATAGGGTGTTGATGTCATTAGACCACACCCCTTCTCATTACAGAGATGCACATCACCTAATATGCTTAATTGGTAGTAGGCTTTCGAGCCTATACAGCTTGGAGTAAGACAACATGCATGAAGAGGATGATGTGGACAAAATACTCATTTGCCTAATAATTCTGCACTCCCTGTATGAATGTCCTTGAGTGGCCCAGGTGGAGCCCAGACTTGAACATGACTACACATCTCTGGAGAGATATAAAAATGGCTGTGCACCGATGTTCTCCATCCAACCTGATGGAGTTTAGGAGGATTTGTAAGGAAGAATGGGAGAAACTGCCCAATAAAAGGGCTACCAAGCCTGTAGCATCACATTAAAAAAAGACTTGTAATTGCAGAGAAAAGTAATGAAAAAGGCTGTAAATAGTCATGTAGATTATATAGTTTTTTTCTTCATTTTTGATACATTTTCAAAGATTTCATGTGAACTTTTTCACTTTGGGGGTATTTTGTGTGGAACTTTGAGGTGGAAGTAAATAATCAGTTTTGGAATAAGGCTATAACATAGCCAAATGTGGAACTAGTTAAGTGTTGTGAATCCTTTTCAGATTATCTATACATCTTCATTGTGATTCTAGATCAACATGATGACCAATTTTGTGTGTCAACTAGTGCCTCTGTCTTACAACCAGACATAGAAATGCATGGTAGCTGGAAGTGATGGCAAAGCAGCAACAGCAGAGCTTTTGCATTTTTTTGTTACAGATTGACAGGAACTGCTCATCAGCCTTAATCAAGATGACAATGAGAAAATGACACTTTTTAGTTTTGGCTTAGCTCTCCCTACAGCTTCAGGACTTTGTTAATACACTTAACTATATTATGTCCTGGAAAACATGAAATGCAAAACATAAAAAAAATACCATGTCTGGAGGGTGCCAATGCTAGCTTTTAAATCCAAACAAAACCGTAATCACAAAAAAGCATTTTGATTTGCATCTCTAAAATCAAAGTATTCACACTAACTGATCAAAATCAGCACCAATGGATGCGCAAACAGCTCTTTACAGATTGCAGCTCGCTCTCTCTCTCGCTCCCACCTGCACACACAAACACACACACACACACACATGCACACTCTTTCTTGGTGAACGGGTGAAAATTCAGTGGAAACCTCTAAGAAAGCAAAATAAGTGAACTGCTATATTACACTCTGTTCTGTTTAAGAATAGAGCAGAGAGCTGCCTTGGTAACTATGCAAATAAATAAATAAAATTAAATAAATCTCGCACAGGCTAGTCAAGTCAAAATTTCATATAGATTTTGATCCTCCATCCAGTCAAACAGGTTTGTCTAAACAATTTTGTAGAACCCAGATCTTAAGACATAATATTCTGGGTGGTAAATTTCTTTTCACTCTATTATTTTTTCTATTTTTGACTTCCATTCTACTGCCATTAAATTTTACCACCTCTGTAGCTTCTTTCATCTTAATTTTTATTAATCGTATTAATTAATTAATTGTTCTCAGATGCATGTGGTGTTTAGATAGCAGTGCTGTGTGTATCGTCTTCATGAAGGTTATTATGGTGATTGCAATACAGATGGAATTACTTTTCATTTAATTTCATTTAAGTGTAGTGTGTTCTTTAATTGACAGCATCTAAAAAATAGCCATGTTGTATCATTACACTTAAATTATGTCTAATTGTCACATTGCCTCAGTATGAGTATATAAGTATAAAGTCCAAACTCCAGATAAATTTGTAGGCAAACGATCACACCATCCGTCCCTTACTTCCTGTAACTATCACCCAATACAACCCGGTCTAACCTGCAGAACAGGTCAGCTGTTCCCAGACCTTGCTTTGGCCTCTATCCCCCACCGATGGGACTATGACCCATTGTTGTCTGCTTGGATCTGATGCAAGAAGCTCTTTTCTTGCAGCTGCTAAAGAGAGATTTCTCATTAGTACACACCACTAAGGGTAAACAAGTTTAGTAAGCGCCAGAAAAGTGACAAAAAAAATCTGCCCGCTAACTTAAAAAATGTAAATAAGAGAGTTAAAAATCTCTGCACACAAAAACTGAAATCAACATCACTGCAGCAACTCTTTCCAGCCTGGCTCATCAACAACTAACAATCTTGCCAGCTTACAAAGCTGGAGGAACATCACAACAGTCATGTTGGATACATTACATTGTAACCAAACAATTTCTCTATTTGATAGGTTTGTAGCTTGAACCTATTTACGGAGCCCCCCAGGGGACATGGGAGAGAAAAAAAAATACGGAGGAAAAAAAAAAAAATTAGGGAGAAAAAAAAAAATTAAGACGGACTTTTGCGAGATCTCGCAAAAGTATTGCGAGCGCTCGCAAAAGTATTGCGAGATCTCGCAAAAGTTTTAGCCGCATTCTTCGGAGGCCACCAGCTCGAAGCCGACCGGGAGGTCGAGGCACGATGTGCCGGGAAAGCGGTGTTCCTCCCGGCTGTAGTAGGTCTCGACTTCCCGTTAGCTTCGAGCTAGTGGCCGCCAGCTCGAAGCCGACCGGGAGGTCGAGGCACGATGTGCCGGGAAAGCGGTGTTCCTCCCGGCTGTAGTAGGTCTCGACCGCCCATTAGCTTCGAGCTAGTGGCCGCCAGCTCGAAGCCGACCGGGAGGTCGAGGCACGATGTGCCGGGAAAGCGGTGTTCCTCCCGGCTGTAGTAGGTCTCGACCGCCCGTTAGCTTCGAGCTAGTGGGTGTCAGATCTCCAAAAACGTCGGAGCACTTTTGCAAATATGTGATGTCTTGTAAACCGAGCAGGTATCTGACGTTTACACAACTACATTCACGCCTCAAAATATCTTAAAAGTGTATTTTGTGACCCAGAAAGAGTAATATTACAACTAAGTAGCTGCCGCCATTGTTGGAGTTTTGCGAGATCTCGCAATACTTTTGCGAGATCTCGCAAAAGTCCGTCTTAATTTTTTTTTTCCTCCCTAATTTTTTTTTTTTCCTCCGTAATTTTTTTTTCTCCCATGTCCCCTGGGGGGCTCCGTACCTATTCGCTGGAACATTGAAGACAATATAATTACACAGCAAGCAAGACACGAAGTAGGCAAAGTTCTTCATGTTTCTCGTGCACGGGTGAGAACCGGACAAACGCCGTTCCTTCGCTTGACCCCAGTTGCTCTCGTCCGCTCCCCCATAACACTGCTCTTTTATTGAGGTTACATGAATATGCATAGGTTCATTAACATATGACGTCTACATACAAACAAAAAGTACCTTGCCTGTGTGTGTGTATGTGTGTGTGTATGTGTGTGGGGGGGGGGGGTCATAGTGTGACCCCATAAATGACTTCCCTAAACCTGCTGGTCTGGAAGTCCAACAGTTCATCTAAACAAAAGGCACTTAGCCTAAAACAGATATAGCCACGTTTATCCTGCCATAAAACAATAAAACAAGGTACGACCTCTTCCCATGCTCCCAGGATGTAGGTGTGCATTCCAGAGTGGAATGCACACCAAGCCTTTGCAGCCTGCTAAAGATCACACATCCTATCACCACACAATTGATTATACACCTCTAAGCATATATGGTTAAATATGTCTAAGCATAAATGATAATCAACAATACAAAACCTAACATTCCCCCCTTTTTGACCTTTATGCTAGAAAAATACCCAGTTATGAATACCTCATGTCTGACAGTTTCAATGCAAACATTTTTATACACAGCATATGTCAATCACCCTAAATGACTGTAAAAGTACACAGTTTGACAAAAGTATTAGCAGTTATCCCATTCCTCATTGATCTCATCCAATGGCAAACTGCATCCTACGAGCAAACAAATGAATTGTTAATTTAATAGTTAAAATAAGAAAGTAACATTTTCAAAAACATCCCAGCTCTGCGGTGATCACTCTTCATCTGTGCAGAGTGGTTTTAGTTCGGCAGGGCGTCATGAATGTCTCTTCCAGTTGTTTCCATCACTGTCCATGGGACCAGAGTCCAAATGTATGTAGAATAGACATTCAAACATACCAGTTGGTTTTGTTGTTTGTCAACATGGGTCTCAGCTATCATGAAAGCTGCAGACCTTTTCAGCACTCTAGTTTTATGGCCTCTACCAACCCCCATTACCTCACTTCAGGCCTTCGTCCTGCGAGGGGGATACTTATGACTCCTCCATTGTCCATGCTCTGCAGAAAAACCCCTCTGTGAAAAGGGTGCTGGATCCAGTTATCTTACTGCTGTTATGATCCCAGCAGCCTTCAGAGTGTCATCGTATGCACAGTGCAGTGGCACAGCATTAGGTGATGTTCATAGGAAACTGCTGTCATCACCACCATAGCTCCTGTGCTTTTCACAGAATCACGATGCCATCCTTAGACTCCCTCTGCGCTGTCGATGGAGCTTGGCACGCTCCCGTCATACTTCAGGTGCCCGTCTGTTGTCCACAATCTCCTCTGTTGGCCTCTGGAAAGCCCCCTTGGCACAGCTCTCATTCCAAAGCAGCTTCATGGTCCTTGCTGTGGCTCCGGAATCTGATCTCACGATGGGCTCCAACCAGCTCGACCTTTGACCTCAACCACTGCCTGGGCTGTCAGCTATGCCTGGAATGGTTCTTGTTTCTCACTGGGCCTCTGAAGATTTCTCAGGAGATCCCTTTCAGCAGACTGCTGCACCTGTGTTTCCTTGCTAGGAGGAAAAACTTCTATTTGGAGAGCATGTCAACAATCATCAAACAACATTTTTTAGTTCAGTGAACTTCACTTATAGGCCATCAAAGCCTCATCTGAACATGGATGCACCACTTGCATAGGTTTAATACCTGTAAATAAACTGTTAATCACACAAATCACTGCAACAATAATAGAAAACATTGTTTAATGTTAATCCTGGACCCCTCCTCTTGACGCATGGACACTCCCATGAGTCAACTCATCAAACCTGGATTCCTGTCTTAAAGAAAAAGGTTAGCTAGATCATGTCCCAGGCAACATCAGGGTGTCTCCTCCGGAGTAGCTCCGTAACCCTGCAATAAAAGATGTTAGTGTGTTTTGCATATTAAGTTTGCTTAACACCTGGCTCTGCCAGGAGCCTGCATACACACCATCATGGCCTGGAAAGCAAAATCTGGAAGTGAAATCAAACTTCACACTTGTAAACAATTGTATCATAAGAGTAATAAAGCATTCAACATCAGCAAGACAAGGATCATGTGCAGGTTTTCTCAAATCAGTAAACTACAACTATCACCATAATTCGCCTCAGACATGGATCATCCCATGTACTCAGTTAACATTAATGTAATCGGTGACTTCCCTTAAGCAAAGTCACTCCACTCATATATTACTATGGGCTAAAAAGTGGCCAGCTAATGAGCACCATATTAAACGATCAACTAATTTGCATATCAGCTATTAACCCACTAAGATGGCAGGACAACAGAAATGCATGTTCAAAATGTTATCACTAAAAGAGAATTTCCCTCATACAGTAAATTACTTGCTGCATCAATCAAGCAGAAAGCATCTCCCAATTTACTATATCAACGACTACATTTATTGACTGATCACTGGTTGGTCAAACCAGAATCTTTTTTCCCACAAAAGTTAAACTGTTGTCCTGCAACCTAGAGAGTTAATTGTCAGCATTGGATAAATTCAGTATTTGATAACAAGTGTCTGTTAAATTGACACTATTTTAACACTGATGAGAGATAATAAGCTGATTTTCATTACATGTGTGTTTGTGTTATTAGGCAGGTTTAATCAATGTCTGTGGAGCTGCATCTCCAGCAGGGCATGTTCTTAAAGCTGCCTTTCCTACACACTTCTCTACTATTATTTGATCATTTCTTAACTAATGTGCTATGAGTCCACTGGTCTTTGCATCACACTAAGTGACTTGGACAAGATGATAAACAGACTCACATGCTTAAGATGTTGTCTAATCTTCATGAGCTCTCTTGTGTTTGTGTTAGTAGGGTTAATGCATGTTCTGCTTGTGTGTGTGATTTTGTATATGTTTCTTTTTGCAGTGTTTCAGACTCCTCAATTTTCCAACTTAAGCAGTCAGTTTTCTTTTCCCCTGGTTTGCTAACCCAAATTTTGATTTCCCACATTAAATAACAAAATTCCTATGTGTTCTCACCACTCCTCTCACTCTGTTGTCCTCTCCCACTTCAACAGTCCAACAGCCGGCAGTTCTCCTTCAGCTTTGTCCTGTGTTCCACTGTCTCTTCTTGCCATTTTACTCCAAAGGTGGCAAATGTCAAACTCCAACAGTCTCCTCAGTTCTCCTCAAATGTTCTTGTCACATGCACAGTGAAGTTGCAGCTTGTTGGAAACACAGTGCCATTCATCCAATCAGGCAGGATGATGGGTTTGCTCTTCTTCTCTGATGCTGTTTGTCCACATTGCTGCTGCTTGCTGGGACTCTTTGCTCAGGACTTTGCTGCTGTCTCTTTATCTGCCATGTTATTGCTCTTTGGAGCTGCATTCCTTGTCTTCAGGGAGGAGTGAGAGCTCGCTTGTGAGTTTGAGAGACACATGGTGCTGTAAATAAGTCAGCCAGAAACTTGGCCTGAATGTTTCCAATGATGTTAAACTATAACTTTCTTCCGACCGCTGCATGTGGAAAATTGATTCAGGTCTGCTTTTCACCTGAAAGTGACAAACTAAGACATTTTCATTATTATTATCACTGCTTAATCGACACACATCTCTCTCTCTCTGTTTTTGTGAACAATCCTTTCTTAAAAGCAGAAAATGAGATTGTAGTTGTTCTTGGCTGATCAACACAAAACCTTTTTCCTATGATTCTTTTTCATCTACAATGTAAATTTTGTCTCTTTTTTACTCTTTTTTTTTTTTTTCCTTTACAATAGCTGGTGACCTGCAGAATCACCGCTCTCACAATCAAAGGCAATTACTTTTACACAGCGCACAAAAACACTGTGACGTCAGACACATTCACACTCACTTTTTCATCTGCATAAATAAATCATATGGCTGGTGATATGTGCCATGGTGATCCATAGGCATGATCACAAGTTTATTTAATTATTTTCAACCCAACAAAACAAATAAACAAAAACATGATGCTGATGCTATGAACACTCTACACACATGAGTCAAGATGCAGGAAAACTGCTCACGAAATGCTGCACACTCCAGTTATCGCAGTTATCATAGTTCTGTTTCCCTCTCTTTGAGGAGTTCTCAGACAGTGTAGCTTGCTCATCAGCTCAGAAGAGACCACAACGCAACCTCACACAGTGGTTGCTTTGCCCCACACAGTGGCAAAGACTTGCACTTTCATATTCAATTCAGCTTCTCCATCATGTACTTTTAGATGTTTCATACAGGGTTCAGCATATTAGTTGTTTTCACAGGTGTGCTCTACATCTCAACAACAGTGTTGGTCAAGTTACTTGAAAAAAGTAATCAGTAACTAATTACTGATTACTCCCCCAAAAAAGTAATCCCGTTACTTTGCTGATTACTTATTTTCAAAAGTAATTAATTACTTAGTTACTTAGTTACTTTTTAAAAGCACGATTTACAACCTGAAGAGGTGATAAAGCGATAGATCTTTCTGCCCAATTCTACTTTTTTTGCATAATCCATCATACAAAATGTAATCAAATGGAAAAGTCTCTTTTTTTAAACTTGTTTTATCAGTTTTAATCTTTTAACTTTATGCATCAAGCAAAAATTTAATTATATGCAACATTCTCTGACTTGAATAAATTAGTTTAACATTTAAACCTATTTTCTGCACATTCCAGCACATAAAATAAAATATTTTTTGTGTTTACACTCACTCTTTCAAATAGATGCAAGTAAAACACAGCAGAAAATAAATAAAGTCAAAGACTCAGCGGTCCTGTTGCTCTATTTTCACCTGTAAAGCAGGACTGGGGGTAGGCGGAGGTTTGCCCTGGTGCAGGTGTGCTGCAGTCAGTTGAAGAATCCGCGAGTTTCTCTGTGAGTTTCCCATTACGTCGTTGCGCACTCGGTGCTTGCTTGGAAGTTTAGGGGTTTTTTTCGCTGTAAAAAGTTTTCTTCCCACGCACAACGGACGCTAATGTTTTTGTCACTTTTTATGGAATCAAACTCAAAATAAGGTCAGTACTTCCACGCTTTAAACGCTGCACGCTCATACTCTCTCCCACAATCGATATGTGATCCATTGTTGATCTGCACACAGCTGTTGTCACCAACGGCGCACTTGCTTACGTCACTGTCATGAGACATTCTCGCAAAAAAATCACGGTTTTAGTAACGCAGTAACGCAGCGTTCCTACGGGAAAGTAACGGTAATCTAATTACCGATTTTGCAATAGTAATCCCTTACTTTACTCGTTACTTGAAAAAGTAATCAGATTACAGTAACGCGTTACAAGTAACGCGTTACTGTAATCTGCCCATCTCTGCTCAACAATGGCTCATAATAAGATGACAGTCTTTCAAACCGGTCAAGTGCCTCTATGCACATCATTAGTTTAAATATTTACCTATATCACTTCACCTCATATGTCATTGTACTGAATTTGAGCAACCCTAAACTTAATGCAGATTACTTTTAACAATTATCCACCTCAATTAAATCTATGGTCTGGAGCACAGGCTGTTGTCGAACAGGGCAAGCTAAAGAATAAACATTTTGTGTCAGCAAGGGGTGGGGGAAAGCCATTCACCAGAGCATATCTTAAGTGCTGCTGATGTAGACTGGCCTTCTCCACACGCTCTTCAATGCTGGTGTGTTTTCTGAAAACTTCTAACATTTGAATCTCTTCCATTTATAAGCCTGCGATCAACCGCACGGCTCAGGTCCGCGTGAAACCCGCGCGACCGTGCTCGCGTGAACCCACGCAGCTAAGGAGCCGTCGCTCTTTTTTGTTTAAATACTTTGTGCTGCCAGGAGCAAAGTCCAGCATAAACGTCTGTCACCCTCTGACTCACACTTGGTTGCTTAGGAACCCATGATAACAACAACAGCTGGTGTCACAGACCACGTGTTCTGCTCCGCACCCACTCACACAAACACACTCAAACACAACAACAACAACACAAAATAGGCCTATTGTCCAGCACAATCTGGACCCCGCGGAACTTCTCAATTTCCCACAAAGCGGCGGACCCCACAAAGCGGTCTACATTTCGTCCCACTAAGACGGCGAACCAAAAAAGTTCGAACTGCGCAACTCTGCGACTTAATGCTTTCTGTACAAAAAAAACCCACTGAGCGGCTTTGTACATCGCCCCACTAAGACGGCGAATTTTAGCCCCACTAAGCGGCCATGGACAACTCCCCACTGAGCGGCGAAGACGTACAGACGGCGAATTTTATCCCCACTAAGCGGCCACAGACAACGCCCCACTGAGCGGCGAAGACGTAGAGTTATAGAGTTGGACTCTAAACTTACTCGGTGTTGCTTAGCGTGTAATATAGCCTCGGATCCCGCCGATCGTCATTCATCAAGGAGAGAAAACAGACAGCTAATCCACTGGCCCGATGACTAGGGATGGGTACTGGTATCCGGTGCCATGATGGCACCGGTTCTGACATAAACGGTAGTAACCAGACCGAAAAGCAGCGCACATTTCGGTGCTTTATTTCGGTGCTTTTTTTTCCTGAGCTGTGATACACTTCTAGCCAATCATTTTACGTTTCCGAGGATAGTAGGTGGGTCCAGGTACGTACGTTTTTTTAGAGCAGAGCTACAGATTAAAAATGCCCAAGGCAAAGCGGTCAAAAGCCTGGCTGTACTTCACAGCAAAATATGCAAACTCAGCAGCCTGCAACAAGTGCTTTAAGCTGATACTGTGATACTGTCAAAGGAGGTAACACCTCAAATCCGATGAAACACCTGGCGACGCATAGCGTTTTTTTTAAAAGCCCAGAAATGCGCCGTATTTGATAGCTTGCTGCGAGACCTCACACCGAGCACATCTACTGCCGGTGGGTTGCCTGTTATCGGACCCGGAGTTAGCAACATCCCCCAAAAACACGAAGAGGAGAGTCCTGGCCCCTAGCCCTGCCAGTGTAGCAGAAATGATGACGGATGATGATGGCAGCAGCAGCCGTTCTTCTCTGCGTGAGTAGCTTAATGTTGTTCGCGTGTAATTTACGTTTAGTAGGCTAACCACGTTATTACATTAATGCATGTAAGGTGAACTAGCAAACATCATCATAGCTACGTGCGGCTGTCTTCTTGTTTGATGGCAGATACTCCCTTCACCCTGGCCAAAAAGGCTAAAATGACCAAAGAAAAAGTGGAAAACAGTTAAACATGAGAGGTTTTGGACAAAGTTTGTGTTTTTTCCATTGTTTAAGCACTGCTTCCAGCCAAGAGTGATACCACATATGCCCCATAGCTGCAGAAAAGGCTAACATTGTTATCTTTTTACAAAAAACCAGCTGAACATGAGAGGTTTTTGGACCAATTTTGTGTTCTCCATTCTTTAAGCACCGGTTTGAGCACCGTTTGAGCACCGGCACCGTTTCAAAAGTACCGATTTGGCACCGGTATCGGATAAAACCTAAACGATACCCATCCCTACCGATGACAAATTCTCACGTCTCGGGACTTTACTACAGGAACTTCCTGGCTGACGTCAGTCTTTCAGGGTGTCTCTTCTCCCCTCGGTGAAGGTCGACTCCAGGGCTCCGGCTCTCAATGGACCAATTAATGATAGGTTTGTAGCTTGAACCTATTCGCTGGAACGTTGAAGACAATATAATTACACAGCAAGCAAGACACGAAGTAGGCAAAGTTCTTCATGTTTCTCGTGCACGGGAGAGAACCGGACAAACGCCGTTCCTTCGCTTGACCCCAGTTGCTCTCGTCCGCTCCCCCGTAACACTGCTCTTTTATTGAGGTTACATGAATATGCATAGGTTCATTAACATATGACGTCTACATACAAACAAAAAGTACCTTGCCTGTGTGTGCGTGTGTGTGTGTGTGTATGTGTGTGGGGTCAGAGTGTGACCCCATAAATGACTTCCCTGAACCTGCTGGTCTGGAAGTCCAACAGTTCATCTAAACAAAAGGCACTTAGCCTAAAACAGATATAGCCACGTTTATCCTGCCATAAAACAATAAAACAAGGTACGACCTCTTCACACATCCTATCACCACCAGTGTTGGGGAGTAACGGAATACATGTACCGCCGTTACGTATTTAAAATACAAAATATGAGTAACTGTATTCCGTTACAGTTACCGTTTAAAAAGGTGGTATTCAGAATACAGTTACTTTGTTGAAATAAATGGATTACACTGCGGTACTTTCCTGTTTCATTTTGTTGCGGGTCAGGACTGTTTGGGTTTTGTTTGACAGCTACGTTCTGTTGTTCCAGGCGGCAGGGTTACGGTTGCCATGGTTACAGGGCGACGCTCTCTCTCTCTCTCTCTCTGCGACTGTGTGTTTCCTGGGTGAGAGAGCGCCTTTTCGTTGTTGTTGTTGTTGTGCTAAGCTAACAGGCAGAATGCTACAAGCATAGCTCTAAAGAATGTAGCATCATGGGCAGTGTAGTCCGTGTTGCAGGGAGAATGGACTGCCATACACGTTGTGGGTCTGTGAGCGCGAGGAGGGAGAAAAAGGGGAGTGGAAAGGTACGAGTTGTCATCGAGGAAAAACGGGAGCTGGAAGCATGTAAATATAATAATAACCACTTCAGCCAAGAAGAGTGCCTGACGAGCACAGTTGTAAGTAAGCTATTAAGACTCGACTGTACACCGTGTTCGTGTTTTCCTCCGAAAACAATAAGTTCCGTTGGAGCAGCCTTTCAACGCCTGTCTCTGTCTCTCGCAAGAAAAGTTGACCCACACAACAAAGTAAAGCTATTTTTCGGCTACGAGCCGACAGGGACCCCGCCGTATTAGTCAGAGGTCCCTTTACTACAGTTCGGAGTCGCGGACCTTCAGTAATAGTAATAAATCACATTCACGTTGTTGTAAAAAGCATGATAATATATTAAGTAATCCAAAGTATTCAGAATACGTTACTGTCATTGAGTAACGTAACGGAATACGTTACAGAATACATTTTGGGGCATGTATTCTGTATTCTGTAATGGAATACATTTTAAAAGTAACCTTCCCAACACTGATCACCACACAATTGATTATACACCTCTAAGCATATATGGTTAAATATTTCTAAGCATAAATGATAATCAACAATACAAAACCTAACACTATTCACTTGTAAGTTTGAATTATTTTAGATACTTTATTTAGCCAAGTAAGACTCGTTAGGATTCAAAGTCTTTTTAAGAGTGATGTGATTTGTTACAACAATTAAAAAAAAGGATACAAACTGTCACACACACATGTCCCAGTTCAAGTGCAATAAAAAGACAAAGCAGTTTTTAAATGATCAGAATGGAATTTACGAGAGTCCACTGTCTTTTATCCTGACCTACATTCCCACTTAGCAACTAGCTCTGTACATTTTTGAACTTTCTGTAGAATAGTCTGTTCCTGGGACAAAGGAGCAGCATATTGAGAAACAATTTTCCATTATTCTTTTATAACTCTGGGGACACTTGTATTACACATGTATGTACAATATTGTGTGAAAGTTTCGAGTCATGTCTCATTGCTTTTTCACAGATTTTCAGCCCAGTCCATTTTCAGTGGGACCTGCATGTTGGAGATTTTGCATGTTCTTCCAGGTAAGGTGGAGCATTCACACAAAACATTTACTTAAAAGATAATTAATCAAATATAAAGTAACCAAAACACAAACATCAAAAATGGATGCCAGCTGGAGTAGAAGACAGAGAGCGAGCAGTTAATCTGAGCCAGGTGTTAAATCCAGACAAGCACCCCTACATATCAGCCAATAAGTCAGTTTTTGAGACGTCTGAATTCAGGTAAATGGTGAATAAAGGGTCAGTCAACAGCAAATGCAGTGGGGTTTTTGTGTTTTCCATTTCCAGGTATGGCAGGCTAAGAGCAAAGCTTTAAAAGGAGATATAACAAAGTTTAGTTCTTGTGCTGATTAATGAGCTTGAGTGGAAGATTGCTGCCACTCCTCCTCGACCTGTGCTTCGAGTATTATGACAATTAATATGACTGGGAGGGGGTTGATTTATTTAGACTGACGGCACCCCGGTATCATGGAGAAAAATTGGTTTGTTCATCAGTTATTAGATCATTTTTTAACAGACATTTGGATGAAGGTGTTTCATATTTAGTAGGCCATGTTAATGTCATTTTTTTAGTCACATTTTATAGAAATGTGTTTTATTTTTAATGATGTCTTGATTATTGATTTTTGTGTCTTTACGTTAGGCAGTCGGAGAGTGGACACAGTCTCTTTGGGGTGTTTTGGAGGGTGACAGATGGAAGGAAACTACAGAGAAGTTTGTAAATCTGCAACTTTTCCTCCTTCCTTCTCTTTTTCTAACAGACTAAACTATATTTCTAAATTTTGGAGTCACATCATATCTCTTCTTAACAGAAAAGATTTTTCCACTAAATATTTCTAAAATAATCTAAGTGGCCTACATCATTTGCAGGACACCACCAGAGCAACCAGCCAGATTGCAGTAGCATTTGTGTAAGTTGCTTTTTGAATTGAAATTTTGTTGCTGTGCAGGTCGTTGTAAAATCTTTAAATGAGCTAAGAAATTGGCTAAGAGCAGAATACAAATACATCCAATGTCCACCTGATCTATCCACAGTGAAGCTGTCTGCTGGATAAGAGTGAATGCTGCTTCTTTTCATCCCTTTATTAGCTATTGGAATGATATTTTTGATTGTAGTTATTTATTTGACTGATCCATCGTCATCATCAAATGACAGGAATCAGGATATTTTTGATTTCTGGACTGATTCTTTATTTTCTTTTGGTTAGACTTTTGGAGCATAAAGGGTCTGTGTACTTGGAGAAAGACTTTTTTTATATAATCGCCTTAACTATTTTTATTCCACCAGTCCACAAAAAGGATAACTACTTTAGGGGGAGAGCAGGATGCGCCATTTTAAACATCTAAAAACATACCGGAAGAGTAAGAGGAACTCTAGCTCTATGGAAAAAATATAGAGTCTGCAAATATAATGACTTAATACTGTTTAAGCTGTTTAGCTGATACTTTCCACCTTTGTTAACTACGCATGATTAGCAAGTCTCTTTGTTCTGGAAGTAAAAATTGAACTCCCACTGTTAGTAGCTCAAAGGTAAGAAAGAAACACAGAGTTTTGGGCTACACACTGTGCTTTATGGAGGGTGGATAGCACTACTACTACTACCATAATGGCTGCACGTTAACTTCCTCTGCCACCCGCACCGGTGTCGATGCTATCGGTCATCTACAATCCGGAAAGGGAGACTATATGAAGTTTTTTTCTTTGGAGCAAATGGCGCAACCCTAATACACAGAGAAAGAAGTGGTTGTTCTTGTCACGGACCGGTTCCGGGGACTCGGGGTTCGTGAACAGTGTGGACCATTATTGTTATTGTTATTGTTATTAGTGTATTGGATGTATGTTTGCTGCACTGTGCTCTTGTGTTCCATGCTGGTGTGTGGGTGTCTGCGGGTGTGACTGAAGGATGAAGGACAGCCACCTGCAGGCCTGATGGGCGTGGCCCTGCCGGCTGCCGGTCACGCCTAGGTTCTCACACACCTGCTTCTGATCGGGCTCGTCGGGGGAGCTACTTAACAGAGCGATGGAGCTTCCTCCGGCGCAGGATCGTTGAGTTAGACTCCATGTCAGTGTTGATAGTGCTGGTCAGTGTATGCCTGCTGGAGTTGGTGCCATAACGGCTGTCTCTGTCGTTTTTCCTCAGGAGGACAGCGGAACACAGGACTGCAAGACACACGGGGTGTGCGAAGGCACAGGGCAGAGAGCACGAGATACCAGCACTTAGGGGAAGACACATCACGGGAGTCGAGGGAGCACTTTGGAGATTTATTGTATGGTGTACATTTACCTCACTGTAAATAAACCCACTGCTCATTCCACTAAGTCCAGCGTTTGGGTCCTTTCTCCAACATCCCCCCACGGTCTGCCACCCAGACCGTGACAGTTCTTAGGTCAGAAAAATCATTCCAGTACTGCAAGGTTGAAAATACAGGACAGAGCAGAGCAACAGAGCTATCGTGTATGATTGCATGGCCTGAGTGCAAGTTTGAATCATGATCTGACATTAAGACAGTGGTTAGTTTGTAGGCTAGCACCAGGGTTATGAATGATTTGTAGGAGCCACTAGAGTGCGGACAGAAAGCTGGTAAGACTTCAGGGTAGGTGAAGACAAGCTGTGTTTCATCATTCACTAAAACCTTACACACTGAACTAGAAAGCTTTACAGCAAGAGTGTTGTCCCTGGGCCACGTTCTTGCACTTGTCCTCTCATCATTCATTGTTATACTTTCACGTAGTAGTGTAGTATCTTAATGTGGGACTTTAATTTGACACCAAATGCATAGCACACATTAATGGTTTCTTGATACGATCTCATAATTTCTTTAGTGATTTCCTGACTTTTTCTTTTCCCACAATGACAAGAACTCAAGGTCAAGACTGTACATGAACTTAGAGATTCCTTCTGTTAGCATAATAAATATTTTTATGAAAACTACTTAATTTGGCCCTTAATATATAAAACATTAAGGACCAATTAATGCATAAACATTACTGTATAAAAAGACCAAAGTGTGTTTTCTTTTTACATTTTATTGACCACATGGATATCTGTATTGTATCACAACGTGGGAGAATGTATTTGCATCTGCTGTTACTTGTGTATGCTAAAATTAGCGCATGTGTCGGTGTGTTGTTTTTATTTCTGCCCTTTAAAAAAAAGAAGATAATCTTTAAAAATGCCTCAAAACAAACCACCAAGGTCAGCTTTTGAACTCAAACAACACAAGAAAGCAAGTGGATCGGTTTCAGACCTGAAGATATGCATGTTATCTAACTGCGGTCTGAAACATTTAAACTATGTGCTTTTGTGTTGCTAATGTGAACATGTGGTGTGTGACTTCTACCTGGCTCCTTTTTTTGTCCTAGGAATTCCCTTCATGGATCTAGAGAAGCAAGAAGAAATTACAGAAATTCATTTTTAAACAGTGCCTCATATGTGCTGTGACAGTGTCTCTCTATTTCCATAGAATTCCTATTTCTTACTGAATAAAGAAAAGTGTTAAATCCACAGTGAACAAAGATACAAATGGTGAGGCAACACTGTATAATAAAACAATAGCCTTGTTGTCAGAAGAGGCTGTGTTGTTGTGCCACATTTCTCAAGTCTCAAACCAGAGACAAAGAATTCCACTGATGTGTTGTGTGGATACAAAATCAGTCTGACGTTTAGGGATAAAATGTTTTTATCAAATGTGAAAGTCTAATCCTCAGAGCCACAGTGGACATTTTCTGCATTAAATACCACTGCAATCTTTCCCTGAACGGCACCCAAATGCAGGGAGTGTCTACACAAAATCAAGAAAATGTAATACTATAGTCCCTACAAGCAGCTATTATAATGCAAGATTTTGTCAGATGGGGAAAAGCTTATATGTACAGTACCCATTTGGTTATAACTTGTGTGCTCTTCTAATTTAGCTGTACAGAGAAATAAGGTATGTTTATCAGAACAACATGGTCTCATGGCAGTTTGTGATGTAGTCAAGACCTTTACATCTATTGATTCATGTTGCTAGACACAACTTTTATGTGTGTGTGTGTGTGTGTGTGTTCATCGACATTATTTCATGTCCCTGAATATGATTTTTCATCATTCTGCGCTCATATTTACTTTCAAATGAAAGAAATTGGGTTAAAATACAGTTGTTGCCACATCTTTTAAAACTTTGTTTTCTGGTTGCTATGG